>NC_133251.1:5955000-7205000 GCF_048772165.1 Typha angustifolia
TTTAGTATAGCAAGAAAAGAAAGCACTCTTATTCTCTTTTCTTAGCTCTACGAAGAATTTATTTTTGATCTTTTTTTATCTAGTGATTAGGACATTATTATTTCATGTGGAAGACACCAGTTCGATTCTCATAAGGGGTAGGTACTTATTCTTGACCAATAATATCATTGAAGGTGATTGCTCGCTATCTAGCTTGAAAAGGTGGTCAAAAAGCTTCCACTCTCCTAGTAAGCAAGACGAGATAAGATCACCACGTCTCAATAATAGATTTCTTTTTATTCTTCCTTAGCTTTATCTGTCCTTCAATTTGTAGATCAATAATGCATTTTTCTCTTCTCCCCTTAGCCACACATATCTTTTATCTCCCGTTTTTTCTCCTCTACGTAGCTCATGTATTTTTCCTTCCACTTATGTCAAATCGATGTTCCGAGGCTGCCAAGAATAGAATGTCCCTCGTTTCTTTTTCCTTTTTGATTGAGCATTTTATTATTCATATTTTTTTGATATTTCTATAGTCAAAGCACTACTACACCAGATGGTAATAAATTTAGTGTATTGTTCGCAACCTTCTTTTTTGCTTGCTCGCATCCACACACACCTTGCATTCTACATAGTCGCTCTTCCATATCCTCTTCTTTAATGATGAAGGACAAACCCTACTATTACTTAAATAAAACAGGGGTCACGTCAGAACTAGAACATGCCTTTAAAATATAAGGGGCGCCTCTTTGTTCGCTTATACAAGATAGATCTTGATTGCCATAAATCTAGTCTTAACTGACATGTCCTAAATAATACAAGACTAATAATAGGGAGCACCCTGCTTTTTGTTATCTACAGGAAGAAAGGGAGGGGTTAATGAGCTGGTGTTCCCCATTTTTAACTAAAGGAAAAAAGACTCCCATGTTATTCAATGCGGGAAGCCTACATGACAAAAGTAGGCTACAAATATGGTGCATGGGATCAAACCTATTTTTCTCGTCATGCTAGCCACTTCGTTCAATCAATCATATGTTCTATTGAGGGACACATGCATGAATAACTTTTCTCTTTCGTAAACAATTGGGTGGGGACTTTTTTCAAGACTGACTTATTGCGCTGCTTACTTATCTAACATATACACTTACTCATCTTCCTTCATGACAAAGAGGATGGCACGCTTCCTATCTTACATCACCAATGAAATGTGCAAAGACCACTCTTTTACTTTGAAAGCACTATAGC
The DNA here is from genome assembly GCF_048772165.1 of Typha angustifolia. Taxonomy (NCBI): domain Eukaryota; kingdom Viridiplantae; phylum Streptophyta; class Magnoliopsida; order Poales; family Typhaceae; genus Typha; species Typha angustifolia. The sequence goes on from NC_133251.1 coordinate 5,956,225, forward strand.
TAACCACTTGCTTCGTATCAAGTGGATGGTTGGCAAAAAATAAGAAGTAAAGAAAAAATGCTTTTGATTTACTTTAGCTGTCACTTTTTTACACATAGCAGGGAGTAATAACCAACATAGAAGCCTCTTGCACGCAAAAAGATGCTGGTACTAGATGTCATGGTTTTGGGGCGCCATGATCGTTCTATCTAGAACAATTAAGAGCACTGATTAATTGCATCAATCATCATTTAGTGAGCTATCAATCCAATACTAGTGGTACTGGACAAACTTAGGGGAATCATCTGTTTTCACTTGTCTTTATGCTTTTCTTTCCTATGATGACCAGGAACGAGCAAATCAAGAATTTCACTTTAAATTTCGGACCTGAACATCCTACCACTCATGGTGTTTCACGATCAGTATTGGAAATGAACGGAGAAGTAGTGAAATGTGCGAAACCACATATTGGATCACTTCAATGTGGCACTAAGCCACTAACGCTGAGTAAGCTCTTGTGCCTTTTGTTATGCCTTGCTCACCCCCTCCCCCTTTTCAACGATGGAGGTTACGTAGCACATCATGAGCACTAAGCAAATAGGTGGTTGAGCAACTCAAGTTTTCTGCTTTATCCGACTTTCAATAGGGATAAAAGGGAGAAGGTTGTGAAGGTGGCTTCATTATCTACACAAAAGGTCGACTGAATGGAGGACCGACCGACCAAGGTTTAAATGAGCCTTGGTGGATCTTGGAGTGCTTGTTAAGGCACATACCCCGAAGTAATCATCACCACCTACACCTCATATATTAACAAAATGGAATATGTAACCCTTCACTATCTAAATCAAATACTTAATTTTCTATAATTTAACACCTAACAGAATATACAAAAATGGACAACCCACCCATACAGATAGCTTGCAAGGAGGATGGAAATACTAGCAAAGATCGTCTAGCGAAAACATAACAGCAGCGAAGCGTGGTACTCCTCCATCGAGGGAGCAAAGGAAAGGGAACCTGGATGATGGAAGAACCAAGGGAGGCCAGGACATTTGACGAAAGGTCTGAGCAATTCATTCATTCTTGAAAAAAGAGGGAGGGAGTGAGGCAATATATCAATGAATAGATACGGTCAATGATAGATAGACGGTACTGCTTACACGCAAATTAACTTCTTAGGTTGAGCAATCTCAATTGAACAAGATTTGTGAATAAATGCTGGGCTGGGTCACCTCGAATGGCATGAGTTGCATGCAGGGAGACCCGCACGTATGGTTTCAGTGGGATTCGGCTGAAAGACAGTATAACACCAATTCGACTAGAGAGATTGAGAAATTAATAGAGTACAAACTTATCTTGAAGCTTTACATTATTCTAATCATTCAGAGGGTGATCACGGAGTCACTGAATGAAGTCCTCCATATCTTTAGAGGTGCTAACCCATAGCAAGGCATAAATGACTAAGTTCTATATTGAATATGGCGATGACTACAACACTACATCCTCAAGTAGCAGTCAAATAGAGATGAATGCAAGATGCCAACGGAATGATCGATCAAATAGGGGTACAGGCTACTTCCTTTCGAAAAAGATTTTGCTGAGTGCACCGAAAAAGAAGAAGAACTATGTTGACCGATCTTATAGTGAAGCATCTAAAGCATAACTACACTCACACAATCTTTACTGATGGGAGCATTCGATAGAATTGGTGAACTACACTTGTTTCTTGATATATGTGTGGGATAGAGGGCTCATGGTACCTGGTGCCCACCCTTCCTCCTCTTTTCGTTTTTCTTTCTGGCTATTTTTGACTAGTGAACTCGATTCTCTAACTAGAGCAAGCGTTAAGTGCATTTTCGAGAAAGGGCAAAAAGGATCAGCACTTATTTCTTTTGTTTGTTTGTGTCGAGTCTATTGTCTCTATCTTTATTTTTAGGCTTATTCGGGGGCTGTAGGGGCAATATTCATTTCATCCACCATTCTTTTCACTAATAATGCAACATTGTCCACTATAACTTTACTAATAATGTAATATTTATTTTATCAATCACCATTGTGCTAATAATGCAATAGCATACATCACAATTTTGCTAATAATACAATATTCATTTCCTCCAAATTCATAACCTCTAGGCCACCATGCTTTTTTTTTTTTTTTGCATACCAAATCCTAATTCACCATAGCATACCCTTTGTTTCAATTGAAGCCCTCGCCACATAAAAGTTCTTATCATTCCACCACCTCTACAACACCATCTCCTAAGCAGTTTCCAAGGTGCTTAGGTAAGCACCTTGGTGGTTGTACACCACCCTCTTCTATGATGAGATCATGAGAGAGGTATAATCGAGGGAGATAGGATCTCATTCATTATAAATCTGATGGTTGTTTTAATTTGAAAGAATAAGACGTTGTGGACTTACAACTAGGTCTCCTTTTTAGATCTCCTTCTATTTGTATAATTTGTACAACATCAACCATTATCTAAAGATGACTAGATGCGAGAGCTGAGAAAATTTAGATCATCATGTCCTCATTCTATGAAAAAATTTGATCTATTTATAGAGCTAAAAAATTTGGAGATGTAAACTATAGAATTAGTTATTGCTTGTAATTTAAATGATGAATGGTTATAATGTCATTGGAACCGAGTGATCCCCTAACAATAAGTTATGACAATGGGAGATGGCATAAAAAAATAAAAATAAGATAATGAATAATATTCCTTAAGAAGTATTTAAAAATAAAATCTATAAGGGTTAGTACAGTAGAAGCATATTTGTCTTGGATATATTCATATTAGAAATTCTACTTAAATATTAAAAATAATAGGGAGATGAATTAGTTCAAAAATTCACAATATTTTGCTTTTAGATACAAATTAAATTCGATAATGGATCGGATTCGGATTCCTCGTGAATGAATAGTTTACTATGAGATAGAAAAACACAATAGTCTTATTCTAATGCAACAATCATAATTTTTTACCTCAATTATAATACTTTAGTAGTTAAAACATAGATCATAATATTTTAATTATCTCACTAAAAATGACGGGAACTTAATATATTAAGCAAATATAAATAGAAATACAAAAATTATTTTTCGATGGACTCGAGATTATTCATGCTCCATAAGAATTAGAGTAATCGAATACTTCTATTTACTTAATTTAAGTATTGGAAATCTCCATCGTACCTCCAATGGATATGTAATCAGGATTCGATCCGAACCCGGATACGTATCCGGTAGGATGTGTCCGACCCATTTATTAAATGGATCAAAAACTTGAGATCCGGATCCGATTATCTCGGCCTATTCGTTGCACTCACCAAGTTCCACCGCTTCGGTGGCCGGTGGCTCGTCCTACGAACTGAATCCCTAACAACAAGGGAAGAAAGGAGAAAGGTATCGGAAGATAACAGCAAGATGGCGTGGAGGGGTCACCTATCTCGCAATCTCAAGGAGCTCCGCTTTCTCTACTGCCAGAGCTCGCCCGGAAGCACCCAGACCCGGTACTGCTAATCCTCCTCTTCCTTTTTCTCGATTTCTATGTACTTTTAGTTGTATCTGTTTCGATCTTTCCGTAAAATTTGATCTACTTCTTCGGCAGAGAGTTCGTCCATCGGAACTACAAGGATCTGAAGACTTTGAATCCCAAGCTCCCAATCTTGATCCGGGAATGCAGCGGCGTCGAACCACAGATTTGGGCCCGATATGGTTGGTGATTCCACCCCCAATTCTCCAAAAAAATTTCTATATAATGAATGGATTAGACCCAGATTTACATGATATAAATTCGATTGCCGATGAACTCTCTTTGCTAATCTCGCGTTTTCCTATATATGTGTGTTTTGGAATAAAATTGGTCAATATCTATCAGAGAAGTTGCAAAAGGGATATTGTTTGGCTAGGGGGTGGAGAAATTGTATTTTCCATTATCAAGACATTATGAGGTAGTGATTTAGCATGAGGTGAGATGCACAGACCTAAGGAGGGAAATTTGATTTCTTTACTTTGTTGGGCTGAGTTTGGTTTAGTTTCAGACGATAGTACACCATGCTCAATTTAGAGAGCTTGTGTATGTGAAAAGATTGGCAACCCTGTCGTAGGTTACCTCATTTACTTATTAATGATTGGTTGACTGCAACTTGGAAATAATATATAGTTTCAGAAGTCGTTTCCTTTTGTTACTTTTGAGTCTTCAAGTACCTTCTGAGTCACATTATATCAATCGAGGTCTTAGGTCATCATGTGGTGGTCGGAGGCAAGAGGGATGCTATGCATCACCTCTTGTGTTACGTGCCAATATTGTGCTGACCATGCCTGCCCCTTGTGTTGGCAATTTATGGTTCTTTCTAGTGTAACTGGACACTAACTTTTTCCTCAGCTACCGTAGGAAAAATCATGAGTTTAGGATAAGAACACAGTATCATAGGATGTACTATTGGTTACTGCTACAAATCTATAATTAGGATGAAGGTTCATGTTATTTGTGATGCAAAAGAGGAATCTTAGCTGTGATATATGTCTAGGATAACAATGTGTGCAACTACTCTAAGAAAACATAATGTACTGCTATTTCTGATGATTGCCTCCAATTGCAAGGTGCAAGGGCTTCATTTAAGGAGTCATACTTAAACAGTTAAACTTCATGCTGGCAAGTACACTAAATGTTCCTCTTTACCTCTGTAAGACTTTCTCTATTATTCAATGTGACTTCTGTTTGTCTCTTCTATCATCCCATTGGACCATTCTGTTGCTTCCTGACCGGTTATTTTTTATTTTTTTCCTTTTTTCTTTTGGTACTTATCACTACCACCTGCAACTTGCCAAAATCTTATCATGTCAAGTTTGACATACATCATAAAAGGATCAGTTAAATAAGAATCAATAGAATTCATCAAGCTTGTAATAAGTGATTTTTCTTGTCACTTCTTTGAAGCATAATGGTAGTCTGCTCCATTTTGCATTGCTTACTTATGCCTTAGAAATGAAGAGAACTCCTACCAAAAATGAAATGAAGAGAATTCCTCATGCCAGAAATCTATGAACTCTCTCAAGAGTTTATATGTTTTAAATATTGAAATTTGAAGTGTTGTTCCTTTGTTGGGTGAGCAAAGATTGGAATCGCTATTCTAGAAAATATTCCAACTTGCTTGCTGGCTTTGTTGAATTGAGAAGACACACTCTTGTCTGATTTAATTTAATGAATATGCTTGAATTTTTGCTCCATTTTTTCTAAAGGGCATCAAGTTGATCACAGTCCTAAAACCTATCAGTTCCTTGTGGATCATTCTTTACTCTAGCCCACCACTTACTATTGGTATGATAGTGCTGACAAACATCTTCAATAGTGACAAGACCTAGAGGCAGTTGCACCATCTTGCTTGAGTTTTCAGTTTTCAGTTCTTCTCTTTTTTTTTTTTTCCTTCTCTTTAAACTTCAAGGAAGTTAACTACAATTTGCAGCAATACATGTTCCAACATAGATAACCTTGAAAATTATTAGACTTAAAATTTTCTTCCTTTATTCCTTGATGACTTAACATATTCATGTTTGTCTATTTCCTTATTCTAACTGAAATTTAAATAAATAATGGATCTAGAGATCTGTTATATACCATTGAAAAAAGAATCTATTGGATATTTGGATGTAAAACTTCTCAAGTTTTATAGTTCTTCCTGCATTCAATTAACATGTATGTCTACATGGTTTCTTCAGAGTCATGTTAATCATACTTATGCGGGCAAGTTGACTTGGGATTCATATATCTTTAATGTTATTTAAAATCATCTTGGGTAAACCAGGATATTGAGCAAAATCAGCGAGCCATTTAAATGATACCAGTATTTTAGGATGGAATATGGATTTTGGCTATCTACTAGCAAATATTGCTAACATTTTAAATGTAACTAGCAGAGTATCTCCACTGCAGTAAACAAAATAAAGAAGCTACTCTTTTTCAATATGCTTCTTTGGAATCTGAAATGATATATCAGTGAGAGGGGACATTTTGCACCAAATGTTTGTAGAGTGTTTGCCCATCATTTTTCTGTGTATTGATTATCATGGTTGTCATGTATAGAGAGATTAATAAGATTTCACGTCATCCTTTTAGTATAATGATTGTACAGTGTTTGTAAGCATTATCAGTGTTTGGTCTCAATATTGGCAACTGAGTTGTATAACGTATAGTCCTGAGATTCCATCTGGTGATTGGAGCTTATAATGAATACTTCGTCTAGCTGTTGAAGATCTTACCATGAATATGTTCCATTCCGGCAATAGAAATATGTATTTGTTGTGCACTGATATGTTAGGAATAGTTTCTTTAAACGTAAACCTTATGATATATTCATTTTTCAACATAATCAGATATGGGAGTTGAGAGATACGTACGCTTGGATGGCTTGACAGAAGCTCAGATCAGCAAGAAGCTCGAGGAACTGGTGAAGGCAGGAGAAGAACTTAAAGTTTGAGAACATTCAGTTTGCATGTGTTTGTCACATTAATTTAAATAAGAGGAACTGTCATGGACTACACTCAATTGTGATTCGGGCAATTCTGTTCTGCTTTTGTAATATTTGGATCTGTTTAGTTTAACCTAATGATTTGATGGGGAATCCTTCTTTGGTTTGACAGTTCTGTTCTGTTAGCGAATATATGTAGATCTTCAGAACTCTTGCCACATAGTATTGTCGTCTTGCTCGAGTACTGTAATATGAGAATATATAGATAAGAAGACCATCATGAACTGCAAAAGAGTGTCAATTAGACTGTTGGATGAAATGTTGGTTTATCTGTATCCTGCACCAGGACATTACTATGTGACAAGAGTTCTGTATCCTGCCTAACATGGTGCAAGATAATCTGACAGATAGGTTATTTTCCACTTGGAAATATACTACTTTTCAGATATATACAGTGACGTTTCTATGGATATACCAATCTGACTTGTCTTATTTGTTAGCATCAAGTTTCCACTATTGTAGTATGCAAAGTGCTTCACTGAGTTGATTCCATTTATTGTCAGTTCTTTTTAACTAATTTAAGTTTGTCAATTTTTTTTATTACGTCTCTAATTCACTTTGAAACTTAATTACAGAGACTAGCTAAATTGTAAAACTAAAATTATTAATTGGGTCGACGATTTATATTTAAAAATTATATTCTGGTCAGGGATTTTGTTGATATAGTAAATAAAATATACTTAGTTCTGTATTTAAATTATAAAATATAATAGATGTGTAAAAAAAAAGCTTGGGAGGGCTAGTTTGGTAAAAACAGATCTCTACTCCTACTTGTGTAGTTTCTTGATATTTTCTTTCTCTCACTTAAAAATAGTCACAATGTGGGTTTCAAGGACGATATAATGTTTCTATTTCGATTAGTTAGTTTTGATTTTGAAACTGAGCAATTTGCATTAAAAAAAGTCTAGTATTGGAAGTTTTAGTTTTAAAACAGTAAAGACTTTTTTTTACTCATTTAGTCTTAATAAAGTTAAATATAGACGGTTGTGTCTTAAAACTATACAAAAGACGGTAAAAAGTATGCTTATAATTTTTACGAGGTATGCATGTAAATCTAATAGAAAATAACAAGCATTGCCTATATAAATTATATATAAAAAATATATTAATTATACGTTTTTAATTTTGCCGAGATACAAGTGTAAGCTTTCAAGTTTGCAAGGTATACATATAAATGTATGTTTTTAATAAGAGTTATAAGTAGAAGAGTCCAAATTTACTATTCCAAAATTAAAGAGTCTAATATTATAAAATATTATAATTATAAGACTTTCTCATGCGAATCGCTCAAAAAAATTGAAATGAATGAGCCAAAAAAGATTGGTTTTTAGCGAAAAATCAACTGAAACCAATGATTCTCTCAAAATAGCAATCTTGTTAATTTTCTTAAGAGTGAAACTCCAAATTATAGTTTAGATTCTTATTTTCACTAATTCTAATCAGACCCTAATTCTTTTCCAATAAATGGTTGGAAAAATATAATGACATAACTCTACACACTCCAGTTGGGCAAATTTAAAATTTGAATAATAGGATATAAAATGAAAACCTTCAAAGCTCCTCAAATTCTTGTTTGTTTGTTAAATATTTATTTCACTTTGGTTGACAATTATATCATAATAATTTGGAAAATCTAACAATGGTGTTTATATACCAAAAACTCATCTTTTATCTACCTACTTACCTTAGACTCTTATATCTCATCCATCTGTAAGTAATGAGCAATTTGCATAATAAATCAATATAATTTATGTTTTTGCATCTTTGTCTATTTTAGTTTTCCTTTATAATTTTACCCATTTCAGTTATAAAATAATTATAATGCACTCACTCATTTAAATTGACAAATTCACATCACTTTGCATCATTAAATGTTGCTTCCACCATGATGCCCTAATAGCTGTTAAGTGGACAAAACAACATCACTTGCAACACTAAATGTTGCTTTTATTTATTTTATACTCATTATGAAAGAAAATATGTACATTGCGAAGAAATATGAGCACATATAGAGAGACAATAAAATACCTACCATTAAATGCACATACTCCTCGATAAAATCCATATTGTGCTCACGTGATCTGTTGGTCAAACATTTTAATAAAGTATATAAAATAATAAACCAAAATTTACCAAAAATAACCTAAGAAATAATATCCAAATTTACTGTAGGCCCTAACGAAACTTTAAAATATATGTCTATATCCAAAATGCGTAGGGACAACATGACTAATGCAAAAAATTAAATAACAATATAGCTAGTCCTCACTTACTTCTCCATGACCTCGATTATATCTACTAATCTGAAAAAAAAAATATTCCATCGAAAGATGGTGAACATAAAGCCCAGTAAGCATATACTTCTATAATATAATAATAGTATAATATAAAATATAATAATATAAATTATGCTTAAATGATAATGTATTAAATTCATATATTAAATAACATGTACATGGTGCAATGTCTAATACATATGGCATAATCATCCTAGTTAAAGAGCATACAATATGCAAAACATGTATTCAATCTTCATGTATGATGTATAATTGCTAATAAATAACACATGAATATTGATATCATAATATTATTACAGTATTAATGCTAGCATCATCACATTATGTTTATATTATCTTTAGATTACAGATGAGTTATTTGACTGAAATCGCTCCTAGTTATTTGCTTCCCTCTACGTAAAATGAATATAATTGCAACATAAGTAAAAGAACATAATATATAATATGAAACTTTCGTAATAAGGTTAGTTAGGTCAATTATTTGTTTAGTTAAAATAACTATTAAAAATACTAAACCCAATAGTTATTATAAATAAAATATTATTCACGGTTACTATAGTTCATCTCCGGATTCTGCCTTTAATATTTTAAACAAATGAATTACTAATTTCTTATAATTAAATTTATATAACTCGATTTAATAAAGTTAAACTAAATAAAAATAACTAAGAAGATTAAAGTTAAACCTAGCTATTGGGTATAATGGGTCTAACATCTTATTAGGTTGAGTTTCATGGGCTTATATGAAGATATTTTTAGTTATTTTTCATGGAAATATACTTATATATTGATATATAGTTTACTAAATATCCAATGTGGAACTAAAAAAATTATAGGAATATGCATACATTACAAGCCGGGCTATAGATGAGAGTAGAGGATGAGGTTTTTGGGCCGGGTCGGGCGCGCAAAGGCTTAGCCCATGCTGCCCACTATCATCTTGGGCTCGGATTAAGCCAGGTCTAAATCGGGCTCAGCCCAGTTAAAACGTGGCGAGTTTGGGCTAGGTTTGTGTGGGTCAAATGTAATGATCATGTCTACCCAACCTCACCCACCTCCTTCATTTTCTTTCTTGATGGAGTACTCATGGTGGGGGAAGAAAAAAAAAAACTCCATTAAGAGAACACTAATCCAATCAAAGATAAGTGAACTCAACCTAGAAATGCATCAACTAGATAGAGGATGGTAAGGAAAGTGATTCTCGTCAGAAAAGAACAAGTGATGGTGGTTATGACGGACAGAGCCAAGTCACAAGGTTGATAGAAAAATGCAACGTGAGATAGCCTCTTCCTTCCAAGAGTTAAGCAATTCGGTGGAAGGTGCCATCAGCAAGGCAAAATCGAGAGAAAACTTCTTGGGTTGGAGCCAGGTTGAACAACGATCGCTGGTCGACAAATTGACCGGATAAGAAGAAGTAGTAAAAATGTTGATATAACCTTCTATATTAGATGAAAATAAAATTAAATGCAAGTGTTGGGTTGAGCTCAATATTGTTGCAACAGAGAGAAAGAGAACAAAAAAAAGAAAAAAGAAAAGAGAAAGCTGAGAAGGAGAAAATACTTAGGGTTATCTTCGATTAAAAAACCTAATATTTGGATGATTTTGATGATTAAACGTAAAATATATGGATATAATGATAAATACTCAGGGTATAAACAATAATAATAGCAAAGCATATATATATTTTTAATTTTTCTAATTTTTTATACTTTATACAGTTTATAAGATCTGTTTGTATTTAGCCCTAAATCGATCCCAAAAATGGGTAAGAATGAAAAACGTATCGGTTTATAGTGCAAATCGATCCCAAAAATCAACATTTTCCATTTCACATCCCCTCCCCTGGTTCCTGTCTGGCTGTCTCTCATACCTCAAATTGGGAATTTAGCATCAACTCCGTCTTGTCACACCCAACCATCGGAAGCCCGAGATGGATGAAGAGAAGATGGAGGAGAGGGTGTTCTCGTGGGAGCCTCGATCGTTTAAGATGGATCGAATGTCTCCTGTGGCGTCCAGACTCCGAGACGCTGTCTCCGAGAAGCTTTTCCACTTCCTCGGCAACTACTCCGACGAAGTACTTGCGGTACGCCTCCCATCCATCTATCCCTATGCCCTATGATTGTAATGTTCAACAATAACCCTAATCTCTCAAACGCACGAACTAGTTCTGAATCGTTGTCTTGGTGAATTTGGAAAAGAAAAGGCTAAGTTTAGTGCGTCTTACTTGTGATTTTAGTTAGATTTTCTATTTTTTGCTGATGATCTCATCTTTTTTGTTCTTTTTTCTGTTCTGTATTTTCAAAACTGTTAAAGGTGATTTTTAATGAGATTCTATTAGAATTGATGCCAGCTGATCTTTGGGATAATTTCTGAATAGTAAAGAAGTTTTAACAACTCTGCTATGGTTGTATGCGCTAATTTCTTCTGCTCAAGGAATCAAGGATCCTAATGTACGGAGGATGAAAATTATAACATAGATAGGCTACTCGTAGTTAGTGAAATATACATTTTTATTTAGCTGTATAAGTTTACATTTTACAAAGAAAGTAAAGTTCCTTTACTCTTCGAAAGAGTCTGAAGGAAGGTGGTAGAAAAATGAGTATGGTTTATGGGTTGATTTTCCTTTAAGGCAGCAGAAGAACTAAATGAAATGAGATGGAGACAAGGATTGAAGGAGACTGGAACTAACAAAGTTGACGTTTGATCATAACAAAGGATTGAAGGAGATTGGAACTAACAAAATTGTACCTATGAGATTTTTTGTACACTTTACACAACTTCTTTGCTTACGGGTAACATGTTATCGTCATCATCATGTCATCTTTGCTTTCGGTTGTATATCATATACGTAGTACTAGGGAGGCGAAATGGACTTGCTGGATTCGTAAGATGCTTGAGCTTGTCTTGATTATGGATTGAGTCAATTTCAGTCTTTTACCAATTGAACTGAGCTAGAGCTGAAGTCTTGTGCTATTTAATAATTGAGCTGAACTTGAGAAAGACATATTAGTCAAGCTCAGTTGAAATATCCCGATACATACAGTTTATAAGTGCTTACTTTTAACTTTAGTATTTATCTGTTTGAGCCATTAGATATTGGTATAATGGTTGCAATATCTAAGACTATGAAACAATTAGATATTTTCTTCTTCTTTAACTTCTCAAAACCTAGAATTGAAATAACAAAAATGCCAATCTTTCTCCCTCTTTGAGTGTCCATCACCTATTGAATCAGCAATCATCTTGTCTCTGAGGAAGGCAGTAGATGCATCATTGACTTTGTGGTTATCAAGCACCATAACTGCCAGCACCATCTCCTCCTCTATGCACACCGCACAAGTATGCCACTATTGACACTGCATTCCACCTTGCTATATACCTTTTTTTTTAAAAAACTTTTGTTACTTTCTCTTCAACCCCACCAAGAACTTTCTCTTCAATGTTGAGCTATACCTTGATGACTCCATCGTCTTGGTGCCCTCTTTCTTCACCATGACCACCAATTGTGCCTCTACCTTCTCAACTCTATCTAGCTTTTGCAACTATTTCCTCCTCATTGCTGCCTCCTCGAGATTGCGGTCTTTGACCACTCATATTAAACATCCTTTAGAGTCCCGAACCTCCTCCTAGATGTGGTCCTTTGCCACGCCCTCCTTCAGTGACTATCCACTCAACATCTCTTTCCTTGTCTTATAAGAATAAGTGTAATGTACTTAGCTCAAGTCATCTCGGTAAATAGGTGAGATAATCATGAACCATGACATTCTTGGCTTAACTTTTTCTCTACGACCTTGTGATTCATTCTCTATCTTAAAATCAACACAAGCTGAGGGTTTCTCGCTCATGCTTGGCTTGTTTAATCCTCATGCATAAGACAACCAATCGGGCTTTCAACAAACCTAAAAAAAAAAATAAACAGGACAATCGGTTCAGATTCATGGTAAGGCTCCAAAAACTTTGAAGGACTTGAAAGGGAAAGTAAAGAAGCAAACGAGATAATGGAATATACTGCTATATTAATAAAATAAAATAAAATGAATATGTACAATGAGAAGAGAAAGTAGAAAGTCCATTTATAATTTTACTTTATTGGGAACATATAATGTTGATTACATGTAGTATGCAAAGTCACTCCTTGATGTGCATCTTGAAGCATCGGTCTTCTAAAAGGTGTCATTAACCTTGATTCGTGAAGGCTCACATCTTTAACTCCAAAAATGCTCAAAAACTTGGTTGTTTTGATTGTTAATAGTAAAGGTTTTGATTGGTTAAATGTTGAATAAGCTTAAATGAGATGGATATGATAGGTCATTTAGGGATAGTTTTTGCTTTGGATAGTGGGTAACGAATAGTTCTATGATGGGATATAAGTAGAGAAATGGTAAAAGAATATAGAGGATAAAAACAAGAAATTTAGAGAAGAGGGTAACCTTGAATTGATTAGAAATAGAAGATGGTCTTACATCTAGGGGTGAAAACGGGTCGGATTAACTCCGACCCGACCCGACTCGGATCGGATTATTATAAAAAATTTCTATCTGATTCGGATACAGTTAGAATTTTTGAAAAAAATTCGGATTCTGATTCGGATACGGATTCGGATACGGATATCGGATATCCGTTTACCCGCATATTTTTTTAAATGATTTACAGTTTTTAGTTTGCTTATTTAAATAGTAAATATTAATATTGTTACTAATAATACTTTATATATTATTTATAGAGATTAATTTCTCTAATTTTATATATTTGACATACAAAAAAATTATTTGTTGTAAAACTCTTAATAATTTTGTGTTAATTATATCTAAATAAAATATTATAATTATTTTAATTTCAATTAATATTCGTTTAAGATCCGATCCTTTATCCGAAAATTATCCATATCCGTTTAGTTAAGATATGGTTTTAAATTTTCCTATCCGTCCAATATCCGTATCCGAATCTGTATCCGGACTAAAAATATGGATTCGAATATGGGTTGAGCACTATCCGATCCGTATCCGATCCGTTTTCACCCCTACTTACATCTCACACCTATCCTGATCACATCAAAAAGGAGAACCAACATATATGACATAAATGAAAAGAGGGGAGAAAAATGGTTTCGTTCATTTTCCAAATTGCAAGTGCCTAGAGACCTCTTGTTTCTGAACTGATTTTTCAGTCTTTCCTTGCCATTATACCGGGCAAACTTTTGCCGCTTAAAGATATCTTGATCAACATTTGCCACTGTTGAGTTAGACGTTAATTTCTTTGTACGTCAACATAATTGTGTTATTTACCATGGGTTTAATACTGGTTTTGTTGTATGCACCTTTATTGCCAACTTCATTAATCATTGGTTGATTTTTCTTACATTGGCACTGATCTCTTCTTTTCTTTCTTCCCCTCTTAAATGAAGGAGTATATTGTAGTGCTTGTCTGTAATGGAAAACATCAAACTCAGGCACGAGATGACCTGGAGGCATTTCTTGGGGAGGACAGTGGCAGATTTGTAGCATGGTGTGTTGATCGCTAACCAATTTATTATGTAATAATGTTATTATTTTGCTTCATGTTAGATTATTATATCGCATTGTTATATAGGCTCTGGGATCATCTTAGTAAAGAAGCTAATGTTTCAGAGTCACCTTGTGACTCTTCAAGTATCCAAGGTGGGGTAGAAAATGTTGGCAATAATAGTGAGAAGGAGCAGAAAACTAGCAGGCTTGCAGATATCCACTCTAGTGATGCTACCATGGTAATAATCTTATTCATTCTCTTAATTAACAAAGCATAAAAAACATGCAATGAGATGGTGATCTATTATTTTTACAGTCTAAAGATGGGCCTTGTGGGGCTTGTGAACCACTGAAGAACTCAGTAAAATTGAAATGTTTAAGTGCTATTGGAATTCCAGAGAGCCACCAACCTTGTTCTTCAGCTGATGCCCAAATTAATGCTGAGGGATCACTAACACATACATATGAAACTCTTGAGAAGATAGGTGCAGCTAATGAAAGCCGCAAAGGGACTGGAAATGTGTCTTCTTGCCTGAATAATTCTGAAATATTAACTGGTGATGAGCAATTCCACCAGTATGAAAGTCAGCGATTGAAGGTTGATAGACCAAGTCTTGTGTGTTAGTTTATCACTTTAATTTCTAAAAGACCGGGAATCTAACTTCATCATTCCAAATGGTAGAACAGATAACCCAGAATAATTCCAGTACCATAGCTTATCGAAGTCTTCCTGTGGCAAAGTCAGAACAAGTTATGAGGAATATCCAGTCAATTAGCGAAGGTAAGTATTTCATTATCTCTTTTCTGCTAATGTTTTTCAGGCAGCTATGCAGATGTCTCCTTACATACCAGAATATTAGGTTCTTCTGCCACAGAGTAGAATATGCTCAATCCTTGTTAATACTTAATCGCTAATAGTGGGATTACATTTATTTGGTAAATTGAATGACTAAAGTCCTTTTTTTATATGTGAATGTCACACTACTCCATTGTCTGTTTTTTCATGCAGAAGATCTTCAAGATCTATCTACAAGAAATGCTTCTGCAAGAAGACTGCCTTTGAAAGCTGTGGATGTTACATCACCTCAAACTACAGAGAAACGTGGTAATGTTTGGGATAGACTTGGGAAACCCAAAAAAGAAAATGATAATTTAATACGAGAAAAAAAATACAAATATGGTCATAATGGAGATCGAAAAGAGCTTAATTCCTTGGTTGAGCCTGACGCAAAAGTAAGTTGTAAGATGGCTAGAAGATCAGCTGTGATGGATAAAGGTTGTAGCAGAATCATCTTAAACAGCCAAGCAGATGAATATAAAATGCAAGAGCATGATCTTAATACGGTTCACAATCTTAATCACATGGAAGTTCTAAAAAGAAAGAGACAGTTTAGTCAGATTGATTCTGGCAGCAATTATATTTCCTCATTTGGCTTCAGGAAAAATCACATCCACGATAGAGAGACAACTATCAAGACAAATGGAACATTACATGTAGCTAACCAATTGCAAAGTTTGAATCAGTTTAGGTCTGAGGCTAAAAGTTCACATCCGGCGATTTCTGAGCCTGCAAGCCATTTAACGAAATCTTCAAATGTAGTGCATCATTCAGCATCTGAAAAATTATCTGAACCTCAGTTGTACAAATTTTCAATGACCAAGCCTGTGAACTTACCAGTGCCAGTTGGCAGTCGTCCACCAACTAAACCTGAGTGTCTTAGCAACACAGCAGATGGAAATGAAAATAATAAGCCTATGCAAGATGTAAGATATCTTGAACTGGAAACATTTAAAATTTTAAATCTTCTTACCAATTCCTGATATAAATTTCTTTCTTTAAACTTCTCATGCAGGAAATGTTAGATGTGAAGTTAAAACTGCGCCAAGTAGAAATGGATATGCTTAAGCTCCGCTCAAAGCAGGTGGAAATGAGCAATTCAAAACGAAATGCACCTCTAGGTTTTTGACTCCATCTTATTAGTTAACCTCTCTTTTACTTGTGCTAAATCATCTTTTCAGAGAAATCTTATATTATGTGTTTGACATGTAGAAGTGTGTACGTGGTTTCATGATTGGCATTTGTTTTTGTTGAAAGTGCTTGCTCAAGTTTTGGGTGTTACTGGGTCTCATACAGAATACATCTGTGGTTGGAGGTACTAAAAGAACTTTGGGAGGACAGTTTTTACAATTCCAAAGTTCACCGGCAGAATGAGTTGCTCATAGGTCCCTTAGTTATCCTGCTATTAGATTTTATTATGTTGAGTCTGTCCATTAGAATGATATATTTTTTTTAAAACTTTAAGTGATAGTAAGCATGTAAATCCTTCAAATATTTTTACCTTCCAAAGTCCTTGGGACCATATTTGATTCCCAAAAAAGGAGAAAGGAGAAAACGAGAGTATTGGAATTTTAGGACAGTGCATACTTGATATGAAGTATGAACACTCTAATAAAGTGCACAGAAGAGATTCTTATGGGCACCCTAATAGATAGGTAAAAGCGAGATTCTCGGTTTAGGGATCAGGATGGAATGCTTGAAAAAATAATATATATCGACCATATCCACTATATCGATCTTCCGTTTTGGATTATTCGAATCGGGGATAGATCGAATTGGCCGTATCGGCCAATCTACTTCGGCGATACAAATTGGGATTGATTGATACTTCAATCCATGGATGAAAGATCCCCTTTCTTTAGTGTATTGGAAAATATTTTTGGTGGCGCTTGACGGGGAGCACACTGGCCGCCCCACTAAGCTAGAAGGCACTAGAAGAAGGCAATGACCCGCCCTAGCTTCGAAAAGCGCTTGGTGGGCTGCCTAGCAAACCAAATCAATGAAGGGATCGAGTAAGTTAACTTTGGTTTGAGAACTAACCATTTAAAGGAAAAACCCAAATTGCTTTGTCTTCTTTCTCAAGCTCAAGAATCCTTTCCTTTTCTCACTCCAGAATCCTTTCCTTCTCTCACTCTAGAATCTTTTCCTTCTCTCACTCTCTCTTTCGATCATTCTCTCCTAAGCATCCACAATCCTGGACGACGCATGCACGGGAATAGTAAGTGGCGCAAGGCAATGGTTGTGAGCCATCTTCCTCTTCCTCCCAAGTAGCACGACGAGCGACGGTGTTGGCGGCTGGCAAAGTTTGGCAATGACTCGGACGATGAAGTCAGTTATTGCTCTTTCTCTCTCTCTATCTCAAAATGGGAGCTCTAAGAAGGGAAGGAAGGAGTTAAAAAAATAAAAAATAAAAGAATGAGGATATTTCTATATTGCTCTCCCACTCTTAGAGGCCACATGCTTACCCACATTGCCACCTAACTTTGGTTAGGTGAACCTCTTAGAGTTATGTTGGACATTAATAGAATATGTAATATAAATTTTGGTATTTTGGTGTAGTACATTATTACAAAATATATATATAAATATATATAATATTAGTATTAAAAATATATCATATATTATTATTTTTAAATTTTTTTATATAAAAAAAATACTAGACAGTCTTGTCACCCACCTTTTGCCTTGGCGCTAGGCGGTAGAGTGTCCACCCGCCACTCGTTGCCGCTTTTCAAAACATTGCTCTTTCCCTTTGCAACGTACTCTCCTGTTCCTTATTCTTTTCTTTATAATCATATTGTTTTTGTCAAATTTTTCCTTATTATGTTTTGGAGTTTCGTTTTCAATTTTGGCTGGTTCTGGTTTTAACCCTAGAGAAAACGGAAAATTTGGGTCAAAGTGGAAGCTGATAATGTTGCAAATTAAAGGTGAGAATTATTAATTTTGCAATTGTATGCCTTGATCAATGGTTTCCTCAGTTTTGATTAAGTTTCACCAGATACTGTTCTATCTCGAATGAAACTTCAAGCCATATTTCTGATATACCTTACTACCAGGTCTCGTGAAACCTATGTTCTTTCTTCTGCCTGACCTATATCTCGAGCAATTCCTATATAGGGTTCAATTATAGTTGTAGCAGGACAGCTGCTCTCCCTAAGTTACTAAATCTAGCAGCTTCCTGCCCTTGTTCATTTTATTTCTTTTTCTCGTACTGGATGGAATTTCCATGAGAAAAGTGGTGTCATGGAAGATCCTGAAGAAAAGATACAGCGACAGGACTTCTTCACTGAGATTAGAGGGTTAAGTTGGACTGATGCAGTCAATTCAGATGGTTGTGATTGAGAATATGAAAATGCATAAAAAACTGAAGATATTCTCATTTGGCTAAAGCAATGATAGAACCAAAGATCATAGAAATTCTCACTGATGAGTGGACTGGCACTGGCCAATGGTTTATAACTGCAACAAGTTGGAATATTTCAAGTACTCCCTGTGGTAAAATTATGGATATTCAACCACTATAGTCATCAAATTCAAACTGAAGAAAGAAAGACTGATGATGTTAAAGATCTTGAACATATTTAAGTTTCATATTCATTCTGTTGAACTATTCCCAAAAATTTTCTATTGGATTTTGTTGCAATTAAGTAATTAATAATTTAAATTGTTGAATACAAGAGTATCTCTGTTAAAATGATTGAGTGGCTGGATTTCCATTAGACTACAGCATCATATTACAAACATTTGTCATCTCTTGAGACTAAGATTTATGCAGCAGAAAGAATTTACTGCAATATAGTTTTTGGTTTCAATTGGGCCATCTCTTTGGCGTAAACTGCTGTTTGGTAGTGTCAGAAAGCTCTAGGGAAGTCTGTTAGGTTTCTAGATAAGCTTTACATGTGTAACTTGAATGTAGTTAATATCTGATTAATATTATCTTAAATTCATCTAAGATGAATTTTACTTTCATCTTGTGAATATCGTGTTTCTGAAGATGTTGTATTTGCTCCTTTTAGTTATTTGGACTGCCCCATCATGCCAAAAGAAGGAAGAAGAAAAAATGATTGTAGACCTTCTCCCTTGAAAAGTCTGTTCAACTTTCTTTCAGGATCTATGTATCTCCTATCTAGTTAGTGTTTGAGGTATTAGGCTGTAGATTTTTGTGTAACTTGTGAGAGATCTTTGTGAACTTTTTCTGACCACAGATGGAAGAAAACTTAAAGGGTCTATCTCTGAGAACTCCCAGTTTTATTATTTTGTGATCTCTCTGTTGTGTTAATTTGCCTCTCCTGTTATCTCATTTGAAATTTTTATATTGTCCTTTTCTTTGAGACTGATTTTCTTTTAATCCTTCTCCAAGTTGAAACCAATATATATTCTTTCTGCATCTTATAATAATGATATCTGATAGAGAAATTAGCTTTAGACTTTATGGCATTTGCAATTTTTTTTCTGAAATTTAATGCGAAAAATAGCTTTAATTCATATTTTGAGCACATTCTGTCTTAGGGCTAAAACCGACCTGGGCCTTGTTGAGTTTAGCTGAAGGTGGCTAACTATTTTGCTGGGAAAAATGGAAATAAAGTCTGTGCTCCAGTGGCAAGTGAGACGGCCAAAAAGCAAGAGGGAGTATTGTGTAGTCGAAGGTCCTAGCCAAGAGAGACTGGGAGAAGTGGTGAATGGGCAGGCTGAGATCTGTGGAATAGTGATTGTGAAATGAAGGGCCACTTGGCTGGAAATACAATAGTGAAAAGGTGGTTATCTTGTCATCCTTGTGATGACATGTAGTCAGAGAGAGGGAGAAATGCCACATCTTAGTATTGTGAAGTCAAAGGTCCTAGCCAAGAGAGACCGGGAGAAGTGGTGAATGGGCAGGCTGAGATCTGTTGAGTAATGATTGTGAAATGAAGGGCCACTTGGCTGGAAATACAATAGTGAAAAGGAGGTTATTTTGTCATCCTTGTGATGACATATGTAGTCAGAGAGGGAGAAATGCCACATCTTACAATAATGTGGCTTGGGTTAGTGTGGTTGATGTAATCTATAGAAGCCTTGTACATATATTTTTATCCTTGTTTTAACATATTATAGAAATTGAAGCCTAATGTACTTTTCTTCTCCACCTACCAAACATGTCTTGCTTCAACTGTTTGGCTGGATATGTCTTTTGAGGTTTGTGAAAATTTTCTATTGAGTTGTTTTATGTCATGTGGTCACATCAAATTCTTTAGCTATAACTCAAGTGTGCCGATAAGGATTGCTACCTAAGACTGCATACATAACTTGCACTGCTGTAGCCTTGTGTAGTGGTACACCTTTTCTGTAATAATACCTGGATTTGGATTACACTAGTTACTGATTGACTGTCATTATGCATGTCTAAGCACTAACGTTTTCCAATTGATCTATCCTGTTAGGTTTTTTCACTGATATCATCTTCGACTTGCATGTCATATCTGTCATTTCCATTTATTCTGGGTCTTGCTTAACTAGCTTCTCAAACATTGGACTTGTGCTTGATTTTTTTTTCTTTTTTGAGATTATTTCACCATTCTCAAACTCCTTTCCTTTTTCTTAACACTGTAAGTGTTAATTATGTTATTCTGAGATGATAATATCAAATTTCTCCCTATTAAGATAAATTGGCAAGTGTATGTAGAATGTACTAAGTCTTTTAAGTATCAGTGGCACTGTGTGTGCTGTCAGGCACATCTTGTCAGTGAGCTGCTGACACAAAAAAATGAGTTGCATCGTGGTATAACTTCCAGTGCCTTTCACTGCCTTTCATCAGCCCCCTGTAATCTATATAAGTTTTCTCTACCTTATAATTTCTTTCTGCTGCCTGTAGACCAAACTGTGTCAAAAGAGATTAAAAAATTGCTGATACATAGTAACTATTCAATATATTTTATGTTTACAGAAACATGCACAATGGAAATACATATACACATATCTTGTAATAAATGAATTATCTCCATATGTATATTGTTTGTTTTAGTTAACAAATAGTCTTTCTTACGACATCTTATTTGACATCACAGTTTTGCCATTTTCTTTTCCTTTTTGCAGGCACACAAAATCATTTAGAGGAGGATACTGAGTCAAGGACAGTTCTTGTGACAAATGTAAATGGCAGTTGAACACAATCGCTGTCTTTTCTTATCTTAGTTTCACCCATCTGCTTTACCGTGAAATGATCCTTCTAAGATAGCATAGCTTATAAGCATGAATATTGATGCATAAATGTTTTTGATTTCAGAGAATCTCACCTTTTTTTGTAGATGCATAATGCCTTCCCCCCCTGTATCTCTTTCAGTTTCTTAAAGTTTTATGTTGGTTGTATTGGTAAAGGACAAGAACTTACGGAATCTACATTTCTTTAATATGCTTTAACTTCAAGAAATTTTAAAAATGGAGGGTTGCTTATAGGGTTCTGTGTTTGACATGTGGTGATTGTGGAATACAGAATTAAGGTAGATTGTTAATATCAGCATGGGTATAGATGATTACAAGATTAGTAATATGATAAAGGTAACTTTCAATACTAAAATTTCTGGGGCTTCTGTCCATCCGCCCACCTTGGAGATTGATGGATGGATATTGTCTTATGAGTCTCAATGTACATTAAACAAAAATTAATGTGCCACTGTGCCTCTACGCTGAGAAGGACTACATAAGGAGTAGCATTTGCATTTGAGTGACTGAATGAGAATCCTAATTATGTCGAATGGAAAATTCAACTTTCTGTCTGTGATAACATCAATTTTACATGCTATAGAAATCTGGACAACTAGAAAACATGGTCAAGAAGGATGCCAGTTGAGGTGGATTCTTAGTAGGAAAGTGTAACAGAATTTTCACTTATTTTTAGCGAGTTGGGGGTGGCACCAATATTATTAATGAGATGGTTTATCCTTTTAGAAATTTTACAGACAGTACAATAAAACATTAAGAGCATTTTGATATCATAGGAAATGCCAGAAGAGCTCTTTTGATGCTATTTGAATGCCAGAAGAGAGGAGAGCCAAAAACAGGTGTGGTTTATCTATAGTGGAAGACCTAGAAGTCTTAGAGCCTTAGAGATTGTAGGATGTTTCCCTGGATGGGTCTCAATATCTGTCATGCCTAATGCTTTAGTTCCTAAATATCATGGCGATGCCTCAATGGTACAAGAGAGAGTTTGCTCATGTGTTATAAGGGTGCTGGTGCAGGTAATCTTGCTTTATGAGGAGCATTATATGCATGTAGGAGAACAATTTGATCCCTTGAACACTTCAACGAGAACGGCCTTCTCTTAGCGGACTAACTAAGGGCTAGTTCAAGTCCGTATGGCACTGCAAACTTTTTGGGTTATTTGTCAAAGTACATGGGAGGCCTTACCTTTTTTTTTAATGTTTGATGAAAGTCTGTAGACAAGGAGGTCCTACTTCAGAGTTCTTACTGTCTTCAATTTGTTGTATTATTTGTATCTGATTTATTCTCATTTAATGCAAGAAAGTAGGAGTGAGTTTCTACTGCATTCGTGTATATCTCTATTTGATTTATTTGAAAGTGGATGCTTCTATATATTTTGAATAATGTTAAGAAATCAAAATCTTTTTAATCTGATTTGCTTTTAAACATATTGTGGAAGAGTTGTGACTCAGATACAATGACATGAGATGCCATAGCAATATACTTCTTATTGATATATATCAATCAACTGTAGTCTTCTAGTTTTGCAAGGATCTGTTAGTATGGAATTTGTAATGTTTACATACTGAATATATCTCCTAGTCTTGATCATTTCTGACGTTCTCTTTGCTACTACCACTACATTAAATTAGGAAACTTCATGTGTGATGGCTTTTTGATGTATTTTTGTAGGTACATTTTGGAGCATCAAAAGAAGCATTACTCTCACATTTCACAAAGTGTGGAGTTGTTATCAAAGTTGTCATGCTAACAGATACCATAACGGCTCAACCAAAAGGGTATATACTATGCAACTACTTTTCATGAACTATGTGATTAATCAACATCAGCCCTCCTGGAATTGGTTCAAACTGATGGCCCCCTTCAGGGCCGCATATGTTGTTTTTGCCAGAAAGGAGTCTGTCGAGAAGGCATTATCATTGAGTGGTACCTCGTTCTTTTCTCGAGTTCTGACGGTATGATTTTATGAGACTGCTGCTATTTGTTCATTCTTTTATTTTCCTACGTGTCATAAAATAACTAATGAAATTCAAATGAATGTCAGCTTACAAGTTTCTGAATATAAACCAGTTACTTCTCAGATTTATTCAGCCTTTTGATTTATATGCTTTTGAATATAAACATTAGCTATGACCGTTGCACTAATGGAATTTGCAGAAGGCATTTTTTGCTAATAGGTCGAAAATGCCCTTAGGAATTTCACAATAAATAGGAAGTAAATAGTGAGAATGATGGTTTCTTATATTTTATTAATTGTCAAATAAAAGACAGAAACTACTCAAAATAGTTATGAAGGTCTGTGATTCTCAATAGGACTGATTTTACTAACTTCTGTGTTTAGCCACATGCATTATCTTGATCTACCACATTTTATTTGTTTTGTTAACCGGTGGAAGTTCAAAGTTAATTATCTTATTTCAACCTTTGACAGTTCTCGACCTGGTATATTCTTAACCAAAGGGTTTCCAGTGTTTGCTGTAATTATGCTTTAAGACCAATGTCCTGGCCTAAGGCCCTAGTTGGTTTGAGTATCAAATTGTTTTGTGGATTTGTGTGATGTTTAGCTAATAGGGTAAGAGGATAGATAAAGTTCTGGAGTTATGACGAGTTCTCTGGTTGGTGCTCTTCTACTGACTGACATGCTATGCGATACAATTTGAAATTATTTGCTCGTGTTCTCAAGGATTCCTTTTCAGGTAATGCGGAAAGCAGACATGCCTCCTGGATTTTTGGTTCCAGCCCAGCAAGTTGCGAAGCCATGGTGTCCTCAGCCATTCCAGAAGGCACCATACCAAGGAAATTGCACAAGTTCTCACCTTCAATGGAGGCGTGATCAATCTGCAAGTAGGGAAAGCTCTTTGTCTTCTGCTACAAATGAATTGGGATCTTCAAAGACAAGGGAGTAAAGCAAACATCCGGTGCTTCTGGGGTTCTCGGAAGAGTTAAAAAGAAAAGAGAGAAGATCCTTGATATAACAAATTCAGGTCTGAGGGGAGAGAAGGTTATCTGAGTCTAGATGCTTTAAGGACCTAAATAAATTTTTAGGACAGAATGATTACGTCGATCACCACATTGCTATTTGCAATGTTCGCATCCAAAACCTTTTGTCGCTTCAGACTTTATATTATCATGCTGCAGATCAAGATCTTTTTGGAGATAGATTGGAACTCTTTTTTTGGAGAATATGTGGAGCACTTTTAGATTTAGGGGATCACTTCTTCCCATTTCATGCGACCTGCACGACCTACGACTGTTCTTCCTGGCGTCTTCCTATTGCACCACCCTGTACTTGGATACGAGGAGAAAGAACAGGCCAGAACAGTGTATCATGCTTTTGAACTACCTTATTCTGTTTTAGAGGCTTAAACTCTAGAGTTAATTCTCATCCATTTTGATGTAGTCCATCTTTCCCTCATGGTTCTTTTAGTGCATATGAAAATTATAATTCATTTTCTGAGCTCACAAGCATCTGAATAACTTCTTATTGTAAGAAATCTCTAGCAGAAAGAATGCAGCTATGACACAAATTGCTGCTGTTGCCTTATTTCACCGGAAATTCACTTTGTTATTTCGTTAGATGCAGAATAGATCACCTGCAAGTCTGGATTGTAAAAGATTACTGTTTGGTTTTAGATTGATGCTTAGCATAAGTTCCAGAGTAAGATGGCTCTTATTCACTGGTGGAATATGAATATTCTTTTAGGATAAATAGTTGTTTCACAATGCATGAGTTCTTAAAACTTTACTCTGGTCGAGCACCATTGTTGACTACAGCAAATGCTGCCTGAACTGCCTGTCATATTCTGGAATGGAAGCATGCCCGTTATAAGTTCCCAGAGGATGATTCGAAGCTAAAGACATCATCCTTCTGATATATAAAGGTCTGTGCTGGATCAACTCCCTGCAAACAACAGGAAGATTTGCTCATCAAAAAGTACTGCAGCAGTGGATTATTATGCAGAACTAATCACAAGAGAATCAATTGATTTTTCTCTTCAGATGGATTTACAAAGAGAATAAGATGGCGAGTTGATCATATTACTTTAGTATAAGATAATTCTCAGTGTCCCACATTAGCTAATAGAGTAGTATTAACACCAAAAGGCCATCAATGTGGCATAATTCAGCCCACCTATATTTAGCTGGATTTTGTCAATGTGACTAGATTACATTCAGGCCAGGAGGATCTTCCTGTTTAGGACGTTTCTATGCAGTCAATTTATGTAATGCATCAATTGATTTTGGAACCAATTTTGACTTGAATATCAAGTCCAATACCTCAAGTAAAATGTTCAGGATAAAAGGGAGCCTGTTTAATATAGCTTCCAGATCTTGAATATTAGAGCAACGCTCTTGTCCTTTGTTAAACTAAGAGCTGTTAAGTCCTTGCTGACTTTATCCAGCTTTTGTTTCAGTTTTTTGTTCTTCCAGTTAGTCTCTCCCAATTGCAAGATCTTTCATTTGAACCACATTATTCCTCACTAGTGCATTATGTGGCCAATCTCGCATGTTTTTTTATTTTTTTTGTTGGTGATTACACTACCGATTGTAGTATAACGAAAGATTTGATACTAGGTAACTCGGATAATTTGCAGTAAAAAACTTTTAGTTATCTAATTGGTAAAAATAGGCCCACGCATTTATCGAATTATAAATTCAGATATTTTTTTTACTAATTTAAACTAATTTATCCTTTTAATCTCGATGTGCACATTGTTAAAAATCAGAGCGTATATTTTACATAAGCGATGCATATAAATTATATAAGTGATGCGTGACATTTTTTTTTAAATTTTAATGCTCACATTGTTGAAAATTACAGTGTAGATTTTGTACAGGAGATGCGTATGTATTACATAGGTGATGCGTCGTGTTTTTTTAAAATTAAAGCATACCTTTTGCATAGACAATACGTATAAATTACATAAATTATGTGTCTTTTTTTTTTTAAATCTCGATATGTATTTTTTAAAAAATTAAAGCATATATTTTGTATAATCAATGCGTATAAATTATATTTGTGATGCGTAATGTTTTTAGAACATAATAGTCTTTTTAAGATTTGTTAAGGCTAAGTCACTAAAAACGGGTCCAAAATTGCAATTTAATAAATTAGAAAACTGAAGGGTCTATGTTACATATGGTGATATATAAACTAAACCCATATTACTCTAGTTTACTAACATCCCAAAATATTATCAAATACCTACCCGGTTACACCCTTAGACATCATACTCCAGAAACAAATTTGAGAATGTATAATAAGTCTTAGCTAAATCCGACCAACCTTCACAATTAACACCTTATTTTAAGTTATAACTTGATGCTAAGGCTAGCCACTATGCACCATTGATCTCGTCTTCCCCAGACAATATTACCTTCGCCTTTAGTTTTAAAAGAAAAGAAAACTAACGATTGCACATATATTAAAATAAGTCCGAGAGATTAAATAATATAGACAGAAGTTTAAAGAGAAACTTTGAGAGACTCTTCTTCTCATATGTGATAATTAACTCACCATTTGAATTCAGATACAAAGGAGACACCATTTTTAATGTTATCCCTTGGTTTCTTCTGGAGTATTTGACCAAAATAATAGGCTAGATGTTAAAAACTTATCTGCTAAAACTAAATACAAAAGGAAGGCTAGTTTTGATGGCCTCAAAAAAAAAGGCTTATTATATTACTTGATACTGAAAGCACTAAGAAACAACTATTTACTTTAAGCTAAACCATTGGATAGATTAACAATTTACATCAAGACTTGATGCGTAAACATTAACTATGTTGTTAGTATATATCAAGTCCTGGTTATAAATGGACTTAGGCTAATCTTGAAAACTAATCCTAGGCCTGCTTTAATTACCAAGAACATATATATCTTGACCAATATGTCTTACTGAAACTTCCATTACAGTGGATGGAGAAAAATTATACCAGTCGTGCTTCATAAATCATTTCAATCTTAGGCATTCTAGTAAGCTGAGTTCTTCTGCCTTCAATGTCAGCTACCCCACTGACATCCAGATCCAGTGCATGAAACTCCTGCCTATATTGGATCAACAAAGGGAACATATGAACATGAAGCAAGAGCTTCACATCTATTACAATGAGCATTATTTTGGATAAAAGTTTATCAATCTTTCAAATAATTTCTGAACAATAACCCTCAATAGTTGATGAATAATTTGCTCCTCCACCAATAATTCAATAGCATCCAAGCAATTCTAAGGATGCATTGACATCATACAGTCTAGTTGGATTTGTCTGGATCTTGCAGTGGATAAGTGTAGCTGACTAGTAGATTGGGTTGATTGCAATGTAACTTGAGAATAAATCCCAACCACACTTTAACCTTTTTCTTTTTATAATGACAATAACTTCACAAATAGAGAGTTGACTCCAAATATTTGATTATTAATAAATGCTGTTTATGTGTAAGGTTTCTATGTTTATAGGCTAACTAATACCTATTATTATACATCACATTTTTATTCTTGCCATATAGGAAATATACACAGCAATGATGTGGGAAAAGAAGATTAGCAATTTACTATAGTTTTCCAAACTATTTATCACTAGCTACTCCCACATTAGTAAATGACATAAATTACTTTCTGAGATAACCATTTACTTAGTAATATAAAAATAATTGCATTAAATTGATAGTAAATTACTAATGGAGAGAGGGAACAATTTACTTAAAAATACTACATAATATTTTATAAATAATTTAAAATTTATTTATTTTTATTATGGGCGTTATAACATATTAGTTTAAAACTCTTAACACCGTCTTACATTATTAATATCTATAATTAAATTAGATCCTAATTCGGATTCAGGTTGGATCCGATTCATTCGAACACATACATAATTTTTTTTCTTTATCATTCATAAGTCTGAAGGCTAGATATAGGTTGGACAAAGGGCCAACCCTCTCTAAATGCTGTCGAGACCTGTGCTCCAAGCCGTTGCGTTGCTAAATTGTTCTTTCAAGCTAACCGCACTATCGAGTCATCAACCGAATCGAGCTAAGCCAACAAACCACCAAATAATTTCTCCGTATTATTGTTTGAGGTTGGAGTTGAACTTATGACCACCTTAGTAAGGAGTAAGTTATCTACAAACTCTACTAGAATTGTTTGGTAATATATACCAATTCTTTAATCGTTGAAATATTTTTTATTTTTTGTTTGTTGATATCTATTTCTTTCGAGATTAATTTCACCGTTCATTCGGCGGTCAGTTTTCGACCACTAGTGCTTATTTTTTTTTTCTTCCCTTCTCTTTTAATTATGGCCGTTAAAATTCTTAACCTGTAATACGACGTGACTTGTCGACCATACTTGGCGTGCTCTGATAGGTAATATGCGATGCTCGAAGCACGAAATTCTTACATCAGGAGATGCAGACGACCCTGCCCCCGTCTCACTCTTTGTCTTGCTCCATGGGATGGAATGGCGAGTTAGAATGATAATTTATAGAAACGTCGAGGGCTTCTGTATAAATTTCCCTATCTCCATTGCCACAAGTACAAGAAACGAATCGCCCGGCTTCGTTCTCTCTCAGCTCCAACCGCTCTTCTCTCTGCTGCTTCCTATGACGAAACCCTATCTCCATCTCCCCCTCTGGGATTTGGCCGGAGGAACGGTAATCTCCAACGAATTCTGGCGGGTAAACGCCGGCGGCGGTTGGGCTACGGCCGTCGTCCTCGTCATCCTCCTCTCCTGGCATCTTCTCCGAAGCTTTTCGCGGTGGCGCGCCGCCAGAGTCGCCAGAGATTGGGCGGCCAAAGATATCTCGATCTCCCCGTCGTCCTCCCTCGTGAATTCTTCCTTAGGGTTTGATTCTTGACCTCTGCCGTGTTTGTCCAGTATCTTTGTTTAGTTTTCTTTGGTGAATTAGTGGCAAGTGGGGAAAGTTGGAGTTTTTGGTACTTTGGTAGCTTAGTATCGTCTGATGTAATCGTTCCTCAGCTCAACTACGTTGCATGACCTTTCATGGAGTATTGCAGGATTTATTTTAAGTGAAAGCTGTATGTTGTTTGATTGTTAGCCTTCTCTTATAATTTTTAATTGTTTCCTTAATGTTTGATTGGATTTATCTCTTTTATGAGGCAGGATAGCGAAAATAATATCTGATGCTGATCTGAGGGAGTTGATTAATGATTTGGATGGGAAGCTCGATGAGAAAGAGAGATGGGAAGATGTCATCAATAAGAAGAATCATCAGTTATCATATGGAGCGAGGTGCTGCAGGCTGAAGGTAATGTTACACTTAACTGATTCTCGTAGACTTTTGCTATGCGACATTATAAAGTTGTGCTATAATGTGATTCTAGTGTTTACGAGTCTGAATGTGCTGTTATTTGTAACGTAATACCAAAAATATTTTGAGAAAGATAGGTGATATTTATGCAGCCTTACACCGATTAGAGGCTGTTTCAAACATAACCATTTAGGTCCTAGGAGGTAAGTTTTACTGTCTCACCAAGTGATGCCCTCATTGAGGAGGTACTTCAGGTGATGAAAATAACTGATGTTTCTTCTTTTGATATTATCTTCTGTTAGGAGTCTCACTGTGCTTTCTAGAACCTTCTCATTCCATAATTTTTGAAGTTAATGAAAAAGGCTTTACCATGAAGTATCGGTTGATACCGATACATATTGATACCGGCTTTTGCCGATCCAAAACTGCCCAGTATCGGCCGTATCAATCCAATATTGATCACATTGTTAGATACATAATGGTTGTATCGGCTGTATCAGCTATAAATATATAATTTTACTTTTTTTTTTCTTTTATGTGGGCTATATGTACATCACGTCATAAGTTGCATTTAACCTAAATATAACTTGAGACATCATTATTGATGTCTTGACTTCTGAGTGCCACATTTTACATTTCCTTTCTATTTCTCTTTTTTCCTTTTTGGTGCTTTCTTTTTCTTCCTTTACTTTGCCCTTTTTTTGTTTTTTCTTTTAACACATCTACGCTCACCTCTGTTGCAAAGGTGGTTGTCAGCCTCATCTATAGGAGGCTTCCTACTATCTCTGTTGCAAATGTGGTGACGGTGATGAATACAAGTATTTATTGAATGCATATCAATTCGATATTATTCTTAGCATTTTTGACTCTTTTATTATGTTTATACTATCTTATATATTTTCTTATGTTTATATTCCTTAACTTCTGATATCTTTCTATGGTTTATATTATTTTTTAGAATTTAAGTAACTAAAAAATATTCCAAAACTGAAATGGCCGAAATGACCGATACTTTTGATATATATTTTTTCTCCGACGATCGATACCTATACTTAGAATATTGGGTTTTAT
The DNA here is from genome assembly GCF_048772165.1 of Typha angustifolia. Lineage (NCBI taxonomy): Eukaryota > Viridiplantae > Streptophyta > Magnoliopsida > Poales > Typhaceae > Typha > Typha angustifolia. The sequence goes on from NC_133251.1 coordinate 5,986,911, forward strand.
TGGTATATTATACTGTGTTACGTTGGATATTGATAGTTTGTGAGATGCCCCTTACAGATGTGTATCCTTGTTTTTCAGGATGGTCTCCCCAAGTACCTTAGTGTTACAACATTTGAGGGATGCTCGACGGAGCTATTAAGAGACTTTTATATGGATAATGAGTACAGGACAGAGTGGGACAGTACAGTTATAAAGCATGAGCAATTGCAGTTTGATGAAGCCAGTGGAACAGAAATTGGGCGAACAATTAAAAAGTTTCCACTTCTGACACCAAGAGAGTACATATTGGCGTGGCGTGTCTGGGAAGGGAATGATAAAACCTATTATTGCTTTATCAAGGTAATGCCTCACTCTTGTCTTCTTGATAAAAAATGTGTTACCATATATCTCTACTACAAAATGATTTACTTCTTGTCCTTTTGAATATTTTATTAAGTCATCAGGACCTGTATTCAATTATTACTGCAGCTCTTCTTCTTATGATGTTGCTAATGAATTCCTCTTCACAGCATGAGTAAATATTCATATGCCTGATCTTGTAAATATGTACCAAATTGCTCTAAGTAGTTGATCATCTATGGACTTCAATGTAAAGGCTTTATGAGGTTCAGTGCATGTTTGTGTCTTACCTCCTGAAAACAAATACAAAGGTAGGAACATATAGGAGTGGAGCTTACATACAAATAATGGTCAACCCACATGCAACATCACATGAAGGGGTTTTCAAGCTATTTTTGAAGAAGTTGCTCATTTTTAAAATTTCTTTCCCAAATTTCTAACTCGTACAGTCAACCTGTTCCATGAAAATTGTAATTAGACTCTATTCCTATCAAGTAGTTGTCTAAGATTTAGGCCAGGTCCACCTTTTGCCATAAATTGTCTTGGCCACCAACAGAAAAAATTCAACATCAGCAGGAAATTACTTTGGAAAATCATGTTGTGCTCCAATAAACCATTTGAAGTCAAAGGTCTGATAGAAGTTACTGATAGGATTTTTATTTGACCAATTTGGTTCTTCTATTACCGATAGACTTGAAATTTTCTCCTTGGCAGATATATCAATATTAACATTTTTTATGTTCTATATGTTTGAAATTGCTGAAGTTGCCAGATGCCAAACTGCAATTTTTGGTGGTTTAGTACAAGCACTAGTAGCATTTAAAATTACAGTTTCCCGGGCCAAAATTCTACTCAAGACAAAGATAACCACATAGGTATTATTATATGGAGTTTCAAATGATAAGTGACCATAAGAAAGAGTATTAGATGCGATCATGTAAAGCTTTAAGAAAAGGATCATAGTGTCCTACAGTCGTGGTTGATAAGTTTTCTTATCTTGTAATATTGGCATTATGATTCACTTCCCTTCGAGATAATTTATTACTTCCTTCAATCCTTCTAGGACTGTGAACACTCTCTGGCGCCACTACAGAAGAAGTATGTTCGTGTAGGTTTTTTCAGATCTGGATGGTGCATCAGGAAAGGCAAGTGACAACGTACCAAAACTTATGATACATGTTAGTCAGTCATTATTTCTCTAGTTAAGAATAATTATTTATCTTCTTTATCATCACTAACAATTTACTTTTTGAGGACAAACAAGAATATTCTGGTATTTTGAACGATATCTAATAATTATTCTTATCATCGCTAACAATTTACTTTATTGACAACAAATTTTTTAACAATTAATTTTCTCTAATAATTATTTATGAACCTTATGCTCATACATAGTGTTTATTAACTCATTTTCTACTCCAAACTGTAAGCTTTTAGAGAATGATGATTTTTATATTTTATATTCCAACTCTTTCTCACTTTTGGGCTTGAGATATATTTGATAGACCTTATACTTGACTTAAATAGTGGAGCTTTTGTACTGAGAAGATAGGCATGGCAGAATCCGAATTCAGGAGAAATTGTTCTCGTACCATGTTAACTCGACAGTTTTCAATTGCTCTAAAAGCTTAACTTGTTGGAGGATGGCTTTTTTTTCTATATTTTTTTTTTCTAACCATGCTAAAGGAGAAGTCTTCTAGGGTGGCTACAAGATGAACAATTCGTTATGGATCATAATGTCGGCAACTAGTAGATAAATTAGAACAGATAAGACGAACAATCGTAATATTAGACAAAAATTAGGGGTAACACCTATAGAGGATAAATTGCGTGAGAATAGATTCAGTTGGTCTGGACTGACATGTCTAACGAAGGCCATGCAGTGTATCAAAATGTAGGAATGATTTAATTACATAGAAGTTCTCTTACGAGGGAAGGGAAGTCCAAAAATAGCATGGGGATAGTCAACCCCAAATAATTGAGGTTGAAGTCTTGGTTATTGTTGTATGATTGTAGTTGTAGCTATTGTCCTAAACATCAAATTACAAGGAAAAAGAATAACAAAAAAAAAATTACATTTCAAATGTGAAACTTGCATTATTTAGAAATTTGTGGCATAAGCCAATTTGAGAGCAAGGTGCTGTGCAACTTGACAGTGATAAGCTGAGTTATAGTTGCTTAGCTCGAATGTAAGATAATGCAACCTAGCAATATTATTGTATCAATTGTTATGGACTGCTTAGCTATTCGCAACCATATTTTGTGCAAATCAAATTCCACTTGACAATTATTTTATACTTTTATAACATCTTAAAGAGCATTTGTATGGAAAATGATCTGTCCGTGGACAGTTTACAAACAACTTACAAACAGGGATAATGTAGCAGCGTCTTAGAAGTCAGGGTGGATGGAGAGACAAACCACCACGGCTAGGATTATGCCATGTCTCCCAGTTCATAAAACATTTATGAAGTGTCCATAAGCATAGCATCACTTTTTTTGTATATGAAGTGCTATTACTTATCCAGTGAGCTTATTCTAGAGTAGATGCTATTTAGTGTCATGCTGGATCCTTGTTTCTTCATAAGAACAAGGATAGCATATTGTTACTGCTTTTATATTGTTTGACAAATGTTTAGATTTTGGATACTACTTTTACCGTGTAAATGAAAATGGATAATGTAACTTCAGCATAAAGGTGCTTAGCTAATTCCTTTCCCTTGTTATGACATATCTTTCTTTATTTATTATTTAGATCATAGAATTAGTTGTGCTTTCTCAATTGTCAATGCTATTCCTGTCTCTCAGATTAACTTTCTATTTGTAACATGTGCTGCTTCCTCTTTTCTCATGTTATTTGCTGATACCTTATGCAGTCCCCGGTAGGGATGCATCTGAGATCATCATGGTGCATCAAGAGGATAATGGCATGAACATAGAGATGGCAAAGCTGGCTTTTGCAAAAGGTATTTGGAGTTATGTATGTAAAATGAACAATGCACTGCGTGTATATTCTTCCCGTGGTCGCAATCGTTCGAAATCGATTCTTACTATGCGCAGGCTTATTCAAAAGGTTAGCACTCCTTTACACAGCTAAAGTGTGGAATTTCTTCCTATAATTAAGAGAATATAATATATTGTCATGGCCTGGCTTTTTCAAACATTCAAAATGGAAGATGACAAGATTGGAGGAGTTCCATATGTTGCTTACTTATATTTTGTCCACTTTTACTGCTTATCTGCATTGGTCAAAGTATTTTATTAATTCATGTCGAGAGATTCTTTTGGACCACATTGAAGAATCTAAACTCTAAAGCATGTTTCTCAAGGAACAAACTTTGACAACACTATATCTTTTCATCTTTTATCTGTCTATTATACCATATTAGCCTTTTGATTTTACATCATCCTCTTTTGAACCACCTCAAGATCATTTTAACTGGAATACTTGAGGACATGCAGGCATTCTTTTTTCTTTGTTTTGTTTAGGAAATTTTATATTTCTTATTTTGTTTCTTCTGTCAAGCGTCTTCTGCTCTGGCTACTCAGTCTCGCCTGCATCCTTTAATTCATCAGGAAGTCATGTGCTCATGTCAACTTAACATGGACATGTTTGTAGTCTCTAGCAGAGAATTTTCCGGGTAATTGAAGGATCCAGTACTTAATCACACTTTGGCATGCCATGTAGGGTGAATTTAGACACTCCTTTCAATTCATGTGATGTACTGCAACTCTTGATTCCTAGAAATTCTTACTAGTATCTTACCATGCCTGTTATCTAGCAGGCTCTAGAGCTTTTTACTAGATGAGTTATTCAGTGATCTTGTCTATCATTCTTGTCAAGTATGCATCCCTTCAGAGCACATGCCGAAATCAAATTGATTGGGTTCTTCAAGAAGCTTAGAAAATCTTGATTTCTGCTTGCTTAGCGGGAGATGCCATCCTTATGGCCCAGCCTGCTTCTTGCCAGAAAGAAGACTAGGTGGAACTTCTCTGTCCAAACCAGTTGCCAATTGGGTGGTATTAATATTATCCAGACAGGAGAAGTTTAACTATTCATAGAAGAAAACAATTACATGTGCAATTCAAATAAATATACGCTGCTATCACTTGTATTGACGCATCATTTGTAGAAGTTTAAATATCCAAAGAAGAAACAGTTACATCTGCAATTCAAATAATGCTATTACCTGTATTGATGCATAATTAGCAATGCAGAATCAAGAAAGTAACTGAGCTATTGTCAGTTTACTTCTTCTTCTTTTTTCCTTACATCAGGTTCCGGTGACAATTATGACTGGTGGGACAAATCAAGGATTACCAGAAGCCTCAGGTGGCAGTTCCATCATTAGGCAGTCTATGAGAGGTTCATCTGACAAGGAGGTAAAGACAAGGCCTTCAAAGAAATGGATAGCAAACGGGCTTCTTCTTCTTGGAGGCATTGTTTGTCTGTCCCGAGGTCGCTCGGCTCTTGGAACCCAGCTGGCAGTAGCATGCATCTTAAAGAAGCTTATGAGGCAAGGACCGGAATCAGGGCAAACAAAAGACACCCAACTTGGGCAGGTTAGACACAAAAGGAGAAATTATGGTTGATCTCAACTCTTCAATCCTCATCAACCAACTGAAGCCTTCAACTGTCATCAATCAACTGAAGTCTATCATTGACATGAATATAGTCAATTATGAAGCTCTCTAAGTTTTGCTAAATTTTATGTATCCTCACTGTTAATAACTTCGCCTTAGCATATGACCAGATAGTTGATCAATGGAAACTTTTGACAGAATATATATAATAGAAGAAACTTTGCCCGCCAATTCTGCTTCTTTTACTATTGGAATTGTTTGTGGTTGCACTTGCCGATTTTGATTTGTTATCTTTTACATATCAACAATATTTCTATTCCATAAGATTGTAATAACTATTTCCTAAACTTTGATAGTTTGATGTGGATGCTATTTGATTGAAACATTAATTTACCACTGAGAGCATGTCAGTGTATTAACTCTATGGACTTATCTGAAGCAACATAATGTATTTTATCTTTAAACCTCATAATTAGTATAATACTTCATTGCTGTTGAATGTGCTCGAAGAAGGGGCTGCTTTTTCTTACCCAAGCTGGAAGATGTTCCACCCACTGGAAGGCTGCTCAAGAAGGCCTATAAGGCAGAGCAGGAAGCCCAGGCAAAATAAGGTGCCCCTGTTCCCCATACCTAGTTGACTTATGCAAATATTCACTTCTTTTCAGGAAATATGGCTATATCAAGGTGGAGGATTGCCCGTCAATGGTGTCTAGTAGCAAGTGGATGGAGCTTGGCTTGCTCAACTGTAGTCTGGCTGGTCAGGTGCAGTCGACAATCTGGCTGTGCAAATGAATGGTTTTCTCACAATCATTCTTGAGCGTGATCCAGTTTCCATTGATTGGCAACAAGGAACTCTCGAGTCCTTGGATGGCCAAGTTTGAGTTCAGGCTCAGCAAGAAATTGGGGACATTTTGAGGAACGTTCCATTAGAAAGGACCTGCATGTGAATTTTGATCAGGTAAAGTTGCTGCTCTGATTTTGTTTGGATTGAAATCATTCTATGCTCTTTTATTCTATTGTATGCTGTCAATTAGGTGTGCACATACTTGTGTATCCACATGGTGCCTTTCCTTTATTAGTCATTAAATATGGCCCGTGAAATGTATATTTTCTATTGCATTCATAATTGTTCAATTCGGTGTCTGTGTTCAAGTAATATTTTAGGTGCGAACTTAAAATTATTATATCATAAACTCAGATAGCATATCATTAAGTACCAATGTACCATATGATTGCATAATGTAATATGTAAAGTAACTTCTACCTTGGTTTCTTATCAAATTGTTTATTTTATTCTGTTATACGAAACACATTGCTTTAGAATGTGTTTATTATGTTTCCTGTTGTTATATATTAATCTACTTTCCTTTTGACATGATTAAAGATGTAAGTAATATTTGAACATATTACCATTATGTATAAGGATACGGTAGAGGCCATTTTATTTTTGATCTTATTGATTGACAATTCTGGTTGACAACTTATCTCATAGAACCTATTAATCAATAGAATAATTATATTCATTCTATTGTACTTTATAAAAAATACAATATCTGTGCAGTGATCATATTCTCTTTAAAGATATTAATTGTGAAATTATATGTTTGTATCTGATATTTTACTAACTAATATTAATGTTTCCTATATTATTGGGTTTATGACAGAAGATTTACTATCAAATGGCAATGTGTCATATATTGTTAGAATAATCTGTCAAAACAAGAAGATTTTAAGCGAGTCCCTTCATGGCTATTGTACAATTGAGTTATACTATATATCTCTTTAGAATTCCGAAGCACTTTTAATGGCAACAAGTGCGTAAAACGTTTTTTAAAAGTTTTAAGATAAAGTTTGTAGTCCAAGTAGTCCAATTCTTATTTGTATCTTTGTGTGCGTGTGTGTACAAGTAGACATTTCTGAGTTCTAGGGCCACTAGTGCCTTGCTTCTCTACCTTTGTCTGAACAGTTTACTGTATGCCTTTTAATTGTTGAACGATTAGATAGCATGTACCATATACCTTTCTTTTGATCTAATTCGGTAGTTTAGGTTACAACGCACCAGTAGTTAGATAGTACCTAGATGTTGTTAGATTGGATGCATTCTGCATACTGATGCTAGTCGGATGATCTTGTGTTCTTTTTCCTCTGACATTTGTTGCATCACTGACCTCGATGCCTTTATATCTTGTTGTTCTCAACCAGTTAACCTGATACCATTAGTTGAAAAAACATGCTCACAGTTCATGTGTGATTGGATACTGAAAAACCACAAAATAAAATTAAATAATCACAATACAATCAGGCAGAAGGAGAAAACAAGACGCAGAGAACACCAAAAGATCAAGTATTAACTCTTATGATTTGTCTTCTTTAGAAACTTTATCTAAATGTTCTTCTTTGCAGATATGCTGTCTTTATTTATTCTGTTAACATTCTTGAAGAGAATCACTTGGTCACTTGATCAATATTTTTATGCTGCTCCCCTTTCTGACATAGAAACCTGACTATTATTTTTCTTTATAGGTGACAAAGCATGCGGAAGGTTGCAGCACAATTTCTATATTGTCACCTTGATTTATTATTCTTGGCAAATTTAATTGGTAATTATCAAGTGTTATGGGTTAGATGGTATGTGTTAACTATTCAATGCTTTATTACTGTCAGCTGTTAGCCGTAGAATGTCTAAAATGTTAACAGAACTTGTTTAACTCCTTTTCTCTAGTTACAATTAAGTTGTTCTTATGTATTGCTCATCGATTTTTTTTTTTTAAAAACCTCTTGTGTAGCGTCTCTTTTCTTTTTCGTGGGAGAGATTTGTGAGGGTTGCCATTATCTATCTCTGTTCTTATTTCATAAATGATTACTAATTCTTATAAATGATTATAAATCGCTCAGTGCCAGTCTAAAGCCTTCTTTTCTTCTTTCCTCCTTTCACTAAACCTTTTTCTTCAACTAATGCCCTTCAGTGAAAGAAATTATAAAAGCTTCCATCAATATTGTCTTCTAATTCACCGACAGCTTTAACAACCTTCTGTCAATTCTATTTTGCTCTTGGAAAGAAGCTCGCAGAACCTTTTGAGGAAGTCGTCATCAGAGGAGGCCATGAACAGAGGGTGGGAAATGTTTAGTAGCAGGCTTAGGGTTAAAATGAAGAGATGAGGAATAGCAGGGCAACTGGGTTGCAGAAGATAAAAGAGAAAATTCAGATTTTTAGTAGTTTACACCAGGGGATCAAATATGTAAAAAAAAAAAAAAAAAAAAAAAATTAAAAGTCAAGTAAATAAATAGTGCATATAAAAATGGGCAATAGTTTAGTAGTCCTTATGTAATTATCTTATAAATAAATAAAATTTGAGGGTGTTAGCGAAAATAAATTGAGTTTAATGAAGCGCTTTATCACAAATGACTTGTAAACGTATTTTTTATTATAAGAAACCACTTCTTTAATTCATTTTTTCTAACTAAACATCAAAAGTAGATCCTTCTTTATTCGCAATCTGAGCTAAGCTTAATAAGATTTTTTGACCAAACTACTGTTATAGAAAAGTTTCTTTTTAACCAAACCACTATACCATTCAAATTTATTACAGTACTGCTACAGCTTTTACAAGCTCAGCGCCACGTGGAAGATGGTGAATTTTGTATACCTTTTCTTATTTTCACGTATGTATATATATATATTGTTTGTATGAGAAATCGATTTACTTTAAATAAAAACCATTGTCTGATAAAGCGATTCACTTTATATATAAATTATTGTCTGAGACAGCGATAGAGACAATAATCTTTTATTATATTAGCAAATTAATAAATCTATTACGAATTATTATCTCTAATGGTGATTTTGTACGTGGCTGAGCTAATAAATATGTTCTCTTGTAGGTTGGCCAAAGACTCTCTAAAAGGATAAACTCCTCCAGTAAAGTTCCGGTTTTAATTCTACACACGCTTACAGGTTACTATAGAAGAATGGCGATAGCTTCCTTCCCCCGAATCCTACCCAAACTCCTACCTCCGCCACCTCTCGCCGCCGCCTCCCGGCCTTCCGTCTCGACCAACCGCCGCATTGCAATCCACGCGCCATCGCCTCCTCCCCTTCGTCTCCTCTCCCGCCGCCGACTTCCCCTCTTCCGCGCCCAGGAGAACGGCGGCGCATCCGAAACCCTAGAAGAGGAGGAGAAGCAGGAGGAAGATACGGATTCGGGAAAGCAGGAAGAATCGAAGGAGGAGGAGTCCACCGCCGCCACTGCAGTGGCAACGGAGCTGAGGGAGATGATGAAGGCGAGGAAGGAGAAGGAGAAGGAAGGGGATGCGTTCTTGGGCGGGGTGGCGGAGGAGGTACGTGAGATCGAGTGGCCGGCCTTCGGGAAGGTCGTCGGCACCACTGGCGTTGTCCTCGCCGTCATCGCCGGGTCCACCGTTGCTCTTCTCACCGTCAACGCCGTACTCGCCGAGATATCCGACCAGGTCTTCGCCGGCAAGGGCATCCAAGATTTCTTCGGATAATGATAGATTCTATTTCCCCCCCTTTTTTACTGGTCCACACAATTTTCTCCTTAATCTCGATTCTCTTTCTCTTCGTAATCTTGTTAATGATTTTTTCTTTTCCTTTTGGTATTTGCATTTGAGATCGGTAATTCGTTTGCTTACCAACTTCCCAAGTATTTGATACTAAATAGCTAATATTTTCAATCCCCATAGCTCTGCTCTCTGTTCTTTGTTTTGTGAACAATTTTCTATTACTTATACACTTACATGGGAAGGTGATAGATTGTTAACAGGAGTTACGAGTATATTATATATAAAATAATTAATGAGTGTTAATTAAAGTTTAGTGTAACATAAGTGCACAAAATCAATATTATCACAATTCCCCTACCTTGCAAACACTTCAATGCAGTTAACAACCGAGGTAAACAGCCCTTAAAACTACCTCATCAAAGCATTATCTATAAAGAAACAAGATACCTCATCAAGCGAAGACCCTTTATAATGTACCAATGTTGGAGATACCTGGACACATCCTGGCATTGATCACGTTGAATTTTGGCTGCAGACGGAGACCAGATTCTTGAACCTATGAGATAGACATGTATGAATGAGTTGGGGGTGATTAATCAGTTGGGAAGCCAAGAAATTTGTTCATCAGAGTAGCAATTGGCATAGGATCTCCTGGTGGGTAAGGAAGGAGAGTCTCCAAGTTCATCGCCTCAATAGTGTCGCAGAGTGTGTGAGGGTGGGCACAGAAGAGGTGTTTCCTGTCTGCCAGTTCCTCTGCAAGCTCACTTTGGTGGTTGTCCATCAAATCCTCGTTAACGACAACAATTAGAGGTTTACCCAATCTTAGTGTTTCAAATATGCTCCCTGCACCTGCATTGACAGCTCAAGTTCAATTAGTTCAAAACAGAACGTACCATTCTTTCACTCTCAATGCCACACGGTACGAAGGGAAAGATCAGCTCAATATACTGATTAGATAATAGATGCAGTTTCATAGAGAATGGCTATATATATATATATGATCTCTAACTGCAATCTTGCATTGATACACCCGTTTACTTCGTTACTAATTATTCCAAAGGGTAAAGCTGCACTATCACAAGAAATAAATAGATAAACAATGCGTGTTTTGCAGCATAACAATTGGAGGGTAGAGTATTCTCACTAAACAAAATGTAATCAACACCTGAAAACCAAAACTAAGTTCAATATTTGATCTTATCACAAACTAAACTCGTGAATTTGCAAAAATATAGTTCACCCAGACAAGGGATTTGTGACTCAAGCCTGGATATTGGGCGGTGGCAATATCAAGAGACAACTTGTGATACAGTCCACAATTTCAAGACTTAATTAGACAGCAATGCTAGACCTATCTAACAATGGAGATTATACACTGTCAACTATAAACTACTCCACCTATATGCTAACACGTCAAGGTCTGTCTTTACTTCACTAATGAGAAGTTTGGTTTACTCAACATTAGAAAAGAATGCACATACAAGATGAACAGAAGAACCTTACAACTAAAATGAGATTGTGCACATGGGTTTCCAAGCACATCCTAATAAATTTTATTCTATACCGGTTCAATCAAAGGAGATCTCATATGTTATGCCATTTGATTGGATCGGTGCTTCTTCATTCATTTAAAGAAATTATTTTAAAATAAGAACTCTTAAAGCACATGGATGTAATGAACTATTCCTCTGATTTAAGTAATCAACCAACTCTTTCTCTGCATGGCAAGTAGCTGACCAAGTTAACACGATTACTGATAGAATGATTTTTGTAGAAGTAAACCACAGAAAGATCCTCTAACGCAAGATAGTGTTGAAATATAATGAATACACATCCAAGAAGGTCATGTTAACATTCATTTTAAGGTCTCAAGTGAGTTCCAGAACTTCACATGCACGTTTCCTATAAACATCAGTCCATTCTTGTGGTTCTATTGTTTGATAAATATGAATAAGTAGATGGAAATCACTATAAAAGAAAGTAGGTCATTGCTTTATCTGTGAGACCAACACATAACTGGTGTTAGATAAATAGAGGTCTTATATTTAGGACTATATTTGCTTGATGATTAAAACATGCTAAACTAAACTAGGGAACAGCATAGAAACCACTAGTTAAGAAAGTTTTAACATTACACCATGCCCTATCCAATGGATATTCAGAAAACAACAATGCAGCTTTTGTTGTTGTTCCTCCTTGATTATTATGCAGAACTCCAAGTTTCTGCAGTTTATCAACTATCTCTTACTGATAAAATCAATAGATACTAATGTCAAACAAATAGAAGCATCATATTTAGTTTACTTTTCTGCAGTAGTGATTTGACATACAAAGAGTTAGATCAAGGATCCACATAGATGCATAATTAAGCAAGAATTACACCATGCCTATTTCTTAAATTTCAGATGCTTATTTATAAATGACAATGCCTCATAATTTGAAGAACTGACACTTACTATGAATATGCAAATTAAAAATGTTTGTTCAGATAAAGAAAGTAAATTATTACCTGCATGGCTGATGATAAGAGATGATGATCTCAGATAATTGGCAATGCTTGGTGAGAAAGTGAAGTAGTCCATAGAAAGAGACTCATTTCCTGAAACCTGTATTCTGAGATAAAATGAGACCTATTGTCTATTTTCTTGGACTCTGAATGAGATGAGAAAAGAGAAGGTTTGTGATACATGATTAGAGATGTTATTCTCAAACTTTTAAGGGTTATTCAGGCGAGGAGTGAATTCACAAAGCTAGTTCACTTCTAAAGGGATTTCAGTATTATCTTAGTTGACTTGGTTAGTGGATTACAGGTTACCTTTATTATACCAAAGCCAAGCCATGTTCCTGATAAGTAGTGGAGTCATCTTAAACAACCCGAAGAAAGTTAAAAACAGATATGCAATACTTGAAAGCTCTTAATCATGGATCCCAAAATCGGCTGATCCCGATCAGACTGGTTTCGGTCTGGTTTTGGCCAGTTTCGGCGGTATCGACCAGTTTCGATCGTATTGGCTGATTTGTCTCAATCGTATCGGTTGAATTGACCGAAACTCGGCCATATCGACTGAAATTAATTTTTTTTAAGATTCAGGTAGAATTTAAAATATATCTAACATCGGAGACATTAATAATTGATGTCATCAACTACTTCTTTTTAAAAATTTTTAGTTTTTACTCTCTATCTCTATCTCTTAAACACACTCTTTTCTTACTGTCACACTTCACCGAGTTCATTTGGTGGCTGTTCCGGTGAGTCCCTTTGGCTAGTCCACTTTTTGGTGAACTCGGATGAGTTTTTATTTTTTTCCTTCTTTCTCACCCACTTTTTGACTACTTTTTTCTTACTGCTATAGAACAATATAGAAGAGATATCTCCTTCTTCATATTGTTTTGCAGTAATAATTTATAAGTATAAAAATTTGTTTAATTTAAGTCAAAATTTATTATAGTTTTACGTGACTTTCTTTTTTAGTTTTTAAAGTTTATATGTGACTAATTTTTATTTCTTATTTTTTTGTTATTTTTTAATAAATTTTTAGAAATGTTTCTACATTTTAAATGACATTTAAAATTTTACGTAATTAAAAATAGTCTGATCTGATACGAGTGGCGGATCCGGCTGATACAGCCAATACGTATCGTTTTTTCTAACAGCCAATCCCAATCCCGATACCAAGTTTCAGAACCTTGCTCTTAATAAGCAAGTTAAGCTATACTTTTGAGTTTCAACTGTAGGAGATTTGTTTGGGTTGGGAATTTAAGATTACTTCCAAACAGATTTGTTTCAACATCAATTAAAAACTCACCAAAAATTGTAAGCTCACCAGTTTTGACCCATCACAGAAATAACCTATGAATTACTTTCTTGTTTCGCATGTAGTTCATGTGTTAAATTTCCTCCAAAATTTATTGTTTATAATCAGTGGCAAGTAACGTTTCCACAATGACAGTACCTTTCCAACTTAAACACTACTGCACAACATCAACATACATTTTTTGACTGTGAAAAAGCATTAGGTTTGCTAGTGTGCTGCTAGACTTCTTGTTCGATTAGTCATGAAACCACAATAGGGCACAAAATAACCAACTTACATGGTTTGTCTGCATAATCAGCTAAATGTCTCTTACTAAGCAAGATTAAATGCAGAAAATGATTCACTTGATAGGCATATATCATCAAGGATACAAGCATCAAATATATATAGAAATCCTTATGCTTTAACCCTACCAGCAATGTAGCTTATTATCAAGCAAAAGCAAAGAGAAATGAGTACCTTCGATGGTATATAGGTTCCACGGCCCATTTGAATGAGAAGATCGGTGTAACCCTTTTGGGATAATGCTTCTTTAACTTGCTTAGAATCTACTGCCTTGACAAGAGCATCAAAGCATGTGGTTCCCACTGTAACAAACACCGTCCTTCTTTCACTGACATTGCCATCTGCATCCATGTCATCCATAACAAGTGCACCCTGCCTTAAAATTAGATGTTTTAAAGTTATTAAGTATCAAATAAACTGCAAAGAATAAGAAAGAAATATCAAACAATATAAATTCAGATTAAGTTGCAGCTTGAAGTTTTGATTTCATCTAAAACAAAGAGATACACATTCCACTGCCATTGCAGTCTATATAAATATATGAAGAGACACGATTAACACAGAGAAGTAGAAATTTTTTACACGACATTCCCTGTCATAGAAGACATGGAGAACATATATGTTATCACTACATGCAATTTGACACTTTATATTTCATTTTATTCTAGAAAACCACCAGCTAAAAATGTTCATAGTTAACTACTTAAATTTCCAATATATCAAAGCTAGTGATTTTTGACAATGGTCAAATCTCTATGGAGTATAGACAATTGATGGTCTCTGAAACTCCTGCTTGTCAGAAAGTTTGGAGATATTTTATTTTCCATTTCAAAGCTAATCAGATCAATCTTAAAGAGGAAGGACAGAAAAATGGCTTTTACATGCTTCTGGTGAAATGAATCTCTTATGGAATAGGAGTAATATTAAATTTCTAACTGAAACCAATCTCTTACGGTTGAAACTCAAAACTATGGCTTAACTTGCTCCTTAAGAGCTTTCGAGTACTGCATATCTGTTTTTAACTTTCTTCAGGTTGTTTAAGATGACTCCACTGCTTATCAGGAACATGTCTTTGGTATAATAAAGGTAACCTGTAATCCACTAACCAAGTCAACTAAGATAATACTGAAATCCCTTTAGAAGTGAACTAGATTTGTGAATTCACCCTCACCTGAATAGCCCTTAAAGTCTGACTGTTTGAGAATAACATCTCTAATCATGTATCACGAACCTTCTCTTTTCCCATCTAATTCGGAGTCCAAGAAAGCAGACAATTAATCTCATTTATCTCAGAATACAGGTTTCAGGAAATGAGTTCCTTTCTATGGAATACTTCACTTTTCTCACCAAACTTTGCCAATTATCTGAGATCAGCATCTCTTATCATCAGCCATGAAGGTAATAATTTACTTTCTTTATCTGAACAAACATTAAATTTGTATATTCATAGTAAGTGTCCGTTCTTCAAATTATGAGGCATCGTAGTTTATAAATAAGCATCTAAAATTTAATAAATAAGCATGGTGTATTCTTGCTCAATTATGCATCTATGTGGATCCTTGATCTAACTCTTTGTATGTCAAACCACTAATGCAGAAAACTGAGAAAAGTAAACTAAATATGATGCTTCTATTGGATAAGGCATGGTGTAATGTTAAAACTTTCTTAACTAGTGGTTTCTATGTGGTTCCCTAATTTAGTTTAGCATGTTTTAATCATCAAGCAGAAATAGTCCTAAATATAAAACCTCTATTTATCTAACACCAGTTATGTGTTGGTCTCACAGATAAAATCATAAAACAATGACCTACTGACTTGCTTTTATAGTGTTACCATCTCCTGATTTGTATTTATCAAATAATAGAACCACAAGAACGGACTGATCTTTAAAGGAAGTGCACATGTGATATTTTGGAACTCATTCGAGGCCTTAAAATAAATGTAAACACGGCCTTCTTGGATGTGTATTTATTATATTTCAACACTATCTTCCAATTTCAATAGGTACATTATCGGTAACAACATCAGATGATTTAGAAAGATTCTTAGTTACTGACTCTGACATCTACATACAAAAAACAAAACAAAAACAGAAGTACTACTTAAATTCTAGTAATATCTAATTTAATACAAACAATGCAAATTTAAGTTTCCTTTACAGATACCACTTTCCTACAATTTGACAAAGAAAAATAATTACTATATGCATGTGTAGGAAGAAAGAAGATTGGCAAGAAGTATCCTATGAAGCTGCCACATACTCAAAATGCCAAACTTTTACTTGTTATGCAGTTCTGTACTTAAATTTATACTATGATATTCTACATATAAATTAAACCTTGGATTTCAATGTATCATTCGAAGGAGTATGCAACTTTTCAGCACAGATAAGTTTATTAACCAAGTAAAATATAGTCATAAGCTTCTAATGAAAAGCTTAACTATTCAGGAAATATCTAAAACTGTAAAATAAGATATGTTTACCAACCAAGTATCATTCAAAGAAAGGTGTATGCAATTTTTAAGCACAGATAAGTTTACCAAGCAAGTATAATATAGTCATAAGCTCCAAATGAAAAGCTTAACTATTTTCGAGATATCTCAAAAAGTAAAATAAGATAAATGTGCCAGACGGCTTTGTTATAGAACATAAATTTCACGTGTTCACTAGCACATAGAATAAGATATTTTAGTAATATCTAATGAAAGTAAAATTTGAGACATTGAATCATTAGGTGCCTTTCACAGCCAAACTACATTAACATGTCATCTCCATTCTGTTATACTTAATCAACAACAAATATTCCACCAAATATCAAATTATAGCAAATGCTTAGCTATAATAAACTGGCAAATCAGTGAGCACATTATGATATTATCAGATTTAATTAAAGAATGATTAGCTACAATATAGATATTATCTGATTTAATTAACAAGTATTCAGTTCTCATGGCAGTGAAATATGGAAATGAGGAAAGGGGAGAAAGCTACTTTTTGATTTCTGTGCATTAGTAGAATTTCATAGATTCTGTATTTGCATGGTCAGCTACTAATGCTTCAAAATTTAAATGGAAAAGTGTCTTTTTTCCTTTTCTTATTGCTATGACAATTTAATTTGAAGTATTCAACCGATTAATATTTCTAAGTTCTGTCCTACATCAAGTGGGAAATGTGTCGTTACTCCAACAACCGGCCTTAGAAATTGTCCGGAGGAGTTAGAAATTGGTTTGGGAATAAACCAAACAAACAAACCAACCTCGATCATGATTTTGCGTGGCTCTACCGTCAAGAGGAGTTAGAAATTGTCCAGAACACCAAAACAAAAATCACGACAAAAAAATAAGAAAAAATAACTAAAGCTCCCAGCTGCCCAACAAATTTGGTAATTAATGCTTAAAACATACCTCTGGCCGACGGCGGAGGAGGCTTGAAAGTTCAGGCGGCGGAGGAGGCGACGGAAGAGGCTGATTGGAGGAGGAGGAAGCGGCAGATGAAAGGGATCGTATATACAAATGGCGAGAGTAAAACGCCCCAAGGAGATGCGAAACAAATAACCCTCAGACCTCAGTGAAGAGTAGGACTTGGCACTTACTGAGTTACTTCCATTATCAGCTACCACAAGAAGACATCTTACTACAAGAGGGGGCAGACTCCTCACTTCCAAACCCTTACCCTAATAACCATGCCAAATGTCCCGAATGCCAGTCCCATTTAGACAGACAGACTTGGTACTTGGTAGTAGTATCCTACCATGCATATTATTATTATTATTTATAGATGTGCTACCAAACCCAACAGTCATTTAGTGACACAGTTAACAGAGAGCACACAATAACTTCCTACACTACTAGATTCTTAGTTTTGGACTTCTAAAAGAATTTGTGATCTTAATCACCCTATATTCTCCTGCATATCATCTGGGTCTTTTAATTTTATTAACTTATTTACTACTCTAGAACAATAATTTTATATTTTGATATTCTAAAACTCAAATGAGCCCAAAAAATAGACTTTGATTTAAATGGGCAGAAATTTTATAATTAAAATAACAACTAAGCCTGACAGGATTCCAACTCAAGATCTCTATTTGATTCCATGTTTAACTCATCAACTACTTTAAAAACCTAAACGGTTAGGAGACGATAATTTTTATAATTTATATTCTTAACATATCTCACGTAGGCACGTAGTTGGTAGTCCTCTCAGGGTTTCTTCTTGGATTTATACAATGATACCATTTGTGGGGAGGCCTTTGCTCTCCTTATGGGCCTCAAAGAGCTGAGCTCATTCCCTTATGTGGGCCACTTTCAACTTTTCTTTGGATTTGCAATATAATATTATATTAGGCAAATGTCTTATTTTTCCTCCATCACCTTCACAAATTTGGTAAGTAACTTTGTGGCTCATAATCTCATATAGGTCTTACCTTTGGAACAAAAACTTCTTTGGTTTGAACTGATCCAGTTTTGGATGATGTAAATTATTCGATGATATTATGAATAGCAGGTGTAAATGAGCCGAATTTGAGTGAACCTGGCTTTGTTTAAACTCACTTAATTTCAAGCTCAAGCTTCAAACGAGCCCAAATCAAGCCTATTTCAACCGACAATTTGACTTCAAACCCATAAACAACAAGAAGCCCAATCCCATCAAAGATATTTAATACAAATGTATTATTCACTTAATTCTCAATAACTGTTTCAATAGTTATCATTTTGCCATATATTGCATGAGTGTGTAATAGTTATAAGTTCATTCAAAATCAATGATTGGGCATCAAGCAAAAGTCTCTCTCTCTCTCTCTCTATCTATTGTTTCTCTTTCCCATGGAAGGAATCCATCTAATTTGGCTTGCTAAACTAACTATTTGAAATACGTCAACATCTTTATTATTTATTTTTTCTTAGCCAAATTTTGTAGGCGTCTTAATTAATGATTGCTTAATTATTATCTTAGGCACATATGGATATCCTAGTCACCTTTTTGCCTTGATTTGTAACAGTGGAACAAGGTTTAACAAAGTTATCACATCCTGTTGTCATATTCAAGGAAACTGATGATTCCAAGAACAAATCCAGCACAAATATTGTGAGCCACTCAGAAGCTTTGATGGAGAATCGGTACTGAACATGGATTGAAAAACAATTCAATTGTCCAAAAGATCTAATCAACAGAAAATAATCGACCCAACACATCATAATCAATTCCTTCGAGTTTAAGACACCCACTAATCCTCAACCTCAGAAGAATATATCTATCTATACGATTGAATCAGATAGAAGACATAAAGAGAAGATTGCACATGGTATAAGATGATATAAAGAAAAAAGATTAGTACTATTTTGCTCCACCAAACCACCTGATTAATGATAATAACTTTATATAATAACGTGGTAAACTACAAATTCGTACGTTGAATGCTTCCATTAAATTATCAACACTTGCACCTTTTTAATTCGCCAAAGAGCTATTTCCAGATGTGCTTTATTCTCTCCAATCCCAACAATTATAGAGTGACAGTGTGTTGTTAGCCTTCACAGGTAGTAGTAGTAGAATCTCTCTCTCTCTCTCTCTCTCTCTCTCTCTCTCTCTCTCTCTCTCTCTCTCTCTTCTATATATCTTGAGCTCTCGATGTTGTAAACTTTCAGCTATTTTGTTGAGCTAAAAAACTTCGTTCGAGAGCAAAAGCAAGCTATTTGAAGGAACCCAATTTCTTCATTCGTCGAAATCTCTGTCTGTTAAGTGATAAAGGTTGGATCTTTTCCTTCGAAATTTTAGTGATATCGATGGAAATCTCCTGAATCTTTCGGCGAGGAGTCGAGTGATGCTGAGCCAGAACAAGCGATTCCGAGGAACCCAGATGGGAAATCACCCCAAGAATCGCTTCGCGGTCGATTCGTTGGTCGTCGAACCGTTCAGTGCCCTGTTGTCTCCCACCTCGAGGTCGCCCAAGAGCTTCAACAATGGCGCCGTGGGCCTCGGGATCGTCGCCGCCATGAGCCCGGCTCGTTCTGAGCCAATTCCGATCGCCCACGTGAGCCCCTGGGCCAAGTCGAAGGAACCCAAAGAAGAAGACGAAGAGAAGAAGGAGGACGAGGAAGACGAAGTGGAGGAGACGCCATTGGAACTCTCGGAGAGCTACACGTGCGTGATCTCACGTGTGGGTGAGAACCTCGTCAGGAAGAGGGTCTACTGCTTCGATGGCATTGACAGTAGTTTTGATGAAAACTCGGGGGTGTTCTTTGAGTCGCCATTAGAGAGGAAATATTTCTTGCAGGTAGCTCTCTTTTTTTTTTCCTTCATTTATTTTATGAATTTTATTGCTAATCCTTTTTGCCTAACAATCAATTTTTAAGCCTGTGCTAATATATATATATATTATAATTAATATTGCCCACTTTTATATAAATCATACATATATTATACTCTTTCTACATATATTATACTCTTTATCTCGAGCTAATAAAGCTCAATTCAATTTAGAAAGACCATCTAAATCTTAGGAAAATATTAATTTATTAATAAGAATCATATATGGGAATTGTTGCATGATAGCTTTTTATTTTAAGTTATATCAAAGCTTTAATCTTTTGAAGTTATATTAGAATAAACAAAAGTACACACCTTAGTGGAGCAAATCTTATAAATAAGTAACAAAATAGAAAGCAATGATATACTAAATAATTTAAAAATTGCAATTAAATTAGATACTCAAACATTATGACATAAGAATTGAGATTAATCAATTTGCTTGTCATTTTCTTCTTAATTACAATATAGCAAAATAGATGATTATAGAATGAGAAAGAGCCAGAGAGATTATTGTTATGCTCTTTGTGCATATCTTCTATTAATTTTTCATAAAACAAATCACAATAAAGGTAGACTAAATAAATTTGAATAGTTTTCACTTAATCTGTTATAATGGGATGGTGAGGCCACTTGGAGTTAATGAGAGATTAAGAGGGGTCAAATGGCAATTGAGGCCAAATTATAAAAGTAGACAAGTTTTCTACTTTACTACTTATAATTTTGGAATTTTAGGGGGGGCATTGGCCCTACCATGAATGTGGCTCCCCTGTTGCTTACAAGACAACCATGCATAGAAAGTTTGCAGACATCTTTTTTCACATTCTTGAAGCCTTTGAGGAATTTTGGTCACAACTAGGACATACTAGGAACTTTTTCAATGGAATATGATTCTATCCATCTATATTCTTGTCTCAATCTTATGGTTAGAGTAGTGTTATTAATTCTCAGGTCATGAATTAATTAGCAAGAGAAGATGTGAATGTTTGTTGCTAATTTTTTTTCCTTTTTTTTTTTTTAAAATGTAGAGGTGAGAAGGCTTTCTGTAGTTTGGAGTACAGATTGCAACAAAAGTTTTCCTGGAGATCTTTTTTTTTTTGGAGCTATTTAATTGCTCCCAAATCTTCTTCTCCTGGTGTTGCAGCAAATTATATTTGTGATAAAAAAATTTTGAGGAAATTAATGCAAATATTTAAGAACAAAATGAGTATTTGATATCTCGGCTATATGATTATAATGTATAGGAATTTGTGAATTAGATACTACCAAAATGAGTATTTGGTATCTCGGCTATATGATTATAGTGTATAGGAATTTGTGGATTGTTAAATATAGAGTTTTCAGTCTTGACTCTTGTAGATATTTCTGTAGCTTATCATTGCTATGATTTTATCCAATTTTATTTATGATTGTTGGTGGTAACAATGTGATTCCAAAAGTCACAAGGAATTGAATTCAAAAAGAAGTAAATAAACTTATACATTATAGAATTAAACATTCTATATAAATACAGACCTTTTTTAATTTATAGAAATCAACAACTATAACAAAAGAGTGTGTTCATTCATTAAAGAATGTGTCATTATGAAAGTACATATCTTTTCATTTGGAAAGACACTTTTTCGATGAATGAGTGTGATTATTTAGTTGAAATGAAAAAACACATCCTTGTTACATATTTTCTTAATGAAAGGATGTGATTATGAAAAGGCACATCATTTTATATGAAAGAACACATCTTTTTGTTTCATCTGAATGGTTGCACATTTTTAGACACAATCGCCACTTTAAGCCAATTTTCATTCACTCTCTTTCATAGATTTAAATAAATAAATATATAACATTAAAATTCATGTTTCATTATATGATTTTCCAACAATGATTTGTTTAATTTGACCTTAGGTAATTAGGAGAGAATAAGTTTCATGTAAAAACGTTGAGTTTAATTGTTTAAATACGAGTTACTTACACTTGAATTATGTGAACTATACCAATTTTCACATAGACCCACTTATTTATTTTTGTGACACTTTGATTTCTCAACTATCCAATTTTAAATGCATTAACTCTAACAGATCTGCTAGGGTTGGGTTTTCTTCCTCACTTCCATCGAGGGTTTCCCTGTCGGTGGTTGTTGGTGTCCTCCCTCTCCGCTCCTCCTAGCCTTAGTTGGAAGGAGGGGAGGGGTTTTTTTTCCCCTTTATGCATGGTAAGGTATTTCTCCCCTCTTCTTTCTTTCTTTTTTTTCTTCTTCCTCCTCCCTCGTCCCTTCTTTTTTCTCTATCTCTTTTCCCCATTTTCTTCTACTATCTCCCTCCCTCCTTGTTTTGCTTGAATGAGGTTGTTGCTATCGAGGTTGTCGCAACCATGGCCATTGAGGCCGTAGTTGCTGCAGACAAAGCCGCTACAACCATGGCCATCTAGGTTACGGTCCTCTTTATCTCCCGCCCCCATCCTTGACCTTTCTCTTTCTCTCATTTTATTTTCCTTTTTCTCTACTTTTGTACCACCTCCCTCTATGCCACCCCTTACTGATGACTCCCTCCTGTCAACTCCACCTCCTCTTAGAAGCTTGCTCCGCTACCTCCTCTTAATCTATCATTGTTCATCGCCACTGCCTCCGCTACTGCCTGCTACTTACCTCTCTTTTTCTTCAGTGTCATGGGTGACGACCACAATTGGGGACCGTTGGGTCACATAGTTTCCTTGGCGATCATTATTTTATCTTTTTTGCAAGTTATAGCTAAATTGCTTTAGCTGCTTCAGGATCTGCTCGAGATAAAAAAGAAGCTTAAGTTAGCTTTGTCTGCTATGATTGAATGTGTTGGCTGTGCCTTATTTAGATCTTGTGTGCCGTTAGGGCTTAATACTTATTTCTCTTATAGCGCTGGTGGAGGGGCTCTTCAAAATATCTCTTATTTTCTTTGTGTATCAAACTTGTAAAAGATGATTGAATTTAATGGAATTATTGGATTTCTTTCAAAAACAAAAAACTATCTAATATCTCTCATCTTTCGGTATCGATGAAAAATATATAATAACTATCTTATCCTTTAATTTTTTTCTATTAATTTTTTAAAATAAGAATAAATTAATGTTAGAATGCCTAATTTTGCTCACGTGACAATTACGTTTTATTGTTTAATGAATAAATCTAATGAATAACTAACCTAAGAAATATTTTAAATTTTTTGCATAGTTAAGACTTAAAAGAGTCACCTTGTGGTGAAAAGTAAATTAAGAAGTCCATATAAAAATAAGCAATAATTTAGCTAGTCAAGGTGTAGTTATCCCTTTTACATTATGGTGTATCAGAATGTAGTCTCGAAGTTTAATAATTTTTTGTTATTTAAGAGCTCAAAGATTATATAAGAGTTAGATAAATAATCAACTATTTTTTGACATAGAGACACTTTGGTCCTGCTAAGCTTTAGCTAATATACTGAGTCGTTTAGTCTAAACTATAAGTCATGTATGTTTGTCGAGCTATTGCTATAACTACACCTTACAAAGATATTGCTCCTAGCCATCATACCGTTAAATTGCTTCTTCAAGTTATTGCATCGCCGAGCCACTAACCGAACCGTGTCAGGCCTTTGAGTTAAGCCACCAAATCACTATAATTTTCTCCACAATAATAGCTTTAGGTTGAAATCTGCCTTGCGACCTATTAATCATAGAGAATATACCTAACAACTTTATTAAAGTTGGTTGGTAAGTCTTAAAAAAGTTTGTGAATAAGTTTGAGCTTTCTGTATTTTAATTTTCTACTGTAGGAATTTTCCAAAGCCTAGTGTGGCATAATTAGACTAATTATTAGCTATCTAACCCTCAAAATTGCTTTTGGCTCAACTTTTAACATTTGCAAGATTATTCCTTTTTAGAATTACATAGCAATAAAAAGTTGAGACTTGCATTATTTCTAAACAAGTTATACGTTCCTGCAACAATAAATAATATGCACTATATATGTTGTTAATGTGTAAACCTCAAAGAAAAGAGACATGGATTCTCGACCGCTAAGTTTATAAGTACTTCATAAAATGTGGATAGCATAGTACTTACATCTAATAAATAATTTTCAAGATAATTTTACTTTGTAATCACATTAGCAGACATAAACTACTTTATTTGCGAATTAAGCCTACATTGTGTGACGTCCTATTAAAATTTTGGTTGAAACTAAAGTCCCACGACAGTCCAAGAGCCTAAGCAGTGTAATTTCAAACCTAAACTCGAAGGACACTACAGTAATTAGGCAAGACATAAACTTATCCATTACTAGATCAATAAGGATGAGGGACGACCATTCTTGATCCTATTCTTAGCTTCCCATATATCTTAGAGAAGATATTAAGGTATCTTAATAACTAAGTTTTCTTTGGCCTATATAAAATCTTATTTCACTGAGAAAGCTTATCTTTTTTTTTTTGAAGTGTTATTAAAATCTCTTTTCATTTTCTTACTTCTACACTATCTACTTTATTTTGTGAAGAAGGTGGAGTGCCGTAGGCACTTAATAAACAATAAAAAAATATATTAAATTCATAATAATTGACTTTGCAGCGAGAATCTTTTATGCATAACATATATATTTTTGTAAGCTCTGAACACCTTAATGTGTAATGCATATTATTTTTATGCATAATTACACTAAAACTCTCATGAACCATTGTCATTTATTTTAGTACAGCGATCCACTATTAAGAATCTTTAACTAGTGATGGTCTTAATGGACAATATTTAATAACCAGCTACTTTACTATCAACTTTCCTCTCTTTATTGTTTTTCCTCTAAAACAAAAGTAAAATAATTCCTAAAAATTTAAAATTAATCAAGTGGCACTCACATATTGTTTTTTTAATATAAAATTCTAAAGTATAAATAATGGAATGAACATTTCAAAGGTTTTTCATAGTTATGAGCTCAATGTGTTACAAAAATTAAATAAAAGGGTTTACATGAATATAAGCATAATTTATGAGATCTAGGTGTAATTATACTTTTAAGCTGCACTTTTGTATTGCACAATGATATGAGAGAGAGAGAGGTAACAAGAAAGAAATATTATTTTATTTCAACTAACTTAGATTATGTGCTCTAATTAGGGGTGAAAACGAGTCGGATTAACTCCGATCCGACCCGATTCGGATAGAAAATTTCTATCTGATTTGGATACGGATAGAGTTTTTGAAAAAAATTCAGATACAGATTCAGATACGGGTCGAATATATTTTTCGGATTTGGATACGGATATCGGATATCCGTTTACCCGCATATTATTTTGAATGATTTACGGTTTTCAGTTTGATTATTTAAATAGTAAATATTAATATTATTACTAATAATATATTATATATTATTTATAGAGATTAATTTCTCTAATTTTACATATTTGACATATAAAAAATTTATTTGTTGTAAAACTCTTAATATTTTTATGTTAATTATATCTAAATAAACTATTATAATTCTTTTAAATTCAATCAATATCCGTTTAAGATCCGATTCTCTATCCAAAAATTATCCATATCCATTTAATTAGGATATGATTTTAAATTTTGCTATCCGTTCAATATTCGTATCCGAATTCGTATCCGGACTTAAAATATGGATCCGGATATGGGTTGAGCATTATCTAATCTATATCGGATCCATTTTCACCCCTAGCTCTAATCACCCGAAAACAATTAAAAAAAATATTTATCATAGGTGATGCACCTCTGAATTGGGATAATTAATGGGACATTATAAACATCTTTCACAAATGTCTATCAAACTCAAGTTTTTTGTACTATGATCGAAAATGTTATTACTAACTCTAATATCATTTTAAAAGATTAAACAAAATAATTATGCTATATATCTAGAGTAATTATTACACTTATTTTATTCATAATGTCATGATTTACTTGAAAGAGACAGAAGAAACATAAATTAAGAAAGTGACTTTCTTATCTACCAAATAAGTTTACTTCATCTTTTCAAACTTCTGTTTTCTACTTTCAAGTAATCAAATAATCATTCACAAATATATTTCTTCCCTTTTCCCTTTTTTTAATTTTTTTTATTTTGTCTTTGTTTTTCTGTGGCAATGAGATAGAGCCTTAGCTTAGTTATCTGGTTAGATTTCAAACCATGTTCTCCATGAATGGGACAACAACAATTCAGCAGGTGGAGATAGCAACCAGTGATGGCCATTATTCTCTTCCAAACCAGAAGACAACAATAGGAGGAGAAATAAATGGAAGTAGAAATGCCTCAGGCAGTCCAATCTTTGTGTCAGAAAAGTTGGATCCTAAGTTGAAAGTAGTGGTCCAGGTAATAAGATGGAGAGGGAGGAGCTAGCTTGACGAATAATGTATCATTGTGTGGTTCAAAATTAGATGCAAAACAATGGAACATAAGTACTAGAAAGAATTTTGTTGCCCTAGATTTTGATGTGTAACGATAAACCCTCCCTCTCTTTCTTCATTCCTATCCAACCAAAACATTAAGGTAGGTTTTTTTTTTTCTCTTTTTTCGATTGATGGGTCGATAATATAGGGATGTCTTTTAAGCGGACAAATATCGTTTTCATCGGTTTGTTTTTAATTCTTTCTTGATCTTGACGTAAAACTTTTGATAGTGATGAATCAACTGTTGAAGGAGAAAATTTCTTAAATCCCAACTGGGAATCTCTTTCTTTTTCTTTAGTGACATGATGATTAATTGTATCATAAAATCTCAAGTATTTAGATATTGTTTGTTATTGCTTATGTTTGTTAGGGAACCTAATCCAACCCAATGATTTTATGATACAATTAAGCAATAATAAATTGGCCCTCTATCTTTCTAGATGGTGGCCCTAAGTTGTCTAACCTACTCCTGTTCTTAGAGGACGAAGTCTATAAGATGGTGTTTGACCTCAACGCTCAGAAGGTGATAGGACGCAAGGAATTTACCAATAGTTTTCTATCAAAAGTTCTAGGACAATGTTAAGTGCAACTTCTTAAAGGTCTTTCCTTAGGTCTTCTCAGGATTGTCTGACATCAGTGGTTGGAATAAGGCATTCTTCTCCTTCATTCCTAAGTCTCAAGGAGACTCCTCTGCCTTATACTATTGCCCAATTAGATTAATAAACTACAACCTTAAATTTTTTTCAAAGGGTCATCATCTCTCATCTCATCTTGAGAACCTAGTCTTGGGCTCACAATATGCCTTCATTAAAAGTTAGTGTATTATTGACAACTTTATAATTGCTCATGAGCTTGCAAACTTAATGTCCTTAAACATTCATCTTGAGAACCTAGTCTTGGGCTCACAATATGCCTTCATTCAAAGTTGGTGTATTCTTGACAATTTTATAATTGCCCATGAGCTTATTTCTCTATTAGCTAGGCTTGCAAACTTGATGTTCTAATCAAGCTTGTTAGGTTTTTTATTTGTTGGCAATTTTGTACAAAATATTCTAAGTGTATTTTTTCATATATATGAGCTTTGCACAAGTCTAGAATATCTCTGGTTTGAAGAATTGCAAGGTTATTGAAGAAAAGCTGTCGCGTTCTCATCGCGTTCACAAGCGCGTTCGAACGCGAGCACTGCGTTCACACAGACAGAGAGCCGCGTTCACAAACGCGTTCGAACACGGGTACCGCGTTCACACAGACCGAGAGCAGCGTTCACAAACGCGTTCGAACACAACCTGAAGAATTCAAGCTGTCGCGTTCGAACGCACTTGGGCCCGTTCGAACGCACCTGAGATTAAGTTAGGTCGTTCGAACGCACTCGGGCCGCGTTCGAACGCACCTATGAAATTTGTAATTTATTGGATTTTCGTGAGTACGATTATGACTTGGATTTGGCTCTATCTTGGAGATCATATATAAGGATAGTGTTGCCCTAACCTAGGGGAGTTGAAGAAGATTATTCAAGGAGACTTTTTGGAGGCCATCGGTTCTTCAACAAACAAGGCCCTTCGCATCTACAAATCTTAATCTTTCGTCTTAAGGGCTATCTAGACGAAAGATCAATCTCGAGGGCTACTGAGATTGGACTTCAATCACAAGAAGCAGTGAATCGTGGGTTCTAACGATCAAAACTGAGAGGAACAAAGTCGTTTGGATCGACGGGTTGTTTTGTGAGTTAGTCTTGTAACTGCTACTATCATAGTGATTGGTTTTGATCCGAGTTTGGATCCGTGGTTTTTTTCCCGTTTGAGTTTTCCACGTTAAAATCTTGGCGTTCATCTCTACTTTCGTTTTTAATATTTCTTCCGACTTTTACTTAAGCGAACGAGAAATATCATTGCCTAGAGGTTAGATACATACGTGTGTTTAGGGGTTTTTCAAAGCTTGACTTTTTAAAAACCTTTGACTATGTTAGTTGGGATACCCTCCTACAAATTCTCTATGCACATCACTTCTTGCCAAGTAGATTAGATGGGTGAAGCTCTACCTTAGGTCCTCTAAGTAGAGATGATTATTAGGCACAACCCGCCTAAACACGATCTGAACTCGCCTGATATTAATTGGGCTAAGTCTGACCCAAGTTTAATTTGGATTCGGTTAGACTCGAGCTTGAGATGGTAGTGAGTAGCATGGGTTAAGCCTATTCTCATTTATAACCTGACCCATAATGCATATATATTCTTATAATTTTTTTAGTCCCATATTAAATTTTTAGTAAACTATATATCAATATATAAATATGTTCGCATGAAAGATAACTAAAATAACTTCATATTAAGCTCATTAAACTCGGCCCAATAAAATATAATATTTTTTTTATATTTAAAAGATAACTAAAATAACTTCATATTAAGCTCATTAAATTCGGCCCAATAAAATATAATATTTTTTTTATATTTAACTCATTATATTAGACCCATTATACTCAACTCAAGTCCGATATCTAATGAACTAGTAGATGGTAATGGGTTAGAATATTTTAGCCTGGCCCGAGTGATTAGTAGGTAGAGCTTTGAACAAATATTTAAGTCCGGTTGACCTAAACAGTCTGACCCAAACTCGGCCCAATCCGCCCGATGATCACCTCTACCTTTAAGGCAATGATCCTTGTGAATACACGCTCTTCTAACTTCTTTCCTTGAGGTGGGACCAATGCCAGGAAGACCCCTTCTCCCCCTATGGCAGGATTTTTAAACCGAAGCTCGCACCCTTGGCTTTAAGATCTCTCTTTATGAGATTCGACACCAACAAAGCTCACACTTCCCTTTGGCTTCTTCTATAAGCTTTGACTCCTCCACGTCCTATTAGGTTGTGCGGTCAGCTTTTCAAATATTTTTTGACAAATTTAACTTAGCCAAGCCTACTTATTCTAAAAAAAATTCAAATTAATGGTCAAAACTAACCTTAGAAGTTACAAGACACTATCCAAAGTTTTATCAAAGATAGTTGTGTTGACCAACATGAGGTGTGTCAACAATGTACCGACGTGTGGCCTAAGAGGTTCTGTACAACACCTCTCCTAAAATCAATTCGCTCATCGTCAAGCTTTTCTTTGCCTCACATATGTAACTTAAGTTTTTATTCACCCGCCTTGATTTGCTTGCGGTCTTCTTCCTCCTCGAACAAAGGGATCTACATCATGTCGGATGCAAAAGACATCTTCATCGATGAGACTCCAACATGCAAACGACGAGCAACAGTGAGACGGGTGACTCCTCTTTTTCGTTCCTTCTCTTGCAGTATGTCAACATGAGTAAAGATGAATAATCTTCCTCCTCTTTTTTCTTTTTTCCGTTCTTTATCTTTTGGGATGTCGGCAAGTGCCATTTTTGGGTATTACCTTTCTCAATCAATTGTAAAATCTCTAACTTATGATAATAACCAACAAACGACCATAATCGAGTATCACAAGCTACATTCCCAGATGTTTTAAGTCCATCTATTTGACCATAATAAGATACAAAAATATTACTCATGATCGGATTATTCAGAAAGATGAAAAAACAAAGTGTCGGGACTAGTGAACATACATAAATTATCAGCCACAATCATGACAATTGACAAGCAACCAAAAAAATAATAATAAAAAAAAGAAATAAGAAAAGGAAACACCAGACCCAGTATCAGAACTGCTCATAAGGAAACTAGAAACGATGCTCGGCCACAGGTTATTAGGTGATAATATGTTACACATACTAAAAGCATCATATCATCTAGCCACGTTAAGAATCCAAAATTTGGTCGAAAGAAAGGTGAACAATAAACAACAAGCACCAACGATATAACAAACAAGGGAAACATCAGGTCAGTCATTGTAAGGAACAGAACATTAATGACATCAAATGGAGGGAAGCGAAGGCCTAAATCAAGCAAGCCAACACCATTGATCGTGTCCTCCATGAACTTAGTTGTAATACATTAGCTGTTGAGCAGATGACTGGCTGGGATAGCCATCATATAATGCTTGGGATCCAGTGGAAAGGAGCCCTCCAGATACCTGGCTAGCAAGGCCGTGCTGTCCAGCCATTGGTCCTGCCAAAGCCTGGCTTAGTGCAAGCTGCCGCTGATAGGCCAAAAGCTCTGCAGCTGTATAACCTAAGAGGCTTTGTGTTGGTAAAACCTGAAAAGGTGGAACTGGGGGTGGCAACGGGTTAGAAACTGTGCCTGGTGGAGTTGGCTTGGTACCCCATGAACACTGCAAAGCACATGCCATGGTTGAAACTGTTAATGAGCAAGGAGACAAATGCAAGCCATGTAAACCCAAATAATTAGATAACACTGGGCACAAACAGTGAAATATACGGTTAAGACTTAAAAGCATACTTTCATTGATTTTCCACAAACAATTCTTCCATTGGCCATTTGAATAGCTAAAGCAGCTTCCTCATGGGTGTGGTATCTCACAAAGCCAAATCCTTTATCCCTCTGTATTCGCACTTCCTCAATTACACCAGCCCCGAGAATGTGAAATTGGCGATGAAGCTCAGCTTGTGTCACCTGTGTAAAATTACTAGTAGGTGAGTAAGAGAATTTCTGAACCATACAACTACTTGTCACTCTTGGAAGAAAGAGAATTTCTGAACCATAAAACTACTTGTCATTCTTAGGAGATCTTTTAATATATCACATGCTTCCTAAATTTAAAAGATCTCAGAGACACAAGAAAAGGTGCGTCTCACAGAGTAAATAAAAGATAATCAATCTTATGATCTGTCTTTTACCTCGTGAGCCAAATTACCAACATACACAGTAGTGTAGGCAGGATTGTTCTCAGGGGACTCGTCATTTGAGTTGTCCTGACCTTCTGTCACAGGAAAAACAGATTAGCCATATATACAAGTACCCCAAAGTAGCATAGAGGTCCTCCAAAGGAAATGCCCATTGAACAATCACTAACCTGCATTACCAGAACTTCCATTTGTCAATACAACTGCATTATGATTCTCGATATCTTGTTTGTCTTCTCCTGTGTTCTTGGTTGCCCAATTACATCGTATTTGTCTATTTCCAAGCCATTTTCCTATCAATGAAAAGAACATACTATCATCTAGATACTATTCAACAAAGGAAATTTTGAGGTGTCAAAGCCAGTAACCACAAAACAA
Source organism: Typha angustifolia (assembly GCF_048772165.1). NCBI lineage: Eukaryota > Viridiplantae > Streptophyta > Magnoliopsida > Poales > Typhaceae > Typha > Typha angustifolia. The sequence goes on from NC_133251.1 coordinate 6,018,320, forward strand.
CAAAATGCTGGATGTTTTGCAATCTTACCAGTCATTTCATTTATAGCATTCTGAGCATCCTGTGACCAAAAAGTGGATTAAAAAAAAAAGAAAACAATAAATAATAAGTATATTGGCATCAACAAGTCAAAAATAATCTTACTTTTCATGTCTTTAAAAATTTAGTAGCATGGTGGAAGAAAACTTGTGATCAGATTACAGGTTGAAAAATGAAATAGTCACACCCAAATTAACAATTACTTAGTGAAGTCCAGTATTGTTCTAATGTCTAAAACCGGGATAAACAGAAATCCGCTATGGCTGGCAACAGTTGCATCAGAACAGAAAAAGAAAGAAGTACAAAACAAAAGGTACCAGTTTACTGGTCATGTACCTGTTGACTACGGAAGGAAACGAAGCCAAAACCTCTGGAGCGTCCAGTTTTGTTATCCCACATAACTCGTGCATCACTAGGTCATATAGAACTTAAATTATAAAAAATTGACTATCATAATATAAAACTTTAGAACAAACGTCACTAGGTTAAAGTAAAAGGTTAGAAATGCCATTTCAGAAACTCTTTTATGCTGGTACACACTTAATTACAGATGCTAGAAGGTATCAAAAGAATAAGGAACTCACGAACAATTATTGTATACTGAGAAACAGGCATAAAGAGTTGCATCGGTAACCTCAGGACTTAAATCACCAACAAAAATATGGAAATGTCCTGATAAGAGAAATTGAAATGTTAACCAAGGAAAAGACATACCTTACATTAGAAGTGGGTGGATAAAGATCAAATCAAGAATTAATGGAATAAGAAGTTTAAAGATTATTACCAGATGTATCTTCCCTTTGGCCACTCGCATATGCCCAATTTACTTTAATTGCCTGACCATATCTGCAATAATTGGATTTACCGGCAGATGAGAAACTGAGAAGAATAACAAAGAACAACAACAAAAATGAGAATTCTAGTTTTCTTACATGTGCCGTCCATGCAATGACACAATTGCTAGAGCTGCTGATCTCCGATCATGGAAGTCAACAAATCCAAAAGAGGACTGTAAGAAGAAAATTACATCTTAATGAACCCATCAAACAAATATCCCAGCCAGAAATTACAATTTTAGAAAGCATTGTCCATTATACCATCAATTGAGTGCTAAGTGCTGACTATATCAAATCAAGATATAAGCAGTAAAGTTTCACAAGTTCAGTCAGTTTCTGCAAAAATATTGTGCTCTGATGATTCCGATCAACTAAGAAATGTAAGACAGAATTTATATGTTTCACTCATTAGACCATCAGCAGAAATATAATCAGTTCAGTGAGTATCTCATTAGATTCTGTAGCACAGTTTGCTAAGCATTACAAAAGAGTGTAATTTTTGATATTTATCACATATATTAGTGTCCTAAATTCATACAAGTTTACCAGGTGGAATTTGTCAAGTCCACAAAGTTCTATAAAACAGATATAAATTGCAGCTAGGACATGTATAGTTTCAGGAATTACCAGATTTTCCATTTTCAAAAAAAACTTTGTAGCCAAGTGGCTATTTGTCTGCCGTCAAGAAAAACATCTCTGGTGATGAAGTAAGGCTGCATGCATCTTGCCCTTCCTAAATCTCGCATTGAAGGGAGCATTGTGCAACCTTTACTGCATAGCCTACACTTAACCACATGGGTTTGATGGCTCTACCTGCCTAATGTGCCACAGATTTCATAGCAAGCTTGTCAAGGACTTTGGCACCATCCCTAAAGGGTTGATGTTAGGTTGAAACTCAAAAACAAAATAACTAAAATTCAAACTTCTTAATTTCTGCAAATTGGATATTTATTTTCCCACATAATCCCTCTACAGAATATGCACCAAGCACCTTGTCTACCTTCAAATTGCAACCACCTTTTAGTATATATGGATAGATGACTTATCTATTGAAAAAACTAAGTTCAAAAGTACAGGAAATTGAAAATTTGACTAAAGGACTCACTAGTAAACACAATTCCATGAAGCAAGTGAAAGAAAGGACTCATTGGGGTGCTTGGGACATCACTAGTTTAAACTATGGAAGATAATATTAGATAAGGACTTGGTTTGGATCATGTCTTCTTTAATCTATCTTATATTCTCCAACAAATGGACTTTCCACTAGTAATACCTTTTCAAGTTGCGAATCTTTTCAGCCATCAATCTCTCTTCTGTAGCCTCAAATCCTGTTTATTGTTATCTAACATAACTCTTTATATCTAATGTAGTTAAAATAATAAAAATGGTAGTATGAGGAAAGAAAGATAGAGGGTACTCGGATACACACCCAAGGAGAGAAAAATAGGAGCATCCTAGGTTCTCAAATTCCCACCTCCAAGTATCCTTTCAAATCAAATTAATACAATAAGATAAAGACAAACAAGAGCGGGGGAGCATGACAATGTATCCACAAGATAAAATGAAAGTTGAGACAAAACCGGAACCATGGAATCCTAATAAAAAATAAATTCGTAAATTTTCATAATCAAAGTTAAATGTCTTCTGATTTCCTTTCTGCTCTGTATAAAAAGATGACTAGATAATACCATACCTAAATCAAAATAATCTACATCTGCCCAAACCCAATCAACTATTAAGCAGGGACTTGTTTTTTTTTTTATATAAGCCTACTTAAAATAAGATAATAATCAATCAAGATATCAAATTCTTAGCAAAATTTGTTTTCTGCTCACCTAAGATTCAAATTTTCTGAAAAAGGAGTTCAGTAAAGGATATTCTAAGAAGATTTAATATTCAGCACAATTGTAATCTCAAATTCCTTAAGAAAAGAAAATACCATAAATCTATTTTACATCAGTCACTTCTGTTGGTGCAAATCTCATCCTAAAATATTCTCCATCCTCTTATTCCATCATGTCATCATCACAATTTGATAAGACAAGATATCCTCAAAGAATAAATGGCTATATTATCCAACTGAACATTATCATCGGGCCATTTTCAAAAGCCATGCTTAAACATATGCAAGGGGCGATAAAGGCTACAAAGTGGAAGATGTTCCACAAGTTCTCAATTCTTCTCTACAAATGCTAAGTACACAAATTTTAAGTGCGGTGATATAAATAACTTGACAGAATAACAAGAGAAAGAGCATGGATTTGATACATGAGACAGACCTTCTCTTTTCGAATGAGCTTACATCCTTCTAGTGGACCAACACCTTGAAAAACTTCAGCAAGAAGGCTCTCAGTAACATTTGGATGGATATTGCCCACATACCTAGTTATCATTGTAACAAAATAGTTAAGAAGAAAATGAAAGAACAATTGAAGACTTCTTTGTTCTGCCACATTCATCATGAATCCACTATTTATTGGAATGGAAAGTAATTAAGAAGATTAGATTGCTCTAACGATACAGAGAAAGCTACTTCCACTCATAAAGTGTTAGAATTAAAGAATATATATTTTCTTTTTCATAAAAGTCTTTTTATTTTTCTTTTTACAAGATTGAGCTGAAGTGCAAAATGGATGGACAAAAACTGCAAAAGGGGGAAAAGAAGGGAAAAAAAAAAACTAAATGCACTCACACACTGCGGCAGGTAGATGGATCAAACCCAGGGGGAAGATTGCCACTTGGAACAGGCTCCATCTGCAAAACGTTAAAGTAAAAAAGAAGAAATAAAAAAACAAATCCTAGAGGATCTATAGACTGGCCCTAGGAAAGGGAAAATAAGAAAAGGGCCCTATAGCACTTTGCTTTCAGTTCCTAACTAACTAAAATTATCTACAGCGAATAAATAGAAAATAAAGGGAATGACACCTGCTTATCTCGAGCTAATGAATTCCACATACTCAAATCTCATTCTTACAGTTTGGAGTCATGGAAAAAATTTGGAGGAATCAGGAAACAAAATAATATTAGTATCAATGTGCATTAGCAAAAGGTGTACCACCTCCAAAAACCACCCAGTGGAAAGAAAGAAGAAGATGACACTATCATGACCATCAGCAATTTCTAGCTGAAAAGACATAAAATTATTTTGAAATAACTATACATGTTATATAGAGGTGTACATGAATGCTTTCATCCAATTTCTTCTCATTCATACTTCAAGAAAAAGTGAAAATTTCTTTGCATCAACAACACAAATTGCATAATTACCCATTAGAAATTATACATGAACCTTCTGATTCTCTCGTACTACTCAAACAACGGTGTTTAAAGAAGGCCAATCCACAAACGGAAGCATACTAAAATTGTAGTGTTCCCTCTACAGGTGTAAATGAGCCGAGCTTGAGCCGGTTGGGCTTAGCTCCGCTTGGCCCAAAATTAATATAACTTTAGCTCCAGCTTGGCTCGAGATCAAGAGAAGCTCAATAATATAAGCTCAGCTCAGCTTGCCAAAATATCGAGCTAGCTCAAATCGGCTCAATCGACTCGATCCAAAAACCTAATAACACACTATTGTTATTAGGTTTGGGGCCTTTCACACTCTTTCATCCCTTTTGATTTCTCTTTAGATTGAGGTGATTGATTTATATAGAATATACTTCATATTTCAGAAAGCAAAGGGAAATTTTGATTTTTCCCAAAGTTATTTGCCCTAAACTTACAAGATCCAAAAAATAATAATAATAAATAATGAGATTAGAATCATTTGAAATATCAAGATCAAGATCAGCCTTCTGAGTAAACGATACATATCGGTCGTATTCGCCGTATCAGTCGCCTGAATCGAATCAAACTTTTTAGTTACAGAAAATTTTAAATATTATTTAAAAATGCAGGAAAACTTCTAAAAATTTAGAAAAAAGTTTATCAAAAATAAGGAAATAAAGAAAGAAAGACTATGGTGTACCGGAGTTCATAAGAGTTCGCCGGAGCTAGAGATCTCCGTAAGAAAACAAATGGTTATATGGTAAAGAGAGAAAAAAAAAGAGTAATAGAGAGAGTGAGAAGAAAGAGTGAAAGAAAGAAAGAGAGAGAGAGAGAGAGTTTGGATTGGGACTTTCTATTGGCCCTTAACACATATTTTAAGGCCCTAAAAATATTCAAAGATTATTTTTTCGACATAACAAAACTATTCAATATACTAAAAGTACATTGGCTCCATATGGCATGTGCGAACATAATGTACCATGTCAAACTAAAGTCGACACACCCCGTTGCCTTTGGCACAACAATCCATATCTATGGTTCACAATGATCATAACATTTGATCTGAAAATTGGCTTTTCATATAACTTAAAGTGAGATCTAGAAATATCTTTAATTTTAGGTTTAATTATATTAACACCCTCTAATGACCCCCCCCCCCCGCCCCCCTATGTAAAACACTACAACCATGCACCCTAAACTAATCGAGCATCAAAATGTTGCCCTTCCTTTATACATCATCTCATTTTTTGACTAAAAATAGTCATAGATGTGATTTATGTATAAATTTTATGACAAATATGCCCTTAGAATATAAAATTACTTTAAATTAGGACAAAAATACCCTTCTTCTACCTTCCTTTTCCTTCTTCTTTCCTTATTCGTTCCTTCATTTCTCCTTCCTCCAACCCAGTCAAAAGCTTTTATCTTCGGTCAACCCCAACTCTTTTTCTTCATCAACTCCAACCCTAACCTAAATCCAAATCCTTCTTCTTCCTTAACTCTTACCCAAACCCTCCTTCCTCAATCCCAACTCAAACCCTCATTCCTCAATCCCAACTCAAACCTCTCAACCCCAATCTAAACCTAAATCTTTTTTTCTTCCTCAACTCTAACCCAAACCCTTCTTTTTTCTCAACCCTAACTTAAACCTAAACCCAAACATTTCTTCTTCCTAAACCCCAACTCCAACCTAAACCCAATCTCTTCTTTCTTAACCCAGCCCAAACTTAAACCCAATCAAATCACATCTAAGTAATTAACAATGAAGTATAAAACGGATATTTGCATTATCTCTAATAATAACTAATAAAAATGCAGAATAATGCCACGTGGACAGGGAGAAAAGAATAATTTACTATTTTTCATTAATATCGTCCACTCCGTTACACCCCCTGTTAGTTTAGGGGGTCTAGTTGTAGCATTTTAAACAACAGGGGGTCCTCCATATTAGCCAATAGTCTAGAGGGTGCTAATGTAATTAAATCTTAATTCTCTAATTAGAATGAAATTAGCAAAATTGAGACAGAATTTCACCACCCTTAGGTAGGCTTATTTACAATCCAATCACATTATTCACCGATCACTTATTATAACGATTAGGAAAATTTTAAATGACACCCTATTTTCTTCATCACATTTTTTATTAACACCTAGTCTCTTGAGGATTTTATAACTCCATCTCTTTTTTTTTTCCTATATTTTCTATCTAACACACTATTGTTATTTTGACTAATTGTCACTAACCATGGCCTATGGTTTATGTAATTCTACCGATTAAATTACTAAAATTCACTTGGAAAATTTTCTGAACTAGACACAAACTGACCAAACTCTTTCTACATCATATCCCACACTAGCCCACTCTACCAAATCAAAAATCTTATCTGAGATCTAATCACCTTATCCTACCTCATCAAATCAAAACCCCTGCTCCATTATTTGATATTTTTCTTCAAAGTCTAATTCAATCTCTTTCCCTAAATTGTTTAACCCACCGAAAATGGGAAAGATATAAGCCCATAAATGATATAGAGAATAGAGAAAAGGGTTTTTAGGTTCTTAAAAAATTAGCCTTAGTATTCTAATAGAATATTCCTTGGTTAATATCCCTCATGATAGTGGTCTTCTCTAATCTGCCCTGGTTAATGTGATCCCACCCAATTTGAGGATTGAAATATGGCTGATATCATGTTTTGGTAGAAGTACTATACATTAATTCCGAAGAAGAGAAATCAAGAACCATATGCAAACTTTTTGCTTGGAGGCACCATCAAACGAGGGTTATCAGAAGCTTCCAACTTGTGTATAATCAAGTCCAACATTCAAGATGAAGCAAAATGCCACAAACAACACAACCAAAACTGGCAATATATTCACATTAACACAGCGTTATACCGTTATAGCTACTCCTGCATATTTAGGATAAATGCTGTGTAACAAAATAATTCTTGAAATACGAGAATTTGATGGGATCATGGGATGAAAATGTATCGGCAAATAAAAACTAATAAAAGTCATACACGCCAACAAACTTAAACTATTTGAAACTACTAAGAATAAAAGATACAACGCCAACTATGGCAACATCAGTCATGATTTCGTTCGAACATAACCCATCATAAGATAGTAACTCGAAGCCATAAACGAGTAAACATCTCTAATGCAAATATCCAAAAAGAGGCAGCAAGAAGTGATGGACAAAATGTTCGAACCTGAGACATGGCCGCAGCCAGGACACCGGAATTGTACAGCTGTTGCTGCTGCTGAAGCAACGCCTGCTGCATTAGGGCTTGCTGCTGCTGCTGCTTTAGCCTCTGGTTCATCTCCCAGCCCGACAAACCCTAGAAATGGCGATCGATGCAGCCGATGATCCAAGCGAGGGGGACCGTACCAAACCGCAGATCCGATCGAAAGGCGAAGGAATTGAAGCGATCCGACCACGATCGAGAAGTCACGATCTCGAAACACCAGCGAGAGGATCGAGGAAGAGTCCGCTCTGATACAAGAGGAGTGAGTAGGAAGGATGAGGGCGTTGGAGAAGAAAACGAAGGAGAGAAGAGGTACTGGACAATGGCTTTATAAATGAACATAGGGGTAAAAATGGAACTTTCGGGGGCTGTAAAGGATCCATAATTTTACTGTATTAAATGACATTACCAATTAATTACTCGTGTATTTAATTTGTCTGATGAACGATTAACGCTATCTGGCTTTAGAGACGGCAATAAGATACGATCACTATTTAATGGGAAATTTACATTTAACAGAACCCACCCTCTCTTTTCGATATTTACAAGTCAAATTACGGAAAACACCCTGCTATCTTTTTTATTGAGATATAAAAAAATACTCTATTGTTAGATCTTTTAATTAAACTTAACTAAAATTTTAGATTAAGTTAACTATACTAAAATGCTAACAAAAATATCCTCACTCAAAATATATCTAACCTTATCCAACCCAACTTTACCAAAACTATATCAACCTTATCCAACCTAATTTGCTCTCTTGCTTCTTAGTCTATCGCATAAAATATAAATAATCTCATGCCCTAAAAGGGGAAAAAAAAACAGAGCAGAAGAAAGTAAGGCACTTTAATCTAATTTGCTCAGTTTCTCTGGCTCTGAGGTAAATCTAATACTAAGAATAATAAAAAAGGAAAATTATTTTCGTCATTTTTTTTATATAAAGCTTGATTTGTATATATTTATAATAAGGCCAATTCTAGAAATACCATGTTACCGACATATATTATTCTATTATTTAGTTGAATACTAAGTATAAAAAGTAATAATTATATTTAATGTGACGTAAAGTTGATATTAAAATATTAGAGAATAATAAATTTGTATTCGGAATTGGTGATATTTTATACTAAATGACGAAAATTCTGAATGTAAATTAGTAATAATATATATATATATATATATATATATATATATATATATATGTTTCTGATGCATAATATTTTTTATTATAATGCAGACTTAGAATCTTCCATATGTCTGCACTAGGACAAATGTGGACTTATGAATGCGTAGCAGTGCAGATATATAACCATGTAATGCATGGTTATATGGACATATAGTTATGTAGTATGTCGCAATGCAGACATATAGCTATGTAGTGTGTGATAGTGAAGATATATAGCTATGCAGTGTTTGTGTGTGGCAGTGCAAGCTTATATTCTTTATATTGTGTTGTAGTATAGATATCATAGTATATTTATATAACAAAACTACTTTACGAAAAAAAAGAGAGAGGAGAGATAAGGAATATCAACTGATGTGATATGTAACATATAAACGATATAGTAATTATCATTTATTATTAAATTATTATTTTTTAAGTTGTATAGAATAAAATAAATAAAAATGATGAATTAGTATACTAGAAAAAACTAAGTTATTATTTAATTACTACATAAAATAATGAGGCATATTCTAAACTAAAACTATTCATATTCCACAAGTGAACATGAGCTGAGGTGAGGTATTTAAAACATAAATAGGTTAAAAACCCCAACTATATCTACCAGATTTTTTTTTTTTTTTTTGAAATATGAGTTGGATTTAGCTAGCTTAACTCCCAGGTGGGGTTAAGGCATCAAAATTTAGGCAGTTAAAAAGATCGAGGGGAATGAGATCTTCCGATCCTAACAAGACGGCCTAAGACGTAGTCTTACTGCGTTTGGCCGCCTAGTCAGCCGCACAATTGACTTCTCTATATACATGTATGAGTCGATAGTTTGGAAAAGAGCTGAGCAAGGATTTGCACTCAGCAACTAGGTTTCGAAGTTTCCACGGGTAGCCGAGCTCCGCCTTCATGATCTACACCAGCTCTAGTGAATCTGTTTCTACCTCCACCGATCCTTGCCCCCTAGCTAGGGTCAGCCCGAGCCGTAGGGCCCTACTCTCGGCTAGTAACACCAAGTTCCCCGACGTGGGCTCTCAGGCTACCTACAGGAGTGCGCCATCTGCTAACCTGAGCACGGCTCCAGCTCCTGCTTGATAGTCGCCCGGCGAGTAGGCGCCATCCATGTTCACCTTGATCCAGCCGGGGGGTGGGGCTAACTATCTACATTTTTCCTTGGCCTAGTCGGCTTGATCTTCGACCGGGTTGGTTTGGCGTAGTCCCGAGCGAGTTGCACTGCTTTGCGCACCACCATTCTCACCTGGTCGTTTTCACCCCGGAAGACCCAAGCATTTCGTTGTTTCCACACCGTCCAAAGGGTTGCCGCGATGAGGGCCTTGCATGCAATGTCCTTTCCTCCATCGCTATCCCATTCCTAGCAGAGCTAGTTTGGTCCTACATGGTGCCCTTCATTGGATGTCCAACCCTGTTCACCTGCCAGCTGGGCCCAAACCTCCATCACATATCCGCATGAGAAGAATATGTGGTCTATGGTTTCCAAATGGATGCCACACAAGGCGCAATTCTCGTCAGGCCCGATTCGGAGCACATGCAGATAGGCCCGGGTGGGCAATCTACCCTAGTAGAGCTTCCATGTAAACATGCGAACTCTCGGCGCCAACGGGAGCTGCCACAGCACTTGCCAACCTTGCCATCTAGGCTGGCGGCAAGGCTGAAGGTAGGTGTAGATGGCCTTTGCTCGTGGCTCTCCTTCCTAGTGAGGCCACCAAATCCATCTATCCGGCTCTGTGGTTGGTATATTCAAGGCCATGGTAATTTCGAAGGCGAGGTCCGACCCTACATCGGTCACTAGTCTAGCACTTAGCCAACCTTTCCCTGGATCAGGTCGCTCACCATCAGCTTCTCGTCCAACAGACGAGGATGCATGCAGCGCGGTTGCCGAGACCATGGTATCTACTGCAGCTCGCGTTGAGCGACTGTTGCCCACCAGCTTGCGGCAGCCTTCTCGCATGGTTATGGCAGTCACGGTTAGGGCTCGCCATACCCAGGAGGCCTTGGGTGGCGTGTACGAATCCTATGGGTTTAGCACACCATATTTTGTCTTTAGGATGCGAAGCCATGGCTTATCTGCCTGATTCAACACTTGGAAGAGCAGCTTCCCGACGAGTGTCGTACGTGCCAATTTGAGCTTCCTTATGGCCAGGCCACCCTCTTCCTTAGGGCTCATAGCTGTATCCCAGCCAATGAGGTGCATACCGCATCCACTGCCATTGTCCCATAGGAAAGTTCGGGCTTTCTTGGTAATGGCTTCCAGGACTGAATCCGGCAGCCATGTGCTACCCATCCAGTATGTGGGTATCCCCAGCATCGTGGCGTTGATGAGCGTGAGCTTGCAGGCCGTCGAGAGGACTCCTCTTTTCCAACCCACTAGCTTCTTCGCAATGCGGTCGACTAAGTGGCTGTGTTCCCTCACCTTGATTCATTGGCCCGAGATTTGGACACCTAGGTAGTTGAAAGGCATGCAGGCTAGTCTTAATCCAAGTGAGTTGTAGATTGCTTCCTTCTCCTCTGGTTTGATCCTCTACGGTGGAAAAGCTCTGATTTTTCGAGGTTGACCTTTGGTTTGTTAATCGGGAGTACTCCTCCAGGCAGTCTAGGACTGTTGATGCGGTGAGGGGTGTAGCTTGGGCTGTGACTAGTAGATCATCCGCATATAGCATATAGGTTAGTTGGACGTCACCTGCTCTGAACCCAGAGAGCTAGCAAGATGTTGTCTTCTCATTGAGTAGGCTCATCAGATTTTGGGAAACCAATATGAAGAGGTATGACGATAGTGGGTCGCCCAGCCGAAGGCCTCGGTGGGGCAGTAGCCACTTTGTCTGTGTTTCGTTGATCTAAAAAGCGAACCTCGATGAGGTAACACACGCCATGATCCAGTTGCACTACCGCTCGGGGAATCCCATTCTAGACAGCGTCTGTTGTACCGCAGTCCAGCTGATACGGTCGAAGGCTTTCTCCATATCGAGCTTGAGCATCAGCAACTATGGCTCACTTATGGTGTTATGCATCGAGTGTGCGATTTCCTGGGCCACAAGAGTGTTGTCTGAAATACTTCTACCGGCAATGAATGCCGCTTGCTCCGGCCCGACGAGCTGAGGTAGGAGGGCTTTCATGTGTTCTACTAAGATTTTAGAGATGATCTTGTAGCTGACATTGCACAGCGAGATTGGACGGAAGTCCTTTACCATTGTAGGGCTATCCTTCTTCGGTATTAAAGTCACTAGGGTTCTGCCCTAGTGGTGGGGCGTGGAGGCATGGCGGAAGAAATGACTTATGGCTTCGCAAAGGCCGTTGCCCATGGCATCCCAAAATTTGATGTATACTTCCGCCTACATACCGTCTGGACCTAGTGCTTTGCCCTGAGGGAGGTTCCACAATGCTTTTTTGATTTCTGCCCCTATGACGGTGATGTTGAGCTTCTCTACTTCTTCTGGCGATATCCTGTGCAGGGGCGGCCATTTGGTGTGTTGTGTTTCGTTGTTGCTAACTAGGCCCCAGAGCTTGCTGTAGAAGGCATGGAAGATCCCCTCCGCTTCTTTGTTTTGGACCCACCTTCCGTCGTCCTAGAAGATGCCGGAGATCCTATTGCGGTGCTCGCAGATCGTCATCGTGAGTTGGAAGAATTTGGAATTCCGATCGCCTTCTTGCACCCATTTGAGTCTCGATCTCTGCAGCCATTTTGTATTGATCTGTCTACTGAGGGCAGACTTGTGGTTATGGAGGCTGCGGAGCCTATCGAGCCCTTCTACGGGGAGATTCCCGACGGCATCCAGTCGCTCAGATTTGTCTAACTCCTAGCAGACGTCTGCTAGTTTGGCTTCAAGGTCTCCCACTGCGACCCGGCTCCAATGCTTCATCTTTGCTTGGAATTAGCAGATCTTGTGTGTGAAAGCGTGCATGGGGTTGCCTCAGGTTCCTCCAGCCCACACTTCCCTCGCTATTTGCTCACTCTCCTTGTATTCGAGCTAGAGCAATTCATAGTGGAAGGGCCGCACTTTTGGAGAGTTTGTCCTCGGGGTCGACAATAGCAGTGGGGCATGGTTGGAGGCTGAGCGGTCGAGATGCCTGACTTTGGCCATGGGGTGCAGGCCTAGCCATTTGGTGTTTGCCAGCACTCAATCCAGCCTCACCCAGATGCGCCGACTCCCTGCCTGGTTATTGCACCAGGTGTAGGGCAGCCCATCGAAGCCGAGGTCGCATAACCCAGCTACTTCGATGAAGTCCGCAAAAGCTTTCCCCTTTGGCCCGAGCTCGATCGTTCCGCAGCTCTTCTTCTCATTGGTGCTGAGGTAGGCATTGAAGTCACCTGCCACCACCCAAGGGATGTCTATGACGACGGGTTGGAGGAGCTCGTCCCATAGGTATCGTTGTTTTCTTAGGCTGTTGCTTGCATAAACCATCGACATGAGCGTGGTGTTGCCGGTTTGGGATGTGAAAACTAGATACGCAGCATAGCGTGAGGTTTCTAGGACATCTACCCACCCCAGTTTGGTCTTCCACATTATGATGATCCCGCCAGAGCTTCCGACCGCAGGCACGGAGAACCAAGACCAACATCTCCCCACCGCTTTAGCCATCGTTGCGGCCTTGGCCCAGTCCACATGGGTTTCGAGTAGTACCAGGATTTCCATCCTGTGCTCCCGGTTGAGGTCACGACATCTATCCAAAACTTCTTTTTTCATGGCGCCCCTACAGTTCCATATCAAGGCTTTATTCATAAGTAAACTATTAAAGGTGAGGAGGGGTCCTAGTGCAACCTGCCTCTCTTGGAGATAGGTGCTCTTTCCATGCCTTCTGTAGGCTCGACAACGTTGCCGTCCATCTCCATGGACACAGCTTCAGTATGCGTGGCCGTGGACGGGACCACCAGAGCCAGTTGCATGTTGGTCTCATCCTCGTCCATGCTGCATTCACCATCTTGTTGCTGGGCTGGTAGGAGTGCTTGCTGGACAGTCAGCACCAATCCGTCTTGGCTCGCTTGAGAGATGAGGTCCTTGGAGGCTTTCGGCTTGGTCCTAAAAGTCGCCATTCCATCTTGGTAGATCTCTAGCGAGTATGTAGACGTAGACTTCGGCATAGGCGTCGGTCTCCTAATGGTTTTGACGTACACGGAGCGGGCGGCCCCTGCATGGCCTGAGCCAAGGCGAATGTCAATCCCATTTATGGTAGCCACTTGGGTAGTCACCTCGTCTGCATGTAAGTCTGCTGCTTCTCCCCCTTTGCTGTCGCTTCCTATTAATTGGTCATTCCACGTGTCGTGTGTAGGTTCCTCTACGATGGTTGCTTCTATGCTTGGTGCAATATCACCCTCGTTCCTGCCTTTGAATGTTTGCTTGGGCGCCACTCTTTGTGAGCTTCCATGGCATGAGGTGCTGTTCTCCCCTACCTTTGCCTTACCTCTATCCTCTCCTTGGTGTACCGCTCCTTCTTTGGAGTGCGAGCTGCTGTGCTCGCGGGTTAGCGGCACGACAACCCTCTTTCTGTTTGTTCGCGGGCTGCCATTAGGTACTTTCCTCCTGACCTCTTGGTGGTGTTTTGGGTAGGTTGATAGAGCATGCTGGCTGGGTGTCCAACCGTACAGCCTTTTGCCATCGCCTGATCTCCCTTGGGTCTTGGTTGGCTGTGCTATTCGGGTGCAGCCAGGGCGGGATGTGCCGCCTCCTCCTTGGGTTTTGGTGGGCTTGCTCGTGGCCTCCTGTTGGCCTTCCTTTGGACCGTTAGCCATGGACCATATACTGAGCTAGCCTCTACCGCTTCTGTTTCTTCTGGACTGTTACTTTCATCCTTTTTGACCTCTTCATTAGCTGCCTGATCTTGACCTTTTCCCTTGGGTGCCTTCTCTTCCTTGCTAGGCTCCTTGCACAGCCCTTCTTTGTGACCTATCCTGCCACACTGGTAACAGATGGCTGGGATGCTCTCGTAGATGATTGTTTGTTCCAGCTCGTCCTCTTTTGGGACAAGCCATACAACTGTTTTTAGCGGCTGCGAGAGGTCGATGTCTATGCATACACGAGCAAAATGGCTTCTGGTGTGATCTATAGTTGTCTCATCCACTCCAAGGGGTTTTTCAAAGTAAGCTGCAACCTGAATGATGGCTTTTAACTCCCAATATTCCTTAGGGAGGTTATGGAATTGGACCCAGATAGGAGCAGTGGCAAACGCTGCTAAGGATGGTCTGAAATTGTTCTGCCATGGAATCAGTTTCAAGACTTTCCCGGTGATCGTACATGGGCTGTTTCTCAGCACATAGTCTATGTCTTCGTCCTTGTCGAACCGGAATGCATAGAATCCATTATCCATGTCAGAGACGGAGAATCCTGATATGCCTTGCCATAGTCTCGCTAGAATACTTTTGAGTCTTTCTAGAGGGAGTTCTCTACCCAAGAACTTCCCAAAAAGGGTTCGTTTCCACTTTTCCCTGCACCTTGCCAGCACCTCTGGGTCGACAATGACACAGTCGGTCGTTTGTTGCTTGCGTTTGGCAAGTATTTCAGCCAGAATCCTCCCTTCAGTATCCTTTGGTTGCCTATTGCTGGCCGCTACAGAAGCCCAGGACCTGGGTGCCTTTGCTCTTTTCTTAGGGGCAGTTGTTCTTCCTTTTCTTTGGCTGGTTTGGACGCCGTTGCTCTTCTAAGGTGGACGTCTTCTCCCCCAAGCTGGGGCTGGGGACTTCTTCCAATCGCCTTTTGCTTCGCTAGAGCTCATGCTTCCTTGGAGTCCTTATGACGCAAAGCTGCTAGCAGCCACCAAGTATCTACCAGATATTTTGGCACCCCCATTTGACTTGCTACTATCAGACAGCATTGGATGGAATGAGATTGCCTGAGTTCCTATTAGCTACTCCATTACTAGTTTTAGACTGCACCCATTCGTCATATTGAAACATTAATTTACTCTCCTCTTGCATCATGCCATTCATCTCAATCTCATGTGATGCAAGTTTTTTACCTGCATAAATTACACGATTTAGCTACATTCTTTCTCACGTTATGATTTGGTTTCTTCTTGTAGGAGTTCATCTATCTTGAAAGGTGAAGAAGAGAGGAAGGAGGGAGGGGGCGAGGAGGAAAGAGGGAGGGAGCGAGGAGTGGGGAAGGAAGAAGAAACTGCCCATGAAACACGAGTCTATTAGGTCATGATGTTTGAGTTTTTGATTATTTTAGATCTTCCGAATTTTTCTTTTATCACGTCTCCGATTTATCTGAGTGAGTCAAACAACTTATATAAAAATTTAAAAATAGTTAAACAAATTACTTAGCATGAGAAATTTTTTGATTCAGTCAGCTATTTATATTTAAAAATCATTAAACCGAAAAACAATTTTATATAAAATACATTTATTTCACACTAAGCAAATTTTTTGGTGGTTTTGATATTTGGATATAAGTAACTGAATCTCGAGTCTAGCCCTAATAACTGATAATATTTTTTTTCTTAGACAAAAACGCTAATCAATTTAGCATTTATGTGTATAAATCTCTTTAAGCAATAAAATCGCTAAACTTATTAGCATTTTATTATGGCTACAATGAATTAGACCCTATTTAGTAAATAAGTTTGAGACTAATCCATTTTAGTAAAAAATTTAAAAAATGGGTCTAATTTGGTCAAAAACTCCTGAATCTCTATCCAGTCAGTTTCCTATTCACTTAGTCTTATGAAGTGTACTAGATGTATAAAAAGATATTTGGGTGGGCTAGTTTGGTTAAAAACTCCCTAATGTTTACATAGTGGCTTAGGAAGTATTGAGAAAATAAAAGCTATTTTTTCACACTGAAAACTACATGACCTTTTTCTTGTCAAAGAAGAGCATCCAAGAGGCAGCAATAAATTAGCAATCTCAACAGGCTACTACAATTGATAGACCAGTCACCTAAGACAAGGACTAAACACCTTTTCTTAGAAAAAGCACCTTTTCTTAGAAAAAGCACCTTTTCTTAGAAAAAGCAAGGACTAAACATCCCAGTAAGTCTTAGCTACACCACCAAGTGGGCCACTATAGATAATATGCAAAGGAAAAATGTCAGTTGAACTTAAATTGAGGTTACCAGACATGAAACAGGAATGACAATGACCCACAACTAACTTAGACAAACAACCACATTCACGATTGAAAAGAATGGAATCTAAATTTAGCAAATAAAAGCAATAGCTTGGCAGTTAAAGAATTATAACCATTTCATAGATCTTTGCAGATTCTTCACTACAACAAATTGAAGATGAACTCCTTGAGAAATTGACAGAACAGCTAGGATATAGGTTATTTTCGTATCAAAATCTTCCACTATATTGTTGGAGAAAAAAAGGCAGCAAACCGCAGCACAAAAGATTCATTCGGGCAGTATGTAACACTGCATTAGTTGCTGACGCCCATGAGCTCTTTGTCCGAAGTAGATAGTATTAGCTTTTGAGGCTACATGGCAAAGAAACTTGTTTCAGTTTTCCTAGAATTGAGATACAAGATTCTTTTTGCAGAATGAAGAATAAATGCTTAATTAATGACACTAAAGATGGACAGTGACGAGCTAAGTTTCATTCTTTTAACACTTTTTTCATAATGACTACATGAAGAAGAAAGACTTGTATAAATATTAGAGATTTTGTAGCTTTCTTGCCAATTTCCCGCTAAAAGTGCTAACTATACATGGATCAATCTTCTCTAAGATGACAAGCCCTATAAAGTTAGTTAGGATTTGTGATATGGGGTAGTGAAATGCTTCATTGCATAAAATGTGACAACGTAAGAGAGTCAAGCCCATTAGTTATGGAAGGATAGCTATAAACCAACTGTAGTTATATGTAATCTGTGCTTAACTCTTATGTATTTAAATGAAATCCATGACCTGAAGAAACGATGAACTAAGCGCCACTAAAGGTTGTCTAAAGATAAGCTTTGCAATTAAAAGCTTTACTGAGTGGTGTAACTATGCTACAATTTCAAAAGTATAGGAACGACTGATGTTCCAGACATCTAGCGCATGCTTACAAAAAGGGCGTTCAAGTGTACGATGCTCCTGCTTACCCCAGGTTCAGAAAAGGAAGACCTATATTGCCTAAACTTCATTTCTGAAGAGACTACTTCCAAGACTTAACCCATGATCTCTTAGATGCAACAGACAAGCATTTCGATTACAGCAAGCGACGCCCTCTCAGAGCATGCTTGTAATTTCCAGAAAAGTAAGTACATCAAATATATGTGTAAAGAGAAGATTTTCCAAAGTGGGATATATAACAGTAAATACTGACCGCAGCCAAATCCTTCTCATGCTTAGGTATGAAAGCAGTGTCTACTTTGCCATTTCTGAAGTCCTGAAATCCATAAAAGCACATAAAAGATGAGCATACGAAGTTTAGATTTCTCAACCATGAGATTCTCGAGTCTCCTACCTCAACATCAAGAATTAACTTATGATAGTCAATGGTTGTAGGAATTCCTGTAAAAGAAAATGATTGATGAGTTAATGTGAAGTAAAAATAGAAGGAAATGTAACATTCCATCATAATTTATCATAATTATTTTAGATGGCATAGGCAAGACAAGCCTAAAACCATTATTTCAATCTGTAGGGTTTCAGTGAATGCCCAATATGCTGATAAGCCTAAATCCATTATTTTAAATTTTAATAAATAGCTCTTCCCTCTACCACCAAAGATAAACTATACCAATGAAGAAATGACGAAAAACAATCAAGGAAATAAATTCAATTATTTAAAAAGAATTATACAGAAAATTCTTAGAGCATTTATACCACATGGAAGCAGTTGGCGGATGCCCAACATACAGGAAAGACACTAAGCTAGAGTAAGAAGCCTTAATGCTCAAAGTCAAAGATAGCCTTTTCATCTTGACTAAGATTAGCTGTGAGCCTATATGGAAAAGCCATGTCGAAGTTCTCTTCCACTTGAGGATGGAGATGTCTTCTTATTTGAGTCCAAAAATTCATTGAAAGCCAACTAACCTGTGATTATAGTGTCATCAAGAGCTCTTTTCATTCTTTCTATTGCTTTCTCCCTGGTTGGTGCCCAAACAATGAGCTACATGACAGAATAAAAAGAACATATAATTTAGAATGAGGGATCCAGTTATGATTTATGAGAACTAATCAAATAAAAGATACTTGTTGTGAGATATTAGATTTGAACTCATGTAATGAAAAATTGACAGCCCGTTTCAGCTAAAACTTATAGATTAGCAAACAGAAACAGAATTGTTCACCTTTCCGAGAAGGGAATCATAACTCGGGGGAACCACATAGCCGGGATAAACATGGCTATCCATTCTTACAAATGGCCCTCCAGATGGCAAGTATGAAGTAATCTTCCCTGCAATTTGAAGATGACAATAAGCGTAAAATACAGAAAGACAACATAGATGGATATTCATCAATAATCGTCAGCATCATATGATAGTTAATCTATAAATGCACTAAATAGTATAAGAAAAAAAAAGACTTGCTCGAGGAAGAATGAAACAACAAAAGATAGTAAAACTCTATACGTAATAAATCTGATTAACAGAAGATATTAAGAAAAAGAACATGATAAGACATTCCCGATCATTACTATGACTATAGTCCATCTGAAACTCGAGAACAAGGTAATGTAACATAGTAACTATATAGACCACATAATTCAGAGAATGAACAGAAGGAAAATAATAATAATGCAAAAGCTAAACCGAAGTACAATTTTAAGTATCAGCCAAAGGACTACCATTAAGTTACTCATAAATCAACAAGAAAAGAGGGAGATGTACCAGGCCCTGGACGAAATCCTTTAAAGGCATCTTCTGCATTGATGCGGCACTCAATTGAATGTCCCCTCAAAACAATATCCTCCTGCAGTTGGCAGATATCAATCATTAACTAGTAAATTTATTACTGGAGCAAAAATTGACAAGACAGTTTATTTACCTGCTTGTATGTCAATCTCTCTCCGAGAGCCACACGTAATTGTTCCTCAATCAAATCAGTTGAAGAGATCATTTCAGTTACAGGGTGCTCTACCTGGTTTTGCATAAATAAATGAAAATTTTACACAAAATTATTTAGGAACTTATACTGTGGAAAGAGCAAACGCATGAATAGCACTGGTACCTGAATCCTGGTGTTCATTTCCATGAAGTAGAATGAACCTCGTTCATCCAATAGAAATTCCACGGTTCCAACACCAATATAACCTATAGATGCAGCTGCTGCAACAGCTGCATCACCCATAGCTTTGCGAAGTTCTGGGGTTAAGGCAGGAGAGGGAGCTTCTTCTAGGAGCTTCTGGTTCCTTCTCTGCCGAAAGATAGTGGATAATTAGTACATAAATAACTACATATTCTGTGAAAAGAGATGTTATAATGGGTGATGAATGGTGACTATCGACGCCTATTTAAATGTGGTCGGAAAAGGATCGCGAAGACTCAAGTAGATATCTCCATTCTTCAATGCTCTATATGGAATCTGAAAGTGAACTTTAATGTGCAAGTGTGTTAAAATGTTGATGTTAAAGCTGTTGCAGTGTTTTTATTGTTAGTCACAGATTTGCATTATATATTCCTCTCCGAACACCTTCTAATGACTGTTTATTTTCTATGTGGTAAATTCTATTCTCTAGCAATCAATACCTTAGCTTATATTAACCAAAAGATGTCATAAAATTAAAAGAAACAAAGATTTTGAAAATGAATCGGAAAGGCATAACAAAATAAGTACTTTATTAGTGGAATCAACTAAGTGAAACTAATCTACTTGTTAACGTAGACTAAGAAAAAGGAAAGGAAGTTCAAAACTGCTATTTAATATGAAAGATTAAGAAAGTACTAACAGAATGGAAAAAGTATATTATTTTCCTTTGAATACTTGTTGTGGCCTTATAGTTTGTTAGATAGCTAGTTGACCTAAAAGCTTAGATTGTTAGATAATAAGTCAACAATGTATATGATGTCTTTAACATGCCCCCTCACAAGCGATCTCTAATACTACACATGGACGAATGATAGAGAACAAGATGTGCAGCCCACTACATTGCATGAGAATAGGCACTAAAAAAATAGGGAAAAAAACAAGCTAACCAAGTTTGAACCCATGACTTCCAAAAGAATTGGCTTTGTTACCATGTTAAATAATCAGATAACCACAAACTTAATCTATTAGATAATGGACCAACAATATATACCATGCCTTTAAGACAATTTAAATCAGTTTACTCAGATCAAAATGCAAGAACTTTCGATTACCTGATTTAAGAAGAATTAGAGCAATTGAAAAAGAAAACTTCAAACTACCTGAATGCTACAATCACGCTCCCCAAAGTGAACAACATTTCCATACTTGTCCGCAAGAACCTGTTGTGTCCAATCAAGACTATTATGTGAGATTGGATCTGAAACAGGCATGCAGCCAGCAAATCAATGAAGAACCTGTTCTCATTCACCGGACTAATTCTGAGAACTTCGTACATAAGAGCATATAGTAGTAATATATGACATGTAACTCTTTTGAGCAAGAAACAATAAAAACTGGTAAAAAACTAAAAATATGACCTGCCTTTTAGAAAAAAAATACAAATGACACCCTACATGTTGACTATATAAATAAAGTTCTCTTTTTACTATTTATAAATAAACCTCCTATTTGCTTAAAAATACCAAGCAACACCTTGAGTTAAATTTAATTTAATAAGTACCTGATGGAATGGAACAAAAAAATTAATATATTTTTGTCTATTCAAATGATATTTTTATATTTCCTAAATTATTTCTCACTCTTCTAATATGACTTTTAAGATAAAACAACAGTAGTTTTGGATCCATTGATCTTGTGAGATTCAGTTTTGGATGTGATTTTAGTGTTTTTAGAAGCTTGATTAATCCTATGATAAAAAGAAAATCAGTATTTTGGTTTGTTTCCAAGCTTTTTGGAGGCTTAATTTAGTTATATAATTAAGTTTAAGTTTACCTAATGGTCAAGTAAAAGTATAACTTTCTATCAAACAATAGGGTGTGGCTTGGTATGTGTTAGAAAATAGAAGGCTCAAGAGACTTTATTTGTAATATATTCAAAATGTAGGGTGTTATTTATAATTTTGTCTTAGAAAGAAAAGGAAAACAATAAAAGGTTCAAACATATCCTCTAGTCACTTATATCAATTTGATTGATGAACATTAAAAGAAAATCAGAAGCACCTGAATTAGCCAAAATATAGACTTGTTTCTCTAATCATGAAATTTTTTAAGCATAACTAGCTCAAGAACATAAAAAGACACATTTTGAATACAAATGCAGATAATGAAATAATAGCTTTTCCCACATTACAAATTTAAAATTTTACCTGAAACTCAATATGCCTAGGATTCTTGATGTACTTCTCTAAATAAACTCCATCATTACCAAATGCAGCTGCTGCCTCACTCTTGGCTTGCTACACATATCAGCAGTTTTTATTTAGAATAGAACAGCGAGAGGGACCACATTCCAAAAGTAATCTGTTAGGATGGAAAGATCAAAAACTTTTTCATCAATTCTCACATCTACATTTAGTAGTCCCATTATTTTGTTAAATTCAAAAGATGACATAGCGAACCATTTGCCATATAATGGTACCTGCTTAGGCAGTTTTACTTCATTGCAGCATAGAGCACCTCGTAATATTTTGGAAAACACTATCCTTTAAGGTCAGACATAGAAGTTTTGATGCATGCACTTATCGGCACAGAACAAACTGACAATTAGTGCAACAAAAAATGGTGAGAGGCTGAGAGCAAAAGGTGGAAGGCACCACAAGGGATGTACAGATAAAGCTGCATCAAATGGCAAAAAAGAAAGTAATAACTCAACTACTATATTGAGTAGTTGTGGAGGATCGACAAGATGAAATATATGACTGTATAAATTAGTGTTGATCTTTGATCAAGCATATTAAAGATGATGATTGAAGCATCTAAGCACATGCTATACACACAGGTGCTTTTGAGTTCTGAACCTAGCTACAACAGCAAGAAGAGGGGAAAACATCACTCCTATATTACCATAGCTAACCATTTAATCTGAGAGCAGGCCGTTCCCCCTAGTCAAACCTTGACACAAGTACAAGGATCGACATACCAATGTGAAATATATATTACAATATCATCCTCCAGCACTCAATGTCACTTTGGCAAGCTCATGAATAGAAAAACAAGATAAAATGAACCTGGATGACTACTGGTAATTCTTTTTCTTGTTCTTTTTCATTCGGGCAGATTTTATCATTGTCACCTATAAAGCAAAACAGGTGACATCTAATCCCTAACAAGCATTTCAAAACGGAGACTAACTATGGTAGAAAATTGAGAAGGTTACTAAAGGAAGGTAACAAACTCAGCTGTTAGCAGATAAAAACAGTCATGAAATTTTGCACACAGCATAACACATACCTGAAGCAACTTTACGAATTCATCTGGTTCATTAGCTAGACGCATTCCACGGCCTCCACCGCCAGCAGTTGCCTACAGTGCAACAAAGAAAATCAGGAGGCATTGAAAATGTTTATCTCAAGACAGAACATGTCAGTTCCATCACCAGTTAGCGAGAAAAATTCCTGCTCAAAGGGCCATCTGAGAGTGCTTTATACAAACCAATACAAAAATTATCCAGTGCACAAAGAAGTTCGCATACTAAGTAAACAACAACTGTCAGCTAAGGAGCTTGGCAGGAACAAAAATGTGAGTAGCCATAAAATTTTTCCTTTTTGCTGACAATAGAAACACTAAAATAGGTACCAGTCATAGATCCTAGACTTCATCCATATGAAAATATGAAAATACTCGTATTCCCATCAAACACAAAGGTCAAAACTCATCCTTTTCCATTAAAGCAAAAAAAAAAAAAAAAAACCATGTCAAAGTACTCAATTATCAGAATATATAAGGAAAAGCAACATTTTTGAATGTTTAGTGGATTCACTGGGTGAACGAGAATAAATGTGCAATACAGGATGAGACTACTAAGATAAATAATAGAGAAAATTGTATTACTTTAAAATCATTCTTCCAATGGAATAAAGAATCAGAGACCAAAAGTTAATATAATTTATAAACTAAAGATCCTCTCATCCTCTGTTTAAAATTCCATCTTCTTAATATGTTATTAGTTCATTTCATATATGGCAACCATATCCTTTGACTAGAAATGAATGTGAATGACTCATGACTAAAAGTTGCCACCAAGTACTATGAAAAGGAAGATACCTTAATCATCACTGGAAAACCAATCTCATGAGCAAGTTTGATAGCCTCCTCCGTAGACTGCAAATTCCAGCTAGTGATTAGAACATTAAACCAAGAAAATACTATAAGGAGATCACTATTCTAAGTCAAGATGTCCTTGAGATCTTATAGAAAATTCACATTTGCATAGGTTTTCGTTCACTCATTCTACCTGCAACAATCCGTCACTTCCAGGTACAGTTGGAACACCAGCTTGTTTCATTGTTTCTCTTGCTGTAGATTTGTCACCCATAACCCGAATACTATCAGGCTGCATAGCATGAAGAGTAAGCAATGAATCCCATGTTCCTGTCTTAAGCAAAAAGAATTGATCTTTACTCAAGTAAAGGAAAGACTCATAGGCTAGAGAAGAAAAAAATCAAATTGATTTGCACTGGAGTGGAAGAGATTGTACTCTAATCTCCTAGTGCATGAGGCTCTTGCCAATGAAGGTGTAGGGACGGTGAGGATTGAGATTTATGCAAATATAAACATTTATGGGCAACTTTCCCATTAATCAAACCCTTGACAAAGGACTGCAAGAGTAAGCCTTTCCATCACACTAAGTGATGCAACAAATATCTTATTTTATTAATTTATTTATGCAATCATGTATATATATACATGTATATACATTTACATACATATATATGTATTTATATATTACAGGTCTCTTAGTGCATGATGCTCCCGGCAAAGCAAAATCTAGGGACTGGGGAGGGAAGAGGAAGTTGTACACAACCTCACCCTGATCATTGGAGAGGCTATTTTAAAAATTAATAGAGAACACGCAATGGTGTAGAAATAGGCATGTATCATAAGATCAGATCATAGAATTCCCTATACATCAGAAGCAATTCAGGCAAACGATACGAAGCAAATAAAGATTCTCAATCAAGATGCCTTATACTCTTATATGAAGGAGAAGGTATATTTCACCAAATATGTCAATTGCTAGTCATCTATGATTAATCCACTAATCAGTAATCACAGCATTTTGCAGTTCCAAAAGGTAGTCTAATAAGTCACAAGTCTAATATAACAGTATATAATTAAATAGCTCCAAAAGGGAAATCAGAAATCTTGTAGAAATGTTCCTCTCAGCACTTATATTTTGTATGCAAATAAATAATAACCTGGAGTAACATGCTCGTAGGCAAGAAACACTTGTGAATTTCAAAAGAAGGATATAGTCAGTGACCCAGCTGCACAAAGATGATGGATGCAATAACATACACACTAAATCATTGAATGAATTGCCATTGTAGAAAGATGTGTAATCAAACTAAAATATTAATGTACCATATACCAATAGTAACAATGAATGCCATGTTTACTGGCTGAGAAAAATCCTTAGAATATCGGCCAAGATTCATTCATTGCCAAAACAATTGTCCACTTTAAGTGTCTTCGCCAATACAGAGAGGCAAAGAGTGGTTAATGTAAATTTTCATCAAGTGAATCACTTCTACGCAACAAGTATCTACGGAGATGAAGGTAACTTACATTTGGCCCAATAAAGTTGATCCCATGTTCTTTGCATATATCAACAAAGCCAGCATTTTCAGCTAGGAAACCATACCCAGGATGCAACATGGTACATCCACGACTAATAGCAGCAGATAAAACATTAGGAATGAACAGATACCTGTGAAGCAAGAAGACGATAAGATTCCAATGGAACTATTTTGTATATTCGCACATTAATATGAAAATGCAATACTTAAACCAGTGAAATCATTAAAACATTGTGAGAAGATTTTCATATTACTATATTAGGCTAGCAGAAATGGAAGGCACCACTTACGATTGACTGCTCGGTGCTTCACCAATGCAAACAGCCTCATCTGCAAGCCGTACATGAAGAGCATCCTGATCTATTGTGGAATACACTGCGACACATGGTATGCCCATCTCATGTGCAGTTCGAATTATGCGGACCGCGATTTCACCTCTATTTGCCACAAGAATCTTCTCATCCCGGCATGTCGAACTAAGAGCTCCTCCAGTTTTCCTTGAACCCCTAATCGGGTGGGTAGCTCTTTGCCGATAAAGGCTTATCTTGCGGAAGTTTGGTGTAGTTCTTACCACGAGACTACACTGTGTGCTCCTGATTCCCCTAGCAGGTCCAACAAATAATCCCTTTTGGCAGAAATATCATGGATTAATGTCAACATCATATCAGCTATAAAAATTTAATCAAATAATCTGTCCTAGGAAACAACACATTAATCCATAAAGATAACTATCACAGAAAAGTGAACCTTCGAATAAACTATATAGCAACAAGTTTGTAAATTATGAAGAATGTATAATATTTCATATCCAGAAGGAACACTATGCTCTTCTCCAAAATGCATGGAAAAGTCCACCTGAGTGGCGGACAACTATTACCTCAAGCACCTGAGAGTATTATGCTTTCAAAACTGTCAGAATATCAAGAATAACTACAAAGAAGACTAAACTTATGGACAACCCTGAATAAATTTGAAAAATAAGATACTAAAGTAAATAAATTCTACACTATATGAACTCTTAAGATCAGAAAGTCTAGACATCCATATCACAGAGCCCCCAAGAAAATACTTAGTTATTTGCATAACGAGTACAAATTCTCACATTTTGTAGTTTGGGCTCAAACCTAAGCAATGGCAGTGACTTACAGGCGGTGAGCAGACGGACTTGCAGACGATCATCGAGTCCATACCCGAACGAAAAGCCTGAAACCTTGAAATTGCAGAAAACCAAGAAATACCCACTTCAATTCTACTGAACAAAACCTAGAAAAATATCTACTTCTTTTTTTTCCCAACAAAAGAGTGAGATGACAGCAGAAATTCACGGATTTAAAGCAATAAATCACCTGCTAAAATATCTCGAGGAGGTAATAAATTCGAAGATATTGATAGGAGGAGAAAGAACGAAATGCGCAAAGAGTGGGGGAGTTGCGAATAGTAATAATAAGAAGAACTAAGATCGATGGAATCGAGGATGGTGTGAGCGTTGGAAGCTCCGCATTTTTTTAGTGCTCTTTCTCAATGGATTATTTATCGAGTCATTTTATCCGAACCCGTTATTACATCTCATCGGGATCGGGGACACGGGATGTCATATTCGGATCCGACCCGAATCCTTTAATAGGATTATGAACAACCGGAAGAGGTAATTAATTATATGGTGGGCCACAAGTGAGTCGAGCCGAGTTAGAATAGTCTAATCATTTACCGTCCGTTGACCCGTGAGAAAGCGGACTAGCCATCAAATTGAGCTTAATGACCGCATAGTCTTTCTCATTGTCTCTCATCATTTGTTTTCCTCATCTCATCCCCACTTCCTCTTCGTCGATTCCCCTCGATGCTGTTCCACCACAATGTCAACTTGGTGAGCCTCGTCTCCTTGTCTCCGACCTCCCATCCTCCTCCCTCCCCTTGCTAGGTTGGGTGGGCCGTCACTAAACTTTTATCTCCACCACCTCCTTCCTCTCCCACTCTAGCTTCTTCTTCCTTCCCTCTGATGGCCTAAAAAACACTCTCAACCCCTCCTCCATCTTGTCATGCAACCTCCACCATAGCCGGCGCGCTACATTGCTCACAAACACCCCCACGTTCCCTTTGGAGACGAATCTACAAGGTGGGTAACACTACCGTTTATCATGCTAAGAACTTTCCTTACTCATCAAATTTTTCTTTTTAGTATGTTGGAAAAATTCTTATCCTCCTCCTTTTCCACCTCCCCCTAGCTTGCAGAGGCAACATCAAGTTCTTCTGATTCCTTCCCTCGGCTCGAGTTCTTGTTGTGGAATTCCTACGGATTGAGCCGATCTGGGGTTCTTCAGATATGATCCTTCGAGAAACCCTTGATGCTGGACATGTATGAAGAGTAATATTGATTTTGGAGTTGGAACTAAGAATGGATGAAACTTGTATTAGGAGAGATCAAAGTAAATGATACAATTACTGTAATTTGTTTTTGGCTCTTGGTTATGCTGTAATTTGTTTTAAGAAGCATTATTTGTGCCATCTCAAGATGGTGTGCACTGCACACACCAGATAATTGCAATCCATCCATCATGTACACAGCAATTGTATGATGAATGGTTGAAATATGCTTTAGCTGATGTTTTTCTTTCCTGCACTCAAAATCAAACAACAGGTGATTGTAGTCTCTATTGTTCTTTGTTGACCATTACTATTTTGTTCAACTTCTTTGATTGATCTGTTTTTACCAAACTAATAAGCATGTTTGTTGATGCAGAAGTTTCATGCATATGGTGTTTGTTCCTCATTCCTTGCAATGTACTGTATTTGATCCATGAAGTTGCATTTGCAGGCTGAACATTCCATATCACTTGCTTCCTTCTACAAATCATCCTACTACCCTTCAAGTTTTACATTCAGAGAATCCCACTGTTTTAAATGTATTGGTTGATATGGTTAGTATACCTCTCAGACTATGGATTTTGGAATGTTAATAAGTGGTTTGCAACTATACTACCTCAAAAATATAATATTGAATTCTTTTAATTTATCATCTCTTTTCCAAAGTGTTGCAATAACAGACTCTAATCACTTGGAGTCGTCAACTTTTGCCCTTAGTTATTTTTTATTCTTTCTTAAGCCTTTGTAACCACAGCGAATCTGATATCCCAAAACACTCGTTATGCCAAAATATAAAAACGCTAGCTAATAAAACGATGAACTATTCAGCAGTTTATAAAACGGCAAGATGCATGATAATTTTGCCAAAAGAACACGACATCTCAACTGTTTATCCGAAACTTATAAGAGACAACAGCTAAACAATTCATTCATTTAGTAGCTCACTAGCTCATGTACAAATTACAAAGGGCCTATAAATTGAAAACAAGGAGAACTCTAGGGAAGAGGAATCGAATAACAAAAGTTCTACAACAATTCATCCTAAAAGATGACACATATTAGGCCAAATGAAGCAGGGCATCTGGCAAGCTGACACTGGCGAGCTTTGTGGTTAGGATCAGAGTGCTCAACCAGCATTTCTTTTACATTAGCATATGGACAAGGAACCAATGATCTGTTACTCTCACAAGTACAAAGAGTTGGCAAACATTATTCCTCGTCGGAGACTTCCACTAGCCTCCTCAAATTTCTTCTCAAGATCAACCTCTCCAACAGCCTCCGCAGCAGATCGCAGCTACACCATGGCATTACAAAATCAATCAATTGCAGTAAATATTTGGAGCATTCGAAGGAATATGGAATCACAGCAAATTGAATCTTTGTACTCCTCAATAGCATCCATCATGCATGAAAGACTTTCTTCTAATCATAATTGGGTTTTGGCAAAGCTGAAGGATCTGAAATTTGTATGATGTGTAGCTGGCTCTATATAAATTAAACACTCTTCCATGTTTGTTGATCCTTCATGCAAATTATACAATTTAAAACTAAGGATAAAGATCCATGACAATATACATATGTACGTAAGTGTGTAGGTGTGTATATATCTGGTCAAGTTGTCATAGTAATATAATAACATGTGCACCTATTTGCACACTAGTTTCTATGACCCATCAAATTCGCAATTGGCCACTACTTAATCATGATCAAAGTGCTCGTCTCTAGATGATGGAGTCATAGTCACTTGTAGAATAAGAATATAAGCATTAGATATTATCACATTTCAAGCTGACAAAGGCAATTAAATTATAAAGATAATAACTAGAAAAGGGAGGTTTCTATTTCCTTTTCCATTACTTTCAATATGTTAATGGATATTTAAGTAGATGGATGCTTAAAAGGACACAAAGATGATACACAAAAAGGGACAGCATTAAAAGCATGGATAAATGCAAACTTCATGAACTTATCTGCAGAGAAGGATATCAGATGCAATATAGCTGACGAGTTGTTCACAAAAATTAGATCCCATTGATGTTAGATCATATTAAGAAAAAGGATAAAATCTACTACAACTAGAACATGTAAGCTGTCTTAGTAGCCGCTTACCTAGATTACGAGATGCTTCAAAGTGGGAAAGCACCCAACTTATCAATATAATTCCATTTTAATCATAAAAATTCGTTATTGTACAGAGTAAATTGTAACTTGAGGATGACAACTGACCTAACCAAAGAATTTTGCAATGTCAGGAGCAGATAAAATCATCAAATACATTATGTGTTAGACAGTAAGGTTGTCAACTAATGAAACCATACCATAAGTTGGAAAGAAAAAGACCATATGATAAGAGGCCAGAATCAGAAGGGCACCTTGATCTGATGAAGCCATAACTAGGGTGTCAAGTATTTACATGTGTTAAGAGTGTTAAAAAGGATAAGACCATCATTCCCTATCAGCTTAAGCTTTTATTAGTAGTTGATGGCTTTGCAACATGATAGACAATAACGGAGGACATCAACATAAAGCCAACACAAGCATGGATGTCAAGGAATGGACCACCATTGATTCCAAGCAGCAGCAATAATATACTCAATTCTACCTTAGCAGCGCGGTGTTTTGGCCAATATCAGGAATTCTTCTCTCATCTATGGCTTTGTATCTTTTCTTCACTCACAGCAGAAATCTTAGTTAAATGGTGTGAGTGGCTATGTCCTCACTCCCACACTAGAGAATGTTTACCTTTCCTAAACTCAGCCAGGCTTGATCCAGCTCACAATAGAAAGGGAGCGCAGCTCAAGCTCTATCACAAAGTAGTACATTATATACTGAAAACGTGAATCTCTTGCTTTGATAATCTCTTCACCAACAATATAACAGGAAAGGTTCTAGATCAAAGAATTTTACAGTTAAGAGGGCACATCAATAAAGGGAGACCTATTATCTAGAATTAAACAAGGACCGGGAGAATAAGATCACTAACACAAAAAAAATAGGCCAAGCATGAATACTAAAACAGACAATTTAACAAAAAAGAAAAAAAGGTAACAGGACAAGAAAAGCAATATAGATATTACCTGATTCAAAAATTCATCTAATCGTCTTGCAAGACGTATAATGCTCCCTTCAAAAATATCTGTCATTTCAATTACCTCAGCAAATGATGCCCCCTGTATGGGAAAAACTAGAACAGTCAAAACGACTGTGGAAATTGGAATAAATATCACACAAACTGCAGCATATCAATGGAATTTAAGGTATGTAAATCGCAGGCTTTTTATATTGGATGACAGCTAGTGATCAGATGATTATAAGAAATACTAGTGCCTCAAAAAGATACCTGCTCGGGAAAACAAGATAAAAAGGATTGTTACGTACCAGATCTGGACGTAAGAAAATTATGATAATTTTTATGGTGGTAGCCTCGGAAATTAGGGTTCTAATGGTTTTGACTTCACATAAATTAAAAGTCAGGATGAAAAAATAAAAATAAAATAGTGGAGAAAGGTCAAAATGGGACAGATCGCTAATATCCGATATTACAACAATTGTTGGAAAGTGGCAAACGACCAAGGATGATGATGGACGACCGTATAGTAAAATAACTCGTGATGGAGGATGGTGACTAAAGTTTAAAACCTTTGGAGGTTCTACGACTATAATCTACTCATAGGAAGATAAAGACAATCTAATGATTATATTAAATATAAAGAAAATAAGAAATATTTGGCTAAATTTATTCAACGATAATAATCAACAAATGGCCACTCCTATTTATAGGAGTAAAATCCTAACTGATCGATTCACATGCGGATTATCCATTTTATTTAAACTTCAAACCAATAAATTTAATTTAACTAACTCAATTTGACTCGACCTAACTAAACCGACTCAACTAACTTAACTCACGTGGTCGAATCATAACAAGAACAAGATACATGACTTTTTTTTCTCTACAGCTACAACTACAAATAAAGCAAATAATGCAAGCATATAACAAATCATAAGAAAAGAATAATACCATTACTCAAAATTCTAAAATATTATTAAGCTACATTTTCAGTGCTAGCAAGCTAGTTTTTCAATGCTAACAAGAAGTTCATTAATTTTCACATTATTTTTCTCTTTAGTGAGTAGAACTAAGATGCTTAATAGTGGAGAAAACCAAAATGTTTGAAGGTTCGATATCTTTATTTTCTTGATCTGATTACTGATCTTTAGTAGAAAAACAAACCAACCTTTGACCAACAATATATTACATCCATTAAGTAGGGCCTAATAGTTGACTCCACATATTCGTCCACATTAATGTCCAGCTTACATTGACGTTGCACCTGAAATGAGCAAAAGGAAAAAAAATTTGCATTTCTTAACACAAGCCCATAAAACTTTACAGAAATGCAAAAAGAGAACCAAAGAAACCAACCTCTGCAATTTTTCTAGCAGCATCCTGAAGTTGTTGCAGAGGTTTTGCAAGCTCAGTTCTCAAGTGTATTTGCTCATTTGATTTATCACAAGGAATAAAACAGCTAGCAAGAGCAGCAACTTGATGATGATCAAGATCATTAAATGTACCTAATCACCAAATGTTTAGACCCTGTTTAGAATAAAAATAAGAATAAATGCAGAAATGAAACAAAGCGAGGGAATAGAAAGAGCACCATTAAACATCAGCTCAGTGACAAGCAGTTCATCCCCTGTGTCTATAAAGCAGGCAGCTCGTCCTTTTAATTGGACAACACTATCGGCATCAATATGACCAAGCATCTTTAGAACTCGTGAACGATTTTTTAGTTCATCGCGAAATTTTTGTAACTACATAAAGAAAAGGCAAATCAATAGTTCTGATTGTAGAGGACAGACATCATAGCAGCTATCCATCAAGCATACTCACTACCTGTGAGTCCCGCATTTTTGTCTTCAATTGCTGGATTTCATGACTCAACTCAGCTTTTCTCTGGTACCACTTCAATTGCTGCTCACTTTGACCAGACTGACAAAATATGCAACACGTATCACATTATTCACCAGTACAGAACAAAATCACATCAACTACAAGCAAATGGGAAGTAGATGGGAAACCTTATGCTGTGGATGAGCACAAAATTTCTGCTCAAGTTCTTCGACTTGACGAACTAAGTCAACAAATTCTGGTTCTTCAATGCCCATATCCTAATGGAAATATTGATGATTAGAAGTATTGGATCACACAATTTAAAAAAAATCTAAAATTTTGGATGGTAATATGATCTTTTTCTAGTAGTTCTTTTTTCCAGTTGGGTTCTTTTTCCAGCTGGTAATCATCACAAAATAGTATAAACACAAAGCTCAGAAAAAGTCAAAAAACCACAAAACAAAAGTTCCTTAAAAAATGTGAAGCATACTTTCAATGGGTGAAGCTTTGGAAGTCCTTGGGGATAACGCTTTTCTAGCTCTTGCACTGCAAGAAGTACCGTTTGTCTAGCTTCTGCTGGTCGAAGATCAGAAGGGATTGCAATTCTGATGCTGCTAAGCCCACAGAGTAGAGGCAATGGCACAGGGACCTGTGATAGTTCCAGAACTCATTAGTAATATGAAGTTGAACATTTATCATATATAGGTTTGTTGAACTATCAAGCTAAAACTTGACATAAACTGACCCGATAAAACTGTTCGCCCATGAGCTTCAACTCACCACATGCATTTCGCCCTTCTCTCCTGGACGAGGTGGGCATGGCTTCGGACGTGAACCGTTCTCACTTAAAACAAGAGAACAATGAAGCAGCGTGTCCACGATGTAATTGCTACTGCGAGAAGCTGCCAGAGAAGAGGGCACAGCACCCAATGCTGCAGGGGGCTTTTTAACAACATTTACAACAACTCCCCATCCCCAGTCAGTTCCACCATCTCGTACTTTAACCTGGAGCAGTTGGTATGATTTAGAGAAAAAAATTGCTTCAATATAAAGCTCCATTACCACAACATTTTGAGCTTCCATAAACACCAAAGTCTTTCATAGAAAAGAAACAGAAAAAAACAAAAAAGAAACATGGAAGTCACCTTAATGGAACATAAATATGAACAGTAGAACTAATAACATTATGGAAAAACAAAGAATTTTCACCTTTAAAGTTAAATAGCCAAAAAGGATAGAGTGATTATAACACCGGACATATTATATAAAATGGATGATTAATAGTCCATAGTCTGATATGCAACAAAGCTAGTATAAACAATGTGAAAGTAAGTTAGAAAAATTACAACAACAAAAAAAAAAACCAAAAGAACATGATGATGGCTTACCAGCCTACCAGGTACCAAGTATAGCAAAACTCGCTCTGGCCTTATCATCTCAGACATGATACGCTTTTCAAGGTGAGCTATATCAAGCGCCAGTTTGTGATATTCAGCAAGTTCAGCCTATAACTTAGAATATTTAGTTCATTGCATGGTAACAGTTAACATTTGCTTCCAAACTTCAATAAGTACCTCGCCAGAAGAATCAAGGGAAGCAGCTTCTTGCTCCAACTTTGAAATTTTTTCTCCCATACAAGGCAATGCCTGAATCAAGAAAACAAATTAGTCTAAATAGAATTGTACAATATCTAGGGAAAAGAACAATTTTTACTAAGATATGTAAATCAACCTTCTCAAACTGAAATTGGTGGAATGAATTTCTGATGACGTACTCAGCAGTAAATTGACCCTCGGCTCGGCTCATTAAATTCAAGATAGAGTAGTAACTTAGTCTAAAAGTACTCACTAAAGGAGCAGGCCTACCTAAAACCATATCCTTGAGAATATTCATTTCCATCTGAAAAAAAAAATGTGATGAGCCATGAGAACTTGCTTCTGAAATATGCAATACTAAGATAACTTTTAACTATCCAACGCACACAAAGAAAGAACCACAAACATATGCACATCCTCTTTAAAAGCACTAATGTTTAAACTTTCACTTAAAATAGGCACTCAAGATCATCACCAAAAGCACTGCTATGTTAATATACGGAGCAAAAGTAATAACTAGATTTGTGTTGTAGTACTTTGGGAAGTTTATATTTTTGCATACCAAGTATTATTGATTTTTAAAGTTTACACCCTACATTTCTAATTTTACCTAAACTGACCCACACATGTTTTGACGATTTCTCCTGATACGAAGTAAAGTCCTTCCTCACCTTTATATAAAGGATCTCGAGGCAAATCAAAGGCATCCATCATTTCCAAAAAACCCTTACTTAAAGCTTTCTATCAAATTGTGGGAAGTATTCAAGTCCGAGTGCTAGTCAAGTTCTGACTACAACTTGCAGCACACCGGTGAGGCTAAACCAAAGGTAGAAGGTTAGAGGGCAGATCCATCCAATAAAGAACTCAAAGAAATTTCTATTTTCAACTTAAGAGAATTCTCTAGTTCTCTCACAAAGCATATTTTCCATTGTTGTGTGAAGAGAGCTTATTCATATGTCCGAGTGCTAGAACTTCAACTGAGGATGATTCTAGAACATCGGAGGTGCTGAAATGTTCATCTACCATCTATGACACGAGGAACTTTGAGAGACCAACTTTCCATCAAGTTCTTTCTTGAACTTGATTGCTTATTGTGATGTGATTGGGCAGGTTGTCCTAATGCTGCTCTACAACTGGCTGGTGTATGTTTCTAGGTAGTGTTATGATTTCTTGGAAGGCTAAGAAACAAAATGTTGTATCCAAGTCTTCAATTGAAGTTGAATACCGAGCTATGTCTGTTGTGTGCGCTGAGATTGTTTGGCTTAAGGGTCTTCTTGCTGAACTTGGCTTTCAACTATTGGATCCTACTCATGCAGATAACACAAGTGTTATTTATATTGCAGCAAATCCTATTTACTGTGAGCATAGTAAGCACATTGAGGTCGATTGTCATTCTATTCACGCGGCTTATGATTGGCATACTATTTCACTTCCCTATGTCTCTACTGATTTCCAAGTTGTTGATATCCTTACTAAAGCCTTGACTCGGCAATCGGACCAGCTCTTGACAAATTACTGCTGGTTGATCTCCCAGAATCACTTTGAGGGAGGGTGTCATCGAATATGTTATCTTCTATATTAGGAAATAGACTAAGAAGCACAGATACGGATACGGGACACGGATACGACACGATACGGATACGGGGATACGACAAATCTTAAAAAAACAGGACACAATACGTTTAGGACACGACAAAATAAATAAATAAAAGCATTATATATATTATCGATATGTTTAAAGAAATATTTTTCTAAACTTATAGTATAAATACACAAGCATGCATAAATTATTCATGAAAGAAAAACAAAACGTATACAATACTACAAAGCCAAAAATGATAATGCTAATATGTGATAATAAAATTCTATATTATAAGAATAAATATCTAACTACCTGAGAATAAATAACTAACTACCATTACTTAACTACAGTGGATGGCATAGGCGAATCTGTGATTTTACAATAATTTGCATTAATATTAATTTTCTTGTATGTACTAACTTGTGATTGTTGCATTATATTTCTATAGCATATGCAGGAATTTCCTAAAATCGATAATTTATATTATCAACTTTTATATTATATGATAAATCTTATGTCTAAAAAATTTCTCAAGAGTGTCTAAAAGTGTTTAAGGAGTGTCCGAATTTATTCTATAATTTTTTAAATATAAGATATGTCGTAGAAGTATCCGACACGTGTTCAATGAGTGTCCGACGAGTGTCGGACACGGACACGGTATGCTATTTGAAGTGTCCGTGTTTCATAGGAAATAGATGGTTGACAAATATATTCTCCTAAATGTAGATATGCAGATGGACCTACTTTCTGTGTATAGATTTATGCTGATTGATCTACTTTCCTAGTATAGATTTATGCGGATTGATCTACTTTTCTTGTTTAGCTTTATGCTAATTGATCTATGTATAGGTTTATGCTTACCTTGTATAGCTCTAGGACACCTCTTATTTAATAGAGGTTGGGTGATCAATGAGATTAAGCTTAGAATGAAAACCTACCTTGTTTTCTAACATAAAAAAAAGCAACTTTATGCACATCTTTT
This sequence comes from Typha angustifolia, assembly GCF_048772165.1. Classification (NCBI taxonomy): domain Eukaryota; kingdom Viridiplantae; phylum Streptophyta; class Magnoliopsida; order Poales; family Typhaceae; genus Typha; species Typha angustifolia. Next base: position 6,055,057 of record NC_133251.1, read on the forward strand.
TAATATACTAAATATGATACATGAACATTCTATGATATGACAAACCTCTAGATTTGCCAATTTTATTTATGCTCGCTCATTTATATTTGAAATAAATCATTCATAGATTATCTTTTCTTTTACTCTTATCCTCCAAATATCCAACACAAAGATAAAACTTCAAACTCTTGTTATTATCACAGCTATTCTGATGAAGAAAATAAAATAGTGAAATAGAATTAAGAAAAGAGGTATACAATCTGATACCTTTTCATCAATCATTATAACACAAATGCCACGCTCATCTTTGCCACGCCGACCTGCTCTTCCACTCATCTACTTATCGTACATAAGGTAGACATCAGAATGATTGTAAGAAACAAAATCTTGCAAGATACAAATGACTAGTCATGCAATGAATTTGTTAGACATCTCTGTTGAACCTTGTTAATTTTTCAGTCTCTTCTTTTCTATTATTTCCTCTCTTCTCCTTCCTGTATATGTAAAAGTATTTATATGGTGCCTGAGATTACCTGGATATATTCTCCAGATCCGATATAGCGATTGGTATCACCATCCCATTTCTTAACAGATGTGAAAACAACTGTCTTGGCAGGCATATTTAATCCCATAGCAAACTGCAGATGTTTAAGAATTTAAAAAATATGGAATATTAATCAATACTTGTGCAGAAAAATAGAGTACATCTAGCATATAGGTGAATCATAGTTTACATGATCAAGCAATCTATTAATGCTCATGGTTTTCAGTAAGGCTATGTTTACTCTAGATGAAAAGCAGGTTCATTATAATATGATGAAAGAGATAATCAGAGTGGAAAGAATGAATGCCATGGAAGGGTAAAGAATTACAGTTTCAGTAGCAAAGAGGGCTTTTACAAGGCCTTCCTGGAAGAGAAGCTCCACCAATTCCTTGATTATTGGAAGAAGTCCAGAATGGTGCACTGCAATGCCTCGCTGAAGAAGTGGCAACATTAACTCTATCGCAGGTAAAGTCCTATCGTCTTCGTTCAAGCAGAGAACGGCACTACGGAAAACCTGTTCAACAATATCTTTCTCCTCCTGTGAATTAAAATCAAGTTTTGCCATTGACATAGCATGTTGCTCACATTCCCTTCTGCTAAAGCTGAAAATTATCACTGGTTGAAATTTCCGCTCCATAATCATCTGCACAGGTTTCCATATTAGGATGAATTTATGCTTGCAGCTTTTAAAATTGATTAAACTGTTTAGCATTGTAAATAATGAAATGGGGTTATTGTTTCAATGAAACAGGGCTTTGGTCTTTTGTCGAAAAAAAATAATGGCCTGGAAGAGAAGCTCCACCAAGATATGGCAAATCCTGTATTATTATGTAAGCCTGAAATGATAAATTTGTGCCCCAAAGTAAAGAAGAACTACAACACCATGAATCAGATATGAACTCCTCTTCAGCCAAACTACCATAAAAAATTATTGACACATGAAGTTTCTCTTCAGACTTATTCTTTATAAATATCAGAGGTCGCGCTGAAAATCTGATAGCTTTCTTTCTAACTTCTAAAAATATCCAACAACCTACTATATACAGTACAAACTTTAAAGCACTCAATAAAATAAATAAATTCAAGAAAGAAAAAACCGTTCCAGCAACTGTTGCTTACAGGTTTACTAAAGTAAGACTCCATCGGAAGTTGGCTGTGAAGCACTTGTTCTCTCTTTGACATCATATGACTAAATCCAAGCCAAATTAGGCAAATATTTCTTATTTAATATTTGGGTGGAGAGAGATCCACTAATACCTTGGTAATGTGTCTTTTAAAAGCCCCATGATTAGGAATTAGTGAATGATATCCAGATCAAAAAAAATTGCTTAAACAAAATCTGACAATTAAATTAGTCAATATCACCTGATGAATGTTTCACACAACTCCCAATAAAATTGTTTTCTGGTTAGAAATATGAGAAGCCCAAAGAGTAGCTTGAATTATAAAACATATAAAAGATGTAGAGAATGAAAGAATAACATTAAAATTACTAAATTGTAGTCACTAGTGTTTTCAAAATTTTAAAATACTGCAGCCACACATGTAGAATGTTACAAAAGAAAGCTATGGTATAACATGTCCAAAGATGAAAAGAATAAATTACCTTGACAATTTTGTAGATGTCCGAGCCTGCAGAAGCAGATCCACCCTTTGCAATCCGACCACTAGATTTAGCACCACCAAACCTATTCCCATCTGTGTGGCTCTTTTGCTTGGTGAATGTATCTTGCAGTTTGATAAAATTCTCCTCTTTAAACTGTTCATTCTCATCAACTACAAGGTATAAACCAGATCCACCAATAGGGAAGACATAGTGTTGTAGTGGTGTAGGTCTGAAGTCAGTGTATACCACATGACAAGGCTGTTTGTGCAAATAACAGATCCATTCGGCAAACTCAGTAGCATTCGACATAGTAGCAGAAAGAAAGACCATCTTAATTGCCGGAGGCAAGAATATTATACTTTCTTCCCATACAACTCCTCTCTCACGATCTTTCATGTAGTGAATCTCATCAAATATAACCCATGCAACTTCCTTTAACACCTCAGAACCCCTATATAGCATCCCTCTTAAAATTTCTGTGGTCATCACCAAGCAACTGGCATTGGGTGACAGGGTGACATCACCAGTCATCAGTCCCACATCAGAAAACTCCTGACTTAGTTCCCTATATTTCTGATTGCTCAGGGCCTTTAAAGGAGAGGTATAGATGACTCGCTGCTTCTCTTTGAAGGACATCGCGATGGCATATTCAGCAACAGCAGTTTTACCCGCTGAAGTGTGTGCAGACACCAAGACAGACTCATTTCTCTCCAGACAGGCCACAGAAACACGCTGGAATGGATCCAACTCAAAAGGGTAGGTCTTAGCCATCTCACCATTAAAGACAGGGTTAGAAAGAGTTCCATGGATGGCCTCCTCCTTGGAGGAAGTATATCCGTTCGGGACAGCAACTTCATGGATGCATGTGCGAGAAAGATTCCTACGTTTGAGAACAGATTCAGATTCCAACATCCCACTAGAGATTACTGGTTTGCTCTCTGAATCTTTCTCCGCTAACTTCCTCTTCGCTGGATTTACCTTTTCATCCATCTTCGAATCCAAGAATGACTTGGCAGCTATCTACAGCTCCAAAGCTCGCAATTTTAGCCCTAAATTACAAATTCAGGAAAATTCAGAAGCCAAAACTGGAAGTAAAACATTCACTGAAATTCTAACAGTGTGTTACACATTTAAAATACATCTACTCTAACTACTGCACTCCAGAAATGCAACTTGGGGAAAAGCAAGCAATTCAGAAGCAGAACCTACGCCATAAATTGTCTTTCGTTCTTTAACGAGATAAAGACGAGCTATTCAAACCTAAGCTTCATGAGCTAAAACAAAACTCGGATTTAGCTGCGCATCGATTAAGAACAAACTGAAGAAAGCTTTCTGAATTGCCTTCCGAAAACAACAAGGATTCAAAACAAATGGAGGACAAACCCAAGCATTTCGCTTTGCTTCTAGGCTAGGGTTTTAGAAATGGCGGTCCAGAAGGAGAAGAGAAGAATAGGGGTTTGAGGGAATTCGCTTACCGAGATAGACAACGACGAGAAGGAAGCCGGCGAGAGGCCGGGGGGTTTACAAAACCCTAGAAGAAGAAGTATAATAGATATTTTCTTCCTTTTTCTTTCTTTTTCTTTCTAACAATTTGAATTAGATTGATATAGAACGAGAGCGGCATGTTATACCTAGGACCGTTAGCGGATCCGGTTGTGACAAGACCCGGTTACTCGAACTAAATTTTGGTGTTAACGGATCCTGTTGTCACTCCACCTGGTTAATATATGTATATGTTTTCTTTGAGTTTTTTATCGGATTTACTATTCCTACCTATGTCACCTCAAGGAGAAGATTGGGTTTGTTAGGTCAAACTCACTTATCTAGGTTTAATTGTCACTATTTTTGGAGGACTTCTAGATTCAAGTTCGTGTGGTCGAACACCCCACCAATAACTTCCCAACACTCCAATTTTATGATGTCGTCGAGGCATTGGAACGCCCTCACAAATAGTGTTTGAATGTCCGAATGCCCGAACGTCAATTTCAATCCGATTAGGATTATTTTGATTATTCATTTAGTTTAGAGCTTAATTAGTTCTAAGACAATTAGAATTAGTCTTCATATAAACGGTGAGCAGCATAATGTAGAACTTTATTAAAAAAATTATTGAGCTTGTCTCTTCTTCTACCTCTCATCTCTCTCAAAACTCCTTCCTTCTCATTCTTTTATGCTGAAGTCTCGACTTCTTTTCAACTATCATATCTCTCTAAACCCTTAGGGGCCGGCCTTCACTCCTCCATCATATTCCCTTTTAATCATATCTATCACTTTCATCATCATCTTTATCTTTTTAATCTCCTACTCAATCAAACACCGTCATCACCATCAATCGCCGTCCATCCATTAACCCACCTTATCTTAGGAACATATTTTTTGTTATAATTTACAAAATATGTATTAAAACTTCTGCTTTTTATCGTGTAAACTTATTAGGAAAATTACTCCTTGTAGGAAAAAAAAAATATTTATTAAAATTCTCCTCCTCGGTCGAACACCCATCTCACAGTCATTCTTTTCATCAGTATCTTCTTTACTTTTTAGGACACTTCTATTTTTGAGATGGTAACTCTTCCTTTTTTAATAACCGCTTTTCCTCTAAGATATATATTATTATAAATCGCCGTCTCAAAAATTGATTTATTACTCGCTCTCTAAACATCACTCTTTTTCGCAGTAGTTTAATGAATAGTTTGAAATTTATAACATAATAATAGTTTTTTTTTTTAAATCAGAAATAGTAGATTGGTCGAAAACACATGTTTACTTAGTCAAATTTACGACTGTTTAAACATTTTACTGGGGTGAAAAGGAATGAAATGATACACTGAAAAAGGTATCATTTGGAAGATTATTGCTTTACTTGAAAAGATGATACTTTCTTTGCCAATAGAAACAATCCCTGGGAACTAGTAGAGAGGTCCAAAGATCTTCTGTGAGCCCCCAAATTGGGGTGATCATTATGCAATGAACACTCTTTACTGCCAAAAAAAATAAATCACAGGAACAAACATCTTGAAATTCTGAAGTGAAATAACTGAAGATTACATTATAACACCATTTTCACAATGTTGATGTTTGTTTTTACCTTGTAACCTGACTCCTCAACTTCTCAAAATTATCAAAACAGAAGTTGTAGAAATGACTATCATACACCATTCACACATTTCTTTTAGTCTATATAATGAAACCCACTAACTAATCCAAAATCCCACCACCACCACCTCCTCCCTCATTGTCAAGCTCACTATCTAATCCTGCTCTGGCATCCTCATCCAGTCTTTCTATCGTCCCCGTCCTCCACCGGCTCAACCAAAACTTCCACCAGCCAACCATGGTCAACAGAGAGCATCACAAACATGCAACTCCAGAAACCATAAAATAACTTCTTCTTTTTTATTTTTTTTTACTTTTTTTTTATTTTTTTTTACTTTTTTTTTTTTTGTTGTAATGACACCCACATCTGTTGCTATATCTGTGCTATAACTTGGTGCATGGCATAGTCAAGCTTACAAGAAAAGGAGGATCCCTCTGACTCATAACCATCACCAACTGTTGCTCTTGTCTATCAGAAGGCCCACAAAATGTACATAAGGCAGCAACCAAGAGAAGAGCAGGAGATAACACGCTAAATGTTGGAGGAGGAAATGTTGGAGGATGGTTGAGCATCTTCTGCCTCTATCTTTGGCTGATCGGCCACAGGATTGCTGCTCTTTTTGATGGGTGTTCTTATTGCTTTCTTCTTTGATGGTCTTGTTGATGTTTCAGTTGGCATTCGGTTAAACTGGGCCTCAGCTGGAGGAGTAGCAGAATCTGTTGAACCACTATAAAGTTCCCGGCTTGAAGGAGGGCCAGCCCAAGATAGAGGATTCACTGCAGCAAGTAGGACATTGTAAAACCAGGGCATTAAGCAAAGATAATGCAATGTAAATAATTGAATATAGTCTGCTGAACAATAGTGAGAAAATGAAATACAGTATAAATCACAATTAGTCAACATAAATCTCAATTCTATAGATTTGATTGCTACAATAATCAGGTATCAGTACCCAATAGTGGTCCATTCAAATTGGGACCCTGGTTTCCCGCATCGATCCAGCCTTCTGCAAACCCTAATCTTTACTTAAAGATGCAAAACCGTTCACCTATGACACTTTGCCCTAGGAATTTACAACTCAGCCTGAATGTACAACTAGTTTTGATGGACAATTATGTTACCTTGATGCAAAGATAATGCAAAATTTCATCGATCACGAGGTAATCTCGTGGTAAATGAAACAATACATATTAAAAATAAAAAATAAAAAGTTATTTAATACCTTATCTTTTCATGTATTTCCAATTTACATCCTATATTTTTAATATTTGCAAATCGCACCATGCATTTTACAAATATTTACATAACACACCTTGTTGTTAGATTCATTAATTGAACTCAACTAGACACCTAGGTAAAGTTAACCACAATAAGGGCATTACTAAAATACCCTTACCGAATCTTACCCAGCCTAAACCTAACTTCTCATCTAAGGTTCACCTCCTTCTGCACAACACTTGGTTTCCTCATTCATAATGGACCTCTCGCTGACACTGCTTTCCGATGAGGGTCCTTGTTGCCCCCTCTGTGACAACATTTTCTCCCTCTTCTAGCTTTTGGATTTTGGCCAAATAAATATTATTTTGCCCTAGAAGAGGCAGACAAGGGCATTTAGTCATTTTAGAGGATAAACATGTTGGCCTTAACAGAATATTCATTTTCTATGCCATGTACCCAAATGGTGTTAGTGTTAACCTAACCCACAAAATGTTTGCAAAACAAAACACAAGATGTGATTTACAAATATTGAAAAATATAAGGTGTAAACAGTAACTATATGAAAATGTAGGGCAATAAATGCAAATTTCCCTAAAAAATAAATGCCAGCATCTTTTAAAGTAGGTTCATCCTTATCAAAAATAGCTTTCAACCCTCAAAGGATGAAGGGTAATTCTGTTAAAAGAAAATGAGAGGCTCCAAAAAGATATCATATTGTGAAACTAATGTGGGACCTCCTTTAGACCATATAATCTCATCTTCGAAGTTGCTGACACTGCTAGTTCATGGATAAAATATGATAAGAAGATTTCGAAATAATCATAAAATGTACGACTTTCAATGCTTATACATACCATCCTCAAGTTCAAGAGGCCTTGAGACTCCTAAATCAGCACCATCACTAGGATTGTTAACACGAGGAACACGTTTCCTCACGTAGTTCTCTTGGAGGGGTCTAGGAATCTGAAATGAAAATTGAGATAGATCGACATCTTGTCTAATGTGCTCCGGGCTATCAACCAAATACCTGCAGAATTAAAAAACAAGGTTAAGATTAAACCAGTTACAAGATTATACTCAATCTCAGATACAACTGCAAGATAAAAAAAACTGGAGACTTCTTGTTAATGGCTAGTTATCACAAGTACAGATGTAACAAATGTAAGGCTTGATCACATATAACACTTCATTCATGTATACAAGCTCATAGAGACAAATTCAAGCAAGGTAATGTTCAGCTCAAATTCTGCTTGTCACAAGATAGAATTTTAGTCTCCAATAGCACCTTAGGCTAAAATCAAAAACCAAATTAAAATAAAAAGAAATAAATCTTACCCCCTTGAAGTTTGATAAAAAGTCAGCCAACTCCTTGGACTTTCATTTGTGACACAGCCCCATTGCAGTTTTGACTCATGTGCAACCGGTATCTTTTTTTATCCAAAGATAATGATGAGGGCAATTTTCCGTTAAGACTGTCAAACTATTGACATTTTTGTTGTTATCTTTCTTTCTTTATGAGATGTTTGCACTTTGCAATCCAAACCTTAGAAATGAGAGAGATTTGAGACTTTTAAATTTTCATTAAAAAAAAATCAAATTATTACTTAACTAAAAGGGAATATTTGTATGTTTATATTAGAACTAACGGTTGTTAGGTAGTGCAAATATGTTAGAACCACAGGCAGGTTAGTATCACAAATAGAAGTTCAGGGGGCATGCTGAAATTTAGCCAAACATCAAGTGGGTAAAATATATTTTTCCCACGAAAAAAGGAAAAAGTATCAATCAATACAATTACTGGCGTACCTTTGAATTTCAACCATGGACCTTAGTTTCTTCCCAGTTGGAGAAACATAATACCTGAAAGAAATAAGATACCCATTAGCACAGAAGCTCGTATCAACATACATCCTTGTTTTAGCATTTGCCAGCAATTACCAGGATGCCAGTTTCCTAATTTTGAAAAGTCTTTGGCCAAGTAGAAAGGAAGGAAGAAAGTAACAATGTGGCAGAAGAGTTTGCAAGAAATCATAGTCAGCTGAATATATTCCTGGTTCAATGGGAGTGAAAACTATTCTGGAATTAATAAGAAAAGAATTAATATCATAAAGATGAGGACTCTAATACTTTAATTACTGACAAACCTTTGTTCAAGTTAATAGAAAGCAAAAAAGCATGATTACTAGTTCCTGAACCCAAAATTTTGTTCCTGTGCTCTCTTTTCCCCCATAATGGGAAGCAATTCATAATTATCTATTTGCAAAATTGATGAGGAATAAAATGTCTGTTGGAATGCTTAGTTTCTAGATTATACACTTGTAGAATTTAATTCTATCCAATAATTAAAAAACTCAAGTAGTGGACAAAAGGCATCAAAGCATTAGAAACAGTTGACAAGGGAAAGAACAATTTGCTACAGTTCAGAGAGCAAATGAAAATGAAAAAAAAAACTATCTAACATAAACAATAGCATGTACGACCAATTGATATGCAGCCCAAAATCCAGAAAGCCATGTTAAACTATAACAGTGACAATACAATAATTGGTTATGTAATATCATACAGCCTAAACATATATAACACTAACACCACAAAAAGTATAATTCTCCTAAATTCTCATACTACTACAATTAAGTCATATAAGAAACACACTATCTTTTGACATCGTTCATACATATAGAGGACCAAATCATATTCCAAAAGATCCATCTTAGGAATAATAATCATTCAGCAAAAAAGTTGATTCTAAATTTTAACTTAATTGGCAAGCTACTAATCGAATAACGAGTTCCATCAGTAAACCTACAAAATGAATTTCATCTAGTATCACCAATTACTGAACATGTGAAGAACTGCAGCAATATCTCAAATGAGCAAAAAGTACTAGACTTTTGAAGAAGCAAAGAATACAGATATGGACGAGTGGAATATAGACTATAATTAAGTAAATCAAGTAATAGAATGGTGAAATAATCTGTCAGTGGAATAAACATCAATCCCTATTTTATATTATCATTTTGGTTCAGTTTGAAGGGGTTGAACATACTCTTATGAGTCTTATCTATTGTCTGGAGACTGGAGGTAATTATTTTAAATTTATTGTCCATAACTCCGTATTTTCTTAATAACTTAAAACATAAGTGAAGAATTATATTCCTTAATGCTAGAAATCATCACCTTTTGATCATATTTCCAAGTCGCCATTCCTTCACACAGAATGATATTTGTTTAATCTTGTTTATATGTTAAAGTTTCTTATATTATGGTAGCAATGCTCTTTACTTGTTATTAAGGCTGAATCAATTCCTTGCTTAGAGAAAAAGATGGGTGGCTTCCTCTCCCTATATCTTACATCTGTCTCAGCTCTTGCATGGAATTTTTAAAGAAATTGCCAATCAACCAAAGGAGAAAATTCTTTTGATGCAGGAATAGCCAGCTAAATCTGAAAAGTAAAGCATAGAGAAAAGAAGAATAGAAGAATAGAAGACATACACGTCAGCAAATTTGCTGCTCCCTTCACCTCTGATTCTGAGTAACCTTTCCCAACCAGGAGGGGGTTGAGCAATGTTAGGTTTATCAATCGCCCAGAGCCTACTGCCATCTTGAGATATATCTTCTGGATCTTCACATGATATGTCGGAACGCCATTCACGGGCTTGTTCACATACAAAATGATTTTGCAGAATATTTGCACGTATTTCTTCATACTTCTCTTTTGTTGGAATAAGCCTCCATTTAAAACATGTGGCACATTGTACAGTGAATGCTCCAATAGAAGGCAAAACTCGGTTGGATGAATTTGGGGGTATGAAACTCTGAAAGGATAAACCATCATTCTCTATGCGCCCCGTAACTGCAATTGCTTCTTGACCCTTATCGCATGTATCAGGGTTATAAATTACCAGCTGGTTGGATGCATTTTCAGTTGAACAATGATCATTCTCCTCTGTATCAACCTCAGCAATATCGAATGACATTTTGCGGCTCTTTTTTGAAGGTCGTGGAGATTTAAAGGTATCCTTCTTAGTGTTGGGTAGATCATCTCCTAGATTTGACAGCATCTCATTCAAGGTTCTGTACCTGTTCTCATAATTTAAGATTCCATAACAGCTAATAAGGAGGGATTCCCTGAAGCTAAAAGGATCCCCTGAAATAGTAAATCTAGAGTGTAGACTTATAGAGCAGAAAAACCAATGCAGGCAAACATAAAAATCAGATAAAAATAGCTCATTGCATGCCTTATCAGACAAGTGCGGCCCAATAAGATTCTTTGAACTTCAAAAAATTAAACAGGTCTATTAATGTATGGATACACAGGCTAGTGCAAACTAATGTCAATATGAAAACTGCAAAGACATATAGTCTGCCATGCAGAAATCAGGTCCTCTCAGCAGTAAAAAGGGGTGAAGAGCTAAATCATAAAAAAAATCAACAAAAAATGTAGTTTGCTGTGACTTACTTCTCAGGTCAAGAGATCAAAATATTATGCATGAATCGGTATTGACTGATTCCAACATGCAGAGATGGAGCCAGTAAGATCTTTGGGTGGGGCTGGGGGGCTTGCCTCCTTAAATTTGAAACTTTGTTTAGCAGACCTAATTAGTCATGTGGTGGAGTTAGGTTGCCCCCCTATGAAGATATCAATATTCATTTTATGTGAAATAAAATAGTTGATTTATAATATTTTAAACGTTTTGAATCCCAATAGAGATAGAGATATTTGTCTTGTCTCACAAGTCTTCTAAAAAGTAGGTTTCTAAAAGATATACCTACCTTATATAATATATATAAAATTATGAGGTTTGAACTAGATTTTCTATGTAAGCAAAGCTATAACTATATAAGTTTTCTTGGCCTTTCCCTTCACTCACATCTTCTCTCACATGCACTTTTTATTATGTCTAAAACTCAAATCCTAATAATCCAAAATAATTGAGGAGGAGACCTCAAAGCATTGCAAAGATAAAGATGCAAGTGGTTAAGAGCCCATGATAAAACATATCATGTAGCTCTTCCATATTGCACATTTGCACTCACTGCAAGTAGTTATTGTTGATAAGCATTTTATGTATTTTAGTTAGGTATTTTCAAGGGTGACCTCTAGTGTAAACTAGAAGAGATCAAGTTCAAAAGATTAACTAATTGTTTTGTATGAAGTTTTATAGTTATCAGATAAGGAGAACCACGAATCATGCACATTCTTATACTTGAATTTAAGGTATGCTAAATTATCAAGTTCCTAAAGTTTGTCTCCTTTTGCTGTTGGATAATGTTAATGTGTTAATATTATGCTTCGAGTTAAAATATTTAGTAATGAAATTTTACTTGATTCTTTTTCTTTTCTTTAATGTTGTGCTATAATTTTAGTCTTAAACTTGACATACCTGTTTTATATTTCTATTTTTATAATTAATTTTTTACTAATATATTTTGTCAGATATTACATATTACTATATGGTTCTTTGTATTTTTATTCTATTTTTTTAATATATTTTTATTGATTATGATTTAGTAATGATTTTGATGTGGCCTACAAAATATAATATTTTGGCCCCTTATATCCTGGCTTTGCCACTACAAAGAGGTGAACATTTCTGAGTTTCAACAATGAGATTTCAGAAATATGTTTTCCAATAGATTATAAATTTCATAGTTTGATGAAGTCTGTTACAATAGATATGTTAATTGTGAAGAATAGGCCAATCTGAAGACTTGCTACCGTAAATTCTATACATAATTCAAGCTTCTAAAACTGCTAAGATGATCAATTTGGCATATTTAACTCATATCTAGACCCCCAAAAGAAGGTCCTATCTGTTAGAATTCAGTATAATAAAATGACTGAACCCTATAAATCCATTGAACATGTTGCATTTGCCTGTGATCATTCGGGAGCCAAGCAGTAGCAAGAAGAGGCAAACTAAGCATGATATTGAAAAACGGCTTTGGTGGGCAGAACAACATAATTGGGCTTTGCTAGTCAATTTGGCGCTTGGCAAGCTTGGTGGGCCGACTTGGTGTTGGTTAAAACTGAAAAGAAGAAAAAAAAAACTCAGCTACCCTAAATCCTCTCCTCTCTCGAGTTCTCTCCTTTCTCAATAGTGGACGACAAGCAGTGGACACTGATATCTAGAGGGCGGGCTCGTGCATCAATGAGGAGGTCAGGGTTGTGCGAGGGTGTGGAGAAAAGATCCCCTTCTAGGGTTTCTTATTGCCTTCTCTCACTAAAATGGAAGTGAGGAGGTGTTGGCAAAGCTAGGAACTTATGACATTAGCAAGGAAGTGAAGGAGAGAGAGGAGGGAGAGGAATAGGCTTTGTGAGAGCTCACGGGTTTTCCATCGCATTCTCCCGCTTCAGATTGAGGAACAAAATGGAATAGGACTTGATAATAATAAGAAAGGCCTATTTTGCAATTGAGATTTAGTTTATTTGTAATTGAAGCTTAAAAAAGATGTATGCCATCGAATTGGCCAATAATTTAAATCAATTATTAAGCTATTAGAAATAGGCTTGAGTTGTTCAAGTGCAACTCAGAATGTTTGCAAGAGTTTTTGACCAAAATAGGCCTCCTCATGTGCCAAGCCATGCCAACCCGTGCCGATGTGGAGCTTATTTTTTTTAAAAAGTTTCTTATTTCCATCGATCATCATTAAACAACTTCAGTATTATTCTTGTATCAACAAATGAAGTCATCAACATTAATATGGTTAAAAATTATCAACAGTATTTAATGCAATATTCTTATATTTTTTTGTACTTGCAAATGAACTGTTTAATCCTCCCCATCATTCTACATTCAACTAGATATTAATTTTAATTATTGAACTATTATCAATTAATATTATGTGTTCAATTATATTATGGAGTGTTCAATTATTAATACAAGTTGTAATAATTGTAGTTAATCATATTATGTGTTGAATAATATTTATATTTGACTTTTGTTATCTTTTTAATAATATAGGTCATTTACAAAAATAATATAAAGATAAAAGACTATAATGTAGGTCGTAATACATATATTCAAATCAAAAACTAAAGATTGACGTGCCAAAGACCCAAAAATATTTTCAAATATTTTAATTTTTTTATTAAAAATATGTTGAATGCATGCCAATTGCATGTAGGGCTGTGCTGAGGGCATGTCGGTTGGCACGCTTCGTGCATACCAGCACATGCCATGCCGGGGTAGTAAGGCACGTGCCTTCGGCACAACCATCGTTATAGTTATGATATGATATGTCATATATAATTATGTTTAATTTTTTATATATTAAAAATGCCAGACCCAATCACCTTGGTGTTTTGGCACCCATCTTCCTCCTAGGCATTAGGCGGTGGCTTGACCACTCGTCACCCCCTAGCCGCCTTTCACTATACTAAAACTAAGAACACACGAGTTACTGGTTGTTTAAGGTGATCCCTTTAGGTTCCATCCAAACAAATATGGTCAAACAGCACAAATAAAGAAATGTTCGATATAGTATTAACTGTTGAATATTCTTCAATTACTATCATTGGGAAGCTTGGCAAGTTTTGTTCCTATTTTTTTTTTTAGACAGACTTATACTCACTTTATCTACTACACAAGAATTAAGGAGAGGTGCTATTTATAGTTTACCTTATCACATAATATAAGAATAGATCATACACAAATTTGTTGGGTTGGCTTAAATACTAGGGAACACTTTGCCCCTATTTGTTTCTATATTATCTTTTTTCCTATTCTAGATTAGGGAACACTATTGTAGATTAGAAATACTATTCAAATTATTCCACACATAAACCTGATTATAATTTTATCCTTGATTTGCCTAAAGTTCTTTAAAAAATTATCTCTCCTCTATCTTACCATCCACCTATCTCATTATACAAACCAAAAGTATCCAGTCAATTTTTCCACTTACCTCCTCTCTCCAACCACCCACTGATCTCATTATTACTCAAGTATGTGTTGCATACTACAAGAAATGACAACACTTTAATTTAAATTTATAGGTCAAATTAGAGTATTTGAGTCAATTTATTATTTGTACTTCTATCTAACTTTATGTCATATTAAAGATAATTATTACACCACTATTCTAGATACAAACAAATACTAGAATATCCTACTCTAGATTAGAGGTAAAATTTTACGAGTAAATTCTAGAATAGCTACTCTAGATTTTTCCTTAATCTCAGAGCAAATAAGGCCTTTAGTATTTAGATGCATGAACCACAAAGCAAGCTCAAAGACCAGAAAAGTGGTGTAACATTAACAAATCATTTTCAAGAACACTTAATAGAAAGTATTTTATAAAAGATTCAACATATCATCATTCCTTAACCGGGATGGTAAGGCCTCTTATTTGGATTGGATCTAGTTCTTACGTGCTAGCTTTTTCTTTCCATAGCCGGTCAAATGACTACTGGATCATCAGTCTGGCAAAAAAGATGTCAACTTTACAGAATAAGAAGTGACGGGCTGGGTTAGGTGTAGGCAAAGCCCGCATCTTTGCCAATTGTAACTCCTATCTGTCAAGGGTTGGCAAAACCATGGAGGTATAATGAGGATAATGTAGTTGATGAATGTACGGTTTAATGAAAATTTATCTATTGGGCACAATTTGGAATATCATATTAGAGCCCATGGTTCACATTTAACATGAGTGAATACTAATCAAAAGTATAACGAGAGTAAACACAAGACAAACCGTAAGTCAGTTTAGTCAACACTCCAAAGCAAAAAATCATGCTTCTTACCTAGTTCCAAATTTTCAAGTTGCATCATGGTTTTATAGCTGGGAGGGAGAAAAGAGGGAACCAAGATTTGGTTCTTGGAGCTACTTTACTAGTTCAACAACTATGGAACCCAAGAAGGACGAAAAGTTGCATTGATTGGTGAAATAGCTAACCCATCCAAAATTTAAGAAAGTTTGCCAAAATATGCATAAACTCATCCTAACAGCCTCGTCATCTTCACTAAGTGCTACTAAATAAAAAAAAATGCCAAATAAGATGACATAACACAAGGAAATGGTCAATAATAAGGAAGATTTTAGTATAGAATCATCAACATGCCAAACCAAGAAGAAGACCAAGAAAGAACAATGCAATAGAAGAAAGAAACAAGTACATTTTTTTTTTTAAAATAAGGCAGATAGAAAAAGTTAAGAAGCAGAATAGATCTTCACATGATACAATAAGGTTTAGGAAGTGGCCCAACAATGATTAGCAAACATTAATGCAAAACGAGACTCTTGAAACCATATACAGCCTCCATTTTTTAATGTGCAAAACAAGAAAGACAGCATTTCCTTTATTTGTGACTCAAATGATCGAAGCATCATAGATGATATATAAATGAAGCATCTCTTAGATCATCAAAGTTTCTAACTTTATAGGAGACAACAAATATATAACTCCACATCACAATACTAGAAAATAATCATTAATAAGATAAGTAAAAACTACTTAGAACTTAACAAACGCCATCCTTTCGGATTTCAACCCACAATCTTCCAAACCAACGGAAAAGTGGGGACGGGACGGGACCAAAACAAAAAAAAAAAAAGAAATTTTCGGCCAAAAAGAACCGACAAGTCGGCAAAGAATATTCTTCCGCCACTTATTCAAAACCTGAAATCGGGAATATTCTTCCGATCCAATTGAAACAACGATGAAATCGAACTAAAAGAGGGAAGAAAGATCTCGACAATCAATCGCATGCACCACTTACTAATCGAACAAACGAAGCGATTCTTGTGGCGACCCTGAATCTGCGAGCAATGGCGGAGAATTCCAGGAGAGGTGTGCAAACAAGACGGCAATGCACGGATTGGGATCTTGGAGATTAGCCGCGCCTCGAGATCCGTGGAGCAAATCGGGGCTCGCTCTCTCTCTCTCTCTCTCTCTCCTCTTTAGACAAATACTTTGAACAGGTCTAGCCACCCACCCAGAGGTGATCATCGAGTTCCGCCCGGCAGATCGGGCGGTGCGCTCTATTTGCCAGCTCGTCTGTGAATCATTTGAGGGCCGGGTGGCCTATCTGAAATAGTCCACCCGATTATCCTTAATTTAGCCCGTTAGAGAACTGGCTTCGGGTCAGCCTCTAAACTAACTTCTAAATTAAAACTAAAATTAAAAAATTACACCTTTAAATTAGTTGTTATTACTGTTTAAAAGATAAAAGAGTAAAAATGAGAATATGTGTGTGTGTGTGTGTGTGTGTGTGTGTTTTTCTAGGAACTAGTACTTTTCAATTTTAATTTTTTTTTTCTAGAGGGACTATTTTTAAAAGTAAAAATTTGTTGGGCCTAGTTTTCTAATTTTTTATCTATTGGGCCTAGTTATTATAGGACTGTATCTTCATTGTTCACCAGCCCATGCGTGGGCTTTTATGCAATGTAACAAGACTTTCAAATTGGTCCCATAGGTAAAGACTTGGATCGTCTACCCATTTTAGACTTGAGTCGGGCCTAAATAGGGTTTGGTCGAGCTTAACTCGGTCAAAGTTGGGCGAGTTTAAATTGGGCTAGGCCGACCCTAATTCGCGTGGGCCAAATGATCATATTTGTATGCATCGCCCATGTGCCCTCACAAATGCGTTGCTCCCGTCATATGATATAATACTAAAGTTATATTAGCTAGGATTTAAGATAAATCTAATATATTCATTTTACCTTTGACCATTAATGGGAGATGATATGAATTGATTGGGCCACCTAGCTCACAACTATGCTTTTGACAACACCTATATCTTCGGTGCAATCAATCTGATGTACGTATATGATCAAACCTTTCCTTATCCTTCGATCCATCTCTTCAACTCATTTGTATCCAACTCACTCTTTCACCCTCTCAGAACTTATCACACTTGAGACTAGAGAGTGTTAGAATATAAAATATTAAAATTACCGTTATCTAACAGCTTAAGCTTTTAGAGTAGTTGGTGAATTAATATAACATCAGGGCGGATATTTGAGTTCAAATTCTAATAGACACATATGTAAAAATATAAGACCTCCACTATTTAAATCAAACCCAGTTCTTGGGCATATCAAAATATCTTATCATAAAAGTGAGGAGAGTGTTAGAATAAAAAAAATATAAAACCCACTATTATCTAATAGCTTAAGCTTTCAGAATAGTTGATGAGTTAATAAAGAGCTCATTAAAGACTCACCTTTGATTTGATACCATGTGATAACCTAATCTTCATTTGTCTCCTGTTTGATCTAACTGCAATTACGATTTGGATTGATAAATCTTAAGTAGATTTGGAGCTTTTCTAAAAGTTGCTAGGTTTTATTTACGAAGCCATCTTCTATATATATTTATTCTGATAAATTTTTAGGGTAAAACATCTTTGCTACTTAATACCTAATTTATAAGATTTCTGTAGCTAAAAATGTCAAGAAGATTTGGTTTCGTTTATCATTCAATATCCTCATAGATAATTCAAGATAATGAATTTTATTTTTTCATTAAAATATATCAGAGATCTTCTTGTATTCATGTTATATTATGAAGAGTGTTATCTAAGTTCATTTGTGCCTAATGTTTTTCTGGAATGAATGTTGTAAGGTAAATTGCATGGACTTTAGATCTGGAGCTATGTTTAAGGATTTGCACTATGGGAAGACAAATAAGCTAAGAATGCAATGGGAGGCACAAATCATTGGCTTAATTAAGAAAGATGATGTTGTTTGAAGATAATTGCAAGTGAATTAGAATATTGATATCTTTGTGCTAGTAATTAATGTAAGAATAACTTCAAAGCAAGTCAATGAATCATTAATGACAAGCTTGTGATGATAAATAAGAAATATAGGTTTGTTAGGATTGTTTTTTTATTTTTAAATTTGCTATCATTTGCTTCTTAAATTCTACGAGGACATTGCGATATTAAATTATAGTTTGGAGGATGCAAGTGTAATTAAATCTAAAGTATATGGATAATTTATACAACATCAATTTTTAATGTAAATACGACAGATTTCTATCCCTAGTAAAAATTATTATGATTTTACTTTGATTTCAAACTACTAAATAAAATACTGAAATTAGAGTTTAGGTAAAGGAGAGTTGCATTTGGTAAGAATATTTTATATTTTTCTAAAGAAAAATTAATACAGTATGCTACTGATGGATATTTACTCTGAGGAGATTGATTTACTTCTCTAAAAGAGATTTACTTAAAAGAACCAACAAGACTATTTACTTATCAAAAGTTATTGTAGTTTGTATATAATTTGAACTCTAGTAGTGGATTATTAATATATTTTTTTTTTCCTAGGGATGGTAGAACAGTCAATGGCTCAACTTTTTAATATTATGGGTGAACAAGTTTTATTCATACAGTGAAATAGGTAAATAACAAGCTAGGTAGTATTCTGGTTCTTTTTCTTTGCATTTACTTCAATGCTAACTCCTCATTTTAGGCCATGAAAGACTCAAATCTTTTCTGCAGTTTGCCAACTCTGCTAAAGACCATTCGATGCTCACAGCTAACAACTGAAATCTTTCTTACTAACTAGACCCATATGATGAATATTCCCTGTGCAATAGTTTGCCAACTCTGCTAAAATCCATAGAGATAAAACTCTCAGGCAGTACCAAATGTTGATGAATAGTAATAGTAATCTTTTCTCTTTAACAGTAGAGCTCCAAGGATTTTCATATTGAAGAGATCTCCCTACAATCTTTTCACATATGTCATTAACATCATTAGTTTGAACCACCTTAGAATTACAACTAGATGTATTACAAAGAACAAAGCTTCCACTCGTATTACAAGATCAGATGCTTTTACATGAGTTGGGCCATCAAAATCAGAATCTTGCAAGCATTATTATGTTGTGAAGGATGTCCCATTTGTTGTTCCCATTCCC
The DNA here is from genome assembly GCF_048772165.1 of Typha angustifolia. Taxonomy (NCBI): domain Eukaryota; kingdom Viridiplantae; phylum Streptophyta; class Magnoliopsida; order Poales; family Typhaceae; genus Typha; species Typha angustifolia. The sequence continues at coordinate 6,074,377 of NC_133251.1, forward strand.
ACATTTTGCTTCCATAGAAAAACAGAATGGCCCAGCAAGAAATTCCTACTCAAGAGTAACCCTTCAGAAGACCAAAGCTATAAAAAAGAAGCTTCATAAGATATGCTCTGGCAAATTGGTTATCATCATGCAGCTGCTTCTATCACCATAATCACCACATTATGGTGGTCGATGGGTTTGTCGCCAGAAGCTGCGGATTCATGCAGTGTTGTTGCCATTGATGCAAGCAATCACCTCCATTCCCTCCACCAGGAGCTGCTTGATCTATGTCTTCTTCTATCTCCATAGAAGTACCTTGTGCTCCCTCAGACTCCATCTCCTCCTCTGCTATCTCGTTCTGCAATTTGTGTGGAGATACCCAAGGAACAACAGCTAAGCAGTTGTTAACCTCAGATGGTTTGCTTTCCCAAAGTTGACTATGATTCATCCCTTGATGCAAAATTTGATCTGCAAAAGTTCCAGAGAAGCCAGACCACTCAACACACTATGGATTTCACTTCTCTTTCATCATGACCTAGATATAGTAGTAATGAGACAGAGATTATTCCGAGTACAACATGTAATTTTCAAAACTTCAGATGAGATCAGAGCGCCCAAGATAGTGGCAAAATGGGCCTTATTTGTCACCAATATTATCCCGAGTAGAAGTTTGAAAAAGATAGCTTTTTCCTATCAAACTCTAAAATATCGAAAAGATAATAAAAATCCTTTGGAAACCCAGTTTGACCAAAGCTTATGCACGGATAACAAATCCAAACAAGGGGCTTGAACTTGGTCATTTGATAAAGGAAAATTACGAACTTACTCTTGAATCCATGTATCAAATCCGAGCTCACTCGGAAAGAAACATTCGACTGAGATGGGCCAATCAGCAGCTGGGCATCCACTGGCTTATACAAGACAAGAGCTCTCTCCTCGTTGGAAGGAAGAGTCGGCACCGAGTCGTCATCCATCACCGACTCTACTATGCCGGCTACGCTCGGCAACTGCTCTTCTTCCATGATCGGAGGCAGATCAGCATCCTTCAAGGAAGAAGGCGAATTAGGAGAGAGAGAGAGAGAGAGAGGAGGAGGGGGGGGGGGGGGGGGGGGGGGGGGGGGGGGGGGGAATCCTCAAAATATCAAATTTTAATACATTGAAAGAACTAAAATTCTCAAAAATCAACAAAAAAAATTACTTTTTTTTTCTCCCTCCAAACGGGTGCGGTTTGCTTACCAATCTCCTAATCTTTCTCGCGGGGGAGCAGAGCGAGAACTCGGAGAAATCGTTGTTCACTTCTTCCACGTCCTTCCTCTTCATCTTTCCCGCTACAAATGCCGCCATCTCTGTCTCTCTCTCTCTCTCTCTCTCTAGCCTATTTCCAACTCTAAATCCAACTGAAATCACCAATTCCCACCAAATTCGTCAAAAAAATGCTTAAAATCGACCAAACAGCAGCGAAGCCGTCAATTGCACCAATTACTACCGTCGATCTCAAATCCTTCCCAGGTTCTAGGGTTTCTTCTCTCCTCTCTGAAGTAGTACGTAGTGCACTGGCTCATGGTCGACGAATAATCTAATAGTTTGGGGCAAAGAAAGTAGAGGATTCTATGTACTTATAATTGTAGGAACTTTATACATTTCGCTCCCTGGTGTATATTCATTTGCTAATTTATTTAAAATCCTCTCATAATATGCCAAGTTTCGAGGCGCACAAAATTCACGTTTAAAGTTTGCAGCAAATCGGCTTATAGGGAGAAGAAGAATTAAGCGGTCGTTTCCTCCGATCTCTCGATCACTCCAGAAGGAACTTTAGAAGACGTAGTCGGATTAGTTAGATCTGGACTGTTGATTTAGATAGATGCGATCGCAGCCGTTGGATTAATGATGGAAACTGTGTGAAGAGCAGCAAATGGATCGGGTAATTTTGACCGGATCCTACCTGAGGGTCAGAAACTTAGGACTTTTTCTAAGGCAAGGGGCTGTTTGGTTTAAAGTTTTCAAAATGCAATATACCAACATCTTTAGTGGAGGGGGAACTCTATTTCATCCCCTTCAAAATAATCAAGCCTGCTCGAGCTCCGCTTAATAAGCTCAATTAAGCTCGGCTCAAAAATAAGTAAAGTCGTGCTTGACCTTCAAAATTGGTTCAATAATAATTTTAAACCAAGCTTGATCATGAGCTGGCTAAATAAAATAAGTTTGATAAGGCTCAATAATAATATGCATATATAATATGAGTAATATTTTTTATACTATGGTATAATTTTGTTATATTTTAAGATTTACTTAAGTGAATCGTTATGTACTCTGATCTTATAGAGTTTAATTTTAAAATTTAATTCTATTAATTTACATTTTTGAATTAGGCTTTATTTTAAACTTGATTTAAACATAAGTCAAGCTTGATCATGCTTAAAATTTTGCTTAAATTGATAAAGGCTTAAAATTGCTTATTGATTAACTAATTTAGGCTCGAGCTGGACATTAGCTCGAAATTTGCTCAAATTAAAATGATTTCAATTTGATTTATTTATTAACTTATGATGATTGCCATGCTCATGAGACTTGGACCGACCTCTAGTTTCCATGACTAAAACTTGCGAAATAAATTTACCGAAAGATTTCCTTCTAATCTATTTATTTAGCAAGCTACTTGTAAACTTTGCTAATTATCACAATTCCTTTGGGCGCCAAATTGCTTAAAGAGACTACCAAAATATTCCAAGATTCAACAAGGTATCCAATAACAACAATACTTGGATTTCATCTTCTAGCACTATCTTCATAGAAGCAAATTGATTCACAATGCTTTGGACCTTATTTAAATGCTTTGCTATAAGCTCCCCACCTCATCTTGTATTTCAAATTTATAAGAGTCCGAATAAGAAATGTCTTATTTTTCGAGGTCTTCATTGATATAGGTCATGTAGCTTTTCTACAAATACTTGGCAGATGTCTCATTTGCAATAAGGTGAAAATCAATATTATCTAATCATTGACGGATGTTAGCCACATCTTTTGATCTAGCTTCTTCTAATAATCATTTGATATGTCTTTAGGCTTGTGTTTCACTCTCTTCAATTAATGTATACAAATCTTTGTAATAAAAAAATATCTTCTATCTTGCGCTTTCATATTATCCAATTATTTTTGTTGAGAAAAATTATCCTATTCTCGGTGCTTAAATACATTCCAATGTGCACAATAGAGACATCTAATTAAGGCTTTGATACCTATTGTTAAGAAAATGAACATTTTTTACCTATGCACAATCAAATGAGAGCCACCAATTTGTTATAGGAATCTAAACGGAAACAATCAATGCAATAGAACAACAGTAATCGAAGCAAATAATCATGCTGAGATTTTTACATGGAAAATGGTAATTGGAAAAAAATCATGGGGCCTTGCCTTAGCAAACTTCTTCACTATGTGTAAAGAAATATAAATCTATCTAAATTACACGTAGGGGTGAAACCGGTTGGATTAAGTTCAACCCAACCAGCTACCTGATCTAGATATGAGTACAAATAGTTATTTAGGAAAAAAAAACTTGGATTCAAATAAGGATACGAGTATAAGTAATTTTATCAGATTCGGATTTGTATATCAGATATTTAGTAGAATATAAATAACTAAGTTAACTAACCCAAATACCTAATCTGGCATTCCTAGTGCTACCCAACCCGCTAACACCCAACTCTATTATCTCTTTGTCTTTGTTTCCCATCTCAATCTGTTACCATCACCACTCCGTCTCTTCACCAAGCTTCGCCTTCTTCCTCTTCGAGCTTGCCATCACCAAGCTTTGGCCACACGCTTACACAACCTCAAAGCCCGCACGAATGGGGCCGACCAAGAACACTGTGTGAGAGCTCGGGAAACACAGGATACAGGACATCTACATCTCCTCTTTCAGCATGGCCATGTCAATGCTAATCAATGCGTGGAGGGAGAAGGAGGACGAGCAAAAATTATCCTTAGCCTTTAGTTATGATATGATATTTAATTTTCTATCCATCAAATATCCGTATTTGAATCTGTATCCGAACTAAAAGTATGAATGCCGATGTGGGTTGAGTACTACCCGATCGATTTTCATTCATACGCTAGAGGCAAACACATATACTTCTTAAGAAAAAATAATATATTGAACTACAATCTCACCAGTTTGTAGAGTACCAAAATAAAGGGATAGTGAAATAAATCTCACCAATCAATGGTGGAAAGCAAGAGGTGAGAAACCTATGTAGAGAGCTAAAGATGATATTGGGAAGTGTATGAACAAATCACAACGCGAGATCACAAGATCTCCTCCAAATGCACCTTTTTTTCGACTCACTTGACAAAAATATTTCTTCTTTATTGCCCATTTTTGTAACATCTTGGAAAGAAAAACCATTCTCCTCCCTTTATTTTCTCTTTTCTTTTCTTTTTTCCTTCTTTCCTTCCCTCCCTCGAGGTAGCAGTTTCGCTCTTTAGCTCCTCGCCGCGTCGGAGCGTTGTCAGAGCTTGTTGTCGCCAGGAGATGCTCGCCATTGAATCCTCTCCCATTTGGTGAAATTAATTTTACTTTAATTTTAGTCATGGTGTTTTCTCCCCTCTCCTTCCTTTTTTGATTTCATCGATCACTTGGCCTATCGGCGACCTTGAGTCATTAGCACGCCGGTCCTAGCTCTCATGGTTGGGGCCTTTTGTGGGCTCTTCTCACTTTTGGAGAGGCCACACCAAGTGCCTCTTCTCATCGGCTTTCTTGGGAGAATCCGACCACTGATGGTGCCATCTCCTCCCCTCGATTAGTCGAAAGTTTTTCTCTTCGTGAGACAAAGCTTCTGGCATTGTCCTTTGATGCCCTTGTGGTCGAGCTCGACAGACAACTCATCCCTATGCCCGCCAGCCTTAGTGTGGGGCTTGATCATTGCTGGCTGCCCCGGCCAGCCATGCGCCATCTCGTGTGGTTTGTGTCTGTCACATGAGTGTGTTTGGTGTGGTCGCTTGGGAATGTCAGTGGCGGGGACCATTAGTGACCCCTCCTCTATCGTGGAGCCCTCCTCATGGAGATGATTCATTGCTCGGCCGTTGATTGATTCACACTTCGGGAGTTGGTCAGCACATCGACCTCGGTTGCCGACGATGGTGCACGCTGGCAACCATCTCCTTTTTCTTGGTCGGTCCTCTGTTAGGTGAGAAGAGAGGGTGGTGGGGTGGAGTTATTGAGTTGGGCTTAGTTGGATTTGGGCAGCCCAACCCAGGTGATGGTGACTATTGCGTCTCGGTAGTACCCGACACCTCCTCAGTCAAGGTTAGGGGCAGGGGATATTATTATACTTATAAGTTAGATCCCAAGCTTAAAATCTCAGTCTATTGATCACAAATAATCAGACAGTTGTTTTGTTAGGTGATAGACAATTTATTATAAATCAATAAGAGTTATACCCTTAGAGTATTTAAGATAGAGAGAGAATGGTAGAGTGTGTAAACCTATAAGTACTTGATGACGTAGGATGAAAATGTCCCTGAGCGACAGCTCATGATTTTGGCATGATGGTGCAATAATGTGGAGTCGAGGGCTCGGATAGTATCGATGTGCGATACTAACCTATGTGATTGGGCTTATGACTGAGGTTATCAGTCTATGGTGGCAGACAATCAGTCATCATGTTTGCTAGGTGACAGGCTAGCAAGATACCGCTAAGATCTATCCTTTTTTATGTGTTTATGTGGTTGGGTGGTATAGTGTTGACATGGCCTTTGGGTGGAGCTCGGTATGAGCTCAAGTTTGAGGACTTGATAGTCCAGATTGATGCATGGTAGGTTATTGATTGCTAATGTATATGCACATTAGATGCATATGTTAAGTATAGTATACTGATGCATTGATTTGATTATAGTGCATATATTTATATTTACTTATTATTACATTAATAATTGTACTCTTTTTAGACTATTGCTGGGGATACTTGTATGACTTTATGCTTGCTACTTCTAGTAAAAATATTTTTTTAGATCGATAGATGGCCCGAGCCCTTGAAAGATCTAACGAAGACTAGTTTTAGTTTCTTTTTATTTATGTAAGTTAAGCTAGATGGTTTGTTTGCATGGACACTTTACTTCTGTTTTTGAATTTGTATTTTAGAGCTTATTGTGACATTTAATATTATGGGCTTTTGTGGTCTGTATTATTTATGAAAATATGAGCTTTTTTCTAGTTATTATGTTAAAAATTTGACCAATATGTCACGTGAATATCAAATGGGTTTTAACCTATATGAGGGGCATGAGTATTTGGTAGCATAGTGTTTCAATTTTCCATATGCATTATCTCATATTCTGCCCTAAATCCTCTCATCCACTATATCAAAGAGAGACCTAAAAGATGAGCACACTTGCAAGTTTGTCAATGAGCTATCCCTAACCCAATCTCATTAGGCTCAAACCTAACTTATGACGAGGACCAAAGATAACAGGAGATTCATCCTTCACTTTTCTAATGGCATACATCTTTTTGAAGGGGCTTCTAGGCAATCCTACAGTAGTGCTCTTATGGCTGAAGCAAAGAGACTTAAGGAAGGGTCTTCTCACTACAGTTCGAATGAAGCTTGGGGGTATGGGTGTAAGTGAGTCAAGCTTGAGCGAGCTAGGTCTAGATTGACTTAGCTCAAGAGGTGAAAAGTTTAGCTCGACTCGAGCTTTAGCTCGATTTGAGCAAGAAAAGCTAAGGTTGGCTCGACTCATCTCTAGCTCAATAAGGCTCGAGCTTGGCTCGACAGCTCAACTCACCATGGATTTGTAGCGGGCATTGATGAGGTGATGGAGGAAAGAGAAGGCCTCGGCATCGTCACCATCTTCATTTCGCCCTCGTCGAGAGAAGCCTTGCTAGTGGCGTAGAGAGCTTACTAGAGAGCGCTATGGAGGGTTCCAAGCTTAGTGAGGACAAGAGTAGCTCCTGTGAGGACCTCGGTGAGGACGCTTGGTGCGGCTTTAATGAGGATGCTCAATGTAAACTAGCCGAGCTTGAGCGATGGAGATGGTCGGTGGTGAAGATGGAGATGATCGGTGATGAAGATGAATTTCACGGGACTTACTAGAGAGTGTTTAGTGATGAGGGGTTTTAGGTTTCGGTGGAGAGAGTTTGGGGATGTTGGTCGATAAGTTTGGAGAAAATGGGAGATGAAAGTTGCCAAGCTAGGGTTTTCTCTCACTTATAGAGATCATACCAATAGTAAACCTATATGTGTGTGTGCGTGTGTGGGCGCGTGCGCTTGAGCTGGCTTGGCTCAATCTCATAATTCTTTTGAGCATTTTTTAAGCTCGGCTAGTTTATTTAGAGCTCGAGTCGAGCTTAGGCCGGGTTTTTAACAAGCCGAGCCTGCGAGCCTCACGAGCTCACAGGTTTTTTAGATAGCCCTAGCTTTGGGGTATTGGCGGTAGAGAGCAATTCCTAATCACCGATTAATCATGTCTGCAAGCAAAGCACAAGCTTGTTATTACTTGGGGGATCAAAATTCACAAAACTTTCCTATACTCTATCAGGCATGTTTATGAGAAGCTAACTAAGTCGCGAACGAACTTGATTCTCGTGCAAGTCGTCTTATTTTACCAATTATGTGTGGGACGAGTCAGCCCCTCGCGACCTTCTCCTGTTCTTTTACGCGTGGACTCCTTAAATGCATTTAAAAAAGATTGGGTACTTCTTGCAAACCTCCTGTTTAACCGGATTTGACACTAAAAGTCCACTTTATTAAGACGACTTTGCTGCCGTTAGATCGAATAAATTAGATGGCCAGGGTGGAAGAGCGTTGAACTGGGTCCCGTATCAATGCCACGTGGACGCAGCCTCTCTCGCGTGTCATCCACTAGTGGAGTAATAGCAGGAGGCTAGAGAGAGAGGAGAGAGAGAGAGAGGAGAGAGGAAAGAAATGGCGATTTCGATGCCAAGCAGCACGGCGACTCTCGACCGTTGGATGCGGTTATCGCCGTGGTCAGGCTCCACGCCATCATCTCCTCCTGCATGGGTATCAACACGGAGGAAGGAGAAGAAGAGGAAGGAGCCTAGCTTAGCTGCCGCCAACTGCATCCAATCGCAGCAAAATCCTGCCATATTACAAGGGCAGGAGGAGGAGGAGGAGGTATTTCTAGAATATAACTTCTTATAATTTGGCAATTTTAAATGTCTAGTAGCTCGTGATGAAGTTTTAATGGAGTAAATTGTGCGACGAATTAGAATTTTCTAGACAAGCATCGGAATTTATTAATACAAATTAAGCATTGCAATTTTCTGTAGAAAAAGGAATTTACTCAAATAGTTGGAGAATTGAGCGAAATGGAGAGTCCAGTTGTGGTTAAAGGTAAGGTGTGCATCGGCGTATGCAAAAAATATCATCTATAAGCAATAGTTAAGTCCGTTTTCAAGAATAGTCACACTATAGATTTAAATTTAATAGTTGTTCCCAACTCACAAGGTCAATTGGAGAGGGAGTTCTTGATGAAGTTTCAAGTTGATGCCTTGCTGAGTCTTTTTAGAAGAATGGATGCTAAATGGTCTATCTAAATGAGGGGTTCCATTGGAATGTCGACACTACTTTAAAGAGTATCATTCATTTTGTCATTTTATTCAGAGAATGTAGGTTTTAAGTCTTCAGAATTTGAAACATAGGTCATGCATAAACTTTGCAGGACAACAACTAGAGCTTCTTAATATTGCAAGATCCGTCTGCTAAAGAAATTTGGAGAATTGAATTATTCCATTGATCTGGTCAGTTTGGATATATACAAGAATTGGTTGGATGAGATCTGAGATCCCTCCTCTAATATCTCTAACAGTGAAACAATAAAACAAATCTTTGCTCTAATCTCTTTAACAGTAGAGGTTAGTTTGGATAAACAAAATTGGTTATAACAATCTTTCCTCTAATCTCTCATAATTATCTGCCAATATTCCTAATACGCCCCTGCAAGACGTATGTTCCATCAAGAACGCTGATCTTGGACGCCAAGAGATTAAATCGGTGTCTACTCAAAGCTTTTATGAGAAGATCAGCATGTTGGTCAACTTTACTAATATGTGAGACATGAAGAATTCCCTTTCAAACAAAGTCACGAACAAAATGTAGATCAATTGCAATATGCTTCATTCTAGAGTGCAGTATAGGATTTAAACTAAGTTGAGTAGCTCCAATGTTATCATAGTAGAGAGAAGGTGTTGTAGGAAGAGAGAACCCAACTCATGAAGTAAGGACTGAATCCATACTGTTTCAAATGTTGCCGTAGCAAGTGCACGATATTCAGCTTCAGTAGATGATCGTGCAACTCCTCGTTTTCTAGTGCTCCATGATATAGGAGAGTTACCAAGAAAAATAATATAGGCAGTAGTAGATCGATGATTATCATGGTCTCTTACCCAGTCAGCATCTGAGTAAGCACGCAATGATAAAGATGTGTTCTTGCGAAGAAGAATGCCATGGTGTATAGTATGCTTGAGATAACGTAAGACATGCTTGGCAGCAGTCCAATGTAGTTGAATTGGGCGATGCATGAACTATGCTAGTTGATTGACCGCAAAAGCAACATCTGAACGCGTTAGAGATAGGTATTGCAGGGCACTTATCACATGTCGATACTAAGTGACATTAGTGGAGCCGGAGCCATCATCAAGTACAAGTGATCCTTTGTAGCCATGGGAGTACTTACAGGCTTTGCTCTAGTCATATTTGTCTGCCCTAAAAGATCACGAATATATTTGTGTTGGGAGAGAGAGTTCATCATGAACTGGAATAACTTCTACACCAAGGAAATAGTGAAGAGGACCGAGATCTTTGAGAGAGAATTGAAGACCAAGTGTAGAAATAACTTTAGTGATAGCGTCCTTACTATTGCCAGTGATAATAAGATCATCGATGTAAGCCAGGAGGTCGATGACATGAGTTTTCTCTCGATAGATAAATAGAAAGGAATCTGATTTTGAGTTGATGAAGCCACATTGAAGAAGACAAGATCGAAGCTTGTGGTACCAAGCTCGAGGAGTTTGTTTGAGGCCATAGATTGACTTTCGCAATCTGCAAACATGAGAGGGATGAGAAGAGTCAATAAAACTAGGAGGTTGGCTAATGTAGATGGTCTCCATTAGTGTTCCATGAAAAAAGGCATTGTTCACATCAAGTTGTTGTAAGCACCACCCTTTAGACACTGCAATAGTTAGAACTGTGTGAACTGTGATCAGCTTGATAACTGGATTGAAAGTTTCCTTGTAATCAACATTAGGTCGTTGATGGAATCCCTTAGTGTCAAGCCTGTCCTTGTAGCGTTCAATCGAACCATCTGCGTGACGCTTGATGTGGAACACCCATTTATATCCAATAAGATTTTGGGATGAGCTCCTTGGCACTAAATCCCACGTGTCATGGCGAACCAAAGCAGTGAATTCGTCAAACATGGCTTGTCTCCAGTGAGGGTCTTTGAGTGCTTGCGTAACGCATGAGTGCTCTAGAGAAGATGGAATTGGGTGTTTGTTGGCCAAATAGATTTGTTTGGGTTTCCTAATGTTGTTCATAGACCGTGTTGTCATTAGATGTTGGCGAGATGGTTGTAGTTGGTTTGTTGTGTGAGAGGGTGAATGGGATTGGCTATTTGTAGCATATGGTGGCAACTCAGAGATGGTTTGAGAAGAGATTGGTGCAGGTGATGATGTTATATGGGAGGGATTAGAGCAAGGAGAGTTATTTCCTGCAAGAGTAAACAAGTCATTAGAGGGTATAGGCACCGGTGGAACGGGTGCAATGTAAGAATCCAGAACTGTTGCATTTGTGGGCAAACTAGTTGGATTGGTAGATTTGGCACTTGCAAGAGGGAAAATGGTCTCATCGAATATAACATGTTGAGATGTATAGATCTTGGATGAGTGGAGATCAAGACACTTGTAAGCACTTTGAGATGTGGAGAACCCAAGGAATAGACATGGATGGGATTTGAGATCAAGTTTGCTATTGGCATATGGTTTTAGTCATGGGTAACATTGGCAGCCAACTGTCTTTAGTTTGGTATAATTAGGAGGTCTACCAAATAAGACTTTAAATGGGGATTTATTATGCAATACCTTTGTAGGCATGCGGTTAATTAAATAAACAGCTGTTTGAAAGGCTGTAGACCAGGAGTTAGGTGGTAGAGAGGCGAGATGAAGCATTGTGAGGCTAGTCTCAACAATATGGCGATGTTGCCTCTCACTAGTTTCATTTTGTTGGGGAGTATGAGGTGCAGTAGTATACCAACTAATGCCATGTGCTGAAAAATAAGATCATAATTGTGGAAATTCGCCACCATTGTCAGAGTAAACTTTTTTAATGGGTAATCCAAATTGTTTTTCAATGACAAGTTTCAGATGTTGAAAAATGGAGGAAACATCTAATTTGCATTTTAGAGGAAAGAACCAGTAATACTTAGTATAGTGATCAATAAAGATAACATAGTAACGATACCTATCAAAAGAAGTGGATTTGGTAGGTTCCCGTACATCAGCATAAAGATATTCTAATGCATGAGAGCTTTTCAAAGATGTAGTAGTAAAAGGCAATTGGTGGCTTTTATTGCAAGAGCAGTAAACACATAAGGAGTTTAGAGGTTGAGAAGACGACACAATAGGTAAGGAAAATTGCTTAATTAAGTACTTGACAACTTGAGAGGACGGGTGGCCAAGCCTTCGATGCCAACCAATCGAGGTAGTTCATTCACTAACATTTGCAACAACTGGAAATGAATTCTGTGGCACCCGTTGCGGTAGTGGATACACCCCATTACGACAACGACCTTTTAGGAGAGTCTCCCCCGTGCTCCAATCCTTGACAAAAAATTGAGTGGGATGAAATTCAAGAAAAACGTCATTAGCTTGTGTGAAGCTATGAACAGATATTAAATTTTTGTTTATTGAGGGAACACATAGAATATTGGATAGCTTTAAAGATCTAAGGCTGGTAGATAAAGTTGAAGAGCCAACATGAGATATGCACAAACCTGACTCATCACCTATGACAACCTCATCTGTTCCATCGTATTCTAAGTGGATAGATAGATTGGCTATGTCTGAGGTAATGTTATGAGATGCAGCGGAGTCAATGAGCTATTGCTTGTTGTTACCAGGGATTGGAGAAGCACAGTTTGCAGAGATGTTTTGCTTAGGAATTCGGCTACAAGTCTTGGCAGTGTGACCTTTGATATCACAAAATTGGCAAGTCACCATTGGGCAATTGCCTTTTCCTATTTAGAATTTTTTTTTTGTTAGCACTAGAAGAATTCTTGGTTGTTTGCTTACCATTGGACTCGTTGTAGTTTCCAATCCGGTAGTGAGAAGCATTTGCTGCAGCAACGATATTGGCATTTGATTTCTCTAGCCGTCGAAGGTAGCTTTCATGACCAATAAGAAGATCGTGAAGCTCCTCAAAGCTAAGGGAAGTCTCCCGAGCTCGGATAGGTACTGCAATGTCCCTAAACTCAGACCCAAGTTTATTAAGGATATGGAGGGTGATGTCATCCATAGACAATGGATTGTCAATGACAGCCAACTCATCCGCAATCACCTTGATTGCTAGCAAGAAGTCGGTGACAGAGCGCAATCCACACAGGATGAGAGTAAGCTCTTCCTTTAGTTGCATAACATGGGTACGAGAACGATTCGCATACAAGCGAATGAGTTTCATCCATGCCACGTTGGAAGTAGTTGAGGTGGCAATCAATGGGATCACCGCCTTTGATACAGAGGCCAAGGTTGCGTGGAGTAGGAGCTTATCTTGCCTATACCAGAGGATGTGCTTTGCTACCGACTCTACGGAAGCCGAGGCACTATCTTCTGGTTTTGGAGGTTGCTTGATTGAGCCATCAACATGGCCCAACAAGTCGTAGCCGAGAAGGAGAGACGTAAACTAGGCACGCCATGAAGAATAGTTTGTAGGGGTGAGCTTCAGTGGAAGTTGGGATGCGGCATTAATGGAGATGAGCTTGGAATCATATTGATTCACTTGTTGGTTGACTACAATAGTTTGAGCATCAGTGGAAGCCATTGCAATGGCGGTAAGGATGGGAATACTCATTTGAGTTTTGGTAGCTCTGATACCATAAAGAACTTTGGAGGATTGAATTATTCCATTGATTTGGTCAGTTTGAATATATACAAGAATTGGTTGGACAAGATCCGAGATCTCTCCTCTAATATCTATAACAGTGAAACAATAAACAAATCTTTCCTCTAATATCTCTAACAGTAGAGGTTAGTTTGGATAAACAAAATTGGTTACAACAATCTTTCCTCTAGTCTCTCGTAATTATCTGCCGATATTCCTAATATCTGCCTGGTTGTCGGTAAGCTTTAAAACTATATTAGTCCAACAGGTTGAACCATCTTTTATTCTAGCTTTCTTGATGTCTTTGTTAGACCTAAACCTGCTTATTGTTATGCAGGCTTAGTTTAAGTCTTTTATATCATAATACTTTTTCTGTCTTACTGAACTCAATTAGCACTATAAACAAGCATAGAGGATAATCTCTCTTTTAACTACTCCCTAACTTTACCGATTCGATCTTGTCTTAATGTGTGGCTATGTCATCCCTCTCCTCTTTTTGCTCTCCCCCTCTCTCTCTAGACCTTGGTAGTAATTCCCTTCACCTTTGCCAATGTCCCCTTTGTAGCAACTCAGCCTAGGCATTTCTCCTTCACCAATTCATTAGTAATTGCTACCTTCTATTGGTGCCCCATCATGTCCTATTCCAATCAGTACCCCTTTCTCTTAATAATCACTAGACTCTATTACCATGTCCTTCCGAGGCATCAATATTCCTTTACTATGTGCCATCACCTCATTTATTCTCTTTCTTCTCATAATTATGAGATAATTTGGATGTTCTGTAGAATTAGATGTTAGTTCATATATTCTTATCTTGTTACTATTGGCAAATTCATGAACAAATGCTTCTATCTGTGAATAAGTAAACATGTTCAACATGTCTTGAAGATGTATCATAAGTAATGTGTATGTCTTATATTTTCAGTTATATCTTAGTAATGCTTGTAGACGTATCATTCAATTTCTCATTGTAATTAGGAGAATGTAGATTTAACTCTTCAAAATTTGGAGGAGAGGCCTTTCATATACCATATTGTATGATAGCAACTAGACCTGCTTAAATCTAATGGATCTGTCTGGTTCTGGGGAAAGCTTTGGGAGGTATGCTACTCCAACAGGTTGAGATGCATTGATTATTTTTCTAGCTTAGCTGAGGCCTATGTTGGTTCAAACCAGCATAATGTTATGTAGGCATAGTCTAAGTCTGCTGATACCATCTAATACTATTTCCCTTTTCCTATGAACTCAGTTAGAACTATAAAAAGTATAGTGGATAGTCTATCTCCCTAACTTATTACCACTTTGAACTTGTCCCCATCTGTCCTCCATTGTCCCTCTCCTTTCTTTATTTTTATGTTACATGACGAATTCACACAACTCATATGTTGCTATTGTTACCATGCCATATTTAAATGTATTGATCCAAAGACAACCTGAATATCAGAAAAACATAATCCGAACACGACTCAAAAAATGACTTGTTTAACTTTCATGGGTTGAACTGGGTTAAGTGAGTCAATAAACATGAGCAAAACTAGTTCAATATTCGCCTCAGATGGGATGGCCTGTTTATGACATAAACCCATTTATGCTGAACCCAAAACTGTTTATGACATAAACCCATTGATGTTTGGCATGTGGAGCTCCTTATCAGCTCTGCTTTGATGATAACAATCTTGCTGATTTTATATCTGTCATACTGTATCACTATACTTTTCAACTGAATTTTCATCATCATGAATTGCATGTTAAACCTATTATTAGAATTTTAAACCAAACTAATACTATTTTCTAAATGTCGATCTAAGGAGGCAGGAATTATGTGTGAGCCATGTAAAGGTAGAGGATGGTTGCTTTGTGATTTTTGTGAAGGCAAGAAGACTTATGTTAAGGCTGAGAATAACCGAGTATATCGCCGCTGCCCAACCTGTAAAGCTGTAAGCCCAACAGATTCTTTAATCAAAGAAAACTCTATACTCTATAGAGTACCTATTTACTGTAACATTATGCTAATGCATGTAATAATTACGCTACCATACTTCTTTTCAGGTTGGATATGTTCTCTGTTCAAATTGCAAAGTCTTCAAGTGTATCACTTTTCCAGACTACAGCGATGGTGAGCTCTAAAACCATCTGATGAGTTGAGTCTGACATCTCATTTTCTTTTCCTCTTTTTGATGATTGTTCTGTTATTCATTATTCAAGGCACATCAAGAATAGTTCTGATACTTGACCTCATTATGTATTAAGTGCTTTACCTAATTATATAATACCAATTTTAATTAACCTGTAATGGTAGAGTGAGTGATACCTAGTACCTCCATCTCATGATGTACAAAATTAGTGTCTTCTCCTTGTCACTTTGTAAATTGGTGGATCACCGAAATAATATATATGTCATCGAAATTCCTAGAGTGCATCCCTTATTCATTAGACTTGATCCTTGGTTACAAAATCATTTCTTTCCCTGTTAACATCCATTCACCCATTCATCACAATACATAATAAAATTTCAGTCCACAGTGTCTCCTTTTGTCTGCTAATCTGTATATCCTAAGAAATTTATGATGACTGAAATTACTCACTATTATTAGCAATTTGATTGCATATAAAGTATACCAGAATAAAAATTTTGACATCCTGTGTCTCCGACAATATAAAGCATGTTCAAAGCGTGAGCTTAGGGGTGGTTTTATTATATGTGAGTGAGGAAACTCTCCACAATAGGCTAAATGGGCTTGTGACTCATGGCATTTTGAGCACCTTTATCTATGTTTATATGATGTTCATCATCATAAGCCGCCTAGAAATTTCTATTTGGAAGTCATACATTTTAGGCTAATTGAGAAAATAATGATCATCTTTCTATTTAGGAGTCACCACTGTGACAATGCTTTTTAGGCTCTCCTCAGAGGTATTAAGGCACTGTCCTTGGAACATTGTTGTTCCATTTGTTGCCTTGTTGGGTATTCAGTGATTCTCAAACTGTACTGTGTTAACTGGACTATCTAGTCTGGTGCAAGAATATATTAGGTGGATTTTGTTATTCCCTTTTATCAGGAACTGCTTCAATAAAAAGAAGGGTCAGTCTAAATCATTCAAGATCGGATTCTCTAAAGAATTAATGAATTGATGCACCTTCGGGCTTAAAATGTCTCTTTGATCATCATTGGGTATGTTTATGGACAGCCAAGGACCATTCTACCTTTTTTATAGAGGAAAAAATAAATAAAGAAAAGTTGACTCAGAATGATCATTTAGGTCTTATTTGGTTTAAGGTTAAGTTCTGAATTCGATTAGTTAATCTTATTTTTTAGTCTTAAATTTTTGTAGATTAAACTTGGTTAGATATGAAAAAATAAAATAAAAAGATGTTTGGTTACTGAACTAGTTCAGGGAGAATCCCTAAACTCAAAGTAAACAAGGTCTTAATACTTTTCTCTGGAAGAGCGAGATTGGGTTGAAGTGTCACAAATATGAAAAATGGACATGTCTAACGGTTGCTAACCCTTCTTTTTATAATTTAAGGACGGTTGTAGAGCATCTTTTTATATCTCGAACTAATTAGATATGTCTGACCTTAATACAAAACTTAATCATAGCTAGAATCTTTACTCCATCATTAACGGACCAAAGTCGTGCAATTCACTTCTCGACATCATTCTTAAATATTCCATAGCTTAAATTTCTTGTACTATTCCTCCACAGAATTATCAATGCCAACACTTAATATATTTAAATAAGTTTGGTAGATCATAATTGGTGCAGAAGTACACAGCGATCGTTCCTAATTACCTCTATATAACAGCCGAAGAATTAGCCACATTTGGAAAGAAAAATAAAGTAAATCACCTTCCCAAGGTATGCCTATGCATGATAGATTTAAAAATTTTGAATTATTGAGTATCTACATTGACTATATCTAGATATATACAAATGATATATGTCTTGAGTATCCAACTTAGACTATTAGATTATAGATGAAAAAGAAATTTGAATTATTGAGTTCTATATTGACTCTAGATTATATATGATATATTTTTTGAGATATACAATCAAGAACATTAGAATAAGATGCATTATTCGTACGACGTGTCAACTTCTAGACTAGTTTAACAAAGTAAAGTAAAATAATTTATGCCGTATAACTTACAAGAGAAGTAATATACTCGATTGCAAAAAAGGAACAAAAACATGTTCTTTTTTAATTCTTAAAGGAGTTTTGCAAATAATTACCTGGTTTTTTTTATTATTAAAAACAACCTCTTCTGTTTAAGATATTTGCAAATCAACTCTTTTTTTAATGAATTATTTTCTCCAAAAGCACCTCGGTCGGTATATATATATATATTTTTTTTCAGAAAAGTGAGAACTTGTCCCACTAAATACTGTTCGCGTATTTATAATTAGAGTACTCCTTGGGACTTATTTATAAATATACTGTAAGAGAGGAGTTGCCTCGTATATTTAAGAAAGAAAATTACGTTGTCATCCCTTTTACTGTGACCTAATAATATTACTCTCCTAAATTTAACATTATACACCCTTCTATATTAGATCGTAACATTTTAGTCAATTGAAGGGGCAAATTGTACAGCTAATTTTTCAGAAGTACAACATAACGTTGAGTCTAGGAGATGACTATGTAATTAAACTTTAAGCCCACGTTTAGTTTGAGGTCAGGCCAAATTCTTGAACTTGATTAGGAATCCCTAATTATATTCATTAACCAAATACTCACTCCCAAACAAAGTAGAGTAATAAAAATGAGTCTAAAATTTATCTTTGAAATAACTTATATTTATATTAACAAATTTAATAATAATCTTACTTTTTTTTAAGTCACATTAAAATAATAATGACACTTCTATTTTAAATCTTATCTCATATATCTTTAATTTTTTTAAAAAAAAATAAATAGTTTACCTATAAAATAAACACTTTTTCTCTAAAAAATAATTTAAAAACTTCGATAGGTTATAAGGTGGTTGTGGGATTATATACTTCTTAGCTAATAAATGGTTGTAAGCCTTGAATATTTTCCTTGCACTTCTTTTTTAAATAAAATTTGTAATATTAAAAACTTATTTTATATATATATATATATATAATTTCATATGTAAGCTTATGTTCTACAAGCATTTAAAAATATAATCTTTTGGTGGTTGCGAATTTAAAGTTATATAAGGCACACAAATCTACACATAAAATAAATAAATAAATAAATAAAAAATAGTTACCTTAGTGGTTGTAGGCTTATGCCAGTGACTAGGTGGACTTTAGGACTTAGAGCTCATAAGCCTTTAAAATTTGAAAGAAAACTTTTTAATGGTTGCATGGTTGTAAGCCTTGACACTACTTAAATGGAGAGAATAGAAAAGAAGAGAGGAGGAGAAGAGAAAGAAGAGAAAATAACTTTTTATGTAATCAAGAAAAGTGGAGAGAAAAATAAGTTTACTCAGTTCAAATTAAGGAGAGAAAATATTATGTTTATTATTATATTATTCAGCTAATACTTGTTCATTAAAATAAATCAGCAACAACTATAAGATTGTTAAGATTACTCTTTTAGATAAATAATGATATGATCAAAAAGTAAAAATAAAAGTCTGAGTTATATTATCCACAAGATACAATATCCAGCACAAATTATAATATATAATACTTAATAATTATGCTTTAAATTTATTAATAGAATTTAAAATATTTAGATAATAGTATTTACTTTTCTCTTCCTTTCTCTCTAATTCTTGGGAGAAAAAAGTGACCATTATAAGCTTTTTTCTCTCTCTCTTAAAATTCAATCCAAATAAAAAAGATATTCTCTTTTGATGTTCTCTACTCTTTTCTCTTATCCAAATAGGATATAAGCATGCAACCATTAAAAAGTTATTATCTCTTTCTTTCTCTCTAATTTTTTAGAGAAAAAAGTGACCATTATAAACTATTTTTTTCTCTCTTAAAATTCAATCCAAATAAAAGAAAAATATTCTCTTTTGATGTTCTCTACTATTTTCTCTTATCCAAATAGGATGTAAGCATGCAACCATTGAAAAGTTATTATTTTTTCTCCAATTTTACAGGAACTCGAAAGTCAAAAGAGCATTTTAGTATTAGCATTCAAAAACTACTACCTTTTTTGCTTTTTTCTAGCATCAAAAGTAATAATTACACTTTTAGTAATATTCTTAGACTAGCTAAAATATCTAAACTTTAAATTAAGAAATGAGTCTAGCTAGCCAGTTTAAGGGCTTAGATTCAAACTGAAGGTAGCCTAAAAAATGAAAATAGATTTTGCAATAAGATAAAGTAGTATGTGGTTATTTGCAAGAAATCATTATTTTAATTAGTGACTACATTATGGAATGATAGATCTTGACCAATCCAATGATTTCAATGAGGTTAGATTTTAATCTTTTTCAGTTGTGGTTTCTATCAAGTCATCTATTCGACCACCAGTAAGGCCTCGTTTCACTTGTAGAATAAGAAAAATCTTATTATATATAAACCTCCTTATAATAGTATAAGAAGTAAATAACCACTTATCTAAATACTAGTTTGCTAATACCTACTTTTCTCTCCTCTCCTCCATCAAATTTTAAAAAATATTTTCCAATTACTATTTTACCATTGAAAAAATATCACTTCAATTAACTATTATCCTAATCACTCTCTGCCTTCTCACATCTTTTTATCCATCCGTTATAAAGAGTATTTTAGTTATTTGTCAAACTATTATTTCAACTTTATATTGCATCAAGTGTAACTATTACACACTATATTAGTTTACAGAAAAATTTTATAATAACTTATATTGGTATAATCTATCTTATTCAAGTATAACAAATGAACATAATTATATAGGTGCAAAGCTTATCCACAAAGTGATCTTTCTCATATGAAATGAGGAAAAAACACTAATTTACCTCTCTTTTTTACAAAAGATGAAACCGATTAACTTAATTAATTAATAAAACTTTAATGGTTATTTGTAGATCATAGTAAAATCTTTGCCCATCGGTTTATTGCAATGATCTTATGATATATAATATACTAAATCTTATGGTAACTCCATTCCTTTTTTAAAATCCATGTAGTAGAACCGGAGTTGTTTCTATCTTCCCATCACAAAGTTGACCATTGTTGTTTATTTTCCATTTATTATTCTCCTTTAAACTATTCATTCTATTTTAATATTGATAATTTAAAAAATAGTAGGAAATGATCTACCGCATCCTATAATAATAAATTACTATGAAATAATGAAACATAAACTAAGCAATCTCAAACACACAAAATTTTGCACGAGAATCTTTGATAAAAAAATTATGGATCTTAACCAAGATCGAGTCAATCACTAAAACCAATATAGTGATTACAAGATGGATTTACAAACTGTCTGTCAACACTCAACTATATATATGAAGTATTACTTGCTTGAACTCATAATGTACTACCATCCATAATTAATTTTCAACTTCTATGACTATTAAAGTTGATCATTTTATCTCAATGATTATTGAATTAAACGAAACCTTTCCGGATGCATAAAGATGGATACTCAAAATAAATTTTTAACATCTTCTATCGTGGACTCTTCTAAAATCATAATGTTGATATCTTAAATCTTTAAAGTGAAGACTCAAATAACACAAAAGATATAACATATGATACTCTATCATAAAATATAAAAATTGTCATCAAAATTGTGCAAGTTGGCATCGGAAGAGAAAAAAAAGAAACTTTCTAAGTGTGTTCAAACAGCCTATAGTGTGTTTGAAAGTCCTTGAAAAAATCTCTATTAAATCTATTTGAGCATTATTCACCATGTTTTGTTCATTTAATACTATTCATTCAATGTTATTAATCTGTGGAATATTTTGTAGGATCTAATTTCATTTTGCATTCAAATTTTATTTAATATTCTTCGACGAGCGTCTCGTAATTTGTATTAAAGTTTATAAATAAAATCTAGATACATTATAAAAATAAAATTTTATTTAAATTATACTTTGTCAATTATGGTAGTAAAAATATAACGTGACAAATATGTACTTTTTTTAACTTAATAAATTAATTAAGTTCTCATCCTCGATCTTTTCTCCAAAAAATAATAATAATAATAATAAAAGAAAAGATAATTTAATTTGCGTCAGGTATAAAAAGAGCAAAAAGAAGCAGAAAAAATATAATAGGAAAACATTGAACATTAATTTCTCTACTAAAGCTTTAATTTTCTTTTTCTTTAAGAATAATACTGAAGCTATAAATTATTATATAACTCCCTACATATTGTTCCATTTTACTTTGGTCATAGTTTAGTCCAAGGCCTAAGCAAAAATGAGGTACATTTAATTCATTCCATTCCTAAATATTGTTACTCTGTGAAGTACTAGTACTTGCCTATTAATTTTTTCCACATATTTGACCAGATTTTGGCCATATTGGCTATATGATGATGTATAACAAGGATTTGCTATTAAGTTATGGCAAAACCCAAAGAAAATATGCAATTTTACACTTTAGTCTATTTTTTTATTCAATACAGAAGAATTTTATCAAAAGACTCCGCATTTTTGGCTTTATTATTTTATAACTCATTTGCTTTCAATGTTTCAAGATTTGTTAACAGTTAATTACCACTAACTTTAATACCCTTGAATGAATTTTTAAGGTAAGATAACAATAAACGGGAGAACCACAATTAAAAATAAAATAAGGAATATCAAGGTATTTTAATTCTTTATTTTCTTAGATGTTGCTGCGTTAAAATTTACTTAGGATATTTGAAAGATAGTAAGTATAAAATGTAGGGGTTAAATAATATTATTTATATAATAGGCTGTAAGAAATTGTAAGAGTAAAATGCTGGGTATTATATATAGAGAGAGAGAGTTTTTATCGAAATGGATTACTCCGGTAAACTTATTATTAAATAAGATTTAATTTACTATAGTTCTAATAAAAATATTAAATTAATCAATGTTTTTATATATAAATCAACTTGGTATGTATTAAATTACTAAACTGATTAAATATATATATATATATAATTAAATAATACATTTTTTATGTGATTTGACGCTGAACATTCCTATCTCTCTAACTTTTTCATGTAAAAATACTTTCTGTGTCTCAGTAAATACTTAATGAACAAGACTTGTAAACAAGCTTTTTATACGGACCTAGCTCTGTTTTAATATTAAATACTTATATTAAAAAGAGTGCTTCATTTAAGTTGCTGATACAAATGTTCATAAGTTAAATACTTATATATATATATATATTTAAGTTAATAAAATAAAATACTAATCTTATAAAAGGTGTATATATATAAAAGTATCAACATTTTGAAATTTTGAAATAAAATATTAATATATTTAGCTAAGTCTGTCTTAATTATTTTAGTTACTGTACATAAAATACTAATTAGATCAGTGCCTTATTATATTAAAAGAAGATGTTGAATTAGTTAGTGTCTAATTTTTTTAAATAAAATATTGATAACTTTAACATTTAATTTTATAAACGACTACGGTGAAACAGATTTTCTTTTTTTTATTAAATTTAGAAGCAGTCTATTTTGATAACAAAAAAGTTTAGAGCTAGTTTGGTTAAAAACTCTTTCACCAACAGAATGACTACGCCTTCAACAGTGATCCAGTACTCTTGTTGTCTTTTCCCAGTGTGAAAGATGAGACTTTTAATTACTATAATCTAAGAGATCCACTCTGGTCGTCCTTTTTTTATTTCTGGGGAAAGAGAATCGTCAGAAGACCGCCTTTGTGTATTAGATTATGAGCATTCTTACGATCAAGCCTTCAGTAGGGCTAGTACTACACCTTTTGTCCTTTCCCAGTGTGAAAGATAAGACTTTAGTGAATTAATATAATCTTAAAGCTCTACTTTTTATAATAATATGTCAGATATTATTACAAAAGGTACTAACCGCTCCTTCCTTGGCCGCTGCCACAGCAGCTTAACCCAAGGTCAATCGCGTTATTTTTTAAGAGGATTCTTTTGTCCTTATCAATGCGATCAACAGTGCAGAATTATTTATAACTCCCTTTCATCTCTCTTTTTTGTGCCCCTGGATGCCATTAATATATAGAAAGAAAAAGTTTACCGTAACCTAATTACCGGTAATGCTGTAAACACGGGTGTCAGCCATAGAGATTTATATATATGCAAGTACATACTCCCAGCTCCGATCCAAGTTAACAAGCTAGAGATTTCCTAAAACCTTCAGTTCTAGGAAATGGATCTCTCTCTCGCACAAGTTAAGAGCTATGTCTATGCCTTCGTGCGCAAGATGGAACATAGTCTCACCAGTGGATGCACATATGGTTTCGAACGTATAGTTTTCATGTATCACTTCTTTGCTTTACATGTTAACCCATTTCGGCTTCAGCTGTCTTATTTCCTTTGCATTGCCTTGTTGGGTTCTCTTCTTCTTATGGAGCTGAAGCCAAGTAACCCGAATTTTAAGCCGCGGTATGTCGATATGTTGTTCATGTCGGCGTCTGCGCTTACTTGTTCCGGTCTTGGGACTGTTGAGATGGAGAACTTCTCTACTTCTCAAATCGTGGTTCTAACCCTTTGGATGTTCTTAGGAGGTGAGGTCTTTGTGTCTTTGATGGGTGTTCTTCTGAGAAGAGCAAATTATAATAATGATGCAAAGATTAATGACAGTGAAGTTGATATAGTTGGTATTGAGCTAGAGACTATATCTGATGATCAGCAAATCACCACTGGTCCAACTGAGTCAGGTATAGATGTTGAGGTCCCAGACATTTCTTCCACCGGTGGTAAGGATCTAAGGCGAAGTTGCATGCAGAACTTGGCTTTTGTGGTCTTAGGCTATCTTCTTCTTATTCATCTGTATGGTTTCTTATCGATCTTCTTGTACCTAATTATTGTTTCAAGCTCAAGAGATGTACTTAAAGAGAAGGGTATTCATGTCGTGCTCTTCTCGGCATCGGTCGCAGTTTCTTCGTTCGCCAACGGTGGGTTGATACCCACGAATGAGAACATAGGGATCTTTGGGAAGAACTCGTGACTCCTTCTCCTAATTGTTCCTCAGATTCTCGCTGGCAACACGCTGTTCCCTTTGCTCCTGAGATCGGTGATATGGGCATTGAGGAGGATCACTAAAGTTAAAGAATTCGAATACATGCTGAGAAACCCGAGAAAGATGAGGTTTGATCATTTGCTCCCTAATTTACCGACGGCCTTCCTGTCGCTTACTGTCGTCGGATTCATAGCGGTTATGGTGACACTGCTTTGCTCGATCGATTGGAACACGGCGGTCTTCGACGGCATGAATTCCTATCAAAAAATCATCGCCGCGCTCTTCATGGCAGTGAATTCTAGGCATTCTGGCGAGAATTCCATCGACACCGGCAGCATATCCTCTGCCGTTCTGGTTTTATTCATTGTTTTGATGTAAGCTCTCTCTCTCTCTCTCTCTCTCTCTCTCTCTCTCTCTCTCTCTCTCTCTCTCTCTCTCTCTCTCTCTCTCTCTCTCTCTTCTATTTATTTATTCTTATTTCTAGTACGTGGCAAGAGATCAAACCTACTGTGATACTTTCAGGTACTTTCCTTCCTCCACATCTTTCTTACCCATTCAAGAAGATGATACAAGCTCTCTAGGTAAGAAGAACAAGACCAAGAAAAGATCGCTAGCGCAGTACCTAATATTATCGCAACTTTCTTCTATCGTCGTCTTTGTGATTGCGATATGCATCAGCGAAAGAAGAAGGGTCTCGCGAGACCCACTCAATTTCTCCGTACTGAAGATAACCTTTGAAGTAACAAGGTTAGCTAGCTCCAATAAATCTCAATTTACCTATCTTGGAGTACGTAACCTTAGCAAGTGATCTGTTAAGAGATGATTAAATTTGCTATTGCAGTGCATACGCGAACACGGGATTATCCATGGGATATAGCTGTTCGCAGTTGCAAGAACTACATCCGGGAAGTGACTGTCAGGATAAATCGTATAGCTTCGTAGGGAAGTGGAGTGATGAGGGGAAGCTGATCTTGGTCTTCGTCATGCTCTATGGAAGGCTCAAGAAGTTCACCATGGAAAGTGGAAAAGCTTGGAAGCTGAGGGTGAGCTGATAAAGCTTAAGCTTTTCCTGTGAGTTACTACTGGCATGTTCATCTAGGATAGATAGATCAACTGCTTTTCCAAAAATATTAATGATATATTAATGATGCATTAATTCTATAACTTCATAAAAATCCCATCTAATTTATGCTTTGAAGCAGTGAATTAAGAGCTAACAGATCAAATTAATCGATTGGTGTCGGTCTAACTAGCTAGAATTCAAATAGTTACCAATTTTACCTTCCCTTACAAAGTAAGCTACGAGGAGTATTTGCAGGAGAGAGGCATATAAAGCTAAAATGAGAAGAATAATTAATTCATTTGAAAACCCGTGAGGGTACATTAGATTTGCCTATAAAAGTTGCAAATGAAAACGAGCTAGGCCTCAAAAGCCATAGAAATACCATCAAGATTAATTCAAAAGTCCGAGTGCATGTTTCAGGATAATAAGATTCCTACTAATTATTAAGCATGCCCCATTAAGTTCTCTTTTTCATAAAACTTGGTGAGATTTTTTTTTTCTCTTTTCTGTAACATAGAATGAGAGTTGAAAATTATTTTAACATATATGTATAAGAAATATATGATACATATAAAACACAGTCGTACAAACGTGTCATAGTAGATCATGTGAATTATTATTCACAACTTTTATGAAGTGTGAGTACTTATGATGTCCTTTAAGCCGTATCTCCTGATGATCTCAACGCCAAGGAAAACAAGCTCTGTAATTAGGTTAGCATAAGAAATAACTTGTACTGTAATTGGCAAGTTCCCGACTGTTTTCTCTGATGACGTTGTGTTAGATGTTAAGTTGTATATATGAGATTTCGAAGGAGATCAAGAGATTATGGTGTTCCCTAATTTCTAGAATTTGAGTTGGTTCTGATTAAATAGACCTTGATAAACAACCTCTGAATTTCTTCTATCTCTTAATTATAATTTTTTTAATATAAGTCTTTCTAATTGTTCTTTAATTAATACAGTAAGAGATTAATAAACAATAGTGATAAGATAAATATTAAATAATTAAGAACTATTAATTTCTCTCTCCTAATCGAATGGTTGAGATTAAATAATACCAAATAAGATTAACCGGAGGTACCTATCACTTTTCTAAATTGTAAGAGTAAATTAGTCATATTTTATTTCTCTCTTAGCTATCCATTTTTTTATAAAAAATAATAATAATAAATTGGTAGAAGTTGACACTCGTGGAAACAATTATAAGAATAAGCAATAAGAAAATACTTAAATTCTAATTTTTTTATCGATTAATCTAGTCATATATTTAAAATGTCTTATATACCCTTTAATTTAACAAAGGATTAAAATTATTTTTAATAACTAACTGGTTAGTATAAAATCATTGCTCAAGATAAATAGGATAATTTAAATAAATAAAAACTTTTTAATCAATGTTTTAAAAAGAGAACTTAATCTATGTTGCAAATAAATTATAAATTTTACTTTATAAATTATGAATTATAGTTAAAATTTCGTACATAAATATAGAATTCCATACTTAAACTAGAAATTACACATCCCATCACAGAAAGAATTTTGAATATAAAGAAATTCTAAACCAATTTATTTTATAATATTTGAACGTAGGATAATTATCTTGTAAATATTATTGCAAAACTGCACTGAACTAGAATTCGGCGGTTCTTGTACAAAACTATGTGACCCATATTATTTTGTTTTCTTTTTTATTGTTGATTTTTCTTCTTCTTTTATCCTTTAAATTTTCTATTTTTTTTTTCTATACAAGTTTTTATAATTGCTTTTTAATTAATATAGTATGAGACCGATGAAAGATAGTTGTGAGATAATTAGGATAAGTTAAATAAACAAAAACAATTTAACCAATGTTTCAAAAAAAGAACTCAATTTATGTTGCAAAAAATATTTCTAAATTCCAATACTTTTAACAATATCTAAACTAGAAATTATTTGTTATGCCGAAGATAGATTTTTAATCTAAAAAAAAATTTAATACAAAAAGTTTTATATCATGATGCCTCCCATTTTATCTAATTGTTTCATAATATTTAAACGTCAAATGATTATTTTTTGAATAAGTTTTCTTAAACTAGCTAAACTCAAATTTTATAATTTTAAGTATTGAATCTATAGGACTCGCTCCTTTTTCTTTTCCTTGTGCTGCCGGTTTAAATAAGATGAAGAAGAAGATTAAAAAATAATAATAAGAAAAAGAGTACATTTAATAAGACACTAAATAATAAAAGAACAATCTTAGAATAAAGAAATAGAAAATGTATCATCTGTAGAAGAAACTGCAAATAGGCTTGTCTGACAAAAATAAAAACCAAATGAATTTTTGATGCAAATAACTCTAAAATGTTCAAACATTGTTAGATGTTCCAGAAACACTATAGAAAGTTTTACTTACTGTTGGAACATTCTAAAGGAGTTATAACAATTGTAGGACATTTTCTTACTGCTTCAAATGTTCAAACGCTTGAAAATCTTTAATATCCAAACACAAATCGCAAGGGAAAAAAAAGAACAAGTAGAATCCAAAGATATATAAAAATAAGCAATCATGCCTGAGAAACTTTTCATCCTATCAATAAATCCATTACTGTGATCCATGAGGACAATCAAGAGACATAGATCGGCAAGACATTATACTGAAAAAAATTATAGGCAAAAAATATGAACTCGCATAAGGAACTCATCACTAACGCATTTTTGATTCAAAGATCTAGAAATATGCATGAGTAATAACCAACGTAACATGGTCAATTTTAAATGAAAATTAAAACTGTAAACATGACTAGGTTCAAACTTTCAACAATGAAGCACCAAAAGACACCTAATCATAAAAGTGTAGCATAGAGTCACTCAAATGTGCAAACCCAAATACAATTCCAAAGATAAAAAGGTTACACTATTGTTGTCACATAATAGAGTCATTGTTCCTTGTTGAATCTCAAGTCCTTAACCATTTGTTTCTCCTGTAGCAATAGAATGTTTTGAGTTTATTTTAACCAACAAACATCTTGTCAACTCCCTCTCAAGTGCAGCCCTAATGTATCAACAAAGAAGTCGGAAACAACCTTTCAATGACCTTATAATTTAGTGAATATGTGCAGAAAATATCTACGATTAGATTCGTTAGTTAAATTTAATCAAATCTCTAGGTTAAATTAACTTTACTAACAAATTATGAAAAATATCCTCAATCAAATATATTAAGAGTATTTTAGAAATAAATATATTTTGATCTTTCTTAGAAATAAAATATCTCTATTTAATAAAATATTCTTATGGTGTTAATTAAAATCTAATATGGAGTATTTTTTGCATAAATTTACTAAATATCATAGGACTTAATTTACAAATAAAAATATAAAATATAAAATATAATTTTGTTAAAAAAATGCTATAAATAAATTTTTCGTTAATTATTTTAGGGGTACCATTCCCGTATATTATCATGCATCTTACTTTAACTATGAAAAAGGAACAGGAGGTTTGACATGCCCACAAGTCCGCAGAAAGGACAATTAATCATAGAATAATTAATTCAATCAAAGAATTTGCCAATAAATTATATCATCTAAGAATCTTAAGAGAATGATAAGACTCGAGAAGGTGGCTTTGGCCTTCGGGTCAACAATTAGTGGACCGGAACTTCTCCGTTTTTATCTAAAAGAATCTGCATTTGAATAATCCTATTTAGATTCTCTGAGTTATCACGGTTCTTCGTATCGTACTTTTTAAACTTTTTTATTATCTTCTAAACTAAAAAAATATTTATATTATATAAATTTTTAAAGTTAAAAAGAAAGTAATTATACAAAATTTTAAACTGAAAAACTTTTTAATCATTAGGTTAATATAGTAGGTGATTTACCGGATTGGGTTGCCCTTCATTGCCGGTTGAATAAAATCGATACCATTTGCCCTAGTTGCAGAGATGTTCTCAAAATCATAGAGCATGCCCTCCTTTATTGCAACTTTGCCAGGGTGGTTTAGTTCAACAATCGACTAGGTTTAATAATGGAGAAGATGAAGATTAGTATCGACAAGTGGTTGCTATCCATGAGCTCATCCCTATCGAACAAAAATGACATATTGTATTATTATGGCATCCTCTGGAGCCTATGGAGAAGCAAAAACAACCTCATTTTTCGAGGCGAGAAGCATTGTTCGAAGAAAGCCCCCAAGATTTAATTCCCCTTTGAGTGTTCGCAGAGCTACAAGAGATAATTGAATAGTTAGATAAATCTTTATTTGCGTTAATGAAGAAGGAAGACTTATTGGTTGCCTTCGTTCTATTAGACCTCTTGGCAATAAAAAAAATAGTGCATGATTGAGATTAAAAAAATGTCATTTAACCCAAAATGAGGAATATATGGCCTTAAAAGAAATTTAGGTCAACAATGATACTGTATCAGCATGTATGCTTAATCTACCAAATAGGAAAATAAATGCATGTTATGTCACCAGAGAGAAGAGAGGCATCAAATTGTTAATTTTTAATACATTTCATGTTGACCATCCACTCCCTAATTGTACAAAACTAAATAAATAATAACTATTATCAGTTGGGAAATGCAACTACGTACCTTAAGAGCATAAGAAATATTTCTAAATAATTTAAAGGAAAATATTCTATCTCTACATTTGTTGAGAATTATCTGATCTAGATTATCTAAGAACTAAAGTAGGCTTAAGAGGGATTCACATCAAGACAAACACATGATTTTCCACATGATCTTCTCTTAAGTCTTGAATAAACAACGATAAAAACCAATGCTTAACATTCTTAACTTCTCAGAATTTGTATCTGACAACATAAATTAATTGCCTAAATATATTTTAATATTCTTGTACTTTGAGTGAAAAGTTATTCACTAAACTTTTTTTACAATACTATGTGTTGTTACTTTTGTCTAAACTATACCTGTAAATATCTATAACAAATAAACTTAAGCAGTCTTGCATATGTTAAATAACAATGTATTTTAAGAGAAAGTTTAAGATGGCTCCTTGATACAAGAAAGAATTTCGGGAGAGCAAAGTAAATCTTATTCAAAACGATACCAGTTTGTAAGATAAGATAATAAAAATTCATAAAGATACAGTGATGGGATAGTAATTTTGTCCAAATTATAATGACGTAAAATATATTTAACCTTTATTTTTGTTTCTATGTAATTATCACCACCATGAGAAAACGCGAGAGAGAGAGAGAGAGAGAGAGAGAGAGAGAGAAGAGAGAGAGAGAGAGAGAGAGAGAGAGAGAGAGAGGGGCTGCAACTAGACAATACTCTAAGTAAACTATCGGAGTGAGGAGATCCAAATCTAATGGCTGTCAAGGTGTAGAACTTATTTCTTCTTTTATTTCGATGGGCACTACTTGCAAGGGCACATCATTCTTGAGAAAGAACCCTTGACCTTAAAGGGAGCAACATCCTTTCTCTCTATCGCTCTTATATTAAATATTGTGACAAGTCCATTTGACGTACGTACATGGTGAGATGGTAACGTTTGGCAATAGTCAGCTCTTATGCTCCAGTAGTTTTGGGGCGTTCGCTTTGCTGATCAGGTAGGTAGCTGTTTGCTGTAATGCCTGAGTTTGGAGACAAATAGACATTACTCATAGATATCTGTCTTCTAAAATACTATATATATAGAGGTGAAAGATAATAAAGTATAGTTCGATTCTCGGTAACCTCAAAGACCTCATATTTTCCTGTGGATTTATCTCTAACTCTCCATTATGCAGATAATGACATGTTCTAAGATTCGTTGTACCACACCTTTTGCATAATTGACATTAAACAACTAACGTAACCTCGATTTCAACTATCTGGAAAGTTTACCAAATTTTCCACCATCGTCTTGAACGCGGAATGCACCAATTTCCCTTTTCTTTTTATCCTTTTTTGCAATAATTATCGTAAAATAATCTTTCTCCGTATCGTGACTAACCATCTTTGAGTCTTGACGTGATAACTACTCTGGCATGTGACAAAGAACGAGAAAGGAAGAAAAGAACCTCTCATAAGAACCCTAAAATTATTTGTACTATTATACTTACAAATATTGGGTTTGAAGAACCCTAGCCTTTCGTTTGGCTGTTCTGACCTTGAATTTCAAATAATTGATATTTCATATTTCTGTTTTTCACTTTCAGATTCTATGGTTTAACTTTCAATTTATCTACTTTTTGTATGAATACCCTTCGTAGTACTTTTTAATATTTATATGTGAAAATCATAAAATCTTTAAGAGATGAAAGGACATAAATAGTTTTGACTGAAAGACATATCTATAAACCAGAAGTAAAAACAATTAAGTTGATAGAAATTTAAAGATTATTTAGGTTTTGAGAGGTATCTATGCCAAAGGAAAAAAAGTTCTTGGGTGTGCTGTATATTTATATGTTGTAATTTAGATAAATTTATTTTATACATAAACTTTGTTTTGTATCATTATGACTCATTATACTTTTGACTAAGTTAGGATTATTGAGAATGTTTATAAACTTTTACTTTAAAAATAGTGAGTCACTATGCCATAAGCTACATGTAAACCGAACCTGCATGAGATAATAATTAGCACTAAGTTCTCTTTCTCACTCTCTCTATATATAAAGCCTAGTGAGTTAGCCTATGAATAATTTAATTATCTTTTGCCAATTAAATACGTAGTTAGATAGTTGTCCAATTCTATCCTATTCTTGTTTTTCTTCTTGCGCTTTCATCGTTTGCTCAGTTGGTAGAAGCTTTTGGTTCCAAAGCATTGAATTTAAGTACAATTTTCTGAAGTTTTATTACGTACTAGCATCACAATCTAAGAGGTCAAATGATTGAAGTCTAACCAGCAATTAGAGTTAGTTAAGATCGAATCAAATTCTAAATAATTAATATGAAGAAAATTGTGATCGGAGATGGTTTGGCTCAATAGCTTATTTCAGTTAATTATTTGACGATGTGGTTGGCTTAGAGAAGCAAATCGATAACTTAGAATAATGTCTCGGCAACATTTAGATTGAAACAATAGTTCGACAAGGCACGCCAAATTATTTTGTACCAAAAAGCCTATAAAATTATGGACATTATACCTTAAGAAGAGGAGTCGAGCAAAAGTTTAAGCTATATATGAGTGCCTATCACTCTATTTTGACAGAGAGACTAAGAAAACTTAAAACGAAAAAGCTAGCAGAGAAAGGGAGAAAATTTTCTTATTTGTATAGGACTTATAAGGGAGAATCATTTGGAGGAAAAAAGAAAAAGAAAAATTGGCTTCTTTTTTGATTTGGCAGCCTAAGGTTATTTTTTTGTTTTTGTTGCACTTGAGGCTTTTTTCTTATTTTTATTCCAACTTTATCCTTTCTGTCATTTAGTGCCTCATTAAATATTGACAGGACACTATAGAGAGAAAGAGAAATGACCCGTACTTATTTTCTTCTTCATCTTCTTTATCTTCTACATCATATGCTACTGGTAATTATTATTCTTATTTTTCCCTTCTTCTTTATCATTTTCTTGTTCTACTGCACTTTTTTTTATTTCTTATATAGAAAAACAAGAGAATGACTAATAGAGACCTGTATAAAAAGCGTATAAAAAAAGCAACGAAAGTTGTTATTATATTTACAAAAAATTGTTATTATATTTATGAAAGTTATTCATATATATATTTTCTTCTTATTTATTGTTGCTAATTTTTTTTAATCTACTTCACCACTAAAATTGTTTAAAGATAATAAAATGTGTATAGAAAAAGAATGAAAGTTATTAAAAGATAATAAAATATAAATTCTCACCACTATCTCTAATTAATCTCTTACTTTATTAAAGAGCAATTATAGAGATTTGTAAAAAAAAAAAAGAATGATTAATTGAGATTTTTATAGAAAAAACAACGTAAGTTGCTATTATATTTACAAAAATTATTATTATATTTACAAAAATTGTTATATTTAGGAAAGTTGTTATTATAATTGCAAAAGTTATCAATATGTTTCTTCTGCTTATTATTTTCTATTGTTGTTTTTTTTTTGTTAATCTACTTCACCATTGAAGTTGTTAAAAGACGACGAAATATGTATAGAAAAAAAAAGTTATTAAAAGGCAAGGAAATATAAATTTTCACCACTATATCTGATTAATCTTTTACATAATATCACAAATTCTGTCCAAGCTTCAAGGTTTTAATCAATTGAAGGTAATTAAGGGTTAAGAAAAAGCGAGCTAACAATCTCTCAACAACGATATTATTATTACAAGTATTTCTTTATTTTTTAATATGGATTCTTTTGATGCTCGTCTAGAATCACAACCGAAAGGTGAAGATTCAACTAACCTTATACCTGCATCTCAACAATAACCCGATTCGAAAATTTTAGCTTTATCATCAGGCATTTCTAATAGATTAAAGTCTAAAGTTTTGAAGATTTTTAAATGGATTAAAACTGAAGATACCAAGGTATTATTATAGATTATAGAGCTAAATATCTTTAATGTGGTCATAACATTTCTGTATAAACTAAGAACAACACTACTCATCTAATGAGGTATATTAAAGATAAATATAAAAATATCAACTTGATATTGGTGAAATGTTGCTTAGTGAAGGTACTTATGGAAATCTTTCTAATTTTCAATGGACTTATAAAAATATTTGTAAAGAATTAGTTAAATATAATATTCATATAAATAAACTTTTTTCTTTGAGTGATGATTCGTAATTTGAAGGTTGTTTATAAAAAGATTTTCTTCTAGCTTTTAAAAGATTTTCTTATCACGCAATTAGAAGATATATTTCAAAATATTTTGCTGAAAAAAAAGAGAAATTAATTTCTGATTTTGTAAAATTAAAATCTAGAATTTATTTAACTACTGATATTTGTACTTCTTATCAACATTAGTCTTTTATGTGCATAGCTGCACATTATATTGATGATAATTACAAAATATAAAAACGAATAGTTTCTTTACTAAAACTTGATGAATGTCATACCGGTGAATATCTTTCTCATACTATTATTCTAGAGTTGACAAGTTATAATATCTGATGTAAGGTTTTTTCTCTCTCTTGATAATGTTTATAATAATGATTCTACAATTTCTAATCATAGATGCTTTCTTTGCTATTTTGTAATGGTGAATTATTACATACTAGATACATACGTCATATTTTAAGTTTAATGGTACAAAGTGCCCTAAAAAAATTTGCTGAGATAATTTATAAAATTAGAGAAAGTGTACATCGTATTATTAATTTTAATGATAAAAAAGTTAGAACATTTGTAAATACGTGTAAAACGTATAAATTAAAAGTTAGAAAATTTCAAGTGGATGTAGACAGATGGAACTAACTTATGAAATGTTAGAATTAGTACTCCAATATCAACAGGCTATAATTTCTTATGTTTCTTTAAATAGTAATAATGTTTTAGAATGTCCTACTAATTTAGAATGGAAAAAAAGTAAAAAAATAAAAAAAAATTAGAATTATTTTTTTATGATACTAATATGTTGTCAAGCTCTTATTTTCCTATGATTCCAATTACAGGTATGCAACTTATTAATATTGTTCAATTTTTTATTGCTTTTAAAAATAATCAATCTTTACATAATGTTTTACAAAAATGAGAACTTTTTCATTAATGTCGAATGGAATCTTTGAGCTCCACACATATTACAATCATTTTGTAATTGATGATGAGTATATATTTTAGTATGGTGGAAGGTAAATGAAACGATATTTTCAATTGTTGCGCTATGACTCGTAATATATTGACTATTTATATGTCTACTGTACCTTCAAAATATGCTTTCATTACAAACGGGTAGTTGATTAATGAGCGTAGATCAAGTTTAGGAAAAGAAACAATTGAAAATTTTATGTGCCTGCAATATTGCTATACTGCCGAATCTAAATCATAAGTGGACAACCACTTTGTAATAGAAAAAAATGATTTGAGTTTTTAAATCTCAACGAATGATATGCAATTTTATTTTTATTTTTTATAATTAATGGATAAATTATGCAAATGATAAATAAGTGGCTAAGTGCCAACCTAGTTGGGATGTTCTTATTCTATAGTGATGCAAAAAAAAAAGCCTCTTAATTTTGTATAACTATATGTTTAATTATAAAAATATCTTTCCTTTCACTTATCTACTCAAGAAAGATATATTTTTTGGGCTGAGTCATGGTTCAAATCTTACTCAGATCGCAGCTTTTAATCTTTATTTATTTGATGGTCTATAATTTCTAATCTTCTAGTATACATATCACATGATTCACAAATCAGAATGTAATGGGGATTTAGGGTTTGTGTGAGCTTCTTGATTGATTCACATTCGATTCTCCAATTCTTCACATCATCACTTAATATTAATAAATAAATCTCTTGTTCTCTAATAATTAAGTTCTTCCTTTCTCCAATCCAAATGGCCTTCTCAGTCTTCCCTCACTCCCTTTCTCTTACTCCTCTTCCCAGACCTCCTCTCATCTTTTTTTCTAGTGCTACTTCTTCTTCTCTTGATCCTATAAGTGGCGGCTCCTTTTTTCTGACGCCAACAACCCCTATCAATGACGAGGAAGAGAACTAATAAGAGGAGGCTACAATTTCCTCTGCCTCTTCCTCTGAGAAGTTCTAGTAGTCTGGTACATAGTTTCCACTGTGGAGGACCTCAACTCGCGGCTCCCCACACAATTCGGGCTCCATAACTACGAAATCGTCTTATGGAAAGACCCCAAATCCGATGAAGAAGTTATTGATCTTTTCTATATTTGTGTGTGTGATACGAACTGAGTCACATCGGATCACATTATAAGGATATTAGGCTCGATGGATCGAGTCTATTTATATTTTAATTGATTTATGCTTATATAAGCCCTTAAGATAAGTCTATTTAAGTCATGTATGCCACTAAGATAAGTCTATTTAAGTCATGTATGCCACTAAGATAAGTTCAATTAAGTCACTAAAGCAAGTTCAATTAAGTCATATAAGTCTCTAAGGTAAGTTCTAGTTCGAGTCATATATATCTTTAGGATTAAGTCTGAATATGACTCATTGTACCTTACTACTATATATGAAGGGGCTGAGCTTCTTAGTTTATTAATCCAAGCATTTAAGTATTGAGAAATGATTTTAGTTTTGAATTTATCTTAGAAGTAGAAATAAGTTAATCACAGCTGTTTATTTTCTTAGGAGTATTTCTAAGTTAGAAAACTAAATTCTACCTCCAAAGTATAGCCACCGTCACCTCTAGCAGTCACCTTACGACGACAGTCACAACATTAGATATTTATCGTTCTACTTTATTCTGATCTTACTCCACTGTTTTAATTGTATCTTTTCATCAAGACACCCAATTGACATGAAACTAGAATCATTAGAATCCTATCTTGTAAGGCTACCACCATTTAAACTTTTATAATATTGTTACGTCTGGATCTATCCATATTTTGGTTCGTAATAGTGTGTGTCGCTAATTTTGTCAAAAGCTAAAACCTTTGAGAGTTCAAAATTCTTTTTCTTTGTTAGGGGTTACGAAGAGAGGATCGACTAGAATGAATGCTTGTAGTGTTCTTACCATGGTTGACCTTCGATAGGATAGGTTCTTGTGGCCTATATCATGTTCAGTTTGGGCTCTAATCCTAAACCCCTACCTATCTATTTGCCCGACTCAGCTAGCTCACTCTCTCATGGGCCGACGGATGAAAACGAGCTAAGCTTTTGTAACAAGGCCCGGCGCCCAATGGTCAGCTCTCTAGGTATCTTTGTATATTTTTGTGGTAACATGATTACTATTTAAAAAAAAAAAAGAATTCCTTTGAGTATTCGTAAAGCTACAAGAGATAATTGAATAGTTAGATGAATCTTTATCTACGTTTATGAAGAAGGAAGATTTATTGGTTGTCTTTGTTTTGTTAGACCTCTTGGCTATAAAAAATAGTGCATGATTGAGATTAAAAAAATGTCATTTGACCCAAAATGAGGAATATATGGCCTTAAAAGAAATTAGGTCAACAGTGATACTGTATCAGCATGTATACTTCATTATTAAACGAATCTACCAAATAGGAAAATAAATGCATGTTATGTCACCAGAGAGAAGAGAGGCATCAAATTGTTAATTTTTAATACATTTCATGTTGACCATTCACTCCCTAATTGTACAAAACTAAATAAATAATAACTATTATCAGTTGGGAAATGCAACTACGTACCTTAAGAGCATAAGAAATATTTCTAAATAATTTAAAGGAAAATAGTCTATCTCTACATTTGTTGAGAATTATCTGATCTAGATTATCTAAGAACTAAACTAGGCTTAAGAGGGATTCACACCAAGACAAAAACATGATCTTCACTTAAGTCTTGAATAAACAACGATTTAAAACCTACACTTAACATTCTTAACTTCCCAGAATTTGACTCCGACAATATAAATTAATTGCCTGAATATATTTTAACATCTTATACTTTCAACGAAAAGTTATTCACTAAACTCTTTTCACAATACTATGCGTTGTTACTTTTGTCTATAAACTATACCGTAAATATCTATAACAAAGATAACAAATAAACTTAAGCAGTCTTCCATATGTTAAATAACTATGTATTTTAAGAGAAACTCTAAGATGGGTCCATGATACAAGAAAGAATTTCGGGAGAGCAAAGTAAATCTTATTCAAAACGATACCAGCTTGTAAGATAAGATAATAAAAATTCATAAAGATACAGTGATAGGATAGTAATTTTGTCCAAATTATAATGACGTAAAATATATTTAACCTTTCTTCTTTTTTTTTTCTATGTAATTATCACCACCATGAGAAAACGCGAGAGAGAGAGAGAGAGAGAGAGAGAGAGAGAGAGAGAGAGAGAGAGGGGCTGCAACTAGACAATACTTTAAGTAAATTATTGGAGTGAGAAGAGCTACATTAATCCGAAATCTAATGGTTGTCAAGGTGTAGAACTAATTTCTTCTTTTATTTCAACGGGCCCTACTTGCAAGGGCACATCATTGTTGAATGGTTGACCAGCTATTGGCCTCTTGTTGAGAAAGAACCTTTGGCATTAACGGGAGCAGCATCCTTTCTCTCTACTCCTCTGATATTAAATATTGTGAGAAGTCCGTTTGATGTGCATGGCGCGATGGTAACGTTTGGCAATAGTCAGCTCTTATGCTCCAGTAGTTTTGGGGGCGTTCGCTTTCCTGATCAAGTAACTGTTTGCTGTAATGCCTGAGTTTGGAGAGAAACAGACATTGTTAGGGACTCATGGAGGTCTTCTAAACTACTATATGTATAGGTGAAAGATAATAAAGTATAGTTCGATTCTCGGTAACCTCAAAGACCTCATATTTATCTCTTACTCTCAATTATACAGATAACGACATGTTGGAAGATTCGTTGCACTACACCTTTCGCATAATTGACATTAAACAACTAACATAACCTAGATTTCAACTATTTAGGAAGTTTACAAGATTTTCCACCATCGTCTTGAACGCGGAATGCACCAACTTCCCTTTTCTTTTTTTATCCTTTTCTGCAATAATTATAGTAAAATAATCTTTCTCCATATCGTGACTAAACATCTTTGCGTCTTGACGTGATAACTACTCTGTCATGTGACAAAGAACGAGAAAGGAAGAAAAGAACCTCTCACATGAACGCTAAAATTATTTGTACTTTTATACTTATAAATATTGGGTTTGAAGAACCCTAGCCTTTCGTTTGGTTGTTCTGACCTTGAATTTCAAATAATTTATATTTCATTTTTCTGTTTTTCACTTTCAGATTCTATGATTTAACTTTCAATTTCTCTACTTTTTGTATGAATACAGAATACCCTTCATATTACTTTTTAATATTTATATGTGAAAATCATAACATTTTTATAGGTTTTGAGAGGTATCTATGCCAAAGGAAAAAAAGTTCTTGGGTGTGTTATATATTTACTGTTGTATTTTAGATAAATTTTGTTTTGTATCATTATGACTCATTATACTGTTAACTAAGTTAGGACTATTAAGATTTTTATAAGCTTTTACTTTAAAAATAGTGTATCACTGTGCCATAGGCCACACGTAAACCGAACCTGCATGAGATGATAATTAGCACTAAGTTCTCTCTCTCTCTCTCTCTCTTTATATATAAACCCTAGAGAGTTAGCCCGTGAATGATTTCCTTTTGCCAGTTAAACACGTAGTTTGATAGCTGTCCAATTCCATTGTGCTGTTGTTTTTCTTCTTGCGCTTTCATCATTTGCTCGGTTGATAGAAGCTTTTGGTTCCAAACCATTGAAATTGAAGTACAGTTTGCTGAAGTTTTATTACGTGCTAGCATCACAATCCAAGAGGTCAAATGTTTGAAGTCTAACCAGCAATTAGAGTTATGTAGGTATCCGTCGCTATAACTAAGGAGGTTGTAGAATCGAATCTAATATCTAATATTAAATAATTATTGTGAAAAAAATTATGATAAAAAATAGTTTGGCTCAATGACGGATAATTAGTTAACTGCGTGATTGTTTTAGAGAAGTAA
Source organism: Typha angustifolia (assembly GCF_048772165.1). Classification (NCBI taxonomy): domain Eukaryota; kingdom Viridiplantae; phylum Streptophyta; class Magnoliopsida; order Poales; family Typhaceae; genus Typha; species Typha angustifolia. Next base: position 6,114,136 of record NC_133251.1, read on the forward strand.
TTCGACAGCATGATAATTTAGAATAATATTTCGATAACATTTTATTCAAAATAATAATTAATCAAGCAAACTAAATTATTTTTGTGTCGAAAGTCACTGAATTATTACACCACTAGCCCACAGAATTATGGACATTATATTAATAGTTAAAGAAGAGTCGAACAAAAGCTTAAGCTATATATGAGTGCCTGTCGCTCTCTTTTGACGGAGAGACTAAGAAAACTAAAAAAGAAAACTTCTTTTCTTTTATTATTTTTTGGTGTATTTATCTATTTTGTCTTCTCTTCTTCTTTCTCTCCTTAGGGTATCTATATTAAGAGCGTACGTATTCTTCCATTGAGGGGGAAACAAATAAAAATAAAACAAGGGTAGAAAAGATAATTATCTCTCCGAGAGTAATAAAAAAAAAAGAGACAATATTTAACTTTTTCTTTCTCGTTATTTTTCTCTACTTTTAAATGTTTTCTACTGAAATTTCTTTCTAAGAGAAAATCATCCTCTTCTCTTATATCTTATAATTTTCTTAACCAAATGAAATTAGCCTAACTTTACAAGATCATAGAGAGAGAGTAGCAAAAATGAGATAATTACCTGAAGAATTTTCCAGTGCTAGCAGACAATGCAACGCCGGTTTGATTCATGGATCGTCCTTTTTCCTCAAAAACTTGTATTCTTAAAATATCTTATCCATCTGCACCTCTCACAAGTTCCCACATGTCAAGCAAGAAACCTTTGCCCCAGTTAGAACCGCCACCAGGAGAGGCCAAGTTATTAGAAACTATAGAATTAAATGGAAATTAGTTTAACTATATTTATAGATTTGGATGCTTTTATTATGCCATGATGCAGGGAGAAAATGTGATCGTTCGTTGACACCTCTCAATTACCTGCGTTTGGTTGTCTCTCTAAACAACTTACACATGGATTGTCTGCCAAACCACTTAAACTAATCCATCAGTTTTCTTCTTTTTTTTTTCAATTCTAACTGCTTGATGATCTTACAATCAATAAAGAATTATATATTCCTTGATTACAATCTGTATATTATAAATCTGTTCGTTATTCATTTAAGCTTTTAGTTAATTTATTGTCCGACATAATTCCAAAGCTAATTTTTGAGAAGATCATGACTTAAAATTTTATTAGTTTATTGCTTAATACTTCAAGCTTTTGAGTCATTAATTATCTTGATAACAGGCAAATAAGCCAATCAGAACAAGCTATTTCCACCAGGGTCATATCATCTTCTTTGTTCAAATATTGACATAATCTTTTATTTATTGGCGTTAAAACGTTCACCTACTTCCACCAGGGTCTATATAAAGCCGGAAACCCAAGTATCCGTTGTGCTATTCCCAGTTTCCCACCAGAACAAGCTATAAAAGCTCTGTGTGCACTTGTCTCTCCAGAGATGGCATTCTCTATTACCCAAATAAGGAGCTGGGTCCATCTGTTCATACTTAATAGAACGCAGAGCTTCTTCCGTGCCAGTAGATACATCTCCCAATCCATCTTGTTCTTGTTTCGATTCTTCGCATTCCATCTCCAAACCTTTTGGGTTCAGCTGCTCTCTTTTGCTTGTGTTTCCTTGTTTGGTTCTTTCCTTCTTGTAATACTCCAGCCGAGCAACCCTTCGTTTACCAAGTCTTATGTGGACATGCTCTTCTTGTCGACATCCGCACTTACGGATTCAGGTCTTGCCACCATCAAGATGGAGGACCTTTCGAGTTCGCAAATCGTCGTTCTAACCATGTTGATGTTTCTAGGAGGTGAAGTCTTTGTTAGTTTGATATGTCTTGGATTAGGAAGTTATAAGTATAAGAAGCCAGAGCTTAGCGTCAGCAGAGTTGATTCTGTTCGTATAGAAGTAGATGTTATAAATCCTTCAAGAACCCTTGATCACATTGAGTCAGGTTTAGATGACGATGTCCAAGAAATTTCTTCAATTGATGGTAAGGATCTGACGCAGAGTGGTATAAGGTACTTGGGCTTCGTTATCTTAGGTTATCTTATCCTATTCCATGTGGCTGGCTCTGTGTTCATCCTCTTGTACTTAGTTCGTATTTCTAGCTCAAGAGATGTACTTAGACAGAAGGGTATCAATGTGGTGCTCTTCTCCATCTCTGTAGCTGTTTCCTCGTTCGCCAACGGGGGACTGATACCGACGAACGAGAACATGGCGATCTTTTCAAAGAACTCGGGCCTCCTCCTCATAATTATCCCTCAGATCCTCGCAGGCAACACGCTGTTCCCTCTCTTCCTGAAGATGGTAATCTGGGCCCTGAAGACTGTAACTAAATCTGAAGAACCCAAGCATATGATTCAGAATCCTAGAAAGATGAGATTCGAGCATCTGCTCCCTACTTTGCCGTTGGCCTTCTTGTCGGCGACCGTTGTCGGTTTCGTGGCCGTCATGGTAGTACTATTTTGTTCAATGAATTGGAACTCCGCGGTCTTTGATGGTATGAGTTCCTATCAGAAGGTTGTGAATGCGTTGTTTATGGCGGTAAATACTCGGCATTCCGGTGAGAATTCCGTCGATCCATCCATCATCGCCCCTGCTGTTCTATTGTTATTCATTGTTATGATGTAAGCTTTTCCTCTTCTTCTTTCTTTCTCTCTGTTATATTTAATTGTTCTTACTTAGTAGCAAGTGATGATAACACCCACTCTGTTGTTGTTTCTAGGTACCTTCCACCTTCAACAACAATTGCACCCTCTCAAGAAGATACCAGTTCCGAGGGAAATAAGGAGGCTTCGAGAAAATCTTTAGCGCAGTACCTAATAATGCCGCAACTCGCCTGTGTCGCCATCTTTGTGATCGTCGCATGCATCACGGAGAGAAGAATGCTTTCACGAGATCCACTTAACTTCTCCAGTTTGAACATGATATTTGAAGTCACAAGGTCAGCCTCCATCTTTTATCACTTTTATGGTAGCTACCTAAATAGTTAATTATGCTACGAATTGCAGCTTAAAGATATTATTAACTCATCAACTGCACTTAGCGGTGATTTTATTCTTTTATGCCTTAGCAAATATTATCTTTAATTGGCCATCTTTGAGAATTCTAATACGCTCTTTTACTATATCATGCAGTGCATATGGGAATGTAGGGTTATCTATGGGCTATAGTTGTTCCCGGTTGCTAAAACTACATCCCGATAGCATCTGCGAAGACAAACCGTATAGTTTTTCGGGATGGTGGAGTGTGGAAGGGAAGCTACTTTTGGTGTTCATCATGCTCTATGGGAGGCTTAAAAAGTTTAGCATGAGAAGTGGTAAAGGTTGGAAGCTTGGCTAAGTTAAATTAATTTAAATGCTATATGCATGCATGCATGGTGGTTGCTGCAATCTCCAGAATGAGTTCACTGTTTACATAATGTACTTATACTTGACATTGCCAGAAATACAATGGAATGTTTAAACACCAACGGTGAGATCGAGTAAAAAGTTTAGCATGAGAAGTGGTAAAGGTTGGAAGCTTGGTTAAGTTAAATTAATTTTAATGCTATATGCATGCATGCATGGTGGTTGCTGCAATCTCCAGTATGAGTTCACTGTTTACATAATGTACTTATACTTGACATTGCCAGAAATACAATGGAATGTTTAAACACCGACGGTGAGATCGAGTACATTAACCAGCAAGCAAGAAGAATAGGAATGAAATTAAGAAATGGCATATGTGATTAATTTTAAGGCACAAACTAGTGTATTCACAATACGCTTTTAGTGATACAACTTGTAATTCCAAAAACTGGAAGGTACCATATAAGATATTTCATGCATGGAGTCCAGTTTTGGCCACTAAATTATGGAAGTTCCATTTATTCCTATGAGATTTTAGAAAATTAAGGAAATTGCCATAACAATTGTCATGCAGTTTCAGCAATATATGTATGCCGACCATCATATTGTTAATCCATCAATCAAGACTGGGAGTTCAAAAATGGGAATTCACTACCGTGATCTCTTTCTAAAATCCCATTGCATCGTTCTTTTTAACAGCTTAGACTTTAAAGATGACGATAATTTACCTTATACAACACAAGAGGAGATTGTGAACTTTAATCGCACTAAACTGGTTCGTCATGAAAATATAGAGCTATCATATATCGAAAATCTATCACTATCAGTTTAAGCTTTTGATATGGGCGGCTAAGTTACGTAAATAACTTTCTCATTAAGTTGCTTTCAGATAATACTATTATTTTAGAATGTTTTCAGAAATAAGCTTAGCTTTTCTTTGTGTCTCTAATGACTACTACCGTTAGGTTTTAGTGTTAGTAAATATATATAAAATATTCTAAGTGTTTATAGTATATATATATATATATATATATATATAATAAAATTTAATAGGATTTAGTTTGAAGATTTTTATTATTTGAAGCATTTAAGTTAGCCTGCCCGCACTGTATTTATAGGCATTCAAATGCACCATAGAAAGTTTGCAAGTCTTTCACACATACGGTTTTAGTAATTCGAACACACTTGGAGGTCGTTCGAACATGACAGCAAAACTTTATCAAATATAGAATTTCGTGAGATGTGATTGGACTTAGACTTGGCCTTATCTTTATAAGGTATATAAGAATTATAATGTCCTAACTTTGGGAGAGGTTGATAATTATTTTAAAATCATCTTTTAGACTTCTCTACTTTAGGTGAAACATGCTGAATTATTTTCATCTCAACACATATATATATCAGATTTTATAAAATTACATCTCGAGGGTTACTAGAGTTTAAAAACCTCATAGAAAGCAGTGTGTCGTGAGATCCAGTGAGTAAGGCTAAACCCTGATACAGATTGAGTTGTGAGAATCGACGATTGATCTGTAAGCTTTTTGGTAACTGCTATAAGTTTTAGTGATTGATTTCGGTTCGAATTTATATCTGCAATTTTTACCTAGTTTAGAGATTTTTTATATAAAAATCTTGGTGTTCATCTTTAGTTTATTCGTTGATTATTATTCCACATTTTTTACTTAAGCAAATGATTAAAAATCACACCTAGAGTTTTTATAGATACATCAGCGTGTATATTTTTTCAACTACTTATATAAATAATTACTAGGACATCTTAACTAATCAAATCAGACGTATTTATAACCCATTTCCCTTTGGAATACCATTCAACTAACATTGCAGTGTGTTGCACGACGTAGGGCATTAATTTAATAAAACTCTAAGGTTGCATGATCTTAGAAGTCCAAGCCTTTGAGGGCATTAAAATATTGTAGAGAGAGCTAGCTAGAAGATTCAGCTGGAACGACCAGGTTGGTTGGAACCTCACCAGCTTCTAGTTTACCTTTATTTTACCTCCATTATTAAACCCGTTTGGAATATTTTTTACTCAATTATTGCAAGAAGAGTACTGGAAGTTAGCTAAGACGAGGCCATGTGTTTTGAATATTTTGCCTCCATTATTGACATTTAAAACGAACCTCATAATGGAGTTGCCGTCAAATTCTGGGAAAGCGATGTGAAGCCCATCTCAGTCATTTGATTTCCTTCTATTTTTTTTTTATTTAAAATGTCCATAGATACAAAGTACATTGATAAACAACTACTATAAATATTCTCTCATAATCTGACTAAATTATAAGCAGAAAATGCGAAATAGAAAGCAATTATATTTTTTGGTTGGCTATTTATTTTTCATAGTTTTCATTTTATTACAGTTAAAATAAAAATAGAAAAAAATTAGAAATAATACCTTATATTTTTACTATGTTATAAATAAGATCTTCTCCTTTTATTATTAATAAATATAACCTCTTATTTACTAAAACTTTAGATATCAACACTCTTAGTTAAGTTTAATTTTTAATTACCCAACCAAATAAAATAAAAATTTGAATATGTTCCCTACTTGTATAATATTTTTATATTTCTTATATTGCCTGTATTTTATTCCTTTTATATGTCCTTTAAAATCAAACAGCATTAGTTGTGGATATGTTAATTTTGTGGGTCCAATATTTAGAAATGATTCTAATAACTAAAAGGAGTTATTTAATTTTATTTTATCCGCAAATTGATGTTTTAGTTTGTCTCCGGATGTTGTGGAGGCTTAATTTAGTTTTATAATTAAGTTAATGTGATAGTCAAATTTTTTTATATTTATCTATCAAACTGAGGGATGTAGTTTGCTATTTTTATATATTAAAGGAGTCTATTTGTAAATAATAAAAAGAGAGGGTTTTATTTAAATATATATAAAAAATAATAAAATATATTTTGTAACTTTCTCTTTAATAAAATGGCAAAGAAGATTGTAAGCATCAATTATTTTCTATCAGTTTAAGCTTTTGAGCTGCTTTGAAATAATACTAGTATTTTAGAATCTGCGAGTCTTTTTGACTACTACTGGCAAAATAATTTACTACTGCGATGAGCATTTTGTAATTTAATTATATTTTATTTTCCAATTAATAATAATGAATATTATTGTGCATCAGATATATATAAATTATATAAATATTATATTATAATCATAGCCCACTCCAACTTACAATTATATTAATATTCAAATTCTCGCATAAAGTTAAATGAGTCTCAACTCTGGTGAACTATAGAAAGACAGGCCAACAAAGATAGATGTATCTCTCATACCAATTGTTCAGTTTTATTGGAACTCCCACCTAGATATAATAATAGAGCAATGTAAGTTGGAGAGAATTAAGTAGGAAAATTTTATGGAAGAATCTATAGTTGAGAACAAGTCATATTTTTAATATTAAACTGTATCCCATATTCCATGGAGAAATTGATGCTAAATTATACAGATTATGAGCTTATGACTTATGTACTTTGTACATTCAACAAATTGTGCTCCAAAGTTTGATCAGATTGGATCAATCTGCAACAATAAATTGAGCAATCCCTATCACCAAAGTATAGTTTTAATCAAATACAAGCTACATAAGATGCTCAAAGTTGAGAATGCTCACTGCCAATTTCTTATTACACTGATAGCTTGGATCAACCTGCACGTAATATATCACCATGCATGCTTTTGTCCACCCTAATATTTATAAAAGATCAAACATGATGAACTACCAATTATGTTACTATATTAACCTGGTATTAATCAACTGCAAGAATTGACATGCTCTCTGAGAAAAAAATATATATATAACCCTAGGAATGATCTCCCACACGCTTACTTAAAGAAATAACATAGTAGAATTAAAGAGAGAATAATCTAACATAGTGACAAATATTTTTACTTGAAGAAAATATCAAAACCTAGGTAAAAAATTCATATACGGATCCTATCTAGGATTGGACAAATTATTAATATTAAATGCAGTACTTACAAGAAGTAGTTGTAATCTTAGCTTAAAACCTTTCTAATAGGGACCTAACAATTTTATTCCCAGGTATTCTCTCACCAAGATAGAAATTAGAGTCAACTACATCACTCAACATGGCATAAGATCTTCAAAATATTATATTCGTTCACTTGCATCCTATGATTTAAAAAAATGGTGGTTAAACTTGGCAATTTTGAATAAATTTAACTTCAGTGGTTCCCTTATGGGAAGTCTCAAATATGTCTGAATCATTATTAGATAAAATAGTATTAATCACCGTGCTATTGATATTCTTATTTTTATCAACCAAAGTAGACAGATTCATAACTATGAAAAATAGAAAAGGCAAATGTATTCATCGATTCATTTTAAAATATATTTGTATTTTGGATTTCTAGTATGATAGTTCATTGAGTAGAGTAGAGGATGTTAGGTTTTTTATATTTGTATTTTGGATTTCTAGTATGATAGTTATTCATCGAGCACAGGAGATCTAACAGTAAATAGTCCTTTAGTAAGTTTCATTTTCTAAAAAATCTCTCTCAAATATGAGAGTCCTATTTGATGCAAATTAAAAAATATATAATTACATACTAAGAATATGTGTCCCAATTAGAATGCTATGTGATGATTAAAATTACATGGAAAAAGTACTCATTTGAATTTCCTCTCTAAGATTTAACCAAGTACTAAAATAAACAATAGTTACAAAATACTTACAAATTGATTTTTTTTATTAACAATCACTGTGAAAATGATTTACTTGACTACCTCCCAATATACCAATTTTTGTGCTTACCCAATCTTTGTGACCCTTAGGGTTTAAAACATGTCTCTATAACTCTTTGAGACAACAACAAATGCAATTTTAAATCTAGTGAAAACTCATCAAGATATAATAATTAAAACTTCACTATTCCACTCTCATAATAATACTCTCAGTGTTCTACAAAGATATTCTTAATGGCCTTGGACAGCTGTGCGTTACTTTTAGCAAGCTCTCCTTTTATAGTGCAAAGATTTTTTTTAAGGAAATTTAGAAGACAGGTTACATATATCATTCAGGACCAAGCCTGCCCAAACCGTTGTCGCATTTGTGTGGGTTGCGTGGTGAGCTAGTTGATGAGCTTCCAAGTTATTTTTACGACTAGTACAATGGATTCTTATCGATGGGTTTACTGTTAGCCAACTACTGCAATTCTTGAGAAGGTGTTGTGCTAACCAATCTTAACACTTTGCCTTACTCGTGATTGTGTTTACTGCTACTTGACAATCGCTAAACAACCATTTGTCCATGTCTGCTCGAGCCCTTGATAGGAATGTTGTCTATCTTAACCTTACCTTCTTCCCTGGGCAACTGATGTAGACATCTACGCCCCTGATTTTGTATCCCTCCAAGGCGGCGTTTGTTCAGCAAATTTGCGCATTTTTTGCTAGTTAGGGTACACTGGCTAGCTTGAGATTCAGACGTTGGGAGCTAGCATCTCCTGGATGTTTGCTAAGGAAGATCTACTTTTGGCTTTTGTCCAAACTGTTGCTCGGTTAGGATTCTTGCCTCGGAATGTAGGCCTACAGCAGACCTTCTAAATCTCCCAAGCTACTCTAGAGTAAGCACTAGTTTCCTCTAGTGAGAGTTTCTTGCTGAGTTGAGAAGTCCATTCTTCAAAAGATGATGTTGAGCCTTGGTCTGACCTGAATCTAAATAGGCTGTGGAACTAAGCTGCTCTAGCGAATTCGCATTCCATGAAGAGATGATCTAGGGTTTCCACATGACTTTTGCAAAGGTAGCAGACATCATCAAGCTCTGGGAGGCTTTTCTTTAGAGTGGAACGGAGAGAGAGGGCGCTAATGAAGCATTTCCAAAGGAACACTTTGATTCTTGGTTCCACTGCATTCAAGCCAAATCATTTTCTAGAGTTTTGTTGATCTCGCTGATAATGAGCTGCATTCCTAGAGATTTCTAGACTAGTATTTGTAGCCTGACTTGACTGAGAAAATACCTATCTTTGCTAGAGTCCAAGCCAAGGTGTTATTTCAAGTCACTAATTCTGGGCTCAAATATAAGTTTGTAATTCGTCAAGCAACATGTGGAGGGAAAATCTTGAATGGTATGTTCTAGCTGTTGTTGAGCATTAGATCCTTTACTTTCGAGACTCCAGAAGGTAGGAAGTATTGAGCAGAGGTATACTGGGAGCCATGGGTCTTGACTAATGCTAGTGGTTGAGCCACTGCCTATTAATATTTTGCAGTTGTCCCTCAGTGTGTCCATCTTGCAAATGGCGTTCCATATTGAGGTGCAGCTTTTCTTAGTCTTTGCTTGCCAAAAGGATGAGGATGCAAAGTACTTTGCTTTGAGAACTCTTGCCCAGTTTGAGTTTAGGATGCTTGCGATCCTCTAGATGAGCTTGAGGATTACAGCTTCGTTGATGTATCGAGGATGTTTGAGGTTTAGTCCTCCTTGCAAAGCTGGCTTACACAGGTTTTGCCATCTTGTAAGGTACATCTTGTAGTTTCCCTCCACTCCCCACCAAAAGTCCCTCGTAGCCAGATTATAGTGCAAAGATATGCTTGAAGATTCCTAAATGTGAGACACTTTGGATAGGAAAAGGAGTCCTTTGTAGGGATGAAAACAGATTGCACATGGATCGGATAGTACTTAACTCATATTTGGATTCATATTTTTAGTTCAAATACAAATTCAAATATGGATATTAGACGATTGCAAAATTTAAAACCATATCCTAAGTAAACTAATACAGATAATTTTTGAATAGAGGATTGAATCTTAAACAGATGTTGATAGAATTTTAAATAAATTATAATATTTTATTTAGAGACAACTAACACAAAGATATTAAGAGTTTCAAATTTTTTTCTTCATGTCAAATACATATAAAATTAATATCCACAAATAATATATAACATATCATTAATAGCAATATCAATATTTACTATTTAAATAAGAAAATAAAAAATTATAAATCATTCAAAATAATATGCGGATAAACAGATATCTGATGATCTGTATCTGAAAATTATATCCAACCTACATTTGAATCCGTACTTGGGTTTCTTTTTTCTTCCAAAAATCCTATCCGTATCCGAATGTAAATCGGATAGAATTTTTTTATCCGAATCTGACCGAATAGAGAGTCGGGTTAGAATTAATGTGAAGTAATTTCACCCATAGCCCTTTGCCATTAACTTTGGAATAAGAGAAATCTTATTTGTACGGCCGACTTCTTGTGCATGTCTCATTCCAACGAGCCTGCGACACTAAATAGTTTCTTAGCCAACCGTGCTATCTGGAAAAATCTATTTGAATAAGGTAGACTAATTTGAACGCCCGAGTGTTTCGTTTTCCTTTGTGCAAGCATTGTTCCAATGAGAATCAATCTATTTGAATGAGGTAGATTAATTTGAACACTCAACTATTAATTGAAGTTAATCTCTTTTTTGAACTTCTTCTTGATTAACTATTTTGTGACATAGAAAGCCTCTAATTCAAACTATAGGTCGATCCATTTAGAACATGTGTTATAGATGATAGATGCGCTATTTTCAACTCATCATATACTTTGGGATCATTCTTCTCTAATGTAGCACTAAGTACTTGGATATATGAAGTAGCTCTCCTTATTCTTGAATAAAAAAATATGCTCGGAGGAAAACTTAGAACTGCTCAAATACATAACTTAATCTATCCTTCAAGTTCTCCCTGGGTAGTATCCTCCCCAAATATCTTCTGCTCTAACACCGCTAATGTGCTACAAACAAGTTATAATTAATGATTGACCAGCACTTCAGTCTCAAAATTAATAGAAGGTTGAAAACTTCAAGTAAAGAATCTTTTCATGGGATGAATATCTTTCGTTTGCTTTTGATTCATAAACTAAATGTGGAAGAACCATTGCAATTTATACTAGGAAAAATCCTAAAAGAAAACACCAAGTCTGAGCATTCTTGAATTTTCTTTTGTTGGCTTGTCGCTCGAGTGCGCACCTGACTTATCGAATGCACACCTAACCTTGCTAACACATGAGAACACATGTGTTTCTCATTTCGGGGTGTGCATCTTATTATTCAAGATGCGTATGTAGCCTGCAGTGCTGAAAGCATCCTTCTTAATTTGTTTTGTGTTCGTTCATAGATTGTCTTCCCTTGTATTCTCTTTCAGAAGTCATATATCTTGATCTTACATTAGTTATATATTATACAACATATATCTAAGTGTTATATCCATAAACTTGTTATTATATGAAATTGCAATAACAAACTCAATCCAAAAAATTGAACTCTTAGAAGACGCACAAACAATTTTACATTTATACCTCAAGAATCCCTCATATTTGGGCTGCAAAGCCCACAGGTCAAGAGGCCCATATTTTTTTTGCCTCATAATTGCAAAAAAAAAAAAGAAAAAAAAATGAAAACAGTTAGGAACATCATAGCAATTTTTGCCAATAAGAGATTTTCTTACAGTCTGATAAGAAACAGGATTTTGACTAGGGAGAGTTTAATATAAACATTATTTCTAAACCAGCTTGCATTGGCACTTGGGCACATCTCTCATCTTCAAACTTAAGATTGTTTATGCCTGCCGACGGGTTGTATAGAATTTTTCAATCCAAATCCGATCTGAATTGATTTAGATAATGGATCTGAGTTGTAGTCAATCCTACACGTTTTCACCCCAGCCTCCCATCCATAGAATCCAACACGAGCAAACTCTTTTACATTCACTAATGGCTCAAGCACAAGGAAGAACAATCAACATGATCTTTCATGTCACACAACCTTATGGACCAACTTGGCCATGAACATCACCTAATGGCATCAAAACTACCTCACAGAAAACCAAATAACAACCTATGTTGCATGTGTGGTCTATTTGTAACCCTCACAGCTTCAATTCAACATAGCAATCCACATGATACAAGTTCACGGATCGGTTATGCCGTCCACAAATTGATCCATTTGCGACGACAATTGGCCCAGAGGGCTGACCCCCATATTGCCCAGCGTCAGCGAACTAAACCCTAAGATTGTGCCACATGACCTACTGCATTTAAGTAAGCCCTAAAGAAGACACCAGGCTTGATTACATATGGGACAATTAATTAAGACCCAAGTGGGAGAATTATTAGAGTGGGAATATTCATTCTATGTGTTTGTGTGAAGTTTCCTTTTTTTTTTTTTTTTTTTTTTTTGTCAGGTGGTGTGCCAACTAATTTGGTCTTTGTCAAACTTGCATCACTTCTGGAATGGGTCAGCTCTTTCTCTTGTACATTTCATAAAAGGCAGCAGCCTCAAAGAATGGGCATCTACTTCCCCTTCCCTTTGAATTCTCTTCCCTCTAAGCGTGCCAGGTTTAATGCCCTTCAATTTCAATGAAAATAAGAGATACGCATACAAATACGAATTAGAGTTTAAATAACATACATATTTAATTTACATAATTTAAGGTTAGTTATGTATTCAACCTCTGAGTTATGACTCAGTATCACATTACGGCTTAGCTCCCTGTTAAGAGTGTAGTGTGATGCTGGGTTACGTTTTAAACATTATATGTCAATGTTGACTTTTAAAGAGATTGAGAGAAGGAGAAGTTCCTTTGAACTAATGAAGATCCTAAGGTCTTCTCAGATACTCAGATGACATAATTTATTAGCATATTCTATGATTGAATTAATTAATTCATGATTAATTGTTCTGTCTCCCAACTTCCCGATCTATTGCCTTAGACCGAGATTGTAGTACTTAGATATAGTTCTTCAATAGTATATGTGATACTCAATTATACCACTGGAATATAAGCTCCTTTTAATTGAATATTTGATACTCAATTATACCACTGGCTGAACTGTTTGCCAAACATATAATACTCAATTATTTTGCCTCAAATCTTCAACAGCCCCTATCTCATATTTTGGCCACTTGAAAAAGTCCAGAGTAGTATATGCTAAGCTACCAAAAATAGTTGAGTGATTAAATGAATCTGTATGACTGTATCTGCATTTATGGAGGAGTAAGACTTACTGCTTGTCTTCTTTTTATGATTAAGCCTCTTGGCTATAAAAGAAAAATTAAGAAAATGAAACTTGGCCTAAAGTGAAGAATATATATGGCCTTAAAAGAACTTTAGGTCAACCGTGACACTGTATCAGTACGTATGCTTCTATTAAATATGTATGTATTTAGAGGAAAAATTAGTGATGCAAGAAATAATTTCAGGAGAAATCTAATACACAAAGTGGATCCGTGTGTTTCTAGTGTTCTGTCTTTTTAAGAACAACATGCGTTTCTAGTGTTTTAGATGTGGTAATTAACTTGTTAATGGAGAGAGAGAGAGAGAGAGAGAGAGAGGGGGGGGGGGGGGGGGGGTAAATAAAGGTGGGCTGAAATTAGACAATATTTAAAGTAAATTATTGAAGTGAGGAGGGATACATTCCCAAATCCAATGGTTGTCTTTTATTTCGATGGGCCCCTACTTGTTATGACGCATGATTCTTGAATGGTTGACCACTTACTGGCCTCTTGTTCACCTTCCCAGAAAGAACCTTTGACATTAATCACAGAAGCATCCCTTCTCTCTGCCCCTATTACATCAAAACTAGCGAGAAGTCCATTTGATGTATATGGCGAGATGTCAATGTTTGCCAATGGTCAGCTCTTATGCTCCAGTAGTTTTGGGGCGTTTGCTTTCCTGATCAGCTAGCTCTTTGATCTAATAATGCCTGGATTAGGAGACAATCAGACATTATTAGGGATTCATGGACGTATTTGTTATCAACTCGATCAAAACTTCTCTAGATAAATCAGTTGATTCAAAATCTTACATAGATTTATATAAGATAATAGAATACGGTTAGCTTCTAGGCTACCTTGAAGACCTCATATTTTTCTTGTGAATTAGATGGAGTCCTGTCTATAATCTCAACTCCTAATAGGGATGCAGGAAGGAGTTATATGAAGGTATTAATGAATTCTTTGTGTTCCAAAAGACAGAGAAATATACAAGGGTTAGTACCAGACCCTTAATTATCACAGTTATGGCTTACATGGATCAAATTACGAGATAATCACATACATAATAACCTGATATTGTGATTTTTATTTAATGTTAAATACTCCCTCTCTCTTTCCAAAATTGACATTAAGCCACCGACCTAACCTAGATTTCAAATACTTAGAGAAAGTTCAAATCTAGTGCTTAGACAAAGACACATCGTCTTGAACGCGGAATGCACCAACTATACTTCTTATTATATAGTATGATAATCTTTCTCAATATCCGTGACTGGAACTCTTGACATAATAACAACTCTGACATATGAGGAAGAAAAAGAAAGGAAGAAAAGAACCTCTCACATGAACCCTGAAATTATTTGTACTTTTATACTTAAAACTTTTGGATTCGAAGAATCCTAGCCTTTGGTTTAGTTGGTCTGACCTTCAGCAGTCTTTTAAAATAATTGATTTTCTTTTTCTTTTTCATTTTGCACCCTGGTTTATATGTTGTTTTATTATTTTTAGTTCGACTATTACTTTTCTCACTTAACATAGGAAACATCCTACGAGGATGCCTTTTGGAGATGAAATGATAAATTAAGAGTTTGAATTAAAAATAATAAAAAAAATTGGGTGTAAATTATAATAAGCACATGACGCAAGGAAAGAAAAAAAAAAAAAAAAATCTAAATAAAAGATTTCCCCACTTAGCTAGTGTTTCTCTTTAAAGAATGTCCAACAAAACCCCCTCGGGGAGATCCAGTCTAGCTTTTACACACTTTGTCTTGGAGAGCCTATATGGCAAAGCTTGTGAGTAGAGCTAAATTTTGTGATCGTCCTAAAAGCTCATCAAAAGTTTCCAATGGAAGAGACGCGCTTGTCAAGCAAGCAAGTATTTAGGCAGCAGACGGGTGGATATAAAGTAGGTGGATAAGACTGGATTTCCGAAGTGCAAATTTTGTCTTAGCCCTCCATTCGCTTTAGAAATAATTTTTTCTTATTTTAAAATAATAGTTAAATATTATTATAGTTATATTTTATAATATAAATTTTATTTATCAAAATTATATCTTATGCTATACATTAACCCAATTACTAAATTACTCTTGATATTTATCTCGTCAATTTATTTTATATCAAATCAAAAGTATTTATTATAATTTATAAAAAATAGAATATTTTGTTACGAGCCGGCCTGATCCGATCCGATTCGAAACAGTTTTGGACTCGACTAAGCTTGCAGCTTGCGAGAAAATCTGCGAACAATTTAACCGATGGATCTTCCTAAATTTTGGATATGTTGTCGCTCTTGAAAAAAACTTTTCAACGAATCCAAGATCATAGGATTTGGATGATTAGATCTTGAGATATTGACTAGAAAGTGGTCGAAGGTTAATTAAACTCTAGCTTGATAGCCCTTTAATGGCTAGATAGATGCTAGGTTAAATCCCTAATGTGAAGGGGGAGAAGTTGTTGTAGAAGAGGGGGTTTATGAGTTAGAGTATGACGACCAAAGACTTGGGCGGTAAAAGAAAGGAGATGGGAGAGGGCGTCAATGGCTAGATATAGTTGAGAAGGAGATAAAGGCACAAAGCCAATTTCAATTATTAGATCTTCTCCAATTAGGGTTTCTTCTACATATTTATAGAGGCTCACCCTAGAGACCCATAAACTAAGTTAGAAAACCCTAACAAACCAACGACTTTCGCCATGATGCGTTCGAACGCGCTTGATCGCTTTCAAACGATGAATTACAGTTTTCTGTCATTGCGAAAGTGTGTAGGTGTTTGAACAATCGCGTTATGCATAATTTACGTTTTTTGTTTTTGTGAATGCATGTAGGCCTTTGCATACCAGTTCGAACGCCCCCCAACAAAAATCCTTTTATTTTTTCTAACAAAACTCAACTAAATAGATAGGCTCATCCCAATGAACCTAATATCGCAAGTGGAGCCACCTTGACGTAAGGGTAGCTTCCCGCGGTTGTGGCTGTCGAGTTTGGCCACCCAATGGTCAGCGACGGCTGCGGCGGCCACCACTAGCCAACAATCGGCCCTACGAAGCTAGCCGTGGGTGCCAATGGGCGTGGGAGCGTCGAACCTATGGCCACCAACTGCGGATTTGCTGTAGCACGAATCACCGCGGCTGGTGGTCTTCCAGCCGGTGCCGACGCGAAAGGCAGCCTGGGCTCATGTGCGGGGGCCTCGTGGAAGAGACCGGTCGTGGCGGTAGGGGCCATGAACGTTTGGACAGCCGCCGACAGGAAGCTAGGGTTTTTGGCCCTATCTCCCACCGCGGGTAGGGAAGATGACCTCACGGACACTATTGCAAGCGATTCCGGCATGGCAGCGACATCTGGGAGGGTCTGCAAGGTAGGAGGGGTCCCCACCACTGCCGGAGGAGGGGTTGAGGCCGTGATTTGGGCCGGCTCATCCCCTCCCTCACGGATTGGTAATGGTAGATGCGTTTGGCTTTGTCCCATCATGGCCCGTGGTGCTGGCGGCGCAAGGTGGCCGTGCTGAGTCAGGAGGGCTGTCGCCAAGGCTTGAATAGCTTTGTCCATCCTCTCCATAATGGATCTAGTATCTCATTAGAAAAATCTTTAAAAATCGCCTTCGCCCACGCCGGCAGCTCGTCGTCAACTATTGGTGGTGGTGGTGGGGCCACTAGATCAACTCCCATAGGAACGGAGATGAGATCTTGGTCCTCCATGGTCGATCCCTCCTCGTGGGTCTTGGATCGCGTGTTTACCATCTTCCGAGGAACTTGGCTCTGATACCACTGTTATGGACTAGATCTGGAATGATTCGTTCGTAGGATGATTATAAAAATTTAGGTGGAGGTAGCCTTGTGAGATTGGGTTCTAATGGCTCTAGTTTCACCTAAATCAGACGTCGAAATGAAAAGATAAAAATAAAATAGTGGAGATAGCTCAGGGAGGGCAGAACGATAATTCCTGACATTGTGGCGGTCGTCGGAGGGTGGTGGACGGCCAAGGGTGATGGTGGACGGCCGTGTAGTAGGGTGGCTATTGGAGGTAGGAGGTGGCTAGGGTTTGGATGCTTGAAAGGGATTTACGATTAAGATCTACTCCTATGAAGATAAAGACAATCCAACGGCTAATGTAAAAAAGATAAGGACGAAAATAATAACTGGCTAAACTCATATTTTTCTCAATGATCATTATCAACTCATATCCACCCCTATTTATAGGAGTAAAATTCATAGCGGATCGAATCCACATGTAGATTATCCGATTTATTTGAAATTCAAAACAGAAAGATAAAGCTAAGTAACTAATTTGACTCGACTCAATTTAACTCGACTTAACCTATGTGGTCAGATCGTAACACACTCCTATGGCGAGGCATGTAGGAACATTTAGGACCTATAAGTGGTTAACACAAAATTATGTATGGGCAGGAGTGAGAAAAGAAGTGATGTCTTATATTTGAGCTTGTGAAATCTATCAACCTACCAAGGCGGACTCGACAAAACCAATAGGGTTGCTGCAACCGCTACCTATTCTGGACCAAATTTGGGAAGATGTGGCGATGGATTTTGTTGAAGGACTTCCCTAGGTTAGAGACATATAGTGATAATGGTGGCTGTTGATTGATTGATGAAGAGTGCGCACTTTTCAACTCTAGTGCACCCATACACCGCAAAAGAAGGTAGCAAAACTTTTTGTGAAGGAAATAGTCTTGTTGTATGGACTACTGAGGTCTATAGTTTTAGACCGCGACCTAAGCATTATGAGTCACTTTTGGCAAGAGTACTTCAAGCAGCAAGCTATTAAACTCAAAATGAGTTTGGCATATCATCCGCAAATCAATGAACAATTCGAAGTAGTTAATTGCTGCCTTGAGCAATATTTGCAGTGCCTCGCTAGAGAGCAACTCAAAAGATGGCTAATTTACATACCTTAGGCAGAATACTCATACAATATGGCTCACCACACCGCTATTGTGATGACACACTTCGAGATGGTCTATGGACACGTGCCCCCCATATTGTGATCTTATGATCGATCGAGCGCACCAGATCATTCCAACATAGATAAGGTGCTAACGGAATGAGATGAAGTGCTCAAGCGACTCAAGCTTCACCTAGTAGCAGCAGAGAACTGAATGAACCAAGTGTATAATCACAAACACTAGGATAGAAGCTATGAAGTTGGTGATTGGGTCTATGTTCGACTCCAATCATATGGTAAATCTCGATACGACTTATTCAAAACCAAAAGTTAGCTCATCGCCTTTTTGGTCTATCTCAGATTCTAGGGAAGGTGGGAGCGGTCGCATATAAGTTGGGCTTACTCGAGTCATCTCGAGTTCACCCGGTCTTCCATATATCTAGCTTGATAGCCAGGTTGGTCCAATTGAATAGGTTGTGGCTAAACTATCCAAGCCCGAATCAGAAGCAATTAAGCTCACTCCAGAGAAGGTCCTAGCATGAAAGAGGGTCAGACGCGAAGGATGAATAGTCACAGAGGTGTTAATGAGCTGGGCTAGTCAGACATAGGAACAAGCCACATAGGAACCCAAGGTAACATTGATGGATCGTAATCCTAGGTTTACACTTTGAGGACAAAGTGAGCAGAAGCATGATGCAGTGATGTGATTTGGACTACACTAAGTCATCTCATGCATGGATATAACCTATAGATTTTTTTCTTATTTTGGTTTCTTAGTTTTCTTCAAAAATAAGAATTTTGGCTATCACGTTCGAATGCGGGGAGATCGCATTCGAATGCCCCATTAGAACGCTTGCATATATTATCACATATAGAGAATATGAATTGCGTGTTCGAATGTGCTTGACCCCATTCAAACGAGCTTGGCAAGAATGCATTATTTTTAGGTTTATCATTTGTTAGTTTTGCTTGTTAGGTTAGCCTTTTAATATGTCGAAGGCAACCTATTTGGGATTATCAATGAATATTGTGTTTTCCTTCCTTCTTCCTCTACTCTAACCTTTCTCTCTCCTCGCTCAAACCCTAGCCGTGTGCCACCTCGATGCTAGTTACTCCTAATTCTTCTCGACTGTCGAGTCCTCCCTCCTCCTTGGGATCTCGACCACCTTCTCCCCCCTCTTCCTTCACCCAACAGCACCTTGTGCCACTAAATCCATCACCATCATCTTAGAGTTCTCTCTTTTTTAGTTCTTATTCTTTTTGTGCAAACAACAGTCCTAAGCAAGATACTCTTTTTTGTCACAGATGTAGCATTTGCTCTTTAACTTTTTTGCATCACCACCTTTAGAGTATTTGCTGGTATGCTTTTTTTTTCTTATCATTTGTAGACTCCACCGCATTTCCCTTACACACATTCTAATTTATATTTTTTTTCAGCAATATAGTTGTTCTTTTCTATTCTCAACCTGACAATAAGTTTTTCAAATATCATCTGCTTATGCTAGTGTTTTAGGTAATTTCTAAAATCCCTCCAAAACGGTGATATATTTTCAATAATACCAACCACTCAGAATGATCCATTAACCACCATTCCTTCAGCGTGGATCTCATGAATTATCACTTTAAGGTTTTGCACCTGGTTAATCACTAGTTTATTGTTAACCATTTTGTACTCAAAAAATTTACCGACAATAAATTTCTTTGCACTAACATCTTTAGTCTTGTACTTTTTATCTAAAGATTCTCAAAATTACTTAGACGCTGAACTGTACACGTTGTAAAATGAGTTGTCCAGTTCGTTGGATTGAGAAAATACGAGTGAAAAGGGAAAAAAAAAGAGAAAGAAAGAGAAGAGCACATAAAATAATTTGTTTCCCTCTTGTTTGGATATATATGAAAGAAAAAAAAATACAAAAAGAGATAGTATTTAGTTTTCTCTTCCCTCTCTACCTTTGGAGAGGAAAATGTGATCCTTAGATGGCTCTATTTTTCTCACTTTTTTCTTCATCCTATCCTATAATTTCTATTCAAACAACATAAAATCATTTCTCTTATTCTCTCTCAGCTCTCTTATATTCTCACTCTTCAATCTTATTCTCTCACCCAATCACGGAGATAATGGTATATTGGGATATCTTTTGTTATTCTATCTTTCTGGTTAGGATTAACAAGTAAAAATTAGCCTAACTCCACAAGATCTTAAAGGAAATTGCAAAATGGAATTGTATCTCTAGGATTTTCCAAGTACTAGGTGACAAAAAGATTCACAATGCCGCGTTGATTTATCTATTGTCTTTAGTGCGGAATGCCACGTTTTCTTTTCCCCCAGTAAATTATTCTTTTATAATCTTCTCCCTCTGCACCTCTCACAACCTCCCACTTGTAAAACAAAAGATTTTTCCAAGTTGGAGCCACCCAAAAGACAAACCAAGTCTCAAATCATCTATTATAAGTATTAGGAAGTTATAGAATTGAAGGAAATTAGTTTAGTTATATTTTTCACCCTTGAATATGACAAAGTTATCACAGTGATTGGTTGTTAAGAAATAAAAAGGAAGAAAGTGGTGAAAAGATTTTAGAAAAACATCTTCTAGTACTTCCTAAAACTCATGAGTGTTTAGTGAAAGTAGATAATTATGGTGAAAAGATTTTAGAAAAACATCTTCTAGTACTTCCTAAAACTCATGAGTGTTTAGTGAAAGAAAAGATTTTAGAAAAACATCTTCTAGTACTTCCTAAAAGTTAGAAGTGTTTAGTGAAAGTAGATAATTATGATAATTAATGATGATATGCAAGGTGAAAAAGTGTAGCTCTCTTTCTCTAGAAGATTTAAATGAGCCAAAAATAACAAAGTAAGATAGTTCTAGAAAAGTAGAGGAACTAATTATTCTATCTTCTTCATTCAAATACTATAAAATTATAGAATTGCAAAAAATTAAGGACTTACAAAATTTTATTACTTTCTTTTTCAGCAACCTAACTAGTGTTGCATTTTAGTTAGTATAAGATATAGATTCTTTTGGGTGCAATATATTAGGTCTAACTAGTATTGCTTGGAAGTAATGCCGCCTTTAATATTTGGTTTCAGAGCTCATTGTAAGCTCAACTTCGCAAGTGACCTTCATTGTTTGATTCCGAAGATCTTTGCAGGCTTGCATGCTTGCATTGCCACAAGTGACCTGGTATGGTTAGCTTGGTTTTATTTTATTAAACACTTTACACCTTCACCGTTATGAACGTTTGAGCGTTTATTATTATTATTATTATTATTATTATTATTATTATTATTATTATTATTATTATTATTATAGAAGTCCTCAATATAGCTTAGTAAGATAGTTGCAGGTTCATCAATAGTTTACCAAACTTTGGTTTCTGGAGGGAAATTAAAAAAGCATTTATTTTGGAGGAAAATTAAGTACTCATAAGAGAGTATATAAAATTTGAGTATTATTATTACCTTTATAATGACATAAAAAGTTAAAAAATATTGGGTTAAATATATTTTTACCTCCTGTACTTATACCCAAAATTAATTTACCCATTGTATTTTAAAAAGTCTTAAACCAATCCTTATACTTATAAAGTGAGACCGTCAATTTTTTTGTTAAATTTAACCAAGCACTATAACTATTTTGGTAATTTGCTGGACTATATCAAAATATGTATATCTTCTCTAACAAACACGATTGGGACATTTTAGTTATTTTGGTGTCATTTAGTTAAATTTTATAAAAAAAACTAACAGTTTTACTTTATTCATAAGTATAAGGACTGATTTGAAACTTTTTAAAGTACAGCTGAACAAAGTGATGTTGGGCATAAATACAGGGGGTAAATGCATTTAACTTAAAAATATTTTATTTCAAGAGAAACTAAAATTTTGTAAAAGACAAATGAGAATTATTTCATAGGCAAATTTGTAATTTAGAGCTAATTCAAACTAATCCACATTTTATTTTTCTCTCTCCTCTCTACTTGTGAAAATAGTTAGATATACTACTATTATTTGGTCATTAATTATGATTAATGTTCGGTGACAAAGATCAAAGAAAATTCCTAGCCTCCTAACAAAAATTCTTATTCTAAAATATAAACTTGAACCAAATACAAATAAGCTCTTGGATCAACCAATGTCCAACAACCAGCGGTCAAGGCTAAAAGCCAATCAATCGTGTCTCTCATCAGGCTGATGTTTAGAGACCGGTGGGTCAAATAATTTCATCTTTTTTGCAAATAATCACCTATACTTTTTATTATTGCGAAGGAAACCTCCTCTTACTTAGACAATGGGAGACGACAGGGTCTATATAAAGCTGGAAACCCCAGTATCCGTTGTGCCATTCCGAGTTCCCACCAAAACGAGCTATAAAACATCTGTGCATTCCTCCCTCTGGAGATGCCATTCTCTCTCAGTCAAATGAGAAGCTGGGCCGATGCATTCCTACTCAATAGAACGCACAGCTTCTTTCGTGCCAGTAGATACATCTCCCAGTCCATCTTGTTCTTGTATCGATTCTTCTCATTCTATGTTCACACCTTTTGGATTCAGCTGCTCTATTTTGCTTGCATTTCCTTGTTTGGTTCTTTCCTTCTTGTGATACTCAAGCCCAGCAACCCTTCCTTTAGTAGCTCCTATGTGGACATGCTCTACTTGTCGACATCCGCTGTTACGGATTCAGGTCTTGCCACTGTCAAGATGGAGGACCTTTCGAGTTCGCAAATAGTCGTTCTAACCTTGTTGATGTTTCTAGGAGGCGAAGTCTTTGTTAGTTTGATATGTCTTGGATTAGGAGGTTGTAAGTATAAGAAGCCAGAGCTTAGCGTCAGCAGAGTTGATTCAGTTCGTATAGAACTAGATGTTATGAATCCTTCAAGAACCATTGATCACATTGAGTCAGGTTTAGATGATGGTGTCTCAGAAATTTCTTCAACTGATAGTAATTATCTGAGGCAGAGTTGTACAAGATACTTGGGCTTCGTTATCTTGGGTTATGTTATCCTGTTCCATGTGGCCGGCTCTGTGTTCATCCTCTTGTATTTAGTTCTTATTTCTAGCTCAAGAGATGTACTTAAACAGAAGGGTATCAATGTGGTGCTCTTCTCAATCTCTGTCGCTGTTTCATCATTCGCTAATGGAGGATTGATACCGACGAACGAGAACATGGCGATCTTTTCAAAGAACTCGGGTCTCCTCCTCATAATTATCCCTCAAATCCTCGCAGGCAACACGCTGTTCCCTCTGTTCCTGAAGCTGGTAATCTGGGCCCTGAGGAGTCTGACTAAATCTGAAGAACCCAAGCATATGATTCAGAATCCTAGAAAGATGAGATTCGAGCATCTGCTCCCTACTTCGCCAGTGGCCTTCTTGTCGGCGACCGTTGTCGGTTTCGTGGCTGTCATGGTTGTACTATTTTGCTCGATGAATTGGAACTCCGCGGTCTTTGATGGTATGAATTCTTATCAGAAGGTTGTGAATGCGTTGTTTATGGCGGTAAATACTCGGCATTCCGGTGAGAATTCCGTCGATCCATCCATCATCGCCCCTGCTGTTCTATTGTTATTCATTGTTATGATGTAAGCTTTTCCTCTTCTTCTTTCTTTCTCTCTGTTATATTAAATTGTTCTTACTTAATAACAAGTGATGATAACACCCACTCTGTTGTAATTTATAGGTACCTTCCAGCTTCAACAACAATTGCACCCCCTCAAGAAGAGACTAGTCCCGAGGGGAATAAGAAGGAGACTTCAAGAAAATCTTTAGCGCAGTACCTAATAATGCCGCAATTCTCCTGCGTCGTCGTCTTTGTGATCGTCGCGTGCATCACAGAGAGAAGAATGCTATCACGAGATCCGCTTAACTTCTCCACTTTGAACATGATTTTTGAAGTCATAAGGTCAGCCTCCACTGCTTATCACTCTTACGATAACTACCTGATAGATGAAATTGGGCACAAAATAAGTAGAGAAATAAGCAATGGAGAAAGAAAAAGAAAAAAAAATACAACCCCATCACCATCAAATCAAAGCTAAAAGAGATGATATTTTAATTAACCAAGCCTTTTAGTTAATTATGCTATGAATTGCAGGCAAAGATATTATTAAATCATCAACTATTCTGAAAGCTTAAACCGATAGAGAACTGTGATTTTATACTAATATGCTTTAGCAAATATCATCTTCAATTTACCCACCTTAAAGAATTCTAATTTGGTCTCTTATTATATCATGCAGTGCATATGGGAATGTAGGGTTATCTATGGGCTATAGTTGTTCGCGATTACTAAAACTACACCCTGATAGCATCTGCGAAGACAAACCGTATAGCTTTTCTGGCTGGTGGAGTGTGGAAGGGAAGCTACTTTTGGTGATCGTCATGTTCTACGGGAAGCTTAGAAAGTTTAGCATGAGAACTGGTAAAGCTTGGAAGCTTGGTTAAGTCAAATTTGAGTGCTATACGCATGAAGTTCTAGTTCTTCTCCCAAAAAAGGGAACCTTTGCAGGGGAAGTCTCAATGGTGGCTGCTGCAATCTCTAATGTAAGTTCACGGTTTACATAACATACTTATACATGACATCGGCAGAAATATAATGAAAAAGTTTAAGCACCAAAGGAGAGAGAGTACATTAACCAGGCTAGATGGATAGGAATGAAGGAATGGCATATGTGATTAATTTCAGGGTACAAACTAGTGTACTTACAATATGCTTTCAGTGACACAACTTGTAATTCCAAAAATTGGAAGGTATCATAAAGATATTTTATGCATGGAGTCACCTTTATGCCTACGAGAATTCAGCAATATATGCATGCCTTACATATAATAGCATCGCTCTCTAATAGCTTCGGCTTTAAAGATATAGTAGTAATTTAACACATATACCATCGGAGGAGATCGTGGGTTCTAATCGTACCATACAGGTTCGCCATAAAATTACATAACTATTATCACCATCATTCTCTATCAATTTAACCTTTCAATACGATGAGCTACGTTATGTAAACAATTCTTTCATTTTTCAGAAACACTTTAGAAAGAAGCTTAGCTTTTCAGCTACTTCTCTTTACGATAAATAGTGTCATGAGTCCTGATAAATATGCAATGATAAGTACGATGCTCCATGTAATGGAAATAAAAATACAACTTAGTAGTTACTATTAAATATTTCTATCCTGTAAGACATCCCATTCATCAGACGTATATATTTACACCAACGCTGTAAAGGATCACAGCATTCCACTTTGGAATATGCCAGTCAACTAACAATGCCGCACGTCATATGGAAATTCTAAGGTTGCATGAGATTAGAAGTCTGAAGGCATACATTGTAGACCTAGCTAGTAGAAGATTCACCTGGAACTCCCTGGTTCGATAGCTCCTTATATATACCTTCCTCGAACCTCGCCTGCTGCTCGTTTCGTTAGTGAGAGGGGACGTTCAAAGATCGTCTCTTTGGCTTTATTTGACCGCCATTATTTGCACCCACTTGGGGTTTTTTAACTCAATTATTGCAGGAAGAGTACTAGAAGGTAGATTAAGTTAGAAGAGTCCATATGAATTAATTGTTTGCCTCCATTATTGACGTTTAAAACAAAACGAAGCCCTCATAATAGAGGAGGATTTTATTACGGGACAGTGACGTGAAGTCTTCTCCAGAATCACAAGATGTAGCAACTGGTGGACCAGATCAGATTTTGTAGAGCAAGTCTGACAAAATTATAGGTGGGGATATTGTTAACCCTGCTGATATAACCAACTCCGTTGGAGGTAAAGCAGGTCAACCACCTCATACGATCATGGATAATATGAAGAACTGTCCAGCTAATATCACTAGATGTATCATTAACCCAGCTAACAAGGATTAATGAATTGATAACGAGCTAGTTCGACCCCAATTAATAAGGATTAATGAACAGCCATGGCTAATGGAGCCAGACCACTTGCAACCCTAGCCTGACACGAGCCAAACTTGTGGCAGTATGACCCACGTGACTAGCGTCTACTGTGAGGTCGTTCCGTGGTCACTATAATGGACCATATTGGGAAATTCAAGCTCAAATTATCAAGCTTGATTTTTTAAAGTTTTTAGGAAAAGACCGACTAGATTGGATCTTCCTAGCAAAACAATTTTTCATGCATCATGATATATCATACCACTAAAAAAAATCTAGCTTGCATCATTCCACTTAGAGTGAGTTACTGTCTCGAGAGGTGCTAAGATCAATTCAACAACCGCATTAAGTGATCCTTATAATTAAATTATTATTTTAGTTGTTGATTTAATCCTTGTAAAAATGATTTGTAATTTTCAAGTAGATTTAAGAGTTTTTGCATAAAATGCTCTCATTAGTTTCTAATTATTTCCTTCTCTTTAAGTTTTTGGTATATATATAATTATACGATATCGATACAGTCCATCTTTGCCTAGTATTAAATTTTTATTTCCTAAAAATAGTAATAAATACAATTTTCTCTGTGTACACTATTTCTTTTCTGCATTTGTTTTCCTCTCTTAGAGAAAAAGAGAACGGATCCTTAAATCTAATAAGGGCAAAAAAAAACCCTAAGAAATATCGTCACATATATTCATCATCTTCTCAGCAAATTCAACAAAATCGAGATATCTCATAATTTTTTAGAATTAAAAATTGGGCTGCTCAGGAAAACAGGCTAGGAAGAACTCTTCTTCTTCTTTTTTGAGAAGGCTTAAGGATGCTTGAGTTAAGCTCTATTTTATGTGGTGATGCTTTCTGTATTATACGTGCGGGACACTGTTGTGTAATTTTTGACGCCTCGCATTCATAACTTTAAAAAAGAAAGAAGAAAAAAAAAGAAAAAAAAAAAAGAACACATGGAGTATACCTTTAGATGAGACACGAAACACCAGCAACTGACATTTCCGACCACTTGAAAATTTCATGATTCGGTTGTTGGTGCGTGAGAAAGAAGACTCAAGTCAAGGGCTCTTCTCCCACGTTTGCATGGGAAGAAAGTATCAAAACAATAGTTTGTGTGTATGTATATATATATATATAAGCTTTCTTGCTTCCACGATGTGAGGATTATTTTAATACAAGAAATTAATGGAAGGGAATGAATCTGAGAATATTTTAAGTTTTTCGATTGAGATGGAACTTCAGTTTATTGATATTGAACACGATGCAAGAACCGATCTCTACGATTTGTATTTGTTATTATTGTAATGTGACTGTGATTATATATTATAATTACAATTTATGAGACCTAATAATCGGTCTTTTGGTGTACAAGTTGGAGCACCCATAGGAATGCCCCTGTGTTAATTCGACAAGTTAGCTCACTTGCTTGATGCAGTATTCAACCACGACTCAATCTCAATCAAAGAACCAAACAAATGGTTTGAGAATTTTCACATATAAACCACGTGATTTCCCGTCAAATTTGTAGATTAATGAAAGATAGAAAGGTGGCAGATCCCTTTCTAACTAGTCCAAGAGAGTGAAATGCGTCCATAACTAGTATCAAATGTATACCAAATGATACACGAAATGAAATGCGTGTGTGAACTTGATAGAATAATTGGATCAAAGTGAAGGTTATTTTGACCCGAAAGGATATTTGGATTCTTGTGGACCCAGTTAGTCAAAATAGAGAGCCTACCTTGTGATCTTGATGGGTCCTAATTGGGTTCTTTTTGTCAAGGAAGCTTCGATACTACTAACCTTCTTTTCCATATAAAAAGTTGCTAGTGGAGAGGTAGATTAGGAGAGAGGAAAAAGGAAAAGTTAAAAAGTAAACTGGGGGTAAGTAGGAGAAAGTGAAATGGGAAGCTAGCTAGCTACGCGTTCATTCTCGCCATGCACCACTAATTTTATTGTCACATTGTATATTGTGATTCATGGCATTTTTTTGGTGCCTTCTTGGCTCTTAGTAGTGGAAGATCTGAATCACTGAGGAATTTCTAAGAGCCTACTATGTGTAGGGTTAGACTATTAACCCTTTTATTTACTTTTATTTTTGTGGCTGATAACTTCAACACGTTGGAAATGGGTCAACTATTCCACATGTATTGGAACTTGGAAGAGGTCCTCCAACTCATAACTATTTCTTTTTTCTTAATAAAAAGGTAAAACTTCATCACACCTCAAGTGTATCTCTAGCCAAAATTATTTAAAACTTAAGTAATCTTAATTCATCCCAGCAAAAATTAGAGTTACTATATTTATAATGACATGCCACTCAATGAGACACTTGATTAACCTGACATAATTCAAAATTTGTAATTGGACTAGAAGTTAAGATGGTCCTAGTTCAATATTTGGTGGGCAGTTGAGGAGTCCAATGACTGTGCTAGTAGTAGTTATTATAATTAGTAGTAGTAGTAGTATTATTGAGAAAATATTTTAGTCACTACTTGGCACGTGAGAGTTGCAATAGGCTTATTCATGTATCACTTTCTCTTGGGATAAAGTTAATACTAGTATAATTCTAATTTTTTATAGTATCATTAAAAATTTGATATCTGGTATTATATTATTCTAGTATTTAGTTGTATACTAGTATAGCGGAAGATAAAAAAAAAGGGAGAGCTAATAATAATTAATAAATATAAAAATATTAGATGGAATATCATATAAGAGGAGAGAAATAGGTATTCATGTTGGGCCTTAGACATGAGCATCGGACAGATCGGGCCGGATTTGGGCCGAACTTTTCGGGCCAACCGGGCTTAAATATTTGTTCATAGTCCGACTACCAATCACTAGGACCGGGCTAGAAAAGTCTAGCCCGTTATCGCCCGTCGATCTGTGAGAGATCGGGCTTGTCGAATTGGCCCGACCCACCAATCACTCGGCCCAACCCACTATTTAACTATGTTTAGAAATTTGTTTACTGTTAGCTTATTTTAAAAATAATAATTTTGTTCCTCCATTTAAAAAATAATAATAATAAATTAAAAAATTTAAAGGTGTGCTTTAAAAAAAATGGTACAGCATGAAAATTTTCGTTAGTTTTCACAAAGGGGAGTGCTACTATAGCAAAAAGGGCAGGCTGAATGAGCGGGCTTTCAGTTCGGGTAGGGCGGTCGAAGGGCTATGCCACCCATGGGTACTTCGGGCTCAGGCGGGGCCGGGCTTAGCCCGGTCCAAACTGGGCCGAGCACAGCCGGGCTGGGGCATTTGATCAAGTCTATTGGGCCTAGACTTCATAGAATCCTTGGTCCAAAGAAACCAACTCCAGCCTGATACTACTTGCTAGTTGCTACCACAAGTTGGCCAGTTGGGACTCAAAGTAAGCAAAAATAATTCTGAGATTGTTCTGCTCGATAACACGGAGGGGATTGCTTCCGGCCAATCTTTAGCGCTGTGATCCCTCTTGAACAAGAAATGGCCCTTCTAAGGGAATGATCAAAAACGTTTGTGCACACAGCCAACAATAAATTGGCACTTGGTGCTTCCAGAAAATCATTGTATCTCCATTAGCAACAACGAGATATTGATTGATTCATTCGTCGGAAGAGTTCCGCGTTGTATAAAAGAAAAAGAAAAAGATAAACTTTCGTGTTGCATATCTACCCTCTGTAATTTGGTTAGGAGCCTTAATGAGTCAATGTAAATGGGATCATTGGTTCAACTAATCAAATCCCTGCTGCATCTGTCAGAATTGTTATGCATCATTCCAGTTTAGTTACAATTATGGACCTTAATATCGGGTTGGAACTTAAAAACGGACAGACTTGAGTTTTTTGGTTCGCCAAGACTCCGTTTCTTGAAAATAGTGTAAGATATTGTCATAAATAATATAAAATAAAATATATTAAATTGGGCTATTTTATTAAAAAAATAGTGTTGCAGAAAACACAGTTGAAAGTGTGTTTATTTTAATAAGTTCGAACGAGATTAATTCATTCAAATAGAAGTTTTCGGGGAGAGCAAATTCTATCCAATATTTAAAACCTGTTCAAATGACTTTCAAAAATTAGTTATTTTTTATTAAAAAAAACCTCTATTTGATTCAAAAGAGGTCGAATAAGACCGCTACTAATAAGAAGTGATGCTTATTTCATCTCAAAAGATTTTTAATTAAAGAGCACTAGAGCATCTAAAAAAGATCCTCCTCTCTTCATATAAAAGTATTTATTTTTAAATTTTTTTCTTGATTTTTGGATTAGTGATTGGTCCCAAATTCTTTGGAAGTACGGTCCTTAAAATCTTAATTACAAAGATATTGAGTTCTAGAATATAATTTCAAGAATTCATCTGTACCTCGGTAGGAAAATTACTATCTTAAAACAAACTTCTAGCGTCATGCCTAAAAAAATCTAAAATTTTATTTTAATTCCACTCTACTTCACAAATTTCTCTAACAAATAGATTGTCTCATATAAAAAAAAAATACTGGGTGCATATCTCTTTGTTATATCTAAATATGTATAAATAGTGACTAACAGAGAGAGATTTGCCATTTTAACCAATAATTATTTTCCAGTTTGGAACACAGGAAACAAAACTAACAATTAGATGGCACTTGGTGAAAACATTGGCGATTTCATCCTTTATTAACAACATTTTCATGTGTGAAGTGGTAATCTACTTCCATGTGTTTAGTCCAATCCTAAAATTTTGTATCGGTAGGCAGTGCAAATGCACTTATATTATCACACTAAAGTATGGGTGGAGAATTAAGAATAATCTTTAATCCTCAAGAAACTATTTGTAGGCCTCTTGCTAGCTACATTCAAATCCTGCATATCTACTCAACTTAACAAGCTAGTCTGTTGCTTTGTTTGTGGCTCAGGAGATATGCTTTACAATGTAATAGGGATACAAGAGAGAAAATAACATGTAGTCACCAATCAGAGAAGATAATGTCCAAGGGTTTGGAAGAACACCCCTTTGAGGATGTTGAGGAGCACTTGAGAGTCTAGTTCTACTTCCACGTGTGATATACTGAAGTTCCAAATAGCAATTATCCGATCTTTTAAGGGCGGCAGCTTCTGTAGAGATTGGCGTTTAGAAAATACCAAAGTAATTGCCGGCTAGAATTGGAAAGCCTGATGAGGAATGCAAAATGAAGCCTCTCTTTCATAATCCAAGAGCCCTCAGCCCATGACGAGTTGGGCGACCCAACCGAACAAAACTTATTGAATTATTGACATGAGCTAAGGAACGTGAAAAGAGAAGATGATTAATCGTTTCATCAAAGAGGCCATAAACATGACAAGTTCTTGAGGAGCTTAGGTCTAGCTCGGCCAACATGGTAGGAGTAGGTAACTAATTCCCAATTTTGATCTTTGATGGGATCTTTAACTGCCAAATTTATTTTCGGTTGTTCTAAGCAGTGGGGCCTTCGGTTAGATCTCATTGATCATGTTATAAAATGACTTGGTAGTAGCTTGGCCCATGGGATTCGAGTGCTAGATCCATTTATTTAGTCCTTCGCTAAGTGGAAGGTAGATAGAAAAGACCTTCTCACTTAGCGTAGGCCCAAATAAGTCCAACACCCTATCCTCAAGGCAAGACTTAATTCTCATTAGTTCTTAAACTTTATGAACCAAGTTAACTAAGTTTATTTTAATAAGTGTAGACCACTTAATTAAAAGGGATCTAGTGCAACCAAGAATCCTTTTAGATAGAAGTGGTATTTCCATTCTTAGCAAGCCTAAAATAATCCAAACAGGTGTGTAGCAAAGCCTCTTTCAAGAGCCTCCAGCTCCAAGCCACTTTTTTTATCTTCTTGATATGCCAAGGGTGAATGTCTTCATATTTGGCTTGGACAGTCCAAATGCCATCCGAGCTATTTAAAATGTCAAGAACTCGTTTTGTCACCAGGGACTAGCGGACCGATTAGAAATTACGAATGGCAAGACCACTATGGAGTTTGTGTTTGGATATAAGGTCCTATTCGATGAGGTGAATGCCCCTCTTACCCTTATTCTTATCCCAAAAGAATTATCAAGCTCTCTTCTGTTACGAACCGACTTGTCTAGTTCTATTTGATGTGTATCCTCATTGCTCAATACTTGTCTTCTATTAGTACCACATCCTCGAAGGCCTCCTTTAAGATTCTAAGCCTTAAAGCTCTCACGTCAGCTTGTATGTCTCCCCGCAGCCTCGAGATAAAAGTGGTAAGAAATTGTTGATCGGTCCAAAGAGGTTGGCAACGGCTACTTATTCTCTCAAATTTTTCTTGGTATGCTCCAATTGTGGTCTTTTATACAGTCTTTGAGAGGAGAGCATTGAAGTTTTCATACCCCGACGCTCTAAATCGCCGCGTGATATTGGTGCAGAAATTGGCCTAACTTTCAATTGTATTTGCGCATTGGCTGCCCGAAAACAATGAAGTGTGGCATCTTCAAGATGAAAACTCGCAAGTGTCACCTTATACTCTTTTGTTGTACCTTAGTACATAAAAAATTGTTTCGCCCTATACAACAAATCAATCGGGTCGCAGCCTTTGAACTTCGGAAAGTCGAGATGCACAGTTCGCCCACGGATACCATTGTCTTGGTCTGGATCATATCCGAGCCCTTGTCTAACCTGAAGAGGATGCATCATGAATAGTTGATGATCCCTCCTTCGGTTTATGTTAACCCGACACGGTTCCAGTTTGTTTTGCTCTGCCCAAGGGTCTAGACCTCCAAGATGATCTCCATTTATGTTTGCTCGACGAACGGGCTCACCCACAAATTGGCCTGGTGGAACCATCCTTGCTGGTCTCTACCCAAAGGGTTATGGCAGCAGGGGTTCTTGCTAGTGAAGATTATGAATCGGTGGCGGAGGGTTCATGGTGGTAGACTCACATTGGTGCGTTTTTTATCGCCATAGCTTCTCTTGTCGCCCGTATTTCCCACATTATCTCCATCATCATCTATTGTTGATGGCCATATGTTCAAAAAGAGATCTGATAGGTTAAAAAAAATTTCCTCAAGATCTGAATTTATTGTAAGAAGCAGTACGCGCAATCGAGGGAAAATATTCACCAAATATTCTTCCGTAGTCAAAAAATTATAAAACCAAGTGGAATCAACCCGTAACTCCTTTTTGTATTACGCCCTTTGTAGATTTAAACTGCAATTAGGACAAAAACACGATATAGTGCAAATGATGGCGGTGGTGATGGGTGGAGTGGATGCTAGGGTTATGGATGATAGTAGAGATGAGAATGAATGGTTGATGTAGTTTAAGGGATAAAGACGAACAGGAAGAAGTGGTCAAAATCTCAAGGAGAGGGAGGACTCGACAGATGAAGGAGATTAGAAGTTAGGAGAGATCTTGCCAACAGTAGAGGTGGCTGGTTGGTGAAGAGGTAGGAGGGAGATTAGGGTAGAGAGACTAGAGAGAAGATAGAGAGGCAAGAAACCAATATTCTATAAGCATAATGATTTTAGCTACCATTCATACCTTTATAGAGGCTAGCCAACAAGCCAAAATAATAATTATTAACCCTAATTCTAGTGGACTCCCGCTGATCGCGTTAGAATGCGGAGATTATTCGGTGAATATTTTTCCTCGGTGGCGTAGACTACTTCCTGCGATAAATTTAGATCTTGAAGGAATCGTTTCGTAATCTATCAAGATCCAATCATGGCTTGAACGCTAGGCTCTTCCGTATTCAGATTCGAGCAAGCAGTTTTACGGGTGGAAGTTCCCACAACTGTTTCCCCCTCCTCCATTGGGGGGATCTCGTCCTCCTCATCTCGCCGTGTGGCCATATTTTTGGTTGTCATCATAAGAAGCGCGTGTCCGAGAAACGGTGGCTCTAATACCAATTGTTGCGAATCAGCTTATCCAGTTCTGTTTGATATGTAAATAGATGAGGAAGGAAAAAAAACTAGCTACAGGTGTGGGCAATGGCCCACCCCATAACCCACCTAGAGGGTTGGGTGAAATGGGCTCAAAGGCCCAATCCATGGTTGGCTATGGGCATGCCATAGCGTGACCCCACCCTATAGCCCACCCAGTAATTGAGGGACCGAGCTCTGCCTTCTTCCTAGAGAAGAAGACAGAGGGAGTAAGGGTAGTGCCACCGGCGATCACCATCGTCAATGGTCAAGTAGTGTTTCTAGCGGCACAAAATAGAGGAGGATTGCACGTGCCTAGCACATGCACTAAGAGAAAGAGATTTTTTTTTCCGGGTGTTACATTTACGGAAAAAAAAAGTCGTGGGAAAGGTCTTCATAAACAATCGAGCAATTTTAAAGAGTATATATGTAAATGCAAAATTTTAGAAGGGTATATATAAAATAAATAAATAATTATATGAAAATACTCTCAACTATTACTCTATATTACTTTCACCCTTTAAAAAGATAAATGGACAGTTACATCACAAACTATTTAATATATTACTAAGCCTCCTCTGTAATATTTCATCACAGATTTAGATAAAAATAATCTTAATTTGACTAACTTAATAGACGGACAAAAATGTCCACATCTTCTTTTTATATCCTCTCTTTAGTAGTATTTATATCAAATTTTTAAGTATCAAATTCTAAAGCGATATTCTCTAATTCCTTTACAATCCATTTCTAACAATACAAGAAAAGAGAAAGTAATCCATATAATTAGTTAGTTAATATTATTTCTAACAAAAAATTTAATGGATGGGCTCAATAATATAATTAGATTATTTAAAGAGTATATCTTCAAGAGTTAAAATATAATAACGTATAAAAGAAAAGATTAATTATATCTACACATTTTGAACTATACCTAGTTTTTACGAGGACCCCATAAACTTTTGCTTTCGTTATAATGTCTGCCCTAAATTTTAAGATAAAGTGAAACGACTAATGACAATAACAAAAGATGTTTAACAATTATTATACCCTTAATAAGTAAATAAGTAAATGAGCTCATCAATTTAGCCAACAAAATAAAATGAAATTAGTAAACTACTTAAATAGCCTCAATGAACTTATAGCTATTTAAGACCTCACTATCGTTTGTCCTTTAGCAAACCCACTTCGAAATCCTCTCAAACTCACTCGTCTCCACCCTTCGCGTTGCCGAAGAATGACTTGTGCCTGTGGCCAGCGAAAGCTCTTTCTTAGGGCGGTGCCCACTAAATCCATCGGTATTGCCTCTCGAGATTTGCATAGTCGCCAATGTTGCCAAACGTGAGACGAAGAAAGGGAAAGGAGGGTAATGTGGCGGATCGGTTTAGAGTCCTTGGTTGGCTAGTGCCAGGCTATTGCAAGTTGGCGGCGGGGAGGCAATGTTGGTGGTAGGGATCTCGACGTCATAGACTTCCGAGGAGAAGTCGGTGACTGAGAAATGGAGGAAATGAAGCATTTAATTTTCTCTCCCTTTTTCGAGGTTTGTATATTTTATGGTACTTGTATATGAAAAGCTTCCAATTTGCCATTCTAACTATATGAGAAGATAAATTTTACTTCTATTTTACTTTTTTTTGTTGTTGTTTTGATTGCACAAGGTTCACAATATGTTCAATAAGATGTAGGAAAATTAAATATTTTTATCCTAATTTAATTAAAGGATCAAAAAAATTTGTACTTTGATCTATATTAATTTGATTGAAATACACAATAAACGTTGGGTATTCTATTTTAATTAGAGGGTTTAAAGGAATAAATTAGAGGGAAGAAGGAAAGCGGAAGAAATCGAGTTCTTTTCACACCGACGAGGGCATTTAGGTTATTTCATATCTAATGTATTTTGATATGACTGTAACATAAGTTTATTTGCTTAATTTATATGACAATAAAAATTTTCAAAAGTTTTTAGGGGGCGTATTGTAATTTAAACAAACGTTAGGGTCAAAATAGGGTTTGACGGGGGGCATTTCCGTCTTTAGAAGTAAACCAGACAGCTTAAATGCGAGGGCTGCGGGTTAGGGTTTCTACCACGCCGCAAAGAGAAGAGTTCGAAACAGGGAGAAGAGAAGCTGCAATCTAGGGTTTGGGTCAGAATTCAGAGTGATGGGCGTGTTCACGTTCGTGTGCAGGAGCTCGGGATCGGAGTGGAGCGCGAAGCAGCTCTCCGGAGACCTCGAGGCCTCCGCCGCCACCACCTATGAGCTCCAGCGCCGCCTCGTCAACGCTGCCGTCTCTTCCGACTCCTCTGGCGGCGTCCAGTCCTCCTTCTCTTTCGTCACCCCGTCCTCCGCCGTCTTCCAGGTCTGCGTCCATCTCTTCTTGATCTCGCCGTGCTTTTAAGGCGATTGTTTGATTCTTATATGGAACCGCTCTGTTGTATTGAGAAGTAAATTTGATTTATCTTGGGAATAAGTTGGTATGATTACTTTCAGTTAAGAATCTTAGAGTTGATTCCATCTCGAAGTATCTTTTGATAATAATTGGCATTTTAATTTCTTCGATGCCAATTAGATGTTATCCGACGCTTTAGAAGGTCTTGATCATTGTAACTAACATGTAGTATTTTAGATGCTATTTGAGGAGTTTGTTTGTGTAGTCCATTTCATTAGCTACTTCGATTAATGAACTGCTACTCTCCAATGTGATCACGAGCGGGATAACTCTAATGCCGTCAGGAGTTCATTTCTTTCTTTTACTTTTCAAAGCATCATATTATTGCTCTAGTCTAGTATTAGATGGTACATAAAGTAACATCTAATTGAGGAAGGAGTAAAAGGGTTTTATCAATTAGTGCAATGGTTATGCTTATAGCATTAATTCGATTTATGGGCCTTTTGATTTTGCTAATACTTCTATGCTAATATTTCTTTACTATGCATCTAATTGCTGTACATTAGTAGCTGCTGGATGTTTTATATCATTTTCAGTGTACATTTGGTTTAGTATATATCAATTAAATCCAATTTCTTCCAAATGCTAAACGAGCTCAAATGCGTGAGTTTAGGATGTTCCTCGCTCTCTTCTTAATTTCTGTTTACTTAAGTCCTGATCGTAGTGTAAGTTCTTTGTTTGGTAGGAAAAGATCTTTGCAGTATTTCGTTCTTATCTTGATGTGTCTCTCGATATGTCCTAAGTGTTTCATTGTCTAATAATGGTATTTGATTTGGACTGAAACATTCTCAGGTCATAATTGGCGGAGGTGGTGGTGGGGCATTCATTGGTGGTGGTGCTCCCTCAGGTGGTGCTGCCGCAGCAGCCTCTGCCGGTGGTGCTGCTCCTGAGGCACCTCCTGCCGAGGAGAAGAAGGAAGAGAAAGAAGAAAGCGACGATGATATGGGATTCTCGCTCTTTGATTAGATATTCTCTCAGTTTCGGAGGATTATTTTGGCTCTAGTAGATTTGGTTTGCTCTGAGTATGTTTCTTTAGGAATTTTCAGTAATGAAGACTTTGGACGAGCATTTGGTTGTTTGAACAATTTCATGACATTATGTTTATTATAATATTTTATATTTCTAAGGTTCTGTTTCCTCTCTTTCCTTTCTCAATTGGATGAGCTGAGAAATATGATTGCAAAAGCATCATATAAGAGCCTACCCTAGATATTTGGAATTCGCCTTAGTATTTGTAGTGTAAGCACTCGCACTTAATGGCAAATCCTATTTTATTCTCAACGTTGTTTGTCAGTGATCAGCAGTAGCAAGTATTTGCTGCAAGTTCTTCTAAACATATAACTTTTTAGTACGTTTTATTTACGTTATTATGATGTTTTTTTTTTCTTTATCACTTCCATGTTATTTTTCCTCTATCAAGTAACTTTTGCCGAAGAGAACTGAGACTTCAACTATTGTCCAATTTTACAAAGATCATTTACACCTGGATCTCAACTATTATCCAACTTCACATGTAACTCTTTATTTACATTTTATGATATTTGAAACCCTTTAATTGTCTTTAAAAATGTCATATGGCTATATTTTCTTTAAATTTTCCATCTTTCTTTCCCAGAAAGTAATTTTCTAATATTTTTTCTAGGGTTAAATACTTTTTTATGTAAATTAAGATTGCACATAACAGTAAAGTGCAGGAAGCATCATTACACAAAATAGAGGTTAGTTCAGGCATCCGTCTTCCCAAAAGTAAAAAGAGGTTTTTCTAGCCTTTTTGGCCAAGCAATTAGTAGCGTTGTTTAATTTGCAAAAATTATAAGATATCTCAATTTTGTTGAAGTTGTCGAGGAGATGATGAATATTCGTGAATATGTTCCTGAGGATTTTAGTCCATAGTCATGGTGACTATATTACGCTAGCGGGCATAAGAGGAGACCCTTGGAGGGTCGAAATGAATAAGGTTACGATTTTTTCATAATTGCCAAAAGGAGTTAGCAATAACAAAGAGGATAAAATTCCTTTACTTCTTAGGGAGATTCTCACCCTCCCTTAGCTACTCGCCACCCAGTCAGTTGTCGTTAAACCAAGATGAATACCAAAGATAGTCATATTGAGATCCCAAATTTGCTTAGCAAAATCATATTCTAAGAAAATATGAGCATTAGTCTCAATATCCATAGAGCATGTTACATAAGGGAGAGATAGGCATACCTTAGCAAAGAAGCCTGGCTTTAGACGGTAAGCAGTTCCACATAAGTTTCCAAAGAAGGTATGAATGTGAGGGGTTATTAGTGTTGTCCTGATTCATGAGTAAAGTATACGCATTTTTTACAGTGGCGAGACCTCAAGGATCATTAGCCCACACCTAAGAATCCTTACCAGGATAACGGGGAAGGTGAGTTTGCCTAATACAATATGATAAGATTGGGCCAAACCGAAGCCATGTCCATTCGGTATGCCTCCCTATGAATTAGTATAACCACCTTCTTGTTCCCAAAATTTACATCCATATTTAAATAAGTGGGCTTCATAGAAAGAGGTATAAAGAAAAGCCAAGGGTCATGCATAATAGAAGTAGATTTGTCATTGCTAATATTCTTAGTATAACCCTCTTTTAAGGGAGGCACTAGCAATACAGATATGTTTGAACATACTAGAACAGCATCTAGAACGATTGTTCTTGCCCCTAATGCTTTAAAGGTCCATACTTATCTTTCATCAAGTGGACCGACAGTGTTGTCCTTATGTTAATTAAGACCACCTTTATCTTTAGGCAGGTTGACCTTATGCCAATTAATCAGATGATTTCCTTTTTTATTCCCTTTACCCCACAGAAAAGACTTAACATGTTTATTAATCTCATCCACCATGCTCAAAAGCATCACAGAATTAGTAAAATTATAAGTAGGGAGAGCATTAATGGTAGAGTTAATTAAGGTGAACCTACGAGCTGGGATAGAGAGGATTTCCTCCACTCGGCAAGCTTAGTAGTGGCCCTGTTAATAATACAAGTATAATTTTTAACTTGAAGCCTATTAGGCGACACATCCGTATCAAGGTATCGAAAAGGAAATTTCCCATGGGGAATGCTAAAGGAATTCCTAATGTCTTTGATGATAGTCGGGCAAGTCCACAAGGGAACATAAAAGACAGACTTAACCAAATTAACCTTTTGATTAGAAATAGCCCCATAATTTTCAAGCGTATTCTTAATTACATCACAGTTAGAAGCAGAGGCTTTAGTGACAATGACAAGATTAGAGGTGAAAATGAACCGAGCCTGAGCGAGTCGACTCTAGCTTAGACTCGGCTCGAAATGAATTTCAAGCCTTAGAATTAGGCTCAGGCTCGGCTCAGCTCAACTTGAGCCGAGACTGAGGCAAGCCAGACTGAGCTCGAGCTAAGCTCGAGCCTAAAATGAGCCTATTATCAAGTCTCCTTCAAGCTAAGCCGGATCGAGTTGGACCAAGCCAGATCGAGCCCAAGCCAAGAACTACGGCAGCTTGAAGAGGACGAGGTGGGAGACAGCTTGAGGAGGACGAGGCGGGAGACAGCTTGAGGAGGACGAGGCGGCTGGCACTATGGCATCACCGCCCTTCGGAACGCCGATCCAATTGCCCTCATCGATGCTCTTAGCAATCTCCTTGTTATCCATCTCCATAGAGAATTGGTTTACCACCTTTTTTATTATGAGCATTAAGCAAAACATTGAAGTCACTGGCACAGAGCCAAATGTCAATACAACCTAGAAACCTCAACTCTTCCCAAAGCAAGCAACGAGTAAGATAGAAATCCTAGCATAAATACCTAAAACCAACTAAGAGGAATTAGAGTTCTTTGAGGTGACAATACCGTCAATGGCTTAAGGAGATGCTTTCAAGATTGACACTAGCACTTTGGTAGAGTTTCATAACATAATAATGCCACTCGACAGTCCTTAGCTAGAGATCGCAAAAAAATCCCAATTTTTACCAAGCCTGCAAGCAATCAAATTAACTTTGGCCCCACTAATAATAGTTTCCAAAAGGAAAATAATATAAATTTTTAGAGTACAAACAAGTTTAGAGCAACAATTACAAGTAGCACTTTTAATGTCTCCACAGCAGTTCCAAAAGATCGTATTCATTAATTAAACTAAAGGGTTACTTACCTCTTGCGGCATAGAGGTAGATTCGGTCGTGAGCCTATGCTTGAGCTTCTTCGAATTGCTCTGAGGCTTTGGAGCCATTCCTTTCTTCTGTTATAGGATTTCTTTAGATGTTTGAAGGGACATTCAAAAATTCATGTGTTTACGAAACTTAAGGCTTCCTATGGTATTTGCATCCTTTTACTATTACCACGGTTTGCCTTAGGATCATACAACATTTTGTTAATCGAAGAAGGAGAGGCAGCAAGGGAAGACTTAGCATTTCGCATAACTTCAATGTGCCTAGACACCGTCTCAGGATTCTCAGCAGCACTAGAGTTAGAAAACTTGCAAGAGGGGTCAAGATTCATTTTTCCCAAATCATTAATACAAATCTCAAGGGTGTGACTTTGAACCGTCTAATCCAACGATTCAGAATATGTCACTTGGAATTCACCTACCATCATAAACTTGGTAACTTTTCGAGGGCCCAAAGGTTAGCCATGTGTCAAGGCAGGAGCCAACTTCTTAGAGAGATAAGATTCAAAGGAGCCCGTTATAGAGCCACACCCTTTGGTGGCCCGAGACGGCTCGGCAACCACAGGCGACTCTTCAAGGTTGACAAGAGGTGAGGAGGTAGACTTGCAAAGGTTAGCAACAATCTGTCCTTTTGGGGAGTGGCTTGAGTTATGGGGCATTACCTCAAACGCATAGGCTATCCCATCCGTCTGCCATGTGGAAGCCACTTTGGCTTTCCAAATAAAACAAACGGATGGATATTTTTATATGTGACCGCTTGATAAGTTTGATTAGGACCAAGAAAAAAATTATGCTTAATCAATTTAGTTAGATCCAATTCCACACAAACCCTAGCATAACATCCTTTACCTACGACCATAGTAGTGTCATCAAATCCAAGAGGTCCGCCAACCATGGCTACCACTTCCATGAGAATGTGAGCTTTCTAGTATACCTCAGGTAGGTCAACGGATCGAGCCCAAACTGGGGATTTAGATATATGTTTCTCAGAAGGCCTGAAATCAGGCTTCCACTTAGTTAAGTTGAGGACAAAGCCTCGAACAAGCTAAGGACCCTTCGTGAGAATGGTAATTATGTCCCCTTCATAGGTAAAGCGAAATAGAAAGAAGCCTTCCGATTTATCAACAATAAGAACAGGTCCAAACAACTCCTATTGCCTAACGAGCTCAATTCTAACAAGATGTAAAAGAGGAACCTTACCCAAGAACTTACCGATGAGGGCATTCTTTCATTCCGCGCTGCTTTCTTCAAGGACCATCAGGTCGATGATAAAAAATATCTATAGTAGAGGCTTTGAACTTAGCAAGCTGCTCCTCCGAAATGATACTAGAACTTGCTACTCTCGCAGGAGTGCCTTTAGCCACTTTGACCCATGATCTAGTCAGATTTGGCATCAAGGAAGATGAAAGGGAGGTTTCAGCATAGACGACCTAGCTATGGCTGGCAATAGACTAAGGGAAAACAAGCAAGTCAACAGATGAAACAAAAAGGAGGGAAGAGTCCAAAAGAGAGGAAGGTTTAGAAATTCCATCAACAAAGCGAGAAAAGAAAAGGGGTTGAAGGAGAGAGGTCTCCACACAGGCTGCCTCTCTCAGGGTCATTAACGAGGGCCAACAGAAAGCAAATTGCCACTAGATCGCCACTTTTGGTCAATGCGCTTTTCGTTCATGGATTGTTCTCTAAAAAGATGGGGCCATGAAAAGATTATAACATCTATATTGATGCCCAAAATTATTTTAACCCTATGTACAAAAGATCTCAAACTAGTCTTTGTCCGTTAGTTTTTCTGTTACATTTAAATGAGTACCATAACTATTTTGATAATTTTACTGCATTATATTAAAATTAGTATGTCTTCTCTAATAAACATAATAGGGGCATTTTGGTTATTTAATGTCATTTAGTTAATTTAATGAAAAAACTAATAATTTCACCTTTAAAACTTTTTGAAATATAAAGAGGTAAAGTAATTTTAAACATAAATACAAGGAGTTAAAATACATTTAATAAAGATAAAATGATTCCTAAGTCTATAAAACTAATGATTTCTCTAATTGGGTAATAGTTCAGGGGCTCTGGTGTAATTATATCTTTTAACAATATCACTCAAGCTCAAAGTTAATGACCAGGAATGATGTAATCAAATATGTCAAATTAAATCTGGAAGCAGGATCCAAAATAAAACAGGGCCTTCCATGGGATGTCAATTTTAGATCTCAACACTGCCTGTTCTTAGGTTACATAAAGAATATTAGCTGTCCACCAATTGTGATCCAGGTTATTGTATCTACATAGATATTACCCGTTGGTATACACAAACTGACAAAGAAACTAATTGATAAACTAGCAAGTAGTCCTGAAACTTCACAGCAACTACACAACTAATTCGATTTGATTATTCTCTCTATATAACCTTTCAATCAATCATTAAACAATTCACATGTCCAAGCACGAAATCTGAATCTGGTCTGCTAGTAAGATATCCAATATTAAAACCAACAGTGCCTTGATCTTGGTAAAAGTAATCTTGAGTACTTTAGGGTAAGTTACAATTTACCCCAAATAGTTTAAGCCCAATTTCAATTTTCATCCCTATAATTCAAACTTAAGAATTTAAAATTTAGACCAAGTTACAACTGTTAAATTTTTCATCCAAAACTATTAGTACAAATGATCAACCCTAAACCTCTACCCTTTTCTATCATAAGCAAGTTACTAAATGATCAAACTATTCCTACAGTTATTAAAACAGACTGTTTCTATAGAAGTATTTAATTCTTTTCGAGTATCATCTCCGTTAACAATTGACCAGAGTTAAGTGCTAAAATTTAAAATACATGCTGAAATCCAACAAAACCACATGAGGCTAAACAGTAATTTACCCTAAACTTTATTTCATGACACTAATGTATTGGTTACCTTGATTCAGTTTTCATAATAAATCATGTTTAGAATTGAAGTTATCTATCAAACAAGAGAAAGTTAACATCCAATCACAGCCAATACAACTTACAGGAGATAAGTCAATAACTTATATACTCTCCAACAGGAGTGAAAGGGAAAGCAGAAGGGAACAAGATTCTCTTTCCCAAGGCT
Source organism: Typha angustifolia (assembly GCF_048772165.1). NCBI lineage: Eukaryota > Viridiplantae > Streptophyta > Magnoliopsida > Poales > Typhaceae > Typha > Typha angustifolia. Next base: position 6,157,864 of record NC_133251.1, read on the forward strand.
GGATTTTTGCAATAGATATATTTTACCCATCTATTCGCATACCATGAGATGTCGAAAATCTAACAGTGATATTTGAAGTAGCAGATGACACTTCAAAATGGCATTAAGAATGCAAGGTGTACCATCAACAAGGAAAAAGGATTGGAGAACTGTCTCTATGCAGCTTGGTATCAGAGAGATCTAGCTTACTCATCTTCTCCTCACACCATAACAACTGCTCCTTGCTAAGCCTTGCCATCCTCAGAACCCTCGATACAACTCTGATGTCAATGAGCGAAAACAGCAGCTCCACTTCCTCCAATGTTTTTGGCCAAGTTTTTTTCTTCCATCCTTTCTTTTTAGAAAGTTCTTTCACTTTCATCTCCTTCTGCAGAATTAGATGAATCAATTAGAAAAGGCTCAATATCTGGAAGCTAGGTTTCAACTATGAAGGCATCCAAGGAGGCAAAAAAAAGCCAGCTATTTAGGGTGCATTTGGTATTGTTCTCTCCCTGTTCCTGTTTTTTGTACTCAAAATAGCATAATTCATCGGCGACTTTGCCTGATATCCGCAGACAGCCAATAAAGACAGGGTCCATAGTATGTCAGACCACCGTATCAAGTGTTATGGCACTGAGAACTGTGCGTACTCCCAAATGCAAAGACAATACACAAACTATTAGGTTTGTTGTTTGTTGTAAAGAAATTTGTAGCTATTTTTCATAAAAATACCAAACAATTAATGTTTAGTTTTTACTAGTCATAGCTACAAGAAAGTAGAGGTTATGCATATTAAATAAGCATTATGTATTGCCGCTTCCACAAAAAAGTTTGGTGGCTATCAAGATCTAGAACAATTTACAATTGGAATATGATCTCTTAAAGAACTTCTCATGCTCTTTATGATTTGACATGTGAAATTTTTCACTTCAAATGTTTGGAAACAAAAAATGATTTCAAACAAGTATTATATTCCATTTTCATTTCTAAATCTGGACACAAAGTGATATAAACATGGTTTATCAATAAAGCAGAACAAGGATTAAAACAAAACTGCAATTTAATATATTATACTTAAAAAATTGAAAAATTGGATGCCGAACTCTTCTTTAGGTCTTTGGTCTGATGGTAATTAGGCAGAGAAGCTTACATAACCAGATAAGTCCTTACATCTACAACAACCATACATACTAGAATGCCTATAAATGTATAAAAGTATAGACAAAAACTTGAAGCACAAAGCCAAGCAAGTAGTATGAGTTCAACAATCAATTGATATGGTTGGAAGTTCTTCTTCCACAGCAAAAAGTGAAACGAAAGCTTATTCCAACTGATATATAGAGCAAGATTAATAAAAGAAAATCTCATATGGCCCTGTCCTCGATAGAACTCCAACAAGTTACAGAATAGAAAATACCTTGTCAAGAGAGGCTTGAACCTGCTGAAGGGAGCTTCCAGCATGACTGTGAGACCGAAATAAGGTACTGGATTTTCTTTTGTCCATCTTCAGGAACAGACGGAAGGTTAAGATTGACTCCTCCATTACTTTTATGAGGTTAGATGCTAGCACTGCCGGTTCCAAGTCATCTTCCACATGTTCTTCTTGATGCGAACCTAGAAAGAATAATAAGAGACACGAGAGAGTAAATGACTTGAAAGAATGTTCCTTTAATTCAGCAAAGTGGTCGTACAAAAGTAAAATCACTAAGATATCACACAGATATATAAGAGCGGATGAAGGCTGTAATCACTGAGCTAGTAAACAGGACTTATTCTGAAAATAACATTATTTTTTTTAGATTCTTTCATATATAAATAATAGAAATTGAATGTATTGTTTCACCACTAGTTGGAAAGCCATCAAGTTATATACAGAAATGATTAAATGCTACTATACAAAGTTTAGCTAAAGCCAACTCCCAGATCCTACATCACATGTCAATTAGCTCTGTCCATGCTCAATACTAACTTGACTTCGCATAAAAGCACATTACATACTTAGCAACATATAAATCAGCTGTCCTCTTGTATATAGAATAGTACTAGATTGTCCTTTTACTTTGAAGACAAGAAATTCCAGCATCACATAGTGCTAGACCAAGACATAATTTAGACATGGCAATTACACTAACATTCTTGCAACACATCCACGAAGCAAAAATAGGATCAACCAATGGAATATCCTATATATGGGGTAAAGACAACAAAAGTACATGGTAAGTTTATCAAATGCCCTGCATGGACAATCAAGCCCTAGGAGAATGCTCAAAACAATTTCATACATTCTCACTGAGTTAATAATGTCAGTGTGCAAAAGTCTAGGAACTTTGGAACATGCTACTTGAGGTAGTGTGCAAAAGTCTAGGAACTTTGGAACATGCTACTTGAGGTAGCTCTAATCATGCCATGCAGCTAACATCCTACATTTTGATCTTTACTACCAAACTGTAACCAGAGGATACTAGGTATTTGGTATGAGAGATTCATGTGTTCCAAGAAAAGAAACACTTATGCAGCTATAATTTAATCAATCATGGTTGTAAGATCAGACTTGAAAATTCAACCGTCCACAGTAAATGGTGTGTTTCAAAGCAATAACTGGGGGCGACTAGCCAACCAATACGATAATGATTTTTCTTTTTCGGGTGAAATCAACCTTCTTTCAAGATTTAAAAGGAAAAGGAAAGAAAGGAAGAGTTCAATCCAACAATCACAATGCTTAAACATTCAGATGGAAAGCAAAGGGAATATAAAGGAAACCCTGTGAAGGAACAGTGGAAACAGATTAGATTAACAATAGGAAAGAGATATAATTTCTGTCTGAGGTTTGAAACGTGATCGGGTGGGCACTAAATTTGAATCAAGGAAAGGCTAAGCAGGATATTTGAGAACTCATTTTGTATCAGTATTTACCTTCAAAACTTGGAACTTGAAGCAACTTGGACAGAGAACTGCGAGCATGAGCATAAGTCTCCAACCTGGAACCCTGTTCAAAGGGCTCGTTTTCTACAAATCTTTGCAAAAGCACCTGAAATTGTTGAAATGCTTGAGCAGCATGGCAGTAAGAGGTGTAATTTTCAGGCTGAGACAATATTTTATGGCTAAGTAACATGTACTGGCAATGGAGGACTTCCCAGCTTAAAGAAACTTGTGCAACATAAGCAGTTTCAAGTGTTTGGTAATGATCATCCTCCTGTTGCTGTTGCAGATGCAGATGCTCACGCTCCTCCAAAAGCTCATCCCTCCTCTTGAAAGAGAGGCTGCGGAGGGTCGACGCAAGCTTATTAGATGAAGATCGTGGTGACCTTCTAGAAATGTTCAAGGATCCTGCAACATTATGCACGCTCATTATTAAACCATCAAATTATCTAGCTACATAGCTGAAAATTGGAACAAGAATAAAAGACTTGGGTAAAGAAATGCAACTTTTTCAGATAAAAATACTAAAATAAGAAAGAGAAGTGTAACCACGACTCGAATAGTCATGGTTCTATCTTCTATGCTCTGATGGGATCAAATAATTCGAAAAAGCTATAAAAGCTTCAACTTTACCTTCTTTCAGTAGCTGCGCAATCACCTTATCAAAGAAGAGCATCCTCTCGCAGTACTTAACATACAACGAGTCGAACCCACACCATTGATGGCCATTAACCACCTCTGAGTCCCTCCACTCGCTCGAGCTACTCTCCTCTCTCTCCTCTTCCTCGTCGTCCTCCTCTTCTGGGTAACCTTCCTCCGGTATAAGCACCATGAAGCTGTTCTTCCTCAGCTCCTTCAACCTCCTTTTCACCTCATTTGTGATGAAGTCGTCGTCATCGTCTTCCTCCTCCTCCTCCTGTTCCTTCTCTTCAGAAGCCTTCGTTCCGGTCTCCAATATCTCATCTTTCGATGTCCCAGAGGACATGTGTGGATTTTTGGCATCTGGGTCGTCGTCTTCTCCTCCCAACTTTCTTGCTCGCCTAAGCTTTCTCGTTTTGAAGAAATCCATCATAAAAGATCCCTCCTTTTTTTTCTTTCAGTCGAGGAGAAGCCGAGAGAGAGCGAGAAGGAGAAGGAAACCCAAGAGGAGGAGGGAGAGGAGGAAGAGGAAGAAGATTAGGAGGACGAAGATCAAGAAGAGGAGGAAGAAATCGGCGGAGACCTCGAGATCGGCAGAGAAATCCGAACCGCGGCACATCAAACGGCGGCAATGCTGCAAGAATCAGCGATGGAAACCACAGAAGCACACAATGTAGCTCGTCCGAACCCTAAGAGCGAGCTCCATTCCGAACCCTGGAGAGCTCTCTCCAAACCCTATAGAGCTACTGCTTACTGTAAGTGGAGTAGAAGATGGAGAGAGAGAGAGAGAGAGAGAGAGAGAGAGAGAGAGAGAGAGAGAGTTGCGGTTTCGTCGGAGGAGGCGAGGAATTCAGGACTCGCCGAGGAGAACCCCGAGGTTCGTACATTTATTTTGCTTATAACCACCTGCATAATAATCTTATTGCAAAAGACCTCCTCTGGATTATATTTTGCAAATTGCCTCCTTTTGTGGACATTCTGTTGTCCCAAAGGAAAAGAAAACTACTTTGTATATTTGTATTAATAAAAGATATAATTCTCTTTTCAATTATCACTGATTTTCATAATGACGCTTATACTTTTTTTTTGGTACACACTGACCCTTTGTGATATTAAAAATATCTCACTTGACTCCTTCCGTTAGGATTTCATTATTTATTTCCATTCATAAGTTGTCATGTGTTGATCACGTGACAACTAAATTACCAAAATATCATTATATATGTGCAAATTATGTGCAACTCAAAAGAAACTTTTATAATGATGAAAATATCTCTAGCCTATCAAACAAAACCTTTTCCCCCTCTTCCTCTTCTTTGAAACCAATCTACTAAGGGGTTAATGCCATTGGACCATGAAAAACAGTGTGAACACGGACTTGTACCATAACACCTCCCTCATTATGGTACTCAACAGTCACTTGGGTCTTGCCATCAGGCCTCAACCAGGCACAAGTTGCATCCTTGTGGTGATCTCTCCAAAGACCATGACCATGTTAGTCTTGGAAAGAGATAGGAGAAGCCAAAGAGATAAAAGAGAGGACAGTGGTGGAGTTCGAGTGGGATGTACTCGGAAATATCCTTCACCATCGACACCGTGGCTGGCAGGCATTTCACCCAACCACCCATTGGCCACCACAACCCTCTCAACTATTGACAATTGATTTTAGCACCACCCTATAGTCGCGACGGTGTTGAGGGACGAGATAATGGTGTCGACAATGACTGCCTCAAATTCCGGGAGGTGAGAGCCCGCGCTAAGTTTGGCAATGAAGGAGCGGCGAAGGAGGAAGGAGGTGGGGAGGAAACCGAAGTGGGCTCGGTGGGAGAGGTAAGCTGGCTAAGTAGGGCATGGACTGGGTCTTACCAGAGGGGTTTGCGGAACTGACATGCACTTCACATGGGCAATCAATCATGTCACCACCCTCAACATCATGCTCGGAGGAGGAAGGAGAAGGGAGAGCTCTTGTAGATAGCTCTAGCAACGGCATGTCGTGTCTCCCGAGGTATATTTACAACTTTGCTGTCAACGACAGTATGGCCTCTCCTTCATTTTGCACGTAAGAGGCTGAATGTAAAGGCCAAGCTAGAACCAGCATGGCCTCTGCTCATGTCTATCTTCGAATTAAATATAGTTTTATCCCTTGTGCTTTATCACTGTTAGGTGATTTGGGCCAAAATAACCAAAGTGATATTTCACTTTGTAAATTCACTCTATTTTTATTTTTCATTACAAAATCACTCAATTGTTTAGACGAAAGTAATATATGTTTTTAAACTAGACGATTTGCACAATAAACCAATATGAATTACATGACTATAATACCCACATATGTTTACGAGGATAAAAAATTATCATCACTTTTACTGTGGTTTAATATGAAAGATGGCATCAAGTAAACTACTAAATAGCATTTTGACTTCTTTTAACTTTTTTTGACAGCAAAAAGAAAATCATCTTCTTCTTCCTTGTAGCAACAAACAACTTAGTTTTTTTTTATCTCCCTTGGATATTATTATTCAACAAACTTTTCTCTCGTCTTTAAGATAAAAAATTAAATTATTTTTTATAATAATTATTTTAAGAAAGAAACCTATTTAACAACTTAATCTAAATCAAATTCATTGACGACATGAAGAGAATTTTTTGGCTAGAGAGCATATTCTCAAATATTAAGTTATTACCTCTAATATTAACAATTTGACTAAAGTGAAAACATAAAATTAAAAGACTATTCAAATACAAAAATGCAAATATTAGAAGGAAAATATTCTCGAAATGCAAAATTATAAAGCACAACATAAGCATCTATAAGATACCTTAAAATGATGCAAAAAGTCAAGTGTTTGTTACACCACTAGTTCTAATTATTATCGCGACATTCAAATTTTTTAAGATTAAATTATTGTCAATCTACTTCCACATATATACATTGATTTACGTTTTGTATTTATTTATTCTTACTTTGTATCTATATATTCTTACAATAATAAATGTATAATATGATTTAACCTTGGATTACTAAAATATTCTTATCTCTAAATTTCTAAGAGAGATTTGAGTATTGCGCAATAATATTTTTGGATTCTGTGATAATATCTATGGGTTCGAAAATAATATATGAAATCCTAGATTATGAGAATATTATTTTAATATAATTTAATCAAGTCATATTATATATATTCTAAAACTATGTATATGGATTATTGAAATATTATCTCTACATTTCAAGATATTATCTCTAGATTCTGTGATAATATTTGTCAATTTTATAAATATATATATGGATTACGAGAATATTATTTACAGATATGATAATACCATTTATAAATTGTAGAACAATATGGATGGATTCTAAAAATATATATATTGTAAACAAACTAGGATGTTAAAATACAAATTGAATTACAATAGTGTATTTTAATACAGAAATTGTAAACACTCTGGGTTGTCAAATATAGCTTCAGTTATAATATTGTATGTCAAAATACAGATTGTAAATAGATAAAAAAAACATACCTGGCTATTTAATTATATAGCATGTGAAAACACAAATTATATCAAAATATATATTGAATTACACTACTGTATATTAAAATGCTAGTAGAATTACATTAGTATATGTCAAAATTTTATTGTTCTAAATTATAAAACATTATAAAATAAATTTTCATAGTTTCAAACTATAATAGATACTATATTAATTTTTAGGAAACTTGCATCTTTTCATCTTATCCTTGCAATTGTAATTCATATTTTTCTTCTCTTTTTGAGTCCTAATTGACTTCTTTTGTGAACAAGACTCATAAAAGGATAAAATATATGCACAAAAAATGACCCAATAAATGATCTATGGATTAATATCTAATACCAAATTTCCTATAAATACTAACAACAGAATCTATAAATACTTACACTGAATTCAAAGAATAATAATACATAATTTCACATATAAACTAACAAAAATCTACATAACTCCTCGTATCATATTACATAAATAAACTAGTAAAATCTATATAGATAAACTAACAAAACTAATAACATTGACTAGTGTTCATATGATGAAAATATGATTAGCATTCATATGATGAAAAAAAATAAAAGCCAATATTGACTAGTGTTCATTCGATAAAAATATGACAAAAAAAATACTAAATAGATTTACATTTTATTGTAATCCATTGCTATAAAAAAATGTACATCAGTTCATTATTTTGGTTATACTTATAGGTAAATATTTGAGTGACAAACAACATCAAATGAAAAAGAAATTTTGGATTAGCAGGTACATGAGCTCGTTTATAGTTTGTGAAGATAATAATGATATATTTCATTAGATAGAACACTGATAAGAGAAAGATGAACAAAATTAATATTTTATTTTGAAAAATGGTAAGTCACCAAAAAATAGAAGGCAGAATGTTCTCTCTACAAAATTAAAGCAATATGTGCAATGGCAAACACAAATGGGAGGACTTTGCAATGTGAAAAATAACTTAGCCTGTGCAAAAGTGGGTTAATAATTATGTAGAATAAGTTACTTCAAACGAATACCACTGTTGTTCTTAGTCATAAAAAGGAGAAAAGAAAAAGATCAAAGGGATGTTTGTCTTGGAGGACTTTATTCCTTCTTTTTTATTCTTTTTTCCATCTCCAAAATAGAATAAGAAAAAAGTAATCACTCAGGATTAATTAGAATTTAGTTCTCTTTGTTGCTATTTTCCTCCTCTTAGAATTATTTAAGCTTTAATTAACCGATTATTTTCCATAATATTGGAGTTATTTATTCCCCTTTTTCTCTTTATTTTTATATCTATTTTGTGCATCTTATTAGTTATTGTGTCTCTCCCCATGTTCCTCTGGTAATTATATATATATATATATAAGTCTTATTCTCAATATAATTTTCTTTGGTAATATGGGAAAATGATTAAAAACTTAGAATAAAGTAAACCGTATAGGTTACCAAAGGACAAGAGAACTATTTTGTAAATATACCTGAAAAAGGAGGGAACTATTTTGACAATAAGATAAACTTAGGTGGTGATATGCAAAACCTCCTCCTCAATTTTAATAGTTAATTACGCATGGACACCGCACTACATTCTATAGCTAGGGTCTGTAGCCCATATTTTCATACCTAACACCATATATTCTAATAAATTAATATCATAATTAATATTTTTATGATACTACTAATCTAACCGTTATAATAGCTAATTTTCACATTCGCTATTGGTTTCTCGGTATCAGTTTTAAAACTAAGTTAGATAACAAAAAGTATATAAGTCAAACAGATTTAATTACGTGTGTCTAACCTTTGGATTACAAGTTCTTTTCTTTTGTTAAAATGTCTCTCTTTTAGATATGATAGTAATAGATATGATTATGCCTTAATTATATGAGTATTATTTAGTATTAAATTATTTAATTTGACTTTAATTTAAATATGATTCTCAATCTCTATCTTTTATTAAATTTAATTTATATTAATCTTAAACTAGCGAGAGATATATGTAAATAATAAAAAATAATCAAATAGATAAAATTTAATTAAACTTTCATCAAATTAATTATAAAAAGACATCAAAACACTTATTGTGATATATATATATATATATATATATATTACTCATAGCTATTAAGATAATATAATTATCAAAAAATAATATGCAAGGTAATATATTTAAAAAATAATAATTACCTATTGAACTAATAATGTCTTTTAAATTCGTTGCATTTCTATTATACTGTTAAGGATCTTAACCATTAGATCTTGATCAAACTGATTGATAAATAATTATCTCTACAGTACAAAAGAAGTGCTCCTAAGGGTCAAAGAGTCAGATTAACTCTGACTTGACCAGCTATTCGACCCGAATTGGGTCGAATTTGAATATAAAAAAAAATTAGATTTAAATATAGATTTGAATATGGATAGAATTTTTGAAAAAAATCCCGGATATGAATTCGGATCCGGGTCGGATATAATTTTCGTTTAAAATTTAATCAATATTTATTTAATATCTAATTCTCTATCCAAAAATTATCCATATCTATTTAAATAAAATATAATTTTAAATTTTGTTATCCATCCGGTATACTACTTGTCCGAATCTATTCAAATTAAAATTATGGATCCGTAAGTGCTCCTTATTTTGAGTCTTTCAGTTTTTTTTCAAAAGAAAATAATAATAATTATTAAAAGAGTTTATAATGAATTATGTGACCGTTGGAATGACGTGTCATAAAAGATAAATAAATAAAATTATATAAAAATAGGTAAATAGTTCGAGGGTCTAAGATGTAATTATTCCTAATTGGACGAATATTTGGGGTTTAGAGCGATTGGGAGATGGAAAAGGTCGGGGCGAGTAATTGGGGGTTCAATGCACGAATGCGTGGGAAGTCGAGCGTGGTGTACGTCGTGTCGCAGAGGTGGAAAAAAGATCAAAAAAGAAAGGCCTCAGAGAAGGGAAGGGAACAGCGATGTCAGAGAGGCCCACGCGCCCCAACAGGGACCTCCCACTACGGGAATTACGAAACTACCCCTAGAAACCCTTCGTGCTTACATTACATTACATCTATGCCCTGGTGGGAAATGGGGTCCACTTTGACATATATCCTGGTATTGGTAGGAACGCATACGCATAACAAGGGGAAGCTCAGTAGGTTGAGTAATTGCGTAGTCGCCTATAATTTTGAAAGTCAAACACCGTAGCCCGTTTCTTAAAGAGTATTGATCTTTTTATATTTAACTTATGATTGGCGGTTGCAAATCGGATCAAGTCTTATTGCTAATGGGTTAGTCGAGTTTATGTTGGGTCGGATCAAAGTGGAGCACATTGGCACCTATTAAATTGTTTGTTTGCGGTGTCTAGACCTAATCATCGAGCGGGCTTGAGGTACAAGGCCAATCGGGCTAGCCATTGTGTTCGCCAGCCCACCTATAAGTGGTTCGGATTGGGCTAAAATAATCTAATCCGTTACCGCCCGTAGGCCCATGAGAGCGCTTGTGAATTTTCATAATTTTTTTTACCGTTAGTACATAGTACCGTAGAAGTGGGCTAGGTCAATCACCAATAGGAGAGTTGGGTTTATAAAAAAATATAAAATGGTATAAAATACTAAAATCTTGTTAGTTTTCACTATAGTAATATAGGCAGGCTTAGTTGAGGGATGAACGGGCAAGCTTTTGTGCGGGCCAAAACTGGTGGGCTTTTGTGCGAGCTGAAGGGCAGGCTTTTAGACTGAGCCTTTGGGTCGGGCCGATGGACGGGCTTCCGACCAGGCTAGGCAAGCAAAAGGCTTGCCCGTGCCACCCATTGGGAGTTCGGGCTCAAGCTAAGCCGAGCCTAACCTGGCCCAAGCCCGGTCCAAATCGGGCCTGGTCAGACAGAGCACAAGTGGGCTGGGCCATTTGATCAGGTCTAGCGATGTCTTCTGCATAGTTTGGGTGGTATCCCTCTAGATTTAGACCTTAGTTTAATCTTATCTTAGTTAACCGAATAGAATAAAAGAAAACTATGGAACATCTTTAGCTTAAGATGCAATGTGACCTTACCGAGGCAATTCCACTTGAAACGAAGATGATCAATGGAATTGGAAGCTTAAATCCTTTTGCACTTTGATCACAGGGTAGTAAACAACAATTGGAGTAAAATGGATATATGATAATCGCTGATGTGTTCAGTTATAAAATAAGGATGTAATTGGCATAACTATTTTAGTTTTTAATACTAAAAGATGAGAGCTAATACTAATATAAGTTATTCTAATATTTAGTTCAATACTAATATAAGGAGTAATAATTTATATTTGATGTGTGATATTTTTGACCAAATGACAAAAGTACCCTTTATTGGCTTATTATAGTAGTAGTAATATATATTTATATAAACTTATAATATTTTTTTATTATAAATGTGGATGTTTTTTTATTATAACTGCGGACTTAAAATACTTCATATATCTGTATAGAATAGAAAAATATTACACTGCGAGGTAATGCGGGTTTTATAAGCCCTCACTATGAAGAAATTATCTCGTACTATATGTAAAATAATCATACACTACAACAAAATAACCATGCACTACGAGATAAGGTGGGATTATAAGTTCGTATTATAAAAAAATATAAGCCTATATTATGGGGTTATAATTTTTATTAGAACTATGGTTTTACTAAACTCTATATACTCGTAATTATTATATCTAATAAGCACATTCTCACATTTCTGAGATTAAAATATTTTTTACACTTGCTCCCTCCGTAAAAAATAAAATAACCATGCATTGAACAAGCTCCGCACTGCTAGTGGATACCCACATTTTTTTTCTTTCACTACTAATAAATATCCATGTCTTCTGCCCAACTACTAATATCCACATATTCCTTTGCATTGCGGATAAATAAGTTTGCACTGCATCCAAAAACCAACAAATACTCAGCAATGAACATTACATAAAATAAGTCTACACTACATAAAATAAGGTTGCACTGCATGTCGTTACTGATAGATACTAAGCACTACACTAAGTCTACACTACGGGGAAATGTAAGCTCACACTAACTACCCAAAAGCTCATGCATGCATACTTATAAATCATAAAATAAGTCTATACTGCATATTGTAATTGATAAATACTAAGCACTACATAAAATACATTTGCACTACAAAGAAATATAAGCTTGCACTAACTACCAAAAAATTCATGCATGCATACCTAGAATTATAAAATAAGTCTGCACTAGATATTATTATTAATAAATACTAAGCACTACATAAAATAAGTCTGCACTGCATATTATAAGCCTGCACTTACTATCTAAAAAAATTATGCCAGCATAGTTATTAATCTGAACTACATACTATAAGCTTGCACTAACTATTCAAAAATTCATGCCAATATAGTTATACATCCGCACACTATAGTATAAATTTGCATTCACATAAAATAAATTAGCACCAAGACATATCACCTTAAAGATATAAATATATCTCATATATATTAACATTATGAGTTGCACGTCTCGTGGTAATAATTGAACTCCTCATAAATCTATGCAGGATATATATATAAGACTAGATCTTTCATAATAAAACTAGTACCTTTCATAATAAAACTAGTACTGCAGAGTGGTAGGTAGATAACTATATAGCTAACTAGAGGCGCTGCACTTGCAACATCTTGCTAACATTGCTAGCACTAAAGACCTTATGGACGATGGCAAACTTGTAGGAATCGTCAAAAGGGAAGAAGGGGGCAAAGATGCAGTCTTTAGTGCATCACCTGCAAGAGTAGCTCGCAGGAGGTGCATAGTAGGAGCAAGCAAGAGCCTCCCTCTTATCGGTTGATTGGAGATATGAGAGAGATGTGCTCTTGCAAAGAGAGTGCTTCGTTGGAGGGAAGCATGCTCGTAGTGCTTCGTCAGATAAGAGGTTTGCAGAGGTTGAGAGAGCTCAACCCTGGGCATAGTGAAGGAGGTCATCGTTGCCTTTGGAGAGAAAAGAAAGAGAGAGACGAAGAGGAAAATATAACCATAGCTAATTACACCGAAAATTAGTGTAATCAACTCATAAAAATAAAAATAGTAATTTCAAGATATTAATAAACTAGTTTTTAAAAATTATAGAATAGAATGAGAGAAAAATTTAAATTAATATATTGAAATAAGATAAAATATTTAGTTAGTACACCAGAATAAAGAGACTTATTTTAGAATTAGTTTATTCCTATTCTATATAAGTAAACGAGGAACTAGAGAAGACACCAATTACCGCCGCGAGATTTGTGGATATCAGTCCGGAGGTCAGTCAGTTTACTTAAGCGAGAAGAGACCAAAACCATCAGGCATTCCAATGTCTGCTAAATTGCATAAAAAGAGAGCGACTTCACTTATAACTGACCATTTTTTCACTTATATCGTCATCTTCAATCAATAAACGTCACAGATGGTTCTCGCTTCCTGGTACACCAAAAAATTCATCCCGACAAGAAGATACACACATTCTGCGAACTCCAACATACGAGATGCTCTACAAAACCTGAGGATCTCCAAGATGATGTTAAGCACTCTTCCTCTTTAGTTTCTAATCTAACTGCATCGAAGTATTTTAAAAAGAACTGTTCATTAAACACATAATGTATGTATGTTATATAATTTGAAAGAGTGTCTATTAGGCATAAGGCCTGTATGACCTGCCCCCCCACATCACTATATTTCAAGAACCTGAAAAAAATATGGTCACCTCTCTGACCAATATGACACAATCAATTGTTTGGTGGAAGTTTGAGCAAGCTACCGTTCATGTTGGAATGATATACAACATAATTACAGGAAAAATCTATGACACATAAGTTGGTTTTTAGCAAAACCATCGAGGCTAGTAGCCTAACCAAGTTGACGGTAATGGCTGGAACCTGGACTTTGCACATGCCAACACATCATAGTAATCAGTTTGTGTAAAGCAATCACGGAAATCTGTAAACAACTTCTCATATACCCTCCACAATACTTCATATGATCTTGAGTACGGATATGGAAGGAAAAACTGCAACAGAACAAAAAAAGGAATAAGATAAAGAATTTAAGAAAAAATGACCAGACAAAGTTCGGCAAAAGGTGCAGAAGAAATGAAGTGCAGTACAGACAACTTAGAGGTGGGCAACCTAAAGGTGATACCAACAAAGAAATAATGTCCAATGTCCATCCATGTTTGTGATATTATCTTTTACAACTAATTTCTGCTGCAATGCATCTACTTAGTGAATAATCTCGTATTTAACTTCTTAAACAAATGTTATGGTGGATAGGTCTCTCTATACATATGGCGTGCTTACTTGTGGTCCACTATGATTGATAGATTAGAAGATCTTGATCTTGCATCTAGTCATACCACCACTCAAAATATAGAAATACCAATACTAGGGTGTGGTTCTCAGTGTCAGATTTACAGTTTAACTTCAATAATGAATTTAACCTCATAATTTTAGACTTAATGCTTGTGCAAACAACTCTCTTGCTCACCCTCGTTCGCATTTAGGAATATAAAAGAAGTCGTGGTAGTTCCCTGTTTATAGAATCATGAAAACCTAAAGCCTTGTTTGGTTTGAGGCCAAACTCTAAACTAAATTAGCTGGCTCTATTTCTTAATCTTAATTTAGATATCTTAAATTAGACTAAGGTAATTTCATAATTGGCTCTGAACAAGGCTAAGAGTGTATTTATTATTTATAACGTGATACAAAAAAGTGAAAAAAAAATATTAGATTTGGAGCAAAATAGATGATATGTACATTTGATGGACAAAAATATCCTTTTCATGTAATGATGGTGGTCATTATTATAATATACAAATATTATATGGTGTCTTATAATACATGAATATTATAATATTATAATATTCATATACAATAATATAATAATATTATAATATTATAATAACTATTTGCTGACTTAAGTACATATTTAGAAAGATTTGTTGGCTTATAAGGTGTTCATAATATGCGTTTGCGGGCTTAAGTGGGTATTTGCTTGCTTGTCTCGTGTTTAGTGAGAGATGAGAGATACTCAATTTGATATGATTTCACTTCTATATAATAGAATATATTTTATAATATAAAATATAAATATTTTGGAAGAGAGAAAGGGAGGAGAGATAAGATTGACAAGACATGAAATTGATAGATTTAAGTCATCAATAGTAAATCAAAATCAATTTGAAAGAATATTAAAATTTATATATTATTGTTTATTTATTTATTGGGGATTGAACTTGATTAGAGAAAAAAAGTTAATAACAAGGCCTAACTGACAACAAATTATCCTTTTGGTGATCAACAATCTATTAGGAAAACTTATATTTTGATGTCGGAATTTGATCGGGCCTTAGTAGGACAATTTTTTGTTAGTCATTCTATAGTCTAAAGGCAAGTAAGTCCTTTTAATGAAGTAAAAGTAAAACTGCTGAAAAATGTTGACAATACTTACATCTCCTCCTTGCGCAAGACGTTTCAGTAGCAAGAACGTTTTCTGGTTCTCTTCCAAATTGTTAATAACTGATAACCATATCAGTGAAGCAAGTTCATGGGCCTTGTCTCTTGACCTACCACAGGAGATAAACTGATCTGCTTAAAAAAAATGTTGCTGATTAGTTATAAGATTTTATATAAATTTATTCATACGTGGGAATGTCTAGAAGAAACAGCCATCATGAAATATAAACATGGATGCCAGCAGGAATCCCATTAGAACAAGCGATAAATTAGATAAACATCCAGACCAAGAGATGAGGGACAAAAGTTAGAAAGAAATCAATTCGACCATAGTTTCAAATTCTTTCAATTCTTTATGAAAATTAACTGACAGCACATATTGCAGTACACTTAAGTTGAACTAGACACTTAACATGGGCAGGGATGGAAGGATAGTACTTCTCATGAGGGTTCTGCACTTATGCCTATGTGCTCCCCATGTGGCAAAGACCAATTTGCAGATTTTCATTAGATAGTCATAAAAAAGAAATCCAAAAATCCTTTTTCAGAAAGTTCTATTATTATACCGATCAATAAGCCTTTGACATATTCCCTGCTTTGAAAGTTTGAGAAGCTTAGAGAAATGTGGCCTCATTCTCACTGTTACCAACAAATGTGCAGGCGTGATTTTAATCCAGCTTTCCCACATCCTGGCATTAAATGGGAGAAAAAGCAATAATTACAGAGTGAAAGTTTAAAACCCACCAATTATGGTTCCATGAAGTATGCTGGAAGGAGGTGGAACCATTGAAAGTTCAAGCTGCTCCTTCAGATAAAGATAAGTATGACCCACGAGTTCGTCAATTTCACCATCTGATGCAATAAGATGCTCAGCGACATATAAGGCTGCATATCTCCTGATTAAATAAAATAAAATAAAAAATTTACCATATAATTGCTACTAAAAATGATATAAAATAAAAAAGGAAAGCAGTGCGCTATCTTATTTTCCCAAATAACTGCAACAAGTAAGAGTCCAATTGCAGACTTGAGTTTATGATTGAGGCATAGGGTACACAATGAATAATACCCTGCTAATTTAGATGTCCTAAAAGGCTGATGACCAAGAATATTGCAATTAAAGCAACTGCATAAAAATATGAGGAAGATGAAATGATTTCTTATGATGCTGCACATCATGAATATCCAATTCCACACCATTTGAATGTGAATTGCGTAGAGAGTACCAGTAATAACCAAAATGTAGAAAAGCTTATAAAATATCTATCTTCTAGCATTGCTGCTGACATGCTCCACATGAACAATATATTTTCAATACTTACCTTTCTTTTAGTTTAAAACATCAAATGCAGACTTTCAGAACAGATTATCGCCAGACCAATAGATGCAGTGCTTTTCCCAATATTGTCTTTGCTTTTGGGAACAACAATTACCAGACCTTCAGACCCAACTAATTGGGTCAGTTCATCAGCACCTATATAAGAAGTATAAAACTGGGAAAGTAATCTTACATTTGACTGATAGCCTGATTCTCATGCAAGATTTATGCCACTTCGGTTATACATTAGAAAGAATATCCCGTGAAACATATTTTATAAATATCTATGCTAGGAACAAACATATTTTGCATATTTCTTCAGCACAAAAGAGTGGCAGGAAAATGGTCTCTGAGTTGGTAGAGAGTAGCATCATGAGATATGAAATACTGATAGGCTTGAAAAGGAACAGGCAACTCTGGGTGTACTTGGAACGAAGAAACATCAAAACATAAAAAGAAGGTATAGTCACAGGCCAATTAGAGGTCTAAAACAATCTTGTTAGATATCTGGTGGATTGGATTCTATATGGGCTTTCCTTTACAAGGGGATGCAACACAGATTTTGGCGACTCCAATTCAGGACATCCTCATCTTGTATTCAGATGTACACACCTAATAATCCTATATGGTTCTTCTACATAATTGTGCAACCTTTTCAGGAGCAGAGAAATGATTTAATTCAAAATCATTGCAGCTGGGGTAACACACTAAAAGCAAGTCCTGTAAGCTCTACTAGTCGAACATCTATCACATAATTTAAAATTTCCTTTTGTCCAATGGCAGTTTTATATGTGTTCCACAGTCTCTCAAGTGCTAAACCTTTGGAAAATATTTCTGCCGCTAGCCAAACAATAAGCTGCAGCTGTGTTTTCACGCCCATCAAAAGTCTAAAACCATCTATTCAGATCCATAATCCATGATATTCAGTGGAGATCATACAAAAAGCAAAGGGTAGATCATAGAGTTGCTGGCTATTTCATGTCAGGCATTCTTGTCTAGTGTTCTCAGTGTACTCATATTTAAAAATTTGTAGTGTTTTAAGAATAAAGAAAAAACCTGATACTCATGCCCAACAATGTCACTAGAGGTAGAGGCAAGATGTATGTTCGCACATAAATATATACCGCATAACATACATATATTTTTGGTTCTATTTGCTACCATACTGGTGGATCACAATTGCAATTTTGTACTGTTTTACAATTCCTAATTTCTAAATCTTTTCTTGTACAACAAGTAGTTTCATTTTCATACAAATATTTCCACAATCAAATATAGAAGACTATCACAAAAAACTTATTAGTTGATTAAACCCAATAAAGGGATTCTTCATACATGACTATGCCGATTATGATAAGAAAAAAGAAAGGAAATAACGACTACCATATATATGGACAATATATAGAATAAGAAGACATGCAAAAGCAACAGTTGTGAAACTCCTCTCTGATGATATTATTACATTATTAGTGACACTTTTCTAAGGTAAGAATCTGTTAGTTGATAAAGGCATAGAAACTTCAGACAACATAGCAGCATAACATGACTCACAAATATCTGAGAGAGAGAGAGAGAGAGGGAGAGTTGCATCTCCACTACAAAGCCCATAACTAGAGCATTGCCCAAATTCTGCAGTCTAACATATCACCTTCAGCAAATACATCAAAAGACAAACAGATTTAAAGAATCAAATGGCAGAAATAAAACCTGATTGCCTATGTAAACTCATAGTGACTTTGACTTGAAACAATTGAAAGAATCAATTCCTTTAGAGAAGTGAAAAGCTCCGACCATCTCTCTCCAAATAACTTAATATGAATTCTAATACCAGACCCAACCTATCATGATCCAACATGACCTTTCTATCTGGATCAGACTTGACTTAATCAACAAATTTGAATCACCCTGCTTGAACAGTCTTATTGGACCAACTAACTTGACTTGATCCCGTCAGACACATTGTCAATGGTTTTGCATTTGCTTGGCACCAAATCCATTTAATACATTTTAAGCACAAGAATCTATACAGTGGTGCTGGAAAACCAAATATCAACTAGGACTTAGGAACTATCATTTGTTGGACTACAGTTTGGTCAATTTAGCCCCGACACTTCCATGCACTAAATCAATCAGTTCAGTTAATTTAGCTCTAACATTGCCATACAATTCCATTCCGAACATCAAAAAACAGCAGGAGGAAACACCCTTGCAAAACAGACAGACCTTTGAGACATTGAAGCACTTGAAACTATGGTTAAAGTTCCGGTTGGTTTTGGTTTTGACTCTTGGAGGAAACAAGACATTTGAGACAAATAGATTGGTTTCAGCTGATAGTGTTCCAAAAGCAAAGCCAAAACCAGCAATCTTGAAATAGCATAACTCATCAATTTGAAACATGGATACATTTCAAAAGGAAAAGGTTCATGTTCACTTGCAAAGGTATATAATCAAGCAACTTAAGTAATTATCTATACTTTAATGCCTCGCTTACTTTGGAAATAAGGTTAATTTTAAAATAGATATTCTTCTTTGTTATTACTAAATGAACTCTTTATTCTAAGAATAATTATTTTTATGTTCACTTGTATTCTAAAATAAAAGTAATAATTATTTTTAATGTGATATAAAGTAAAAAAAAAATGGAAAAGAGGTTGATAAGATAGACTAATGATAAATTAGTAATTTGGTTAGTGTGTGGTAAGATATAATTTTGATAAATAGTATTTGTATTCTAGAATAAATTTTTTATGATGTTTAGCTGTTATTCTAAAATAAAAAATTGTATTCCAGAATAAGAAAAAAATTATTCCTGAAGTGAGCGAGGCTTAAGGATTGATACACCAAAATCACCTAAAATATTTAGAACTAAATTATGCTGGAAGAGATAATGAATAACAAATCACGTAAACAGAGAAAAACAACATATGAAGAACGAAATAATACCAGGAACTCAATAAATAAATAAACACATGTACAAAATCGAGTTGCATATTAAGTCATTGAAAGCTATAATTAGAGTACTCATTAACAAACTCACCTTCTACCTGAACCTCGAGGAATTGGTCCAGGCCACCTTTTCTTGCGGCCAGCTAATGGCCAATTCCTTATAATAGCCGTTTGCCAAAAAGATTCCCCCCGAAATATCGTGGCCCAATGCTTATTGACACATGAAATCTGACCCCAATCACAGATAGGTGTCCGAACAAAAATTTCTACGAGGAGATGATCAGGAAGCCTTCCAAATGAGTCACCACAATAGTCCATCAAATGGCTAAAAAGAACAATTAACAACTGCCAATTATTTGCTAACAAAAGAGAACAAAAGCATTCTATGCAGAGATAACTGACACTAAACATCCTTTGTCCTTGTCCCTGTTCATTCATGTAAGAGTGATCTTCATGCATCACTATGTAACTCTGTACTTTCAACTCATATTAATTATTAGGTTTAACTATAATATCTGTCTATAACAAAAAAAATTGTATCATAATCTTGAGTCTAGATTGCATTGCAATGAAAATGACAGTGCAAAAGAAGAAAGTGTCAAAACTACAAAACCTTTTGATATTGCTTCGTCAAACTATACAAGTTGTGTCCAGGAATATATAGCAATAATGCTTTTGTCATTGTCAAGGATTGTTGTGCTAAAGGCACGAGGCATGCTGACCTTGGCTCGGCACAAGGCATTGCTAGCACGTACTATGCTAAGCGTATTGGCATATAGAAAAAAACAATCTTTAAATCTTTCTAGAGCTTTAAAATGGATTTTAAAGGCTGATGTAAAGACCTTCAACATTAGATATTAGTGTAAATATGCAATTATATTCTACTGATATACTTTCATTGCTTTTTCTGATTTTTCTCAGATCTTCTAAGTAGGGGCAAATAACTTCGGGAAAATTGGAAGTTTTCTTTGATTTCTTAAATCTGAAGTATAATCTATATAGATTAAGCACTACAATGCAAATACTAATAAAAAGAGATGAAAGAGGCTCCAAATTAGTTAGTTTTTCTTTTTTTTTTTGACAAATCAATTTGTTTAAAGTAAGATATGTTCAATTCCAAGTGGGGATGTGTAAACATTCCTGAGTATCGATACTGATAATTCATTGCCATGATATGTATCGACCCGTATCAACCCTGGCCAACCGTGTCGATGGGCACAATAATCCATATATATTGTATGCAGCAGGTTAAGGTGAAAACTAGTCGGTCTATGTCTAGTTGCTCCATGTGGTTTTGATAGGATCCAAAAAGTTGAATCATAGGATAGTAGGACATATTAAGTAGTAGCTCCTAACCGTCCCTGATGATGATGAAATCCACCGATTGTACATCTTATAAGTCAACCCAAAGCATTTGAACTACTGCTCTCTATCCTAACACCAGAAAGCCACTTAATAGTACCAGTCTAGACAACTTAATAACCAAGCCACTTGAGTAATATAATAACCAACAGTTCTATATCAAACAGACTTATTGTAGTATTTAGCTAGTCAGTTAGTTCTTATTCAACAATAATTCGAGATCAACTTGTTGTCTCAACCAGTCCATCAGTCCTACAATATCCTTTTTCACTAAGCTGAAAAGTATAAATGACATGATTTTGTATCTCCTACTAACACAATTCACTCTTTCCACTGAAAAATATTTGTGCCACTTTGAAAAAGCATTTCTCTTTAGTTCCAATATCTGCAACATAGAAACATGTCTGTTCTATATAATTCAGATAGCTATTTGATTATAACAGCTTAATTCGTCAGAGAAACCTTCTCCACTTCTAGAAGGTGCCCATCAACACGGGCCAGTGCTGTTCCAATGCTTGCTTCATTGTTAGATATTATCCTTTATAAAACCATTGCTCATTATCAAAAGTTCAAAATATGCATGTTTCACAGCCCTTGATGTCATCAACGATTGACAATTGTTTCATTGGAACTGCATATGCATTTTCCCTGGGTATCTCGGATAGAAATCAAACACGTATATGCCTGACTTAGAGAATTCTATTCAACAAGACAAACATAGCAATACAGGATCAATAGACTAAACCATGATATATAGTCCATCTAAACCATCATGCTACTTATCTGAAAGGACTAGGATCTACTAATGTAACTATAAGGAAGTAACTCACAACATCAAGAGGAACATGTTCACCAAGCTACAAACAGCCCGCACACCATGTTCGAGAAGGAGAGGGAATGCTCCAATAAACTGAAAGGTCTCTAAACAACCATCACCTAGAGTAACAATTGGTTTCTGAAATCTGATCTGAAACCTAGTGGAATAAAAAATAAGAAGAAGAATTAAGAGCTTGTTAGTATCGCCAATATTATTAGTCTAGAAGGGGGAAAGAAAATACAGAATCACTAATATTCTTCAACGTGCAAAGACACAATTTTAGCAATTGAGCATTAAAAGCAAGACCTGTGAATACCATACAACCTCGTGCAAAAGATAATATTCAATATTCATCTACTTATTTGAAATGGATGAACTCAATTCGTGGTATACGGGGGGAAGAAAAATCTGAAGTTAACAAATTCATGTAAATAGACATGCTTACTGCTGTATTGGTTGTCTTCAGGACCTTTAATGGAAGCGGCGACCGTCGGGTGAAGGGGGAGAGTCGTCGAAGAGAAACGAGGCAGCGACCGGCCGGAAAAGAGGGAGAGTCGTCGGAGCGTGATAGAGGCGATGTCCGGAGGGTGAAGATTGAAGAGGGAGACCTGTCGGAGGGATTGAGCGAGGGAGAGATGGAGATGAGTCGCGTAACTAGGGCTTCATCTCTTGAAGAGGGAGGGAGAGTCGAGAGAGATGAGGAGGGACGGAGGGAGTGTGGGTTATGACTTGTGAGATGGGTTAACGGGTCGGGTCGGGTAGCGGGTTTGGGGATTTAGCTTACTGTTTATTATTTAGATATTGTAAGCAGCTTCCGTATCCGGAAAAAAAATCACATATACAAGTATCTGTATCTGTATCCGTATCCGTATCGGTACTTGAGTGTTTTTGTACTTAATTCTATTGTTTAGCTATAACGGCAAAGACTAAAACTACTGCTAATACTTTAGTGGCACTAAACAACAATTACTCCTGCATGCTTTAATTTATTGTTAGAATAATTTAGTGACATAAACAAAAAAAAAATGCTGCTATATTCTTTAACTTCGGCAACTTCACAAAATAAATGTTGCTAAATATTTAATTATAGTATCATTAAAAATCAAAATATTCTTAATGACTTAACTTTAGCAGCATTAAAACTCAAAGTGTTGCTAAAGGATTAACTTTAGCGGCATTAAAATAAAAGGGCTAGTATATAGCAACAATTTTACTCAAATATTGTTTAATCTATTTAGTAGTAATATTTTAAAAATTGCTAGTAAGAAAGTGTTGCTAAATCTCAGTAGTGCCTTGATGGCTTCACTAGTTGACGATTACTTTATTGGAACTTCTAAATTCATGTTGGAGCTTCCTTGGCGCATATTTCAAGCAGTATACAGATAGTGATATTATCAAATGCATCTCAATTAGCCTCTAAAGATCTATTTTTTTAAGAGAACCCAAAGACTAAGATATGAGCTAGACAGACATAAGCCCCATCAAACTATAGCCGATATACTAAGTCATCTAATCTAAATTTTAAATCATATGCGTTGTCGTGTTATTACTTCAAACCAAATGTCACTAAGACATTGCTCTAAGCATCGCTTTCTTTATAATAATTGTTTAGAGTTGAGTCACCAAAAAAAATTTCTCTACAATAATTGTTTGGGGCTGGATTTGATTTCTACAACCTTCTTGGTTATAAAAAAGGGTAGGTTCCAAAAATCCTCTTTACTCATAATTTTCTAGGAAAACATTGCTGAGGATCTCAATACCATTAACATTAAACTATACAATAATTATAATCCGCTAGTAATATGTCTATAACTCAATTAGCATACCAAATATTTATACAGACAGACAACAAAAAGTAACAAGTGATTGAGCAAAATTTAGTAGAGAAATCAAATACAAAAAATTATGCTAACAAACGAATAGATCTTGATAACTCAAATCATCTTCCTTGATTAAGATACTCATTTTACTCCATTCATAATTTTATGACCAAACTTGATTAAAACCTTAAATTCAAAAGAAGAACAATTCCAAATCCAATTACCAAATACCATACAATCCATCAACAAATCCAACTCCTACTCTTTCATGGACTAAACAATTCAACCCAATACATCTCTAACCAATCATGATCCAAACATAATAAAAAAACATACTTTATCAATGATCAAGATAAATCCGAAGACATAAAAACTTGGAGGAAGAAACAACATATAAAGGAAAAGAAAAGGCCCAAAACATATCTTATTAGAGAAAAAAAAATACCACCTAAGAGAGAAAGAAACATAAGGATTCTTGCAACATACGAGATTCTAAGTGTGGGGTGAAAAATTAAAAATAAAATAGTAAAGTTGAATAAAATTATAAATATTCAACGTTATGTCAGTCAGAGGGTGGTAGATGGTCGAGGGTGGTAGATGGTCGAGGGTGGTAAGAAACGATCGTAAGATAGAATGGCTTGTAGAGGAAGATGGTGGTTAGGATTTGAAAAGAAAAGATGGGCAGGAATGGAGATGATGATAGATGATTAATTTAATTCTACTCCTAGTTTACTCTTATGACTACTCCTATGCTAGTTACTCTTACTTTTAAGATAAATTATGACTAAAATATAATTCTCAATTCTTTAATAAATGATTAAATAAAGGAGCTTAGCCCTTTATATATACAGGTTGCCCTATATGCTTACATGTCTCGAATTAGAATTTTTCTTAAATACTTAAATGGCTTAATTAGAGTTGCCTTAAAGGTTTATATAACTTAACTGAACTTGTATTAAAGGCTTGCATGCCTAATTAGATTTTTCTTTGATACTTACATGACTTAATTAAATTTCTCTCTTTGAGGATTTCGTAACTTAACTAGAATTGTCTTAAGTGCTCACATAACATAACTATAATACCTTTAATGGCATACATAAGAGATAAAATATGAATAAATTAAAAGATAAATATGCTTGATTCATCGAGCTCAATATCTGCATGATATGATTTGGCCTGATTTGTTTGCATCAAATTATTGACTCATTGCTATTTTACAAAATAAAAAAATTGACTGATAGAAAAACTTTTTGGATTGAAACTGTAACAACTAGAAAAATGATAAAAAATTAGACGTGCACGTGTGGGGCACATGTGCTAACTTAAGAGTGCCCCCTTTCCTCTCTTCCCCCTCTCTCTTTTCTTTTTCTCCTTCCTTTCTTTTCTTTTTTCTTTTCTTCTTTCTTCTCCCTGCCGGCTCATTCTCCCTCTTTATTTTTCCTGCTGCATGGGAGTGTTGCTGGAACCGCCGACCCCATGGATCGAAGTGCCAGAGCTGCCTCTCTCATCAGGTAAATTTAATTAAAAAATATGTTAGTGTTTGAGTTGTTCTCCTTCAAAACTTTCCCCTCTCAGTCTCAACCAGTCCCATGAGCTTTCCCTTTTCGCGAGGATGCTCTCGCTGGTGCCCTTTGGAGCCCTTGTAGTAGGAACCACTAGACGGCCTCTCACTCTGGCCGGTGGCCTTGACAAGGGCGATTCTCATCGTCGGCCGCCTTTGGCAGCTAAGCTCCCCCTTAGCTAGCTTATGCTAGCCGATGGGAGGGTGCTAACGGGGTCAGGTGAGGCTACTGGTGGCCGAGATTGCCGGCAGCTTCCCCACCCCATCATTGGCAATTGTCACCTCCTTCGTCGATCGGTTGGCATCGTGGTGCCTTCCTCAACTAACGGGGAGTTGGTCGACGTACCAACTTGGTTGCTGGCGACGATTCTCGACAATAGCTCTTTTCCTTCACTTTCTCGACTAATCCAAGTCAAGGAGGGGGTGGTCGGGCTCGGGTTGGGTGCAGCTAGACTGAGTGCTAGGTCGGGTTGGGTGAGACCTAGCCTAAGTGTCGAGCTTACACTAGGTGCGGCCCAGCCTAAGCTTGGGGTAGGTTGGGCTGCTTGTAGCTCGGCCCGAGCTTGGATCGAGTTAAGTTGCCTGTAGCTCAGCCCAAGAGAATGGTGGGTTTGGGGCTACAAGTAGCCCAGCCCAAACTTTGGCTACAGGCAACCTAGCCCTAAATTGTGAGTGTAGCTTGGCCCATGTGGCTTTGGTGGATAGTATGGGCTTCGGGTCCATATCTTAGTGGATCAAGTTGGTGGTTTTTGAGTTGGTTGTTGCTTAACCCCTTTCTTTAGACCTAATTTAAATAGGTCAATCGTTGTTCATCTATTCTATTATAATTTCAAATCCTTGATCCAACGGGAAATATATTTAATTATATTAGAGGGTCACTTGCTAGTCATATCATGGGTGTAAATCAATTTTAATGAATTGGACCGTGAGCCCTAATTAATTGATATTTTTAACAGATAGTAGTGTTTGCTGCATTAATTATTTTATAAATTAATCTTATTGAGCTAGACCATGGCTTGAGAGTGCCATTGCAAATAACACATATCAAGAACTAGCTCCAATTGAATATTAATTTTTGTTGATTATAATTTTGGGCTAATTCAATTTTATCAAAGGAGTCAGTGGTCCGACTGTATTTATATTAATTGCTCTTATCGAAGAATTAATATAGATAAATGTAGGAAAATGATATCAAGCAAGTTGTATTTTTTTTACGGAGCTTGTTAATTAAATATTGTCTACGCAATCTTTCGTAAATTTTGGTAATAGTGATTTTGGCGATAATTTGAGGAGAATATTTTTATTATATTTAACAATGCATCAGGCCTTGGAACAGCTGTGCCGGCTCTACCTGATTATTAAAGGTAGGAATTACAAAATAGATCTACCTAAGCTTGTAATAAACGTCAACAAGATTATTTAACTAATTAGTGATAGGAATATTGTGCTCATACTTTTTATTACTTTTCTTATTGAGGTGGACTCCGTACTCTATGAGGATGATCTCGTGGTGTAGTTGCAACTAGTATTAGGAAAGCGGTTCAGGCAAGTAAAATTCTTATAATCTAAGAGTAGTGTAGGAAATGAAATAACTTACCTTATAAGTTATTTCATAGTATACATGTGCATATGTTTTCCTTACAGTTATTATTACGTGTCATGCAAGGTAAACTATTTTGTTGTTCAATAAGATTTTGCATATTATGATTCTGTGTATATTTATTAGGCATGAATATGTGTGTTGGCATGTAAATCATGATAATGCTATGTTGCATTATGCTTATTGTGCTTATAATGTTATGTCACTTGCATATGTGCATGATCATAAAAGTAGTGAATGCTGCGTCTCAATAGTACCCGACTCTTACCCAGCTAAGGTTAGGGGTGGGGGATATTCTTATGCTTATATATATTAGGGCTCATGCCTGAGGTCTTAGTTTGTTGATCCTAGATAATTAAGCAGTTGTTTCACCAAGTGATGAGCGATTTACTATCGATCGATGAGAGTCATAACCTTTAGGGTATTTAAAATAGAGAGAAGGGTAGGATGACGTAGATCTAGCAGTATCCGATAACGCAGGGTGAGGTTGTCTATGAGAGACGGCTCATGATTTCCGCATGGTAGTGTGATGATATAGAGCCGAGGGCTCAGATGGTAATATCGATGTGCGATACAGACCTTTGTGATGGGTTTATGACTGAGGTCCTTAGTCTACGGTGATAGATATTCGGTCATAATATTTGCCAGGTGATGGGCTGATGATTCTATCGCTAGGATCTACCCTTCCTTGAGGGTATATGTGTGGTGGAGTGATAGATGATGATGTGTCTTACGGCATAGCTTTACGAGCCTATATTATAGACTTGGTATCCGAGATAATACATATTATACGGTGTGGTGCTGACATGGCGTATAGGCGGAGCTCAGTGCAAGCTCAAGATGGAAGACTTGATAGTCCAGATGAATTGTATGATAGGTAACTGATTGCTAATGCATGTGCACATTAGATGAATATATTGTGTATGAGATACTAATGCATTGATTTGATCATAATGCACATATTCATATTTACTAATTGTTGCATTATTTATCACACTATTTCTAGACTGTAGAAGTAGAAACTTGTTGAGCTTTATACTCACCACCTTTTAGTGAAAATATTTTTAGATTAGTAGATGAGCCGGAGTTCGTGGTAAATTTAACGAAGATTGGCTTGAGTCTTTTTATTCTAATTCTTATTCTTATTCTTATTTTATTCATGTAAATTAAGCTAATAGCCTGTAGCTCTTGTGTGGGCTTTATTTTATTTTGTTATGGATATGTATTTTGGGCTTGTTATGGCCTTAGTGTTGTGGCCTTAGTGTTGTGGACTTCTTGTTTGTATTATTTGTGAAAATGTGAGCTTTTCGCTTATATATTGTGTTGAAATATTGACCAGCAAATCACGTGGGCTTTACCTACGTGAATGGGCACGTGTTTGATGGCGAGTATTACAAAAACTGAGAAAAAAAATATAAGTTTTCAAAAGATTCAAAGAAAGAACTATCTTATTTTTAAGTATGAAAACCGTCATTGCAGATTTTAATGATGTTCATGCATATGTTATAAGTCAGTTTAACTTATAGATTGATCGTATATTAACATATATTTACATATTAGTGTATGGTTAATACTTAAAATCATGCATAATAAGGAAATGTTTGATTTTGATATAACGTAATCAATTTTGACATCTTTAATAAGAGTACAATACATTTTTATTTGGATTAGATTAATTTTTGATTAATTTTGTAACATATAAAATTGACCCCAAAAAAAATCAAATCATGTGTCATCTTGTATTTGACATATTTTGGTTTAATTCTGCGTTTTATGAGGATTTCTATCCTTGGATTTATCTATAAAATTTCTTTTACAAATTTGTTATCATTCAAATGATCTTGATGATTTGCTATTCTCTTGCTTTTGAGTGGATTATCTCCTTCCTTCATAGCGTTTTATAGTTACTTTGTTAGCATGTACTTGAAATATTTGTTCTGATTGCTTATCTTTATATGATATCTTAGTTGATTTGCTTAACCAAGTTTTTGGCCAGTTGGCCTCTAGCTAGTTTGGGAAGGGTAAAAAATTATCCTTGGAGGCCTTCAAGATCATCAAATAGTAACTAGATACCCCATGAAGAGTGAGGAATTTAGTGGGAGAATGCAGAGTTTTGATTAATACCTTTAGTAGATTTAAAGTTCAGTATACTATAAGGGACTATAACATGACTGTAGATTAGGCTGCATGTTTGGGCAAGAGTGAGTTAAGCCTTTGCTAGATTGGGCTACATGAGCCTTTTCCCTATGCATTATGTTAGATATTGTCTGTTGACTCTAGTGCCGGCTTAGCTGGTATTAGAGCAAATCATAGATAATACAAGCTCTTTCTCATGAAAAAAAAACTTAGCCATATATTTATTTCCATCATGCACTTTGCTGAAAATTGACTTAGTCAAAATTAATTTGGAATTAGATTTGAAGATTTTATATCAAAATAATTTATTATAATACCCAAACATTTTACAAGTTTTTTCTAATATTTGTGATCTTCACGGATATTTAGTGTAAATATCTCAGATAAGTTCATGTATCTTGGTCTTAAAGAACTTTTGTAAACTCTAGAGAATTATTTAGGAATTGTGTTTTTTCATGGAATTAATAATGAAAAGATTGTAAAAACAATACTTTTATAACAATAAATTCATGAATAAAATTACTTTTAATTGAGTTATACAAATTAGATTCTCATATATGATTAAGTCACATAGCTTATGAAAGATCAGATCGTGCATCTACAAAATCAAACATTGATGCAAAGAAGATACAAGCTTATGGTTTAGAATCTTTTCTAGATGAGGTCAGGGCGTGTGGACGGACGAACGAAATGTAAAATTTAAAATAATATTAATGCTATATCTGGACAACATTATCAAGACAAGAAAGAAAAGTTTTGAATACATCTCAAACTTAGAGTTTCCCTCTATGTTCCTACTACAAATTAAAGAGTATTCTCACATCTATTTAAGAAATTTAAAGCGAGAGGGTGAGATATCCAGCTAAAGGAGAACTCAAAGCTATTAAAATTTTAATATAAAAAAGTTTTCTAGTTTCCATATGGAGCTTATGTTCCATTATTGAGTACGGAGAGGTTGTACTTCTACCAAAGATGATCTTAGAATATCGAAGACGTTGAACACACTCATTTACCTATGTTTTCAACATGAGGATTGGGGTTTTGACCTGTGGCTTAGTGGCGAAATAAATGCCGAGGCTTTCTACTTATAGAGTAGTTAATCGAGAAAGAGTTTGAACATACGAGAGATTTCAATTAGAGATATTAGTGCGGTGAGAGGAATTATAAGTAAAACTTATTTCTACTACTTAGTTTGGGTGGATCCAAAGTTCTATTCATTTTTTAGTGAGAGAATTTTTTCATGTTAAAATAATAGTGTTGTGTTATTTGCCATATTTTTTTCATTCTTATTTAGCCTTTTCATTTTCTACTCTTACTCGGATTTTTATTCACCTAACTTGAGTTCGATGTTAGTATTTAGAGTAGAATTAAGATTTTCATCTCCTACTCAATTTCAGTTTTAAAATTTGATTTTTTTTGTCAAATTTCTAAATCTAGTAGGATTAAATTTTCCTAAAAGGAATTTAGAGTTGGTTTTTTTACTTGACTTGAAATTTTATCTTTCCATCTCTAAATCTGGTTGGTCTAGAAATATATTCTCTTTCTAAAATTTTAGATATAAATACCTTGGCAAAATAAGAGTTCAAGTTGGAAAAGTTTGGTTTGCTAGATGACATTTATATGCTTTTCAGACAAAGAGTCATAGAATTAGCTACTCCTTGAGCATCTTCCTTTAAATCTGAAATATTTTCACTAAAAAATGATGAGTCATAATACATTAAGTATAGTCTAACTTAATCTAAAAATAATATACATGCTCATAAATATTACTATAAAATAAAATATAAGTGTGATTATTTTTTAGTAAACTTTTAGTTACAAGATCAACAAGATTTATATAATATCTTACTTTTAATAAGCCATAAATCATATACAACCACATGCTCACATAAAACTCAACACCTCGATGAGAAATTGATATCTAACAGTAATATTGCCTATACATGCCTAAGGACGCTACTATCATCTATTGCCGCTAATGATCCCAATCATTAAGCACATACCTTATCTCCATCATCACTATCCTATTAAATCATCACATATAGTTGATGCAAATCTGGTCATCATTGATTGCATCATGAGGATATTTAGCTTGGTAGATTGAGCATATTTATATTTTAATTTATTCATGCATATATAAGCCCTTAAGATAAGTCTAATTAAGTCATGTAAGCCACTAAGACAAGTTCAATTAAATTATCTAAATTACTAAGATAAGTTTAATTAAGTCATGTAAGCCTAAGAACTTATATGACTTAATTAGACTTACTTTAAGGATTTAGATAAGTATGAATTAATTAAAAATTAAATAGGTTTAATCCACTGAGCTCAATATCCACATGATACGAAATGATCTGACCCGGTTCGCATCATTCTCATACTCCTTTGTTCAGGCTCTATGGGTTGCTTTCAATAGAATTTAGCCAATTGGTTTACCAGACCCAAGCTAATAATTTCCAACTCCTTGATAGTAAGCTTGATGCCTACCTACCATCATTTTTTTTTGCTCCTTGCAATCTTCAGCATCTAAACATATGAAATTATTGTAATAATATGTTGTTTAACTTTGTTAGAGAACAACCTAATCTTGTAAGAAAAAAATGCTCGCTCTTTCTTATGAGTACTTTAAGATCCCTTCCTTTCCCCCTTCAACCCCCCTTCTTGCATTTGCTGGAAAGCCCCTACTTCCACCCTCTTAACCCGGCTTCTTTAAACTCAATAGGGCAAGCTTCATCTTACTTTTCATTTTGAAGTCCCAACAAATTCAATAGGGCAAGCTTCATCTTACTTTTCATTGGACTTTCTGATTATAGCCAATAAGTATATGATCTCTATGATTCCACCCTTGCTACTAAAGCTATTGATCTCCACGAAGTCTTCTGTGCATTCAGCGTCAACGTATCACCCTCATATAGGTGAAGATCAATTCATTGCTCTCAAAGACATCTATCCTGTTCCTTAGACTATGACTTTCATCATGGATGACTACATTTATTTACTTCTATTTTTTCTTTCTATTAACCATAAGTATTACAACATTAACAAGTTTATTCACTAACTCATATATGTTGGTAGAAATATGAGTTATGATTGTACTTGGGAAGAGCCGTGCCCTAACTCTTTAGTTCACTTTTTTTGTTGCAAATGTTAGCAACACATTTTATAATCATGATGGTTAATTAATCTATTTTTTTCTTATTTTAAATTTAAGATAAAACGTTGATATATACGATGACAAGGTGAGTAGACAATGTGTGTAAAATGAGGTCGTACGTCAGTAGACAATATGGAACATAAGACGAACATATTGTGGACATGCATGAGTGGACTATATAATGATTGTGATTATAAAAATAGTTTTTCCTTAAAAATCATATATATATAATAGGAAGTAAAACTCTTATACTAGATTCTTATAAATGTGTTTTGCCTTGATAATATATGTAGAAATAAATTAAGGATGCTCATAACTAAGTTGAGCCAAAAAAGAAAAAAAAATATATAGGCTTCAAGCTTAAGTTGAGGCCACCCCAAACTCAGAAAAATTATTTGGCATGGACTTTGAATTGGAAAACTTGGACCTAATTGTCAAGCTTGATATATTGAAAAGAAAGAGCAGTCAAGGGAAGAGGCGGAGGTAGGAGAAGGAATAAGAGGTTGTTACAACGGTGGAGGAGGAGGTGATAGTCGTGAAGAAGAGGAGTGACGATGATAAAAAAAAAAACAAGCGTTGAGAGTGGTCATAGTAAAGGGGAAGATGGAAGGGTGAGGAAGGGACAAGAGAGACAACATAGAGATGACGATAAGAAAGAAGGAGCCGATAATGAAGAAGAAAAACAATCGGCACGAGATTGAGTAAGGAAGGGAGAATGGGAAAAGAAACTAGGTTAATTGTTGTTTGGCTAGGTCAAGCTTTGGGTCAGGTCGACTGGTTAAGCTGTTGATTAGAATCTTGAGATAAGATAACGGGAAATCCAATCTTGACTAATTTGGCTTTAAGCTGGGATCCAGTATTTGTGGGCTATGACTAATTTGGCTTTAAGCTGGGAGCTTGGGCAGTTTTTGGGCTATGAAGGAAGCCTAATAATGAGCACCCCTAAAAATAAATATGGATGAACATTTGATCGATCAATTCAACACATTCAATTCCCCGTCAAGAGGTTGACTCCAATTAGCAAATCTGGCGCAAGATGGGCCAGTCCAGTTACGGCCCATAGGAAACCCTAACTCGCAGCTGCAACTCTCAATTCGCTTTCCAACCCTTAAAAGCTTTTCTATTGCGGCCAAATCCAAACCCTCTCTCTCCGCCGTTGAATCCGAGGCTCGATCTCGGATTCAGCTGCTCGATTTCATCAAAGCTCCCGTTCTTCCTTTGATTCGTCGTTGTCTTACCTCGTCCTCGTTGTTTTCGAAGCAGGTGAGGTGATCTCTCGCTGGATCTCCATCTGTCATTTGCGTTACCTGTCAGCGATCCGAACTATGCTCAAAAGATGAGATTTATATTTGAATTTGAGTTCTTAATGTCTTAGTTTAATCTTTGTCCGTTGTCCTTTGTCATTGTATCAATACGAGATAGTTGGAAGAATTATTTTTTTCGCTCTTATAATGGGATCTTTCTGGTTTTTGTTGATTCCATGTGTTTATGGGAAAAAAACTTTTTTCTTCTCTTGTTGATGTTGCTTTTTAATAGTTTCTTTCTCGGTTGTTTTATATCGAATTCTAATATTACTTGTCTTTAGATCATAAGGATGCAGATTGTTAGTTTTAGTTAGAGGTGTTCTACATCGCTTTTGAACTTCAGGGATGTAATCTGATTGAATTATTTCAGGTGTGACAGTGTGATGTGGCCTTACATTATTCTTGTAAAATTGTTTACAGTGGTAAGTCTAATGTATGGTACTTATACAAACCAAGAAGTCTTCCTCAATTTGTGGAGATAAATGAGTTACAGTCGTGGTAATTCCATTAGCTCGGTTGTACTAAATGTAGTCCTGAGCCTCTCCATTCACATATCCTCAACCAATAAAATACTTAGATGAAAATCTAAATCTTTAGAACATAATGGGAGACTAAAACAAGTTATAATCAATCTAAAAAGCTTGTCAATATCAGTTTCTTTTTCATCTCATGCTATGTGCTGTTAAGTTTATGAGGCTTATGCTCAAATAGTTACGGTTTTTGTTCTTTAGGGTGTTTGTCTTTTGCATGTCGATGAAACAGCATGATAATAGAAGTATATTCTACATATCCTTCAATCAGACAAGGAAGAATATTTCATTATCTGCTCTGGATCTTGTTGCCTAGCTTTTGGTTCATTTTTATTAGTTGCTGATGGACTCTGTTATATGTTATAATACTTTATTTTAAGAGTTCGGAGGAACTAATTAGTCACTTTTTACTACAATCGTACTTATATTTATCTTGTTTGTGTGCCCTAGCCTTGTTTTTGTCATCATTTCCTCTTATTGCTTCACTGAACAAACTAGAAATAAAGAAGTTATTCTGGAAGTAAGGAGACCACACTATTATGCTTATTACAACTGGTGACATACGGGTCCTGCCATTAGGACTATATTAGGAAGTTTATCACCAAGTAATCATTTTACTTTGTCGTAAGTCTTAACACATTAAATACTCTCAAAATAGTAATTAATTGATAAAGAACTATAAAAATGTTTTCTTCCAATGTGATTAACTTAGATAATAGGTGCTTGTTCTTCTTTAACTTCCTAGTAGAGTCAATCTGTCCACTTTGTGTTTATCTCTTTTCTCTCATTTTCCTGTTGCAAGATATGTCTCTTCCACTCTAGTTAGTTGTGGACAATAGTTTTCATGTTACTTCACAATTTTGCCTTCTAGTTCTCTTATTCTGTTTTGAAGTTTGCAGGTAAATTATACTTCTGCACTTTTGATGGTATAATTTTCTTAGAAAGAAAATATAGTTCTTCTATTGATCTTATTATCATGTTGTATGATATGATGTACTAGAAATCTAATTCTTATGCTACATTAGTCCCCTTTTTCCCCTATTTTCTTTTACTCTGCATAGAATGCCTTTTCCTCTAGATTTAATCAAATTCTGTTTTCTTGAAATTGCTCTGTTTCATCTTTAATCAAGTTAGCTTGTCTTCATGGGTACAGCCATGGCAGGACTGGCACCAGAAGGATCACAATTCGATGCTCGCCAATATGATACCAAAATGAATGAGCTGTACTGCATCTTAATTCCACTCCTTTCTTTTGTTTTCCACTCCTATCTTTTGTTTATAGTCTTTCTGTTTTTCCTTGTGTCCTTTCTTGTGTAAGTTTTCTGTTTGAATAAGTCATTATCTGACACTTCGATTTTCTTTTTTGATGGATGAATGTAGGCTATCAACTGAGGGTCAGGATTTTTTCACTTCATATGATGAGGTTTACGACAGTTTTGATGCTATGGGGCTTCAAGAAAATCTTCTGAGAGGCATTTATGCTTACGGTAGAACCATAAAAATTAGTTACTTTTTCAAATTGTGATTATTGATGTACATGATATTAGGACTCATTATGTTAATATCATATAATTTCGTAGGTTTTGAGAAACCATCTGCAATTCAACAAAGGGGAATTGTTCCCTTCTGCAAGGGACTTGATGTTATTCAGCAGGCACAGTCAGGGACTGGGAAGACAGCAACTTTCTGTTCCGGAGTTTTACAACAACTTGACTATGGGTTGGTTGACTGCCAGGCTTTGGTTCTAGCTCCAACACGAGAACTTGCTCAACAGATTGAGAAAGTTATGCGAGCACTTGGTGACTACTTAGGTGTGAAGGTTCATGCTTGTGTAGGTGGAACTAGTGTTCGTGAGGATCAACGGATTCTTTCAACTGGTGTCCATGTTGTTGTTGGTACGCCAGGTCGTGTGTTTGACATGCTACGAAGGCAATCCCTCCGTGCTGACCATATTAGGATGTTTGTATTGGATGAGGCTGATGAAATGCTTTCACGTGGTTTCAAGGACCAGGTTTTTGCTTTTGCCAATTACTCCTTGTTGGTTTACTTCTCCCTTATGTTAAGTTATTTTGGTGTAGCTCTTTGCATGAATATTTCTCTTAGACTTGTATCGTTTATTGACATTTTTGTTTCATGTATACCCCTTATGATTTGTTATATGTCCTGCACAAAGCAGGGCAGCTTTCTAATGGATGAATATTGGGTGGGTTAGTCTGGGTTTGAGCTGGTTCTTTTGGGACCAGTTGAGTCAAACCTTTGTTCTTTCCCCATGAATGGCCCTTTTGGGCTTGGCAGGGTTTGGGCCAGGCAGGGTAGATCAGTGCCCCAGTAAGTTTAGTATTATTTTATCCTTGGTTAGAGTGAGGGTAGAAGAGGAATAGAGAGGAAGGAAAGAGGAGAGGTTGTGACATGGAGGTTAAGGGAAACATGAGGGGTAAAGGAAAAAAAAGAAAAAGAGAGGAGGGGAAGAGTAAAGAATATAAGAAGTTTTCTTGTCTTAACTTAGTGTCGGTTCAGACTGGTAGTCGAGTCAGGCAATGGATAGTTAATTAGGCTGGGCCACTAGGTATGCATATGAGATTATGGACATAGATGTACGACACGTATTTTCACATATTCGTTGGATTTCTTTATTTCCTGTGTATAACTTGCATCACTAAAAGATCGAGATAATTTTATTCTCATTTTTGCTTGTATATGTGAAATCTTTTATTAATTTCATTCTCTTAAATTGGAGAATGCTTTCATACCTTTTGTGTATATCTTTTTTTAATTCAAGAATCTTTGTGTGTTTGTTGGTTTGGTTTCCATTTAAAGTTCATTTAATCTGTCCAGAATTCGAAGACGATAACACTGATTTGACCATGATTCAATTTTATTAAATGTCTCATAAATCAGCCTGATGGCCTTCATTGACATTTCAGAAACAAGTTCATCTTCTTATGAAAAATTTAGGTCTAATACTTGCATGCAATGTATGCCCTTGTTTTATTGGCTGCCTGCACACCTAGTGCTGGTGACACTACAATCCTTGTTTGTTTTTCTTCTACAATAAGAGATATCACTTTTCTATTAAATTATTGTTTTAACATAGCAATCTTTGTTGATCACCATTATCATGAAGATCTAAATTCTTCATGCGTTCATTATAACCAATTTTATAAGAAATCCTTCCATAGCTGAAATTCCCTCATGATGATGATGCAGATATATACCTTTTTATTCTAATTTTGAAGTATATTGTTCATACTTCATAGCCATTAGCTTGATTGTTAGTCGACACACAGGGCTTCTCCCATATTAAAATTTTACCTTCTCTGATATGAAAATTTCTCCTTTTTGCTACAGATCTACGACATATTCCAGCTTCTTCCTTCAAAAATTCAGGTTGGAGTCTTCTCTGCCACTATGCCACCTGAGGCTTTGGAAATTACCCGCAAGTTCATGAACAAACCTGTGAGGATCCTTGTGAAGCGTGATGAACTTACACTGGAGGGTATTAAGCAGTTCTATGTCAACATAGATAAGGAAGAATGGAAGCTTGAGACACTTTGTGACCTTTATGAGACATTGGCCATTACTCAGAGTGTCATCTTTGTTAATACCCGACGGAAGGTAGATTGGCTAACTGACAATATGAGGAGCAGGGATCACACAGTGTCTGCCACACATGGAGACATGGATCAAAACACCAGAGACATCATTATGCGTGAATTTCGATCTGGTTCTTCTCGTGTTCTCATCACCACTGATCTCCTTGCTCGGGGTATCGATGTCCAGCAAGTCTCTCTGGTCATAAATTATGATCTACCGACTCAACCAGAGAACTATCTGCACCGAATTGGAAGAAGTGGACGTTTTGGAAGAAAGGGTGTTGCCATAAATTTTGTTACTCGTGATGATGAGAGGATGCTGTTTGACATTCAGAAGTTCTACAATGTGGTGGTTGAGGAGCTGCCGGCGAATGTTGCTGATCTGCTCTGATGAGTTTCATGAAAACATCATATTTTGTATCGACTTATTTAGGCTTTTGTTCTTAAATGTCATCCCTGTTGCATCCCCTAGTTGGAATGGTAAGACTCAGACTTATCTGATGGTGCTCTGGGATAACTCGTTTTTTTCCCCATTTTTGCAAATTTTATAATTATTAGTTTTGCGGTGTCCTGGTTTACCTAAAAGGGCGACATTATCTATAAGTAATTTTTGATATGAATTGGCCTTATTTTCTCCTTTTGCATTATCCCATTGCTATTATAGTTCTT
Source organism: Typha angustifolia (assembly GCF_048772165.1). Taxonomy (NCBI): domain Eukaryota; kingdom Viridiplantae; phylum Streptophyta; class Magnoliopsida; order Poales; family Typhaceae; genus Typha; species Typha angustifolia. The sequence continues at coordinate 6,196,211 of NC_133251.1, forward strand.
ACATGGAGAACATTGTGTTTATGGAGAACATTTGATAGTTACAGAAAATTGGAAGACTACTTGCAAGGTATAAAGATGGAAACTTCCGGAAGTGCTTGAAGCCTTGTGAAATCTGTCTGATAAGAGGATGCTTTCAAGAATGCACCGGAACTACCATAATCCGTAGGGCAAACTCCTGAATACGGCATTCAGCTATGCAGCTTCTGCAGCCATGATTCAAGTTTGTGGAATAAATGATATCTCTTGCTTTTATTGATGGAAATTCTTTGATAGTCCTGAATCTGTAAACTGTTTCATAAGCAATTTGAAAGATGTTTCTGCAAAAGGGATGTGTCCAAGTAAGAATGTAGTGTTAAGTTTTGGCTAGCAGTTATTTCACAACATTTAGACTAAATGTTGACAATGCAGTAGGTCAAGCAGCTGGCTTGCAGATTAGAGGAACTTGAGCAGAGAAATTTCTACTAGTCAACCCTTTTACCTGACGACAAATCGATTGCTCTTTTGCGTAACCCAAATCATGTAGAATGTGTTCTTATATGTTTAGAGTTTCTTGTCAGTTGTAAACTGAAATTTGTGTTAGCTACTTCGAGTATGCCCAACAACCATGTGATAGGTCTTTCTGACAACTGTATAAGCTATACCGAGATAGATGATTTTGCGGAAGCCCAATTCTGAATCAATAAAAGTTCTGTTCTTTACACTTTTCGATCTTGCAAGAGATGATCTTCTCCATGTTATTTTCCTTTCTAAATTCCAATGCTAATAAGGAAAGCATCATGGTGAAAGGTATTAAAAAAGAATAAAGTGATTTGAACCATATTCGGACAAATATATTCCTAGAAAAATTAAGATATTTTATAATGATAGTCTTATGAGTTAGGGATCTAATTCGGGATGTAAATGGGTCGAGCCTGAGCGAGTCAGCTTTAACTCAAGCTCGGCTCAAAATTAATTTTGAGCCCTCCAAAAATGTTTAGGCTTAGCTCAACTCGAGTTGAGTCATATCGAGTTCAAACCGAGCTTGAGCTTGAGCTTGATTAGAGGAGAAGGAGGGGGTGGCGGCTTGTTGAGGCATGATGAGAGGAGAAGGCAGTAGCCTGCTGAGGCTAAAAGAGGAGGAGGATGCCAATAGAAAGAAGAAGATAGCGGCTTGCTAAGGCCGAAGGAGGATGAAGAGAGGCGATGATGGCTTGTTGATAGAGGACGAGGAGGCCGAATGAGGTGAAGAGAGGTGAAGGCGGCAGAGGAGGATGATGAGGAGGGGATGGTAGGGCTATCAAAATAAACGAGTTGCTCGGGCTTGGCTCGACTGAAGCTCGAGTTTGACTAGAAAATAATATCGAGCTGAGCTTGAGCTGGAGTCGACTTGCTCAAGCTCGGCTCGAGAAGCTCAAAATTATATATATATATATATATTATTTTAATATATATTTTTTCTCTTTATTTGAACATGGCTAAGAGGAAAACCTTCATACGTCCTACCTATTTGCCTAGCTTCATAATTATAATTCATTACTCCATTACTTCTCTTTCCCATCAATCACTAATCTAATTTCCCAAACACCACTTAACTCCTCAAATAACCAACCGTTCAAAATAAAAAAAATAAAAATGCTTCTTCTTCTTCCTCTTAGACTCTTAATGTTGATAGATTTTCTCTACCTCCTTGCCGTCTCCTCCTCCTTGTAAGGTTGTCGGCTCACCGCCTCCTCCTCTTCATCCAGTCTTCCACCGTCAGCAAGCCTCCTCCTCTAATCCTCCACCGTCGGTAAGCATCCTCCTCCGAGGCTCCGAGTCATCCTCCTCCTCGATCCCTCCCTCTCGCGTGACCCTCTCTCTCCTGGCCACAAATCTATGGCCGCTCGCCGGCTAGAACCCTACTCATTTGGAGATGGCGACTTTTCCCTTGCCCGATCTCTTCTCTGGCTACGCCACCTTCGCTTAGTCCACCGCCATCCCTTCGAAGCCGTCCTTAACCTCCTTGTCATTTCGATCTCTCCTAATGCTCTCCATGTCTTCCTCTTCTTCGTCCTCCTTTGTTTCCTCTCCATCTTGGCTTGGCTTGGCGCAGGCTCGGACTTGGGCCAGCTCGATAATAGGCTCAATTCAAGCTTGAGCTCGGCTTGGGCTCGATCTGGCTCAGCTCGAGCTCGGCTTGAATTGAGCTGAGCCGAGCCTGAGCCTATAATTGAGGATCGACATTTATTTTGAGCCGAGTTTGAGTTGGAGCCGGCTCGCTCAAGCTTGGCTCGTTTACACCCTTAGGGGATAGTGGAGGAGGAAGATGAGGAGGCCGATGAAAGAGGCCGAAGTAGCCAATCGGAGGAAGAGGAAAGGAGGAGGAGATTAGGCAATGGGTTTGTTGGGATATTTTTATTAGATTTAGGGTTAGGGCTAATGTTAGCTATTGGATCAAAGATCAAATAGTTTAATTTATAAATAATATATATAATATTAATAAATATTATATTTACGCTTAGTTTATCAAGCTAAGCTTGAATGAGCTGGCTCTAACTTAGGCTTGGCTCAAAATTCAAATTAAATCTTAAAATAAGGTGCGGACTCAGTTTAGCTCAAGCCAAATTGAGCTGAGCCTAAGCCGCTTGTTTATGTTGACATCCCTAGATCAAACGGCTTTGGTTTCATGTGATTTTGAAATTGGGGTAAAAAGATATAGTCTCCGGGTGAAAAGATATAGTTAAAATACTAGAAGAAAGTTGAAACTAGACAAAATTGGTAATTATTCGAAATTATGGCAATCAACTAAGGGTGGCGGACGGCTAAGGGTGATGATGGATGATCGTATGGTAGGGTGACTCGTGGAGGGAGATGGTGACTAAGGTTTGGAAGCTTGAAGGGGTTCTAGAGTTAAGATCTACTCTTACAAAAAATAAACACGATCTATTGACTACGAATAAACAAAAAATACAAGATAATAAAAATAATTAAACTCAATATCATTCCACACATCCTAATCAATACATGACCTCTTCTATTTATAAGAGTAGAGTTAGGTCTGATCTAAATTGCCCTATTGGCTTTGCATCCTCTTTAATTTGAAATTAAAAGCAAAAAGCAAGATCAAGCAGCTAAATTTGACTCGACTCGATCTAACTAACTCAACTCTCGTGGTTGGACCATAACAATTCATTATCCTTTCGACACATTGTCCTCAAGGTGACTAGTAACAATCCACCCACCGACCTAGCTTGCATCATGCCTGAGCTTCATGCAGATCTGACTTAGTCAGTTGACGCGCGACAATCGGACAGTTCCACCAATCGTCCTCATCTCATTGAGTTTATACTCGGGCCCTAAGTAGTACTCATAGGTTCCCAACTAGTTCACGTGATGTGGTCGAGCTGGTCACAAAATTCAGCACATCTCAAGATACGTGCACTTCATCCCTCCCACCTAGTAGCCCAAACCCTAATCCTAGTGCTGAAAATATTTTCAGCCTGAGAGCGCCACCATAGGTTGCATGGTCGCTAGCGACAGTTGGGCAAGGTTGTTGGCCAGTGACAATTGACGTCCGGTGGTACAGTGATGGTGGAAGCTAAAAATCGAGCTTAGGCTTGGTTTGCTATAGCAACGGTTGGTGGCCATGGCTCCACTTTAGTAGAGCTGCTACGGCGGAGAGGCCACTGAAGGCCACCTCTGATGTGGCTTAGTTCGGGCAATATCATTGTAAGCATGGTCGTTGGGTTTAGCCACGCAATGATCGCCAATGACTATAATAGCCACCATTGGATGACATTTGAGTTAGGGAGGCTAGTAGTGGCCATGGTGGCCGAGGAAGGGCTGGACCCAAGGTCATGAGCCACGAGTTCGTTGCAGTCAAGAGGGTTGTCGATGGTGGCCTTCAAGCTAGTACTAGATACTAGCATGAATGGTGGACATGGATCGTGTGAGGAGGTCCAAGGAAGCTGTTGGCGATGGTGGCTTGGACCTAAGGGGCCTAGATCGCCATTGGTGGAAAACTAAGGTTTCGACCATTGTTTTCCACCATGTCTAAGAAAGATGGCTCGGGAACCATCGCTGACAGCTGCCTCGGCATCACTACAGTGGTTTGGGTCTCCTCTCCACCTCCCTCATGATTTGAACTCGTGGACGGTGGATCCACCATAGTCAGTGGCACAAGATGATCATGCTAGGCTAGGAGAGATGCCTTCAAGGCTTGGAACGCCTTTTTGATCCTCTCGGAGCTCTCCGCAGCGGATCTTGCGGCCTTATTCAATGATTCTCTCAACAAGTCCATGAACTCTATCAATGGCTTCACCCACTCAAGTGGTTTGCCAAGAGCGGTGGCTAATGGCTTCGAGAAAACCTTCACAGAGATGGAGATGAGTCCATGATCCTCCATGAGTGCTCCTTCTTTGTTCATCTTCCTCGATCTCACATTAACCATAGGTCGAAGAACGATAGCTTTGATACCATAGATACGAACTAGACTTGAACCAATCTATTCTAGGAAAATCATGATAACCTCGTGAGTTAGGAATCTAATATTTTGGTTTTATATGATTTCAAAGTTAGGGTGAAAAGATATAGTCAATATAGTGGAGAAATGTCGAAACTAGATAAATTGGTGATTATTTGACATTGCAACAGTCGTAAGAGGGTGGTGAACAACCAAGGGTGGTGATAGATAGCCATATGGTAGGGTGGCTCATGAAGGGAGATAATGGCTATGGTTTATAAGCTTGAAGGGGTTCTAAGGTTAAGATCTACTCGCATAATAATAATGATAATAAAAATAACTAAACTCAATATTATACATATCCTGATCAACTCATAATATTTTTTATTTATAGGAGTAGAGTTATAGGGGTCGGATCTAATTTGCTTTATTGAGCTTATATCTTATTTAATTCAAATTTAAAAGTAAAGGGTAAAATCAACTAACAGACTTGACCTGACTGACTCATCCCGTGGTCGGAGCACAAGATCAAACTAAACCATTTCTTGCAGGGGCCTTTCTCCTACATCCAGGAAATAATGGCTTTAGACCAACAATACTATGTAACTTTCTTTGTTCCACTTCATCAAGCTAAAAAGGAAGAACAAGTCTTCTACCATTCTTGGAGTTCCAGTCGAAATATTTCCTAAGCTTATACAACTTTACATTCAAACTTTTGTTTCTCAGGAGTTATTTTCAAAGACACCATGATAGATACTCCCTCCCAGCCATCGGAAATACCGAGAAAGGGCAAATGATAAGTTGAGACATGGCTTCCATCATGAAAACATTTCTATTGAGGATTTCACAACGCTGCCGGAGATTTGAAGCAGTGGGTTTCAGTCTTAGCATCAATCAAACTTGTCCTACTAATGGAAGACCCATTTCTATGTCATTTCAGACTTTTATGCCATTCGATACCAACTTTGGCAGGCAGAATAAATGCCTCCTTATATTCCTCATGATGTGCACGTATTATGGCAGGGATTTCTCTCTCTTTTTTTAAAAGAGTTTGGATTCTCCAATCTCTAGCTATGCATTGGCTAATCAAGTCAGATCATGGTATAAAAGTTTCCAAAGGTCAGAGCTATTGGGCAATTATTACAGTCACTTAGGCCCCACATCTTAGATGGATGACAAAAGATTAACCCTGGCTAATCTACAAAACCTATGTCCTATATATATATCCATGTTCTTTTCTTTGAGAAATAGTAACAAATTTATGCCGTCCCAGTTAAATTCTAAGCTACCTTTTAGATCATAAACAGCCTGCATGCAGTAAGATCTCGATATCATCAAGATCTTGCAACAGTTTCCTATGCTTCTATAATAAATTTATTGTTAATATAAGATAGTATTCCGTTTTAAATATTGAAACATTGTGTTCATGTGATGGTCAATGCAATAGTTTACACAAGACGCTCGTCAACCTTAGATATCTCCTTTTAATTATATTTAACTACGAACAAGTAATCTTTTTCCCCTCCAAAATTTAGTATATCTAAGGTCTTATATTTAACTATAATAGTTCTTGGTGACTTTAATTTGGCCAAATTATGCCTCTTTAAACAACATTATCTCTTTTTCTTTTATTATTATTAGTATAATATAAATATTTATCAATAGTCACCTGCATTTTGCTTAAAATACCTTAAAAAAATAATCTACTTTTAGCTCTCTTAACAGTTAATAAAATTACATTATAGAGTCAAGTTAGAGGTATTTTAATTTTTTATTTTAGAAAATAAAGAAATATTCTCTATTCCATTAGTTACTATTATGGTAAAATTGATTCATAATATTTTTAAGATATTTGAAGCACAATGCAGGTGTTAAATTATAATTATCCATATAATAGAGTGTGAATAATAATAATAATAAAATTAAAATGTACAATAGTTTAATAAATTTCTCAAACCTTAAATACTAATATAAACCGCACACGTCAGCTGCCACCTCATCAAACAAACTCACTAATTGTGCTAGTATTTTATGTTAAGTGTAAAACACTAACTTCCTCTCTTAACAAAGAATAAGTGAGAGAGAAGAAGATTATGCGCTTCCATTGGCTAATTGATTTGTTTCTATCGAATGTAAATCTCAATCCAATATATATATATATATATATTTTAATTTATCTTTGCAATATGATATCTCTCCACTTTATCATGAAGTGTAGTTCTTGTTATCAAAGTTGTAGATTCTCAGTCCACATCAAGTGAAACAAATTGGAGAGAGTAATTGTCAAAAGTGTAGCACTCGCAGACTCGCAGTGTTAATTAAGTAGGTTATCCCATTACATGCACCAAAACTATAGCTTACTGGTGCTTCTAATTGGCTTTTAATTAGTTGACGAATATTATATTAGTGATGAAGATGATGGGTTCCTAACATAATGCCGTATCATAATCCCCATGGAGATGAGCTATCTTTCAACACAAAGAAAAAAGAAGAAGAAGAAGAAGAAGAATATATATATATATATATACATATATGGAGATAAGCTTGGACTCCACTCAATTAGTGGTCTTCTTATTGGAGCAGCATCTGATTTTTTGTTTCTGTTTTGTTTTTGTTTTTATAGGGTTGTTTATGTACGTAAAGGCTTCAACTTCTATGCCAAAAGATTTCTTTGTTGGAGCACTTAAAGCAGCATTGATGTATCATAATCCTATCTTTGGTAAAGCCAAAGGAAAGCTAAAGAGTCTTATTTTTTTGCACTCTCTTCCACTCTTTTTAGGTACATTGACAAGACCATAGAAAAGCAAGAAGTACTATGCTTTTCCTTTTAACCTTTTTTTTTTCCTTCTGATTAACTGCTTTTCCTTTTAGGAAACTTTAAATTATCCTCTTCAGCTTTATTTATTTTTTTTGGTAGATGACGGGTTTTAAATTTTGAAGGCTAGATATAAATCGAATAAAGAGTTAATTATGTTTTAATATAAATTTTAAGTCATTGTACTATTAAGCTATTGCTTTTAGCCAAGTCAATACATCACCCAAATAATTTAATAACAGCAGACTTAAACTTATGACTCCTAGGCTTGCAAGTGGTACCATCCTAGCTTACTAAAGTTTGGATTATCCTACTAAGTTGCTCAGAGAAAGAGAGAGGTATAATAATGCACCTTGGGTCGTTGCTTGCATTATTAAAACTCTTTCTTTAGAGGGTGATGGTGATTCAGTTGATATAAAGTAGATGATAGTGTTCTCAACTTTGTAAGTTGATAGAAATACAGTTCATACAATTTATGGCGCTCTTATCTATGATATATACTACTTGTTTTGATTATTCCTACACTCAGGGAAACTGATAGTAATATACTCTTAACGCATGTTTGATAATCTTTTTTAATAAATATTTTAGGAGTTTGACTAAGTATGAGAGAATAGTTCTTTCCTTATAGGAGTATTATTTCTAATATCAAAATTTAGAATACCTCTCTACAACTGTTGGGTAACAAACATTAATATTAATATAAGAAACTAAAATACCCTCTTTACAACAACTAGTAAGAAAATATATATTCTCAAGAAAAAGAATGCTTCTTTTCCCTCAATTTACTTTATTATTTTCAATTTATGCGACAGGTTTGATCCTCACATAGTATTTAAAATTGCACAAGGAGTTTTATATTTATATTTATATATTACTTGACAATTAACATAATTTTCTATGAGGTAATATTAAATCTACTTTCAAGTAAAATGTTAGGATCTTGCACCTTAGGAGCTAGAGCATACTAATCTAGCCCCTAAAAAAAAAATGATATTTCCTACAACAAAGTTTTATTGTACCAAAAGATTAGGTTGGCACTCATATATGGATTGATGCCCTTTGATGAATGCCAAGGGAGTCAGACTCCATGGACCTAGTTATTCTTTCATCAAAGAAACACATTGCATCCCTCCCCACCTTCTCCCTCCTCCCATAAGTTGCCTGCCCATTTTGCTCTCCATTAATCACTTGGCACATCAACCCTTGTAGCTGATTTGATTTCAGCCTAATAAAAACAAATTTGATGGTTAGACTCATTTCTCTCTCTATTGTTAATCAATTAATCTAAAAAGAAGAAGAAAAACTCTCTCTATTACAAGCAAATTAAATATTTTTCATCAGGATAAGCCAATTGAGTGACATGTATGAAGGTTTGGTTATCTCTAACCTAGTTGAGTACTATGAGAAGAAGTAAGACACTTAGTGGGGTTATAATTAAGATCCCTTATAGTTGTAGTGGTCATTCATTTATCACTCTAAGGCTGCCCTTAATTGGTAGAATATAAAATATAAAGTTTCATTCATTTAAATTAAGGAGAGTGTTAGAATATAATATAAAAATCACCATTCTTCAATAGCTTAAGAGAGTTAACAAGGTTATCAAGATACTTCTAAAATTTAAAATTTTCTTTTATATAAAAAACCATTTGTATTTCTACTTAGATTTAGAAGAATCTTTATATTTCGTGAGCTAAGAACTAAGAGAGTTTCTTGAGTGTATACTATTCCAAAATCTTGTATTTATCATCTAATTAATTATTTTGAATGTTTTGATCACGACCGTCAATAATTGTCCATTAATTAGGGCAATTATGTACTCGGAATTAATATCCAAGCAATAACTTGGCCTTAAGGGGGATGATATTAGCCGCTTACCAAATTTGGATGGATAATGACACAAGTCATGTTACCAGGAACTAATTGTTTTCTTATTATCTTTTGACAAAATAAACACACTAGCTAATTATTACGATAATAAATGAATACAAGTTGTGGATTAAGACCTATTATTCATTTATTTATTATCTATTATTTATACTTAAGCACTTCAATTTTGTAAGTCACATCTTCCATTTGGCAAATAGGCTATACTAAGACTTTTATCTAATTTCGGTAGATTTCCTAATAAAATTATATCTTATGCCACATTCTAATCTCCTATTAATTTATTTTATATTAAATCAAGAGCATTTATTATAATTTTATACAAAATAAAAGATCTTTTCTTAATGAGTTCATTTACTTTGTATTTTATAATACAAGTGAATATATAAATAATTATTTATAAATAAAGCCTCATTTTGAGAATAATGAATATGAATATCTATCATAGAATTAGTCTTGTTTCTAAAGTTAACCGAGATAGAATAAGGCTAATACTAGTTATTAACTATTCTAATTTTCCACACTAACATAAGAGAGCTTATACTAGTGTGTACACTATTCTAGTATTTAGATGTATACTTAGCATTGTGTGTGTAATTATACTTAATGTGACATAAAGTTAAAATCATACACCTAATTTTTTTTTTAGCAAATAGAGAGCTATACAAACAAAAAAGTAGAGCCCATTTTTTTATTTTTTTTTATTTTTTTTCCGATTAAGAGGGGTATAACTAATCTAACCAAATTATATTATGCTTTCAAAGAGAACCAGCTCTCAAAAAATCAAAAGGAATGATACAATCCAAATCAATTGGAGGGAGACTATTAACCTCGGTAGAGTACATGGATATTAATAGTTTCCTCCCTGCTTTGCTAGGGCTTCCCCCACCTAGTGTGCCTTCCCCTACTTTGTGAGTTTCCCTCCTCCACTTTTCACCGGCTTTACTACTATTTGACCACTTCCTCTTTGTCTTCTTTTTCTTCTTCCTCCCCCTCTCGTCTCTGCCAAGTCCTGTACCCTACCCCAATGGAGATCTCTAAAGAGGAGATTGTTCAAAGGTTCTTAGCTCTATTAAAAGACTCTTCTATTGACTCTACCATCAATATCAAGGATGAGCAATTAATCAAGACTAGAAACCCAAGCTAGTGCCTCGTTGGGAAGCTGATCACCAATCACTCATACAATGTGGTTGGTCTCAAGAATGCCCCGTTGAAAGCCTAGAACACTAAAGGTTCCATGGAGATTGTGGATTGTTGGCAAGAACCCCTTCGTAATTGAGTTTGAGCTCCTCATTGGCAAACAAAGAATTTGGTTCGGAGCTCCTTGGTCTTTCAACATGGACTTATTTGTTTTGGTGGAATTTAAACCCAACCTACCAGTCGAAAATTGGTTCTTCAAATACTGTGAACTTTAGGTGCAATTCTACGAGCTCCCGATGGAATATTTCTCTTTGAGAACTACTATCGCCTTGGTCTCGGCAATAGGAATGTCATCAGAGCTGGGCTTTTTGGATGCTTCAAAATGGTCTAGGTATATTCAAGCCTGTGTTTTAGTGGATATTTTTTGTCCACTTAAAAACTCCATATAGGTCACCATTTTCAACGAAAATCTACATGATGTGAACATTTTATATGAGATGCTTTTGAGATTCTGCAACTACTGTGGGAGAATACGACATGAAATGGGAGAATGCACCTTGAAAGGTGATCATGAGGCAAAAATTACCAAGGACTGCCCCTCCCAAATGAGAAGGAAGCTTAAAGATTTGCTCAAACCTAGATTTGTCAACTTGTTTGCACCTTCCTTCTCGTTGGATGGTTTGGTCATGTCCTTTGTTGGCATCATCAAGAGCTCGAAGCTTTGCCATTACGTCTCGCCTTGGAGACGGAAGGTACATTTGGAGGTGACAAGTCTTACCATCTTGATCTTGTCCGTTACCGGTGAGTTATCGAGCCTCTGTGGTGAATTGACTATAGAAGCCTCACCAGGCCATTTCACTTTAGCTTCGAATGAGACTGAAGTAGCCAACCTTCAACTGTGAAGTCCTCATGTCGCTATGTAAAGCATCTGGAACCCCTCCCCATCAAACCAAAGTCTACATTTAATTCAACCCTTCTCTCTGTCACAATCAATCAAATCAACCTAGTCATACCCTACTAACATCTACAGCTAGCTTTCCTAGCTACACACCTGGATCCCAAGATTCCCAACGTCCCTCTCTACCAAGGATCTCGCTCACATGCATGCATGTGATGTAAAATCCATCTTGGCAAACCGCAAACTGCATCCCACACCCTAAGTGAAACTTTATTCCTTACCAACTTCCACTTCTTCAGGAAATGCTCTCCCTTAGAAAATACCCTCACGCAGCCAGTCTTCGACGTCTAGTCACCCCACTAGAAACCCCTCAAAGTTCATCACTATCCCAAATATCCTTAACCCAACATCCACCACCTTCCATCCCAAAAGGAAACTCTCAAACCATACCCCCTCTCCGAATATCCTTAACACAACTCAAAGCTCCTCTAGCAAGAATCGATAACCAAGACACAAAGCCCGATTATGGTCCTTCAAAAAGAAAGCTCTCTCTTTCTCTCAGGGTGCTCCAGCAACAAAAGATATTCTCCCTATGCTTTTGATGTCAAAAACTCAGTCTGTTCTAGCAGTAAGGATTCGGGCATCCTTACTAGCCCAACTCAACCAAAGGCGGCAAGTGGTTCCTCGCTGCCTGATCTCAAATGAACCTAATCGTCTAGAATTGCCGGGGAGGAGACTCGTCGATATTTAGGAATTTGAGAAATATCCTCCTCAACACTAACTCTTTTGTTGCATTCATCTTTATGACAAAATGCAATGAGAGAAAGGCCATCTCAATCATCGACTCTCTTCCTCTCTAGAATAGATATATCGTAAGCTCTTATGGTCTCGATGGAGGACTCTGACTCCTTTGGGGTGATGAAGTTCACATTTCTATTCTTGAAGCTAGCGACTGTTTCATCTTTGCTCTCATTAAAGATGCAAGCCTTAGTGCCTCATGGACACTCTATGGAGCCTATGGCGATCCACACGAGAGGGATAGCACACTTATTTGGATAGAATTTGCTATTACTCTTCTCTCGACTCTCCTATCTGTTGTGTAGGAGACTTCAACGCCATCATCTCCACCATAGAGAAGGAGGGTGGTCAAGATGCTAGCTCCTCTAGGATCTGCAATTTTTAGGAGCATATTAACATAGAGAGGCTAGTAGACCTCGAATTCACAGGGCTAGCATTTACCTAGAAGAACTAAGGAGGTTTCTTGAGTGTATACAATTCTAAAATCTCGTATTTGTGTGTATAACTTTTATAACTTAATATTTCTATGTATATCACTCAAGAAATAAGGATCGTCAAATTTAGCATAAGAGACAATTTGAAAGAGTAGAAATGGTCTCTGGGTTATCTAATTAATTATTTTGAATGTTTGATCACGACTGTAATAATTGCTGATTAATTAGGGCGATTATGCGCTTGGAATTAACATCTAGGCAATATCTTGACCTTAAGGGGTAAATGGAATTGGAGTCCTATAATGATATTAGCCGTTTACCAAATTTGGATGGACTGTGACAAACGTCATGTTTCCAGGAACTAATTGATTTTATTATCTTTTCACAAAACAAACAAACTAGATAATTATTAGGATAATAAATGAATATAAGTTGTGGATTAAGATCTATTATTTATATTTGGGCACCTCAATTTTGTGAGTCACATTTTCCATTTGTCAAATAGGTTATATCAAGGCTTTTATCTAGTTTCGATAGATTTCACATGCAATAAACTAATTTTTAATTTATTCTTAATATCTATCCTATTAATTTATTTTATATTAAATTAATAAATATTTATTATAATGTTATACAAAATAAAAGATCTTGTTTTAATCATTTCATTTACTTCGTATCATATTAAATATAATTATTGCACTCGTATTTTATAATACAAGTGAATATATAAATAATTAAAAGCCTCATTTTGAGAATAATGAATATGAATACCTATTGTAGAATTACTCTTATTTCTAAAGTTCACTGAGTTAGATTAAGGCCAATACTAGTATTAACTATTCTAATTTTTCATACTAATATAAGAGAGCTTATATTAGTGTAAGTTATTCTAGCATTTAGCTGTACACTTAGTATTGTGCGTGTAATTATATTTGATGTGATATAAAGTTAAAATTATAAGCAAATGACTAAAAAGCCTTTAATAACAGAGAAGAGAAAAAGAATACGAACAAGAAAGAGAGTGATTGATTGACATTATAGTTGATTAAAGTGATATCTTTTTAAAGATAGAATAATAATTAGTAAAAGTATTCGACCACAGATGAGAGGAAAAAGAAGTAGATATCACCGTACTAGTATAGGTTTATGTGGTTGTCGATTTGCAATACCAATATAGGAAGGCTTATCAGAATAATTATGTTTTTATTTTCTGGTCAACATAGTTTTGAATTTGTTAGTCTTGTGGGGTTTGACATTTAGATGCAATTTTGATTTACTTATATGTTATGATTAGAAATCAGTGCTTCTGTAGCTATGCCAAAGTCTTAGATTAACCAGATGCCCAGATATTTAATAGGATGCGACTTAGTAATTTGTAGCAAATAAAGAGCTCTCTATATACAAATAATAAAAGTAAAGGCCCAGTGGTTTTATTTTTTTATTTTTTATGATTAAGAAGAGTGCTGCTAATCTAACTAAATTATATTACGCTTTCAGGGAGACTATTAACGTCGTTAGAGTACAAATTTTTTTCATTAATTCTACTTCTGTAACTGCCTAATTAGTAACGTGAAGTAATCGGGGAATGCCTAATTTGTAACATAGTAAAAATGTAAGGTTGCCTCTTCCTTGTGAGTAAAAATTTAACGTTCGTATATCTTTCGAAGTAAAAGAGAAGGAAAGAAAAAATAAAATAGCACAACCGAAGGAGGTTTTGATTCTTATGCTAATCCTTGCGTTTTCCTCGTGAGCTCTGTAAATGAGAGGGGGAATCATGCAACTGTCACTGCCACTGCACCTATCATATGTTTAAAAACATTCCTCATGTGTACTCATTTTGCGTCAAGTTAACAAGAATACCACTTTCCTTTCTTTTAACCACAGTTGTGTACAAGAATGAAACATCTAAATAAGAGAAATATGTGATGCAGTGCATCTGTGATTAAAATTACATCCCAGAGGTAACTTTCTACTCGTTCTCATCTCTCCAACTAGGGTTTTGAGTTATTTTTATGACTAGTATTTCTTTTATCTAAATAATATTTCATCTAAACAGTTCTTTTTTATCAAGAAATGACACGTGAGTATTTAGACGACTAATTTTAGGCTTTTTAAGTACCATTTTACTTCTATTTTAGAGAAAAGAAAGAGAGCAACGTTGAAAGTAAGATGATGATAAAGTTTTCTTCGGAAACATCGTCGGTGGTAAAGATCTTTCATAATTAAGGAATGTCAATATATACTTTACGTAAAGAAAATACTATAAGGAGATTAGATGCATGTCAAAATTGAGCAAAAGATTAGGAGGTATTCGTTTCATTTTTATTTTTAATTTTAAATGATCAAAATTTAAGATTGATGAATGATCAACGTAAGTAAATTTTATTTTTTTTCCTCTCTTTCTTCCATGGCTTTGAGAGACTGTCTCTAGCTCAATATATAAAGTAAAGGCGCCTCGAAATTGCTACAAGGGTCATCTTCTTTTGTATGATGGACCCAATTAAGGATAGTTGTTGATCAACACGAAACGAATAATATATGCTTCATATTCCCAGTTCTTTTCAGTACAGATATCATCATTCTTCTTCCTAGCAATTTTCACCAACAGGGTGGTATCTGGTTCAGTGTTCTCAGGTATTAGATTTCATTGCTGCACTTGTAAGTTGTATCTCTTAGCTTTATAATCATAAATCTCTGGATGCTTGCGGATTAATCACACCATGGAGGAGAGCATTACTGAAGTGAACTCCAGCTCTTCCTCCACTTGCTTTGCTTGTTGTGTTGGAATTTCTTTCTTTATTTTTTCTTTTAACTCGGTGATTATAAATATCATCCTCAGCATTCAATCCAACACATAATTAGACAAATTACCATTCTATAACTTCTTTCCCCTTACCTTGGCCCCACTTGACAAAGTAAGTGGTCTTTTATTGCAGGAAACTCCCATTAATAGCCACCATCTCTGCATCTTCTCCAACCTCCTCTCTGCTCTCTTCATTAAGAGCTCTTTCTCTTTCTCTCTCTCTCCTCTCAGTCTACTATTTAGGTGAGTAACAAGAACCAACCTCTCTACCTTTCACTCCATTAGATAGCATAATGCATGCCTCTAAAATGCCTACGCTGTTATGTAGGAAGTCTCAAAGATGGAGGAGGTTGGCTCTGGAAAAACCACAAGAGAAGTGAAGTGTCAAAAGAGCTACTTTGATGTCTTGGGCATCTGCTGCCCTTCTGAAGTGCCCCTAATTGAGAGGATCTTAATGCCCTTGGATGGAATTCAGAAGGTCTCTGTGGTTGTCCCTTCAAAGACAGTCATAGTAGTTCATGACAGCCTCCTCATCTCTCAGCTACAGATAGGTAATAAAATTTGAGTTTCCCAACACATTTAGCTTTGCATGCATGACCCTTCAAATGCATTTAGCTTTAAAGTCATGGGACAAATTTGTTTTCATCCATTTAGGTTCTCAATTTCTTGTTTTGTGATTAAACCCAAAGATTTTTGTTTTAAGATTAACTTAGTTTTCACCCTAATCATCTGATTTCTTTCTCTCGTTTTCTTGATAGGGCCAATAAATCATAACAAGGACCTATCACCTGCCCCGCAGAGTATAAGATTTTGAAAGCTTTAATGTAGGGACACTCATTAAACCATGCAGATTGATAAGTTCGGTAGACGTTACATTCTAATAAATGGGGACAGTTTCAGACATTGCCGCATTTGATAAATCGAATATAATTGTAGTCCCCTTACTCATAATGCATTTTTGAAATTCATTGTATGTATGATTTCATCATACTTAAGAAGTGATATATATTATTTCTATAAAGTTTCTGAATATCTTCAAGAAAGAATTTCCACTAGAAACTATTGAATGCGAAAAAAAGAGTATAGGAGAACTAATATTCTTGTTTCTACTAGTACCTGATAACCTTAATTCTTTTACAATCTTACATTACTTTGATTCGATTTTGTTTCATCAGTCAAGGCTCTAAATCAAGCGAAGCTTGAAGCCACAATTCGAGCTTATGGCACTGATCGGATCATCAACAAGTGGCCAAGTCCATATATATTGGCATGTGGATCACTACTTCTGGTCTCGTCATTTAAGTACTTCTTCCACCCTCTGCAATGGCTGGCCTTGGCGGCGGTAGTCGTCGGCGTACCGCCAATACTATGGAGAAGCATTGCTGCCCTTCGGAGATGGACATTGGATATCAATACCCTACTGCTAATTGCAGGTAATCTAACTCCCTAATCTTTGCAAGTACAACCCTGATATCATCATTCTTTCCTTCTATATTTTTGCGCGAAATTCTTCATAAGTTGCTTTGTGGTGATCAAATGGGTGTGCCAATAGGCAATTTAAGATTCTGATTGATGAGTCCCCATAATTTTCGTTCTCTAATTTAGAATCAATCAGCGATGTGTGGTATAACAGCGTCTTGCTGTACATTTTTTCTTTTTGATGTCATTGTCCCGTATTATTAGAAAGAACAATGACAAGAATTTTCTTCACTTTGTGGTGATCTATCCTTACTTGGTTTCTAACAAAGTGCAAATAAGAAGATTAATATGGGTTAGAATCAAATGTAGCAAACATGTTCAATATGTATATAGTTCTTAAACACCAGATAATAATTGACCAAAAGAAAACCTTATAATCATTTCAAGTAAACACGCTACATGTACAGCAAAAAAAAGTCCATTGTCATTTTCTTGGTAGCAGGGGAGAGTAAAGTTTCACATCAATTACAAAAGCTACACTTTTTCCCATCATGAAGGTGATTTCCTATCTAGACAACTACTAGTTGCTGCCACTCTAGTCAGAGAAAAGAAGGTTTTATTTTTATGAACTAGATAAATTAAATTTCACTTTTCAAAAGGATCACTTTTATCAGATGGTTTGTTTCTCTATCTACACAACTGGCACATTAACTTTCTAGTAGATTGAGTGCGATTGTTTTATGTACTACACTTTATAAAATAAAAAGCTCCCCATGAAAAATAAGGACCATTTGCATCACTTGGTTGTGAAGTCCTTAAAGGAATTGTTCTTGTAAAATGAATCAATAATGATGTTTTTAACTTTTTATTTTACCTATTTATTATTATATTTTTTTTTGGGTGCAGTTGCTGGAGCAATTGGCCTCAGGGATTATCTAGAAGCTGGCTTCATCGTATTCCTCTTCACTATAGCAGAATGGCTGGAAACGATGGCAAGTCGCAAGGTAAGGAATAATACATTTCCCATTCCACAATGCCCCTCTTTCAAATGGCTTGTCTTTCACTCCTCAGTGCAAAGGCCATGCAACCTGCATGGGACCATCAAAATCTTGTGATTTACGTGCACAAGCATTACTATATTTAGACTTGTCTAAGAACTTATTTGGATTCATTAAGCAACCCATGGGCCAAAGGTACTTTACTTTAGAAGTTAAGGGAAAAGGAGGAGGTTAGACGAGTATTTTGGGCATAAAAAAAGAGCAAAATTAAAGACTTATCTAATTAATGTGCGTATATAGCATCCGTTATCTAATGTTTCCTTCCATCACCGGATGCAGCTTCATATAGCACTCCTTATCTAATGTATTTATGCACACTATGTTCCACTATAAGAGCATGAATTACTAGGACCTCATATCTATATACCTTTGATCCTAAAGAATTTCAGAGTAAAATGCTTCTTGAAAAGAATTGTAATTCACTACTAACCTGCAGGCCACTGCTGGGATGTCATCGTTGATGAGCATGGCTCCACAGAAGGCTGTTCTGGCTGCAACGGGCCAAATTGTCGATGCCCAAGATGTCAAGGTCGACACCATCCTAGCCGTCAAAGCTGGAGAAGTGATCCCGATCGACGGCATGGTTGTTGATGGGAGGAGTGAAGTTGATGAGAGCAGTTTGACAGGAGAGTCAGTTCCTGTAGCCAAGCAAATCCAATCACTGGTCTGGGCTGGTTCTCTTAACATTGATGGTACTTAATCTCTACTCTTTGTTTTTGGAGAAATAAAAGCTTAACAATGTCTTAATTAAATTGGTGCCGCTGATATTCGAATACAAAAACACTCATCACAATGAGCCTCTTTAATCAATCTGAGTAATGCCTTATTGGCATCTATACTTCTTATATGTTTTTAATGCTTAGACCTCTATAGTTGATAGTTGTAGTATGTCTAACATTATCTGCATTGCAGGTTATATCAGTGTAAGAACAACAGCATTGGCTGAGAACTCTGCAGTGGCCAAGATGACTAGGCTGGTGGAAGAAGCACAGAACAGCAGATCTAAGACGCAGAGATTGATAGATTCCTGTGCCAAATACTACACCCCAGGTCAAGACTTGTACTACTTTTCATCTGATCTGTTACTGTTTCAAACTTGCTGGTATTATATGTTTTGGAATTTTGTAATTTAACACCCTAACTTTTTCTCTTTATCATCATTAATATCGTATCGCATGGTATTTATTAATTAAACCCCCTGCATTCTAGTCTGATTGCCTCAAAAATATCCTGAGTTAAATTTAACCGGACAGCAGCTATCGGCTAAAAAGAGAATATTATGTCGTCTAAATAAAATGCTAAATACCTAAATTATCTATATTATGATCTTAAGACTGGTTCCTTCTTGCAATTTACCTTTGCCCTCTTTTAATCTTAGGGGTTGTAAGGTCATTAGGCATGTATAATAGGATGTTTTTTGATGCAATAAAAGCAAAATATAGAGTCCAATGATATATAAAAATAAAAATAGCTATATGGGAGGGTGTTAATGGTAAGAAGAACATACTATAGAATGTGAAGCATTCAATTTCCCATAATGTTACGTCCCACAAGATGCAAGAAATCTTTGTTCAGATAGCTGCTCTAAATTGATATAAGCAGTTGGCTTGAACTCATTCTTACCTGTGAAATCTGCAGCTGTGGTGATCATGGCAGCAGGAGTTGCAGTGGTTCCCTTCACGACGAGAGTTCACTACCCTAAACATTGGTTCCAATTGGCACTGGTCCTTCTCGTTAGTGCGTGTCCCTGCGCACTGGTGCTGTCAACACCGGTTGCAACCTTTTGTGCGCTTCTCAAGGCAGCGAGGATCGGCTTGCTCGTCAAAGGAGGAGATGTTCTTGAAGCCTTGGCCAAGATTAGAGTGGTGGCCTTCGACAAGACTGGAACCATCACTAAAGGAGAGTTCACTGTCATAGAATTCAGCTCAGTTGAAAGTGAGGTCCCCTTGCATACACTTCTTTACTGGTAAGATAAATGTGTGTATGTATATGTATATTATGCAGTGGTATTCATTTCATTTTCTAGTCATCTTCAACTGTCTAAGTTGTGATGATTGAAAAGTGACTTGACTATCTTAAAATTGAATTTTTTTTCAGGGTTTCAAGTATTGAGAGTAAATCAAGTCATCCAATGGCATCAGCACTCATAGATTATGCTCGTTCGAACTCCATAGAACCGAAATCAGAGAATGTTACAGAGTTTCGCATATATCCAGGTGAGGGGGTCTATGGAGAAATAGATGGAAAAGTTATTTATGTTGGAAATAAGAGAATCGCAGAAAGGGCCTCATGTTGCACAGGTTAGTACTAATGCTCTGTACTTAATTCATTAGATGATTCTTTTTACTATATATCTTCAATATTGATCTCTTGGAATAATTTCGTTGGCTTGTTGTCAATTCCTACTCTTTTCAAAACATATATGACCAAAATATTTGTTAAAAAGCAACTGCTTCTTGGCAATTTAATTATCATATTTAAGATACTGTTTTTGCTTATAGATGCTGCCATGAAGTAATTACAAGTAATAACTAGGTTTTGTCATGATGCAATTACTGAATGTACAAGAAAGAACTAATCTAGAATGATGTTAGACATATTTGATCTAATGACGAAGGCAAAGACAATCTCTTGTAGCCATGAGTAGTCTTCATCCTCCAAGGATTCTGACACAGTGGCCTTTAAATTGTAGTTCCAAACATGGAAGATACAAAGGAAGGAGTTACCAATGGTTACGTGTTCTCGGGCTCATTACTGATCGGAATATTCAGCCTCTCAGATACTTGCCGAACAGGATCTGCAGAAGCAATCAAGGAGCTAAAATCTCTAGGAATCAAGTCTGTGATGGTTACTGGAGACAGCACTAAAGCAGCCATGCATGCGCAGAATCAGGTATGGAGACTTTTTTTTGTTCCTCCAAAAGAAAAAATTGAATCATGTATCAATGATTAAAAATCAATCTGTGATTATTACTCTTATGTTACGGTTTATTTAGAATACTTAAAATCATAATTCTTGGTATGTGAGTACTTGTTTCTGCTGCCTAACAGTTAGGGCAATCTATAGAGAAGCTTTATGCTGAGCTTCTTCCAGAGGACAAGGTAAAAATTATCAGTGAGCTTAAAAGAACAGAAGGGCCAACACTGATGGTTGGAGATGGGATGAACGATGCACCAGCTCTAGCCATGGCAAACGTGGGCATCTCAATGGGCATATCTGGTTCAGCAGTAGCAATGGAAACCAGCCACATAACTCTCATGTCGAACGACATCCGCAAGATCTCGAAGGCCATCAGGCTCGCAAGGAGGACGCATCGTAAGATCATCGCAAACATTCTTTTCTCAGTGATCACCAAGATTGGCATCCTCTCGTTGGCTGTCGCAGGCTACCCATTTTTATGGGCAGCAGTCCTTGCCGATGTCGGTACGTGCCTGCTAGTGATCTTGAATAGCATGATACTACTGCGAGAACCGGTTCGAAAGGAGAAGAAATGCTGCAGTTCTTCTCATAAATCACATCAGAATCAGAAGCCTGCTCTTTCGACGCACTGTGCTAAGGGAGGTTGTAAATCAACAAGCACTTGTGCACAATCAACAAGTTCATGTTGCAAGAACAAGCATGATGATTGCCATAACAAAGAATCACATGTGGAGAACCATGCTATTGTTTCAAGCCACTGTGCTAAGGGAAGTTGTGGATCCACAAGTACTTGTGCACAACCAACAAGTTCAACTTGCATGAGCACAACTAATTGCCATGACATAGAATCACTTGTGGAGAATCATGCTATCTCAACTTGCATGGGCAAGCATAAATGCCATGACAATGAGAAGGCAAATGATGGAACACCAGACTGTAACATGGAATCAAGCCATGAACATAACACTTCGATTGGTTGCAGATCGGGACATCATGGTGGTGACTTGCATGAGGAGCATTTGGAGAAGCATGGTTCATGCAAACACCTATTAGAGCCAAGGAAAGAATGTAATTTGGAAAAGAATGTCTCACATAGGTGTTGCACAAGTGAAAACAAAGACACTGATACCAAAAATGGCTGCTCATCCTCGCCAGAGATCTTTGAGAAGAGAGAGATTGGTGGATGTTGTAGGAGCTACATCAAGGAATGTGGAAACAAAGATGGTTGCTGTGGAGGAGCCACAGTGAGACTGCCTGAGATTGTTACAGAATAGGAGTATAAGTTGTACGTGTACCTCATAATTAACACCAACCAGGAGTCCAAGGTGTTGAATTTGGTTAGGAAAGGGATGCATGGGAGGAGTTGAGTGACTTAAGGAATGCAGTTTCAATTTTGGGTTTCTTCTTTATGATTGATCCAGACTTTTGCATGCAAACCAGTTAATTGGATGGTAACATGCAGTCGGATGTAATCACAAAGCAAGCTATGAATAGTGAATACTGAGTGAAAATTAAATAACATCTACAGACCAGCATTCAGATGGTTCGGAGAATCTTTTGAATGAAATTATAACTGAAAGTTACTGAAGTGTGAGAAAGCTTTACAACCATTTATACGAGCTAGATAACTAATGACACAATTGCAAGTTTTTAGAAAGAGGAAGCTTTCTAACGAAGATTTAATTCCTCTTAAACCTATAACCTACTGCAGGAACTGAGAGTTTGGGTAAATTGAGAACCTAAAAGGACTAGACTATCACTCAGAAATATAGCTAACAGGAAAAGTATCCACAGCATGAAAATTAACGACTCGTTTGTGGCATTAATTTATATTAACACACATGTAAATAATTAAAATATGTACGCTATCATTTAAATAAATCTAAAATTAAGTAATCTAATTAATTAGATTAAGAGTATTAATTGTATAAAATTTATGTGTAGATACTATTATGTAATTTCTTTTTGTACGAGAGCAGAATTAGAAATAAGGAAAATTATATCTAGTTTTCACTTTTAAGGGGTAATGGTCTTTATTTTTGGCATAGTGATTTTTTTGATGTATTTTCTATTTTGAAAGAATTTTGTGATATTCACTAAGAATAGGTTTGGAAGATCATTATAAGGATTACCTTCCGCTTTATTTTCTCTATGAATAGATTTGTTACGAACTAGATCTGGAACAATTTATCTATAGGATGATCCTGAGATATTGAGAGGTAATAATCTTGGAATTTAGGGTTCTAATGGATTTAGAATGAAGTCAATCAAAGATCCGAATTAAAAGTTATAGTTAGAATAGTGGAGTAAGGTCAAATAAGCCAGAACGATAATTAAATGTTGCGGAAATCGTCGGAGAGTGGTGGACGGCAAGGGTGGTAGTGGATAGCCATAAGGTAGGGTGGCTGCTGGTGGAAGAAGGTGGCTAGGGTTTAGAAGGTTGGGATACTTCTACGGCTATGATCTACTCCTAGAAAGATAAGAAGATCTAACGGCTAAAGACAATAAGAAATATTTAGCTGAACTCAGATTCATTCCTTCCTTATTATCAACACATGTCCACTTTTATTTATAGGAGTAAAAATTTCTAGCGTATTAGGTCCATATACAGATTATCCGATTTATTTGAAATTCAAAATAATAAGATAAAGCTAACTAACAAACTTAACTCGACTTGACTCGATTTAACCCATGTGGTTGTATATTAACAATCCACTATGCTTCTGACACCTTGTCCTCAAGGTGATTAGTCTTTCACGTCCTTGTACTCATACAACTTGTCATGCCAATTAGTGGATTCAGGTTCATCTTCCTCAAGTCCGCTTAGGAACATAACATGGGCTAATTGGCACTTGCATTTATGATCGGGGGTAAACTGGTCATCACAGTAAAAACACAAGCTTTTTCTTTGACGCTCTTCCAAGTCATTGGGTACAAAGCGGTGCGAGATCATCTATTAGTTAGGCTGAGTCGTTAATGCAGGCTGAGTCAGGGTAGATGCATTTTCTAGTGGGCTGTGGGCTTGGTTCGTCTTTCTTCTCTCCTCCTTGTGGATCTGGTTTAATTGATCCAACTTGGACTCCATTAGAATAGCTAAGGAGAAAGCCTCAGTAGAAAGAGGGCCTCAAAGCCTTGACCTCAACCTAAATGTTAGGCTTGAGCCCACTAATGAAGGTACTCTTCAGGGTCGAGTTAGACAAATTAGTGACTTGGTTGCATATCCACTCGAACTCCTCCCGGTAAGCTCGAACTGTTGTTGACTGAGTCAGCTTAATTAATATGGCCTAAAAGTCCTCGTACTAGGTCGGACTGAACTGAGCACAAATTACATCTACAAAATCCTACCAAGACTCAAATGGTTAAGTTCGCTTAGCCAACTGGTACCACCTAATTGCCACGCCTTCCAAGAATGAGGCTAGTTGGACCTTCTGGTGGTCCGGCGTGCCATGGTACGTGAAAAATTGCTCCGCTAGATAAATCCAATCTAGCGGGTCTCCTCTAGAGAATTTTGGAAAGTCAAGCTTGACGGTCCTAGCTTGGATCCCAAAATGTTGTTTGTCATCGCGGGCCAAGTGACCTTGTGGTCAAGGCTGGTCACGTGGGTCATAGGCCCACGAGTTTGGCTCATGCGCACCCAAGTTGCACGCTGGTTCGACTCAGTCTGATGATGCGAGCCCACTAGGTCATTCCACAATTCATTCTTAGGCTCATACTCGTGCTCGAGGTCATGTTCATGGGTTCCAAAGTGGTTCGCACAAGGTGGTTGAACTAGTTCACGAAAATTTGGCCTGCCTCAAAAATCATGCACTTCATCACCTTCATTCAAATAACCTACCCTAACCCTAGGACTAAATGTGGAATTCGACCTAGGGGCGTTGTCATAGGTTGCATGGGGGGCGACGGTGGCTGGGTTCAATCGTGGGTCACTGATAATTGGCTCCTGGCTACCTCGCGATGGCAGGACGGCGGTGGAAACCAATTATCAAGCTCGGACTCGAGTGGTTGCAACAGCGGCTATGGCATATTGTCGGCGGGTCCACCGACCCCCACCGACCACTGTCGCTGGCAGTCTTCCGATCGGCGTCGGCGCGAACGACAACCATGTCTTGGCTGCTATTGGTCCAAGGAAGTGAGTCAACGTGGTAGTTGGTGCCGGTGGGGGCTAGATCATTGCTAGTGGGAAGCTAGGGTTTTCGGCCCTAGCTCCCACCGCAAGTGGGTAAGATGACCCTATGGCCACTGTTGTTGGCAGTTCCGGTGTGGTCGCGGCATTTGGGAGGGTCTGTAGGGCCGGAGAAGGGGTTAAGGCTGTGGTTCAGGCTAGCTCATCGCCTCCCTCACGGTTTGGTATTGGTGGCCATGGCGAGCTTGGTTTTGCCATGGCCGACGATATTAGCGACGCGAGGTGGCCATGCTGAGTCAGGAGGGCTATCACCAAGGCTTGAATAGCCTTTTCCATCCTCTCAGCGCTCTCCGCAATGGATCTAGTGAGTGACCTTGTTAGAAAAATCTTTAAAAATTGCCTTCGCCTATGTTGGCGGCTCAAAGTTGACTATTGGTGGGGGTGGAGGGGTTGCTAGAAAAACTCCCACATGAACGGTGATGAGTTCCTGGTCCTCCATGGTTGCTCCTTTCTCGTTCGTCTTGGATCGCGTGATAATCATTGTCCAAGGAATGTCGACTCTAATATCAATGTTACGAACTAAATCTCGAACGATCTGTTCCTAGGATGATCTTGAGATTTTAAGGGTAATAATCTCACAAGTTAGGGTTCTAATAGATTTTGAATGAAGTCAATCAGAGATCGGAATCGAAAGTTATAGTTAGAATAGTAGAGCAAGCCCAAATAGGGCAAGCCGGTAATTTACCAACGTAGTGGCGGTCATTGGAGGGTGGTGGACGGCTGTAAGGTAGGGTGGTTGCTGGTGGAAGAAGGTGCCTAGGGTTTGGAAGGTCGGGGTGCTTCTACGGCTATGATATGCTCCTAGAAAGATAAGACAATCCAACGGTTACGACAAAAGATAAAGATGATAAGAAATATTTGGCTAAACTCAAATTTATTCCTTCCTTATTATCAAACACTTCTCTACTCTTATATATCGGAGTAAAAATCTATAGCGAATCGGAACTACATACAGATTATTCGATTTATTTAAAATTCAAAATAATAAGATAAAGCTAACTAACTAACTTAACTCGACTCGACTTAACCCATATGGTTTGATCGTGACAAGATTCAGGTACGGTTCTTCAAATCTAGTCTCTTTCTACTCATGGTTTTAATATGGATTTAGAGTATATTAATTTTGGGGATTGGACTAGAAATATTTTAGAATATCTATGGATTAATTCTTTGAGTTTTTTTTATTATATTGGAGATTAATTATGGAGAAATATTCTAGGGTTCATAAGTTACATAGTTTTTTGGGGTTTTGACCTGAGATGTTTTATGCATTAAAACTGAGGATAACACCTAATTTTGATTTACTCCATTATATGCCCATGTTAACAAATTTTGTTTTATTTGGAACTTTGGCTGTCTCGCATGATATATTCATTATGGTGCCGACCTCTTATGTTTGGTAGAATCAATGGATTTATGTTTGGAGGTCAGAACATTAACTTTGAAGATGGCATTTGCCATCTTGAACTTAGCCCTGTAGTGCAGCGTCCCTTGCCCACGCAGCGCCATGGACTAAATTTTTTTCTTCTTTTGATCGCTGAATTGATTGTAAGCCCCTTTCTGTTAACCCAAACAATAACTCGTGTTAAATGAAAAAATGTATTATACTCGGCCATATTTACTTTTGAATTTTATTTCTATTATTAGAGAGTTAGAGATATGTTTGATAGTTTGATTTGTTTCTTATGGGTTTTTATATCTAATTAATATCATATAGCATCTATATTTTAAATTAATTATGTAACACTCTAAATGGGTCAATTGAAACAAGATGTCGCCAAAGTGACCTTCCTCGTGTAGATTGGCTTATTCGGAATGATTGGATGTTAGTGTGTGTGTAAAATTCATGCGGATATAACCGACCCAAAGAAAGACTAATATTTGACAGAATTGTACACACACTTATGGTGGTAAACATGTGAGAATTATAAAAATGATCTAATATGAATAATAAATTAGCCCAAAGATTGATTTATTAGTTGATATAAATTATTGTCAATATTTGATCATTACAATAAGAGTACCATTTACAGTTAATATTACTGTTCAAAGACTTGATATTAATGTTGTGTAGGTATCTTTAGATGTTGTCATAAATCTTTTTAAATTTAAGCTTATTTGATATGAACATGCTTACTGATTATATTGACTACTTAATTAATTTTGTTCTCTGTTCAGTTTTTATGTCTATTATTTCTATATCTATCTGCAAATATGAACAGTATCCCATTTTGAATGGGACTAACTTTAAAGACTAGAAAGAGAATTTGTTGATTGTTTCTAGCTGTATGGATCTAGATTTACCATTGAGGATGTTAAAACTCATTGTTCTTACATAGCAAAGTTCTATAGATTATGTGGTATACTATGAGAAGTGAGAGCATTTCAATTGCACAAATCTTATGATCATTAAGCGCTAATGAAGTTATCAATGCCTGTGAGCTCATTGTCAAAATTCAGAAGCATTTTGCCCAAATAATAGAGTTGAAACAAATACGCTTTTAACAAGCTTGATTTCAATGAACTATAAAGCCAAGGGTAATATTCGGGAGTACATCACGGAGATGTCTCATCTTGCTTTAAAATTGAAGGCATTAAAGCTTGACTTATACGATGATTTGCTTGTGCATATAGTTCTCATTTCTCTTCTAGCATAATTTAATCAGTTATAATCAATTATAACTACTAGAAGGAGAAATGAGCTCATTTTATTTTGTGTGCAAGAGGAAGAGAGATTGAAGCAAGATAAGAATGAAAGTGCGCCTCTAGCTAGCACTTCTAAAGATATTGTTGGAACTAAGTTGCTATTTCTAGGGGACCAGAGCAAAAGAAAGAGAAAACTAGGGGAGGTTGTTTTTTATATGGTAAGCCTAGACACGTAAAGAAAGAATATATCAAGTATAGTGCATGGTGTGCTAAGAAAGATATATTTCTTGCTTTGGCCTATTCTGAAGTTAACTTAACTTTAGTACTTAGAAATACTTGGTGGTTAGATTCTGGTGCTACCACTCATATTTGTGTTTCTATGCAAGGTTGCTTAAGCTACCGAAAGCCAAGTGATGTTGAAAGACAGCAAGTCGGTGAAACTAGAGGCAATTGGGCATTTTAGATTGTTTCTCAAAATTGTTGGTAGTTATTTGGATTTGATGGATACTTTCGTTATACCATCTTTTGGACAAATTTGGTTATTGTTATTCATTTGGAAATAATCAATTTACTTTATTTATGAATTCAAGTATTGTTGGAACTAGTTTACCTAATGCTTATGTTAATATATATTTGCTGAAAACATTTTTATCTTATAATGAAATCTTGCATGTGAAATCACGAGATACTAAGCGTAAACTAGATAAAGAAAATTTGGTCTCATTGTGGCACAAACTCCTAGATCATATCTCTAAATCTAGAGTTAAACGAACTTGTGTCTAATGGAATTTTAGAATCTCCTAATTTTTTAGAATTTGATGTCTGTGTTGGGTGTATCAAAGTAAAATAGACTAAAATAAAGAAATTAGGTGCTAAGAGAACTATTGACGTCTTAGAATTAATTTAAACGGATATCTGTGGACTATTCCCTACGGCATCTTAAAATTGTCAACAATATTTCATAACATTCACAGACGGTTATTTAAAATATGTTTATCTATCTTTTATACATGAGAAATCACAAGTTTTGGACGTATTTAAAATATTTAAAGCCGAAGTTGAGTTACATCTTAATAAAAGGATAAAGAGTGTCAGATCTAATCATGCTGGTGAATACTATGATAGATATGATGGATCATGTGAACAATGTCCCTAATTGTTTGCTATACCTAGAGAAATATGGAATCATCCCACAACTCACCATGCTAGGGTCACTTAGCATGAATGGCGTATCTGAAAAATAAAATCGGATCCTTAAAGATATGAGAAGGAGTATGATTAGTTATTCTACTTTATCATACTCACAATAGGGTGAAGCTCTCAAAATAATAGCCTATATTTTAAATAGAATACCAACTAAAGCAGTTGCAAAAATGCTTTACGAGCTTTAGACAGGCCTCAAACCTAGTCCAAAATACTTACATATTTGAGGATAAGCAACTATATATTGAGCGGACAAGATGTTACAAATTTTATGATCGCACAAATAGGTCAATATATGAGATAGAAACTACAATATTTTTTTGAGGATGTTGAGTTTGGGAGGAGAAATAAGGTCAGAAACATTATCTTTGAGGATGAAAAAGGAATTATTCGTCTTCCTACTATTGCTTTTGACGATTTGCAAGTTTCTATACTTGTCATTAATCAAGAAGTGAATCTAGATCCTCAACCAAACAATGTTTGTTCAACCCCTCGCTCAAGGAAAACCAAAATGCGGCGAGGCCGGACCTGCCACAGGCTGCTCAATGAACATTTTGTCCTGGAACTGCCATGGGTGTGGAGGCCCAACGATAGTTCGAAATCTTTGCAGCATCCTCCACAGCACAAGATCTAAGATTGCCTTCTTGTCGGAAACCAAGTGTGATCCGACACGGGAGAGCAACATAATTTCTCTTTTCCCCCTCCATAATTCTCATGTGGTGGCGTCCGAAGGTCACTCTAGAGGCTTTGGCTCCTCTGGGGTGATGACATCAAAGTTGACATTCTGGAAGCCGACAACATTCCATTTTCGGTCGTATACATGGCAGCTCGGCAAGCTTGGATTGGACTCTAGTTGGGGTCTATGGCAACCTCTATCCAGATCACTCTATCTTCTTGAATAAGATCAACCACTATATTGCCTACTCCACTATTCCCTTAAGATGTGAAGAACGATGTGCTCGAAAGCCTGCAACCTCCTCCTTTTCTGAAGGTATTGAAGATCTATAACTTTGATGGTAACAGGTCGCCGAGTTGGATGACAGGAGGAATCCAGAGTCTAGTGGAAGTAGCACTGGAGGGTCTAAGAAGATGCGAATGTCTTCCGCCACTTGGCAACCTGCCGCATCTTAAGTCTCTTTCGGTAAGTGGAATGTCTGCCGTGACGGAGGAAATTGGACGTGGTTTGTATGGGGATAGAGGCTCATTTCCTTCTCTGGAGAATCTTACCTTGGACAAGATGCCTCTATTGGAGAATTTGTGCACGGTGGATGCAGAAAAACCTTCAGCGATAGCGACGTTCCCTCGCCTTAGTACATTAAATATCTGGGAATGCCCCTTGTTGAAGGGTCAACCGTGTCTTCGGCCAACGGTAACGACATTACGAATTTATAATAGCAATGGTCCGGTATTGTCGGTGACGAGCCTGCGAGAGTCGTCAAAGCTGAAAATCTTACACATATATGGATGCCAGCTGTCATCGTCGGAATCCAACGGTTGGGATGGACTACCTTTCCTTACCGCCCTCGAAGAGCTGATAATCGAAGATATTCCAGATCTAGTCAGGCTTCGGGCGAGCATCATCGAGCATCCCTTCCCCTCTCTCCGAACAATGCGACTTTGGAACCTTTCGAGCTTCACATCACTTGGAATGGATATGGAGAGTCAGGAAGAGACGCCTCCCCTCTGCTTCGCTACACTCCAACATTTGGAGATACATAGATGCAACAGATTGACGGCACTGCCCAAATGGTTGGGACGCCTCACCTCCCTCCAGAATTTGCGACTTTCATATTGCAAGAATCTCGCGGCGTTGCTTGAAGGTTTGCAACGCGCTACTTCACTCAAGGAATTGCCCATCTGGAATTGTCCTCTTCTAGTGAGTCGATGCGAGAGGGAGCAAGGCGAGGAGTGGCACAAGATTGCTCATGTTCCTAATTTGATGATCGTCCAATATCCTCCTACTTGATTCTTCTGTTAATAGAAGAATCTAGCTAGCCTCAACTTGATTAACCTTTTTAGCTCAAAATCTAGCCGACGAGCTTTTTCAACAACCCTATTTTCCAAAACTAATAGGAAATCTCGTCAATGCATTTCGAATGCCTCTCTACGCCGTACAAATGCATAGAGCAGATGTAAGTTCAATTATAGTTATTTTAAATTATTTGTTAAGTTATCCATGAGAAGAAAGACCTATCTGAAGCTAAGGTCATCACTCTTCCTCCTTCCTTTTAACTGTTGTACCTTCCTAATCCTTTAAAACTAGCTATTATTTCATCATCTTCTCCCTAAACCTTATATTCACCTATTTCATTATTATCATCTTCATCTCCCATATCATCACCAACACCATTACCACCATCAAACACCATTCATTTATCATCATAACCTACCTTAGCATATGACTCACAAAACAGTTTTTATATGTTAGAAATCATGTTCGAACACCTTTTAGAAAAAAAAAAATTGGCTTCAATTATCTTCTATCAACTTTCTTTTAACACTTGTGCACCTACCATATAAAAATTCTAGACAAAGTTATACTTTTAGAATATATTAAAACAATTACCAATTACATTTTCTTTTTATCAAAGGTTTACTAAAAATTCAGTACAAAATATTTCTACCACTTTATTATAATATTTGCTTCCTAAGTTTATACTTCATATTTTTCAGGTAATGAGGGGCCTCACTAGGTAAATTAATTAATTGTGAAATTATCATGACATCCCTACTCATGCTCGTGGCTAATAGACATTTTTAACCAATTGTGAACGAGTACTAAGATTTATTACCATCTTTCCAATTATTATTAAGAAAAACTCCTTCCATTCTGGTTTATATTTTTAAAGGAAAAATTATTAAAATTAAGAGTCAATTCAGATGGGCCAAAGAAATAAGAGCCGAAATAGATAAGTAAATATATATCTTTCAGTCCCTGCATCTTTATATATTACATCAAAAATATATTGAGTTAATTTTACTCTAATAGTAACTAATAGAATAAAAAATATTTTATTTTTAAAAAGAAAAATTAGAATATGTACAATATGCCTAGTTAAGGTTATTTTACATCTATAATTTTTTTTAAACTCCTCTATATGGTATATGGTAACTGACCGTTAAGAAAACTCATGACCTATTTCCTTTTAAGAATTCTAAGTAAATTAAGAGATTCGGATGATAAATATTCATATAATATATTGGGTATTCTTGATTTTTTTTTTCAAAAATTACGCAAGAGGGTGTGAAATAAAAGTTTTTCAAAATTATTAGAGGATTTTACTTTTTTGAAAGTTTAATAAAATAAAGTATTTGTGGAGAATGACAACCCCAATAATTGACGCAGTGTCCGAAATTTCTGCGTATGATTAATTTATCAATCATATGAATTCGACGACGGTGATCGGCACCGAAATCAAATATAGAAGACTAAAATTAAACCTGCTTTCTTTCTATATAGAAAGTATGAATGAATGTCTGTTTTGTAATTTCCTCAAGCATAACATGTAGGAAATGTTGAATGGACACTGTTCATATTAAATAAAATTGGACGACAGCTATGTATCTTTATCCTATGAAACTTATTTTAGCATACAGTGTGATCAATTTGTCATGGGTTCAAAATCAGCTCTTCAATTTAAATTCTATAACTAATTAACCATTTGGTCCTCGAAGTGGCAGTCTTGAGAAATTTGGATAGATTTGAAATTGTTGACGACTTTATATGTTTATTCATGTTAGAATGATTCTATAGTGACATGCCATCCAACATCTATATATATATATATATATATATATATATATATCATAATTTTGTAGCTGGTGCATATCTTTCTTAGTGTTGGATCATAAGTAACATTGATCTAATTTTCATTGATATTATTCAATAATTTGATCAGCATTATAGAACAACAACAAAAAATATTTAAATTAAAATATAAATTGTACATAATGCATTTGGATAGTTAATGTTAAAATTTTTCTTATGATGTGATCTCGATCGAGTCACCTATGAACAGTGGATATTAAATTCAGTGGATCAAATATGCTCATTTATGTTTAGTTGTTTACTATTTTTGGAGGACTTTTGCCTCGGGCTTGCGTGTTTGGCTATACAAATTGTCTTATCTGAACAATGTTACAAGTCAAGATTATCAATTTTTATGCATTCAAACGACCGACGAGGTGTTGAACGACCAATAAGGCATTCAAATGCTTGAAACCAAGAGAAAGCCTTGTTAGCACTTTTGACTGTCTCTTCGGCCCATTTAAACGCATGACATAGATGTGAGTTCACTTGAAGTTATTTTGAATTGTTTGTTAAGTTAGGCTAGCTAACCTCTAATTATGTGGACCTCAAACTAGTCTAGGGCATTGATAAATATTGAGTATTTCCGCTTATTCTACTCATCTCCCTCTCTCTCCTTCCTCTCTGGTGAAGTTAAGGTCATCGTCTTTCCTCTCTCCTTCGACTATCGTACCTCTATAATCACTAAGATTGGCCTCACATCCCTCCTCTTTCCTCTAAACTGCAAATCCACCCATTCATCCTCCTTCATAATAGGCCTTCTTACTCACAAAATTTTTATAAACTCTTTGTTTTTTTGAAAAATAAAGAGTTTATAAAATTTTTAATAACTTAAGCCTAAAATAAAATATTAGTGGACAATGATGCAACCATTAATCGATGCATTGTCTCCAATTTCTTATATAATCCTCTAATTTGTCACCACCAATACTTCTAGTACTAAGTATTATCACCATGCGTTAGATAGTCAGTAGTAGAGATAATAATTAGGATTGGCCCGCTCAAGCTGAATGGTGTATATAGTTTAAATATTTAACTTCTCTTCTTTTTGTGTTTATTTAGGTCTGATTGACAGTCATCAGAGGGTTCCAATTATAGCTTTCCTTCTGGTACACTTTCTAGCTTGCAGGCCTAATTTGATGTCGTAGTATATCAAGAGTACCGTGAGTATATATCTGAGCATCTTTATTTTTTTATTGTTTATTATAAAAAAAAAGAATATGGTATACAACGCCAGTAGATTGATTAGGTTCATTTTTAAAATAACCTCCATAAACCTTTCCATGGCTACATCACAAGTTATAGAGCTTCGTGATTCACAAAGAGTCTCCTAATTAGATGACATTATCTATCAGAAAGGGCATAAAAATAGTCAAATAAGAACCTTGTGGGAGTAGTAGTCTGTTTCTCTTGGCCAAATAAAGAGGGTTGCTTGTCTATTTTACTTTTGTCTAGCTGAACTATTTCTTTGTTTAATGGATGAAAACAACAAACACATTACTAGTTTCTTAGAAATATAGGGACAAGCTTTAGTCGTTTGACAATCATCTTTTTAAACCGAAGGCCAGAATGTTGATATGCACTTTTTAAAATTTATAACTATTCGAAATAAATAATAAAATTATAGTTTTGAAATAATAGATGGAAAGGAAAACTTCCCATTGTCCTTAAGGTAATAATATTTTTGCCATGGTCACTTCATATATTTTGAATAAGAGACTATTAGATCTTGGTTATCCCTGATTTACCTCTAAAATTAATAGGATAGCAGCAGCAAGCAACTCTCTTCTCATTGACTTAGCCAGTCAAATCCTCTGACAATTCCTCGTATTGAAAATTTCTTCTATTAATCATACATACAGGACAATACCAGCTTATCTGAATTTATCAAGACCAAGTGGTCTGCAAGTGGTTTTCCACGGAGAACTTTAACAGCTGGCATTATGTGGACGGCTTACCAACTTGATTGTCATTTCTCTTGAAGATTAGCAAAACAATCTTAGGAGGAATAGAGAAAGGGAGGAGTTCTGGTTGAAGAGAGAAAGAAGAGGAGTGCTCATGGCCGAACTTGCTCTAGCCTCTGCCATTTTGAAGCCTGTGATCGAGAAATTGAGCTCTGAAATCTGGAAGCAGCTCGGATTACTGTGGGGTCTTGATGGAGATCTTAACAAGCTGAAGGGGACACTTGAAAACATCAACAACGTGCTCCACGCTGCTGAGAAGAAGTCCATAACCGATCCAAGCGTGGGGAAATGGCTGCAGGAACTGAAGGATCTCGCTTACGACGCGGATGATGTGCTGGATGACTTCCAAGTTGAGTCACTGCGGCGCAGCGGCCATCATCATCCCATCGCAGGAAAGGTACGCGACTTCTTCTCGGAAGACAACCAACTTGCATTCCGTTATAAAATCGGCAAACAGATTAAGAAAATTAATGAGAGGATAAAGGAGATAGATGAAAACAAGAATAGATTTCAATTTCCAGTGATCAATGAGGTTTCTGTGAACACTGGATCACTCTCCTACTCGGAGAGAGAGACTTTCTTGGCCAATGATAATCAGGTCGATGAGTTATACGGAAGAGGTGAGGACAAGGAGAAGATTATAAGCTTTTTGGTCGACACAGACAATGATAAGATGTTATCCATCCTTCCAATAGTTGGATTAGGAGGAGTCGGAAAAACATCACTTGTTCAAATGGTCTTAAAGGATGAGAGGATTAAGGAGGCCTTTCGACCTCCAAGTAGCCCACCTCCAATCTGGGTTTGTATCTCCGAAGAATTTTCGGTAAAGGAAATTGCAGGAAAAATCATCGAATGTGTCTCAGGAGAAAAATGTCATCTTTCTGCTATCGAGCCCATGCGAAGTAGACTCTCCAATCTAATTGGCGGAAGGAAAATTTTGCTTGTGTTGGATGATGTTTGGAATGAAGATGATTTCAAGTGGGAAGACCTTAAATCCTTGATCAGTTATGCTGGATTGGGAAGTAAAGTAATAGTAACTACGCGCAGTGACGAAGTTGCAAGGATAATGCGTACCACCAATTCACATCGGTTGGATGTTTTAGAGTTTGAATATTGTTGGAAGTTGTTCAGCCACAGGGCATTCCAAATTGGGACAGAAATGGAGAATCCAAGGTTGGCAGACATAGGAAAAGAGATTGTCAAAAAGTGTGGAGGGGTACCATTGGCAGCAAAGGCTCTGGGAAGTTTGATGAGCTCAAGACGACGAGAAGATGAGTGGGTTGGTGTTAGAGACAGTGAAATTTGGGAATTATCTCGGAATGATCAGCATAATCAAGTTAAAATTCTGCCGGCTCTTAGATTGAGTTATGAGCACCTCCCGTCTTATTTGAAGCAATGTTTCATATATTGCTCATTGTTCCCAAAGGATTACGAGTTTGATGTTGAGGAACTAATTCAGTTATGGATCGGCGAAGGCTTTATTTCTTCATCAAGTAGAGGAGAGCATCCAGAGGCCACTGGCAGGAGGTATTTTAATTCTCTGCTCCAACGATCCTTCTTTCAGGACGAAGATAAAGACGAGCTTGGCGATGTAAGATGGTGCAAAATGCATGATTTAATCCATGACCTTGCTTGCTATATTGTGGGGCCTGAATTCTCCGTCAGAGGGAGAACAGTGGAGGAGAAAGACAAATGTCGCTATCTCTCAGTAGATCTCAGTGTTCCTCCTGAAACAATGATTGAAATGGATGCCATTGCTAAAGCAAAGAAGTTACGTTCGTTCATCTCAGTGCGAGGGACAGAAGAATGCAACATAAACTTGAATATACTTTCAGGGTTTTTGCACTTGCGCGTGCTACGTCTAAGGTATCTTGTAGAGATGAAAGCGTTACCTAGCTCAATTGCTAGACTAAAACATTTGAGGCACCTTGACTTGTCAAATAGTAGTATAAAAACACTGCCTGAATCTATAAGTAGACTTCGTAGTTTGCAGATGCTCAATCTCGCCCTGTGCGAGGATCTTGAAAATTTGCCTCAAGGCATCAAGAAGATGATCAACCTCAAAACTTTAGATATATCAAATTGTTATAAGCTGGATCAGACGCCACCCGGGATGGGTAGACTAACGAAACTTGAGATGCTTCCATTGTTCGTCGCTGGCGGTGAGCCTGGATGCAGCATTCTTGAGTTGCGGCAACTAAATCTGTTGAGAGGTAAAGTGGAAATCCGATGTCTCCATGAAGTGAAAGATGCAGAGGAAGCCAATTTAGCAAATTTGAGTGCGAAGACGAGGCTACAGTCATTAACACTGAACTGGGGCTTGGACGATCTGAGAGGGAAGACAGAAGATGTGAAGAACGATGTGCTCGAAAGCCTGCAACCTCCTCCTTTTCTGAAGGTATTGAAGATCTATAACTTTGATGGTAACAGGTTGCCGAGTTGGATGACAGGAGGAATCCAGAGTCTAGTGGAAGTAGCACTGGAGGGTCTAAGAAGATGCGAATGTCTTCCGCCACTTGGCAACCTGCCGCATCTTAAGTGTCTTTGGGTAAGTGGAATGTCTGCCGTGACGGAAATTGGACGTGGTTTTTATGGGGATAGAGGCTCATTTCCTTCTCTGGAGAATCTTACCTTGGACCAGATGCCTCTACTGGAGATTTGGTGCACGGTGGATGCAGAAAAATCTTCAGAGATAGCGACGTTCCCTCGCCTTAGTACATTAAGTATTTGGCAATGCCCCTTGTTGAAAGTTCAACCGTGTCTTCCGCCAGCGGTAACGACATTGCACATTTTTCATAGCAATGCTCAGGTATTGTCGGCGACGAGCCTGCGAGAGTCGTCAAAGCTGAAAACCTTAAAGATAACAGGATGCCAGCTGGCATCATCGGAATCCAATGGTTGGGATGGACTACCTTTCCTTACTGCTCTCGAAGAGCTGATAATCATTGACATTCCAGATCTAGTTAGGCTTCCAGCGAGCATCATCAAGCATCACTTCCCCTCCCTCGAAACAATGCGACTTAGGGACCTTCCGAGCTTCACATCACTGGGAATGGATCTGGAAAGTCAGGAAGAGACGCCTCCCCTCTGCTTCGCTACACTCCAACATTTGGATATACATAACTGCAACAGATTGACGGCACTGCCCAAATGGTTGGGACGCCTCGCCTCCCTCCAGAGTTTGCAACTTGGACATTGCGAGAATCTCGCGGCGTTCCCTGAAGGCCTGCAACGAGCTACTTCACTCAAGAGATTGATCATCTTTGGTTGTCCTCTTCTAGTGAGTCGATGCGAGAGGGAGCAAGGCGAGGACTGGCACAAGATTGCTCATGTTCCTAATCTCAGGATCTTCTAATATCCTCGTACTTCATTCTTTTGTTAATAGAAGTGATCTCTCCACTTCCGCTTTTATATTATCAACTCCTCTTGATGGATTACCTCGCGCTATTGTAGCTTATCTTATGGCAGTAGCAATAGACATGTCAAATGTTTTCGTAAAGGAGGATTATACAAATCTGCCTTTATAAATAAAGGAAGAGTTGATGGCAAATATGTTGAGTGAGTTGGTCTTCTTTCTGTATAGAAAGTATGAATGAACGTGGTTATTCGCAAAAGGGCCTGCTTATGTAAATACATTCTTTTTGTATCATTTCGTTTTGTCTGTGTTGTAATTTTCTAAAGCATAACATGTTGGAAATGTTGAATAGACATTGTTCATATTAAATAAAATTTGACGATAGCTTTGTATCTTTATCCTATGAAACCTACGTTAGTTTATAGTGTGATCAATTTTATCATCGGCTCAAAATCAGCTCTCCATTTGAAATTATACAACTCTGTGACTAATTAACCATTTGGTCCTCCAATTGACAGTCTTGAGAAATTTGGATGGATTTGAAATAGTTGATTACTTTATATGTTTATTTATGTTAGAATAACTGTAACATAATTTTGTAGCCGGTGCATCTCATCAATATTGGACGAAAGGAGATTATTTTATCTTTCTTCGTATTGGATGATAAGTAACATTGATCCAATTTTCATTGATATTATTCAATAATTTGATTAGGACTATAGAAAGGGCCCTTCACAACCAAAAAAGGATAGTTAATGTAAGATTTAGTTTTTAGACTTATGGCATGTCCCGGCCTCAATTGGGTCACCTCACCTCATGGGGACGTTAGGTTCGATAGATCAAATCTACCTATCTAAGTTTAGTTGTTTTACTATTTTTGTAAGACTTCTAGTCTTGGGCTCAAGCGTCAAACACCGTTCAAGGCCGACTCATGGGCTTAACGGCCTTACATGAGTTGGTCTATAATCTATAAAGAAAAAAATGGTGTAGGATAGGATTAAAACCCAAGTTGGTTGGATTACTAGAAGCTACTTTAACCAACTATGCTACATAACATTTATATATTTATTTTGGTATATATATATAATATCATATCACATATTATATATCAAGCTTATCTGAACCGAGTTCGTGTGAACTGACTCTAGCTCGCCTCAACTCGATTAACCTTTTGAGCTCAAAAATTTAGCCGGCGAGCTTTTTCGACAACCCTATTGCCCAAAACTAATAGTAAGTCTTGTCGATGCATTTCAAATGCCTCTCTAGGCTGTACAAATGCACATAGTAGATGTTAGTTCAATTACAGTCATTTTGAATTATTTATTAAGTTATCCATATGAAAAAAGACCTATCTGAAGATAAGGTCATCACTCTTCCTCCTTTTTTCAACTGTTATATCTTTCTAATCCTTTAAAACTAGCCACTATTCCATCATCTTTTCCCTAAACTTTAAATCCATCTATATTTTATTATTATCATCTTCATCTTCCATATCATCACTAACACTGTTACTATCATCAAATACCATCTATTTATCATTATAACATGCCTTAGCCTGTGACTCACAAAACTGTCTTTGTATATTAGAAATCATATTTGAACACCTTTAAGAAAAAAAAATCACTTTAGTTTTTTTCATCAACCTTTTTTTAATACTTGTGCACATATCCATACAAAAATTCGAGACAAAATTACACATTTAGAATATGTTAAAATAATTATCAATTACATATTCTTTTTATCAAAGATTTACTAAAAATTCACTATAAAATATTTGTACCATTTTATTATAATATTTGCTTCCTAAGTTTATACCTTATTTTCAGGTCACGAGAGACATCACTAGGTGAATTAATTAAGTATACAATTCTCATGACATTCCTGCTCATTTTTGTGGCTAATAGACATTTTTGGCCAATTGTGAACAAGTATTAAGTATTAAGATATATCATCATCTTTCCAATTATTATTCAGAAAAGCTCCTTCCCTCTCGGTTTAATGTTTTAAAAAATATATATTAAAATTAAGAGTTAATTTGGATGGGCCAAAGAAACAAGAGTCGAAATAGAACAAAAAAAATATTTGTTGGGTTAATTTTACTCTAATAGCAACTAATAGAACAAAAAATATTTAACTTTTAAAAGGAAAAACTAGAGTATGCACAATATGCCTCGTTAATTCTCCATATATTTTTACCTTAATAAAAAAAACTTATTCAAGATCATTCAAGAGTATTAAGGTTATTGGGTGTTCTTGATAATTTTTTTTTCCAATAATTACGCAAGAGGGCGTGAAATAAAAAGTTCTATAAAAATATTAGAGGTTTATAGAAATTTTAATAAAATAAAAATATTTGTGGAGAATGACAACCCCAATAATTGACGCACTGTCTGAAATTTCTTCTATAATCCTCCAATTTTGTCACTACTAGTACTTCTAGTACCAGGTATCATCACGGTCTGTCAGCTTCTTGTGTGTTGGGTAGTGGACTAGTGAGCATCTCCATAGCAATGGTCGTTTTTTCCCTTCTTATCGACAAAAGTAGGGTTCTTTTTGCAAAAAACAAAAGAAAATTCACATTCCTTGCTCCTGGATGAGTTGAGTTCCAAAAGTAAGGTTCTTTTTGAAAAAAAATATTACAACAAAAATTAGATTATTTGCTCCTAGATGAGTTGAGTTCCAAAAGATTTGTTTTTGTTCTTAGTTCTTGTTTATTTTATAGATTATTAAACTAGATGTTAATCATTTATTGTTTAAAATAAACGAGTAATCTCTATCATATATATATATATATATATATAGATGCTGGACTAACTATTCTAAAATTTTGACCATAATGAATCTAAAC
This sequence comes from Typha angustifolia, assembly GCF_048772165.1. NCBI lineage: Eukaryota > Viridiplantae > Streptophyta > Magnoliopsida > Poales > Typhaceae > Typha > Typha angustifolia. Next base: position 6,236,809 of record NC_133251.1, read on the forward strand.
TATGACCATAGATTGCTATTAAATATCAACTCTAACAACATAGAATATTTTAAAACTATGATCTTTATCATGACCCGATATATTGGGCTACATTATTCTATCAATAATATGGATCTGACGGCGATGATCAATACCGAAATCAAATATAGAAAATAAAAATTAAATCAAGCATGATAAAGATCATCAAAAGCCTGCAATCGATACACTGTCATTCATTCAATGACACATCAAACTGACCTTCATAAAATCAGTCTAAATCGAACCGTATTTAGAAGGAAAGAGATGTTAATTCACAAATCATTATGAAAGTTTAAATGACTAAAAATCACTGATTTTTAATAAAGAAAATAGTAGAAAATAAATTTAGATTAAACGGATGGAGATTTTATATTTAACGCACAAATACTTTAGGACTTTGTTTAACACAACGTATATTAATTTATTAATTACTTTAAAAACTTAAACTATTACCTAACGATAAGCATTGCACTAGGATTCCCTCAAATCGAAAAACAAAATACTCATGTGCTTTAACTACCGGACGAGAGTTAAAACATACCATGATTCTTCTACATTGATTGTTTATCTAATAGCGAGTAGCCGGAGATAGTTTTCTATAACCATATGATTCAATATATATATATAACTCAATGTAGGTTCATATTAAGAGTGGTTTTCTCAAGAAGATAATTAAAGAAGATATGGAGGATATAGCTCAGTTGGTTAAAAGGATTTATATTTTTATGAAGACACTCGGGCTGATTTAAATCCTAACGGTGTTGGTATTTATCTTTTAATTTGGCAAACAAAAATTCTGCAGTTAGGTACGCAAATTTTCCATTGAGTAGGGAAGAGAAGAAGAAATCATCAAGAATTTAAGATGCAGCAATGACATTAAGTTAGTAAGGAAATAATTCTTGGATTATTAGTATAAAGTTTTATTTCATGAATTAATTATTTTCTAACTTAATTAGATGGCTTAAATAGTTTATCTATTTCTTTTACACTAGACAAGTAACTTTTTCTAATTATTTACAATAGTTAACAGAGTACTATTTTGACTCTCTCTCTGTCTGGAATCATTAGGTGGGTGGAGACTGTCATCTTTCTTTGGTCTCATTACCACATAAAATTATGGGTGCAGAGCATTTGCTCTGTATGTGCTTTTCCTCAATGTCAATCTCTTGGGAAAGTGAAAAGATAATATAGAATTGTTTTAAAGATGTAAAATGTGTAACAAAATCTTAAACGTTAACTCATTTGAGCATAGTGTAAAGATCTGGGCTTAGGATACAAATTTTATATTGAGAAGAAAATTTAACAATTTAATATATAATTAATACATATTGGGTTTCCAAAACCTCACCTTCGAAAAATTGAGATTACTCTCTCTTTCTCCACTTCAGATTAGTTCTTTCACCATCTGATAGTAATATTTATATGTGTGCAACGAACCGTAATATCTTGTTGTAAGCAAACCTATGATGATGATCTTCTTACTAGGTTAAGGCTAGTCATACTTCCCGTACTATTCTTCTTTCTATATTTATAGATATGAGCGTATCATAAATATGAGAATAAATTAAGCTAAATTTGAAGGACTTCTAGTCTTGAGCTCATGCGCATAGTGGGCTTACATGGGTTGGTCTATAATCTCTATAGAAAGAATGGTGTAAGATAGGATTAAAAGCCAAGTTGGTTGGGTTACTAGAAGCTACTTTAACCAACTATGCTACATAATATTTATATATTTATTTTAGTATATATATATATATATATATAATATTATGTATTAAGCTTATCCAAGCCGAGCTTGAGCGAACTGACTCTAGCTTGCTTCAACTTGATTAACCTTTTGAGCTAAAAAATCTAGCCGATGAGCTTTTCTGACAACCCTATTTCCCAAAACTAATAGCAAGTCTCGTCGATGCATTTCGAATGCCTCTCTAGGCCGTACAGATGCATAGAGTAGATGTGAGTTCAATTATAGTTATTTTGAATTATTTGTTAAGTTATCCATGAAAAGAAAGACCTATCTAAAGCTAAGGTCATCACTCTTCCTCCTTCCTTCAACTGTTGTACCTTCCTAATCCTTTAAAACTAGCCACTATTTCATCATCTTCTCCCTAAACTTTAAATTCACCTATTTCATTATTATCATCTTCATCTTCCATATCATCACCAACACCATTACCACCATCTATCATCATAACCTACATTAGCATATGACTCACAAAACTGCCTTTGTATGTTAGAAATCACATTTGAATGCCTTTAAGAAAAAAAAAATCGCTTTAATTTTCTTCATCAACCTTCTTTTAACACTTGTTCACATACCCATACAAAAATTTTAGATAAGATTACACATTTAGAATATGTCAAAACAATTACGTACATATTATTTTTATCAAAGATTTACTAAAAATTCAGTGCGAAGTGAATCTAGATCCTCAACCAAACAATGTTGTTCAACCCCTCATTCAAGATGAGATAATTGTTCCTAAGAAACAAATATCCAAGGAACAAATTTAACAATATTAAGAGTCTGTGCATTAAGGCGATCTACAAGAGAAATGAGAAATACAATTTTAGAATCATGTTGTATTTCTCCAAGAACATGCGGAAGAAAGTGGAATGATGGAAAATGATCCAATCAACTTCCATTAAGCCATACAAGGTTCCAACTCAGAAATGGATTGAAGCCATGAATGAGGAATACAAGTTTATGCAAGATAATAAAGTACGGGAACTTGTCATATTACCGGTTGGTGGGAAGCCCATTGGTTTTAAATGGATATTTAAAACCAAAAATAAATGGTAATGTGTTGAGATATAAAACACATTTTGCAGCTAAAAACTTTAGTCAAAGGAAAGGAATTGACTTTAAAGAGACTCTCTCTTTGATTTCTATGATAATCTGTTTTAGAACAATTATGACACTTGTTGCACATTTTTACCTTGAGTTGTATCAGATAGATATCAAAGCAATGTTTCTCAATAGTGGCATTGAAGAAACAATTTATATAGTGCAGTTAGAAAACTTTCTGTCGATAGACCAAAAGAATATCGTCTGCAAATTGACCAAATCCATCTATGGGCTCAAGCAAGCATTTTGTTAGTGGCACTTCAAATTTTATCAAGTCATTGTATCATTTGGTTTTGAGATAAACATTATTTGATTCTGAGCCTTCTCTTTTATTTCTAGTCTTCAGTGTTATATTTATTTATGACGTTTATGATTGTATTTGTTTTATTTCAGTTATTTAGGGTCTTATTTGTTTATTGTCATTGTAAGGTCTACATATAGACTAATTTTTACCCAATTAGGGTTAATAAAGATTTTTGATATTTTCTTAGAGTTTTGAATATGAAACTCTAATTTGAGGATGGATGTCACACCCTGCTTAGAAACATAACATGCCATATAACATTTTATTATCAGCTTCGATTGATATCTTTTTTTCTCCCGGAGAAACCCCTCTCCAGTCTTCTCTCCTCGGAGAGTTTTCCCTGGATGTATCCCTGCCCTAGTATCTCTAAGCTAATCTCCTTACTGCCTCCTCAACCACACCCCCTTGCCACAACCCATTCTCCTATAACTCCTATTTCTTTCTTTTTCTCCTCCACTTCATAATAGCGACCCCCATTATTCATACTCTCCCTTTTCCTCCCTACCCATCCTGGGCCATGGCGACCTCAGACGAGGACCTGGTTCACAGGTTCTGCACTCCTCCAGGAGGGTGGCATGGATGAGTCGATATCTCTAGTCAAAAAAAACTTACTACCCAACAGGAACCCTGACTTGTGCCTAGTTGGCAAGCTCCTGTCTGAGAAGGCACTATGGAAATCATAAAAGCTGCCAAGAAGTCATTTCTGGTCTCTTTCGAGAAGGAAAGGGACAGATGGAAAGTTTGGTTCGGATCCCTTTGGTCTTTCAATAGGGACCTATTCAATCTGGTGCGGTTCCACTCGAACAAGCCAGCAGAAGGGTGGTGCTTCATCTCATGTGACTTCTAGGTGCAATTCCATTGGCTGCCATTGGAATATCTATCCACCTCAACAACCCAGAAGCTAGCTTCCTGTGTTGGAAAGGAGGCGACCAGTGAGGGCTTGGATGCTTCAAGGTGGTCCAAGTTCATTAGGGCAAGCATAACTATAGACATCACTAAGCCCTTAGTCAGCTCCCTCAATGTTACTCTAGTGAACGAAGACTACGTGGAGGTCTCGGTCCAGTATGAAAGACTTCCTAGGTACCGCTTCTTCTCCGCTCGTATCGGGCATGAGCTTTCAGAATGCATGTACAAAGGTGCCCTAGAAGAAAAAATGAAGCTGGAATTCCCTCCGCATTGGCATGCTCACTTATCCGAGCTTTTGAAGCCGAAGTTCTCTTGCTTATTCAGCTCCCTGAACTCGCCGGAATCCTCCGCCAAGGGAGGGAAGAGCTTGCCGGCAAGCCACCCCCGCTTCCTCAACACAGTTGTGGATAGTCAAATCACCAAGATGGGCTCGCTTGACAACGTGTCGCCCACCCCGGTTGGGAGGGCTACTGAAGAAGGTCTCGTTTTTATCGCTCAAGGAAAATCTGTCCAGATGAATCAGGCCACTGCTGCAGATGAAGTGTTACCTCAGCCCTACACTGAAAGCACCCTAATAGATGTTGCATCAGGTGTCTCAAGGGCAGAAGCAATTCCTTCCGGCCACTCATCGATAAGGGACAAACCATCCCTTGTCAACATCAGCATTAAAGAGGCGCCACGCTTGCCAATGGAAAACCACTCTACTAGTAAAGGTGAGCTAGCTATAGCCTCAATATGTGAAGCTACCAAAAACCATGCCATGTACGTGCATGCATGCGAAAGCCATGCAAAACCTCCATTGGATAACCAAGGTTTGGTTAACATCCACATTGGCTCTCTCGAGGTGACAGGTGTGAGCAAAGACATTCTAAACAGCAGGGCAGTAACGACTAGTGACGCAAAAACTACTCAAACCCCCATAGTTGTCACTCTCTCCATCTGCGCCCCCAGGAAATGCAAGGCGGCGACCTCTCCTACATCCCAACCCAACCGCCACCTTACCCCTCCCTCCCTTTCTTCTAAAGCCACTAAAGTTCAAGATGAGCTCATGACCAGTTCGTTGGCAAACCAAAATGCGGCGAGGCCGGGCCTGCCATAGGCCACTTAATGAATATTTTGTCTTGGAACTGCCGTGGGTGGGAGGCCCAACAACAGTTCGAAATCTTTGTAGCATCCTCCACAGCACAAGATCTAAGATCGCCTTCTTGTCGGAAACCAAGTGTGATCCGACACAGGCGAGCAACATAATTTCTCTTGTCCCCCTTCGTAATTCTCATGTGGTGGTGTCCGAAGGTCACTATAGAAGCTTTGGCTCCTCTGGGGTGACGACATCAAAGTTGACATTCTAGAAGCTAACAACATTCCATTTTCGCTCGTATACATGGTAGCTTGGCAAGCCTGGATTGGAATCTAGTTAGGGTCTATGGCAACCCCTATCGAGATCACTCTACCCTCTTGAATAAGATCAACCACTATATTGCCAACTCCACCATTCCCCTTTGCTGCATGGGGGACTTCAACAACATTGCTATAGATGATTAGAAGGAGGATGGTCTCCCTTGTAGCTCTTACAAGACAAGTAATTTCTCTGATTGGATCTGTCATGCTAGTCTTATGGACTTGGGGTTCAAAGGGCCTGCCTATACGTGATCTAACAAAAGGGCGGCGTGCCATAGGATTAGAGAGAGACTTGATAGGGTCCTAGCCACCCTAGAGTGGTGCTCTCTCTTCCTCTCGGCGAGAATATTCCACCTCCCGGCCATCTCAAGCGACCACAATTCTATCCTATTAAGCACCTCCCCCTCATCCAAGTGAGTCAAGCGAAGGTTTAGAGTGGAAACCTGGTGGCTAACCTCCGACTCATTCCAGGATTACTACAAGAAGGCTTGGTCTGATTCATATATCTCAAACCGCCCTCTTTCCCAACTTATTTTCCATGGTAAGGAAACTCAAGGATTGGGCAAGAATGAACAACCACATCCTAAGAAGCAAATCCAGGTGCTAGAAAAAGAAATACTGAATATCCAAACAAATGTTGCATGTGAAGCTGACTAGACCAAGGAGCTTGTTCTTAGGAGTCTGCACAATAACGTCCTCCTACAAGGGGAGATCTACTTGCATCATTAGTCGAGGGTAAGATGGCTAGCTTGGGGAGATTGCAACAACAACTTCTTCCATTCCATGGCTACAACCCGCAAACGGTGACAACTTGAGGATTGGCACAGATGAATGGAGTAACTGCCCTAAGAAGATTAGAGAGGCCTTGCAGGATCACTTGAGGCAACAACCACTCACCCTCCCTCCTTGTTCAACCGTCACCTATCCACCCATATCGAGTGACCTAGGATTGATCAAGAAGTAGTGCCGGGGTTGTTTACCCCTGCCACCGATGAAGAAGTTGAAGCCACTTTAAAAAAATCTTGCTCTAGATAGAGTGCCAGGCCTGGACGACCTGAGCGCTAGATTTTTCCAATCTAATTGGAAAGAGCTGAAATTGGCCATCTGTGAGACAGTGCGGAGGTTCTTCATCACCAAGAAAATGGATAAAAGCATCAACAGAACAACCATTGTCTTGATTCCGAAGAAAGAGGCCCCTACAACAGTGAGTGACTATAGACTTATTAGTCTATATAATACGATCTATAAGCTCATCTCTAAGCTACTAGTAGAGAGAATGAAACCCCTTTGCAACCCCTAATCACCGACGCTTAGAATGCTTTTATCAAGGACAGACAAATTGTAGACAACTTGGTCCTTGCTCAAGAAATGATGCACTATCTCAAGAGCTCCAAAGAAAAGTCTGGAGCCTTTATCATCAAGGCAAACCTCTCCATGGCCTTTGATCACTTGCATATGCGACTCCCTCAAGATCTTTCGCTTTCCGGTGGAGTTTATTGACCTGATCAATGGCTATCTATCTTCGGCTACTATGGCGGTGGAAATCAACGGCCAAATTGATAGTTACTTTGCTCCTTCTAGAGGAATCAAACATGGCTGTCCTTTTTCACCATTTCTATTCATAATCGGCTCAAATGTTCTCTCAGTGCTATTGGAAGATGATATTGTTAGTAATTTCATGTTTTTGACATGAATTTTTATTAACTTTGAGCTAACTTTTAAGTGGGGCCCAAAAGGGGTACCTATTTTGTGGGTAAAGGTTACTATGCAACTTAACTCACACACACACGCGTCGCCCGGCTCGGTTCAGTTCGGTTCGCACGCACGGGTCAAGTCCAAAATATACTAAGTATTTTTATATATGTACATGAGCATTTATACAAGTCTAGAAAGTATTTGGATTGAAGAATTGCAGGATCAAAAGAGAAAAGTTTTCGCGTTCGAACGACGCACTCTCAGGAGTTCACATATATAGAGAGATTGCATTCAAGCTGTTCGAACGCGAACACAGGCGTTCACATATACAGAGAATGTGTTTCAGCCATTCGAACATCAGCACAAGCGTTCGAACGCAATCAAGGGTCATTCGAACACACCCTGCTACGTTCATAGTGGGTTCACACATATAGAGGAATGCTTTTGTGCGTTCGAACGCATCCTATGAAAATCAAGCTGTCGCGGTTGAACGCACCCAAGATCAAGTCAGGTCGTTGGAACGCACTTGGGCCACGTTCGAACGTACCTGCGTATTTTGCAATTTTTAGACTTCCTGATTACGGATATGACTTGGATTTGACTCTATCTTGAATACATATAAAAGCATTATGAAGCCCTAACTCTAGTATGCTTGGTGAAGGCAATTGAAGGAGAATTCTTGAGCTACATCGTTTCTTCAACCAACAAGATCCGACTCTTCTACAAGGCTTAAACTTTCGTCTTAAGGGCTATTTAGACGAAAAATCAATCTCGAGAGCTACTGAAGTTGGATATCAATCACGAGAAGCGGTGAATCATGGGTTCTAACTTGCAAGACTGAGAGGAACAAAGTTATTGGGATCGACAGGTTGTTTTGTGAGTCAGTCATGTAACTGTCATTATTCTAATGATTGGTTTTGATCTGAGTTTGGATCCGTGATTTTTTTTCCGTTTGGGTTTTCCCACGTTAAAATCTTGGCGTCTATCTTTTCTTTTATTTTTTAATATTTCTTTCGTTTTTTACTTAAGCAAATGAGTGATATCATTGCCTAGGGTTTAGATACATACGTGTATCTAGGTGTTTTTTCACAATAGACTAAGGACATTAATTGTAAGCCCATCACATAGGTTAATGTCACACATCAATACTACCATCCGAGCCCTCGGCTCCACATCATCTTACTACCATGCGAAAATTCTAAGTCATCGCTTATGAATATACTCACCCTGTATCATCAGGTACCGCTAGGTCCACATCATCCTACCATTTTATCTCTCTATCTTAAATACCCTAAATGGTATTACCAGAGGCTTAACACCCTTTCATCTAAATCATCATCTCGAGAGAGTACTGAGACGTGGGCGTTAAACCGATGGGGCTACAAACCACTGCATGAGTAACTTACATTTTGACAATACAGCTCTAAGGATATAGTAGATCTTAGTCAAGAATAATCTCTCATCTTTCACAATGAACCTTCTAGGGTTTATATGAAAGTGAGCTTCAAAAACCTTCTTTCACCATTGTTTTAATCTCTAGATCTCTTAATCAATCTTCTCCTAGAGATAACCTAAGTTTAGGTCAAAGACCCTTAAATTACCTCTTCATACCCCCCCTCCCCCCCGCCCCCCCCCCTCATAGTAATGTAGATCGTGATCCGTACATGCGTTCAAACACCTTTAAATTCATTCAAACATCTGATACAGAAAACATTTCTTTGTCATTTTCAATCTTAATATGTTGGAACTCTTTACAAATGCCTTACCCACATAAATATCGGTATCATATGCGTTCTAACAACTTCTATATGGTTAGAACCATAACTTGAAATTTAGTCTACCACTTTAAAGCTTCATCAAATTTGTGTTAATGCTTGTATATAAACCTATACATGATTACTTATAAAATTCTATTTTAGAACACATTATCAATTACACAATAAAATATAAAAACCCTTACATTGTATATGAAGGTTAACATCAAGTTGCCTTATGATATATACTTTTTTAAAGCTAGTTGAGCAGCCCAACTTGGTTGAACAATTCATTACCAATTGCTGGCCGCTGTAGGTTGATGCAGTTGTAGAGCAGTACAAGAAGGAAGCAGAAGATGTTATTGTAAAAGAGGCCGGGAGTTCCAACAACTTAATTTTTCTTCTTTTTACTTAGAGCCGGTTATTTATTTGAAAACTTCTATAAAGCTTGACAGTTTTAGTATAACAAAAAATATTGTAAACATTCGAAATAAATAATAAAGTTATAGTTTTGAAATAATAGATGGAAAGGAAAATTTCTCATTGTCCTTTAGGTAATAGTATTTTTGCCATCGTCACTTTATATATTTTGAATAAGAGACTATTAGATATTGGTTATCCCTGATTTACCTCCAAAATTAATAGGATAGCAGCTAGCAACTCTCTTCTCGTTGGCTTAGCCAGTCTTGAAAATTTCTTCTATTAATCATACATACAGGACAATGCCAGCTTATCTTAATTTATCAAGACCAAGTGGTCTGCAAGTGGTTTTCCACGGAGAACTTTCACGACTGGAATTATGTGGACGGCTTACCAACTTGATAGTCATTTCTGTCGAAGATTAGCCAAACAGTCTTAGGAGGAATAGAGAAAGAGAGCAGTTCTGGTTGAAGAGAGAAAGAAGAGAAGAGTGATCATGGCCGAACTTGCTCTAGCCTCTGCCATTTTGAAGCCTGTGATCGAGAAATTGAGCTCTGAAATCTGGAAGCAGCTCGAATTACTGTGGGGTCTTGATGGAGATCTTAACAAGCTGAAGGGGACACTTGAAAACATCAACAACGTGCTCCACGTTGCTGAGAAGAAGTCCATAACCGATCCAAGCGTGGGAAAATGGCTGCAGGAACTGAAGAATCTCGCTTACGACGCGGATGATGCGCTGGATGACTTCCAAGTTGAGTCACTGCGGCGCAGTGGCCATCATCATCCCATCGCAGGGAAGGTACGCGACTTCTTCTCGGCGGACAACCAACTTGCATTTCGTTATAAAGTCGGCAAACAGATTAAGAAAATTAATGAGAGGATAAAGGAGATAGATGAAAACAAGAATAGATTTCAATTTCCAGTGATAAGTGAGGTTTCTGTGAACACTGGATCACTCTCCTACTCGGGGAGGGAGACTTTCTTGGCCAATGATAATCAGGTCGATGAGTTATATGGAAGAGGTGAGGACAAGGAGAAGATTATAAGCTTTTTGGTCGAGACCGACAATGATAAGATGTTATCCATCCTTCCAATAGTTGGATTAGGAGGAGTCGGAAAAACATCACTTGTTCAAATGGTCTTAAAGGATGAGAGGATTAAGGAGGCCTTTCGACCTCCAAGTAGCCCACCTCCAATCTGGGTTTGTATCTCCGAAGAATTTTCCGTAAAGGAAATTGCAGGAAAAATCATCGAATGTGTCGCAGGAGAAAAATGTCATCTTTCTGCCATCGAGCCCATGCGAAGTAGACTCTCCAATCTAATTGGCGGAAGGAAAATTTTGCTTGTGTTGGATGATGTTTGGAATGAAGATGTTTTCAAGTGGGAAGACCTTAAATCCTTGATCAGTTATGCTGGATTGGGAAGTAAAGTAATAGTAACTACACGCAGTGACGAAGTTGCAAGGATAATGCGTACCACTAATTCACATCGGTTGGATGTTTTAGAGTTTGAATATTGTTGGAAGTTGTTCAGCCACAGGGCATTCCAAATTGGGACAGAAATGGAGAATCCAAGGTTGGCAGACATAGGAAAAGAGATTGTCAAAAAGTGTGGAGGGGTACCATTGGCAGCAAAGGCTCTGGGAAGTTTGATGAGCTCAAGACGACGAGAAGATGAGTGGGTTGGTGTTAGAGACAATGAAATTTGGGAATTATCTCGGAATGATCAGCATAATCAAGTTAAAATTCTGCCGGCTCTTGGATTGAGTTATGAGCACCTCCCGTCTTATTTGAAGCAATGTTTCATATATTGCTCATTGTTCCCAAAGGATTACGTGTTTGATGTTGAGGAACTAATTCAGTTATGGATCGGCGAAGGCTTTATTTCTTCATCAAGTAGAGGAGAGCATCCAGAGGCCACTGGCAGGAGGTATTTTAATTCTCTGCTCCAACGATCCTTCTTTCAGGAGGAAGATAAAGACGAGCTTGGCGATGTAAGATGGTGCAAAATGCATGATTTAATCCATGACCTTGCTTGCTATATTGTGGGGCCTGAATTCTCCGTCAGAGGGAGAACAGTGGAGGAGAAAGACAAATGTCGCTATCTCTCAGTAGATCTCAGTGTTCCTCCTGAAACAATGATTGAAATGGATGCCATTGCTAAAGCAAAGAAGTTACGTTCGTTCATCTCAGTGCGATGGACAGAAGAATGCAACATAAACTTGAATATACTTTCAGGGTTTTTGCACTTGCGCGTGCTACGTCTAAGGTATCTTGTAGAGATGAAAGCGTTACCTAGCTCAATTGCTAGACTAAAACATTTGAGGCACCTTGACTTGTCAAATAATAATATACAAACACTGCCTGAATCTATAACTAGACTTCGTAGTTTGCAGATATTGAAACTCGCTGACTGCTTCAATCTCCAAAAGCTGCCTCAAGGCATCAAGAAGATGATCAACCTCAAAACTTTAGATATCTCAAATTGTTTTAATCTGGATCGGGTGCCACCTGGGATGGGTAGACTAACGAAACTTGAGACGCTTTCATTATTCGTCGCTGGCAGTGAGCCTGGATGCAGCATTCTTGAGTTACGGCAACTAAATGTGCTGAGAGGTAAACTGGAAATCCGATGTCTCCATGAAGTGAAAGATGCAGAGGAAGCCAATTTAGCAAATTTGAGTGCGAAGACGAGGCTACAGTCATTAACACTGAACTGGGGCTTGGACGATCAGAGAGGGAAGACAGAAGATGTGAAGAACGATGTGCTCGAAAGCCTGCAACCTCCTCCTTTTCTGAAGGTATTGAAGATCTATCACTTTGATGGTAACAGGTTGCCGAGTTGGATGACAGGAGGAATCCAGAGTCTAGTGGAAGTAGCACTGGAGGGTCTAAGAAGATGCGAATGTCTTCCGCCACTTGGCAACCTGCCGCATCTTAAGTCTCTTTCTGTAAGTGGAATGTCTGCCGTGACGGAAATTGGACGTGGTTTTTATGGGGATAGAGGCTCATTTCCTTCTCTGGAGAATCTTACCTTGGACGAGATGCCTCTACTGGAGAATTGGTGCACGGTGGATGCAGAAAAACCCTCAGAGATAGCGACGTTCCCTCGCCTTAGTACAATAAATATCTGGGAATGCCCCTTGTTGAAGGTTCAACCGTGTCTTCCGCCAACGGTAACGACATTGCGAATTTCTAATAGCAATGTTCAGGTATTGTCGGCTACGAGCCTGCGAGATTCGTCAAAGCTGAAAAGCTTATACATACGTGGATGCCAGCTGGCATCATCGGAATCCAACGGTTGGGATGGACTATCTTTCCTTACCGCCCTCGAAGAGTTGGGAATCGATGGCATTCCAGATCTAGCCAGTCTTCCGGCGAGCATCATCGAACCTCGCTTCCCCTCCCCCCGAACAATGCAACTTGGATACCTTCCGAGCTTCACATCACTGGGAATGGATCTGGAAAGTCAGGAAGAGACGCCTCCCTTCTGCTTCGCTACACTCCAACATTTGGAGATAAATAGTTGCAACAGATTGACGGCACTGCCCAAATGGTTGGGATGCCTCACCTCCCTCCAGAATTTGTACCTTCAACATTGCAAGAATCTCGCGGCGTTGCCTGAAGGTCTGCAACACGCTACTTCACTCAAGGAATTGAACATCTGTAATTGTCCTCTTCTAGTGAGTCGATGCGAGAGGGAGCAAGGCGAGGACTGGCACAAGATTGCTCATGTTCCTAATCTCAGGATCTTCTAATATCCTCGTACTTCATTCTTTTGTTAATAGAAGTGATCTCTCCACTTTCGCTTTTATATTATCAACTCCTCTTGATGGATTACCTCGCGCTATTGTAGCTTATCTTATGGCAGTAGCAATAGACATGTCAAATGTTTTCGTAAAGGAGGATTATACAAATCTGCCTTTATAAATAAAGGAAGAGTTGATGGCAAATATGTTGAGTGAGTTGGTCTTCTTTCTGTATAGAAAGTATGAATGAACGTGGTTATTCGCAAAAGGGCCTGCTTATGTTAATACATTCTTTTTGTATCATTTCGTTTTGTCTGTGTTGTAATTTTCTAAAGCATAACATGTTGGAAATGTTGAATAGATATTGTTCATATTAAATAAAATTTGACGATAGCTTTGTATCTTTATCCTATGAAACCTACGTTATTATATAGTGTGATCAATTTTATCATAGGTTCAAAATCAGCTCTCCATTTGAAATTATACAACTCTGTGACTAATTAACCATTTGGTCCTCCAAGAACAGTCTCGAGAAATTTGGATAGATTTGAAATAGTTGACTACTTTATATGTTTATTCATGTTAAAATGATTGTAACATAATTTTGTAGCCGGTGCATCTCGTGAATATTTGACGAAAGGAGGTTATTTTATCTTTCTTCGTATTGGTTCATAGGTAACATTGATCCAATTTTCATTGATATTATTCAATAATTTGATCAGGAATATAGAAAGGGCCCTTCACAACCAAAAAAGATAGTTAATGTAAGATTTAGTTTTTAGACTTATGACATGTTCCGGCCTTAATCGGGTCACCTCACGGGAACGTTAGGTTCGGTAGATCAAATCCGTTTATCTAAATTTAGTTTTTTTTACTATTTTTGTAAGACTTCTAGTCTTGGGCTCAAGCTCAAACACCGTTCAAGGCCAGCTCATGGGCTTAATGGGCTTACATGAGTTGGTCTATAATCTATATAGAAACAATGGTGTAGGATAGGATTAAAACCCAAGTTGGTTGGATTACTAAAACTACTTTAATCAACTATGCTACATAATATTTATATATTTATTTTGATATATATATATATATATAATATAATCTCACATATTATATATCAAGCTTATCCAAACCGAGTTCGAGCAAATTGATTTTAGCTCGCCTCAACTCGATTAACCTTTTAAGCTCAAAATTTTAGCCTGCGAGCTTTTTTGACAACCCTATTACCCAAAACTAATAACAAGTCTCCTCGATGCATTTCAAATGCCTTTCTAGGCTATACAAATGCACAGATCTGATGTGAGTTCAATTACAGTTATTTTGAATTATTTGTTAAGTTATCCATGAGAAGAAAGACCTGTCTGAAGCAAAGGTCATCACTCTTCCTCCTTCCTTCAACTGTTGTATCTTCCTAATCCTTTAAAACTAGCCACTATTCCATCATCTTCTCCCTAAATAATTTTTTCTAATAATTACGCAAGAAGGTGTGAAATAAAAGTTTTTCAAAAATATTAGAGGTTTATAGAAATTTTAATAAAATAAAATATTTGTGGAGAATGACAACCCCAATAATTGACGCACTGTCTGAAATTTCTTCTATAATCCTCCAATTTTGTCACTACTAGTACTTCTCGTACCAGGTATCATCACGGTCTGTCAGCTTCTTATGTGTTAGGTAGTGGACTAGTGAGCATCTCCATAGCAATGGTCGTTTTTTCCCTTCTTATCGACAAAAGTAGGGTTCTTTTTGCAAAAAACAAAAGAAAATTCACATTCCTTGCTCCTGGATGAGTTGAGTTCCAAAAGTAAGGTTCTTTTTGAAAAAAAAAACTACAAAAAAAATTAGATTATTTGCTCCTAGATGAGTTGGGTTCCAAAAGATTTGTTTTTGTTCTTACTTCTTGTTTATTTTATAGATTATAAAACTAGACGTTAATCATTTATATATATATATATATATATATATATATATATATATATATTCTAAAAATTAAGGCTAGTCATACTTCTCGTATTACTCTTCTTTCTATATTTATAGATACGAGCATATAAGGAATACGAGAATAAATTAAGCTAAATTTGAAGTTTTCCTCCCTGATAAGATTCCCTCTAATATGCGTACTACCATCACTCGTGCCTTTAGCATGAGGGAAGCTTAGTTTCCCTTTAAGTACTTCGGGTTTAAAAATCACTCCTAAGAAGTTACTTATTAGGGATCACGAGAAACTTTTATCTAAGATTAATGTTAAGTTAGCGGATTGGAAAAAAGTCATGTTTGACTTAGACTAGATGCATTATCTTTATTAATTCGGTTCTTAACTTCATGCCCATATATCCGATGTCCTCTACTCCTCTTGCTACTACCGATCGTATATCTAAATTGACCCGCAAGTTCCTTTGGGATACGAAAAACTCCAATAACAGCTTCAACTTGTTGGCTGGGATCATATCCCTAAGCCTAAAAGTGAGGGTAATCTAGGTTGTGTCTACTTTATGGCTAACAACATTCAACGTGTTATTAATAAAATTCTGACTACTCGCTATGGTACTCCTCACGCTTGGTTTCTAGAAAATTAAAGCATTGTTCTTCTACCTAGAGTATATAAACAGTCGCTTTATTAAGCTTATTAGAATTGACCTTTCCACTAATGTTCGGAAAGGTCCACCCCTTAACTAGTAGCCAACATATGTTAACATGCAATTAAGACACTTTATTACTTCTCTTTCTTAGCTCATTATGAATGGCCAGTACGACTATAATATTGTTACGACTATGTTTAGTCCCGAGCTCATCGATTCGATCTTTAGTATCAATCTCCCCATTTGAAACTTTTGATGACATTTGGATCTAAAAGCTCCATTTTACATGCTAGTCTTAAGGAGAGATGATCTAATGGTTTTTAGATGTATATGGGTAATGGGTTTATCGGATCTTGAAAAGGCTTGGGTTCAGGGCTATTGTGTTGTTCTATTGTGACAAATATGGAAATTAAAAAATAAAATCAATTTTTTTAATAAGGGGGAAGAGTTTCACAACATTTGCACTAAAACTTTAACACTTTCATAACAAATACCATGCTCAAATATATGTTGGAAAAATGAAGCTTAGTCCCACCCCAACATTTGTTCTACTGGATCCCCCATCTCTTGGGTGGATCAAAGTCAACTCAGATGGCTCTTTTGTGAACAGGTCGATAGCTAATGGGTTAGCTTCATAATTCGACAAACTGATGGTTACGCTATCTTTGCAGAGTGCATATGCGAACCTCGCAAGTCAATTCTCATAATAGAAGCAATTGCCATGAGAGAAGCTCTTATTTGCACAATCCAAAAGGATAACTCTAATGTTTGGCTCTAGTCAAACTCAACAGTTCTAATCGGTATTTTGAAAGATGGCAATAGCTTTCGTCGTTTATTGCCTTTATCATCAATGACATCAAAAATCTAACTAATAATTTTGATAATTGTAAAGTTACTTATACATCTCACAAGCTAATTATGGTGCTGATTGGCTTGTAAAAAAGGAAAGAAGCCTTGAGTTTGGGTATACTTGGGATGAAGATTTTCATTATGAAATTGTTCAATTTTTGTCTTCGACTCTGGTGAATACTTTTGTACCCAATTAACCATGATTTTTTTTTGAAAAGAAAACTACCTCAAGATAGTTTAGGCAATTTTTAGTCTTTTATTTTCAAAAGTAACAAAATTTTATTTATTCCATTAGGGGCGAAGATAGGTCAAATTAACCCCGACTCAACCTGCTATCAGACCCGATCCAAATCAAACTCGGATAAAAAAAATTTACTCAACCTAGATACAGATTCAAATACAAATAGAAATTTTTTTTAAAAAAAATTGGATACGAATTTAGATATGGATAGATTATTTAAAAAAACTCGGATACGAATACGGATATGAATATTACCTAGAGATTTTTTGAATTATTTGTAGTTATTAGTTTGCTATTTAAATAGTGAATACTGATATTATTATTAATGATGTATTATATATTATTTGTAGAGATTAATTTTGCTAATTCTATAGGTATTTAACATGTAAGATTTTTTGTAACTCTTAGTATGTTGTATTAATTGTGTCAAGAAAATCGTCATTTATTCAAAATTCGATCTATATCTTTTTACAATCTAATTGTCTATCCAAAATTTATTTGATCCGTGTCCGAAATTTATCTGTATCTAGTTAGTTAGGTTACGATTTTAAATATTTTGTTATCCATTCAGTATCTCAAATATGAGTTGAGCACTATCTGACCTTTATTAAATCAGTTTTCGCCTCTAACTACATTAGTAATTAGTAGGTTAAATTTTGGGATAATTACACTAATAAATTATTTTTCATTTTCAGATGCACCCTCTTATCTTTTCTTGATACACATACACCTCATAAACTAACCAAACCTCTCACTCCCTAACCGTGTTAGCAGAACACATCGAATAACTATTTTATCCACAACTTTCATCTTTTCTTTTCTCTAAAATAATAGCAAAATGAATCTTAGAAGGCATAAAAATTGATTGCATATATTCACATGTCAATTTCTTATCAGAAAAATCTAAGTGATAGCCAACAAAAAAAAAAAATTCAAAGGTATTCCTATGTTATAAAAGAATAAATAAGAGGATCAATGTAAAAATAGTCAACAAGTTGTCTAGGTGTAATTATCCTTTAAATTTAACTTACCTTATTTTAGAGGCAATACAAATAAAAAAAATAATTGGTGGAATGATAAATGCATTTCAATATTTTTTTTTTCCCTTTGAGATCACAATGTCAGATTCAATAAGAAATATTATCTCTAATCAATACAAAACCACATCATTGGTCAAGCTTTATCTATCCCAACCATAGGATAGATTCATGACACTAGGTATAATAGAGATAGGTTAAAAAGAAAAAAAAACCTTTGGGCATTGAGGAGGACCCCACATTTGTGTGGTGTTTGGTTATATGGTTTGGATATGCTTTGGAATTATTCATTATTCATGCATTTCTTATCCAAGAACATGAATGCTATTTAATTTTGGTTGTTGGCATATTAGCTGGAGACCTCCTTTGAGAAATTTATTAGAAACATCCTATAATTTATTTTTTAATATTCCAAAAATATTTTGACTATGTAAATGAAGTCCTACTAATCACCCTAATTATAATCCAAATTGAAGCTTTTATAGAGCAAAAAAAAAAAAAAATCTATATAGGTACTTTCCTAAATGATAATGTTTAGGGTTTATAAAAGGAACCACTGACGGTTTCGATGAGTAAAATATTCTATATGGCTAGGGCAAAAATATAAAACTTGTTAGGTGTTGTAAATAATTTTTTAAAGTCCCGACTAAACTCAAAATACAAAAACATAAAACTTGTTGATGCTTGTATAAATCTTTCAATTTGAAAATTTATTTGATTCATTCAATCTTAAAGTTATTTGATTCACACTTACTAATCTGGGAAGAGGAAATAAAATATCTATAGTCTTTGTTAAGAATATCGAAAGAAATAAAAGTGCAATATATAAAAGAACTATTAATTAGGGTTTTATTTTAAAATTATATTTATGTAACATAAAATATAATTTGGTCCGTTTAACTTATCCTTCAACACTTTAAACTTAAGCTCTTAACTACACCAAAGTAAATTACCAAATATTCCATCATTCGTAATAATATTTCTCCAAAATAAAATATGTTACTAAATGATCAAACTATTTGTATCATTATCGTATCAGATTATATTTTTATTTAAGTTTGAAGTAAAGTAAAGTAAAAAATAAAAATAAAAATTTGAAAATCGAGCTAAATCTTAGAGAGGTAAATCCAGCATAAAAGTGAAAAATATAACTAGAAAAGCCTGCTATCATATGAATAATCCATTATTCTTAAATTTTATCCCTATTCCTGTAAAGGGCCAGATTTATCCATCGATCTATGCTCATGTCAAATCTTTCACAAATCAAACTGGGATAAGTCGTTTCCTTATTCCAATTTGGCGACTCTAATCCACGCTGACTTGTCCATTGGTCAAAGTCTAAATGGTATCCTAAGAATCTAAGAGGAATAATCATCACAAAAATACCAAGTAGACAGTGATCGATTTCAATTAATGAAACCAATAGGGAACTTAATTATGTTCTCCTCTTTACTTGCTTATATTTGAACTAATTATGTTCTTAATTTTGAGGTAATTCCCTATATAATAATATAAACCCTTTATATAAATCCAAGTCGCATATTTATTTATAAAATATATATGTAAAAGTATTCGTGAAATATATAAGGAAGTACGTAGAATTATTGTTTGCTTCATTATTCATATGTGAAATAAACCTGAATTGCAAATAACACCCTATATTTTGGCTATATTATGAGCTCTTTTTTTATTTATACATTAAGCCCTCACTTTGTTGAAAAAAATATTAACTGGATAGGACGGAATAATGAGTGGAATATTTCATCCATTTTAATAATATTTTTATATTTTCTATATTATTCTTATGTACTTCCTCTGATATCACTTCTGCGAGTTAATAGCAATAGTTAAAATTAATTAATTTTTGTAAAATTTAATCTTATGATGCGATTTTAATATAATTGAGATGGGCTTAGTTTTTTTTTATACTTAACTTAACTTGATGGTTGGATTAGATTATATCCTGTCTATCAAATAAATAAAAGAGGAGTGTCTTATTTATAATATAATTAAACTATTTGGTGTTATTTAGAATTAGAATTGTCATTTTATTTTTCTTTTTTATTATATTATATTTATATTTTTTTTAAAGAAAAAAACTTATGGCTACGGGCTTCCCCTAAAATAAGAGAAAGAAAAATAAAAATAAAAATAAAAATAAAAATAAAAATACAGCTCATCTAGTCAGAATTGGCTTTGGAGTGAAGAAATTGAACTCTCAGGATAAATGTTTAAAATTTCCCAATTTCTCTCCCCCATTAATTAACTCTCTCTCTCTCTCTCTCTCTCGTCTCAACCCTCTTCTCTTTCTTCTCTCCGACAAAAGACCAAATGGGAAATTTTTAGACAAGACCAGGAGAACCCTCTCAATGCCAAAAAGCAAATCCTCTCTAACGCCACCAACCTTCTCCTCCCCACCACCTCAATAGAAAAAAGAAGAAGAAGAAGCTCCAATTTCTCACCTCTTCTAAAAGAGAGAAACCTTCAATTCCTTTCCCAGACTACACCTCAAAGTTTTGGTCTCCTTCCAAAGTTCTCAACTTTCTCCATTTCTCCGCTTCAAAATCCAGTATTTTCTCCATTTCTTGTTCTTTTCTATTCCCAATAAGTCCGACTTCTCCTCCTCAAACTGCCCATGTTGTGGTCTCAAAGGCGCCTCCTTTTTGTGGGCTATTTATAGCTTCGCTTCTCTCATCCCTTTCTCCTGCTCGAAGAATTGGGAAACGAGCATCTGGGTCTTGTGGGAAATCTACGAGGAACCATGTCGGCAGCTCCGATCGAGCCACCATTGCCCGAGGCATCGTCGCCACGGAAGAGATTCTCGAACCTGCGAGGAGTCCGTTGGCGAATTGGTCTTGGAATTCTGCCTTCTTCTCCATCCGCTTCGATCGGTGATCTACGGCGTGTCGGCGCGGATTCCCGGAGAAGGTGAGATTGGATTTTTAGCTCTTGTGTACGATTTTTAATATGTTATGTATCTTGATATCTTGGTTCCTATGCTTTATTGTGCCATACTTCCTTAATTTTCTCCTCTCGATGAAGATTCTTGTGTTTTCTCATTCGGATAATGATTGTTTTCGTGTTTCTCAAGTTTAGTTTTCCGAATATGTGATATATATATTTTTTAATTTGATCATGCTTTGGATGCTGATTTACTATCTTTAATTTTTTTTCTTCCTTCTTTTTTCATGTTATGGATGTTTTGTTTGTTTACTTACATACCTTGATAAGGTGATTTTAGTTTTATCCTTCCTTTATTTATGTATTAAGTTTTATATGGGTTCTCTTGTATCTTGTAATTCCTTTGTTAGTGTTGGAAATGTGCTTTGTTTTCTTCCTCTTATGTTTGACTGCATGTTGCTTGTTCCTGTGCATAATATCAGTTCCTTTTCTAGATCTGATTATTGGCTTCGCATCCATAATCTCAACATCCTCATCGTCAAGTGCATGTCTGACAATTGAGCTGTTGGATACAGATCTAATATTCTTTTTCTAGTAGTGAACTGCTACTGTCAGTTAAATTTTCTAGTCTTGAATGTTGTGCGCACTTGATAATTTTCAGTTGAACAAGCTGCTATAAGAGATTCATTTTTTCTCTTTTTGTAATTTATTGTTTGTCTGTGATAGATTTGATGCTTCCAATAAAATGTATTAGTTACAATATAGGAAAACCCTACTTCTTGATGGATCTTCTCCCATCTTCTTGCTGAAAGAGTGCGATACTGGTCCTGTAATTATTTTTTGATCCTCTTAAACAGTATACAATTTTCCCAAGCACAGCGAAGCCATTTGATAAACAGTGCCCTTTTTATAGGCCTTGAACTGTTTTTTTTCTTAAATTATATGTACTAAAGTTTTATTGTATGTCCAATATGAAGAATATTTGCAATTCCCTAGAGTGGATAGTTTAATGTGGTTGTGAAGAAATTCTTAGACCATTTTTGTTTAGTTGGTTATAGATGCCATTTACATAGCATCTTCTTCCTTTTCCCTTGTGTACAAAATAACTAATTGCATCTGAATTCTGCCTTCACAGGTATGCAAGTCTGAGGAGGCGTCTTCTAATAGATCCTCATCTTCCTAAGGATGAGAAAAGATTCCCCGGTCCTACCATGGACAATCCTCTCTCACAAAATCCTGGTACTTGTTCATTTACTTCACATTGAGAAAGTTGTATATGCGTGTCACTGATACCCTTTCAGGGCATGACTACTGTCACTAGCCAATTCCCTGTTAATACATGTTAGAGTATAAAAGAGTTAAACCACAAGTGAAAGATCATATTCTTGTTTAGCTGTAGACTTTCTGGAATTCCTTTTATTAACATTCTCTTTGGCTGGATACAAACTAGATGTCTCCTTTGAAGCCTTCAGAAAGTTATATATTGAAATTCCTGTATAATTTAGCATCATGCCTCATGATGTCTGCATTGCAGATTATCATCCAGATTCTTCTGCTAATAGGTTTTGGTCAAATTTTCATGCTAAAAATATGACTATATGCATGCTTATATATTCTCAACTTTGAAATCTAAATCTAATTGGACAGTCTTACCAGAATGGGCTCAATATTTATGATTGTTTACTCCATTTTGGCATCAACTTAGTGCTTTTCCATTTGCCTTAAAGTCTTTCACTTATCGGAAGCTTGTCTTAGTGGAGTGCACCTATGGTTGATGGTGAAGAGCAATTTAATTATATGAAAGTTAGCAAGCTCTTAGATATAAATATGATACACACTTCCTCTTAGATATAAATATGATACACACTTCCTCCTTTGAGAAATATAACATTTCAAAAGTGATGAAATTCAAGAGCATTTTCTTTTTCTGCTCATAATCACTTATTGATATACCCTGATCTGATCCTCTCAAGATTAAGAATGATGATCCTTTCTGCTCACATTCCTACAGACAGCACTTGGAGCCGCTTTTTCCGAAATGCTGAGTTGGAAAAGATGGTTGACCAGGATTTATGCCGATTATATCCTGAAGATCGAAGCTATTTCCAAACACCTGCATGTCAAGCCATGTTAAGAAGGATACTGTTGGTGTGGTGTCTTCGGCACCCTGAATATGGATATCAACAAGGCAAGTTACTTTGGTATGAATGATATCTCGTAATATCTGGCTCAAAGAATCCTTCTTTGTTGGTTGTTAAACTTAAGGCATTTATTTTATAAGTATTCAATTCACAGCTATGTTGAGAAAACTGATCACCTTACTAACATATTACACTGGAGGCACATGTATATCATTTTGGTCTTTATATGATACCTATCAGTTTCATGTATCTGATTGGATGCAAGACAAGCTCTCATCATGGTATCATTACCAGCAAAATTGTGGTGCATGTTTTGAACATCGTGAAAGATGCTATTTGAATGTTTGGAGTCCTATAATTTTCTTTATGATTTACGAAAGTGACAAAATTGGTACATTATAACAGGAATGCATGAGTTATTGGCTCCTCTGGTATATGTTCTTCATGTTGATCTGGATCATCTGTCTCAAGTGCGAAAACAACATGAAGACTGTTTTAATGATGAATTTGATGGAATATCTTTCCCAGAAGGTGACCTGATTTCAAATTATAGATTCAAGAAGGCCGGCAAATGGAACTCAATGTCTGATAAAGGGAATGATCATCAATCTGCTCCCCAAATTTGCAGCCTTGATGAGCTTGATCCTGATACAAAGGATATATTTTTGCTGAGTGATGCTTAT
The DNA here is from genome assembly GCF_048772165.1 of Typha angustifolia. NCBI lineage: Eukaryota > Viridiplantae > Streptophyta > Magnoliopsida > Poales > Typhaceae > Typha > Typha angustifolia. The sequence goes on from NC_133251.1 coordinate 6,260,329, forward strand.
GGGGCAGAGGGTGAGCTAGGTGTTATATTATCAGAGAGATTTATGGAGCATGATGCTTATTGCATGTTTGATGGATTGATGAGTGGGGTTCATGGTGTGGTTGCTATGGCGGAGTTTTTCTCGCCCTCTGCCAATATTGGATCTAGCACAGGCTTACCTCCGGTCATTGAAGCCTCATCTGCATTATATCATTTGCTTTGTATTGTGGACTCGTCTCTTCATAATCACCTTGTCGAGCTTGGTGTGGAGCCTCAATACTTTTCTCTTCGATGGTTGCGTGTTCTATTTGGGCGAGAATTTTGCCTTGATGATCTTTTAATAGTCTGGGATGAGTTATTTGATTCTTCCAATAGTATGTGCCGAAGCAATGATATAGACTATAGCTTTAAGGTCTTATGCTCTGCTCGAGGGGCTTTTATTGCAGCAATCGCAGTTTCAATGCTTCTTCATCTAAGATCATCACTACTAGCCACTGAGAATGCAACCGTCTGTCTGCAGAGGTTATTGAGTTTCCCCAAGAATTTTGACATGACAAAGCTAATTGACAAGGCAAAAGCACTACAGGTTCTTGCTCTGGATGCAAACGTGTCCTCATCTTCTTTCCAAAGTAGTTCCAACAGGAATAATTGTGCAATTACCAGAGGTTATAGTCTCCCAACTGGCTCAGCTTCTCCTAAAACTCCAGTCCATCTAGTGCCAGATAGTTACTGGGAAGAGAAATGGAGAGTGTTGCATAGGGCTGAAAGTGACAAGGACTCCGGTTCTAGTCAAACAAAGAAACAATCTCTGGGTGCAAGATTTGGTCTGTCCAGGACAGAGTCGACTCCTCCGACAACAAAGACTGCAAGCAGGGTAAAGGATTCTGGGTCTTCTATAAGGCGAAGGCTTTTGGATGATTTGACTCCAGATACAAATAAGTCAGTGGCAGATGATGGTAATTCCCGATATGATGAAGTTCATGTTATCTCAAATGAAAATGCGTCTCTCCCTGTGGAAGTTATCGAAGAAAAACTTTTTCCAGAGCCAGCTGACCAAAATACACTGAGAAGGGCCTCAGATTGCATGGCTGAAGAGACATGTATTAGTGGAGAGAACTCTTCACTGTTTTCCACGGCTACCAGTCCTCAAAGTGTTGGCAACGATAATGACAATGACTCTGAGAAGAGTAGTGTTACTTCAAACTCATTTATTGGTGATAATGATGAGGAAGTAATTCATACCGAGGAATCTTGCAGCCACAGTTGTGATAATTACGTAGTTCCAGACATAAAAACCACATCTAGTGTTAAAACTGACCCAGATGGATCCTTGGAAAAGACAGCAGCTTCGAAGGAGAGGAAGTCACTCTCTGGTAAATTTCAGTGGTTATGGAAGCTTGGTAAAGGCTCTGCTGAAGGGAACATGGAGAAGGAGTCCCAGCCACCAGCCACCAGAAATACCATTAAAGATGTTTCCTGCACTTTAGCTTCTGATGGTTGTTGCGATTCCTGTGGAGTTAGCCGAAGGATAGATGCAAGTGATAAAAAGGTCATGGGCACTTTGAAGAATCTTGGGCAGTCCATGCTTGAGAACATTCAGGTAAAATATGTTATTCTTAGTATGTTACCTTTTTCAGTGAGTTTTACATCTAACTTTTCAAATTTTTGGTGCTTACGGATAAACAACTAGAATTTTACCGTATCAGAACATAAAACTCAGTTTGTCTAACTACCTAAGTCCTCCTTAAATTGTTTCTCCATTTGATCTCTTAAAACTCTGCAACACTTGCCAAAAATTCCCAGGCTTTCCAAGGCTATAGCTAGTTTCTAGTAGACTGTCTCATCTTTTGCAGGGGATCATAAAAGAGCTATAATGGCTCACAGTCGGCCCGTTCTATACACACATCTTTTGTGGTGCTAAAATGGACCTGTTATTACTTTCCTTATTATCAGAATTTCCTTGTTTACCCTATTAGTTCAAAGCACAGCTGAGTTAACGATAACAAGGATTTTTTCTTTTTCTGCTTTAGGTCATCGAGTCGGTCTTTCAGCAAGACCGCGGTCAGCCCAGTTCATTAGAGAACATCTCAAGCAACATTCTTGCAGGGAAAGGCCAAGTTACTGCAATGGCAGCTCTCAAGGAGCTTCGAAAGATTAGCAACCTGTTGTGTGAGATGCGAGTGGAGCTATAATAAATCCTACTCTTTTCAGATGTAAGTACACCATTCTTTCTCGGCCAGTAACAATAAGAGTTCAATGTCTCTGGGCCCTTTCTCCCTCAGTGTGTCTACCACATTGGTGGTTGTAATGTACATACAAGCTCCATTCATCTGTGAGAATAATAATCTTCTACGGGAAAAAAAACCTCTCAAACTATGAATGATAGAAATCACTTTTGATCAAGTTGCCAAGTAGTATAGAAGGGTAAAATATATCTTACTCTAGAATTTAAACTACATAAGGTTTTGACTTGGGAAATAGAGTTCAAATCATTAGTAGTCCTCTCTGATATGTGCTTGCTCGATGTAAATGGAAAAATGCCGTTCGTCAGTATTCACGTTACATGCCACGTGGAAAACACTATCTTCTGAGCCACTTTATATGAATAATAATGAGATAAGCCAATACGTAGCAGTCAATAATGGCGACGATCCAGAGGTATCCAACCAACTTACTTCATTGATACTTTTTAACTTGTTTTTATAAATAACACCCCGTATTTTGACTATATTATAAATAAAGCTTTTTTCTTTATTATAAAAAGAGCCTTCTATTTGCTAAAAATTAAATGTCGAATTACATTCTAAATGTACAACAAAATTAAGCCTATGAAATACCCTGATTTCTAATAAAATAGAATTGAATCAATCTTCTAAAACATTAAAATCGCATCTAAGCACTAAATCCCATGAGATCAATGAATCTAAAACTTTTGTTGTTTAATCTCAATTGTCCTATCAGAGAAGTAAAGATAATATAAAGATATCATTTTATTATCACATTCCTTCGGGTGTGTTAAGTTAAATTTAACTCAAAGATTTGGCATGGTATTTTTTTTAACAAAATGAGGGCTTAATTTATAAACAATAAGAATAGAAGGCTTTATTTCTAATATAGCTAAACTGTAGGGTGTTACTTGTGATTGTTTCCTCATATTCGGTTCCGTTGGATGCTTACGAGTTGCATTACGTAGGATGCTGAGTTTACTCCTTTGCCCCTGACACTGTCAACTATCAAGGGTACTTAGGGAGGTACCGGGAGGGACAAATTCGTACATCTCATCGTAGTTGATTTAGCTTGGAAATTTTGCCGTGTTACACGAGTTCATGTCGGATTAGTGAAGTAATATTAATTAAGCCTCCGTATCATCATTTCTCTAACACATTTTTCGATGATTAATTAACGAAGGAGCTATATTAGAGGTTTAACATAAATAAATAATAGAATCTATGTGAAACTGGACAATAATCCAGAGGATCTTAGATGTATAGTTAACCCTATTTTTAAATATGTTTACTCAAACATAAGTAAAAGGGGAAAGAAACTCAGCATCTTGGATGAGTTGTATCAGATTATGTAAGTCGATCATGGAGACAAATATGATCCGAGTTAATGTGTTTACATTAGTAAGAATATGTTAATCGTTGTTACTTTCAACTTTTTAGAGCATCTCCAACCCGGTTCTAAAACTCTAAATTTGGAACCCAACGAAGCTCCAATCTGACTCCCAATTTGGAGCCAAGTGGAGTTTTGAAGCCCCATCTAAAAATTTGGAGCTCAGCTAAATACCAATTTTGCCCTACAAAACTTAATCTAAAAATTTAAATTCCATTAGTATCTTTTATTAAATAATCTAATTAATTAAACTGAATATATAATTAATTTTACTAATTATTTTTTAATAAAAATAATACTATTAGAATGCTCTCATTGAGATCTTTCAAATGAATTTAATATTAAATTATTTAAGTTATTTTAAATATTTTATTTTTATTTTGTATAATATAATTTCGATGTTTTTAATTAAAAAATAGTAATCTTAAATTATTTCTGAAACTATTGAATATTAATATAAAAATATCAATGAGATTTTTTTAATCATATCTTTTTTATTAAAAAATAATAATACTAAGATGACCTGAGTTGGCTTAATTATCTAAATATATGCATTGAGAAATACTCGCCCTTCTGAAATGTTGATTGGGTGAAAATGGCTCCAAAGGACAAATGAACCTTAAGGAGTTGATCCATTAAACTTAAGCCTATTAAGTCTTGTTGGATTGGAAGAGTGAGTCTAACCATCAAATTAAGAATGACCCAAAATTGGCTCGGGCCAAATGAGACCCAAACTCTCATCGGTTTGACATTGTTAGGCCCAGGCCGACCGACCTGGCTCATTAAATCTAGCCCCGCCCACCAGATGATCACCTTTAAGCTTGACTCGGCTCATGGCCTGCCCTTCTTTTGTATGCTTCCCATCTCCCTCCCAGAGTCCTTTTAAAGCATAATATTCAGGATGCTCATGGGGTGAAGGTAGGAGGCACATAAAACTGCAATGACAATTAGAAAAGAATTGTAGTCTCTTCTGTTTTTATTCAATTGTGGGCATACACAACATCATTTGATGCCAAGATTGCTGCTTGATCCTTACAAGTAGATGTTGATGGCCTGCTGAAGTAGTGGCAATGAAAGTACATGCAAATGGAATGAGAAGGGAGCTTATCTGGAGATCCTATGGCTAACATGGTTCCTTGTAAGCAGCAGTACATGGCAGCAGAAAGACACTAAACATGGTTCCTTTGAGATAGGGGAGTAAAGATACAGTCCAACATTGTGGCAAGTTAGTGAAAGACTGAGCTTAGTTTGGCAACACAGTTCGGTGAGCATGCTTGTTCACTTGCCAGAGAACATTCAGCACACCTTGAATGCAAAAGCTGGGGGTCAAGGTGAATACAATGGATATAATGAACAAGCACTGTAAAATCCATGACAACGAAATCATCTTAGCAGTTTTTCCTAGTATGCCATGAAGCCAAGGTGTACTTCAGATAAATGGCAATGTATCATGTTGTAGATATGAATATGAAAGCACCAACAAGACAACAGGAGGTTATTAAGCAACAAATAACTAGATGTGCTTCAGTACTTTGCAAGACTCTAGGTTGCATTGGAGTCAGAAGAAGAAGAAAAATACCCAATGCAAAGACTAGCTATTACAGCTGCAATCCAGTTTTTGAAGAGAATACAAGAACTTCATTTCCTTCATCTGCTTAGACATCCCTGTAATTCTACTCAATTGAAATTGTCAAATAGATTCCCGGGATGCCTTCGGCAGGTGTCCTCGAGTGCTGCACTTGTTCATCAAGATATTGCGTAAGCATCTGATTCATCCAGATACTCAAAAGGCAATAATTTTTGGGCATACACAGAAAGTAGTTATAGCTCATACAATTATGGCTCATTGGTAAATCATGCGTTATTGCTTTGGTTGGCAAATCATGAAGCTTCTACACACAGATAATGTTACAAAAGCACTAGCAGATTCGCATCATAAATAAGAAACTCTACTAGTACTAGCTAATTATTTCTCTTAGATTTGTCTCACCATATAAGGCTGATGTAGTCTCATAGATCTTACGTCAACAACCTCAGTAGATACCAGGTACAATCCTGTAAGGCACTTTATTGCAGTACATCTTCCAGTATTTGCCATACCTGCAAACAGTCATGAACACATCATGCCAGAACTACTCAAAAGGCAGTCAAACTTCAAATGTAACCTCCTAAAACTGCAAAGCTCAATTCTTCATCCTAGTTTCTAGAGAGCACATTCTTTAGAATATCAGATGGAGATTAAGGAAAAGAGAAAATATTAATCCATGATCAAGAGCATGCAAACAGCAAATTGTTTGAGAAAGATAGCTTATTCTTGTTTCACTTTCTGGTGAGTTGAGTATCTAGTGGCGAACATCTAAAAGAACAAAATTTACTTCATGGGCTCCTGTAAGCTGAAACGAGGCTTATGAAGTATCATCAGAATATTTGAAACTCAACAATGTCCCAGGTTCAATTTCCAAAAATAATACTTATCTCTTGATAAAGGGAGCAGGTTCCAAGCCACAGCCTAATTTTAGCATAATATCCTTAGAGACTCAATCGTGACAGTGCTTATCTTTCCTCAGTAAGGCCACATCAAAATATGCACGTAAAAAGTAATATACTAATATGTACTTAATACTCATATAATGATCCAGAACAAGTTTGTTTTGTTTATGTTCAACACTTTGACCCATAGAAACAGCCTTTTCAGAAAAAGCAGTACTGCCGTGCACATCTTACTTTCCCCAAAACCATTCATTGTTGAGAACCTAGCACATAGAATGCCTTACTGTCTTACATTTTAAAGAGTTAATTGCATCTGGTAAGTTTTCACTGGATATTAAGAGTTGTTTAATGGTCTTAGATTAATATGTAAACAATAAGCATTCTAACATAAGCAATTGATCTAAAAACTTAAAACAGTTAGATGCAGACCACCAATGCATATATCATGCCTTAAGACGCCACATCACGAGCGGCCCCTATTGCATTGCACGTGGAAAAATGATTTCTAAGAAGATTGGGAACTTCGTATAAATACTAGAAAATAGGGACTAAATGGGGCTTGACGAGGTTTAGACTCACAACTTCCCTAAAAACTACCTCTCATACCATATTGGATGTCCAGTTGACCAATACTACGTCACACATACAAAGTTAAAACAGAATGATGAGGACCAGATTTACTTACTTGGATGAGCACCGATCATCGTCCCTTTTTGCTCGATCAAAAAGAAGAATAGTCAAAAACAACACATAGAAGTAAGGCAGGAACTGCATAAGGTACAAAAAAGGAACACATTAGAAGTATCCTAGAAAACTAATTATGGATGAATATTACACAATGAGTACATGATTGAGAAGGGCAGGTGCAGTCCAGAAAAATGCAGATAGTATCTCTGGCACATAGTGGAAATGACGAGATAATCCCCACCTATAGCAAAAGTTTAATTAGTGCATCTTAGTTGAAAGCTTTTTAACTATTAATGAGATAAAGCTTTCTAGTTAAAAGAAAATGTCACGTTAAATATTCATCTCTGGTGACATAGCTAATGCAGACATATTACAAAAAGAGCCCAGAAAGACTCACCATCCAGAAGTTAGGAGAAGGCTGGTTTTCGTTTCACCTCTTGTGGTGTTATATGAGGCCACTATCTGGAATTTAGTCATGAACATAGTGAACAAGAGATTCCCCTAAATTGCAAAATAATTAGAATGACATTGAAACACTCGAGAGGATAGCAACCTTTGATGGAGCTCTTCCCCAAATCAAGCACTTGCCATTTGTTCTACGGAATACTTGGCGTTGTCTATCACAGTCATAGTTGATATATATGCAGAGAAGTCCGGCAGCAAGTATAAAAAGAGCAAGCTGCAGCATGTCAAAGCCATTAAATCTTCAAGTTAAATACTTGTTAACAAAAATTATGAATAAATTATGGACGAGAAAGCAAATCTTTCCACTGAAAACTTCAATGTGTTTCTTATGACTGGTGTAAATATCAAATTAAATTACCTGGGTACCCAGATTCACCGGGTGGTTAACAAGGTACATCCCAGGAGAAGTATAGACAGATGGGACCCAAACCAAGCAACCCCAGCAGATGTAGAAACCAGCTGATAAAGAACACAATGTCAGTGAGAAGTTAACTATAATTATGGCATTCACAAAAGAAAGAAAAATGTCATCTAAGTCAAGATTATAACTGGACCCTTTTTGATATCATACACAATACATAGCGGATGATATTAGTGCTCCAGGCACCCAGTCACCAAAGTAAGTTTGAGAGGAAAAGGGCATCCTAGTGCCATCCAAGACACCATTAAATGTAGTCGGGAGAGGATAAGTTTCACGTAGCCCTACCGTGGTTCCATGACCAAGTTTTTTAACCCACAATGCAATAATGGATGCTGTCAAGCCTTACCATCACAATAAGGAATGCCCTCCGAAACTCAAAAGTGCAGTAATACTTAGGGTGGTTTCTATGTCCACAAGTGTACTCTAGTGTTTCTCTTTTAAGAACATGGCATGCTAAGAAAGAGCATTGAAGATGCATGTATTTTCCGTTGATGCAAGCCCTTCAATAAAGAAGCAGTAGAGTACATGTCCCTCACAATGCAGATGAAGTATTCAATCATTAGCCATCTCAGATGCATAAAATAGCTCTGAAATTTTGTCGCAAGAAATTCGACTTCAGAAATGACTTCCAGGTACAGCCAGTTCAGGCAACATAACAAGATAGATAGTTAGCCTATTGGTAAAATAGTAGTGCTCCAAGAATTTAACAAGGTGGAACATCCTTAGAAATCCATTTCTTTTAAATTGGGAAAAAGAAGACTTACCTTAATTATCTGCAGAAGTCTAGTAATTTTTTTCATAACTTGATCCTAGAAGACAATGCATATCTGGTGATCAGTTATATAGTTATGTATTCTGCTACTTCTGTAGAAGAAAGGATTACTGTTCTACTTCTGTAAAACTAGAAGAAAGGATTACAAATACGGCCTTTCATGATTGCACTATTTTTAATTATACAATGATGCAAATCAGGGATGCCATTAGCAAAAGAACAAGCATTACTGAGGGAAAACTAACGTTAAAAACAACTACCCCTTACAAAATCTTAATAAAGTATAGGCTATGTTAATGTCAACTTGAAAGACTAATGTTTTCACAATCTATCTTACGCTGCAAAGGGAATCTGGAAGTAACTCTTCTTCTAGATTCACGTTAATCTTTGACTTCCATTTACATAACACAGAAAAAGAGCAAACATGTTAAGTTCATTCCTTGAAATTGAGACATATAAAGCAATTCTCCACCTCTGTCATGTGCGATATCCATAGTGCACCAGTATCCAGACTCCCACCAAAAAAACTTGGTGATGTAGACCAGCATCAGTAGAGTATTCACAAGCATAGAATCAGCCACTTGTCCATTTAATTCATACTGCAAAACATGAAATTATATGTAGAAAGATTAGAAGGGCATATTTTGTAGTTTTTAATGCAACCCTTGAATGAATTTCTGACTCAAAGATATGGCATTAGATTATAAAAGAGAAGAAGTCTTCTGTCTTTTCTTAAAGATGAGAATAAGATAAGGGAGCAACTATATGTACAAATCAGCATATGATATATGGATGATCATTTCCTAAACAAGTTCCTCTTGTTAAAGGCAACATATTTTCCATTTTGACATGCACATTTATGACTATCTCAGGTGATATCCTCTCATAAGTCAAAACATCTTGAAAGTGAGTAGACAAAACACACAAAACTATATGCATCTATGAAACCTAACGGTCAACAGTTATGTAGTATAACAATCATGGAATAGTCAATAGAACTTTTGATTGATAGAGCTAACGACAAAGTGAAAGAAAGCAAGATAGAAATTAATATATAGGTGAGTTCAGACAAGCAGTAATGAATAATAAAATAACAAATACTATACTGACCTGTTTGATGCAATAAGTCACAGCAAGAACAGCCCATGACATCATGCCAAATCGGCAGTTTGTGAACACCTTGATATCAAAATGTTTACCGATTCGAGGATAAAGTTCCATTCCCTGCATAAGGTACATATATCTCAAGCAACTAGTTCAATGAAGCATATACTTCCGGTCAACTGTACATGCAAATTGAATTTTCTTTTCAAATAGCAAAATTTCTTTAGCTATTCTTGGTAGTTCATCAATTGAACAAATGCTAAATTGCTCATTTTTCATATGGTAAAAACTTATGACTGGATAAATTGAAGGGATCACACTACAAAATCATGAGCAAACAATTTACTCTATGTCCTTCAGAAAGAATATTACCAGCTAATAATGTAGCATCAGCATCATCCTTCTCTCTCCCTCTTATCCTTTAAAAGTCTACTAGCTAATAATTTAGTATGAGCATCAAATTTTTAGTCTTCAATTAGTCAACTAATGCCTATGGTAAATTGATAAAATCATAAAACCACTGCATTCATCAGCCCCTTGTTAGAAGTTGTGAATACCGTGATCTTCAAAATTTCATATAGAATTATAGATGCTTCAACGACCTGAAAAGAAAAGGATGATGTCTTCATCCTGCTGTAGACATATGAATTAAATTGAAGTATTCTTTTTCCTATTTTTTTAAATAAACATTAAGATTAAAAAAACCAATGTTGTAATCAAAGTGACAAAGGACCAGATAATGGATTGTTCACAAATAAGGTTCAATAATAAAAATTCTGTCAGCCAGGCCAATTTGATAGTCATTCACGGGAAGAGAATCAGATACTAACTCATAATCATTAGTGGTACTTGTACTTATTTATTTTTGGTTAATACCAGCAAAATGTTTTGCAAGGGAATAGTTTAAATTATTAAATCAAAAATGGCAATCTGTACAGTCTTCCACAATTAAACAGTTCTGATAATATTTTTCCAATTCGCATTTAGATTTTTGTTCTTTTTTCCTTTTTGCATGTCCAACTATGTTAATTCCAGTTCTTCCAGAGGAAACTCTTATGTTTTCTTGCAGAAAAATAAAGAAAAAAGAAGAGTTGTTCTTGGTTGAACATGAGAAAAGGTGATCCTGAAAGGAACATTACATCAACTTCATGCTGACTTAAAACATTACAAACTAACATGATCTTTTATAGTTGATATCTTCTTGAAAAGTCTTTACAAGCACTGTGCATTACCTTGTATTACCCTAAATTTGATGGAGATACAAGGGAGGTCTGGAAAAGGTAATTTCAGTTGTGAAAAGAACAGGGATGCAAATCTAGATAAATATATGAAACCTAATTTAGAAGAAAAAATAAAAGTGCTGTCAAAGGATCTTATAAGGGTTAACAGAGCAAAGCTAAATATGGATACAAAATATTCCACGAGTCAATCATTGCTTAGAACATAAACCATATTATTGTGTCTGCTATCATAGGAGTCCACTTCTAATGACCAGAAGTTGAAATTTGCCAGGAAATGAAACAGATAATAATGTTAGTCAAAAGGTAAATGGAAGATAAGATGCTTGCAAGACTCACCCAGTAGAAGTCAATTATCACATTGCCAGAGGATCCAGAATCAGATGAAGATGGTGCCACGTGACCCTTAAGAGAGATGGAGGATTTATAATACAATATATGGGGGGATATAAGAAAAAATAAACATTGATAGTCGACTTACTTTTATGTACAAGAAAATGCAGAAGACAAAGCTACCCACAATTAGTGCTGCATAGATCTCCCCCAAATGATCATATACGATTGCAGGGTTAAATATCCCAAACCTAATGGAGAGGTAAGTTAGTGACTACTGGCAGAGTACTGTAACTCTCATTGAGGAAACCAATAGAAACAGCATTAGTACATAAAATATACAGAGAATTACAGGCATAGAATTGTGTTATACAGTTAAATTCAAATTGATAATTGCGCACAAATTGAGAAAACAAGAAAAGCTATTGGCACCTAGATGTGATAACATAAATAAATTGTCTAATAAAAAGAGTAGAACAACAATACTATTACCTTAGATAGGAAAGAGGCTGGATCATATATGACATGGGCAATTGGTCTAGAAAGCATAAGATATCTTTATGTTAAAACAAATAGAACTGGTCATATTTACACCTTTGGAATGCAACAGGCATTTTTATAGTATTGACCACCAAAGCGCAACCCACCAAACCTAATCCTGAAGTAAGAATCCTAGCTACTAGATGTGTAAAGAATCTAAGCCAGGATTGCAGAGCAGCTATCCAGCTACATATTCCTTAAATGCTTCAGCCTTCATTTGGGTTAAGATCGGGTCTTCCTAGGTAAGTTCTGGCTCGCAAAGGCCTACATACCATATTTAGGTCAAGTGGGTAACTCAAATAAATTGTTAAAACAACCTCCAAACATTTTAATAATCAAATAAGTTCACTTAGTAATATAAGTACTAGATTTTCAATAATGAGATATGTACATTGGAAGAAGAAATTTTAAAAACTAAGATATTCAGCAGATTATGAACTTGATATATGACAGAGTTTCAAACTAGGTCTGCCGAATGTTGAGTTTACAACTACATAAATAATAACATCATCCAGCTAGATTTGCAAAAATACAAAGCATACCAAAGTCCAGAATCAATTAGGTCAACCGGGCTGATGGTTAGCTTTAAGTGAGCAAAATACAATTACAATCAGGACTAAGTATATCATATATCCATAGTTTGCATGCATTCCCGATATTCTGGTCACTACCACCATAGGCTACAGTGGTAAACTACATGATGATTTTGCAATACTTGCAGCTAGTGCTTTTATAAGCATATGGCACATGCTTCCTAGGTTCCCTTTCTTGTTGACATGAATAATTTCCTTCATGAAAAACTCTGCACTTATGCGAAGGAATGAATGAGCAATGAGGTGAGCTTAACAGTGAAGGGGTTTGATAGAGAAAATCGCAGTGAGGTATGCTTGGCACCGTAAAATCAATCATACTATAGTTATATGAATGGGCTTGTTAGACAAAAAAAAACGATGCTTCCTTAAATTATTATCTGACCCTTACTAAAAAAAGTTATAGTAACTAGTAAGATATGTAATGGCCATGCAAGGACTAAAACCAAAGATATAAAAGCATTGTAACAAAAAATGAGAAAAGAAACTGAGAATTAGACAAATTATTGAAGAGCTACTTGATTAAAAATGAGTAATCAAGACCAAAGACAAGTTCTACTATGTGATAGGTAAGACTTACCACCAAAGACATAGATATGTTAACAACGTTACTGCATAAGCTTGCAAACCATTGGCCTACAAGAAAAAGAAAAACTATATCAGATAATGCTTTTTATTGAAATGATAAAAGTAAGAACATATATCAGTCCACATTCCACAAGGTCAGTAGATTGCTGCTTTTGTTGTTTTAACGGCAGGATCTCCCATAGTGCTTCTCATTTCTTCACTAGCTGTCTATCATTTGCCAAAGGAGATTGGTCGGACATTTGAACCACACAATCAATCAAAGTTTTAAAAGACCAGAAGCAATAGGCTGGCAAATAAGGGACCATCTAACTACTGAGCACTAGTGGTTTCTACACGGCCCCATGAAATCAAGGCAGCTCAAGCAAAAGTACACAAAAAAATTAAATAAAGTAAAAATACACAAAAATTACATAAACTAATGCTAATATTAATACATAAACCAACAAAATGATATACTGCATATCTACTGAAAACTAGGGCTGTCAAACAATCACCAGCTCAAGCTTCGCTTGATATATATTCAATTTAGCTTGACCAGATTATAGATGAGCTGAGATCGATTCATTCTTTTAGGCTCTAAATTGATTTTTTGACCTGAGACTGATCATAGGCAGACTTGCACATGCTCGGCTCGATAAGGCTCGAAATATTGAATGTGCATGTATAGGTTACATCCTAATAGAAATCTAAGGGCTCAGATCGACTGCACAAATTTACATTTCGGTCCAATTATCAGTTCAAGCTTGACTAAATCAAGCTCGACCAAAATAGTCTTAAGATTAAGCTCGAATGTAAACAAAACGAGGCGAGCTTGATTTTAGGCCTCAACTAGATCAAGCTCAGCTCTATTATACCCCTCCTAAGGACATAGTAAACCCACATACTTGGCAAACTATACAACATTTTTAAGATTTTCAAGCCTACTAACATACTCAAACATGATAAGAGCTACTGAGGCAGACAAGCAACCCAAGTGAAGCCTAGGTATACCTTATCCAAGGAGGAATTTAAACAATAAGGGAGTCATTTTTTCAAAACAATGCAACCAATATTCTTCTTTTTCTTCTCTTCTATGTTTAGATGCTCCTAATTAGTGCATCAATTAACTGGTGAATATTGTGATGCAAAATGCTAATCATGAAATAATTTCAACTTGTATCATTACACTGAATATGTAAAATATGTAGTACTAATTGAGAGAGCTAAGATAATTTCTTGCAATTTTAAAAGGTTCAAAATTAAAATAAAAGGTAGGATACAGGAACATAGATAATCTTGCTCTTATCTTTTAAAGTTTCAAATTTGTAACCACTAAATGCAGATAATGGACATAACAAATAGCAACATCACTATCATGGATTATCAAGTTTTGAGATTCAACTTTGATCATATGCAAGCTGCCCCTCATTTTCTGTCATATCGAGTAAGTTTGAAACCTTTTCCTGGATTAACAATTGTTCTGCATGCCAAATCAATGCAAGATGTATCTAATATCATTCTTGGAATAATTTATGTGATACAAACCTTGTAGACAGGTATATTTCCAGATGGAGAAACGGGGCCTTCAAACCTTTTCCCAGGAAGCGCAAGCTGAAGCACAGCTTCAAAAGCAGCAAAACAAGCAATAATCTTCCATGCAATCAGGGATGGCACTGGACAGATATTTTTAAGACCCTGCAGCCCATGTTGCTTGAGATACTCATAAGTTTGCAATACCGAACCATCAGCATGAACCATGGTGTACCATCTGCGACAAAAAAGAGAGTAATAATTCAAGCTACATCTTCCTGCATCTTCAGTGATAATCTCAAGAGAAACCTGATAAAATAGATTTAGTAGACGAACACCAGGAGAAACGAAGTTGGCAACCAGAGGTACACCCATTGAGGATCCGAATTTTAGTAATTATTCTGTATATGTCCCAGGTGAGATATCCCTTTCTGCAGCTAAATTAGAGTAATTCCCAGAACTCAGGGACTCTAAATATGCACAAATTTAACACGGATTTTCTTTATCAAGACATATTATTTAACCACTTTAACAATTTACTGAACAGTTCGTGGGAAAAACAAAACGAAAACATAAAAGACATCCTCTAAGGTTAGATCTTGAGTCTCTCGGTGAACAACGTACAAAATACTCAATAGTATGAATGCCCTGACCCGGCATTCATATAAAGAAGCTCTCTCGGATCCAAAGTTGGCTGCTTACTAAGATCCACAATTTATTTAATTAAAGAGAAATGTTTCTGATCCAAACCAGAGTCACAGAACGATCAGCAAAGCGTGATCAAAGAAGCACAGAAGCCCAGTTCCAAGATTTATTAAGTTCAACAACAAAAGGAAACATTAAAAAAAAGTACCATAAAGAAAAGGAGGTCACGGATCACCGTCCAACCTAACAATTCGCAAAAACAAAACAAAAAAATGTTCCAAAAAAATTACAAAGAGGTTATCAAAAAACCATAAAAAAGGTGTCAAAAAGTAAACAAAAAAAAAATCCAAAAGAAAGGGGAGAGAGCTCACATTAATATGACAAAGGGAGGACAAAGCGTGAGGAGCGAGATCATGGAAGTGTAGGTCACCAGCGCCGAGTGCACCGTCTTCGATTCCCCCATCTCTCTCTCTCTCTCTCTCTCTCTCTCTCTCTCTCTCTCTCTCTATTTTTCTCTGTCGCAGGATGATGCGGAATAAATAATATCTCCTCTTTCCGATTGCAGTGTTCGTACTTCGTATCTATTGTAAGTTGCACAGGTAGAAATGGCCCCCGCCAACCCCTCATTAACTTATCGTATGCGGCGAGTCCATTATTAACCTAAAACTTTTGACTATTTCCGCCCACTTAACCTCACGAATAACCCCTTCTTCTTTTTTTAATTCCCCTTATTTCAAAATAACATTTAAATATAAATAATAATTATATTCTAAACACAACTACTATTTATCAAAATTATATCCACATTAATTCAATTACTAATTTACCCTTCATATTTATTCTACCTATCTATTTTATATTAAATTAAAAAGTACTTATTACAATTTCATAATAAATTAATAAAATTATATTTTTCAAAGATTATATATTATTTTTCACTCTTTTTTCTTTTTTTCTCGCTTTATCTCCTAAAATAAATTTAAGTATATTAAATAAACGCATGTTTTTATCATATTTTTGTATGATTGATATTATTCTAGATGCAGCATTAAAAAATTTATTTAATCGTATTCAATTTTGTATCTAAGTATCTTCAAATTTGATCTATAAATTAGTTGTATACGATGAAAAAATAACAATTACGAGGCATCCCAAAAAAAATTAAGGGGGGGTAAAAGTGTAATTTCACGAAATAGCAACAAGGGTGAATATAAATATAACTAACAATTTACATTAAAGTATTATGGAAGTTCAATTTTTTAATGAAAAGAAATCTGAATCTCAAACGGGTGGGTCCCAGCCTCTATGACATGTTGGTCGTTGGTCACGCTGCCCGACGAGAGAGATTATGGCTTCTTGGGTCATGTTTTACTCCCACTTGGACTCCTCATTAGTAAACTTCCATTGCGTAAAACAAACCATCGCCGGGGGCCCACCACCATGTTCACCGTTTGTAATGGTTACCGTCGATTGCACCCAGTTTGGTGAACGTTGCTCGTCCCAGCTCCCGACAAGCTGTGCTCGACGACGCCAGAAGAGCCAGCTTTTTCCTCTAACGGAGTTGTGCACGTCGCTCTCACGTGGTCCATCTATTCAGCTGAGTGCTCGATTGTGCTGCATCTCTGGTCCTAAGTTTGCCATGTGCAGCATCTTTTTGCCCACACATATTTAGAGGTGATCATCCGTCGATGCGGGCCGGGCCGGACCGAGTTCGGGCTGGGCAGTGGGCATTGTGTTAGCCAGCCCGCCAACGGATGGGTAGGATCGGGTCAAGTTGGGTTCGAATCGGATTAAAATAGTTTAGCCCGTTACTGTCTGTCGACCCGTGAGAGAACAGGTTGGCTTGGCCGTGCTCCGCCTCCCTCCTCTCCCACTCTAGCTTCTTCTTCCTCCCCTTCGATACCAAAACCCTTTCAACCCCTTCATCTCATCGTGCAAATAGAAGACAAAGTCTCGTTTTCCCGCTCCTTCCATTTAAGAATCTACGTGGAAAGAGATAGGCCGGTGCTCGTCCTAGTGCTGATGATTATCCTAGTGGCAGAAAAAATAGCAAAAATCAAACAAGTTGTGGATGAAGGAGATGAAATAGCAATTTACTTTGGAGGTTGGTGCTCATCCCTGGTAGTCTTTCGGCTTCGGCGAGGCAATTCGGCCGACGGCGGCCTCTCCACGCCACGCGGCTCGATGAAATTAGAAGCGGTCGCGCGATGAGAGGACCTCCTCACCTAGTTACCGGCTCACCCTGAAATCTAAATCCCCAAATTTAATGTGTTTTCTAGTCTCTACTCTCTAGACTCTAATTAGTAGAACATATTTTATATATAAGCATATACTCAATTCAGATCAGTGATTCATTGATTCTAGACCTGTCAGATCTTTGATGGAAACCACTAGTGTGATCTAACAGTCTAGAATCACTGATTTGAGTGACTAGTGGTTTGCATCAAAGTGACAGACTCTTAGCAAAAAATAAATGAAGTAGGTGGAAATAAATTAGTTATAAAAAAATCAAATAGTTAAACAAAGGAGTAAGTGGAAAGATATTTTTGTAATTAAACAAATAGTTATATATAAAAAATAGGAAGAATTTTTTTTTCACATTCCAACTAGATTGGCTCCTAACCATATGTCTATCATTTGCATAATTTATTGTTAATTATGAAAAATAAAATAAAATTATATTAGCCATTAAGATCTAAATATTGAAATCCTATATTTTCTATTCCAAAATGATCGTCTTTTGCGATCTATACCATTCCAAAATGCTTCAATTATTTTTTTCCCCAAACATGATCTATATTCAACAATGAGCCACCCATTTGTACTGAAAGGAGATTCTAAAAGTACAATAGATATAGAAATAGTCAATATATCAGAGGCCATAGAGACAATAATAAAAAATATCATCTCATTTGTTTTTCATCATGCTAAAGTATCTATTTTATCCCTACTTATAAAATAATTAATTATAATATGCTTGAAGCTCGATGATTTCCCTCGATACTAATGAAGAAAACTCATCATTTTAAGTCAGGTAAGAAATGATTTTTTAGTGCTACCACTTAAAAAATAATAATAGAAAGCGAGACATATAGAAAGAAGAACTATATATAGAATAATCATTGAAAAGCCTTTCAAAATAATAGTTAATAATTATAGCACGAGAAACATAATCATCTTGTTTATCTTTATATAAATGATTAAAAAATCAAAATTATCAATATCTTTAAGTAGAACCGCCTGATAATGAAGCCAGAGTTCCCAAATCAGGTTGAGGTTGAGATGCTGGTGTAAGATTAATTAAATTTTTACCCTCTAGTTACGATTCTATATGATTATCAAAGTAATCCATATTGGAGAGAATTTACTAATTTGAAAACTAAAATTCTTGAAACCTTCAATCTGGAGAGAACTTAAAGAAATTAAAAAATTTGAGAATGTACGATAAATCTATAAGATTTATCATCTATTTATAAGCATGAGAAAATTTAAAAATTATCAAATTACCGCTATAAACTAGTTGTTTATTTTTATTAAAAGGGTAAAACGATAAAAAATTGTAGGTCCTATTTTGTGATTTTTCAGAATATTTATTTCTTTTTAGAATTTTTTACCGTTAGCTTATTTTTAAAAAAAGAATAATTTTGTTCCTCCCTAATTTCAGAAAGATAATATGTCTGAAAATTTTTAAAACTGTACAATTTCGGCAAGACGCACTGATGGGAGAGGCTTTCATACCGAGCTTTCGAATTGAGTTGATGGACGGGCTTCCAAGCCAAGCGAGCAAATGGCTTGCCCGTGCCACAAGCAGGGCACAGGCAGGCTGGGACGTTTAATCAACTCTACACATATTGTATTAATGCCCTTCAATCTCTAGGAAATATTTTATGACTTAATTACACTTTACTACATGTACTTTAACACCGTATAGTAAAAGTGCATAAATACTCCTAGAACTATAATCTTCATTTAATATCCTAAATTTACATATTGTGAGAAAAAAATATTAGATTTTATTAGTTGATAAATTAAAATTATCTATCTGACTTTACTTACTTCACCTTTTTTTCTTCTTCTTCTTCTTCCCTTTTCTACCTCTTTAATTCGTCACTACTTTCACATAACTTATATCCGACTTATTTACTCTCTACTTTGAAAAATGCCAAAAGGTATAACTTAGAGAAGAGATAAGATTGCCAGAAGTCATGCGAAAAAGATGTAGAGAGATATGATGTCTTTAGTATTGTTGTTGCTTGTGCTAAAAACCATATGGGAAAACTGTAGAGAAATAGGATAAAAAAGTTTAGGGCTCGGAAAGAAAGCAGCAAGCATTTTGTAGTTCAGCCGAATAAAGGAAACGAGGACAAAATTATCTAAAACTTTTTTTTTAAAAAGCATACTATATACGTGTACTTAACATATGAGTTTTATTTCATGGAAGGCTAAGCTAACAAATGCGTTTAATTGTAGATTTTTAAAAGTATAAGAGAGTATATATACACTTTTGTAGTACATAGTAAAATGATATCGATCAAAATATATTGGATAAAGTGTAATTAAGCTAAATTCTATTTCATCCTCTTCTTTAACTTATTTATGTTTTAATATTTTTTAATCTAAATCGATCATTGCTTTTTATTGTAAATATTTTTTTTAAAAACCTCATATTAAGGGGCATGATATTGTAGTAATTTTTTGGTTTTAAAACATAACTACTAAAATTCTAATATTATCTATGGCACTTTAGTAATTTGGCTTCCCTACTTTTGTCTTGACCTATTCTTATGATTTTCTCTCGTTAGGGCAACAAAGAGCCCATTGGATAATTAGAAGATTATTTCCATTTTGTAAGCATGAAGTGTCTCCTTTTGAGTATTATATTTATTTAATATAAATTCCTCTTTAGAAATCTAAGAGATCTTCTACCTCATGTTCTTAATTTTATAATTTATTTAAATTTGAAATTATTAATTAAATAAATTTAAGAACTTAAATGTTATAAGAATTTTTAAAAAAAATTATCGGCCATAATGGTTATTTTAAAATAATTAATTATCTAAATTTATTTATGGATTACAAGTTTGAAGAAATTTAAAAGCCTCAAACAACTATAAGTACTCCCTTTTTATGATAAACTATATCGGAAAATTTTAAGTCAAATACAAAGAATTGACTAGTGTCTCAAAAATAATTTCTTATATATTATTTTAATTGAGTTGGAGGAGTAATATTTGTTACGATCCGACCACATGGGTTAAGTCGAGTAAAGTTAAGTCGAGTCAAATTAGTTACTTAGTTTTAACTTTCTATTTTAAATTTTAATAAAATCGAATAATCCGCATGTGGATTCGATCCACTAAGGATTTTACTCTTATAAATATTGGTGGATAAGAATCATTGAGAGAAATTTGAGTTTAGCCGGTTATTATTTTCATCATTATCTTTTTACATTAGCCGTTAAATTGTCCTTATCTTCATACGAATAGATCATAATCGTAGATCTCTTTCAAGCATCCAAACCCTAGCCACCTTCTACCTCCAGCAGCTACCCTATTACACGGCCGTTTACCACCCTCCGACGACTTCCACAACATCAAAAATTACCGTTCTACCCTCCCTAACATATCTCTACTATTTTATTTTTATCTTTTCATCTTGACCTCCCATTTAGGTGAACCAAAACCATTAGAACCCTACCTCACGAGGCTACCTCCACTTAAATTTTCATAATCATCCTATAGACAAATCGTTCTAAATCTGGTTCGTAACATTGGTATCAGAACCAACGTTCCTCGGAAGATGGTAAACACGCGATCCAAGACCCACAAGAAGGGATCGACCATGGAGGACCAGGATCTCATCTTCGTTCCATTGGGAGTTGATCTAGTGCCCCCGCCACCACCACCACCAGTAGTTGACAACGAGCCACTGGCATGGGCGAAGGCAATTTTTAAAGATTTTTCTAACGAGATCACTAGATCCATTGCGAAGAGCGCTAAGAGGATGGACAAGGCTATTCAATCCTTGGCGACAGCCCTCCTAACTCAGCACAGCCACCTTGCGCTACCAGCATTGTCGGCCACAGCGGGACCAGGCTAGCCGCAGCCACCATTACCAACTCGTGAAGGAGGGGATGAGTCGGACCAAACTACGGCCTCAACCCCTCCTCCGGTAGCGGTGGGGACCCCTCCGGCCTTGTAGACCTTCCCAAACACAGTGCCACGCTAGAACCGCCCGCAATAGTGACCGCAAGATCATCTTCCCCACCCGCGGTGGGAGCTAGGACTAAAAACCCTATCTTCCCACCGGTGGCCATCCAAACGCTCACGACCCCTGCCACCACGACCGGTCCCTTCCACGGGACCCTCACACCCGAGCCCAGGCCACCTTTCACATCGGCACCAGCTAGAAGACCGCTAGCTGCGGCGGTTCATGCTGTAGTAAACCCGCAGCTGGTGGTCGCGGGTTTGACGCTCCCATGCCCACCGGTGGCCATGGCTAACTTCCTTCGGCAGATTGCTAGCCAGTGATGGCCGCCATAGCCATCGACAACCGTCGCGTGGCCGAACCCGACAGCCACAACCGCAGGAAGCTACCCATATGTCGGGGTGGCTCCGCCGCAGCTTCCTATTCACCACTGTTCCCCTACGGTGGGGCCTCTGGTCCCTTCCACAGCTGCTAGGGGCCGGTGGATCGGCCAACGACACTCCAAGACCACCGCTGCATCAGCTTGAGCCGGAGCTCGAGTTTGGCCCTCCACCACAGCTCGCCACCGTTCCACCGCCACAAGGACTAGCTAGGGGTCGACTACCGGCGACACTCGACCGAACCCAGCCATTGTCGCCCCCATGCACTCTGTGGTGGTGCCCCTAGGCCGAATTCCAAATTTAACCTTATGGTTAGAGTTAGGTTATTAGAATGAAGGAGATGAAGCGCACAATTTTTGAGGCAGGCTAAATTTTCGTGAACCAGTTTGATCACCTCATGCGAACCAGTTTGGAACCTATGAACAAGATCTCGAGCATGAGTATGAGCCCGAGGAAGAATGGTGGAATGAATTGGTGGGGTTGCGTCGCTAGACTAGGCCAAACTCGCATGTAGCCCGGGTGCGACATGAGCCAAACCCGTGGGCCTATGACCCACGAGACCAGCCTTGACTATGAGATCACTTCGCCCGTGATGACAGACCACATTTTGGGATCCAAACTCAAAACGTCAAGCTTGATTTCCCAAAATTCTCTGGAGGAGACCCACTAGACTAGACCTATCTAGCAGAGCAATTTTTCACGTATCATAGCACCCCCGACCACTAGAAGGTTCAGTTAGCCTCATTCCACTTGGAGGGCATGGCGATTAGGTGGTACCAGTCGACTGAGCGGACTCGACCATTCGAGTCTTGGCAGAATTTTGCCAATGCGATTTGTGCTCAGTTTGGTTTGACCTAGTATGAGGACTTTCAGGCCATACTGACTAAGCTAATTTTGTCAACAACAGTTTGAGCTTACCGGGAGGAGTTCGAGCGGATATGCAACCGTCACTAACTAGTCTGACTCGGCCTTGAAAAGTACCTTCATTAGTGGGCTTAGGCCTAACATTCAAGCTGAAGTCAAGACTTTGAGGCCCACTACTTCTGACGAGGCCTTCTCTTTAGTTGTTCTAATGGAGTCCAAGTTAAATCAGCTGAACCAGATCTCCAAGGAGGAAGAAGAAAGATGGCCCAAGCCCACGGCCCACTAGAGACGGCATTTGCCCCGACTCAACCTACACCAATGGCTCAACCTAACCGACAGATGATAACACACAGCTTTGTACCCAACGGCTTGGAAGAACGTCGAAAAAAATGCTTGTGTTTTTACTATGATGACCGATTTACCTCCGGTCATAAATGTAAGCGTTAGCCAGCCCATGCCATGTTGTATGAGTATAAAGACGTGAGAGACTAGTCACCTTGAGGGCAAGGTGTCAGAAGCGTGGTGGATTGTTACGATCCGATCACATGGGTTAAATCGAGTCAAGTCGAGTCGAGTCAAACTAGTTATTTAGCTTTATCTTTCTATTTTGAATTTCAAATAAATTGGATAATCTGCATGTTAATCTGATTCACTAGAAATTTTACTCCTATAAGAATGGGTGAAAATGTGTTGATAAGAATCATTGAGAGAAATTTGAGTTTAGCTAGTTATTATTTTCGTTCTTATCTTTTTACATTAGCCGTTAGATTATCTTTATCTTTATAGGAGTAGATCACAATCGTAGATCCATTTCAAGCATCCAAACCCTAGCCACCTCCTATCTCTAGCAGCCACCCTACTACACGGTCGTCCACCACCACCCTTGGCTGTCCACCACCCTCCGACGCCCACCATAACATCAAAATTTACCGTTCTGCCCTTCCTGACCTATCTCCACTATTTTATTTTTATCTTTTTATTCCGACCTCTGATTTAGGTGAAACTAGGGCCATTAGAACTCTACCTAATGAGGCTAACTCGATGAGGAAGATGAGGGAAGAGGTAGGGGAGAAGACTATTTGGAAGGAAAATGAGCAAACATATAAAACAGATAACAAGAAAGAGAAAGAAAAAGGTTCACAACTGGGAAATAACTCTTTTGGATATGGAAAGGAGAGAATTTGAGAAAGAAGATCACAGGGAGAGATGGATCACAACGGAGAAAAACTCTTGCGAGAGGAAAATTTTTTAATATGAAACGGTATGTTCGTTAGGCACACTTTTCCTGCTGGGGTGAATCCTCCTTCAGAGAAACAAAGACTAAGGCATTAAATTAGCAAGTTTTTGACCAACTAGCTATGTTCCAATTTATATTAATCAAAATAAATTACTTTTTAAATTTATTAGCAAATAGAGTCTAATTTACTGTATCCCTAATAAAAACGTATTAGCGTTTTATCTCTAAGCAAAAATGTTAATCATTTCAGCGTTTTTGTCTGATTTTATGCATTTTTATTAGGCTATAGTAAATTAAATAATATATTTTTGATAATAAGTTTGAGAGATAATCCGGTAAAAAAAATGTCCGGTACGGTAAAAGAAAAACTTTTAAATTAGCTATCAAACATATTTGATAGCATAGGAGACAACATGTACTTCTTAAGGTACAGAAAAAAGAAATAATTTAGAGGGTCTCTGCAGCAATAAATTGAACTTGTACCAAATAGGCAACATGAATTGGATATTACAAATGCATATATGTTAGTAACTTTCTCAATAGATATTTGTTTAGCAGAACATGGAATTGCCCTGGATAGTAATTAAAAGCAATTTTCAACTGGACAATAAAACTCTAAATTTGGAGCCCCGATAGAGCTCCAATCGGGCTTCAAATAGGGCTCTAAATTTAGAGCCAGCTATAATAGAGCTTCAAATTTATAGCCCCATTTAAAAATTTGAAGCCCAACTCCAATAATATTTAATTTTTAAAGATACCAATTTTACTTACAAAAGCTTAATCTGAAAATTTAAATTCTATCTGCATCCTTTATTAAATAATCTCATTGATTAAATTGAATATACAATTAGTTTTACTAATCAATTTTTAACAAAAATAATACCATTAGAATACTCTCATCGAGATCTTTAAAATAAGCCTAATATTAAATTATTTAAGTTATTTTAAATATTTTATTTTTATTTTGTGTAATATAATCTTGATGTTTTTAATTAAAAAAATAGTAATCTAAAATTATTTCTAAAACTATTGAATATTAGTCTTATATAAAGATATCTATGAGAGTTTTCTAATATTTTTTATTAAAAATAATAATATTAAGAGAACTTATTAAGTGATTTAAATATAATATATATATATATAAATAATAAAGATAGAGCCCGGTGCATTAGAGTACACCGGGCTCTTAGCTCTATATTTAGAGCCTCCCTTGGAGATGCTCTAAATCGATGTTCGAAGTAGCTAGAGCATCTTTAGGTAGGGTTTTTTTATTATTTTTTTAATAAAATTTTATGGTTAGAAAATTTTGATAGACATATTTATAATAAGACTAATTTTTAACGGTTTCAAAAATAATTTTAAATTATTATTTTTAATTAAACACATTGAAATTATACTATGCAAAATAAAAATAAATAATTTAAAAAATTTAATATTAGACTTATTTTAAAGATCTCAATGACTGCTTTTCAACTATACTTTTTTTTTGTTAAAAATTAAATAGTAAAATTAATTATATATTCAGTTTAACTAACTAGATTATTTAATAAAGGATACAGATAGAATTTAAAATTTGTTATTAAGCTTTTATAGGGCAAAATTAACATTTTAAAATTTTTGAATAGTATTAGAATTGGGCTCCAAATTTGGAGCCCTATTTGAAGCCCGGTTGGAGCTCTATGGGGCTCTAAATTTAGTGTTTGCTCTAAATTGGTGTTTTAGAGCCAAGTTGGAGATGCTCTTATAAATCAATTATTAATGTTCAAAGTTTAAAATGATTTTGATCCAAAACTTTCATTATAATGACCTACACTTAGTTCCACTAGTACATCAAATGTCTTTAGATCTAATTAGTAATTATGCTTGTCAATATGCCTCATCTACAATGCATTCTATTGTTTAGATTTATGGTACCTACATCATCAAGGAGTAAAATTAGGATGAATTATATTTAGACTCTCTGAACTATTATTATTTTTCACATAGTTCCTCTAAGTAATTTTTTGGCAGCATACAGACCCACTACTACTACTAAAAATATCTCAAAACACCCATTTTGTATCATTTTTATTATCTTTTTTATCTATAAATTATCACGTGTAAACCACATAAGTAATTATATAATGCATTTAAACAAATATTTTAGAGAAAGAAGAGACAAAACTTTTGATTAGCAAAATACAAGAGGTATTTCTTCTCAGTTTTTAAGGTGATTTAAGTGTAATTATCACATAAAATATATGCAGCTTAAAGAGAGCATCACCACTAATATTTTCTTTTGGTTCTTTTGACATAATTTTATCTAAGAACTCTTCAAATATCAACCATTTGGCCCACTCAAGTCTGGCAATTGGGCCAACATCTCCTAAGCTCTGTTTCGGCCCAACTCGATCCAAGATTTCTTCTCCTTCTTCTTCTTTCTTTTCTTAAAAAAATAATAATAATAATTCTAAAACATTATTTTTCCTCAAAAATAAACTTTGCAAATAGTCAAAATGGCTGGTTTGGAGGGGCATTGATGAAATTAGACCTGTAATTATTAATTTTAGTCCTCTAAAGTCTAAACATTAGGGATTGAAACTGATAAAAATCATATCTGTGTTCATTTTTTTTTTTCTTCATGGATAATGACCTTATCTACCATATCCACTAAGTATTATTATGGATGTATCTATTCCCCCCCTTTTTTAATGTATAAGAACTTGTAATATAATTACTAAAATCTATAGATAATTAATAAATATAGGTGAAAGAAAGATTAGAGATATATATAAAATAATAGTAAGTTTTTAATATCACTTTTTACATGGTGTTTTGAAACTAATTAATATGTAAATATTGATTAGATGTTGTTCTTTAATCCTTGTTCGTATTTATATAGACTATTCAGATATGGATACGAATTCAAAATTCAAGATGGATAGAAAAATCTAACTTGCATCAAGCAAAATTCAAGTATAGAATCGGATCAGATCAAATTCAATATGGCCTAGTTTCATCCCTACTCGGCCATTTTGGAGGATTGATTTTGTTATTCTCCTTTCAAACCCATTCCTACCGATGAAAGATAATTCTTCTTAAATTCATCACATATTCTCAAATTGGCATTCTCTCACTTGATATCTCAATTTTTTAAGTATTATTAGTCTCGTGAATGTTCTCCAATAAAAGAAGTTCCCTCAAATTAAACGTGTAATTATAGTATTTTAAATAAAATATATAGTGACATGATATTTAAAAAAATTTCAAATGGCAATCATATAAACAAATTTGACTTGCAAATTTGTTTTTTAAGAAAATTCATAGATTCATCATTTTATTAGCTTCAATAATCAAATAGAACTTAATCGAAAAAAAGAAGAAGAGAAAATAGGGCAACGACCTTAAAGACAAACCTTACACTTGGCTGACAGATCAACTGAATGACAAAGAAATAAAATATCAAGTACAAGAACTTATGCATGATAAGAGACGAAGCAAGTAGGGTAATGGCCTTAGAAGTAAACCTCTCACTTAATCAACTTTGGTGGTATAACAAATCAAAAAAAGCAAAGCTCAACAAAGCTAGTCAATGCAGGAGTTGTGCTAAGACCTCCTAAGCTTAACAAAACTATCTATAGACGTGAGATGATATATAAGATAGTTTATATAGATATTGAGTTGTATCATTATTTGATATTTGTACTCTATTGTATAGATGATGATTTGTATAATACAGATCGGATTATAGTGTACTCATGTATTAGTGATTTTAATTGTATCTTGATGGTTTGTCGTGGTCTATATAGACCCTGCTAGATTATGTAGCTGTCTAGTATGGTTGTTGTGGGCTTAGATATTCATACATTAATATTTGATTGATAGTATGATTTATTTCTGAGATGGATTATGTTGAGTACAAGTATATCTGTGCGTGACGAGCTCTACCCGTCCTGTCGCATGCGCTGCGCATGCCATGTGGGCGCATCGATGTGCACATTCTCATGCCGAGTGGGGGCGTTACACAAACTTTGCCTTACTTGTAACATCATTCAAGAAAAGCTACAGTACAATATGGGAAGAAAAGAAATTCAAATTCAAATTCAAAATCGTAGCTATTTATATTAATTTTTGGTCATTCAAATGAAGGTATTTTTGCATATAATCATCTATATTTCAAGCTTATTGTGGAAAAACCTCCTCTCTATTTTTCTAATACATATTTCAAATTGCCTGTGGCTTTGTTAAGGATATTTGTAGAAAACCACCTCCACTAATTCACAAAGAACATCCTTTCCTTCTATATCATTTTTATTAAGTTGTCCTACAGGTGGTTTTATTGAATAGATAGTAAGAGAAAAAGAAGAACCTTTTAGCTATTAAAAAAGAGGAAGAAGAATGAAACATACATGAAGTACTTTTCTGCTTATATAGTTGAAAAAAAAAGAGGAACTTATTTGCAAAAAAAGGTCAAAGGAGGAGGAGGCCTCTCTCTTTGCGGGTGAATGTGAAATTATATGGTAATTTGCAAAATAAAAATAAAAATAAAACTTCTTGAAAATTCAAAACTTTCTCTATTCCTTCCATACCAGCACTCCAAAATCAAAATTAAACTCTTCAGAAAATTTCTCAAACTCTTCAAAGAAAAAAGAAAAAAAAAGAAAAAAAAAAGGGTATCCTCTTCTATTGGTTTCCCTCCTCTATGGCTTGTTGGAGCAAAGATGGCCTCCTAACAAAACGGCCCTGCAAGAAGAGAGAGAGAGAGATTGCTCAGCTCACTAAAATGGTAATAATAGAGATCACATTTAAGTCGAGAAGATACAAAGGTTGGTAAATACAAAGAGATAACAAAAATCTTACACTTGCCTTCATCCTAGGGCGTTGGTCGGCGTTCGTCTTGCGGACTTGGTACCGGATCTTCTTCGAGAACAGCCTACTCCTCCTCTTCTCCTTGTACCTCATTACGCTTGCCTCTCTCACTCCACCTCCAACCCAATTCTCTGGGATCAGATCCATGTCTGTCAACTTAGCCTGCAATAATAGGCCCAAAGCATTGATCAACAACTGAGGGTATAGTAGAGATTTCCACCGCTTTCAAAAGAACGGTCGACAAGATTTATTACTTGCAAAGATACTGTATAGAGTGAGCTCAATAATTTGCTTCTCGAGATTGTGAAAATTGTTATACTTACGAGAGCATCTGCGGCGGTATTGGGCGACTCGGAACCGTCGGAGAACATCGACCCGTGATCCGACCACGCCGTCAAGATTTCGTCGTGATTCAATTTGAGGCCCAGACCAATTTTATTCGTTTGTTTTTGTGTATTAGCCTCGGTAGGTACAGGGCTCTGGACTTCCACCACTTCTTCCTTGTCAACCTTCTTCTTCTTCTTCTTCTTCCTCTTGTCGGACGGCGGCGTTGGCATCTTAAATTTGGGGAGTATGTCCTTCACAGGCACCGTCGGCGTCCACCGGTATCCACCGTCTCGATGCCTTAATGCTCGACGCACGTTTATCCCGAATTGAAACCCGAGACCAAGCTCGAATTCACTACCTAAACCAAATCCCATTAGGCTCTGGAGATACGGATTGACATCGAAATTGTGGAGAAGGGCATCTTCATGGTTGCTACTAGTGTTGTTACTGCTGCCCATGATGCTGTCTATGCCGCCTTCCACTTCCTCGTCGAGGATGGACTCCGCGTCGAAGTCGTCCTCGAAAGTGACCGGCGAGGTGGGCTCGAGGAACTCGTTGTTCGCCGGGCTCTGCGGAGCAGAGCTGGCATCCCTGAGCTCACTGCTCACCGGACTCGGAGACAAGGAATTGTGGTCAAGGAATTCGCTGCTCACCGGGTTCTCGGGTTCAGGAGACGGCTTGTGGATTAGGAAGGCGGCGTCACTGAGGACCGGGAAGGCCGGGAGGAGATCCGAGGGCTCGGGGAAGGGATTAAAAGGTTGCGTTTGCTTGGAGATCTTGTTGAGGCTCTTGGTGGAGGAGAAGATGTTCGGGTATATGGTGGAGAGCAGGGCGGCAGCTTCGTTGTAGGTCTGGTTCGGTCTCTTCCGCGGCGTTCGCGGCTTCTTGAGATAGATTGCGACCGGAGAATTGCTAGATTCCGAGAGAGTGGAGGAAGGCGAGGAAGAGTGCGAAGACCAAGGCGGAGAAGAAGAAGAGGATTTTATGATGTCGAGGTCGAGCCGGTATGTCCGGCCGCCGCCGCCGCTTATACACGACGACATTGCAGGCTAAAAGGAGATGGAATTATAACCCAGATGAAGTCTTTTTATCCCCTAGAAGAGATGGAGCAAAGAGAAAAAAGAACTCCAAAGGAGCTAAAACCCTAAACCTCAAGTTGTTGAGGGAAGAAGGAGATACAAAAATTAGTATAAGAAAATCTTCAAAATTCCGAAGACCCAACTCAAATTTTACTGAGGCAAGGCCTTAGAAGACTTCAAAATTGAAACTTTAGTATGGAAACTAGTAAAGGGTAAAGAGGAGAAGAAACTCCGCAATGCTAAAACCTCTCAAAAACCCAACTTGGAGCAGGCAGAAACCAATCGAACAGTACTAGCCAACATTCCAGTAGAACAAGCTGGAACAGGGGATTGCAGCAGAGCAGGAGAAATCGAAACCCACGAAGTGGGTGTTGCTTGGAATCGATGGAGGAGAGCTCAGAATGGGATGTAGAGCTCCGTTAGCAGAGAAAAGGTACGGACTTGTTCTGGCATTAGAAGTAGAGAGGGTTGGGAGAATGTGGCAAAGATGAGAGTAAGAGGAAGAAATAGACAGCAATCACGAGACGGCAAGAGAAGGAGAAGAGAGAGGAGAGAGAGGGAGAGAGACGAGGAGTTCAAGAAGAAGGAGAAGGAAGCATTTTAGAGAGAAGAGAGCGGAGGAATGCGACAATCCTCGCTTTCACCAGCCGTGTCTTGGCATCTCTCTCTCTCCTCTGTGTGCGGTGGACCACCGCAGGGCTTTCTCTCTCTAGAATTGTGTCTTTGCACAAGCCTTTCTCTGCTAAGATGAGGACCCAAATACCCCCTAACAAATCTCCCTCTCTTTCTAAACTTCAATGCCGAACTAAGATTAGGATAAATTACTATAAGATTGTTTAGCTGTTAATAGATCATTTTAACCTGGTGTTGATGATGTGAATTGGAAGAGAAAGCCAAAGTGATTGTTTTTAGTTCATTAATTATAAGATTTTTAGAGTAGCCGAGCTCACAGTGCATGCGTGTACCTGGTTCATGTACCTAGTTTTTCACAACACAATTTAACAGTGACGCCATTGAATTTCCAATTTTTTTTTCAAAAAACAGATTATTAGAGTAGCCAATAAATGCAATGAAGCATTTGGATCCTTAAACTCTTCTTAAATTCAATGCCGAATAAGAATGTTGAATATTTAATAACTTCAGTCGTGGATTTTCTACAGCCCAAATTGTAGAGTTTTTGTACAACCAGGATATGTGTTGGGTTGTGATTGGCGGTAGGTAGAGAATTTTGGTTTTACTCATATCAATTACATATGTACTTTTTCCTCTCTCTCTCTTCTAAGAGGAGGGGGGGGGGGGGGGGGAAGAAAAACGAAGTTGTTGCATATGTACTTGGGACTTCCCATCCAATAATTTTCAAAGGAGTAGATCGCTCGAAATCGAGGGGCAATTTAGCAAACTCCACATTTGGATTTACTCAACCATATCTCGCACCATCATGGGAAGCCATTGCTTATCCCATGACGTGGCAGCCCCTCATTGGCTGTACTGGATTCTAGGGCCTACGTGTCATCACTTTTGTTGGATCGCAGATTTCACGTGGCTGGAGGTGCGGGACGTAGGCATCTCTCTCTCTCTCTCTCTCTCTCTCATTCTCTCTCTCTCTTCTCGGATCTCAGCAGTAGATCTCAATGATTTGAGCAATTTGGCTTTGTTTTGGCATTTCTTATGTGGTGGCCTTTGCTCCTACGTTGTGTCTCTTAGGTTCAATCACTACCGATGACAACCCTTTTCACCTCCACATTTGTTAATTTCCCAGCCTCAGTCAATCAATCCAACCCCATTGGTTCTTACTTCTTTAACATCATTTCTTTTGTACCTATTGAGGAAGATATTAGTACTCTTTAGATTTTTTTCTTTTCTTTTAGTTACAATACAAAACATATCGTTTTTTTTTCACTTGTTTTCATCAACAATTTTGCAATATGTTACATGGGGTAGAAGAGGTGATTTCTTTATATAATTTTGTATGAAAATGGGGTCTATCCAAGAGAATGTTAGCATTTTCAAATGGGGACATGCCCTTCTTCTCGTCTCTATTCTTCTAGGTGGTGGTTCAGAGAGAGAGAGAGAGAGAACTAAGTCGGTAGATGTCCCCATAAACAAACAAACAAATCTATCATATGGAAGAATAGTGTTTATAATATTGAGATCCCATTAGTTGAGAAACGCTAGAGATTATAGACAATAGCAATATTTTTTACTAACATAGTTTCATGTTTAAATGAAGATTTATATATATATATATATTTTGCATTCAGAAATAGAGATAGTTTGGAAT
This sequence comes from Typha angustifolia, assembly GCF_048772165.1. Classification (NCBI taxonomy): domain Eukaryota; kingdom Viridiplantae; phylum Streptophyta; class Magnoliopsida; order Poales; family Typhaceae; genus Typha; species Typha angustifolia. Next base: position 6,292,527 of record NC_133251.1, read on the forward strand.
TTTACTTAAATTGAGATATTTTTGGTAGTAGGGAAGAACAGGCAAAGAGCCAAGGAGTGCAATCCAAAAGCCTGCACTCTTGTTGGCCTTCTAATTAATGCAATCCCACTAGCTGTTTGTTCATCAATAGTTTTATATGATTGCATACTATTTCTTTTAAAGCCTCCGTTTTGTTTCAAAATTTTCTTTTTCTCCTATTCTAAATTAAAACAAAAACAAAATATTCTATTCAAATTATTACATGCACAAGCCCAATTACAATTTCAACTTTATTTAATTAAAATTATTTTAAATTTTTTTTTCTCTCTCCTCTCTTACCACCCATTATCTAATTCCACAAACTAAAATGATAAAAGTTTAATTTAAATTTCTATATCGAATCAAGAGTATTTGAGTTAATTTTCACTTATTATTTATACGTTATCTCAACTTTAGAATCACGTTAAAGATAATTATTACATCACTATTTTAGATTATAACTAAATATTAAAATATCTTACTTTAGATTAGAAGTATAATTTTAGGAGGCGTAAGAATCTATAATAGCTATCTAAATTTGTTTTCTTAATCTCAAAAGAAAGAAGGCTAGTTTTAGCAATAATTTATATATGCAACTAGTTTATTATAACTATTTACAGTGAAAAATATGTAACTTTTCATAGTGAAAGTAAGGAAATTTGAAATGTTGACCTTTGCTCAGATGGCCCTTTTAGTTTAATTACATTTTACCAGTACAGTACAAATCTCTCTGACCTTGTGTCCCTTATCCCTTCATTGGAAGATTTGGAGGTTTCATGGCCTCCCTCCTGATACGGATAGACCCACATATACAACCATGATATATGCATGATAGAGAGAGAGAGAGAGATGATGATGAAGTTTGAGCTATAATACAACAGGACCATCAAAAATCCAAAGGTGCCCATTTGCCTCTCAGAGACTTCCTAAGGATGGACTGTTGGGTGGGATCCATCTAAGATATGTATAATCTTTTCTTTTGAGAAGTTTTACCCCAACTAGGATATAGTAGTTTTTTCCTCCTAGGATTTCTATTCCTAGTACTAGAAAAGATGAGAAAAATTGGAGTTTATATATGGCCAATAAGGGTTATTGAATAGACTATCTTCGAGTTTCTCCAGTGATTAATAGTAGTTCATCCTCCAGGCTTCATTTGGTTCGAGTAACTAATTGGTCTCATTTCTTTGCTAAGTTAAACTAAAGATAGTAATAGTGCTTAACTGTAAAATTAGGCTGAGTTTATCTTAATTGTTACGAGTAAAATAGTATTTAGCCAAACTCACGCTGTATCATGGACCACATCTCAAATCGGCATATTTTTTAATTCACAATACTAATCTTATAGATGATGCATCCAACTTAAAAATTAGCCTAATACCACTAAGTACTCCATCCTCAGAGTACGAACTTATATACAGTACTTAAATGGCTTCAGATGCTGATGCTGCTGGTGTGCTGATAATGTCTTGTACTCTTTTCTTTTTTCTTTTCTTCTTTCTTAATCCTTATCTCCATGCATGCATGCATGCATAGGGGCAGGCATCTTGAGGTCTTGAGAATGGACACATCACTGCTTCTTCCTCCGCCGTTCGTTTCGGATAATTTTGAGAGCATGATCGAATGATCAGGCCCACCGTCCTCTGGGGCGTAGGGAACTTTGAACTGACCAAGTTTCTCAGCATCAGTCCTCAGAAGAGGAGTCAACCAACCCTTATCTCATAACCTAATAATAATATTATTATTATTATTCTTTTGTGCTAACTGTCATCAGCTAATCAGTAGGTGCAGGGAGACGTTAGGCTGACTACGAGTAAAAGTATATAAAAGTGCATCTCCTACTGCAATGGGTCTCTGCCAGTATTGGGGTTTACGTAGCCTTAGATCTATCTATCTATCTATCTATCTATCTATCTATCTATCTATCTATCTATCTATCTCTCTATTAATTATATTTCAAACTATGATGTTTTAATCTAAGATTAGTTTAAGAAAAGTTTATGGTTACAAGAAATCGAACAAATAAAGAAGATTACCAGACACGGTGTTTTCGAATTTTGATGCATTAGAAGCAAAATAAAAAGAGTGAAATTTTCTAGTATTATTTCCTCTTGTATCTCTAGAAAGCTATCCCTTTTTTTAGGCTAATGGTGAACGAAAACCCAAAGGTAACTCATCTAATATTCTTAGTATAAAGTAATGGCTATTTTACATAATTCTGGCTGTACAATGTTTTAAAACATCTTAATTGCACTTATGTTTAATTTTCTTTTTGACCGAACATTCGTGCCATAGATTTAGTTCTTTATCAATCAGTTTGATAAAGATCTAACGGTTAAAATCTTTAAGGGTATAATAAGAATGAAAGATATTACCAGTTCAATAGGTAATTATTTTTTAGATATATAATCTTGCACATTATTTTTTTGATAATTATATTATCTTAATATTTTATCAAGTAAAAAAACATATATATTATTAACTGATAGTAATGTATATATATCAAAATAAGGGTATTGATGTCTCTTACAATTAACTTGATAAAAATTTAATTACATTTTATCTTTTTGATTATTTTTTATTATTTACATATATCTCTCGTTAGTTTAAGATTGATTTAAATTAAATTTTAATAGATAGAGATAGAGATAGAGAATTATATTTAAATTAAAGTTTATCTCCAAATAATCAAATTTAAATTATTTAATATTAAATAATCTTCTATAATTAAAGGCATAATTATATTTAAGAGAGAAATCTTAACGGAAAAAAAATTGTGTAGAGCACTTCTTCGTAAAGTTAATTGTTTATCGATCATTTTAATGAAGATCTAATAGTTAAGATCTTCAAGAGTATAATAAGAAAATCGGAAAGTTAGACACACGTATTTTGATGAAGATCTAATGGTTAAGATCTTCAAGAGTATAATATGAAAATTGGAAAGTTAGGCACACGTAATTAAATCTTCTTAACTAATATATTATTTTTCTTACGTAATATGTGGTACCGGATATGAAAATTGACTATTATAGCCGTTAGATTAAGATTACAATTTTTAAAGGTATATTTAAGTATTTGTCCATATAGATCAAAAAACCAAAGCAATCCTTGAAAGATGCAGAAGATTTTTAATATGAAAGAAACCTCTTTCAATTGAAGACATAAATGACAGATACTCTCAACGAGTAAAAATTAATACAGTATCAAATGTAAACACATAATATAGTTACGACATGCCCCATTTCTCCACCCATGACTAATTATCAAAGTTGTTTTTACTCGTTAGACACTTGCAATGACCTATTCCTTGAGTACTATATCACTTATTATCCCAGAACCCATGGAATCGAAAAACTTGTGCTTCTATACTCCCTCGAGATATTGATGATGTAGATGAATAAGATATTCACATTATAGCTCTGCCAAAGTTAGATCTTGAACAAAAGATAATCTCTCTTCTTCTTCTTCTTCTTCTTCTTCTTCTTCTTCTTCTTCTTCTTCTTCTTCTTCTTCTTCTTCTTCTTCAGCAAAATTCCTAGGGTTTTGATATGAAAGGCTTGTTAAACACGATATTTTCATCATGCCTATAGAGGTGCTGAACATTTCTACCAATACAACTTGCTCTTACCAAAATCTCCTTCAAAGCTTTCCAAAGACAAATTTTCAAATATTTACATAAACGGCTCTAAGGTGTTCGAAACGGCTGTGTCAGACATTTAAAGACCTAACAGATTAAAACACGTCTGAATCTCCAAGGTCCTTCGAACGGTCAGCAACTTTGCTCTTTGTTGGAATCCATTCAATAAACATTTCAATGGCTTCATGTTCATCCATTTGAACGGATTCCCTACAGCACTACAGATTGTGTGTAGGGTTAATTAGATATTTTGGAACACTTTCAGGAATATCTGAAACATTTTTGACTTTCAGTTTTCACCTAATGTTAAGATAACTTATGTCTTGTTTGATAACTCTTTTTCGATCGTCAGATACTACAAGATTTATGCATGTTGTTCACAAATTGCCAACTATAAAAAAGTAGACTGACTGCCTCTTTGGATTCTCTAATTTTAGAATCTAGAGTATCTAAAAACTAGAGAATTTAGATGGTCATCTAAGTGATTACTCTAGTAACCTTTCATATGATAATCACCTCAAGTTTGGCGTTTGGCATTCTGAGTTAACAACCACTACAGTAAGTCTGTCAGATTGCTTCATCTTTCTCTTTCCTCGTTCTTGCCTCTCCCTCACCACGACCCCTACTGAGTTAACAACCACTACAATAATTTCTAGCATCTGTTTTAAGAGGAGGGGATTTATCTAGAGAATCTTTGTACAATAATTACATATGTTAGAGTAGATTACTTTTTTGGCCCAAAATTCTGGAACTTTTGCAGTAAAAATGGAGTAATTTGTTACTGTGTTTTGACATCCAAACAAATGCTAAACTCAAAATTATAAAATTCTATGGATTTAATCAGTAACTCTAGTAATTCTTAGGTTGCTAAACACTCCCTTATTATGATAAATAATCAGTTGGCCTAAAATTGACCACTCCAATTTTGTAAAACTGATATCAATACAAGAATATTATTAATTTCTGTAGTTTTGTATGTTTTGAATTCCACCAGTCACCAGAATTTACTGGATTATATTATCACGTAGCGTAAAAATAGTGATCTTTGTATAGCAATTTACTTTAACCATTCTACAGCTACAGATCAGATCGAGTAATTAAGCAATAATGAGCAGCTGAAATAATTTCTTTCAATAGGATATTTGGAATCCTCTAATAAGCTATCCAATGAGTTAAAGATTTTTTTTTTTTTTTTTTGCGGGGGGATCGTATGTTTTTGTCATATCTTTATCTGAAATTTGCTCAATATTATTTTAGATACATTAAAAACTTTATTCAATTATCTATAACTTTATTTCTAATAGGTATTTTTAAATTCTATAAATTTGTTAAATATGATGAAAAATAGTAATTTTAGTTTGCATATATAAAGAGTATAAAGTGATACAAATAAAACTATAGTGCAGTGAAGCGAATTTATGCTTAACTAGATGGGGGTAAAATATGATTTTCCCCTTTTATAACTTTTTTTTCACAAAAAGTACACATTTCTTACTAAAATATGAGCTTTAATTTGTAACACATTAGCAAAGGAAAACCTTCTTACTGGCTTACTTATATAGCTAGGCAGGTAGTTGGGTCACACTAGCCTACAACAAAAATATTAAATTCAAATTGCTAATAGACATTGGAGCTGAAATTTCATAATTTTTTTTACTAAAACATTATATGCACATAAGTGTGCTATCTATCTACTATGACTCATCTTTGTAGAATAGTTACCCTAGTAATCCAACTTCTATATCAAAGAATACTTAGCCAATTATTAGTCTACCTACTCATAATTTATAAAATAAAATTATCCTTTAAAATATAACTAAAAAGAGAAAATGAGTAGTCATCTCCAAGTTCATCAAAACAAGGAGTTCTTTTCTCTTTTAATAAGATTAGAATGTTATTAAGTAGAGCTATACAAGAAACCTTATAGTAAGATGTAGACATAACAACTTGACTTATAGCTAGACATGCATATCCCATCAACTTTTAATTAATAGTTGGTAGACCTACAACTATTGAATTTTGTGGGGTTGGTAAAATAATAAACTTAATCACAATGTAAAAGTTACTTATTTAAGCATTCATAGGTATAAGTTGTGCAGTATTGCATAGGTATAAGGTCCATACACCTTTATGACTTCAATATTGCAAAAATTAAACTGAGATTAACTATCACAATAATTATTCCTTGTTCTTCTATATTATTAATTGTCCCTCGGCATAAAATATTCACCTCCAAATACATATGCTTCTCACATGGGAAGTAAACATATGATGCTCACATGACCTAATGATCAACATTTCCACATAGTATTAAAGTAAAAATTGATTTTACTTACAGAAAATATAAGTTTACAAGAAAAAATAACTCAAAACACAGGCTATGACAAGCCTCCAAAACTACATATCTCTAAAATTTAAAGTATCCAACCCACGTAGGACCGACAAGACTAAGAACACCAGTTGTAAGCCTCTAAACCATATCTCTAATATCATCGCATATAGTAATTCCAATCATCAGGCATAGCGAAATACGGAGCATGTAGTCCAAATCATCACACAGTTGAATAAGGAGTACACAGCTAAAAAAAAAGCCCTAACCTTGCGTATGCATGCCATAATATATCTACTTTATTATTATAATAATCACACATCATGTTAAAATCTATATTATTTCTAAACTATGGAAGATTCACTTGCTTCGAAAATATATCTAGATTGGGATAAACTCTTCTCAAATGTCGATCTCTTTATGTACATCGAGATCCTCCATGTATAGTGACAGATCTACCAAATAATGAAATAATCGAACATAAACAAATATAATTACTTAGACCCAACTAATTGTTTAGACTACACACTGCCGATGTAAATTTGGGTAGGTTTAGATTTCAAAATTTAACTGCCCAACTAATATTGTTAGTATCTATGATATTTTAAAGTATTATTAAATATTGGTGCACTTAATATATGGCTATTCTATTAATTTAATTTAGTTAACTTAATCAAATACAAAAACTGTGATGGATATAAAAAATTTCTATATCTATTACAAATTAGTTAAGGTAAATTTATGACAACTAGTAACGCTAACTGTCATACGATTTGCACCGGTGACATCCACCTATCTCACTTACTCTACATGAACAATTTGCTCATCGTGGCTTAGGCCACTCAAGTTAATGCCATATGCATTTTGGACTGACTAAATCGGTGCAGGGAACTCACCAATCGAAAGGTGAACTTCGACAAATTGGAACTTTACTTGCTCACTAGGATTGGGATAGCAGTTAGCGAGTAGCTAAGCGAGGTGCTTAGCTTGAAGGTGGCGGGCTTGTCATTTAGGGACCTTGGCATTCTCATCTCGGGCAAAAGAGTGAAAGTGCAAGAGCATCATCACATGGTGGAACACATGGAGAAAAGGCTTGCTGGATGGAAGTAGAGCCTTCTCTCGCAGGCCGAGCGACTGACGCTAGTTAATGCAACCTTGATGGCAATCCCATCCTACTGGCTTGGCAGCACATCGTTGTTGGATTTCGTGCTCAAAGCATTGTCTAAAAGAGCCCAAGCTTTTCTCTGGTTAGCAGTGCAGGTCGGTGACTTCATCTCATCAACTGGGACGTTGTCATCAGGGCAAAACAAGGAGGGCTTACGGTTCGGAGACTCAAGGAGGCTAGAACTACTCACCTAGGCAAGTTGGTCTTCATATGGAAACTATGCAAGCTGATCTGGAGACTCAAGTATCTAAATAACGAGCTTGTAACTTGGGAAAAGATCTTGAAAGCTAAGTATGGAAGCTGGAATGAACTTCTTTTGAGATCTCCTCCATTCCTATGGGCGCCGCCACCACAGAATATTCATGGATTTGGTGGCCACACCCAACGGGAGACACTTCGGTTAAGGCCATCTATACCTTTTTGCTGCCTAAGAAGGTAGACTGATGGAGCATATGGAGGGTCCGTTGGTGGCTACATGTGCCGCCTAGGATCAAGATTTTCGTATGGAAACTGCTTTGGGGTAGACTACCCACAAGAGATTACTTATATTGGGTGCTAGAGGTGATCATTAAGAGGGCTGGGTTCGGGTCGAGCTTACCGAGCCACCTGATCTGGGAACTATGTTTGCTAGCCCATCTGCGAGTGAGTCGGGTCAGGCTAGAATAGTCTAGCCTATTATCGCTCGTCGACCCGTGAGAGAGCAGGCTGGCCGGGCCAGGCAGGGTTCCACCTCCTTCCTTTCCCGCTCCAACTTCTTCTATCGCCCAGCAATGGGGTATTGATGTGGTTGACCAGCTCCGTAGCAACAACCAACAGGCTCTGACCACCGTCGACACCCATCCAAATATCCCTGGCTCGTCGAAGTCAAACCCCTTCTCCTTTGCTCTATTTATACAACCCAATTGATTGAAATAAACCTATCTCAACTACTTCTTCTCCTCCTCCTTCATCTAGTTAATTCGATATATCCATGAGAAATACCATTGGTCTCCCTCCAATTCCATGTCTCGGCGCAACGTCGTATGTCATAGTAATCAAGCTGGTCTTCTAGGTGGCCCAACCTAACTCCTCCTTAAGTCGCAACTCACTAGCGAGGTCATGTTTGAGTACCCCGACATAGGTGTGTTCATGGCAATGAGGTACCAATGTGGTCCTTAAGGAAGAATCCAAGTGTAAGACACTTGTCTTGGTGTGCTTCGGTGACAAGTAGTGATCTATTAGAGCTGCGGGCGCCACGTCCTCCATGATGACTCTGAAGAACTCCATCTCCTAGATTGAGCGATTACTTGGTCCAGCCAAATGGGCAAGCTTTCCTACAGGTTGACGGGAGGCCAATAGGCCGGGATTTTAGGTTTGGCAATGGATGGGCTTCTAAGCTGGGCAGGGCAGACAAAGGGTTGGCCCATGCTACCTATTGGTAATTTAGGCTCGGGCTGAGCTAGGTCCGGGCCAAGTTTAGCTCGGTCCAAACCAGGCTGAGTTGGGCAAGGCACGGACAAGTTGGGTCGTTTGATCTGCTCTATCGAGTGCACAGAGGTCCAGAGGACTAGTGTGCCTTGTGTGGTCTGCATAGAGAAACGATGGAGCACTTATTCTACACCTATAATGAATAGCATGGCGATTTAGGAGGAGCTAAGGATGGTGGAGGGCCTAAGGAACATCCCGATCTACTTAGACTGGATCATTACAGGAAGGGGTATAACTCAAGTAGGAAGCTTAGAGGCCAAGAGAGTGATTGCTACCATCCTTTGGTATATTTGGAAGAAAAGATATGTGGTGATCTTTTTAGTGACAAAGATGAGAACTCTCCAACGGTGGTGCGCTAGGCTCTAGCACTTGCAAGGGAGTATGGACAAAAAACAAAGCTTACAGGCCTAACGACAACGCGAAGCAAGGTAAGGTGGCAACCACGAGAGGAAGGTTGGATCAAAATTAACATTAATGGGGATTTTTTGGAGGGTGCATGCAAAGGGGGTGTAGTAGGAGTATTGAGAGATGATAAGGGTGAGATGATCTAGGCAGCTTAGGAACCTTGCTTGAGTGTGTTAGCATTTTTCGCATAATTGTGGGCGATCCGACTAGTACTCAAATTGGTTGAGAGAAGAAAACTCTGTGGCTGATTTGGCAGCAGCTAAGGGTAAGGTGTCTTCCGATCCATTTTCTTCTAAGCGGCTATGATCTTCCCCCCAAACTTCTGTAACTTGATTACTACTAACGCTTTGATTGCAGTAGTAGAACTTTAATACTAAGTTGGTCACGGCTCCTTTGATTTACAAAAAAAAAAAGAAGAAGAAAAGAATAGTCGCACATGTGCCTTGCACGTGCCTCTATTTTTTTTTAAAAAAAAAATGCATATAACACTCTGTCTTTTAACGAAATTTGGTTTACACCTTACAGTTTTATTATTTACTAATTAAGCCCTAAAAATTAGTGAATATATGCAGAAATATCGTATCTTTAGATCTGTTAGTTAAAGTTAACTAAATATTTAAGTTAAGTTAACTATACTAACAAAATTATGAAAACACCCACAACCAAGTTATACTAAGGGTATTTTAGTTATTTTAAAAATAAAATATCTCTACTTAATGAAATTAGTTTAAATTTAATATACAATATTTTCTGCATATATTTGTTAAATTATAAGGCTTGATTTATAAATAGTAAAAATATAGTGTATACCATAATTTTATTAAAGAGTGGTGTTTTATAAAAAAAATTCTTTCTTTTCTTTTATAATATTACAATTTACAACTACTACGGACAAGAAGAAAATTTGGTCTCCAAAATTATATTTTTGGACGAAATTATATTTCTAGGCCATTAAGAAAAGAATAACTAAATTGAAATTCTAATAAGTTCAATCATTTGCGTCTAATAAAAAGAAATAAAATTATTTTGAAAAGTTTGCTCTTGAAGTTATGTACCAGCATTATTAAATAAATAATGCTATTTAGATTTTATCTATTCTTCCGGTTCCCAAGTAGCTTATTAGTTTATACCATGATTTCACCAAAGAATCTTAACAAAGGGTGCACTTCATCTCCAGAGTGCCTTGGTGCATCTATCAAATAACTCAATGGATTGCTTCTCTTAAGACCAATATTTCTTAATTGAATAGGCTCATACCAAAGCATGTGTGATGGGTCATGCAAATTTTAAAAAATTTCACAACACCTACTTACTCAATTTGATCCAAAATCTCATATGAACCGAGTTAATGAGCGTTTCAGTTTTCCTTCCTTCCATTGTGATACTTTGAGAAAGACCTTGTGCCCAACCCGAAAGTCTAGATCTTGACACAAGCGATAAGCATAACTCTTTTGTCGACTCTGAGGTGAGTAGCCTTTTAAAGTGTTTTTAAATTTTTTGTATTTTTCCAATGATGTCTTGAATAAGAACTGAATTATTCATCTTCCTTTGCCCCACTTTATCCGAGCTATTAGGTGTTTGACACTTTCAACCATACAACGCCTCATAAGGGGGTATTACAATACTGAAGTGATATCTGTTATTATATGCAAACTCACTTAAAGAAAGATGTTGATTCCAACTTAGTCTAAAATCAGTTACCGAAGCCCATAACATATCCTCCAAAGACTTAATTGTTTCACCTATGTCAAATGTAAAGAATGTTGGGAAGAACAGGGACATCAAAAATATGAATCATATATTTACTATCTATAGAAAATTACAAAATTATGAGCAAGAAAGAAACATCCAAAGTGCAAATTTGAAGAATAGCAAACAAAACGACAGAGAGAACAGAGGGAATTAATAGAAGCGGGTGTTAACAACTCACACACTTCAATAACAGTTTTAGCTAACAAAGAGCTATGGTTTCATCATTTATATTCTAACACCTTCCTTAAATTATAATCTTGAGATATATTTTACCAAAAAAGTTGATTTGATTTAAGTGGGCAGAGTTTTAATTTTTAAGTTCAATTCTATTTAGATACTCTGGATTATCACTATTTTTTATATACATTCTCTAAACTTTTTGTTACCTATGTGTATTCCTAAATTAAAAAAAAAAATTCATATGTATGTGAAAAACAATGATAATTCAGGAGATCTAAGTGAAATTATGTTACGATCCGACCATATAGGTTAAGTCGACTCAAGTTGAGTTGAGTCTATTTATCTTTTAATTATTTCTTGATGTAAGTCTTTTAGGAAAGTCTAGTTTAGTCATATGAGCCATTAAGTTAAGTCGAAATAAGTTATACAGCCTTTAAGACAAGTCCAAATAAGTTATACCAGTCTTTAAGGCAAGTCTAAATAAGTTATGACAACCCTTAAGACAAGTCTAGTTAAGTCAAGTAAGCATTTAAGACAAATCTAATTAAGTCATGTAGGCTTTTAAGGCAAGTTCTAATTCGAGTCGTGTCAGCTTTTAGGGCTAGTTTTAGTGGGACTCGTTGTAACCGACCTCTATATATTGAGGGTAGGGCTTTTTTGTTATTTATCTAATAATCGAAGAATCCAAGTATATCAAAGCATTGAGAATTAATTTTAGTTTAGTTATTTTTTTATTACCGCATTTACTATTTTATCGTAATCGTTAGATCGTCTTTACCTTTCTAGGAGTAAATCATAGCCGTAGAACCTTCAAAGCTTCCAAACCCTTGTCACCTCCTTTCTTTAGCAACCACCCTACAATACGGTCATCCACCACCACTTTTGGCTATCCACCACCCTCTAATAATTGCTGCAACGTCAGATATTTACCATTTGGTTCCGTTCTGACCTTGTTCCACTATTTTAATTATATCTTTCCATCCAGATATCCAATTGATGTGAAACAAAAGCCATTAGAATCCTATCTCGTGAGGCTACTACCACCTAAATTTTTATAATCATCCTACAGACTTGTAACAAATTATTTTTATTTTTTATTTAATTGGTGAGGCAGGTCTAACAGAATTTCAAGACCTCCTACTCTGGTAACCTGCTTTTCTAGAAGCTCAAGCTCTTAATTAGAGAATAATGTTTTTATATTTTATATTCTAAATGTAGTAATTCAACGGATAAATTAAGTATAGGCATATATAAGAGATATAATATTTTGAAGGATGTAGTTAGAAAAGAGATGGAAAAGAGAGGTAGGATAGAATAACAAGGTTATAACATAAAAGGTTTCTAACTTCCACTTTTCCAAAGTTAGAATGATTTAGGACCAAACCAAGGCTACCAAAATACCCAAATGATGGGAAAGTTTCCAGCAAAATTTCTCCTTATTGTTTAGAAGCAATGTGCTTAGAATATAAGGCCTTAAACTGATCTCATGTACATAGAATCCAAACCCTTTCTTTCAAAGAGATCTTTGAAGATACCTCATGAACTGTGATACAATAATTTTTTTTAGAAAATTTGTATATAACACCTTGTTTTTAATGAAATTATAGTTTACACAGTATATTTTCACTATTTGTAAATCGAAACTTATAATTTAGTAAATATATGATAAAATATACTAGGTTAAATTTAAATTAATACTATGAGAATATTCTATTAAGCAGATATATTTTATATATATAATGACTAAAATGCTCGTAGTATAACTTGTACTTGACGGTATTCTTATAATTGTTTTAACTAACAAATCTAACATCATGGTATTTTTTGTATATATTTACTATATTATAGGACTCAATTTATAAATAATAAAAATATAGAATATAAATTATAATTTCGTTAAAAGATTAATGTTATATGTAAATTTCCCCATGATATTATGATGTTATCATACCACAAGTACTACTCCAAAAGACTTTAGCGTTAAGAAAGAATAGGTGAGACACAAACATATTCATAGTATTGAAATGGCATATCACATAGTAGATGATTGGTTTAGTTCCATATTCAACTCATGAACCATAACTCAGTATCACATTACATCCCTTAAAAATAAAATCATATACTTTGAGGTTTGAACTATTTAAAATAATATAATCTTCATCTTATTAAAGGGCTCTTATTGTTAATGTAATATTACGCTGGAGGAAAAATATAATTAAACCTAGATGATATTTATACATCCTATGACATAATTACATCTAGACTCTTAAACTATTGCTTCTCATTGACTCTTCTAACCTACTATTATATGATTAATCTTAGATCCTCTATGAATCATTTCACTTTTATTTTAGAGAAAAGAAAGAGACAAGTTATAAGTATGATAGTGATTTAAAAATGGGCTATAGTTCGTATGTGTAACGTACGATGGTATATACATGGTACATGACAATATTAAATTATAAATATTCCAAAATTATAATTCTCTCTTTCTTTCTTAGCTATGAACATTTCTATTAAGAATCACAAGTGCAATTTAGTGTTACAATAAAAGAGAACTGAGGTGAAAATAATTGGTGTGAGCTTTTGAGCCTAGACTAAACAAACTTTAGCTTTAGGGTTAGACATGGGTTATAATTGTTAGATAACTAACTAATCTAAAAACTTAATAAGCGATTAGGTAATGTTCTAAAATCATTTGATATGCTTCTAAGATCCTGTATAGTAATTGTTAACTCACCCATTATTATACAACTAAATTATTATTTTTTAATGTCATAAGATATTAGAATATATATATATATATATATATATATAATCTACTTATAACCCACCAAATCTAATAAGATGCGAACTCAATAAGATTCGATTACTTTGCCACCCCTAGTTTCCCATAATTGATAAAAGTTTAGATATAAAAAAAAATTAATTACACTTGGATCTCCTAAACTATCACTCGTATAACTCTTTTGAATTTTTTTATGACATATAATTTCTTGAACTACTAAAAAAAATCTCAAATACCCCTTCATTAGGTTTTCATTAACTTTTTATTCATAAATTATCACATGCAAATAACATATTTACCCTTATATATTGGAGCAAAGAAGAACGAAAATTTTTAGTTTACCAAAATACCCTTACCTTACCCTTACCTTCGTAGGAGGTATTTTGGTAATTTTAGCCTTTTCGTTTATAATGCAAGATTAAAATACTTTTAATAGTTCAGGGGATCTATGTGTCACAAAAAATAGTTTATGCGAGAGGTTTTTTTTTTTGATCATTTATGAGCCCGAAGGTTAAATATAAGCTAGACAAAGGGTCAATCCTTCCAAGATACAAAGACACTTATGTCCTATCAAGTTTTTAGCTGTCTAGTCTAGACTTCAAGCCATATGCATCACCGAATAATTGCTCGGACCAAATGCCATCGAGACCTGCTCCAAGCTGTTGCCCGTTGCAAAGCTACTCCTCTAAGCTAACCATAATACTGAGTCATCAACCGAATCAAACTAAGTCATCAAACCACCAAATAATTTCTTCACAATATTATTTGGGGTTGGAGTCGAACTTATTACCATTTTAGTCATGAGGAAGGTACTTATAATTTTATGGGAGATGTATTTGCGTGTGTATGTATAGTTTAGGAGTTTAACTGTAATTATTCAAAAAATATATATTAATAAATATCGGCCAAAATTAAAATGCGAGCGATGGTGCCAGCTAAGCAAGTAACTGCGTGGCGGTTACCCGACACCCTTCCGTTAACGCATCGTTTTCTTGGCATCACAAAGCCAGCGTGGGGACAGAGCAAGAGGCGCGTCTATGTAATTGCCATAAATACCCTTTCCGAGTTAACGTAATATCCAAGTCAGCCCCTATACTTTTTGCTTAGTTGTCAAACAAAAGCAACCAAAATTTTGTTCTCAGTCCTTGTCGGCAGGTCCCAAGATACTTATTAGATTCCCCAAATTGCCCATATAGTTTTCACTCAATTGCCGAAAAACCACTGTAGCCAAAATAAATAAACAAATAAATTAATAAATAAATAAAAGTCTTGAATACTTTGATCAACCTAAAAATTTTGAGAAATTTATCAAAAATTTCCTCCATTTTGCTTTTATTAATAATAATCTTCCATTGTAAACATATTTATTATTGAATAATTTTATTTAAATTTTACCCAAACAAAAGCAACATAAACCCCATTAGATTTTAAAATGTAGTTTCATTTATTTTTATATTAATCCAAAAAAATTATTGGTATTAAGTTTATTCTGTTTCTATTTTTATTTTAACTCATCTATATGGTAATTGACCATTAAGAAGATATTTTAAATAAAATATATAGATTGACTGATAAATATTTATATGGTGGTGTGTGAATTAGGCAACATGTAGAGTAATTCTTTTAATCCACTTCTCCTAAATTTTGTCTATTTTTTTTTTGGATCAATTAAATTTCACTTTAAAAATATCAAATAAGTTATGTAGGTTAAATATAGTAACTCTTAATGTATTATATACCCACACCCACTTATTTAGGGTCTCCATCTAATTATGTTAAAATATAAATATATTTAAAACCTTCACATTCATATCGGATTATCCTATTGATTTAAAAATTACCACCCCTAATTTGTCTTACAAGAAGAAATTATAATCTTACAATGACTTAGACTCCCATAAGTAGCATTGTAGGAAACCTTGTCAAAAAAAAAGTACTAATTCTATTGTTTAATCTATGTTTAGCCTATAAACTTATGATCAATAAAGAAGCCAAATTGTTGACGGTATATATAGAACTTAAATTGCAAAGTTCAAGGTATCACAATCTATTGCCCATTAAGATTTTTTATATATATTTTAGTTGAATGAGTTGCTTAGAATGTAATCTACTTAGATCTCCAAATATAAAAGCAAAGAATAATTTTATGCTCAGGTTGGCATGGTTGCATCTAAGTTTGATTTCTCTCTCTACATCTGACCAACTCTAATTAAAACTAAGTCAATACGATTTTGTAAGGACAAGCTTGATCAGATGGGTTGGGGCCTCAATAACTTTTATCAAGCAGGCTTGTTTTCAATGTGATCACAAGTTAACCTGTTCCAACCACCAAACTCCTCCAACCTTCTCTAAACTTGATTCTATTTTTCTCTCTTCTTTCTTCATTTCTTGATGCCACCTACTTTGCTCACCATAGCCTTGTTTCTAGGGATGAAAACGGATCGAATACGAATCAGATAGTGCTCAACTCATATCCGAATCCATATTTTTAGTCCGGATACAGATTCAGATACGGATATTGGACAGATAGTAAAATTTAAAACCATATCCTAAATAAACTATACGGATAATTTTCGAATAAAGGATCAGATCTTAAATGGATATTGATTGAATTTAAAATAATTATAATATTTTATTTAGATATAATTAATACAAAATCATTAAGAGTTTTACAACAAATAATTTTTTTGTATGTCAAATATATGAATTAATCTCTATAAATAATATAAAACGTATTATTAGTAACAATATTAATATTTACTATTTAAATAAGTAAACTAAAAACTGTAAATTATTTAAAAAAATATGCGGGTAAACAGATATCTGATATCCATATCCGAATCTGAAAAATATATGCGACCCGTATCCGAATCCGTATCTGAATTTTTTTCAAAAATTCTATTCGTATCCGAATCGGATAGAAAATCTTTATTCGAATCCGATCCGAGTCGGGTCAGATAGCGGGTCGGGTCGGAATTAATCCGACCCGTTTTCACTCCTACTTGTTTCAGATTACGCCACGATCTGTATGGACTCTGAGAGTCTACCCTAACCGTCAAGATTGTTTAGGTTTGAGAAGATGTGGGTTGGATGCCTTGGGTTCAAGCAGCTAATTTAAGGCCGGTGGGCACTCTACCACTTCCATTCTAACCTGACAATGTCTTTCATTCTTAAGTTACTCTTCTTGAAGCTTAGGGTGTACCGGTTGTGTGTCTCAAATTTCTATAGCATCAAGGCAAGGAAGGCCTCTCTACTTGAAGGCATTCCTGCTATCGATAGCCTAGAAAGGGAGACTCTCTCCTCTAACCCCAAAGTTAATCACAGATTTTAATTGAAAGGCTAGCTCGCTGACATTCTTTTATAAGAGGAAACTCTTTCAAGGCCGCCCTCCTCTCCTCCCATTGGGATAGAATGGAGCTCTATTTACATGCCATAGGATACAATCCTTGGCTTTAGATTCCATTGACTCCCCCTTCTCAGAAGATGAGTTGTTGTGTCTTTACAAAACTATCCTTAGATAGCCAATGAGGATTGATAAGAAAATTGTCAAAGTGAATTAGATCAAGGCTCTCTCAGATCTTTTGGCCTTAGCAACGTTAACCACTAACATTATGTTGTGGAAGTTTTCCTCTAATAGAGCCTTCTCTCGTATCTTGCTTAACTCCCTATTGCTTCAGGGCACATCTTGTCCGAGCTAAGCAACTTATTTGTAGAAGATTTAGTTGCCTTTTAAAATAAAACTTTCTTATGTTTAGCTATCCTCATAGGGGCCATAACAAGGATCTTTTGGCCTACAAAGGCATCCTTTAACCCTTCTCTTTATCCTCTAAGAAAAGGCATTTTCTTCTTGCTTCTATTTCTCCCTAACTTACTAGTCTCTCTAGAACTAGTGTTACATTATCTCAAAAAATGGCACAAAAATTACTTTACATATCGCAACAAATACACAAGATATCCCTACTTAACATATCTATTAAAGCAAAGAGAACTGCGTTACCGTAACACATTTGATGGCCGATTTTATAAAAAAAAGAAGATAATAAATGGCAAGCCAATTTCTATTCTTTATACTATTGTGATCGAAATCATTAATTTATCGTAAAATTGCACCCTCGTTCTACTAAAAGAATAAGACGGTAAAATTTCATAAATAATAGAGTTAGGCAAAAAAATTCAATGTCTTCTCCCTCAACTTTTTTTTATAGTTCTTATATACGAATAATTATTAGTTTTTTTGTTCAAAGATAATGTTGTAGATAATTTTTCTTTATCAAAATTGTTAAACTTTTAACATATTTTTTGTCCTATATCTTCTCTCTTTTTCCGAAATGTGCAACATAAATAAATAAGTATAAGACTTAAAAGATTCTTGTCTCAATAAAAAAAAAAAACCCTAACTAGTTGTTATATTTATAACTATATATTTCATATCAAAAAATACTCTAAAATATTGTCGAAAGGAGAAGGGGTAGTAATTATGTAGATCAACAGTAAACAAATTCTTCTAATTCTTTCTTGTTACATGCTAATTTTTTCATATTCTATTGCCTTTATTTTTATTTTCTCTGCTTATAAAACCATCCAGAATGGGTAGTAATTGGAAAATTATTGACTAATTAATATATAATATTTTCCCAAAACAAAAGAAGAGTTGGTAGACTGCTCGAGATTCCCAGTTGTGTGAGATTTAAAGACCCATTGTTTGCTTCAAACTTGTCTATAGTTTGGCATGAGATTTATTCCATTTGCATGGGGGTTTCAAAGAGGGTGAGATGTATGAGTAGTAGGAGGATGCTTAGAGGTGACTTTAGCCGCTGCTGTTTGGCGTTATTGGAATGCAACTAAGCAAAGAGGCAAAAGCTTTCTATTAACCTAATTTTAATTCTAGATTCTCCTGGGAGGATAACAACAAAGTCTTGATTCAAATTAGAAATCTTAACTAGAGATTATTCTCTTTTAACCTTCGAGAATTTATTATCTTTTTTTTTCTTTCTCATAATGACTCTAACTGTCGGAAATACCTTGACCTTTTCCGTTAGGAGTTCATTATGTATTCAGAAAAGTGCAAGAAGTCATTATGTAGTAAAATATGTTCAGGGGTCGTTATAGAAAAGAGTGATAGTTTAAAATTTAAAAAGTGTAATACTTGTGAAAACACACACAAACCTAAGAAAGGAAAAAAGAAAATTAAAACCCTTCTATTTTTATTTGCGTTGCTCATAGCAAATTAGTTTTCACTTCCAAAATTAATGTCAATTATTTTGCCCTTTATATTATCTCTTTTTATAACCTTTAATATATTCATATCATCTGCGTTGACAATATATAAATTAACATCCTGATAAAGCATTAGTTTTTTCATAATAAGAGTGATTTTCTAGCAAGACCATCAAGTTTTTGATATTTTGGTCCTCTTTTGTTAAAAAAAATGTTTCAATTTTTAAAATTTAAAAATTAGTGGGATTTGGGGGTTAAAAATTAAAATCATTTTTTCCCAATAAATTACTATATAAAAAAAAAGGTCATAATAATAAGAAAGTGAAATGTTTTTTCAAATTTAAGGCAGAGGGAGTAAAATATTTTTTTCACCTAAAAAAAAAATCATTCCATAAATTCGTAAAGTCGCTTTCAAAATCAAGTAATAGTTATTGCAAGCATTAGCCAATGAAATCAAAAATCTTGGATTTGACAACATTTGTTGGGATTTTAATCATTTCTCACTTCATCCATCACTAACCTACATGATTTGGATTGCCTACCATTGAAGAAAGAGTGCATGACACTCAAAGATATATATAAAGAAAAGAGATTTATAAAGCAAGCCAGAAGAAATTGAATTTAAGATTTCGTTAGTTCCCAATTTTCCCATCATTTCATGCCAGACAAAAGAAGCAAGTGGGTAGTTTGTAGAACCACTGGATTCTTAGGGTAGTTTGGTCTTTTCGGGTACCCCGACAGTAGAAAATGGGCTGCGAGGGAGGTGGGAGGATAGTGTTTTAATCTTTTCTTCTCTCTCTCTCTCTCTCGCTTGCTCACGCTCTCGGTCACACTTTTCTCTCTCCTCTGTGTTGCGGCAATGGTGAAAGGCGGCGCTTTTAAGCGATTTCTTACGTTCTTTGATCGGCCCTGATCGTAGAACCAGTAATTCTTCTCTTTACATCTCGAGGTATGGAGAAATTTTGTATCCAAATTCATATTTTTTTTCCTTCTTCTCTTTTTATTGCGTCTCTTTGCTTTATTTCGTGCTTCTGTCATGTGGGTTTTGGATCTTAGAGTTTGATCTCTTGATCTATTCTTGTGAGTTAGTTTTTGATGGAAATGAGAATGTGGGAGTTGCTTGTACTGACGGTTTGGGATCTGGGTATAGGAAAGGTGACTTTTTTTCTCGACTTGAGTTGGCATTTTAGGGGTTTGATTTCCATTTTGTGGATCGTTCTCCGCAATGTGGTTTTAGCATGATAATCTGGTGAAATGTTTGATGATTTGAGATCTGATAAGCTCTGAAATACTGTTGATTTTTTGTGTGATTCTGCATGGATTCCAAAGTGGGAACTTTCTGCTCGATTGTGCTTCTATGTCCTTGGCATAGTCTCAGTAGATCTGGGTTCTTTGAACTGGGGCGATATGATTGTAAATGTTTGGATCAATTAGATTAGTGACATTTCTGGTTCTGGGACGATTCCACTTGTAGATCTATGTCTTTGGAGAGAATGTGATGCCAATGGTTGGATTTCGTGGAGTTTTAATTGTACTGAGTATTTGTTGAAATGGGAGGAATGTTGTGACTCATCTTTGAGATCTTGGGTTCGCTTTTGGAACTTTAGCTGTCGTTTAATAATTTTATCACTTGTAAGATGCTTTTTGTGACATGTTCTTATTTGGTGCAATTTTTTAGGATTTGAGCTCTGAAGTTTAGTTGCGTCATCTTTTGTTGATCATGATATTGGACTGATTTGATCTTGTAACCCATGATGCTGTATTCTGCTCCCAATTATTTTTTCTAATTTATATGGAATTAAGTAGGAAAATTTGGCATCTATTTCACTTGTGATTGCATTGCTGGACTTTGTTTACATTTATCATTCTCTTTCCTATCTTGTTATGGAGGTTGCTTTCTAAGTCTGGTCTATGGAAACTTGGAAAGTGTATGAACTTTGTCGTGTTTGGACTTAATGCTCATTTATCTTATTTTGAGGAAAAACAGTATGCCTGCCTTAGACTGCAAAATATTCCACAATTCACTTTGGGTTTTGGAAATCTTGGAATCTAGATTGTGATGCCCATGAAATTCCATAGGATGGTAGGACTAATTAAGTCAGCAGATTTAATCTGGTAGCTTCATATACTTAACTTGGTGTTGGAAATAAAACCATGTTATCTATCCGTTAACAACTCTCAGTTCATTCCATACTATCTCTCCAGTTATATGCTTTAGCTTTTGTATGTCGAGTTTAATTGCTGATAATGATGGGCTCAATGGGTACACGAGGACTGAGGTAATTGGGCAGTGAAGATGTCCAAGTAATCTAGTTACTTTGTCTGATCAGCTTCTTCTTTCCTTTTTTAAACAATTGTAAGGAACAATTTAATATTTTAATCCATCATGGGATAGAGATAGAGAGAGTGGCTGTCTTGTATGACAAAAGTGCTTCTTTTGATGGATTTATTGAATAAAGTGGGCATCTATTGACTAGGATCATAATATATGGGAAAAAGGAGGTTATTTGACCACTAAGGGTGTAAGTGAGCTTGATCGAGGACAATTCTATCGCGGTGACCTTCAATTCAATTTTGAGACTTGTGTGATCAAGTTTGACACATTTCTTTTCATCGTAAGACTTACACTGAAGGATCAAAGTTCTAGATTTGTTTGGCAAGTTGCATGCATTTCATAATCATGCATAAATCGAATCATAATCCAGCTTGGAAGAATAACTACTTGGGAAAGTATGAAATGCGCCTCTTGACAGAACTAATTCATGAGAAGACTTACCTAATTTAAAAATGACGACTATTATATTGTTATATGTACTTATCACACCTAAACTGCATTAACCATTATTGTTTGTAAATACATATTGTACGTTGAGGCTTATTGTGAGGTCTGCTCAGCGTCAGCTGGAAGTTGATTTTGAGTCAATTACAGTGATCAAGTTTGGATCATTTGTAACTAAATCAAGCTTGGTATAAACTAAAGTAAATTGAGTGCAAGCTGTCATTTATTCTCAACCAGAACAGTATAATTTGAAAACTGGGAACCAGTTTGGCAATTTTAATAGAATATGTGGCACATATTTTGATCACTAACAGGCTGCTTACTTGATTTAGACATTTGTACGGAAAATGGAGCAAGACCCTAATCTAAATTCTCAATATAATTTGGTTCAAAGCATACTATTGTATAGAACAGAATTCTTGGTTCCAATTTTGGGTTGCAAATATGTGGTTATTTAATTCTACCAATTAATATATCCGATATAGGTATGCATGCAACTCTTTTTCTTTATAAGATGCAAATATTTTGAACCTAAAAGATTTTTCTTAACATCTCCGATTGTTTGAGATTTCTTCTTTTCACCTTTTAAAAATGGACATCATTTATGCCCTTATAGGATGGCAGGGAGAAATTGGTTTTATGTTGTCTATTGGTAGTTTATTAGTAACACCTTTTAGGATGCTTAATGGGTGGTATGTTAGGCAGTTGTGCTCTTTGCTCTTTAGATGTTTATTGTTCTTTAATATGTACTCATCAAGTTGCAATAATTTGATGGACTTTAATCTATATGGAACAAAATAATTAAAATGACAAACCACAGATGAAATCTTGTATTGCCTATTTATATTTCTTATATTCCTTTCCCTGATATACTTTTCTTTAAATTATTTGTAATTTGTTTTCCTTGCAGTTAATAAATTGGTTAGTCTTCTCCCAAGCCGCTGGTAAAAGTGTAATCACAAAAGGGGGATTTGAATGTTCACTCAGATCCATCATTAATGATTTCAATGGTTCAATATTTTCTGGACTGATTCAGATCCATCATCTTCGAGTTGAGAGATCAGTGCTTCGCCTGCTAAATTTTTATTAAACAGTTAAAGTAAGCTGATGGGTTCCAGATTTCCATCACATCAGCTCAGCAATGGCCTGTATGTTTCAGGCCGACCTGAGCAGGCAAAGGAGAAACCCCCTGTGATGAGTTCTATAGCCATGCCATACACTGGTGGAGATATTAAAAAATCTGGGGAGCTTGGTAAAATGTTTGACATTCCCATGGAAAACTCAAAGTCACGAAAATCTGGTCCTATTAGCAATGCACCTTCAAGAACTGCATCATTTGGAGGCATTGCCTCTCATTCAGGACCCATCATGCCTAACTCCACTGGTCGGTCTAGCTATTCTTCAGGTCCTGTCTCATCTACAGGAATTCCAGGTTCTGGATCATCACTAGTTACTGGGGGCTCAAATCGACAGAAATCCAATTCAGGACCCCTTAACAAGCATGGTGATCCGATTAAGAAATCATCAGGTCCTCAATCTGGAGTTCCAATGGCTCGTCAAAATTCTGGACCCCTCCCTCCAGTACTCCCAGCCACAGGGCTAATTACATCTGGGCCTATTTCTTCAGGACCTTTAAATTCATCTGGTGCCCCTAGAAAAATATCTGGTCCCTTCGATTCTACTGGACCAGCCAAGATACATAGCACTTCTATCATACATAACCAAGCTGTCACTAATCTCAGCCAGGAAGAAGACTTTTCTTTCAAGAAGAGTTTCCCCAAACCAATATTATGGGCAATAGTTCTTCTGTTTGTGATGGGATTCATTGCTGGTGGATTCATTCTCGGAGCTGTTCACAATCCCATTCTTCTTATCGTTGTTGTGATTTCCTTTGGTATTGTTGCTGCGATTTTTGTTTGGAATATTTGTTGGGGAAGGAAATCTGTGATGGGATATATTGCTCATTATCCTGACGCAGAACTAAGAACTGCAAAGGATGGTCAATACGTCAAGGTTTCTGGGGTAAGTTACTTGGGAATTTACTCTTCTTAGTTCAACTTTTGATCACACTTGCACTTTAAACATTTAACTATGTCTCCCTGATTAAATGTTTCCTTCCATATATTGTTATCATATCTTCAGCTATCAAATCTTTCTCTTCCTTTTAGCATCCAAAACAATGTATGTATTTGACTAAGGTGATGATGTGCCTATTTGAGTACAGACAATTCTGATTAGCACCAAAGTGACCTCCTATAGTCTCGGTGTTCTCTCCTCCTCACTTTTCACAAACTTTTCTTGTTATAGCTGAAGAAACTTAATGTATACATCCCCTCAGCTATTGTCTGGAATTACTATTACAATAACTTCTTTTGAAAAAGTAAATATAGGAATTCTTTTTTGTAGAATGCTCCTCTAATTAAACATTCTTTTATGACTTGTTTCAGACAAAAGGAAATGTTAGTAAGGTTATTTGTCAGTTGTTAACTTGTTATAGAAGAGAACCCAAGAAGTGGAACTGTCTGTTTGGATTTGTCTAATCTGTGCCTTTTCTTTAGACCAGCATAAGGAAACCTGGTCAAAATACCTTGGCTTTAGTTGAGAGAATTCACCTTTATAATGACTAGTAACATAAAAGTTTTTGTGGCACCTACTGACAGTTAATCATGTATAAAGCTAATCCCTTTTTGGAGCTGGGTGGTATCTGCACTATGTTTCTCAGAAGTTTAAGGAAGCTTGAAACATGGCTGGATGCCCTATTTGTCTTCTTGACTTTTCCTAATTAATTCCAATTTTAGAACATGGATGTCCTTATGACTATTAGTTTAAACATTCAACCTGAATGGAATATGAACATTACTACGTTATTATTTCAGTGTTTTGAATTTCCTTGGTTTATATCTCCTCTTGAACAATCCTTTTTCCCTCAAAATTATTTTAGCGTCACAACTTTAAATTTAAGATGTGATTATGATGTTTAGGTAATAAGATTACTCCATCATTAGGATCCTTGGCCAATAATCTTGATTTTCTGGCTTCACTTTATATTCAAATATGTTGAATGTGGATATTACTTACTACCGAGGATATAAGTATCTGCTGTGTGGCCCTTCCATCCAAGGGATGTGCCGGCCTACTGTATGACCATTGTGCTGCCAAACGTATAGGGTGGCAGAATTAGTATTTCTTCCACTGACTATTTCAGAATCTGTGCCATTCACTGCCAACATACACTGACCGGAACTGTAAGTTTCGGGCTGGATGGTGCAAAGCAGGAGATCCTGTATTGGCTACTCATCTTTTTGATAAATCCTATTCATGAAAAGACTTATGTCCTTATATATATATTGCAGGTTGTTACTTGTGGAAATGTTCCCCTAGAGTCATCTTTCCAGAAGGTTCCTAGATGTGTGTACACATCAACCAGTTTATATGAATACAGGGGTTGGGACTCCAAGGCTGCTAATGCCCAGCATCGCCGTTTCACATGGGGTCTACGGTCGTTGGAGGTAAGCAGGCTATATTAATTTTATGATCTCTCTCCTAAACTTTGAGTTTAATCTGTGTTGGACTCTTTTAAGGAATTTGTCAAGGTACCTTTATTTGCGTACAAGTGAAGTTTGGCTTTGCATCATTTTCCTGATTTTGGTTTGTTAATTCTTTCTTTTCTTTTCTGTCATTTGGCAGAGGCATGCTGTTGACTTTTATATTTCTGATTTTCAATCTGGTTTGAGAGCATTGGTCAAGACGGGTTATGGTGCCAAAGTGACACCATATGTTGATGAATCTGTTGTGGTTGACATCAATCCAAACAACAAGGACTTGTCTCCTGGGTTCCTTAGGTGGTTAACGAAGAGGAACCTTTCAAGCGATGACCGTGTTATGCGCATGAAAGAAGGGTACCAAATTCCATCCTAGTTTGTTTGGCTTATATATTTCCATTCCTTCTTTTCCTTCCTTTCCTTTCATTTGATGTATTAATCTAATGTTACATCAAAGATGCAATATCTGCCTCCAATTTCTCAATGAAAAAAAAGGCTATAAGTCGTCTGAGAATCAAGGAAAAATAATAAGTTGCTTAATGAATTAGGTAAGTCGTACCAAATGCTATGAACCTAATATGACTGCATTATATACTCCTGTAGGTACATCAAGGAGGGTAGCACTGTAAGTGTAATGGGAGTAGTCCAAAGAAATGACAATGTACTGATGATAGTGCCTCCTTCGGAGCCATTCTCCACAGGATGTCAGTGGGCCAAGTGTATTCTCCCTGCAAGCCTCGAAGGGATAGTTTTGAGGTGCGAAGACACTTCAAAGATCGACGTTATTCCTGTGTAGAAGATATAACTTTTGGCCAGCCGTAGTCAGGCGCATACCACTTCCAGGGTTTGTTTGTTGGCTGTTGGCGGTGGTAAATGCCTGAAATGATAGTAGATCTACATTAAGTTAAGTTGGAGGTGTTTGTTTCTTTGAAAGGGGTGTATAGCTTTTTGTTCTTCTGTTCTTTGGAATCCCATCTTTTTGTGTGGAAATCCTAGAAGCTTTTGTATCAAGGATGGGTTTTGATATGGCAAACTTTCTCGTGTCTTGAGAAAGCAAAGAAGAGTTGGCCTTCAAATGTTTCAAATCCCTGGTACTGAAGCACTGTCCTTTTGCTGTTCAAAATAATCAAGATAATCTTACTCTGTTGGATGAGGAATAGAGTGCTATCAGAGACAAAGGAATAGCAATCCAGGATCTCTAGACTTATCCAATGTATACTTATTCTCTCTCTTTTTTCCTAAAAAAAAGTCTCTTTGTGGGGAATAATTGCACCTATGCTAGATAGTCCAACTTCTTCAGCATTCTTCTTCATTTGATTATGCAACTAGGAGATTTTCTTCTAATGGAATATATAGTTCCGAATCTATGTATCCGGTAATCAACGGAGGGATGAGATCTAACACCGCCGTGATATTATGGAAACTTTCCGTTCCGAAAGTTCCATCGAAAGTTAGGATCTATGTTTGGCTTGCGATGAACAACAAATTACACATTTAGATTCTCTTCTACAGATGGGTATGCATCTGGATGTAATATTATGTTTTTTTTGTGACAATAATGAAGAATTGGTGAACCATCTCTTCTCCACTTGTGAGTTGTGAGGGTTCTTGGAGGAAAACTTCATATCAATTTTGCTACATTTGAAGTAATTGATTCGCCCCTCTATGAAATAGTACAACAGCTTCAATCTACAGTAGGAGAGCTGGAAATTTTTTTATATAGAATTTCAATCCATGGATAGATTCTATGAACTCTCTTTATTAGGTGCTAAAAACTTGAAGCACTCAGTGGGCTTCTTGTGATGTTAAGTTCAGCAATGGCAATCTCAATCTTCTCCTTCATTTGAGCACCATCCATCTCATCACTCTGCAGAGATATAAGTCTGGTTAAGTAACCCAATATTATTTAGTCAACCATTTAAGATGCATTATTCGAGAAAATATATGATATAAGTTTTTCTATGTATGTATACCATTATACCATTAAAAAAAAAAGACTCTTATTTGTGATATCATACTAGTGACTTTCAAATTAAGTCTAAATAACTTAAGAAAAATATTTGTAAATCTTAAACAGTTAATTAATTCAGAGGGATACAAGCAAATATAAATTTAAGAGGTGCATACAAGCAAGTAAGAGAGTTTAAAGAACATATATATACATATATATATTATTAAAAAAATCCTAAGATATATAAGATATTAGCTTCCGTTTCTAAGCCTTGTATTTGCTCTGATAATTTAAGCACGTTGTGAATGTTTTGGGTGTGGGAATGATTGATGGATAGAAAATTCTAAGTATGTCAAGTGGCAAATGGAAGTCATGCAAATGGCTGCTTGCCTGTCAGAGACTATTTGGCTCTTTTTATAGTGCAATTCTATCACATGCTTCTTTGGGAAGGAAAATAAAAAGGCTGCAGAATGACATCTGAACCACACTTTTGTCTCCTTTTAACAAAGCATCACATGGTTAAATTTTTAATTTTCCTATTTGTCAACTCCTTTACCTGCAGGTTTTTTTAATGTCTGTGATATAGAGAAAGAGAGAGAGAGAGAGATGATACCTCGACGAACAGAGTATGTAGGAGTCTATCAGAAACAGAGGTGATGTTTGCTGTGATAACTTTGAGGTGGAGAGACTCAAAAACTTGACAAATCTTAACCATGGTGTCCCTCTTCTTGTTGCAAGTGATGCTTACTATCAGTATCTTGTCACCAATCTCAGACACCTCAAGCTGCAGAAAGGCAAGATCACAACACACCCACCATTAATTTCAAACTGCTACCTCCTTCCTTCCTTTATTATTCCCTCATTAAACTAAGAGAGACAGAGAGAGAGAGAAAGAGAGAGAGAGTGAAAGAAGAGAGCTCTACTTCTATGAGTTGTATGGGTGATGAGGTAGTAGAACTGATTGGCCTCTTCTTCTTCCTCTGCGGGAAGACCATATCTTGGCGCTGCTCCACGTCGACAAACGATGCCTTCTCCTCTTTCCGCAACTCGAGCTCGGATATCTCTGCTGCCATTCGTCTCTCTTGATCTTGGAGTTGCTCAATGTACTCGATCGCGTCTTTGATTATCGACGCCTTGTCCATCTGTCTACAATAAATACGACATGAGACGAGCTACTAACGCCTGCTTACCACGAGACGACGTAATTAAACCACTTCGTCATTACCTTTGTAATGTTAGGGACGACACTCCGTAGCAAGTATAGCTTCTCGTTCAGCTTCCTCCGCCGGTTCCTCTCCATTACGATGTTCCTCGCCGCCACGGAGGACGTCGAAGCAGGCCCTTCCGGCGAGCTCGAGTCGTAGTAGCTTGACATGGCCTCCTCCAAAGCCCACGAACTTCATATATACAAGATTAAAAACAACAACTAAACAAAATTAGAAAAACCAAAAGGACCCAACAAAATTTTAATCAACAATTCAGAAGACAAAGCAGCACCTCAGATCTTCAGACTCTAGGAACATCTTGGTTTCCCAGTAAAAGCTGTACTCAGGATCCATGTCATCCATTTTCTTTTTTTTTCTTTTTTGTTCCTCCTCCTTTCGGGGAATGGAATGGAAGAGGAGAGAAGAGGACAAAGGCCAGTTGCTGGAGTTGTCGTTGTTTATATAAAGGAGAGAGTAGAGAGACTGTACTTAAATGGGAATAGAAGCCTAGAAGGCAACGAATGGTCATCGGATCCGCGTTAGACCAAACAAACAAAACCAAAAAAAAAAGAACCACGTGTAACACTAGAGTAATTGCACTTTCCAAGTAGGAGGCTGGAGTCCACGTCAAGGTTTCCCTGAACACTATCAAATCTATATGCACCTGACCAGTTGATACTGTAGATACTAACATAATATCTAATTTAGTGGTTGGTTTGTGACGTAGAATTAATTATTTATCAATCGCTTTGATGAATATCTTAAGATTCTTAAGAAAATATTACCAATTTAATAGGTAATTATTACATTATTTTTTGATAATTATATTATCTTAATATTTTATCAATATATATATATATATATATATATATCAAACTAATGGTATTGATATCCTTTTATAATTAAATTTTATCTCTTTCATTATTTTTTATTATTTATATATATTTTTATTTGATTTAAATTTAAATTGTTTAGCATTAAATGATATATTCTATAATTAAGACATATTTATATCTATCATAATTATATCTACAAGAGAAATCTAAACAGAAGTAGGCACACAGAATCAAATCTTCTTGACTAACATATTCTTTCTTTACGTAATATGACTTTAAAACTAGGTATGAAAAGTGGCTATTATAGTCAAAGTGGGTATTGAAGTATTTGCCTAATAATTGTAGAAGATTTTGACGACAAGATTGATACCGTAGATACTAAGATAGAGATAAGTGATGTAACTATCTTAAGTTCTGCGGTTTAATTTAGATAAAATCAAAAGGAATAAGTTGAATATCTATTTTAAGTTCCACTTACGAACCTAAATTAACTTTTAGTCAAAGTCTAAATCGAATTGGGCTTAAAGAATACGGTACTACTGTAGGTTGAAATCACCTGAATTACATGTTTGTTGAATATCTATCTACTTTTGAGGTCATCTCAATCCTAAGGTATGTTCCCCTAAATTATTTTCACCCCAAAAGATACAACTACAGCATAAATATTCCTACCCAAGTGAATATAGATTTGTGGGCAATTAAAATAATCAAGTCCACTTGCACCCACATTGAAAATTAACTAGAGTCTCTAATGTGTTTCATTATAAACTTCTTTTTTTTTTTCTTTTGGTATTTTGGTTGGAATCTCAATCCGAGTCAAGTCTTTGGCAATCTCTTTCATCATTCCCAGTCTAATATTCCTAAGATTTGGAGTTATGTTTACATTCTAGGCTTTATGCAGTCAATGCACATCCCAAGTCATTGTTTAGAATTTCTCACATCTCTTTAGAAGACTAAATCTTCACCACCGTCCATCTTTTTGTTGGTGTTTTTTTCTTTCACAATGATGAAATATTAGTTACTCTGTTCAACAACTTAATTAAGTGAGAAGAAGGAATCAAACACCTAAAGCATAGCATTATGGTTTGGACGGCGGATGCCAACTATCTTTTGAGTGAGTAATGGATGGATATACCTTTGTTTTGTTGGATATTCACCAACATATTGCCTCATGGTTGATTGCATGTAACACAGTATAATAAGCCTAAGGCCTCTTGGATCCCTAAGCATCTAAGTTGAACTTGTTGGGATAGGGGTCCCCAAATAGTAAGAAATTTGGGCCCATCTTAATAAGCTAACTAAAAATCCTTTTTTTTTTTTGTTCCACTTTTTGAGAACGAGGTTCTTTTATAGTTATATTTGACAAGTCCTAGGGCACAAGTAAAAGAAGACATATAGGGTAGCCTTTGAAGAATTTTAAAATAAGTTTTGAAGATGCGATGGCCTTGTGAATCTTTGAGTTGGAGGAAGAGAACCCCTCGACCAAGCAAACAACAACGGTGGAATAAAATTAAAATTACTTAGATTTGATAGTAAGATGCAGATCTGGCGAGAGGGGTGATAAGAGAGCGACGAGGGGAGGGGAGAATAGTACAAATAATAAAAAAAATATATAAATAATCCAAATGGCTCGG
The DNA here is from genome assembly GCF_048772165.1 of Typha angustifolia. NCBI lineage: Eukaryota > Viridiplantae > Streptophyta > Magnoliopsida > Poales > Typhaceae > Typha > Typha angustifolia. The sequence goes on from NC_133251.1 coordinate 6,323,429, forward strand.
ATCTTGTGCTAAGGCATAGATTTGGCAAGGGAGCGATGGGGAGCAGCAAAGGAACAGTAGGGAGCAATGAAGGAGCGTTGGGTTGAATTGCCTCGGAGCAAATAGGGAATAGTGGTGCGAGAAGCTATGAAGGAATGGTAGGGTGGGAAGCTATGAAAGAACGATGAGGAAGCGATGGCGAGAGGATGGCAGAGAGGAAATGAGGAGACAAGAAATAGAAGGAAAAAAAAAAGGAGGGAATGAAAAGAAAGATAGAGGAAACAACGGGGTGGGTGAATAAAGGCTCTCCCATTCATCTAGCCACTTGGCTAGGAGAAGGGAGAGGAGGTAAGGACTAAGGACACAAGCAATAATGATGAGGAAGGTCTTTACGAGAAGGAAAAAATTCAGAACCCTAACAAACCCAAATGTGAGCTAATTTGAATTCGAGCTTAGCTCTAGCCTTAAATGAGATGGTTGATATAAAGTTCAAAAATTCAAGTCTTAACCAAGCTGGTTTGCTCAAGCTTGATTTAAATTTTAACTGAATAAAATTTTAATTCAAACATAAGGAAGAAGGAAGCTTAACTCTTGATGTAAGGAAGCATGAAAGGAGATAGATCAAACCTCAATATATTAATTCTGCACTAAGATCACCTAGAAGCTCTTTACTAATCACTTTAGTTCTAAGGAATATCAAATCAAATGCATCAACTTTTGGTGAAACACCAAAGTTAGAAAAATTAATAAAAATCACAATTTTTTGTTAAGAAAATAAATTAAACTGAACAACATTTAGCCGCAAACCTACAAAACTTTTTATAGACTAACAAAAGACAAAAAATAAATTTAGTCCGATGAAATGATGAATTTTCTATTTATGGAAAATTTTGACCTAGACAAGTAAAATCTTATGTAAGTTAAGAAAAACATATAATCAAAACAAAACTTTCCTAAAATAGCAAAACCACTTACTTCAAAGCCTAAATGGAATTTAATTGACATCCACTTTGGACCCTAACAACTTTTGGTTGTGATGTGCTTCAATGAAACATGTCTTACATTAGAGTATCAATCACATTCAAATACAAACTCACCACATCTTGCTCTTTCTATTTCAAGTAAATCTTTTTCCTTTTAGAATAGAAATATTACTATAATTTGATTCGTAGATCATTATCTCTTGAATAGATTGGCAAATCAAATTGTAATCTCAGACCCTTTGAATAGATCAAAATTACGGTTTTTCCTCCATCATCCCTGTTTGGAAACCCTAAACCAGACTAATAAATTAAATTGATTTAGAATTCTAACTTCTCTAAATCTATTGTTTGGAACTACTAAATGATGATATTTTAATTAATTTTAAAATATTCTATAAAAATATGATGATTTGATATCGGGTTTCAATTAATTTATGTCAGGAAGGTCAACTTTTTCAAATATTTAAACTAACTCCTTTATTGCATTCTATCAACTTGATGGCTAAGTCACTGTTTACTTATGGAATAAGAATAGGTTTATTTTATAATAAGCTTTCTTATTCTGGTGTAGTAACTAAACAATGTCTTATCTTATTCTAGTATACTAATTTAATATTCTATCTTATCTTATTACATACAACTTTCTAAAAACTAATTTACTAATAACCTAAGATTACTATTTTACGTTTTGATATGACAACACATAATTACCGATCCTATTAATTACAATTGCTCTCTCCTTTCTAAAGGCAGCCCCATATACTTGCACAGCGAAGGGTATTATCCCAACATCTGAATGCAGGGCTATTATTCCGCATACCTAAGTGCAGAGTTATAACATCGCATACTCGCATAGTCTGCACAAACTCTACACTTTTTACACATACTTGTGTAGTGCGAGGTTATAACCCTGCATACCTAGTAATGCAAATCCGCAAGTAATGCAGAAAGTTAAAAAATGCGAAGAAGTATGCATTAGATACAGTATAACGCGGATTTATAGAATTCATTAAGTCCGCACTTGTAATAAAAATATATTATTATTTTAAAAAAATACTATTTACTACTACTACTTTAACATATACTAAAGGGTATTTTCATCATTTAATTTAAAACATAACCAATTTTCAATACAATTTTATTATTTTTTTAATAATTTAAGTATATCATATTAAATATAATTATTATTTCTTATATAAGTATTGAGTTAAATATTAGAACAGCTTATACTAGTATTATCTCTCTTCTTCTGGTAATAAAAATTAGAATAGTTATGTCTATTCCACTATTATTCAATAAATGAATGGAAGCTAAAGGATAAAATAATAAGGAAAAAAAACATAATGAAATAGATTTTGTTTCCTCCCAACTACAAGATCAATTAGATCTCATTTCAATTTTATAAATTCTATCCAAATAAAATCCCATCTAGAATTGGCACCAAAGCATAACCTAAAAACAAAATCTGATGATTCCAGACTATACCTATTACATAATATATTAATATATTAATTAAATTGAGCATTATTTAGTTGAGCCTCTAGAATTTTCAAAAGATTTTAACTTTCTTTTATATCTTGGAGAAGGGAATGATGACCTTATAAATGATCTCGGATATATTTGAGTACCATTTTGCTCCTCTGTGATTTAGACTAATAATAAAATTATTATTTTCTCACCATAATATATACTAAAATGTTTGAATTGTCCTTAACCTTCAATTAAAATTACTCACTGGGTTTCTATTTTTTAATTCTCCAATTTAATATTACAAGTTTAAAATCTTAGTTAATATCTAACTATCACAATATATTTCCATCTAAATAGAAGATTCAAATTTACTAGAAGTATTACAGTAATTTTTGCTTTCTTATTTTTAATATATAAGAAAAGTAAAAGTTAGCTTTCTTTAATAATGTGTGTGTCATTTATTTTATAGATCATAATCATATATGCTAATTATGGGTTAGATAGAAAGGATAAACTTTTTTAGATACATAAGTTGTCAACTCTTTTTAATGTCATACCAAGCTAAAATCATAAGCACAAGCTAACTAGAGAGAATTTTAGTCTTTTTTATTTGGATAGAAATCATATGCACAAAAACTAATTTATATTTTAGATGTTTTTTATATTAAAGTCATGAAAATTTGTATATAATACTAAGTCTTTTAATAAAATTATAGTTTACCGTTGGAAAAGATCTCTCTTTCCGACCCAAGAGATCTATAATAATGAAATCTAAAATTGATGTCAATTAAGAAAAATATGCAATTAACAATACCAAGCACCAAAGAAAGCTAGAACACCAAATTTATGTATAAAACCCTTCTCAAAGGGAAAATTCACGAAGCATGAAATTAAATCCACTATCAAGAGAATTGGTACAGAGAATATCACCACAACAAGTCTCTCAAGGTCACAAGAATGTCATCCATAAGAAACCAATAACCCAAGCTTCAAATTAACAAGTTTAGATAACACCTCCAATAGAGAAACCTAAACATTCTTGAAGCAAGAACACCCTTGTAGATGTGAAGAAAAAAATCCTTGTGCATTGATCCCAACTAAAAAATCCTCTAGTTGCAAACACTTGTTGTATGTAAAGAAAAAAAAAAACCTTTTTTTCTCGTCTTCTTTTTCACTAAGTGGCATGAGCAAAAGTGCCCCTTAACAAAAATCTTACTCAACCAATTATTAGCCAAGTAAGTCACCTTATGGGGTTAGCCCAAACCAACTTAGTTAAATAAACCTAACATTTATACGCTATATTTTTACTATTTATAAATTGAGCCTAATGATTTAGCGAATATGTGTAGAAAATATTCTACCACTAGATCAGTTAATTAAACTTAACCAAATCTTTGAGTTAAGTTAACTAAAGTAAAAAAAAAACTATGAAAATATATTCCACTAAGTTATACTAATGACATTTTAGTTATTTAAAAAATAAGAGTATTTTAGTTATTTTAAAAATAAAATATTTTCATTTAATATAATATTTTTACGGTGTTAGTTCAAATCTAACTCAAAGTATTTTCTGCACATATTTGACAAATTAGATGGTTCGACTTGTAAATCGTAAGTACGTAAACATCAATTATTAAATGAGACTGTTTTTAATTGGCCACAAGTACACGTGTTCGTCTCCTATTTGCGGGAGTCCCGGGTCGCATGTATATCTGTGTTTGCGTAGCTCAGCGGATTCCTTTTTCGCCTTCCGTCCACCGTGACAAGTAATCTCTTCCTCTCTAGCACGTGGTTATACATGTGGGGCCACGTGATATGGCGTCGTTCTGTCCTTTATTCCGCACGTGACGACGCGTGGAGGAATAGAAAGAACACGTGGTTCACGGGGTTCATCCTCTCGAGCCTTCGCAGGTGGCTCTGTAACTCTGTAAGTTCTCAAACGAAATTTATTTATTCTACCAAGAAAGAAGACAAATTAATTATATATATATATATGGGATTTTTTTGAAAAATAATTTTTTATTTTAAAATAATAAGTAAACATCGTGTAACATCTCTATTTTAGAATATAAATAATTTAATATCAAATGAAATAGTATTTTATTAATATTTTCCTTCACTTTGTATCACAATTAAAATATATTATTACACTCTTATTTTAAAATATTAGCTAACATAGGAATAATTAATTTCTAGAATAAATATCTCATATTAAGAATAATAAATAAGAATAACTATTCTAAAATTATTTATCCTTTTCACTATTTATCTTAGTTTTTATATTATAATTTATATAAAAATATTAGGTTTAATAAGTATAATTATCTATTTTTTTAATATATACAGTATGTAGATATATCAATCATCTCAAATTATCACAATTTCCTAACAATTTTTGAATAATATATATAAACATCAAATATCTAAGTACCCGTCTAGTTGAAGAATAATCCAAGAATTAAGAATCTCTTGCTCATAGTTTATACCTAAACACCACCTAAATCTATCTAGTATGATTAATATCATAGTAGACATTCCCATAATATTACTAATAACATAATTTAGAATCGGAATGAGAGAGGAGACTTAACTATATTTAAAAAATTAATATTAATATTTATCAAGATACTCCTAATTCATTAATTACTTTATACACTTTATTATTAAGGGGGTAAAATAATATTAAATAAAAATATACTGGATTATCAAGATATAATTAAGGCTTAAACTAATTGGGAATCCAGAAACTTCAGCTTTATCCGAGGCACGTTCTGTTGGCTTCCATCTGCAATTTGGATGGGGGGCCGAATTGGTAGATGGTAGTACAATCCTGTTATTTAAAGTCAAATGTTAGTTTAATTCACATATATGTTACAGTTATTTATATACTTTATTGCTTGTAGTTTGGACCAAGAACACTTTTTATTTATTATAAAACCCTTTATTCTTTTCAAAATTAGTATATATTTAAGTCCACTTGATTTAGACTTGGACTAACAGAATGTTAGGTTAATATCTATCTGGCTGGGCTCTCCCAACTCCCAATCTATTTATGCGACATTTCATGCCGCTGTCTCCTTCAAAGAAGTGGTCTCTTCTCCCTCTTTCCCACGTGTTTTCTGCTCTCCAACGCGGCGGACTTATAGACTATTCCACTCTCCCCCCCACCCCCACCACCTCTTCACAGTTCACACACACACACACACACACACCACTATATATATAGAGGAAGGAGTGGACTCCAATCTGGGCATTATCCTTGAATTCTACATCTCCCACAACCAAATCAAAAAACGAGCAAACATGGATGCCATGGAGGCGGAGTACAAGTACTACTGGGAGATGAGGCAATTCCTGGAAAACGAAGAGCTTGGCAGGTTCTTCTTCTTCTTCTTCTTACCCTTAATTTGGATTGAGATTTGTTCTTGTCCGAGTTTGCTGAAACTTTTGGATGTCTCCTTAATTTCCTCGCTGCAGCTTGTTGGTGTTCGAGGACGCCGTGTCAAACTACTACGACTCGAGCTCCCCGGACGGCTCCGGTTCCAACTCTTGCACCCCCGCCGCGAAGAACATCGCCATGGAGAGGAACCGGAGAAAGAAGCTCAATGAGAAGCTGTACACTCTGCGGAGCGTAGTCCCTAACATAACCAAGGTAATTGAAGTCTCTGTTCGTCTTACCCAAAATCTAATTCAGGGTCTAGTATTGTAGACTAATTGATGGACGCTCGATTCGTTGTTGTAGATGGACAAGGCGTCGATACTCAAGGACGCGATCGACTACATTCAACAACTCCAAGATCAAGAGAGGCGAATCCTGGCCGAGGTCTCGGAGGTCGACTCGCTGAAAGAGGACAAGGGATCGTTTGGCGATTTGGAGCAATTGGATGATCTGAGCTGCTTCCCGCAGAGGAACAAGAGGAGGAGGTCGATGGGTTCTCCCACCCCGTCATCTATCGAAGTCATAGACGTAATCCTCTCATTCATTCATTCTTTCGTTCTTTCAAATTAATGGCGGTAAGGAATTATTAGTTTGAAATTAATGGTCTTGGGATCTTAACCTTTGCGCAGCTGAAGGTGTCCGAGGTTGGTGACAAGTTACTGGTGGTCAGCATCACTTGCAACAAGAAGAGGGACGCCATGGTCACGATTTGTCAAGTGTTTGAATCTCTGCACATCAAAATCATCACAGCAAACATCACCTCTGTTTCTGGGAGTCTCTCGCACACTCTGTTTGTTGAGGTGATTTAACCTTAATTTCCTCACCTTTTCTTGTACTTTTTCCACAAAACGCACGGCTTTGGCATGGCAAATGCATGGAAATCAAGTAAATTAATGCTAAAACCCTTCGATTCCACACAATCTTCAAAACATTTTCAAGCACTTGCACATGTAGAATTGGATAAAAGAATTGTTTAAAGATTGCCAAAACTGACCGTAACCACGTTGTGTGCACAGAATTCACATGATTGAAATCGACCTTTCTTTTTTCTTTTGTTTTTGTCCTTAATGCGACGTGATAAGATGTTCTAACTGAAAGACAAAAGAAAAATCATATATATAGCATTGAAATCTAATGCCTAATTGACTTGAAAGATACTTCTTTTGCCATGGCTTGATGAATTAATTTCCTTCCTTTCAGGCTGAGGAAATGAGTAGTTCTCAAATGAAGGAAAAGATTGAGACTGCCATTGCTGAGCTTGGTGGATCAAGAAGCCCAGTTAGTTCCATAAGCTATTAGCAGTTTGGAGGATCCACAGAAGCTTAATGTGTATGCCTCTAGTTTTTTTTTTTTTTTTTAATCTTATATTTATGAAGGGAATGTATAAATAGGCTCTGGTGGTCAATCAATTTATATGTTATAAAGATTAATTAATAATAGGTTCTGCCCCGCTTATATATGCCATTCTTTGCTAATTGTGATGGGAAATTACTTGACTTTGGCTGCCAGATGCCCCCTAATGATTCTAAAGCTCACTATATTTCTGGGTACTTCACAAAATTATCGAATAATTAAAGTACCCTTAAAGCAGTAACTTTTCTTAGTGCGTTGGTCGACTTTCTTAGTCAATTAGGTTAAGGTTCTTCAATCAGATACAGTGGTCAAGATTTTAAAATTAACTCTCTTCTTTGGATGTTTAAGCTTGTCTCAAGCCTAATCTTATAAGCTAATTAAGCTTGATACGTTTTTTCCCCCTGAGATATATCTTGAGTTGCTCATGAACAACAACACTTATATTCTTTTTTTAACATAAAAATTTAATCGATAACTAAACGAAAGAAATATTCTTAAGAGGTCACTACGCTCACGATTAAAATAAACAAACGATGAGCAACAGTTCATAAGATCAAAGTATAATTAAGTAAGTCATGAGAAGTTAGTTCCAAGCAAGTGTGTGTGCGTGTGAATCTCAAGAAAGTTATTTGACTTCTTCTTTGTTTATCCTTAATTTTTAAGGATAATTTTCTCCTACCTCCCTAAGTATTCTTTTGTCGAGTTTTTAACCAAACTAATCATGTTTTAACATATTTTTATCGAAATAAATTACTCCTCAAAGTTATTACCAAATAGAGTCTGATTTACTGCATTTTATCTCTAAGTAAAAATTTCTGTAACTTAATCTTTCAACCGTTAAAACAAAATTACTTAATAATAAAAATACTAAACTAATTAGTATTTTTAAAACTATAATTTAATATTTTTATTATAATTATAATAAATTAGATCTTATTTAATAATGAATTTAAGAGATAATTATTTCGATGCAAGAGGAGTTCTAATTTGTTCAAAAACTCTCCCTTTTTGTCTCTCTTTTTGACTTACAGCAAGACAAAGTCATGAAGCCATTAATTGTACGTGTATAGTTATTTCTGGCCACAGATTAATCACGGCGAGATGATCGATCATAAAGGCATCCTTTACTAATAAACTGAAAAAAAAAGGTGAATTATTCTGCACATCTGGCTGAATTAAATTCGAGGATAAAGTACCTTTGAGACCTCCATTGGAGTCTTCAGTCAAAACTGTTGATGCCCAAGAAAGAATACAAGAGAGAAAGAGAGAGAGAGAGAGAGGTCGGCATTGCCAACGACAACAAAGATGACGCATTAATAATGACATATGCATGGTGAGGTCTGCAGCATCTTAATATCCTTCCATTTGCTGTCTACTTAATGTTTGGTATTCAAAAAAGATGAAATGCCAGTGAACTCCACTTCTTTTGGACAATGACTTGGAAGGCGAATTGACTCTACAAAGCTGCTGAGAATATTTTGGACTGTGGACTTAGGGACCTTGGAATGGTATCACAAGATGCTGCACAGTTGCACTGCATTAAGAACATATACTTCCACACCAATGATTCCATGCTAATCAATTAGTTATTAAAATTACTTTTTTTATCTATAAGATATTTTACTTATATGACTAGATTAATTGATAATAAATTAGAATTTTAAGTGTTTTCTTATTGTTTATTCTTTCCACCATACAGTAGTGCTTTCTAGAAGGTGGTATATAAGTGTTTGAAGAGTAGTGTTAAAACATCGAAAAATTAATCCTTCGTATAAGTATAATTTAGTTTCAAATAGAAATTCTAAATTTGAATGTTTGGTCCGGATTGAAATTAGTTTTCTCCAATTATTTAAGAGTTTGACGGGTATTAGTTTAGATCTTCGAAATATGAAGAAATCCTAGCTAATACCTGTTACATATAGACTGAGGAGATCATCATCACCAAATCTTAGCGGAGCTTCAACTTCAAAGTGTAGTGAGACGTGGGCGGTCCAAGTTGGAGGACGTCAACTTGAGTTAGTCTATTTGCATAAAAATTGCGAGATTTGGTGAGCAATAATATCTCAACCTTAGTTATTGGTATTTGGTGGTGTGAAATTATATAAATAAGTACCTGTATTTATAGTGGAATAGGTTGATCCAAATGTGATTAGATTCATAGTTTATTTCTCTCTACAGAGAAAGAATTTTTCACATAAATTAAAAATGACTAGCCTTTATGATTACTTTCATTATTCTATGTATAGAGGGCCTATAGGAGTTATTAAGTCATCATCTTAGAACTATATTTAATTGATATAGTGGGTTTCTTTTATTTTAGTGAAATCATTAGCTATGGACATGCCTAAGAGAAGGAAAATCGATCGTTAGATCATCTCTCTTTAGATGGATTTAATTCCTGCAGTCGAAAGCTAGGATAAAAATATTCTTCAAATCTATATAGATGAAAGGGCATGGCTATATATGATTCATAATTATATTTCTTCTTGGATGTTTCTAGGTGCAACATCTATAGGGATATAGATAGTTATCCATACCTGAGACTTGTGACACCTAATTCAAAAGAAAAACAAAATGAAGAAGTCTTAGGAGAATTTGATTTATCTGAATGATAATTGATAAGTAAAATTTTACAGAAGGATTATAAATTTTGAGTGAATGTATTAACCTACATTTTATTGATTAAATAATTTAGGATCTGCATAATGTGATTGAGACTCGATCACGTCATTTTATAAGAAATATTGGGTTTGCTAGGACGAATCAAGTTATCATCTAGATTTCTTGGGCTATGACATTTGAACGATACTAGATGACATTCGAACGTTAAAACCCTATCAAAAAAATAAGGCTCTCAGATTTTGTGCTCGAACGGTCACAAATCGGTGTTCGAATGCTACAACCCTATTAAAGAATAAATGCTCTCAGGTTTTGGCATTTGAACGGCTACAAACAAACTAAGGTGGTTTATTTGATGTGATGGTGAGAACGATTTGGTGGTGGAATTAATGGAGATTGTGAGATGTCTATGATAAGAATAAAATGGACAATAGAGATGATGATAGCATGATGTAGATTTGTGATTTAAAATGGAAGAAGGGGGAGAATATGGTCGGCTCTAAAGAAGAAGGAGAATCGACGAATAAGAAGGGAGGAGCTAGCTGACGGCTAGAGATTGATGGTGGAAGGAGAAGATGGTTGGCTTTACTGAACTAAGAGGATGACAGTCGAGAAGGAAATGGATGAAGTCGACTTGACAACATCAGTCTTAGATCGAATGAGAATGTTGAGAGAGATAAGGTAGATGATAGAAATTTCAATATTCTTGCATAATCCTAGATAGACCTTCCATATATTTAGAGGCTATCAAAATTTAAAATAATTCAAAATAACTCTAATACGAGATAACCTCATTATTGAATGAAGACTTTGTTAGTCTTACGGGCCTTTCCCAGTAGGGCCCGAAGTTGTGTGCAAATAGTTCACAAATCATGAGGTAAAAATTAGTACGAGCAGACGTAATAATTCACGAGGTACGATGGTATGACGCTTGTCGGTATTAAAATTTTAATCAAAGATCTAATTTCATATTTCATATTCATTTTATTATACGTCGACATTCAAATCTAAATCTAGTTAAACTCAAAGATGACATGGAACTAAGTTTAATTAAAAGCTCACCATTTAATATAAAATAAGACTAATAATTTTTCCTAGTCATTTAAATCTGACACACATAATAATAATAATATAATAGGATTAAAAAAATATTTATTAAAAGTAAATTATATAATAATAATAATATGTGATATTTATTATTTTTGTTACATACATAGTTTTTATTTGCAAGGAAAGATGGAAATGGTAGTTTTCTTTTTCCACCCGTCGTGAAGGTACGTACAAAACCTGCCGTTTGGCCCATTTTGACAGCCCAGAGCCCGCGGTAACCGCAGACGTACAGTACGGCGATCCCGTGATCGTCGCGGTGGACGCTCACGCTTTACGCTCCATGCCTCGTGATTCCCGCACACCCCATCCGACGGTTCGTATTTGTTCGTCAACGGACCAGACCCACTTTGCTCTCTTCAGCTCCAGCTCTCCCCTGTCCTCGTCTTCGTTCCCCCAATTTTTCTAGGGTTTCCTCTCCTTCTCCCTTCAGTTCTTCTCGATCGAAATCCTAGGAATATTCGACCGAATGTCTCCTACGTATCCTCCCTTGGTCCCGACCGTTTGATCTCCTACCTCGATTTCTCGTCGAGGAATTTCGGCTGATCTCTTGATTTGGAGATGAGCGAAAATCCTAGCCATCTCGCTCACCCGGCCGCCGGAGGCGGCGGAGAAGCGCAAATGGTCGCGGCGGCGGAGGCGATGCAGAGGTACGAGGCGAACAATGGTGGCGGCGGGGACCGGATGGAGGAGGACCACGACGTGGCCGTGGAAGGCGATGGGATGGACGGAGATGGGCCGTCGGATCCGCACGGCATCGTCGCAGCTCCGATCGGGGGCAATCAGCTCACTCTCTCGTTCCAGGGGGAGGTCTACGTGTTCGATTCCGTTTCCCCCGAAAAGGTGAGAACTTTTTTTTTTTTTTAATACTGGCTTTAGAATAGTCATGGAGTCATTTGGATCATGTTGTTGTAGGTTCAAGCGGTGCTCCTGTTGCTGGGAGGGCGGGAGATTACTCCTGCTATGGGTTCACTTCCGTCTTCTTCCAGCTCGTACAATAGAGTACTGTCTACCTTTGTTTTTGTGTGTTGGTAATGATAGAATTGGGAGCTGTTGGGCTTGAAATGATACTACTTTTGATGTTCTACAGAGAGTGAATTTTCCCCATAGAGTGGCTTCTTTGATGAGGTTTCGGGAGAAGAGAAAAGAGAGGAACTTTGACAAGAAGATAAGATACACTGTTCGGAAGGAGGTTGCACTCAGGTGAGAAGTGGATGCTTTGAAATGTTCAAGCTGTTTCATGTTGAAGATATTCTATAGATCTTTTGGGCGTGGGAGCCTGTATGTGAAGCATAATTTAGATTGTGAATGAAAGATATATTTAGAGAAAATATTTTCTCATGGCTTCTATCAATAGAAAGTCATAATCTTGAATAATACTCTCTTCTCCAACAATTCAAATTTAGCATTGTAGTTTTATGCTTTTACTCTGGAGTTTCAATCAATAAACCATTCTTTGGTAAGTAAACTCTCGTGATATGGTTTTAAAAATGTACTTTTATGCTTTATTATTTATTTTTTGGAATATGTGAGGTTAACTCTAGTCTGAATGATGATGGCTAATGTTTGATTTGAAAATGTTCATTACGAAATGGTGCTTTGTATGTTCTATTTTCTATTCAATAACTTGTACTATTCATCTGCTTATAACTTTTTGATAGGTTGCCTTGTTGTTACTGGTCTTCTGTTTGCATAATAGGCTATTTGATTCCATGCTGATAGAATTTCTGTTCATTTTGTTTCTTTCTTGTTCCTCAAATTATCAACCATTTCATAAACATTTGGTGGTTCTTGACATACAAGATATTAATATTGTTTCTCCTCAGGATGCAACGTAATAGAGGTCAATTCACATCGTCAAAATCAAAACCTGAAGATGCAACATCAGATGTTTTAAGTTGGGATGGTACACAAAAATGGGGTTCAGTGGAAGGTCGGCCCTCATCTGCATCTGAGTAAGTTGGTCAACCAACTAATAAGGCATTAGAATGTTGGAATATCATATCCACTATTATTTTGAGTGCATAGGATTTCGTCCTTTTTATGTGACCGTTGATGTTTGAAATTGCTAACGCTTTCATTTAATATTTTAGTTTTTTTCATTGGTGAATGTTTTGCTATAGCGTCAACCTTAAATGCATAATAGGGTGTCTCTTTCCAATGTTTGATGTGTCATTTCTCTATGAATATGATTTAGGTGCCATCATTGTGGCATTAGTGCAAAGTCTACACCAATGATGCGTCGTGGACCTGATGGACCGAGGACTTTGTGCAATGCTTGTGGATTAATGTGGGCAAATAAGGTTAGCCATATTATATTTGCACCTTATTTATTTCCTGGTGACTTTACATTGCTTTTATTTAGTCTTTTTTTTTTTAAGATTTTCATGATTCTACGACGGTATCTTTGATCTCTATGTTGGTTGGGGAAAAAAAACCCTGAGTCTAGCTTAACTTTGTTGATGGGGAGTTATTGGATCCTTGGAACTTGGAAGCATGCAAAATAAGATTGAATTATGTATATTGGATGCTTTAGTAAATTCTATAAGGTCAGAGTTATATGTTTAGGATGAAGGGCCAAAAGATATTTAATGATGTGGTTTGTCCTTTTCTCCAAGTATGTATTTCTGATAGATCTAGCCATATAGATTTATTTTTTGGACTAGAGTCCTCTAGATTTCAATAGCCCAAGGATAGAGTGATGACATTCATATATAGCGGTGTAAATGGGTAATGGAGCTGAGCTCAAGCAAGCTTGAGCCTAAGAGGAAAAGTTCTAAAAATAGCATTGATACTAGATTTTCATCAAATGGGTATTGGTGAGTCCAAAATTGTCCCTAAAATGGATTCCTTTATTATGGTTAGAGTACTAATTGCTAAAAAATCAAAATTATTGGAAACCAATTTTGAGCTCATGCAAGGAGCTAATGTAGAGTTGGCTCGAGCTTGGCTCGGTTCTAGAAAACCAATTTTCTATTACACTTATAAATGATTTGGAGGACTTCAGCTTATAGCTTTGACTTTCATGACACCAAACAATAGGATATATAACAACTTCTCCTTTTTGCTGTTATATTTTTAAACCATTGGACTACAGCTTATAATGCAAGAAAAATCAGAAATAATATTAGGGATGTGAGAATTGAGACTAGGGCTTATATGAAGCAAATATCTATTACTAACGGGTGCTAACACAATATAAGGATTTCAATTATAAGGTTTGTATTTTGTGTATGATTATTGTGGACTCTTCTATTAAAGTAAAAATAGTAATTTATATTAACCACGCCTAAGCCTCAGAATTTACATCATTGTGGACTCTTCTATGCAATAAGCAAAAGGAGGAGGCGCTCTATTAGAATGCATAATTAAGGACTCGGCACATCTGAAGTCCAAAACAAAACAATAGCGCTATCCCGACCTACAACGACGAGCCAATTAGCCTCCGGATTTCCTTCATGGTTAATGTGGCGAAAGGATTGAGGTGGATAGGTGCGAAGCACATGACAAATTTCTTCAATAAGGTCCCGTATTGTTAATGGAGCATGCTTGCTATTGCGAACCGGTTGCAGCAAGGGGAGTTAGTCAACCTCACATGCAGGGGCCAAAGGTGAAGGTAGTTTGCACAAGTGAGGTCCTCCATTAATGCCCAAGCCTCCACATGTAGAGGGTCCCCACACTTAAGCAGATTCATAATAGCACCTACACCAAGCTCCTTAAAGTTATCGACAATATATCCTCCAATGCCACAATCTGAGGTAGATTAAAAAGATCTATTGAAGTTAAGTTTAAATATCCAATTGGAGGGAGGGACCATGGTTTGAAAGATCGGCTGATCCCGATCCAGATTTCTCCTCTCACGTTGTTTCTCTCTTTATTTCTCTCTTTCCCTACCATAGGTATTGTTCTCAGATGCAGAAATTCAGCTACGGTAAACTCCAGCGATGCAGATCTAACTCCGGTACCTCGTGTATGTGATTTTTTTTAATTTTATTTATTTATTTCTCTCTTCTCTTATTTCTTTATTACAATTTTTTTCTTCTCCTTTACTGCGGTGGAATTTTTTTCTTGTTTTTTCTTTTCATTTCTTCCACACTCTCTTTCGTTGCAACAATTTTAAGTAAGTATTACTTTAGTTTTCTAGGCTTCATATGTGAGTAATTATTATTTTTTATTTTTATCATATATTTAAACTTTAGAAATTTTGTAGCATTTTTAAATAAAATTTAGAATTTTATTTAATTAAAAAATAGTTTGATCTGATTTGATCTTAGTAGTCGATACAGCTAATTTGATCGATATGCCCGATACATATCCTTTTTTTTGGGAGATTGATCTCAACCCCAATTTTTTGAACCTTGAGAGAAACCACAAATTCTGATATCCTCAATTGGGCCATGCTCACTAAGTAGGAATCAAAGAAATAGTTAGTTTTTTTGGACAACGTTGTGCAGAAGAGAGAGGAAGTAGAAGGCATATTAATTAACCAAATATCTAGCATTGTGACCTTTGAAAAAAAGAGAAAAAGATGTTGGTCCTTGGACTTGCCTTGCCTTTCACTGATCCATGAGGAGCAGAGCCGGTCTTTAGAGAAAGTGAATGCCGCCTCGAAAGAGGTCATGCAAACATCCCAAAATGCCTTAGGCAAAAAGAACATATTAGAAAGATATGATCAAGATCCTTATCTGCATTACACCATGGGCAAAGAGGAGAGAGAATGAAATTTAAAGCACAAAACCAGGCCTTGGAAGGCAACCGACTCCACGCCACCTTACACCAAAAAAAAATAATAATAATGTGGGGAAACACCGAAAGGGTACAATTGACCACTAGACATCCCAAATTCCAAGCCCACTCAAAGCCATCCTAGATTTCAGGCTCATGAG
The DNA here is from genome assembly GCF_048772165.1 of Typha angustifolia. Taxonomy (NCBI): domain Eukaryota; kingdom Viridiplantae; phylum Streptophyta; class Magnoliopsida; order Poales; family Typhaceae; genus Typha; species Typha angustifolia. The sequence goes on from NC_133251.1 coordinate 6,339,265, forward strand.
GAGTTTGGCCAACCATAAAATCATAGGCAAACTTAGGGGAGATTAGACCAAACATATTTGCATATCTAGTCATCCGTGAAAGGGAAATGAGGCAATGAAATAGATTGTATTTGTTGAGCAAGAACATGACTGGACCAAAGATTTACGAGGCCAAGGTTCCACTCTCTATGATTTATCAGGGGAAAATTATGCAAGTCAAATAAACTCAATAGCCTTCTAGCTAAGCCGATTGTAGGTCTTTTCCATGTCTAATTTAATCATGTCAAGATGACCTATTTTAGAATGCTCTAAAGAATGAGCCATTTCTTAAGCAACCAAAGTATTATGAGAGATATGCCGCCCAACCATGAAGGTTGTTTGCTCAGTGCTAACTAGGGCTAGCAATAGTGCCTTCATTATGGTAGTTACCTACTTGCGATGGATGAGCCACCTTGCGAATTAAAATAATGTAGATTTAGCCCCAATAGACCAGACAGGTGCCACTCACTTGAAACTGACAGAATGCCTAGCCAAATGGTCCTAGGGTATCCCAGCACTCCTAGTAGAACTCCACTTGAAAATCATCTAAGTCAAGCACTTTGCCAAGCAATATAACCAAAAGAGTCAGTCGACTCTCCTCGAGGGTGAAAGGTTATAAGCTCATCATAGCAAGCTGTGGGCATCTCTGGAATGCCTAAAAGCGGCACACTAGTTCTCCATTGATTTGTGGGGTTCCAAAAAGCTGAGTAACCATAAAACCTTAGCAATCTTGATGCACCTCATGTAAGAAAATGAATACCAATGAGTCGGAGCAATAGCACCTTCCTTGGTCTTGTTGATTTTCCTAAGAAAATACCACAAACTAGGGCATCAAAGCCTTGTTGATTCTAGAAAACACCAAGAACATTGGAAAACTCTACTAATTTTATTCCATTGACCAAGTATCCCCTTTTTATTTGAATCTTCAACAACATATAGGAAAGAAATGACCTAAAAAGCAAAATCATAATTTTGCTAAAAATAGTAAAAACGAGATAAATACAGATAGAGCTAATACTAAATGTCCAAAATTTGAAAGAACCAGTCAAATTCAGGGTTTCTAGAAAAAGATATTAAACAAACAAATATCTTCTAAACTAGTAAAAATGTGATTTTGGAGGCCTAAATGATGGAATTGACCAAAATATGATTGCTCTTAAAGTGTGGTCTCAAGTTTTGCTCAGAACAGCGTTTCCACTGAAAATAATCTATAATTTTGCCCAATTTGGTGATGTTATCCAGAGACCCTTTGATTCAGCTTGGATGACAATCCTAAATCATCATACGCTCCTCCTTATGCTGCTGCATCATCTTCCCTAGGTTGTAGAAAATTCACCCATGAAAGGGTATAAGATGTTTGACATTGAAGACATCTGACATTCGAATATGATTGGGAAGCTTCAGTCTATAGGCATTAGGATTAATTTTCTCAAGGGCCTCCAGTGGACCAATTATATGTGCAACGAGTCCATTGTACTCCCCAACAAATAATCAAGCATTATTTAACACAACCCACACCAAATTGCAACATCAAATTCCACATGTCGACACTTGTTATCAGCAGGTTGCTTGTATCTGGTCATCACTACTAGGAGATTCTATTGAGTCATCTTATGAACATTGTGAAGTTGCACAACAAAATCCTTGACCTTGCTATGAGTATGCCAAATATCAAGTAGGGGTGCTAAGTCACGTGGATTATGCAACATCAAGCCATACACAATGTGAAAAAGACTAAAGTTGGTGCTATGATTGACAAAGCAATAGAAGGCAAACATGGCTTGATATAACTTTTGATCCCAAGTCTTTAAATGATCACTCACCATGCTTCTAAGAAGATCACCCAAAGAATGATTAATGAACTTTCTTTGCCTATCTGTTCGAGGGTGACAACATCAAACCATACACAATATGAAAAAAACTAAAGTCAGTGCTATGTTTGACAAAGTGATTGAATGCGAACTCAGCTTGATATAACTTTTGGTCCCAAGTCTTTAAATGATCACTCACCATGTTTCTAAGAAGATCACCCAAATAATAATTAATGAACTTCGTTTGCCTATCTGTCCAAGACAACCGCTACTAAAATCAAGCTTAATATTAGATCATCTCTATAAGTTTCTCCAAAAGTGGCTGAGAAAATGACTATCTCTGTTAGATATGATAGAGAGAGGCAACCTATGAGATGGTAGATCTCTCGAAAGCATAATTGAGCCATCTTCACTATATCACTGCAAGGTTTCAAAACTTGATATATGGATTGGGATCAGTCGTTAGTAACGGCTGTACCAGTCATATCGACCGTCCGTATTGGATCAGACTATTTTTTATTATCTAAAATTCTAAATTTTATTTAAAAATACAGAAAAAATTCTAAAAATTTAGAAAAATTCTAAAAATGTAGAAATTTTTTAAAAATGTAGAAAAAATAATGGAAAAAATAAGAAAATAAAAATCAGTCACATATGAAATCTAAAATCTAAAGAAAAATCTTACTCAAAAATTTTAATTTAAATTTGTCAAATTATTACTACAGAACAATAGTAAAGAAAGAGTTCTCTTCATTGTTGTTCTGTAGCAATAAGAAAAGAACCATTAAAAAATGGGTGACAAAGAGAGAGAAATTGGAAAAAAAAAACTCACTTGAGTTTACCAGAGTGCAGAGTAGCCAGGACTCACCAGATCGACCATTGGATGAGTTTGGTGAAGTAGGAGGAGAGTGTGTGTGAGATAAAGGGTAAAAACTTAAAAATTTACAGCGGCTTGTGATAGTGCCCCTATAGATGTCTATAGGGTTAGGGTTAGGGGCAAATGGATGGAAGAGATGGATGTGCACAAATTTCAAGACAGGTTAAATTTTCTCAAATCGGCTCGATCACCTCGTGTGACTTTTGGACCCATGAGTATGATTTTGGGCTTGAGTACAAACCAAAGATGACTAGTGGAGCGACTTGGTGGGCCTGCATTAATTGATTGAGCCAACTTGCATGCAGTTTGAGCTTGATGCAAGCCTAACTCGTGGGCCCACAAGCACGTCATGAGCCAATAGATTTAGCTTGTGTACTAGTTATCTTGACGGCAAGGTGTCGAAAGCGTGGTGGAGTGATACTATTCTACCGCGAGAGTCAATCAGCTAGGTTGAGTCTAACTAAGTGTAGTTAGAAGTGGTCATTGTTTATTTGGAGGATTATGAGATAAATAGAAGTGGTCATTGTTTATTTGGAGGATTATGAGATCATGGAATGAATATTGATTTAAGTTAATTTTTTCTCTTGTTTTTACTGTTAATTGTAGCCGTTATTTTTTTAGGAGTAGATCTAACTTAGAAACCCTAGCCATCATTTACATCTATGAGCAACTCACCCATATGGCCGATCTCCACCATCCCATGGTTGTTCCATCCTCTAATGATTGCCGTAGCATTGGTATTTCTATTTTTGTTCAGTTTCGATCTACTTTCACTTTTTCCTTCATAACTTCTCATCCTGACATCGGAATTTCATTATTTCAAGCCATTAGATCATAGACTCACGAGGCTACCTCCCATAAAAATTTTAGAATTTTCTTGCAAATAGATTAGTCCAGATCTGGTTCATAGGGGGGGCTTATTTAGAGCTACTGGTGTAGTAAAGATTAGTTTCCAGTGGTTATCTTCTCTCTTTCATCTTCTATCCTTTCTTTTAATCTTCTTCTAAATCTATTTTAAGCCCATAGAAATATACCACATGTTATATATCATGTATTGTAGTTAAAATTGGTTGCCAATTTATGTTATTGACCTAATACACCTTTTAGTGAGGATGGGAAGACAAAGCTTCTCTGGTTGGATCACATCTTGATCTGGCTTGGGGAAGATTAATTTTCAAACATATGGTAGGGCCTGTATTTAGAAAATCAAGACTGAATAGGTTTTGGGCCAGGATTGTGCTTCAATGCCATAGCCTGATCCTGGTTAAGAAGTCAGAATGTGAACAGATGAAGGCTTTAATAACAATGGATACTTTGATATCTTAACCATCAATCCAAATAAATGCACGACTAGAGATTTCAACACCCAGACACCAAAATTGTCTCCTCACATCATCTGATCTAGCTTCTGGATCCACCCATCTGCCTCTTTAGACATCACTCCTCTCAACTTGGAGGAAACTTTGTAATCTTGTATAATTGGAAGAATATTGAAATCTCTTCAAGTTATCTTATTATATAAAGCATTTGATCTAGCTCTTTTCTCTGAAGACCATCATCCTGCCCTTCTTTTTGACGTGTTTAGTAGGTTAGCAGCATCTCAAGAGTAACAGCACTTGGAAGCTAGGCTTGAACTTTCATTGCTTGTCCTTTTCCTTACCACCAGACCTGTCCACTGCCTGACTGCTTCAACAACACGCATTGCTGATCCTTTCTCTCCTGCACTAGCTCCATTACCTCTGATCACTCAGGCAGTCTCCTGCCACACCGTCAATTCCCTCCACTGATCAGCACTCCACGAGTAGCTGCTGCTGTCTTGTTGCTATAGCTATGATTGCTTTAAGCATGTCCCAACTATCATACATATTAGCTATCTTTCCAGTTGATGAGCTATTTTACATAAAGAAAGGCGACATAGAGGATAAAAAAAAATTGAGGTATTTGGGCTTTTGTTCTTGGGTTTATCTGTAGGACTTCAATTTACTTTTGCTTTGCTTGGTCAAGACCTTCTATGGTGGGCCTAGGCTCAAGCTTAGGTAGGCCCACCAGTACTTGCTCTCTCAGTCATTGGCATTTTTGGAAAGTCTCCAGCCATCTAATTGGTCAGCTAAGTAAACTCAAATGATATCATAAATTTGTTGTTGAGTTTATGGTGGCATTCTTGTTAAATATTTCAGAAAATGAAGTTGCATTATACTGTCTAACTGAATTGGAACGTAATTTTATATATGTTTCTCCTTACCCATATGGTTCTGCAGGGTACATTGAGGGACCTTTCAAAAACTCCACCAGTGCCCATTCAGATTGCCCCTTCGGAACCAAAGGATGGAGTAAGTTTTCAACCCGTCAGCCTGAAAAGCAGTTCTCTTAAAGATGTCTTGCTGTACATTAATTCATCGAAATTTGCACTACCACATTGATTCATTGGGTCATACTTATAGCTGCTTGTGAAATTGACAACCATTGAGCAACATTGGCTGAGTAATATTTGGGGGAAAAGAAGTACTAAATCTGTCCATTTATGCTTTACATCCTTTTTACGTTGTTTTAATTTAATATAATAGATTGTGTGATTTTCAACTTTATATAATTTGTCGTTCTGGTTTTAGTTTTACGAAAGAAATCTGTTCGTTAGTTCATGTATCCTACTTCATCATAAGATTACTCTCTATAGCTTAGAGTCATAGGGAGTAATTTTGAGAAGATTGTAAACCAGGCCTTGTTTTAAATCGTATGAAAACACATGGGACCCCTTGTAAAGAAATAAAACCATGAGGACCCATCTTATAAAGTTGGAAACTACTGGGATCTAGGATCTATTTTTATAAGAATAAAATAACACTGTAGGCTCTAATTGCATAATTCTACAAAGTAGAAATCCAGAGACCTTTGTAGTATATTTCCCTATGTGATGGAAAATTGGTTCTGAGAACAGTGTGTTATTATTGGCATTTCTTTCATTTCGCAGACATGTATTCATGACTCCATATTAATTTTACACTTCTTTATCTAATACTATCAGCATTTCATTTTCCTGCAGAATGGAAATGCTGGAGACCTGGTCGAGCAGCACCCTGTTCCAACAGCTTCTAACGGCCATGATATATCATCCTGAGAGGAATACTGATTGGAGAAAACGAGTCGATCATGGAGCCCATTCCTTCGCGAGAGCTGAAATTGGTTTATACTATCAGGCAAGCATGTACTGTAACTTACCAGAGGCAAAATATTTAGGAGTTTTCTTGCCCATGGTCGTGGGTTAAGATAATGTCCGTAGATTGTTTCATACTTGTTTCTCTTGATTGTATCAATAGGCTACATTCTGAGTTTCAAATCTTTCACAGCTTTTGCTGGTTAGTGTGCAGGAGAACCTTCCTAATGTGCATTGCAGTAACGTAATTATTTGATCATACTTTAGTTGCCAATTCTACTGCATATTTATTTGCTGCATGTGACCCTTATGTAGACAGTCTCGTGCAGTCTCATGCGAATGCCTTTAATTTACTGTGTTGTTGAAATATGTCCATGATAATTAAGTTATCCTTTTATTAAGACAGCCATTCAGATGGTGTTTTTCTAGTCACGCATATAAGATATACACTTAGCACATAATTTTATAACCCAAATAATTGTTCCTCTCCAATATAGCGAAGAGATCAAGTGACAGCAATAAACCTCCAAGAATTAAAGATTGAGATTAGGGGTGAAACCGGGTTGGATTTTATTGGTTTCATATCCGAGGTTAGTGGATACAAGTTGAGATTCCTATCCATTTTGACATTCGAAATTGATCTGTAATTGAGTAGCTCGGCAAGGATATGGATTGAGGAAAGTTCCTGAATAACTTCTCACCAAATTTCTTCAAATATATATATATATATATATATATATATATATATATATATATATATATTCTCACAAAAGACTGGTTTTTTAGGAATAGTTGCTAAGAGGGGCCAGAGTGATAGCTTTTTGACACAAGAGTCTTTCACTTAGCCTATATTAGGCAGCATTATAGATGAGACAAAGTATCAAGCCTACTACTGGCATATATAGAAATACAAGAAGATAGTCTTAATCATCATGTAGGTTTCATCAAGACAACAATCCAAGACACAAACTCCAATAAAAAGGGAAAAGAAATTCACGACACACTAGCCCTACGCTACAATAGGGCTAAAAGAAGAAAACAAAAAAATGACAAAATGACACACTAATACACAATGCCTAGATCTGAGCGGAGAGGCATAGATCAAAGCACAGGTGGCACAACAAATGAAGCTGAAAAGCACTGTACAAAAATCTAGCGACACAACCATGAAGAGACTACAACGACTGGAGCTGAGGGGGCAGAGGAGTGGCGTAGGGCAACGGTATAGTAGGTGATGGCCTAGAGCGGGACAACATGATAGGTGATGCGGAAGGGGGTAGAGCAATGTAGAGCGTGACGATAGACAACAGAACAACGAGGTGAACCATTAGAAAAGAATAAGAGCTAAATGGAGAATGCAACGCTGCAAGAGAAAGAGGATGAGCAAAGGCTTAAAGGAAGTGGAATACTAAGAGAACTATACAAGAGGGGAGGGAAAAGATCAGAAGTGAGGAAAAACCCTGCCCACCCCTAACCACTAGGTTAGGAGAAAAGAGAGGATAAAGATGCCAGCAATAATGAAACTCTCTAGGAAAAGGAGGAAAAGGGTGGCCGAACCCTAAAAGAGTTACTATGGTCGATGTCATGAAAAAAATAAAGAAACACTATATTAGTCCTCACAAGAAAATCTTTTACAAATAAATGATCAAATCTTGAATTGCAAATCTCATGCAAATACAAGCATCTGTTCTCCGGGTGTCCAAATCCAATCTATTCAATAGCCATGATGGCTATACGCATTCCAAATTAGAGTAGGTCACATTTTCATGATGTGGAACTCTACCCAAAAACTCTATTCCTACTTAGCAACATCTTCTTCTTCCTTCCTCTTTCTATTCTCTCTCTTTCTATGCCTAGCTTAATTGGCTACCCTCCTCCATCATTCTCCTTTCTTCTCCCCCATTTCTTATTCATCCCCCTATTTTCCTAGAATTCCTTGGCTTATGCAATATCAATACCCCTATTACACAAAACTCTCTCATCTACGAATAGTATGATCTGAATACGTTATATAAATTATGACATACTATCAACATAATATGATATCAAATAATGTATATAGATATATATTGTGGATTAAGTGATTCACTGTCTTATGCAAAGAACACGAGGTTTAAGAAGAAAGTAATAATAAAATGACTTGATATACGAAAAATAGTTTAAAAAAAAAATGAACGTGACGTCTCGATCAGAAATAATTGCACAATGTTGTTTCGACGCCATTTTCCTCTGCAAAAAGAACAAAGACGATAGAATTTAATCTAACAAGTAGTATATACAAGCATGCTCAATTGATCTCGGTCTTGGGACCAAAGACAACAACATTACATAATTCCTTGGCAGGAGTGATGGCTTTTGTACTGACAAAGGGAATCAATTGGATAGAGCTTCAAAAGAAGAGCCCATTCACACAGAGAGAGAGAGAAAGAGAGATGGGAAATTGCTTATTACATTCCTTAGAGTAGTATCCTAAGCTGATGTTGATATGTGTCTCCCATGCAATTCATCCATCAAGCTGCAATTAATGTCTTATTCTTGTGTTCCATGTCCCACTAGAAGCACATATATGAATCTCAGTCTCAATCCCCATCTTTTTGTTTCTATCTTTCTTGTCGTCTGTTACACCACTGATTTTGTTCCTCTGAGGAGGAGAAAGAGGATTCAAAACTTAGACCACCATTGATTCCTACCTCTCTCTTTTTTTTTCCTTAATCTGATCCTCTTGTCCCTCCCTGGCATGACAAATTGGCTACTTGTTGTACTATTTACTATTGGAGATGACATATGAAGCTTTAAATTGCTAAAGAATTACGAGCTGTATATTTATTAAGTTTATGAACTCTTTATAAGTGTCTTACCTACATAATAAATATATAGAATCTCCATTCATACTAACACTCTTTAAATAAAAATAAATTATCTCCACATCCAGGGATTCAATAAATATAGAATAATATTTGCTCAACAATATGCCACGCATACCATTCAGAGCAACAGGACTAGCTTTTTACTATGTCAGCAGTGGACCATGGAGGCCTAAATGTCTTGAAAATAATTCAAATTTAAGTGAATAGCTCAAGTCATCTACAAATAATGGACAAACAATTAACATATCAATCATTTCTAAGTTTTATTTCAATTTATATTCCTCATTACGTTATCAATATAGTAACTTTGAAATCATAGTATTAATAAGATATTGGAAAACGTATCTCAACTCCTCAACACCTTAAGACACACTACTAAATGTGAGAATGGCCGGGGCTAAATCAACTATAATCAAATGGAGGCCTAAAGGCTTTCTTTTAAGACTATCTATCACCTGAGACGTTGATGCATTGTGGGGATAACAAGGCGGTCCTAGTGAACTCACTTGTACTTGGTCTTGGCACACCTTCTGTTTGTCTTCTTAAAACTAGTCTCGTTTTTAGGGTTCAAGATCCATCATCAAGGGTCCACCCTCCCATTATTCATGACTAGTTCAACCTATCTATGATTAGATCGGGTGCCATTGCATTGCATGTATAGGTGGGAATCGGGTCGCATTAGCCAAGTTCGGATCAAATGGGGGTTTCGGTTAGGTTAAGATAATGCAATCACGAAAATGACTCATTTATTATATGAGTCAAAATTTTTAAATAGAACGTGTTTATTAAACAAGTTACGCAAGTCATAAACGAATTATAGGATGATATAAATTATTTATGTTATAAACGAGTTACTCAGGTGATAAATAGGTTATTCAAGTCATAATCGAACTATCATTTCATAAATAGGTAGAGATAATAAATACAAATATGAATCATTTAACAATTGGGTTGGAGACAGATTAAATCATTTATGACCCAAATCAATTATATTATACTCAAACATGTTTAGTTAACACCTTTTGGGTTCATGTATCGTATTGCATGGGCTTTCATCTCCCTTGTGGTATCACTAGGGGAGCTAGGGTGTCGCTGAAGAGCAAATAGTTCGAGATGGTCCGAGCACATTGTTAGATACATAGTCATCGATCGATCGTGCTTTTAGATAGTTATGATTGTTCTCTAATTTGAGTATAATGCACCGTAGAATTAGATCAAGAGTTATCAAAATAGCCGATACATGTGATCAATATGTTGGCATATATCTGACAACACTAATAATATCTGGAACTACTCGGAACTACTCGGATCAGATTGGCCTGCGTTAAAGTTATTCGCATGTAGTGCTATGGTAGAAAATCGAATAAATTTCAATCTCAATATTAATGAGATGATTCAAACTCATAACCTTCGCTATAGACCCTAGAATAAGAACATTTAACTAGAATGCCAAACTTTTTTTGGCAGATACTTGTAATAAATAAATTTATCCTTTGACCAGGGGTGCAAGTGAATTGGGTACATACAGTAATATCATTAACATCATTGACTAGGGACTAGGGTGCACTTCTGAAATTATATTATATAAGTGAATAAGTAGCTAGGTGAAATGCCTACCTCTTTGTTCCAACTCCAATCATTTATGACCAAGAAGTAATCCCCATTAATTTAAGTGAAATACTTCTTATGGCTTATTCCAACATGCCACTATAAAAGTGTGCTTACATGTTATTAATATTGCTAGGATTAATAATAAGAGAAATTTATCAAAACTTCTTACATTTTGCCTCTACTACTATTCACAACCTACATAGATATTTATCATTTTATCTTTATAATTTTTTATGTCTCAAAATTATCGTGAGATAACCTTAACCTGACATTAGTGGAAGGATTAGAGAACATTTCATTTTTTTTTAAAATAAAAAATCTAAATCTAAAATACCTCTGGCTTGACTTTAAAATCTGATTTCCCTTATATTTTAACTTTAACCCTAAAAACATACTCAATGAAATTTAGGTTATTTTATATTAATAGATAATCTAACTTATCTATATGATACCTATCTTTTAGAAAAATCTAGCATTAAGGAGATTTTGTTACGATCCGACCACATGGATTAAGTCGAGTTAAGTCGAGTCGAGTTAGTTAGTTAACTTTATCTTATTGTTTGAATTTCAAATAAATTGGATAATCCGAATGTGGATTTCACTAGAGATTTTTACTCCTATAAATAGGAGTGGATATATATTGATAATAATAAGGAATGAATTTATCGTAACCGTTAGATCGTCTTTATTCTTTATCATAACCGTTAGATCGTCGTATCTTTCTAGGAGTAGATTATAGTCGTAGAAGCATCTGACCTTCCAAACCCTAGCCACCACCCTTCACCAACAACCACCCTACCTTACGGCCGTCCACCACCACCCTTGGCCGTCCGCCACCTTCTAACGACCGCTACAACTTTAGTTAATTAATGTTTCGCCCTATTTGACATTGCTCTACTATTCTAACTATAACTTTCAATTGGGATCTCTGATTGACTTCATTTCAAATCCATTAGAACCCTAACTTCTGATATTATTACCTCTCAAAAATCTCAGGATCATCTTATGGATGGATCGTTTCAAATCTAGTTTGTAATATATTTTTACTCATTAAAATAAATATGTATAAGGCGTGAATAATAAACATTCATATAATATGATGTGAATGATAATAAAAGTAAAATGTACGGTGTTTTTGATAAAATTATAAAAAAATTGAAGAAGTCTATGGTTGATCCAGATGTAATTATCCCTTATTTGTAAGTGTAACATTGTAACATTACTAGCGAGAGAGAAGAACATGCTATAGTAGACTAGTAGTCGTATGACAACATGCGTAACTTTCTAGTAGCATATTGATTTCTTTTTCTTTCATTTTTATTTCCTTTGAGGGAGAGAAGTGAGAATTTATGATGTCCCAGTTAAACCAATGTTTAAACCAAGAAATTTACTGCTATATATGCATATATATATATATATATATATAGAGAGAGAGAGAGAGAGAGAGAGAGAGAGAGAGAGAGAGAGAGTTGTAGTAGTAGTTTGGCATCTCTAAGATTACAAGGAGAGAAGGTCCCAGAAAGATAGCTGGCTATATATGCATGCCTTCTTTTTCAGTCTTTCTTTCCAGATTCGTGTCTTTATCCCCATGCAATATCGTTCTCATCTCAGCGTTTCACTTTTAATATTCTTTGTACGGATCTTTAATCCCCCCCTTCCCTCTCTCTCTCTGTATATATCTATATATATATATATATTAACTCTGCTTTAAAGGTAGTGTTACTTCTACTCTAGTGACAAAGAAATCAGCTACTAATTAACTTCTTTGTTTAGAGATAGTAGGAACTAATTCTAACCCAATCAAGGATAAAACATTTAATTGTTGGAGAGTGTTATGATCCGACCACCTGGGTTAAATCAATTGACTCAAATTTAATCGAGTCATGTTAATTAGCTAGATTTATTTATTTATTTATTTTGAATTTCAAATAAAGTAGATAACTCGAATGTGAATCTGATCGGACTTTACTTCTAAAAATTGGAATAATTATATATTGATTATTACCATGGAATTGATTATTGAGTTCGGTTATTTTATTATCTCGTTCTTATCTTTTATTGTAGTCGTTAAATCGTTATTTATCTTCGTATGAGTATATTGTAACCGTAGAACCTTTCTAAGTATTTAAATCATAGCTATCCTCTTTAACCACCGACAACCCTATTATCCACCACCATCCTCGGATGACTGCGACATTCTGTTCTGGCATTCTTCTACTATTTTATTTTTAGGTTTTCATCTTGACCTCGAATATACGTGAAATTAAATCCATTAAAATTCCAACTCGCGAGGTTACCACCACAAAAGTTTTCTTAATATTCTTACACCCAAATTGGTCCATATATGATTTGTAATACAAAGTGAAACTTCTAACTTTTATAGAGGAATTGAGTGTCTCTGGCATTGGGATGTAAGATACAGTTCAAAAAGATAATTGGTCAATCTTCACTTTTTAAAAACAGAAAAAAAAAAAGGAGAAAGGGCTTTGTCATTCTTTATGGACAAAGATATTCAAAATTCAAAGAATATATTAGTAAATTACAAAGTTAATTACACTTAGACTCCAGAGACAGATACAAAATAATAAATAAGTATTTTCATTTTTCTCTCTTTCTTTCTCCAAATTACTAAGAAAAAATAAATTAGACCGATCTATGCAAAAGGGAAAATAGTTCAATAGATCTAAGTAGAATTATCATAAATTAAGATTAATCACATAACATTATTAGGATGAATATATCTACTCTCAACCAATCTTTAAAAAAATGGTGTTTGTGGGATTAGGATAGTTGAGCAGTTGATAAATGCTCCTGTGGTGGTGTTGGTGACCAGAGCACCAAAACCCTAGTCAATGTTTTATAATCTAAGACTGTACTTAAACATTTTGTTGAAGTGGAGGGGAGCAACATAAAGAGAGCTACTATTTTCTGAGACTATCACCAATTAATGTGACTGCACAACAAAATGAGACACAAGGGAGTTTTTTTTTTTACTTGTATAGTGTAGAACTACTCAATGATCCAATATATATATTTTTAATTCTAGTGAAGTAGATATCATATTGAATCCATACCTCAAGGAATATTCTCTAAATGTATCATTATTTGTGACATGGGAGGTTAGTCGATGAGCACTTAGCATCAAAAACCCAAATTTAAGTCCAAATTTTTCCTCTTTTTTAATTTGAAAGTACACTCACGTTCAATAATGTATCCTCAATTACAACTTGTTCTATTCTATTAATACAAAGACATCACTGGGATTCACAATCGGGTCGGGTTGATATTAAGTTAGGTTAGATCCGGATAAATTTAAAGAGTTTTTTTTTTTATCAAATTAGCTCTTCCCCAAGTTCTTTTTTTAGATTTTTAGTACATTTTAAAACTTAAATACAAAATTATATGTGTCGTTTGTTGTAACTCATTTAATCTAGTATTTAAATTTCAAAGTGAAAAAATAATAATAGAAATTTGGCAGACTTATAATATTCAAAATTTAAAGTATGCTAATAATTTCATGGATAGGAGAGACAGAATACAAATTAATAGACATCACCTGGGTTGACAATCATGTCAAGTAAGGTTAAATCAAGACAAGTTTAAGCCAATAACGACATATTTTATCTATCTCTTTAATTACTGAATAAATATAATTGGGCTTGATCCCACTTTTCTCACAATAAAAGTTTAAGCCAGCATAAACATAATATATTTTAACAATATTAAATACGAACATAATTTATTTATCAAATGGAGAATGTGGGTCGCTCATTTAATCCATTTAAGAAGTAAGTTAAATTGGTTTAAAAAATGGTTAAACATATTTTATATGGGTTAGATATATGGATTAAAAAAACTTTATGAGTTATCCGGGTTTACATGGGTTATTCGGATTTTATGAGTTATTCACAAGTTATCTGTTTTCATAATTGAGTTATTGAATTATTTAGGTCATAATCTCGTTACAGGGTGATAAACTGATTTATAAATAAAATATATTAAACTCAAGCGCATTTAAAGTCTTCCAATTCATGTCAAGTTGCTGTGTTAAGAGAATTGCCACCTTTAGACGTCATCACATCACTAAATGTTATAATGTGAAGCATATCAGGAACTATAAAATATCCTTCTCATAGATCAAAGTGTTGTCACAAACCCTACATGTAAGTCTCATTATACAATCAAGGGATTTCACTTAGTCTATCAATTACTAGGAGGGAGACCCACAACAACAAGGAAAAAAAAAATGGAGGGGCAGGGCATGTGCCCTGCTTGTGCCCACCATCACCCCTCCCTTCTTACCTCCCTATACTTACTTAATAAAAGAGTAAGTCTTTGTCATGCGAAGGGAGAGGGAGGAGATAGGCCTAGCCTCGCTGCGCACGCCATCGTCGGCGTGCATGTAAGGTGGGCCTCAAGCAGTGGGCAGCCGCCCTCCCTTCTCTCTCTCTCCCCCTATTTCTTTTCCTCCCTTCTGTTCACTTCCCTATCCCTATTTCTACCACTCAGTTCGCTGAGGATTGTGTTTTCTCCCTATACTTCCCTACATTCATAAGATCTTTGGGGCTGGCAATGTGGCAAGAATAATACAAGTATTTGCATTTCATATATATATATATATATATATATCTCTCTCTCTCTTTCCCTCCCATTGGTTCACTCTCCTCACCTTCCTTCTCTTTCCATTATTTTTCCCCTCCATCCAAACATCGTCGTAGTTGTCGTTACCATGGTCGAGCTGGTGAAGTTGTTGTTGTCAATGAGTCCTCCTCCCTCGTTCTTTCTTTTTCTAGATGGTGATGGTGTGGCGCTTCGAGCACGGCGCCTTCATCCTCCCTCTGCCTTTGGTAATCCGATAGTAGTTGGATGCAAGCATGGGTTCTCCCCCTCGTGGGGTGGTGTCAGTAACCAATTTGGCTAGGAATTGCCGCTCAGGCTAGGTGGTGCCCAGCTTAAGCATGCCCAGGCTAGATGGAGCGAGCCCAGGCTCAGGCTAGGTGGGCCAGCCCGAGCATGCTATGGTTGTAGGCTGGGCTTGGCCTTGCCCGTCAACCCGAGCCTTTTCGAGTTTTTGTTCTGGACAAGGAATGAGCTCGATTTTTTTTCTTTCTCTCTTTATTATTATTATTTGTCCCCTCTTTCACTATCCCATAAATTTAGAAATAGGTGCTGACCTAGTGATTCTGTTGTTGAGTACCTTGGGATCAACTATCACCTTAGAGGCGAGTGGGACTACTTATCGTTAGGAACTTTAATGAATCCAAGAAAATGGTCTATCAATTCTTGAATTATTGCTTAATGTGATGAATGACAACGCGAGCATTTATGACATGCTAATTCGTTTATCATAGTGAAACCTATTCGGTTAACATGCCGTTTGATATACCTTTTATTAATTTAATTTTAATGTGCATTTTTTTGCATACTTAGATAAGGTGACATCTGCCTCTCTTTAAACTGGTTTTTAAAGTAAACCTAAACCATAATCAAACATTAGTCTACTAGACTTTTGCAATCCGAGGCATAACCAATAGTGAAAAAAAGATTAACTTTATGTGGTCTAACTCATGTATGTATATATAGACTTATTTCAATTTATAAGAAGAGTGATTTGAGTAAATTAATATTTTTATAAAGAAGTTAAATACATGAATATGCTACCTCTCAAAATTAATACCAAATAGATCTCATTTCTAATAGAATATTTAAAATAAGCCTCTTTAGGGCACATAGCCGCCAATTGATTCGTTAGCAAATTGCGAGCACACTAGAGTTCTTTTTTAGTAAAATCTTTAAAACATCTCTTCTCTTATGCCGGTGGCTTGTTGTCGACAGTTGGTGTTGGTAGTGGGGCGCTGGAGAAACTTGCATAGGAGCAGAGATGAGTTCCTGGTCCTTCATGATCGCTCCCTCCTCGTTCATCTTAGATCGCGTGTTAATCATCATCTAAAGAGCATCGGCTCTAATACTAATGTTACAAATCAGATCTAGAGTGATCTAGATGTAAGAAAATTATAAAAATTTACGTGGTCATAACCTCAAAAGTTAGAATTCTAATAGTTTTGCTTTCACATAAATTAGAGGTCGGAATAAAAAGATATAAATAAAATAATAGAGAAATATCATAATAGAACAGATTGATAAATATCTGACATTGTGACAGTCATCGAAGGGTGGCGGACAGCCAAAGGTGGTGATAGACGGCTGTATAGTAGGGTGGCTACTGGAGGAAGGTGATGGCCAGCGTTTGGAAGCTTTGGAAGTTCTACGGCTATGATCTACTCTTAGAAAAGTAAAGACGATTTAACAACTATGATAAAATTATAAATACGATAATAAAAAAATAACTAAACTCAATTAATTCTTAATGCTTGGCTAATTAGATAAATAAAGAAAGAAGCCCGACCTCTTTATATATAGAGGTCGGGTACAATGAGTACTACTCAAACTTAGTCCTAAAAACTTATACGATTCAAACTAGGACTTGTCTTATAGCCTTACATGATTTAATTAGATTTGTCTTAGAGACTTATATGACTTAATTGGACTTACCTTTTGAGGCTTACATAGCTTAACCAAACTTATCTTTAAGGGCTTACATAAGGATAAATCAATTAAAAGATAAATAGACTCAATCTATCTACCACAATGTCCTCATGATTTGATCCAATTAGACCTGAATCGTATCATTTTTCACATTAGATATAAAGTGTTAACTAATGGTGCTTTATCCCAAGTATAAATTACTAAGCATGCTTTCGTCCTAAATATTCTTTGTACTCTAACGGGATAAATTATTTTCTTATTTATGTTTTTCAATCACATAAATGAAAGAGATATCTCTCGCTAGTTGATCACAAAATATATTTCCAAGCTAATGAGTTAGCAGGTGATGTATCCAAAAGAGACCTATTTGAATGTTAAATTTTAGGTATTTAAGTTTCTAAGTCAATCAAAGAGATCAATTTTCCCAACATTCAACTCCAATTAGTACCATAGGAAAGCTTAAGATTTAAAAAAAAAAAAAAAGGTAATAGAGGCCTCTCAGCTTAAAAGGGCTTATCCTAACTAGAAAATGGGGGGAATTTAGATATTTAAAAAAAAAAAAACTCCCTCCCTCTCCTACTTAGATAGTTAGATGCATTCCTTCTGCTACCAGAAAAAGGTAATCAATCACACTGTGCACAACTAACTCCTTCCTCAGTGTACATATAGCTATCATTGCTTGAGGCTTTTTGTTTTTAATTTTTATCTCCTCAAACTCCCACACAAAGTAAAAGAGTCATTGCAGTAACAAATGTCATTCTCTTTTCCTTCTTTTTAGAAGTTTGGGTATCACTTTTTAAGCACTAGGACAAGTAATGCTTTGTCCTTTTTCTTACATTAAATTCACTACTCAAGACAAGAGCTCAGGCTACAATAAAAGTTATTTTACACATTTATACTTATTTCATTTGTATCTTTTAGTCCTTCACTTGACCCCATATAGGTGTGATATATATATATATATATACAACTTGCTAATAAATATTAATATTAATATAAAATATTAGAATACCTTTTCTATTTCACAAATAACTAAATAGACAAATTGTATACTTTTTTGTGAACATTCTTTAGTTTTTTATCTCAATATTTCTCTTTTTTTGCATTTTGAATATTGTAAATCTTCTGATGAGGTAATATAAAGGAAAAGTAATTAAAAGTTTGACAGTTTTAGTATAAAATTAAGCTTACTATTCTTTTCGGATAGAAAAACTAACGATTGCACATAAATTATGTCATAAAAAATAATTACACGAGGAGGTTAAGTGACATAAATAAAAGTTTAATTCGCTTAAAACATTTTTTTTCTCTAAAATAATTGTTCACATAGCAACCCTGATCTCACCTTCAAATGAATGATAAATCCAACTTTGCTTTATCTCTTTCCATTCCCTAACTCCAAAGAAAATTCTCTGAAATTTCTCTAACCAACATAGACATAAGACCAGGATGGCCCAAACTGTACCACAATAAAATTGATGAGAGTGATTAATTTTTGTCTGCTAAACTTTAGCAATTCAATTAGCTACTTGATTAACTTATGATAAAAGCTTAATATCTACCACTCATTGTACAACCATACAGAAAAATAAAATGGAATCTTTTACCAGTAAACCATTGCTGCTGTAGCTCTTTTCAGAGATGTCCAAAGAATTTTTGTTCTTGTTGCTATCAACATGAATGTTTTCTTTGGCAAATTACTAAGTAACTAATTTTGTGGAAGCTAAGAATGTTGGAATAGGGAAATAAAAGACAGCTAAAAGCAATTGAGTGGGATCTTAGAAGTACTAGTTGAAGACTATGATTAAATTATATTTTCACCCCCTCTACTATTAAAGAATTAAAACATCATATAATTTATATCTAAGACTTTCCAAAATGTAACACTCTGCACATCTCTATAAGAGTGGAGATTAGAATGTCTTATATAGTTTAGATGGCAAATTGTATGCTTTTATTTCTCTTTGATGCACTGTGATTTTGAGTGTTAGTTCATAGTGTGAATATATAATTAAAACCTAAAAAAATTATCATAAGATAATTTTCTCTGATGAGAGAGTTATTTAGGACATAAGATGGTTTGCAGAACTACTGTATTTAATAAGGGGAGCAGGCAAGGGGTTGCTTTTATGACACTTGAGAGAGGAAATATGACAATATGGCAATCTCTCTAAGAGGGATTGATGTGAGTGAGATTGGCTAGAACTACTACTACTACTACTATCTTTTGAGATAAAGGAGATAGCACTCATATGACTCTAGAGTTACATAGGAAAAGAAGAGAAGGGAGAACTCCAGCAATCACAAACATAACAATGTAGGAGTGCATAAAGTAAATAAAATTCTCTGCTGCTTTTGCCACTCTTTTGCCTCCTTTCTTGACCCTTTCTTCTGCTTTCCCTTTTGTCTTTGTTTAATCCACTGGAAATTGCTGATGAGTTTGTCTATCCCTTCAAAGAATGATCCAGATGGCTTCTGAACTAGTTGGAAAAAGTGGGCCCTGTCCTTGCTCCCTTTCTGAAAGCATGCCTAGTTAAAAGGTTCGCTAGAATTCTATTTCTATTAACTAAACATAGCGTATCTTCTATGATAAAGATCATGGGAGAGCAATCAATGCCAATTTCAAGTTTGAACAATCAAATAAAATGGAAGAGATTCATGGTCTTGAACATTAAAATTAAGTGAAGAGCTAAACATAACCTATTCTTGAAAGCATGATACATATAGTTGCTCTTTTCATCATCAGTTTAAGCGTTTTGGTCAATTAGTTATCTAACATAATATTAGAGGTTTAATCAAATCTTGTTTAGTTCCAATTAGACTCAATGTGTGTTATCTATTCTGATGTGGAGGGCCCCACAATTTATTATCTTTTATTTCTTTTAGCATTCGGATCAATTAGTTATCTGACCCATCTCTCTTCTTCTTTTTTTATCTCTTTTTGGACTGGCAACTATGGTGATGTGACTTCAGTATTATGTAATAATAATATCTGCAAATGGGCAGTTGTGTTTTTGAGAATTGCCTAATCACATAGGTTTGGTACTTGGGTTAACTAATAGAGATAAAAGCAAAGGGCTTGGTTGTTCCTGTACTATAAGCAGGATGATTCAAACAGCACATCAGGAGGAAGCACAATTCCTCACAAAAGAGGAGTCTATGTTGGCAAAAGGAAGTGAGATTGGTAAAAGAACCAAAAAGAAGCCTGGCAGAAAGAGAGTGAGCACCAATCTGTAAGTGGTATTACAAAAGCAACAGCAACATTCACAACAGAAAAGGGACAGAGCCACATGAGGAGAGAGAGAGAGAGGCTGCTATACAAGAAAGAAGCTTAGTCTTGTTCTATAAAGAAAGCTCTTCTCCCACTTATCTTCCTCCACTCTTCTTCTCTTCAAACACCCCAACCACCCAACCACCACTGTTGTTACCACTCAAAAGAAGAAGGTAGTAAAGTGAGGCAAAGATCAAGTAGAGAGAGAGGGAGAGAGAGAGTTGTTATAATTAGAAGAACAGGAACTTAGAATCACATCTTGAGGTGGTGGTATATTGGTTTTAGGGGATAAGTAATGAGAACAGGAGGTTGCACAGTGCACCAAGCCCTCACAGCAGAGTCTGCCACAGTGCTAAAGCTCTCTCTAAGCTTGGCAGGGAGGAGAGGCCATGCCCAAATCACCCCTCTCCATGTTGCTGCTACTCTTCTCAACTCTTCTTTCTCCTCCAATCTCCTCAAGAGAGCCTGCCTTAAATCCCACCATCTCAACCACCCTGCCTCCCACCCTCTCCATTGCAGGGCCTTGGAGCTCTGCTTCAATGTAGCCCTCAATAGGCTTCCAACCAACCCACCGTCCTCCTCGGGTTCTCTGATCCATCCCAACCCCACCCTCTCAAATGCTCTCATTGCAGCACTCAAGAGAGCCCAAGCCCACCAAAGGAGGGGCTGCATTGAGCTCCAACAATATCACCAGCAGCAGCAGAACCTTTTGGCCATCAAGGTGGAGCTGGAGCAGCTCATCATCTCCATCTTGGATGACCCAAGTGTGAGCAGGGTGATGAGGGAGGCTGGCTTCTCAAGCACCTCAGTCAAGAACAACTTGGAGGAGGAGAGCTCTGCAACCTTACCACCACCAACTCCGTTTTATTTGGATCCTCATAAGGATATCATTAGTCATGGAAGTCTCTGGCAGACCCAATTCATGAAACCACCTCCTGAGCAAAATCCAATAGGCCTAACCTCCCAAGAGGAGGATGTGAGGGTGGTCATGGAGGTGATGGCAACAAAAGAAGGAAAGAGGAAGAGTATTGTGGTGGTGGGTGACTCCGTTTCCATCACAGAGGGGTTAGTAACCGAATTAATGAGGAGGGTGGAGAGAGGAGAAGTCCCTGATGAGCTCAAGTTTGCTCACTTCATCAAGTTCCAGATCTCCTATGTCCATGTCATGCTCATGAGCAAGGAGGAAATGGACATCAATCTGTCCGAGCTAAGGAGAAAGGTGTGCTCTTTAGCATCAGATAGAATAGTGGGTGGGGGAGTAATCATCTATGTCGGGGACTTGAGCTGGGCAATTGATCAAGAAACAAAAGATGGATGTGGATTCAAAGCAGTGGAGTACTTGGTTGGAGAGGTGGGGAGGTTGCTATCTGATCTAAAGAACTCCACCAAGGTGTGGGTATTGGCAACTGCAACTTATCAAACATACATGAGATGCCAGAAGCAGCAGCCATCTTTGGAGACCCAATGGTCTCTGCAAGCAGTGATGGTTCCCTCAGGTGGCCTCGAATTGAGCCTCCAAGCTCCTCCAAGGTTAGTGCAAGAACTCACACAAAGTGTTATCTATTCTCTTGCAATGCCTATGATGAATTGATCTCCAAGTATCAAATTTTGTTGATCCTATGAAAGGTCTTTGAAGTCTGTGATGTTCTTTGTTTCCTTTCTGTTGCTACTTTGTTCCATTGTCTCAAACTAGGACAACATTGCAGGACTTTGGGTAGTACATATAGTCATATAGAGCACACAATCATAATTGGTATCCCTTTTGGACATATGTAGCCAAACAGTGTAAGTCTACGATTAGAAAACCAAATAGGTTTGAAATTGTTTTCTTTACTTTTTATTCATTACTATTGCTTTAACTAGTCAATTAGAGAAGAATAAAAGCTATTTGGTACAGTCTATTGATTAGATTAGCTGAGTTCCCCTTTCTGTGATTATTTTTCCACAGTTACTTAGACCCAAGAATGGCAAAGCTTGCACAGTACCCTTTCCAACCACAAGAATTGAAGGCTTTTAGCTCCAAAGATGAAGAAAATAAGCTTGTATGCTGTGCAGAATGCAGCACCAACTATGAGAAAGAAGCGTCATTTCTCAAGATAGAAGGCAGATGCAACAACAATGGCCGAACCCAATTGCCTGCTTGGCTGCAACCACATTTGCCAGACAAACTTCACAAGGTAATGAAATGAACTGATGCTAGTCTTATTCCAGCACTTTATCCTTAACACTTATATATATTTGTTAGTAATGCATGCTCTCTTGTCTACTCAGGCTAGTTTGTCTGAACTAAGGAGAAAATGGAATAAATGGTGCCAAAGATTTCACCACTGTCATGACAGCCAGATTCATCCATATTCCCCCTTGATCAATCAAAGCTTTATAAGCAAGAGGTTCACTAATGCTCCATCACACCCATGGTGGTCTGGGAGCTTACCTCGAAACCAAAGCAAGCTATCTATTGAGGCCACTTCAAAAAATAAGGGTGGCGCCTTAAGCTTTAGTTCAGAGAGAGATGCCTCATGTATGAAGATTGGAGACCAAGATGTAAGGACTTCTCTGGTACTGGGTAGTTCTCTATTCACAGATTCAGCCACATCACAAGACAAAGCGAGGAGGAAAGGCACCTCGGATGAGCAAGAGTTAGAGCGACGACTGCGAGAGAACATCCCATGGCATTCAAGTTCCATTGCTTCAATTGTGGAAGTTTTGCTTGATTGCGTGACTAGGGAGAAGAATGGCGCATGTCTACTTATGCTAGGGAGCGATTGCCTCGCAAAGAGGAGGCTGGCGCTGGTGATCTCTGAGACATACTGTGGATCAACTGATAAGCTAGTTCGTGCCAACATGAGGAAATCGACGAGCAGAGATAGTTTATGCTCTGAGATCCTCACGGAAGTCTCAAGGAAGGATGAGAAATGCGTGGTCTTGATTGAGAACATAGATGAAGCAGACACCAATCTCATAGAGAACCTTTTAGATTGCCTTAAAAATTCTCTACCTGATTCAATCATCATTCTAACTACATCCGGTTCTACCGATTTCAAGAACGTCCACGGCAATTCTGACAATGTGATCAAGATGAGGATGTGGTGTGAAGAGACATTGTCTAGTGATCACAAAAGGAAGCCTCAAACTCTATCACCTATCAAGTCCAAGAGACCAAGAAGAGGCGAGCACAACCTCGACCTAAACCTCTCCGTCGATGAGGAAAACGACGCAGAAGGCGATGAGGATGCCGTTTCCAGTGATCTGACACATGTTAGCAGCGGTAGCAATCCCGACCTCCAACATGGGCTCCTCAAATTGGTGCAAGGTTGCATCACCTTAGACACCAATCCCGATGCCTCTAGCAGGAAGTCCTACGACCTCTCGTCGAAGCTAAACACAGCTTTCGAAGAGGTCGTGAGTCGGGAAGGGCAAAACGGGTCAGCTTTGCGTCGACACGGTAGTGATAGAGGAGCAGATGAAAGCTTCTGGTCTCTTTCCTGAGAGCTTGTGTGAGAATAGAGTTCGAACGAGGTGTTTCAATTTGATTTGTAAACGGTCAGAATTGGCGGGAAGATCATACGGTTGGGGTTGGGGGTATAGAGGGGCGGTGTGATGGAGATTGGTTTTCTATGGCTCAGTATTGCACAGTAGGATTCATGTGGACTGAGCTTTCCAGGTCAAACTCCTTGTAAAAATTCGATATGTCCAAAATTTCCTTGTATTACCCTTTCTACGAACATTTTCAATTTTTTCCACTAATTATAGTCATTAAGGAGTAATTTAATTTGTCACATTAAAGCTTTTTGACGGTATTGCAATTTACACTCTGTGTTTCCTTTTTTAATAGTAGGGAAACTTAATAATATCCTAATTAAACTAGTAATGACGGTAATATTCAAATCTGATAATGCAAGTAATATTGGAAAATAACCCTATGATATAATTCGGGTCTAATATGGTCACCTCATAGGGGATATTCGGTTTCCTGGGACAAATTAAGTTATTATCATGATTTTCATTTCAGCAATAGCAGTCTCAGATTATAGCGCTTAAACAGCACTAGACGACGTTCAAACGCGAAAACCTTATCGTAAAATAAAGCTCTCGAATTCTAGCATTTAAACGACTACAAACTGGCGCTCAAACGCCATAGCCCCCGTCAAAGAGTAAGTGCTCTCAGATTTTGGTGTTTCGAACACCTCAACCCAAGAGAAGTCTTCATTCAATCGAGTTCGAACGTAGTCCAAATGGTGTTCAAACACCCGATGTCAAGATCATCTCGTATTAGAGTTATTTGAAAAAAAAAAATTTAATTTTGTTTAGCCTCTAAATTTGTGGAAAGCAGTCATTTGATTATAGAAGAATATTGACATTTTTATTGTTTCCTACCTTATCTCTCTCAGCATTCTCCTTCAATCTAAGACTGACGCAATCTAGCCAAAGCCATTCACTTCCTTCTTAATTGTCAATCCCCTCAGTCCAGTAGGGCCAACTATCTTCTCTTTTTTTCCTAAAACCCTAAACCATCGACTAGCTCTTCCTTTCTCATCCTTCAATCCCCTTTCTTCTTTAGAGCCAACCATCTTCTCCCTCTTCTTCCTTTTTAAATCGTAGATCTACCCCATGTTAACATCATCTAAAGTCATCCATTCTACCACCAAATCGCCTCTTCATCACATTAAATAAATCACCTTAGCCCGATTCATAATACCTATTTGATCAAATCAAAAACTTTTGGTGAATTAATTTTGGGTGCAAATACATCTAAATATTTTTTTTTCTTTCTATTTCAAAGCGTATTTATGATTTTTGTTGTTGTATAAACCATGTATTTCTAATCTTTTTAACTTGCTAGATAGTAATAGATCACAATGATATCGTTAAATAACCAGTTAACTAAGCTATGAACCAATAATATATATAACCTTATATGTGGCCCCTATACCAGTACCCGTGACCTCTAAAAGTACTATGTTTACTATCATGCTAGATAATCAGTAACACTAGAGTTTAAGATGTGGGGCAATAGAAATTTTTTGATTTAGAGAGAGAGGGAAACACTATTTAAGGGGATCCAAATCTGAGATGGCAGTAAGGGCTTAAAACTTTGATTTTTGACTTGATTATTACATACCATTTTTAACTCACCTGGATGTAGTTTTCTTTTCTTTACTTTATCCGAATGGCATTTTGATGACCTTTTAAAACTCAGACCTACAACTAAAATTTTGGGGTAATTTGCACCTTAAGACATTATAAATTTATATTTTTGCACCTTTATCCATACTATTTTTACTTTACAGTTTTACCTAATATTTTTTCAAAATACCAAAAATACTCTTGTGACCACATTTGAGAATATCTCCTAGCGTAAAATATAAAAAGATATATTATTTTTTTCTTTCTACTTCTCTCTTCAATGGTATTAAATCTAGAGGTTTTTTTCTCGACTCATCTTCTCCACTAAAATTAAAATTTTATGCATTTTCAAAGCTCCACAATTGTTCTACATAATCGTAATTTATTTGTCTTTGTGACAAAAGCTTAAGCATGCCTTACGAGGGTCTTATATGGCTCAATTTCCTCCATTATTGGCCTCCTCCCTTCTCCTTTGTCATGATAAAAAAAAAGGTTTTGCTTAAAAAAATTCTTTTTATATATTGTTGTATTATAATAGTTCTTAGATTTAGAACTTATTGAGACATTAGTTTATAATTCTATTATCATTGCTTAGGTTGATGAAAAACTAAAACTAGATTTTTCTTAACTTCGAGGTATAATTCATGTGGATGACTTATCCCTGTTAATATATTAGTTATCTAGAAATATTCGTAGCAAACTACATTGATAGTGGTTAGAATAATTTTTTTTATATTTTCATGTATTTGTACTTTATTATTCTTTTGTGCTAGTAATATTGTGAAAGTATTTCTTTTTTCTACATCAATTAATTATAAATCTTTTAAGCATATAATTATTTGTATTCCTTTTCATTTGTAACAAGATTTGTAATGTGCGTATAAAACTGTCTTTTAATATAGTACACTACAACTCATTAAATGCAACAAATATAGGAAATGTGCAAATTTTGTGGTGTAGATGTGTTGATGAAATCTATAATATTATTTCCGTAATTCATAGATAAATTTATGAAATCCATAGATACATATTTATGATCCATAATTACTCATAAATATTTTACATACACAAAAGGTAAACGATTGGATATGAATTATGGTACTGATTATTTATTGTCATTTGAAAGATCCTCAATTGGTCATGATGATTAGTCTCATGACTAGGCATTTTAAAATTTCATCTATCTCAAAGCAATATGAATTGTAAGAATAAACTTTCAGAATGTTTATTTGCTTATCATATATTATATTTTTATGGGATCTTTTTTTACAGAATAAATTGCAGTATTTTCTTGATAGAGTATAAGGATCGCCTGTAAAATGGCACACCAGTGATATTCTCACAAGATTATATGACTATATTCCATGCATAAAAATTACAGTAAAAATATAGTTAACCAAATCAAAAGTAGAAATTATCATTATAAGAAGTCAAAAAAAAGGGAGAGAATCCAAGTTAAATGACAATTACTCCAGCTACAGCTATCATGCCAAGACAACCAATACCCCACTTGATAGTTCTTCCACTAAGAAAAGTACTAGAGAAATCAAGCTCACATGTCTAATTTATTGTAATCAAATTATAATTGGAACAATTTAGATTTTAGAGTCTGTGAAATAAAAAAAATTATTTTGACATACAACATTTAAATATTTGAATTGTAGTTCAATATGTATTTCTTTGTGTATAGTGGCAGAGTATATTGACATACAACATATAATTTATAGATGTTATTTTCTAAAATTTGAATACAACAAAAAATTATTTGACATACAATATGTATAATTTTATAATTATTATATCCAGATTCCATATATATTGGCTCTGAATTCTCATATTACTAATTATAAATTATGTAATAGATAAGTTAAATGCTCATCCTAGCACAAGTTTAATATACAAACTCGTATGTTAGTAGATTAAGTGCATAATAGAGCAGTAGAACAAAATAGAAAAATATGAAATATTTTTAGACTTAGAGTTTCCTTTAGTGGATTCTCCTTAGACGAAGTAAAGATACTCTTTTATTTTAATTAGTATTAGAGCATACCATGGATTCATATTTTTTTAGTTAGTATCTTCGGAATCCATATATACTAACTCTGAATTATGTAGATACCATCTCCAAATTTGTAATTACAAACTTTATATTCCATTGTTACAAATATGGATTCGTATGATACTAATTATGAATTCCAAATATAATAACTCTAAATACACTTTGTTATAAAAAAATTTAACTCATTTCATTGAATTAATTCTATAAATAGTAAACAATAACACAGTCATAAATATTAACACCAGGTTCCATAATTTTCATATTCAGAGTCTATATACTAAATTTGGATTTTGTAGTTACTAAATATGAATTCTTGAGAACTAATTATAGATTTTGTAATTACTAAGTATGGATTCCTAAAATATATCTATGGAGTCCATAAATATATTTATGGAATCCATAAATAAATAAATAAATATATATATATATATATAGGGGTCGCAAAAATTGACTTGACTCAATAACCCAACTTTTTATCGGGTTTGGATTTAGTCTAATCAAATTCGGGTTTAGTCTAATCGGGTTCGGGTCGTATATGGGTCAACCTATCCAACCCATTTAATAATCAGGTCGTGTTCGGGTTTAGACCACTGACCCATTTGACCCGTTTAATTATATGGGGCAGGTCAAGTCAACCCAACAACTCACTAACCCAATATACATATATTCTAAATATCTAACTCTAGCCAGAACTTAACTTACACCTTCACTGCCTCCAAACATTGGTCGTTGCTCCCACTCTCCCAAACCCCTTCTTCCACCACCCGATCCCTCTATCCTCCTCCTTCCTCCTCCCTCACCTCTAATTCAAATCATTGCCTTGTTCGCAACATCTCGTACCAACAGTTCACCTTTAACACCGTCGCCTCTATCTACACCCAATTCATCTCCCTCTAGGACGACAAGGTTGTGATTGCCATCTCCCCCCACTAGTTCTACCATTTCAGTGTCTCCCCCTACCATCTCTATCGACGACAAAGAAGTTGTTGTCATGTGCCGTGCCCTTTCTCCTCCTCAAAATCTCAAATCCCTTACCTTGCCCTAATCATCCCCTTTCTCCTCCTCAATCCCTTACCATATCTTTTAGGTAACACAGTGGTGATTAATTTGATGCTGGTGGTGATTGATCTGGTGCTGGTGGTAATTGATCCGGTGCTGGTGGTGAACGAGGTTGGGATCATTGTTCTGAGGGTCTATGACGGCGTTGATCTCGTCGAGGGCACAGTGTTCGGGTCGAGTTAACCAAGTCTATGATGGCGTCGATCTCGTCGAGGGCATGGTGTTCGTGTCATCATTCCGAGGATCCATGATGGCGTCAATCTTGTCGAGGGCACGGTGTTCGTGTCGTCGACATAGCACCCCTTAAAAAAAAGTTAGTGATATTATGAGGAATGGCATATGGGAGATCAAATTTGCACTACTTTCAATCAAAATCTCAATGAAAAAAATCTTTGACACCTATCTCTTTGAGATAGATAAGCCGGGCATCTGGGTTTGGGCACCCCATCCTAGTGGGATAGTGACGACCAAAATCGTTTATGCTTATCTTCGTTATCTGCCCCACGTACTCTTGAGCATCCTTGGGAGGGGTACCTCTGAAAGTTGAGCATCCCACCCAAGATTCAAAAAAAAAAAAAGATTCTTTGGAAAACTTGTTGGGGCAGTGCCAGAATTGAGAAATTCTATGGCTCAAATTTTTAGTATTCTCTTATTTATCACCTGTGTCTACTATTTAGGCAGAATGCCGTCGCCTATTGTCACTAAGAAACTGAAAGAAACCTCAGAAACAGAAAAAAGGGGAGAAAGTGAGGAAGAAAACGATGTAGAAACAACTTCCGAAACGAAGGAGACTAAACAGGAACAAGAGGGATCCACCGAAGAAGACCCTTCCCTTTATTCGGAAGAAAAGGAGGATCTGGACAAAATAGATGAAACAGAAGAGATCCGAGTGAATGGAAAGGAAAAAACAAAGGATGAATTCCACTTTCAATTTAAATTAGAGTGGTGATGTTCTATTACAAATGGGCTTTGGCGCTGACCAAGATTGCCCAAATTGTGGCCTTATTAGAGAGACTATTTCCCATATTTTTTATGACTACACTTTTGCCACTAAATATAGATTGTTGTTAGAGTTAGGTTCCTTAACTTGCTCAATGTGCATTATTAGGGAAATGGAAATTGGCTCTTTGAGGATGGGGGGTTGGTTGGAGTCAATCGCGTCTTATTTGAAGATGGTCATTGTTGTTGTCCACTAGCAGATCTATTCAATATTATCAAAGAATATGTAGAAAAGGTTTCAAAAGATCCTTATCTATAGCATCTAAATACTTCGAACAAAAGTAATTAATAGTCACAAAACCAACCACGTCTAGCCCCAAACATTGATGGTTTCTCCTACCAATTGGTTGGGTCAAATTCAATACAGATGGTTCCTTCGTAGGACCTACTAAGGCAGGCAGGGTCGGTTTTGTGGCTAGGCTACCTGATGGTGCTCCTATTATTGCTGGGTGCAGGTGTCGAAGAATGGGCTCAGTCATGTTGGTCGAGACAATAACCATTCAAACTGTAATAAAGGCAATGGGACATTTGGACATTGCCAATGTATGGATAGAAGCGGACTCGCAAATATTAACTAAAGTGCTAAATTAAGTTACCCATCCACCTTTGGAAATAAGAGCAATCATTGATGACATCTTACACTCTTTAAGAAGATTCCAATCTTACAAAATTTCTCACACTTACCAAGATGTAAATCTCACTGTTGACTTTCTCACAAACCTTGGTCATCACTAAGATTTGAGAATGTGTTTTTCCCTATCTTTGCTTTAGGTTTTGACCTCCGATCTGATGGAGCCTTTTGTAACCGAAGTACCACTTAATTGAATCGTTCTTGTTGTTTTATAAAAATATATTTTTTAATATATAAAAGATGAGTTCTTCCACCTTTATAATAAAATAAATATGTATTATACTCATTCACTATCATAGGACTCTATCTGGAAAAAGACTTAGCATGGCAAAATAGAGCTAAACATTTTTAGATAAAGTTTTCATTGGAAGTGTGAAAGAGAGAATTTGGTGAAGAACTCTTTTTTGCAACTAAAAAAAATAAAGTGTGATTTTGTTATTATAAGAGAAGAATAAATAAATAATATTTATTCTCTCTTTCCTAATAATTAAAAAATTAAAAAGGACAAGCAAAGTTTAATATTGTAGGACTAAAATACATCCAAGAGTGTTATGGTCATTTTATACAAAAATAGGGTGAAACTACAAACTAAAACTAAAATGCATTATTTGCTTCTATCTTTTTACCTTTTTCATATATAACCAAGTTTACTTTCCAAAAAATTAAAATTAAAAAATAAAAATAACTAATCAAGCTCGGAGTTAGCCTCAAACGAGAAACAAGAAGGTTTATAGTGCAAATGTGACTAATATTAATAGTAGGTAATCATTATTAAATTGTTGCTATTGTTTTCTTCTTTCAAATCTTCCCCAAAAGGTCAAAAGCATCGAACAGATCCGTTGTGCTTTTCTAGGCAGCGGAGCTGAGTCGTCTTCTCTACCGCAGCCTGCGGTCAATATTGCAGCACGACTAATTAAGCCGAGTACTACTATCACTTTATATACTTGTCAAAACAACTGAGCACATACAATTGATTTCTTCCTTGTGGCTTCGTTAAAAGAATGAACTGTGATACGTATATTACAAAACAGAAGATACAACCTAGTGTACAAAGAATTGCATTGAGCCGCCACAACTCAAGCTGACTCAAGCTCTACGTTTTATGTTACAAAGGTGACATCTAATTAACTAACCCACAGGTAGTAATATACATATCCTTGTCGCGCGACAGAAGATGTCAAACGCTGGCTGTCCGCCTTGGAAGAACATTATTATCTCTTAATTCCACACAATGGAAAATTGGAAGAATACCTAGCCCATGTACCTGACGCCGCCTCTACAGGATGACAAGGTTCTCAAGCATCTCCAAGTGAATCGAGTTCGAGCAATGGCCTTAATTGCTTCTCTACCTCTCTTTGTTGGAGATTCATCTCCTCGATTATCATGGATTCAGCTGCCTCGCAAGCCTGCTCATCCCTAAAAGCCAGTGTCCATCTCCCATCAACCAAAATCTGCAGTTTGCCTTTACCAAAGCCATCATGCTTCGCAGGATCCAGGAAGGGTAGTGTAGATGGACGAATCCGTAAATGTAACCACTTTGGATGTTTCTCGTCTATTTTTGGCTGAAACAAAATGAGAAATAGAAAAAATAATATCAAACTTATTCAATTGTTAATGATTCTTCGGACTATGAGAATCAAATTTCCCTGGCTAAAACACTAAACATATATGTTTCTACACGCAGTTCATCTTTTGTGGAAAATGTCTCCATCCTTGAAGCCTTCAAAGTGCAAAATATCAACATAGCTATAATCTTATAAATGGTTCAAAGCATTCAGGAACAGGAAATCCGTAATGTCGACACTGAAACCCAGTTCTTGTGTATGAGGTCTACTAGACTGAGAAACAAAGCACATGTACTTGCATTGCTATCAACATTTCAAATAACACAGTAAACTCTTTCAGCTATTGTCTGCATGTTTATCTTGCAGCCCACAAGACATCAAGTTTACTAAGTTTTCTGCTTCACAAACTCACTCCTTGTATGCTTTTCTAGTGAAAAGCATAAACAAATTAAAGCCCCTTGCTCTACAGCATGTTCTACAGAATGGGTATAAGCATAAGCTGAATCTGACCAAGACTATAAATTTATTTTCTGTGTTGCTCCATGATTAGTGACATTAAATGCAAATTTGCCTAGTTTATGACTTTATTCACCTATTTTATTTATTCACATATTTACGCAGCACTTTTGTTTTAGGAAAAAAAATGTTCCTCTGTTCCTTCTTTTTATTTTTTTATTTTTCTACTTTGTCAAGTGGATCAAACTTCTCAAATGTAAGAAAGCTCCAATAATCATAAAGCCACGATCTTGTTTTTCTCTCACTTCTCCAAGATAATTTGCTTCCACTGTACTTCGTCTAGAACCTTCTAACCTGCAATAATCCATCACTTCCCAACTTAAGACTCCGCTTTAGCCAACTACGTCATTATTGTATCATAATATCCAGAAGGAACCCGATTAGTTATCTTTTCACTAAAAGAAGAAAAATCTGGGAAACAATGAAGTTCAACTAGGAGCCACAAAATAAGACATCACTAAAGAATTATGTTTAGCCGCCTTTCTTTGATTCAGTTTATTTATTTCAATAGAGTGAAGTGAAATAGGAATATAGTAGTTCAGGTAAATCATAGGAACACCAATAAATTCATAACTAAAAGCTTTACTATACATACATCAGCTCCAGCCAAGGGTGCTGTAACACGAACAATTCCACGTTGTTGCTTGAGGGGCAATTCTTCTAAAAGGAGAAGCCATCCGGATGTTCCCCTAGATATGGCTAGAAAAAAGAAGTGGCGTTCTTTCCCTCTCTCAAAGGCTATTCGACAAGGAACTGCTTTATCTAAATACAGGACAAAAAAGTAGTACTGTGAAAAAAAAATTGTTATACAGATGGTAACCTATTGAATGGTATCATTAATTGCATATATCTAAATAAGAAAAGCCAATCATCTTGCATACCTAATTCTACTTCACAGCCAGGTTTTGGAATCAGAGCATCTGAACTGTCAAATTTTCGGGCAGAATGCACAGGTGAATTCACCACAGAATGTACAGTGGACTGTTCAGCTAGATTTCCTCCAAGTGAGAAAACCAGAAGTTGATGTTGGAGTACAAAAACCTGAATAGAATCAGTACATGAGCGCCATATAGAATTATAGATAGACCAAAAAGAGCTAAAGAAATATCCAGCATCCAAAGACTTACCAAGCATACCTTACATGTCAAGTTCTTACAATGTCAAGATTCATTTTTAACACTAACAATCATAGTTATCAAAACCGGACCGGATCGGGTATTCAGACCAGTGAACAGACCGGATCGGGTATTAGACCGAATAAGCAATCGACCCGGCTAATTTTTGACGAACCGGCCAGGTCCACGTTTTTTGCAAATTACATAATTAGTCTTAATATTTAATTATTCTATTCTATATCCTAATAGTATTTTAGTCCTAAATTTTTAAAAATATTTAGTTTATAACATATCTGCTGTTTTTAAATTAGTTTTTTTGCACATATATCCTTGAAAAGTCTCTTATTTGCTTGTATGTCTATTTAAAGTTCATATTTATATATATATCTTAAAATACAAATTTTTGCACGTATACCCTTTAAAATCCTTATTTTTTGCCTGAATACAACTACCATTAAAATTTGAACAATTTAGATGTAAAAGGACAAAAATATCCTTATTCTTGTTTTCAAGTATTTCTCTTAGTTAATAGTATTTTTATCTTTTTATATTAAATAATATAACTTGAAAATAACCATAAAGGCATCTATATATAAATAACATTTGTTTTGAGGGATATACATACAATTATACTACTTTTATAGATATTTTTTATTTTTAAAATTATTTAGATCTATTTATATATTATTTAAATATTTTTTAAAACTAGCAATCCAACTAAGGGAACCATCGATTAAACTTAGGGGTGTAAACGAGCCGAGCTTGAGCGAGCTAGGTCCAGCTCAGCTTGGCTCGAGCTCGATTCGAGCTAGAAAAGTTCAGCTCGGCTCGTCTGCAGCTCAATGAGGCTCAAGCTCAGCTCAATAGCTCGTGGGCTTAATGGGCTTACGTGAGCCGGTTCCGATATGTGACGAACATAAAATAGTCTTTATGGAAAAAAAAAATAGCATTTAGTAGGTAGGATTCGAATCCAGACCGGCTGGATATTAAATATCATCTCACATATTATATATCGAGCCTATTTGAGTCGAGCTCGAGCGAGTTGACTCTAGCTCGACTCGACTCGATTAGCCTTTTGAGCTTAAAAATCCAGTTCGGCTCAGCTCATTTAGATCTCGAGCCGAGCTCGAGTCAAGCTCTAAACAGGCTGAGCTCACGAGCCTCATGAGCCGATGAGCTCTTTTGATAGCTCTAGTTGAACCAATAACCTAGTGACTCGACCCCTAACAGAGTCGATGTCCGGTCTAGTTTTGATAACTATGCTAACAATTATTCATCTTGTCTCATATCCTTCAATTTAAAGCAATATTCTAAGTATCGGGATCATGATCAGATACCAAAAAATGGTACAATAGGCCATATCGACCCCACCTATAGCGGATCGAACTACTTTTTTACTACGTAAAATTCTAGTTATTATTTTAAAATACAGAAAAATTTATAAAAATTTACAGAAAAAATGACTGAAAAATACTTTCATATGAGGCCTAAAATTAAAAAAAATATTCACTTACTCAAAATTTCCAAACTAGATATAGTAGTTCTTGCACTCATCATCATCATGTCTCTCTTGGTTGCTCTCTAATCTCTCCCTCATCACTCTCTAACTCAATAAATGAAGAGAATAGAGAGAGAGTATAAAATATTGTTACAGTGCAGAAGTGAAGAAACCGCAGTAAGAGAAAAAAAGAGTGGAAGTACCAAAAGAGAAAAAATGAAGAAAAATGACAAAGGATAGAAAATTAAAAAAAAAAAGTTCTGATTTGTAGTGAAGAGAAGGGGGTAAGAGAGATTGTGGAAGAAAATTTAAAAAAAAAAGTTCTGCTTCTGCAGTGAAGAAGAGAAGAGAGAAAAAAAGAATAGAAAATGAAAAACAACTTACATAACTGAGGTCGCCAAAGGTCGACGGAGGCTGGATTTGTGTCAAAGAAGCACCAGTGCTCTACTTAGGGGGCAGGAGAGAGAGAGAGAGAGAGAGAGAGAGAGAGAGAGAGAGAGAGAATGGAGACATCAATTATTTGATGTCTCGATCCATAATGGATCCAACCTGTTTGTCCCAAATTGACTGATCTGGATCTGGCACCAGCTGAAATAGCCAATACCCACCAGAAACTAATCAGATGACTAATTTCAGGCCTAGATCAGGGCCTGATTTTTGAAACCACGATTAAAAGGCTTTCTAATATGAAGGTTTCATGCAGCTTACTTCCAGTCAATGGAGAAACAATTAATTGTGCTGATTTATTGGCATATGCATGAACCATATCTTTTGCATAAAAGAAACTTCAAGAGCTCTTGAATTTAACGAAATATGATAACAGAGTATATCTTTGGATGCTTGTGGTGGTTGTTGTTTGAACATTTATGTTTTTGGATGCTTGTGGTGGTTGATTTTTAGGCTATTGTGGTCTCTAGGAATTGTTGTTTTGTGTTAGTGTCAGCATGTGATTTCTAGTAATTCTCTATCTGTGAACATTATCATGCCTTAACTCTGTCATGTTCTATAAAATTAGGGGTGTTTTAAGTTCCGACTGAAAAGGGGCTAATTCCTTTGTGTCAAAAAATAAATAAATAAATACCAACAGAGTATATGAATAGCAAGAATAATTATTACCATCATTATAACTCAGTATAACAGTAACCACATAATAACAAAAATAAATAGAGTTGACCTTAACCGTCGCGTGCATTCTTTCCCCAGCAGCTATAGAAGATTCACCTGAAACATTATTATACTGAATATTAACATCCATACAGCATTGAGTACTCTAAGAAATATTGTTACTAATGAGATTTGCTTGTGAAGAGAAATAGAACAATTTTAATCACATATAATATGATTTGCAAAACTGACCTCCAGAGGAATTTGTCTGCAATGCTAAGATTATAGATTTGGGATCTTTTGGAGGTGATGATGCTTCAATTGCTGATTCATAATATATTAGAATGAGTACAAGACAAATTTAATAACTATAAAGATAAACAAACATTTAGCCCCAACAAGATTGATGGTACCTTTCTTGCAGCTCCTCCAGACATTTTCAATAACAGCAATAAGTAAATCACACCAACATCCTTTGATTTCCCCCAAAAGAATAGCAGTAGATTTCTTAAGTGAATCCTGTGCAAAGCAGGCTATATTTAATAAGAAAATCTTTTTTAGAAAACAAGAAACATCTGCCTGGCCAAACCAGAAATTGTTGGACTGTTTTGGCACAGTCTGAATACTGCTGTTATGCGCTAAGGTTTTTGTGTCCATGTGGAGCATTACAGGTAAAGAAATGAAACAATAAGAATAAGCATTTGGTAACTAAACAGAAAAGAGAGAAAAGTAATGGAAAGCAATTTTAGTCACCTTTTGCATTTTTTATCTACTGTTATGTAGGCTTTGTTTGGAAAACTAGTATTTATAGCATTAAGAGAGAAAAATGAAAAGAACAAAAACACCTATAAAGCCAGCTTTTGTGGTTCAATATTCTGGAAGAAAAAATTCCATTGACAATTGTAACAAATAAAAAAAGCAGTAAAGCACAATACCTTCATTTTCTTGATAAGGCTCCCGCCTATGTGGGGTTAGGAGAGGGAGAATATAGGCAACCTTACAATCATATCTAAAGAGGATGTTTCTAATATTTGAGCGCAGAACCTCTTAGATACAAGGAGCAACCCATACAGTTATACCAAGTGTCGCCTTACGCAGAGAAAGAAATGATGAGACAAACCTTGTCCAACACAAAGCTGAATAGAAAAAAAAAAAAAAAGGTCCTTATAGCTGTTCTAAAATACTTGGTACCAAAAGTTTTCGTTAGTGTTGTTTTATTGTTATTTTGAGTGCATATTATACGAAGTTAGATATTAGTAAATAATGTACAGATGAGAACCGTGTAGGTATTCCAGGCTTCCAGCAGGAAATAAGTGGCTTTGATCAGAAAACACATCCTTCTCGGGCCATCTTTACTATCAATAGGATCCTAATTCATAGTGCACAAAGAATCAAGTATAACAAGTTACACCTGAGTTTAGATCATGAGCTACTGTACTGCAAAGTACTTAATTATGCTACTCCATGTAGATCAATTTCCTAACAATGCCTTGGCCCATTTAAGGTGACTAGGCACACATTGGTCCAATCTGATCCATGCAGCCAGCATGGGCCAGTAGGCATGAAGAAATCTCTATACCAGCACCAAGCTAGCATCTATAGATATAAGAGATATCTTCTAGAGCATTGTTCAAATCCAAAAAGAACTCAGACTCTCAGAGCAAAGGTTAGTAGATTACTGCACCTTGATAATGAACATTTTCAAAATTCAGCGCATCATACCCCCCTATACAACTCTTTAACTTAAAGACCTATTGAATTAGAAGATCCAATTATTCACCATCAATTTAGACAATCCACATCAGAAAAGCTAGGCTTCACACGAGCATATTGTGGAAGAAAGGTCAATCCCACCAATCATTCTAATCATGCCTATTTGTAGTGCTCATACTCATTGCAGCTACTTGTTCGCCCAACTTTAGTTGTTGTATCTATGAACTCCTGACAGTCAGTCACTCCCAAGCAACCATTAAAAAAATGTAGAGGATCTCAGTTTAAAATATGCAATATTCCATGATACCAGTAATAAATAATAAGATGGGTGTGGTGCAGACTACGTGACACTACTATAAAAAAGCAGATACAAGTGGCAAAATGAAGTGTCATTCTTATACTAGTACTAACAACCAGAAGTTTATGACAGAGAAGCAATTTACTTAATTGTTTCAGAGGGTAGTACAGAAATATCAATTTTACCAGTTATCACCTAGGAGTGCAAAATTTCTTGAACTACTTGGTAAAAAGTATATTTGAAGCTGTACCTAAGGAGATCTTTAACTCTGTGTCAATGACTTGATTAAATACAACAAATTAAGCATCTGATAATGACAAGAATATTAAAATGAAGATAGAGAAACCACTACTTGGGATTACCCTGAGTCGTTTAAGATGAAAAGCAGTGAATTCTTCCTCGCCATGAGGCAGCAACTGCCGGAAAAGCCAGCCACCAACCCATCTTACATCTGTAGATACATCAGACCTGCAGAAAAGGCTGACTAATGCATCGAGCACCTACAGAACATAAATGCTAACACAATAAATAGTAATTATAATCAACTTCAAAGTTCAAAGAGACTATACTCTTTAACACTGCTTCAGAATAATTGAGGCTTCAGTTTAAGGATCTGAAATTCTTCAAATTTATGATCCAACTACATGAATCAGAGGAACGACAAGATTCTAAATAATAAGATACATTTCTGAATGAATTTTGTGAATTAGAAAATATATATTATATAAAGCACTAGGTTGTAAATTGAAAATAGCTTCTAAAGCATAAGTACGAGAGAGGGAGAAGAATAACAGATAGCAATAGGTATATAAAATTAACCGACCAACCTGAGATCTATGCATTTCAGGGCTTATTCGATGCTTGGTCTGATGACACACTAGCCCATACAGGTCCTGAAATAAGAATAGAATAAGCATTAGACTCATATTAAGCCAAAAATGTGAGCAAAGAATTTAAATACTAAATCGAAGATCACGGCACCTTATCATTCAGAATAAAAAGAACTACTGTTACAATAAAAAGGATTTGTGTTGGGCAGCGCACAGAAATATGCCCATACCACACATTAGAGGAGTAAACAATTCATACCAGCCTATTATTAACAACAAAAAGGATTTGTGTTGGGCAGAGCACAGAAATCAGTGCATGATTCAATTAACCAAAATAATAAGACTTTTCGTTTCCTTTACTATCTCCTTCTGTGACATCATAATAAGGATCTTAAATGCTTGAACGTGCAATGGAATTCCAAAGAGTGACATTACTAGATTTTGATTGGATCCACATAGCAATCAAGAATATATAATGTAAGTGAAAGAAATCGTGATAATCAATACTTTGGATTGCATAAATAAGCTGCAATACAATCATAAACTATGTACAGCCTATATTTGAATATGCAATATAATATTAAAAAAAAGGTGAACAGAAAAGATAAGATATACTGATATAGTATAATAAATACTATTCATTAATCATTATTATGCTTCAAACCTTCTACCATTAAATGTTACGCAACATTTTTTAAAGATGACCGAAGAACCTTAAATTGGTTTTCCCTAAGAACGGAAACAAGAAGAAATGTTACATAAGGCGAAAAATTGTGAAAGAGTGTATATGTAAGGTCTGTATTTAAATTTTCACTTTCCATTTATGACCAACAATAAGAATTTTAAGTCATGAAATCAGAGTTTCTCATGAAATCAATTGATACGCGGAAACATGTGATATTGATAGACTTTAGATTGATTTATTTTATTATCCAACCAAACTGGCTTCCTTGTCCAAGTTTACCTGTATTGGGAACATCAGATTTGAAGTTCAGTCCACACGGCTATCTACAGTTCCACAGAATATTAGGGTCTATGCATCTTAACCAAATTTCAATACATCTAATACTAATTGATGAAGCTAAATCTAAATCATTGAAATATGGAGAGATTTTGGGGTCCTATTCTCCTGTTTGATCAAGCTTTTGGAGCACCTCAACAGCCAAAAATAATAAATAAGTCTAGACACTACAATCTAAGTCCTGTATTTCTATGCAAGGTATAGAACAAAAAAGTGGTTCTTGCCACAATTGCTATCTATGGGTATTGTTCACTTGGAACTGTAAATAGGAGCGTTCTTTCAAAATCCTAGCTTTCGCGAATCACTATCCTAATTAAAGAATCCTATGTGAACCTGAGCTTTGTCAATCTAGATCCGCAGTTCTTAGGGGATTTGAGTTGATATTGTTTGAAGTATGTTATAGTCAAGGTTTGAAAAATCGAGATTGGGATCGACCTTCTGAAAAAACAATACGTATCGACCATATCAATAGCCAGGACTTCGAACTTTTTAATTACATAAAATTCTAAATATTATTTCAAAATGCAATTTAGAAAAAAGTTTACCAAAAATAAAAAAATAAAGAAAAAAAACTATGGTGCAATAAAAATTAAAAAGAAGAAAAGATTAGAAAGAGAGTGAGTGAAAGAAAATCAAACAAAAAAAAAACTATGGTGCGGTGAAGAAGAAGACGAAGAAAAAAAGAAAAGAGAAGAAAAAGGGAGAGAGTGAAAGAAATGAAAAAAAATTTAGAGAGAAATAAATTAATTAATTAAAAAATTATATACCGGAGTTCGTCGAAGTTCGCCGGAGCTAGATCTCTCCGTAAGAGAAATAATGGTTATATGGTAGGGAGAAAAAAAAAAGAGTGAAAGAAAACAAGAGAGTACGAGAGAGAGTTTGGATCAGGATCGGGTTCGGCCGATCCCGAACCATGACTTATAGTCTTAAGTAGTTAAACTCCAAATATTGCAACACAAAAGAGTGGCCCAAGAAAGTGTTCTCACAAGAAATTTTGAAAAGAATTGAGAGTAATGCAGGATCAGTTGGTTTACTGCTTGGTCATATTCTTTTCATACTCTCTCTCTCTCTCTCATCTTCTATCTATTCTTTTCTTGTTATTGTGTCTTCTATTTCATTTGCTCCTTATTTCTGGTTCCATCTATACAAGTCCCTTGAAATCTTCTATTTCATCTACAGGAATTTTCTGGATTCGTTGAGCTTATTGGAATATCAGATCCTCTGCCAGAGTTCTGCATATCCTGAAACTTGATCAGTGGCTTTCTCAAAAAACAGATCTACTTTCTTCCTCCTCTAAGTTTGGAGAAGTCATCGCCTATTGTTCTGCAATAATTAATGAGCAGCTTCTCTCATGAAGTGGACTGTTGCTTTCCAAGAAAATTGGGGCACACACACATAAAGGAGAGCTACAATTGTCCAAAACAAATTTG
This sequence comes from Typha angustifolia, assembly GCF_048772165.1. Classification (NCBI taxonomy): domain Eukaryota; kingdom Viridiplantae; phylum Streptophyta; class Magnoliopsida; order Poales; family Typhaceae; genus Typha; species Typha angustifolia. Next base: position 6,380,382 of record NC_133251.1, read on the forward strand.
GTATAAAACTTAATCCGAAACCAACTTTATTTTGGTATAAGACCTAATTCCAGACTAACTTTATTTTTTATCCCTTACTCTCTTTTGATATATAAGATATGTAATGTGTAGTTAAACAATAGATTACATTCATCTTCTCAAGATATAAATGTACAAACAGACAATGGTGCAATTTAATATATATGTAAAGCAACTTGATGATCATATGACATGACTTGATGGCAAATGTTCAATGTTCTAATTAGTCTAATAATAAGTTAAACTAGATTCTCTTATTGACAACATTCTAACTTCTAAGAACCCTTCTTTCATAGCAAATATTCAAGGAAAGTGATAAAAATTATAAGAAAGTTGATCCTAGATGTTATTTCTTGTGCATAATCTACTAACTTGAATGGAATAAATGTTGGGATTTCATGCCAAAAATGCATAATCAACTCATGTTTTATAGATCAAAGCTCTTTGTTTTGAATAAAGTGTCTAACAATTTGTTATAAAAGACTAGCTTTGGGTAAGTTAAAGATGTGATTAAGTATATATATTTTAAGTTTAATAATAATAATAAGTTAATAATAACCTAAATTGACTACAATGAAAGCATACAGAAATATAATCTTTGTTTGCAGAAATATATATACATGTACATACATACCCCCATGCCCTTCTAGTATCATACCCTTGATTTTCAAAAACTTGTCGTATCCACGTATCCATATTATGTAGTATAAATATCTAGTATCTGTACCCATGTTTCACTAATTATGTTCCTTTTGGATCCAAAACCCAATCCGCATGAGTAAAAACTTAATAGATGTGAGTGTGATGCTAACCCCAAGTCCCTAATCTTCTTCAATGCAACACCACCATAAGAAAATCTGTCAAACAAAGGTGAGCATTAACAGGGAAAGCAACAGTGATGGTGAATGTTAATGGGGAGGAGTGATGGAAGTGTCAAATAGAGTTGGCAACAATACTGTTAGGGGTTTTACATTACTCCAACTAGAGTTCCCATTTTATTCCAAGCATATCCTTCTTCATCTGACTGGGAAGGCAACTCCCAGTTATTCGAAATTCTAATTCATTCTACACATGTTAGGGTTGTCCTAATCCACACTGACTATTTTGACTTTATGCACAGAGCTATAACATAATAATATCTGGGAACCAACAATCCAACATTAACAAATAACCGACTTCAAGCCACACCAAAACAAAATGCAATGGTGTTGTATTTTAACCAACAATCAATCAGAGTAAAGAAATTAAATGTGTTGTCATAAGATAATTTTAACACCTCAAGTTTCCTCAGGTAGCTATCAAGGTCTCCACCTATGTTATCTTTTGTGCTATTCTCTGCATTAAATAACTGCTCTTCAGCTGAGTCTTCACCTACCAAAGCTTGCTGCAGATGAGTGATAATATATCATAAACTCTTATCTTAAAGTAAGTAAAGCGGAGTAGGAATCAGAGACATAGGCACAAGATGCAGGTACATATGAGAAGTAATTTGTCACGATAGAACTGAAATTCATCCTACTTTAGGTCTGAGAAGCTCATCTTACAGTGAGCTAAAATTTATTAAGCAATGATGACAGAATTAACAGACATAAGAAGGGGCACATCTATTCTCCTGTCACTCTCAGTAATGCATTTCATCACTTTCTACATACACATTTAAATTGGACAGATAAATCAGCTATACTATGGGAAATGGCCAAGTTAGGTGATGCCTAGTGAAAAAAAAATAAGATAGTTCTATAGTTACTCAGAGCAAGTTTGATATATAATATAAAGAAAATACTGCAGTGTTGGTGCATGAAGAATGTCAATTAGTCATTGACACTGTACATGTTGATAAGCTGCTAAACTACAATCACTCAAACTGGAAAGAAAAGTTAATGTCCTGCTAAATTTTGCCGTCCACTCTAACAAAAATAGCAAGTAGCGCTTCAAGCCAAATAAAATTTACAAGTTCAAGGGATAAGTGAAACATACTAGCAAGAGCTTCTTATGATGCTTTCTTTGAGGAAGAATTCCGAGTCCATCTAGCATTGACTCATCAAGCTCTACAAAAACTGATGCATACTTCAATAATTACTGCATCATGGTATTTAAACAGCAGAAACAAGAGATAGTAATCTCTGATTGACCTTTGGTCTGCAACAAGGTGGCAAAAAAACTTAAAGAACCCAAAGCTTGCAAGTCATCTCCACATACTACATACGATAGCAAAACTTCCCTGCAATATACATACCACCCAACCATCAGTTCAATATAAAATGGTGTCAGTACTCAGTACTCTTGGACATATTATTTACCAATTATCAGTTCAATGAGAAGTGGTGTCAGTACTCTTGAACATATTATGTATTCTGTTAATAACAATTCCACTTAGTGGCATACAGCTCGCAGACAGAGAACATAAGAAGCTATAGGTAACCTGTGACCAAGCTAATATATTCAACCCAAAAAAAAAAAAAAAGAATATGAGATTTAACATATTCTGTAAATTGCTAAATAAAATACATATCCAACAAGGCACACCAATCTACCAATAGAAATGTTTTAGAAGTTGATACAAATGTAGGTATATAACCAAAGGATAGCTCAAAGCCTCAAACATAGGGTGGTTGAGGGGCTGAACATTCCTGCACCACTCACACACATCCACTAGGAAGCGAAGAAAATTTTCAAAAGACTGATTCAATGAATAAAATCTAAAATATAATAATCCTAGTTAAGAATCCAATCAGACTATGAAAATATATTTACTCTTACAATGAAAGTCCGGCTGAACAATCTCCAACTTTCTTATAATTTGCTCTCTGGTTCCTCAACACTTCACAATCTGCTATGCCCTCCATCTCCTTCACCACCCCAAGTTCCCCACTATCCATTAATTGTAAAACTCCCCCCACCAGCTAGTTAACTAAACTTGAAGATAAATGCTTAAAAATTTCAAAGTAGACTGGGTTAGCTAGCTGCCCCCAGATTAGACATATGCCCAGACAAACACTTTCTCAACTCTAATCCCATATGTAATATTGTAACTGATAAGTGACAGACACATTCATATTACAAATGCCTAATCACTTGGTTTATTGGAAAGTTATTATGCTCGAGAATGAGGAGATAATGGCCCCATAAACTGCATTAAGTGAATCATTAAAAATGAAGAGGAGAAGACAAGGGTTTTAGGTAAACCATGAAAACAGATAAAATGACAGTTTTGGGGGCCCATAGAAACAATTAGGAGAAGAATTAGCAATTAGATTCTAAGATAATTATGAGAAGCAAAAGAGAAACTATCCTAGAGATTCTGGCAGAATGAGCACAACAAGTTATGTTCACCATTTGAAAATGGAATTGTTTCTCATATCCTATATAAATCGAAGACATAGGTAGACAGAACTTGTTTCACAGAAAAGTTAAGGAGTGAAATCTAAGTTACTGATCTTTGGTAATAATTATTTGGACAGCTCAAAGTGTAAATGAGAAATACATGCCTTTTGTTCTAAAGAATCATTTTACAACAATAGTCGATTACTTGAACTTGTTAAATCTTCTTTACAAGGTTAACAGATTATTTTCAGCAAAATAAAGATATCTTGTTATCAGATATAATTAAACCAAACTGAATACAGAGAATGAATAAAAATGCAAATTTCACAAGATAAAACCTCTATAATCTGCCCCACAAATATTCATAATACCTCAATGTATTGGAACCATGATCACTACGTGAAGAGGAATGACTGTGCAGACAATGGGAGGAAACAGATTCTAGCTCAGGGACTTCTGAATCTTCCATCTTTATAGGAGGACCAAGAGAATCACAGTCATGATCCTGGACAAGCTCAGATACGCTATGCTCAGGAGCACGGCCATTTGGTGTGGCTTGGTATTTCATACCAAAATACTTTGGTGGATAGAAAAGAGTGGCAGCAATAATACTCGCCAGATCCTTGCTTTTAAATATGTGTAGTATACAACAAAGTAAGTATAAAGAGGTAGTGATGCTTATTGGTGCACCCTGGCATAACAAAATAACAAAGAGAAGGAAGATGTTATTCATAAAATTACATAAATTAATTGTGCAATTGATTCCATAAAGCATAGTATAACACTTACATTTCTATGATCTTCCAATGTAGGCAGCAGCAATGGAAACACCAAAAGCTGCAATATATTGTCAGTTATTAATGTTCCAAGATCAGGGACACCAGCTGATATAACATCACTAAGATAGTACAAGTTGTCCTCAATTTCATCTACCGCAGCAAGAATGGAGGAACACAAATTAGAGGAATCTGGATTCCTGTACCACCGGGGGATGCTTGTTAGAAGGCTAGAAGCAACATAAATATTTCTTGAGTACGGAAAGAGGACTACAATAAGTAAAACATATATTCATCTCAAAAGATATAATAGCATATTACATATATTCTGAGTTGAGTAACAACAAGTTGTCTGAAGGCCATGAAGTATCATCTGCAGAAGCACTACTTGAATATCTCACAGCTTGCCACCCTGGCTTTCAACCACCAAAACTTCACTAACCCTTACTTTTCCACCTACCATCAAACCCTCTCATCTAACCCAATTCCTAACGTTATAGCTAGTGTCTTATTCCAATATTAGCACTTTAGCAAGGATGATAGCTGCAGATGACATATAAAAAGGGTTAAGGCATCGAGAAATGGGTAAGAATAGAAGGAGAAAGCAAGAGAACTCAAAGACAATAAGAGGTGGTTGGAGTAAGGATGAATGTAGAAAGGTGCACCATAGATATGCATAACGCGGGTTTCTAGCTAGCTGGTGTAAGGTTGATTCTACCATCGAGGAATAACCTAAAGGGAGGAGTAGAGGAAGGAAGTCAAGGATCAGAACTAGCAGGACGAAGACTCCAAGGACAAGTTACAAAATGAGAGCAATGAGAATCTTGTAAGCATACGATACAATATTAAGATTATCCTGAGATGACTGCATCTGATAAAGAGGTACCATTTATGAACATGGAATTTTTGCCAACCAATTCCAACATAAGAAATTGCGATCTTACCTAACAGACTGAGAAACCAATTTATCCAAGCTGATGCATTGCTTTCGAAAAAATTTAACCATATCTGAAAAATAATCTGACAGTGGGCTGCGTGAAAGATATTTGTTAACACATCCATCCCCAACTGAAACAAAAAGAGTAAACAAAAATAAATAATGAAATAAAAGATAACTGAAGAAATAGAAAGAAAGAGCACATATATAGTTATAAACAAGGAATTGAGGCCTTACCAACTTACCGTGATAGACATTAAGTGTCAATGCACGCACAGCAATGCGGATCATAGTTTCCTCATGAAAAGCAAACCGTATGGCCTCAACATAGAGTGGAAAGGAAACAACCTCATCCTGAATGAAGGCAAGAACAAATTTTAAAGAAAAGAAAGAATCAAAGTGAATTATATGGTTCATGACCAATGAATTTCAATCATATATTATCCATGATGTGGGGATACAATTATCATGGCATGAAATAATTCATTCATGCATCTGACTATTCTTTACATTTAATATTATTTAAATATAAAATTTTAAAAATAATAGCACTTCTAAACTATCTATAGATCCAGGTTCTCTCTCGTTATCATTTGCCACCTCAGCCATCTTTGCCATGTCATCATCTTCCCCACTTCTATCTCTCTCCTTCTCTTCACCTCTTTCTCCCCAACACCAACCCACCTCTTCCTCTCTTCTCTTCTCTCTCCCTCTCCTCCAAAATGACACATAACTATTTTCCTCTTTTTATTCTTATAAACAACTATTGTCATTGTAGCAGTGTGGCAGAGTGGAATATCAGAGGAGGAATGGTGTTCGACAAGGAATATGAGAGGATAGGTATGGCAGACGAGGAGGGGGCGGTGGTCGTAGCGGTGGTGATGGTGGAATGAGGAAGGGGAAAGCACTGAGTAGGATCGAGAAAAAGAGTGGTTTTGGTTGAGTGGGACAGAGAGGAGAAAAGGAGGAGAGATGGTGAGAGGGTGGAGAAGATAAAGATGTGGCAAATTAGCAAATGAAAGGAGAAAGATCATGAGGTGGTAAATGATAAAGGAGAGAGAATCCATATTTATTATTATTATTTATAAAAATTATTAAAATAATATTTAATCTTAAAAGCAATCTATTAACTATGATAAAACAACAATTCGTATTGTACACAAATATAATGTGTTCAAAACATCTTCTGCATAACTTTAATGATTTAATCACCTTGCCACTTTGCCTAGAATATTCAAATTAATTGATCTAAAACTTTCCAAGTAAGCCATAGCGTATTATTAAGTGCACCAATTAAACAAATTATAATCCATAAGCATTATAACTACATGTCTACTATTTTAACATCAGCATAAAAATTGTGTACACTATTTCATTTGCTTATATAAAAAACTCTTATCATTACAGCATCTGATGAATGCATTGGTTAATCTCCCATAGTTTTGCTTACAAAACTTTCCTAATATTGATTCTTTTGTGGTGCCACAGGGGTTAAAGAAAGCTATGCATCTTTTCTCCACGAACTGAAACTGACACAATCTGAAATACCAGAGAAGCTCCTAAAAAGTAGACAGTATGCCATTGGAATTGAGAAAAGAAGGATAAATCTCAGTTTATTTGGCTCAAAATAGAAAACCGGAAGGAATTAGAGGAAGAAGGAAATACAGGAAGTATGGGAACGGCAAGTATGAGAAAAGAAAGAACAAAGCCAACTGACTGTAAGGATAGTGGAAGAGAAGAAATGGAGAGCAGTAAAAATAAGGGTAAGGAAGGAGGGAGGTTTTGTATGAAAGTAGAGAGGAATATTCTTTGGCCTTCTTTCACAAATAGGCTTGTTTCTGTGCCTATCACATGGAGAAGTTTTGACCCTATTTAGGTTTGGAGAGAAGAGAACACAGTCAACTGATTAAAAAAGATAGTAGAAGAGCAAGGCAGAAAGAATTAGAGAAGAAAAGAAGAGAAATATAAGAACGAATTTATTAGCTCAAGCTGCAAAGCGAAAAAGAGATTAAAAGGAAAGGAGGGAAATGTTTTGTCCAATGGTAGATAGGAATAAATCATCAGCTTCCATTAACAAATAGTCTTCATCAATTCTGATCTCTTTTGGATAGTCATGCCCATCACGTGTAGATGTTTGGGCCTGCTTAAGCTACTAATTTTATAAAAGTGGAATATGACTCTTAGATATTTTAAGCATGATTCAGTAGGTGATTCAGGGTCTTAAATCTATAGAACTTTCACCTAAAAAGAAATTCTTCAAATAACCATATATAGTGATGAGTTCAAGCCATAGAAATAGTCTCCAAAAAATGCAATTATATGTGCATCTCAACCCACATTCCTACCAAAACCATATGCATTGACGAGAGCTTGTGAACTGGGACACAACTCTTCGACCATATTCAGTAGGGTTAGATTCCTATTATGGTCAAGATTGAGTTACAAGTGCATCAGAATTCAGAACTCTATTATCAAGTTTTACAAGGACCTAGGTGCCCAAATATGGCACAACTAAATCAAATTTACCCCACTTCTTAGTCTATCGCTTGATCTATCTTGTAATTAAACTTGAGGTGCACAAAAGTACACTGTAGATTAACCATAATTGGAATTTGGCTAACACAACTGACTAAAGATGAATAATTCAATCAAATGAAATTCAACTGTCTAAAACTTGAGTAAACTGAGCTTGAAAACCTTTATTGAGCATAAATGTCACATATATGTGTCTATGTAAACTAGAAAGGTGGCTTAGGCAATTAAGAAGAAAAAGAAAATTTAAAGAACACAGTATGGAATTCAAAGGTCGCAAAAAGGGACGTGAAGTTCATACATTTTGAGTCTTCACAAGCAATGAGATTGTATTCTTGTTCAACTTTCCACTTATTGCCCTTCAAGAGACCAGAATAAATGAAACCATGAGAACCAATAAATAACGTTAAACTTAGAATATATAAAACTACTACTGTATTGGCAAAATATACAGGCATTTACAAACCTTAGAAATGATATGTAGTACGACAGCAATTCTTCATTCCGGAAGTCATAAGAATATGTTATGAGGAAGTTAATGTGTTCATTGCTAAAAATATAGTCTGCAAGGAACATGATGGTTAGGTGAATTAGCGTGTATACTGGTGATTAGCATGTCATTATAGAAGGCTCACCCAAGCATATTTGATGGTAAGGAAGGAGGGAGGTTTTGATACTCACAAATTGCATGTTCACTTCTTAAATTCTGGATCATAATGCTCATCGTCTGAAGCAACTGAAGAGAAACTTTCTGCTGTTTACTAATCCTCAATATGCGCGTAAATTCACCCATAATCTGTTTCTCCATGAAAAACCTAAAATTCATACAGTTCAATAGGACGAGGAAATAAAATAGTAGTATTTTGGAAACTGAACCAACTTGATCAACTCACTCAAAAAATGATGGATCATGCTGATCACCATATGTCAACAATTCTGCAATCGACCTCAGTGCTTCAATCACAAAATCCTTCACATCCAGCATCACTCCATAAAAATCCATAGGAAAATCCTACCTAAGTAGAAGCACTTCAAAATAGCAATTACCTTGTTAACTTCATTCACAATTTGAATCTTTTGCAGCTGGTCAGTTAAATATCTGTAACAGATGGTTTAGATCAGCAAAACAAGATATTGAAGAAATTCAAGTATACGTGAAACTCATGATCTCGCAAGAAAGGACTTTCGTGCTTGAAGCTAAAAAGAGAAGGAATAATATAAGAGAACTCGTCTCATGAACACTCCAGGTCTCCAATTTTCCGACTCTATTTGTGCCATATGAAGGACAATGGATCAGAACCAAAAAAAAAAAAAAAAAGTTAGCAACACATGAGGAAGTAGGAACATATAGAATCATACTACTATATTCCCCATTTCAGCCCCATTTCCCATTACTTGCAGCAAAATATATCATCAGCGCAACCAGATTTAGGTAACTTCCAACTAAAATCAACACTATGGGATTAATCTAAGAAATAGTCAAGTAATGTTGTAGCGCACAATTATATTAAATGATCAACAAAAGTGTAATAATTCCAGTGAGTCAGTGGCGCAGCATGCCTTCATTAATTTGGCAGAAGATCTGCACATGGATGAAGGAAAAGAGCTGAGGACAGATCTTGAGCTTGCATCCACAAGATTCCGTGTAGGAAAGTCTAAAAATGTATATGCATCAAATCATCAACTAAATCAGCACCAAATTTCCAAACACTGATATCCAAAGAAATAGTGGATGCAACTTGTAAATACTGGTTTCTGCATGCATCTAAAATGAAAATGCAAAGAAAAGATGATTGTCGAGCAATCAGTTGGCTTGCTAGTTTCTAACAAATAAAGGAACCTCCATGAAAATGATTATGAGGCTTTATAGAAAGGTCAACCACTAGAACCACATCAATAAAGTTGTTCTATCAATTCATCAAATGAACTAGGCAACTAGCTAATCTAATTCAATCTCCACAACTCGGATTGCAATTTGGTTATGCTTAAAACTAATAGCCATGAGAGAGGTGACCACTATCAAATTCCTTGTTAACAACTATAAAAAATTGTAAAGTCAAATACTGAAATCATTTCAAGACTTAAGACCACCTTTAACAAAATTAACTCAAGTGTCAATTGCACTTTGATACTTGATAAAACAACTGCGTATAAACGCAATTATTTGAGGCATTAGAATGTTTAGATGCTTGTTTCTTAGTAGGAGATGAGACCAGAACATTCTGGAAACTGCAAAGTAAAAGAAGGTAAGAAAAAAAGTGTGATGCATACAACTATTGAACAATTCTCTATGCAGGATCATTAGGCTCTGTACTTTGTGGGAAGCCATTGAAAGTACCACGCTGTAAAACCAGTAAATGAAGGAAAAAACCACCCAAACTATGCCTTTATCCTATTATGTCATATTATCAATCAATTCTTTCATAACTGAATATTTAATAAAAATGATATAATTTAATATATTCTGTAGCACATCATACCTCTTGAAACACTCATGAACTTAAGCCACCTTTTTGGAGGTTGCCCCAAAACTATACTGACAATTGTTGAATTGCCACCATTAGTTTCAAGTTTCAATAAACAGGTTTACTAAGTCGCGCCTTTGTTGTTTCACAATCAGCGCAAGAATCTAGGAGTGTTCTTCAAAAACAAAATAGCTTTTGCAAACCTTTGTTATCTCTAACAAATTTAAGGGTAGTGTAAGGAATTCTGCATTCAAATAGAATATGGATGATTTCCTACTAAACTCTATGTATTAACCAACAAAAATGTTGGTCAACAGGATTCCCTATTTAACCAGTGATTTTCTTCTCTACTTTTTCTCTATGAAACTTCCAAAAGTGTTTGATTCCCATAAAAGAATCTGCATCTCAATTAATACCCTATTGCTGGCAACTGCCCTTAACAAAAACTTTTCAGAGTAAAACACTTCATTTATTTATTGTAATTTCTCTTATTCCTTAAATTATCTCCTAAATTTCAACGAACCATCTGACAATACTAACTTGAAATGCCATGAGAGTACTACGGAAAATAATACACGACTTCCGAACAAGGATTGACTGGAGATACACGAATGGCATTTAAGGCCAAGATATGTGCAAGAATGCAGTAACATATATAGAGATTCAAACCATAACAATCAAAATTATTTTGTAATTGCACTTCGTCGAAATTTTGTTTTATCCTTCAAGATTCCAAATTTTTCTATGAAATCCAAGATGCAATTTTACTTGAGAGATCTTCATAATAAAATCAAACCAAATTGCAGGATTTCCACATGATCAACCAAGCCCAACAACGACTTGAGAATTCAATAAATCCATAAATTCCCGGCCATAACCAAATTGCAGGATTTCCATGATACACCAAGCCCAACAACGACTTGAGAATTAAATAAAACCATAAATTTCCGGCCATATATCCCAAACTTTATCTCAAAACTTCAAGGCATCGGATCCGCACCAATACAAAAGCCCTAAGAAGCATCAAGAAAGTGCGAAGGAATGAACGAACCGGAGCTCGTCCAAAGAGAAGCGATTTCTTGATCGCCAAAAGTTGAACCACATGGTGAGGGCGATCCAAGTCCCGACGGGTACTCACACCGCGCCGCCACCCGAATCCGATCGACCAACCATCTCATGCACCGCCACAGCCACCGCCACAGCCGCCGATCCCTACGTCGGAGATCTGAAGACAATCTCTCTCTCTCTCTCTCTCTCTCTCTCTCTCTACGCTTTTTCGCGGTGGTAGAAAAGACGAGATAGGACGGATCGTTTCTCACAAATTTTCTTTTTCCTTTTACTTACAGAGTGGAAAAGAATAAAAAAGAGCCGCCCTGTAAAACCGGCCGGTTCAACTGAACCGACATTGAACTTAGGTTAATTACGTCTTTGACCCATACTCACAGCTCTTTTAACCCATTACTACATCTTTCTAATTTTTAATAACAGAAGAATAAAACTAATGCTAGCATAAGTTATTCTGATATTTATTTCAATACTAATATAAATAGTAATAATTATAACCCTACCGTTTATATTAAATAACCATGCACCACAAGAAAATAAACAGGCATTTGGGGCTAATGTAAGGTTATAAGCTCTCATTGTGTGGAAATAAGTCAAATAACTCTTTATTTTATATAAAATAATCATACATTGTATGATAATACGGGATTTAAGGCTGCACTATAGAAAAAAAATTTGTACTATATATCAAATAATCATACACTACGAGAAAATAATAATGCACTGTGAGATAATATGGGTTATAAGTGCACAGTAGGAAAAGAGTGCGAGCTTAATATTTTTTTTATTTTTATAGAATTTACTAGTCTAAAAAAATATGGAATCTCAACTATACGTGAGATGACCAATATTCAAAAATAATGGAAAGAGAGAGGTTATCTCACTAAAATAACCGATATGTAAGAAAAGAGATAAAGGAGAGAGAGAGTAAATCTCAATTGTAGCTAAGGTGATGTGCAATTAAGTGTTGTCTAATCTACGAGCAAAATAGTAATTATAGGCTATTATTAAATTATTTTTAAAAATTATATGGAATAAAATAAGAGAGAATAATGAATTACTATATCAAAATAAAGTAAGTTATTATTTAATTACTACACCAAAATAATAAGCCTTATTCTAGAATAAGACTACTCATATTCTAGAAGTGAATATATAAGGGTTATATATACACTCCTTATTTAAGTATATTACTACGCCTAGGGGTGAAAATGGGTCGGATTAACTCCGACCCGACCCGCTATCTGACCCGACTCGGATCGAATTTGGATAAAAAAATTTTATCCGACTCGGATTCGGATTCGGATAAAAAAATTTTATCCGACTCGGATTCGGATTCGGATACGAATAGAATTTTTGAAAAAAATTCGGATACGGGTCGGATAAATTTTTCGGATTCGGATACGGATATCGGATATCCATTTACCCGCATATTTTTTTAAATGATTTATAATTTTTAGTTTGCTTATTTAAATAGTAAGTATTAATATTATTACTAATAATACATTATATATTATTTATAAAGATTAATTTCTCTAATTTTATATATTTGACATATAAAAAAATTATTTATTGTAAAACTCTTAATAATTTTGTGTTAATTATATTTAAATAAAATATTATAATTATTTTAAATTTAATCAATATCCGTTTAAGATCCGAAAATTATCCGTATCCGTTTAGTTAGGATATGGTTTTAAATTTTGCTATCCGTCCAATATCCGTATCCGAATCCGTATCCGAACTAAAAATACGGATCCGGATAAGGGTTGAGCACTATCCGATCCGTATCCAATCCGTTTTCACCCCTACGCCTCCTTCACTAATATTTTATTAATAAATTTGATATAAATACTTTGAACAGGTGAATAAAAATTCTTCAGTTTTTTCTCCATATCTTTTTTCTAAATTTATTTTTAAGATGAGAGAAAAGAAATAAAAAATAAAATATTTATCCCTCCAATTAGTTAGTCAATTTTTTGAGAGAATTTCTCACAAAGATTTTACTGATATAATAACATAATTAAAGAGAGATATGTGCCCATTATATTTTAGAGATAGTGATGCTAATGAGTGATAGTTAAAACAAATATTACCATTTAATATACATACTACTATTATTATCAAAGTAGAAGTGATTTTCTTTTCATTTAACATATGGAGTTAAGTGCTTATTTTGGTTTACAAGGTGTTATATTTTTTTCAAAAATTTGAATTTAACTCCTTACCTTTAATATATTTATTGTTTACCCCCTCTATTTTTATTATTTACAAATAGAACATTATATTTTATCAAATATATACTGAAAACACTCTAGGTTAAATTTATATTAACACAGTTTATGGGAGATGTCATAAAAAAGAATATTTCATCAACCACTTTCTAAAATAACTAAAATACCTTCTTTTTTTCTTCTTCTCTCTTATTGCTTCTTTCTTATTCTCTTTTTTAGAGCACAATAGGTGCAATATAAAACTCCATCAAATTAACCTTATAAAATATATTTTCCTTAAGTGGGATTCTTCTCATATATGTTTATATTATTGCATAGAGAGATCAAGAAGAAAGATAATAGACATTCTCATTTTCAGAAACCTATAAAACTTTAAGACAAAGATAATGGAAGATGTAGTGATCAATTATTAACATTCATCTCTTTGAAAGACTACGGCTAGCCAAAGATCCATCATTAACGAGGATCTAACCTAGGTTTCTTTGCTATCTTGAGTTAGGGTATATCATATATTTGATATTTTTATTTGATATTCTTATTTGATATTCTTACTTGTATTCTTATTTGATATTCTTATTTGATATTTTTACTTGTATTCTTATTTGATATTCTCACTTGGTATTCTTATTTGGTATTCTTACTCGAGTATAATAGGTTGGGTAAGTATAGCTTGGCTGGAAATATTTTCATAATCTTTTATATAGTTAGCTTAACTTAGGAATTTAATTGAGTTTAATTAATAAATCTAACAATATGATGTTGTGCTTGATTTATAAATAGTGAAAATGAAGGGTGTAACCCATAAATACGTTAAAAGATACGGTGTTAAATGTAAATTTTGCTATATTTTTTTTGTTGAATAGAAAGTCTGTAAAATAATAATAAGCTAGATAAAGGGGCTAGTCCTTCCCGATACATAACTTAGATATATAGCAACCATTTTCAAAAAATGGCTCTAAATAAATCAAACTATAAGTTACAACAAATCAAAGTAAATGCACATTGACGAAAACTAATTTAATTTATTTCACAAAGAACTTGTGACCTCCTCGTGAGTATGCTAATTAGCACTTGCATTTTTTTTCATCAATTATAAAAAATACCCTAGTTGGTTCAAATTAGCAATAGAGATATAGAGAATGTAATGGAATAGAAGAAAATCCATACTTATCAAACAAAAACTTATATACATAATTTTGATTAAATTTGCATAAGCGAAATCATCATCATAGATTCTGTAAGATATTTTTTAGTTGGCAAAGATGTGATAAGAATATGCAATTTTTTCTATGCAAGATCTCTCTCAATCGAAATAACTACATCATTATTAATTAAATTAACCTCTCATAATTTTCCATTTTTCCCTTTCGAGGAAAATGAAACCTTAACTAATTTAAAATTGATGCTTTATATCTCGTCGAAAATAACAAATGGCTAATTTTTTATAAAGAAAAAAAATAAAGGTAGATTTGTACAAGATATGAGTGTAGTTAATCAAAGTCATTAATAGGTGAATTTATAAGGACATATGAGATCTACTTCGTCTTCATCTTGATCTAGGTTTTTTTTTATTGATTTGCTTATTATCTCAATAAATATTGACTTTTACTTTCTATGTATAAAAATAGTGGATTGTATGTCTATGTAATTGATATATAATGCTTAAGTTCTTGGCTTTCTCTTTGTTTTTTCCTTAACAAATCTTACCTAATTATGTATAAATTTATTATTTTTTAGATGTTATTTTGTTCTTGGTCTTTCTAAGTCTATTTTTTATTATTGTGGTAAGGTTGACTAGCAATCTAATTATGTTATATAATTTAACATAGTTTAATAAAAAATAATATAGGGAGATAAAAGCTTGACAAGACATTATGTTATTCTAATTAGTATAAAATTTACCTAATATATCATTCTAATTAGTTTTGGTGTGTTACTATTGTTGATTTAAGTTTCAAATCTATAGACACTTTTATTTCGATGCTCTCGTTGGCGTATTTGGCACTTGATATCTATCATTTAGTCTTTTGTACAAATATGATTTAGATCAGAAAATCGTGGTAGTTTATTTCTAAATGGATGTGAAATCATGATTATAAAAAAAAAAATCAGTTGGATGGGTTCTTTTAAAACCATTATAAGAAATTTGACCTCTAGTAGCATTTACTATTTTGGTAATCACCCAAATGCCAATAATGGTTAGTTTCATCGATATTTATTATAAATGCTAGTATAAGTATCATATAAGTGATATTTTCTTAAATGCCACAAACTAGTCATAAAATGTCATAGTATCTTTGTTTATACAATACTTATAAATATCCAAAAATACCATATATGCCTTTATATTTTTTGATATTTTATAAATGCCGATAAAATAGAATAAGTGATATTTTAAAAAATTATCATTTATCAGCATTAACAAAATACCGAAATAGACCAAAATAATATTGATATTTAAGAAAGCTAGCAAATATTTAAACCATTCTAACCATTTCTAAAATGTCAGCAAATGAACCCTGACTTGATATGGTTAAACTATTGTAACTATTTATACTTACACTAATCTAACCATTCTCTCTCGTCTGTCATTTTCCATCAAAATCCTTAAAATCTCTATTTGCCATTTTTTTCTCTTTTTTCACCACCATTATCTCTCCAATTCTCTTTGCTGCCGTCACCTCTCCGCATCTCTCAATCTACCATCTTTATAAATGTAGATAAACACTACAGTATTATTTACTCTTTTAGCAAGTAAAGTGTTCCCTAAACTTTTTATGAATGTCATTTCACTTTGCTCTATATTTTTCCTCTCTTTTTAGTCAAGTTATTCATATTATTTTGTTATGTTATTATAGAACTTATCATGAAAACTATTTACAAATTGCTTGGATTTTCATTTGAAACACCCACCACTAGATACGCGTGCTATTGACATTGAGAGTACCCATGTAGTGTTCAATGAATAATATTTTCATAAGGTATTAAGTCATAATTAGTTTTACTAAAAATATAAGTCCAATATCCAATACGAAACACATGCCACAACAAACCTCCAGAAATATATGGTAATATAATCTAAAACATCAAGCTCACGCAGAAGCAATAATTCATCTAAATAAAATAGACATAAACGACTAATAATTAAACTGCAGCAGCTACTCTAAAATAAACATGCAATCCTCTACTATATCTGCAATATATTCCATCAAAAGGTGGTGAGTGTAAATGCCCAATAAGTACAATTCATGAGATTCTAAAAATAATATAAATATAGCAGATGTACATTTCATACTTAAATCAATAAGACAGGAAGTAAAATATTGAATGAAAGAAATAATGAAAATCATAACTATTAGATATCCATAGATTATGTCTCAATTTATCATACAATTTATAAATCATAATGAAAACTCATATAGAGTTTATATTCACTCTTATTTACTCCATTATAGGCTCACGTAGAGCAATTTTATATCCATCCACAAATCACACAATTAACGAGATGGAAATTAGATATTTAGCGGTAACATTGCCCATACATGCCTGACGACATTGCATATAACTGATAGTATGTGGCCATTAAATAAAAGACCATAGTCGTAAGCCTATAACCCTATATCTAAATCATCGCACGCAAGAGAACAAGCAGCACGCAGGAGAACAAGCAGCACGCAGCTCAAATCATCGCATGTAGCTCAAAAGACGCCATAACCCTACGCCATTGGGTATTGCTAGGACTAATATCCTAACCTCACATATAATAATTCATATCATCATATTATCATTAATCTAAACATTATCACATGTCTCTAAAATGCATAAATCATATGAGCAAAATATGGTGATAATAAACTATAAATAAAATAATAGTGAAATAAATACTACGTATGACAATTATAACTGAACTAATATAATATTCAGTAATAACAAGCTAAGATTCACATCATCCTTAAACTATGAAAGATTCACTTGCTTGGAAAGTATATTCGGATTATAATAAGCTTTTTTTAAATGTAAATCTCTTCCTGTCCCTCGAGATCATCTTTGTACGATAGTGTATCTAATTAACCCTAATTTAATCTTATGTAATATATTATACTACAAGCAATTATATAAAATTTTTATGTCAGATTACGAAAGTTTGGGATAAAACTTTTAGGTCCAAAAATTATAGTCAGCAAATTCTAACGGAAAGATTTCATGGCTTCATGAGAAAGAAAATAACAAATGTTATCATCAAAGTTTATTAAGATGTTTACTGTAGTCCAATAACTAATATTATAGTTTAAAATACCAAATTAATCTTTAAGTTTAACAAAGTAGTACGGTTGTATAGATTAACATGATTAATGCTAACATTAATATAAAATAATTATTGATAAACTAAAGTGGATGATTAAAAGAAAACAAATAATCATCTAACAAAAGTATTGATGATAGCAGAATAATTATTTAATGTATAAATTCATTAGCAACTATTATAGTATTCATTGACAACTCTTGGTAACTACTTGTATAAATTAGCTTAACTAATTAATATTCAATAGTGATTGTAAAAGAATTATCTAATTTAATATAATATGAATATATGATTATAATAGATAAATACACCAAGGGAATATAACTTAACTTTTAATATTAATTTTCCAAAAGAAATAAGATTTTAAGGATATATTTAAATTTAGCTATGTAATATTACTTCAAGAAGAAACTTCAAAAGTCTTCGGGAATGTGCTTATAATCACTTCCTTTTAAGCTACTAAAAGTCAAAATAATAGGTGGGCCCAAGAGCTCACCTTTTGTTAAGGAAAAAATGGTTTAACTCAAACAAAGGCGAGAGAGAAGCCTTAGGAGGGAAGAAAAAAGAGGAGAAAAATAGAAACTATTAATAAAAAACTTATGATTTGGTAAATTAGAAGGAAAAAAGGCATTTAGGATTTAGTCTAGAAGAAGAAATGATGTATAAGGAGGGAGACAATCAGTGGTAGAACGGCATGGTCATCTAATTTTTAGTGTTATAGACTTCAATGCCTAATAAATTAAAATTTAATTGAAATGATCATGATGATACTCACTTGTAGATCAATTGGTGCAATTGGATTTCTTCGAGGATTCCTCGCGCCTACATCACATCAAACACTTGTGACGATGAGGAAATAAAAGAAAATGGGAATGGAGCAAAGATAGTGTAATTAGTACAGTTAAAAGAGAGAATTTTGAAGAGGTGGGTCTTAGGGTTGGTTTTACGATCTCCAAGTGATAACTCCAAAAACTCATTTGAAGAGATGGGACTTGTTAATATGTAATAACTCATTTAACAAAAAAGTGTGAATAAAAGTTTGGTACATGCTAATATTTTTCTATATTATGTGGCGATTGGTAAGAAAGACACAAAAATATTAAGATATAAAAATATTGGCTTTACATCCCAGTATTATTATAAGAAAGTTTAAGAGATATATCACAAATAGATCTAGGTTACACTTTAAATATCGAAAGAATAAAAGAAAATCACAAAATAATAAAGTTTGTGTTACTACGAAGATATCTAGCTTTTGAAGTGTTAAATATCAAAACCTAAGGAAAATGTTATCTTGCGGTTTTGAGAAAAATTTTGGAATTAAATTATTCTGATAGAAATAAGATTGTGTTATTTAAATATGACTGGGTAGATGTACAGTTCAAAAGTAAGAAGTCATGATGAATATGTCTTCATACTTCTGAACTTAAAATATTTGTTGAATACGGAACAACAATTGTTTACTTTTATATGATGTATGATATACTTATGAAAGACAACAATTATTTAAGATTATTTTATATGATGTACTTATGAAGGAAATACGTCTTTTTTACTTTTGTCTGTGTAATTTATTCTTGCAACCATAGCATGGCAGCCTTTATTTTTAAAATGCTCTTAAATATTTGAGAAATTCTACTCTGCTTTTAATTTTTATATCAAATTTTTTCTAAAAATTTTATTAGATTGCTCCTATTGTTCTCTAAAATTTTATTATTTTTTAACTTTCTATTTAACATATTATTTTATTGATAGATTAATAAGAAGAGGTGATAGTTCTTAATTCTCGATCGAGATTGACACTAACATTAGATTCATGATGCTAAACTTATAAGAGTTTAATTTGTTTTGACTTGTTATTTCCTATTCTTTTTCTCATAATAGCTTTTATATTTAAATTTGGTTTGGATTCAGGGATACAAAAGGTGTAATAATTCTAGAAAGGTATCATATAAGTGAAATTCACCTTTTCTTATCTTACTTTTACTAATTCATTCTTGCCATGATTTTCAATAACTTATTGCTTATTATTTATATAATTGACATATATTTTATAATATATCTGTCTTGATACTTTTGTATTTTTATTTTCTTTATATAGCAAATTGTTATTCAATTAAATTATAGAAATTTTCAATTTTGATAGATGCTTCCAGCTAAAAAGGTAAAAAAAGATCGTGAAGCATCAAACAAGGTAAATTAATAAATATTCATATTTAAATTCTTAACTTTATTTATACCATTCATATATAATAATAATAAAATTGTATATAAAATGGTGAAGAAGTTGTTTTAATATTAGTTAGAATACCTCATCGATCGGTGGTATATAGAGTTATTTATAGTAAAGATCTTGCAATATTAATTGGAGGGAAAAGACTTAAATAAGAATTTTAAAAATTTATATATAAGTAGTTGTCGCACCAAACAAGTTCTCAGTATGATGTCATCACAATAATAAGATCATTTGGCGATGCCACTATAAAGACAATAGCTTGGTATTCTTACTTAGTAAAATTTATATATTAAGTGTAGATTTATTTTATAATTTTATTTATTTAATTTATAATTTTTATTTCACTTTTTCATATCAAACCACAATGAAAGTGAAATAAAATAGCGATACCTCAAATTTTGGATCTATTGTGTATTTTATCTTTAATATTAAGGATTTTAAAATATCTTAAAACTACTTTATTTTGATATGATTATATTTGAATTGTTATAGATTTAAATAAATAATTCTAAGTATGGCATAATATTAAACTTTTGGATTGTTATTCATGTATATAATTTATAGACACTTTTGTATTTTTGATGAAAAGTCAATATATTTGTGAACTTTTATTTATAGAGTTGTATTTATTATATAGATAATATTTTTAATACGTAGTAGAAAAATAATACTATATTTGATTACATTATATAACATGATATTTAAATTTAGTATAATTATGGTGTTAAAATTTTTTAAATAATAATAAAATTAAATTAATCAGTTTTATCAACAATTTTGCAAGTGCTACTAAAACTTGTATGAACCAAATAAGATCTTCACCGAGAATTCTATAAGTGCTGCTAAAGATTTACTAACATTTAACGAAATGTCACTAATTATTGGTTGTTTAACGACATTTAAAAAATATTATTATATATTTAGTGGCAATCGAGAAAATGCCACTAAATGTTATAGCATATACCGACATTTTGATTAATTGTTTATAAAAGTTTTCATTGGCATTCGAAAATGACACTAAAAGTATCATAGATGTCGCTGTTTAGAAATTTTACTATAGTATATGTTATATGCTGCTAAATATGTCAGAAATGTCGGCATTGCCCAACACCAATATGACTTTAAGCAATATTTCATTAAATGTCAGTGTTGATCTATAATGGTATTTTCTAACTATCGATGTAGTTTAAATTTTTTGTAGTGAACATAAGATGTCGATAATCTATATTATCTAATTATGATTAAATAATTTTGGTTAAATTATTATTATGATGAGTAATAAAATTAATAACTTATTTGAAATAATGTATCATTTTATTAAAAGATATCTTGAAAATATTGTCTTATTAACTAACCTTCGTAGTAAATTATAGACCTATAACACAATGTAAATCAGCTGATTTAAATTTATAAGGGTAAAATATTGACTTATTGGTAATAGTGGAATAAATAATGGGATGAGAGTTAAATCCACCTTTAAGCCAAAAATTGCAACAAAATATAAAATCGTGATAAAGTTCATTTATTGATCACAACTTTTTATCTCACATTTAAGATGAGATAAAACATATATGTTTCTTATTGTCTATGGTGAAATTTGATTTATGCATAAATGATATTTTATTCATGCATATTGATTCTCATAAATACATTTTGCAACAAAACACTCACTTATGCATATTTCGATCAAAACTTATATTAGATAAGTCAATTGATAAGTTATCTATAAAATTTTATTATAGGTAAAAGGTGTGATAAAGTTATGCATAGTAAGTAACTAAATATAAAATAATATGCTTATTCATAGGAAGTAACTAAATATAATTTCTTACATAAACTTATTTAATGTAATAATTATGTTTTACAACTAAACAATAAAATATGACTAAACTTATAGATGTATCTAATTTATATTAAGAGGTGTGTATAAAGTTATAATTACAAAATTTTATATATGAACCAAATATGCCTTATAATTATTACAATTTACCTTTATCTATTAGATGACATTTTATCTTGGTATTTTTTAGCATTTGCCCTAAATTTACTAGGGTTTAGTCACTACTTATCCCCTCTCTTTAGAGGGCTTTCTCATGACCTCCCCTTTCTCTCTCTTAATCAAATGTTTAGAAGATGGGAGAGGTTTTACTCCTAGGATTTTCTTCACTCTCCTTCCTTTTCATTTTATATTTCTTTTCTCTTTTCCTTCTTTTCTCGCCTTAATTCAAGCTCCCTATGTTCATTGAAGAATAATTTCACCTTTTTTACCCCTCCTTTTACCCAGCCTGGCTCTTTACACTAAGGGAACCAATTACGACGTGCCTCTCTGTTTCTTTCTTTAGTTAGGTTAACTGTAAAGTGCTCTCTCTTAGCTCCTACTATTATCCTAGATAGTTCTACAGAGCCCGCTTCTCCTCTTATTGTTCTATCACTTCCTTGCACCTCCACTTGTCATTCATATGCTTTCTTTTGCCACTCCGCTAGCATTGATTGCCTCTCAGCTAAGATAGAATTGATATTTCTTATGTCACAAACTCTCTGCTATTGCACCTCCTTATGTCACCTTAGTGCCTATGCTGTTAAGTGCCGCTTCGCCTCCATGTATCACTTTATCGCCCCTTGTTTAGTAAGAGTTTTTAGGGGTGGTAGAGTGTCATATTGCTCTCATCTCAGTCAAAACGTTCTTTGTGTCATTGTCATTCTTTTCTGTCTAGCTGGTTGACATTCTTCAGTTGCTGCTACCACACTGCTTGCATCCTCTCTCTCCTTTCCTATTATAGTTGTAACCCTGTTAATACATTAGTCATTTCTAAGCACAATACTTTTGGTATGATTTTAGATCTTTTTCTTTTGTGTTGTTGGCTTTGTTGTAAGGTTATGGTTTAGATTTTTATTTTTTGTTTTGATTAGCAAACTCTCACTCATTTTTATTTGGAGATTACGAGGCTGTGTCTTAAAATGCTTAAAAGAACTTGTAGGCTAACTTGAGACTCTTCATTCTTATGAATCTACCGTGAATACGTTCTACTCTTAATTTTTCTAGTATGCCCTTGGACTTAATATTTTGTTTTATTTGTAGCGCTGTTTATTGTAAATTAAGTGTGTGGCTTGTGTCAAAAAGATTATTCTCCTATTTTTTTTGTATTCTTGAAAGTGAATAAATCATTCTAATTTATGAATTTTCTATAAATAAATTAGATGAGATTTTAAAATAAGCATTGTTGTTATATATTTTGATATAAGTATTGACTTTTGTATATGCTATAATTAACTTTGAACAAGTAACATATTTCTTTATTAGAAATTCTACTATAATTAGGGAGTATGATTTTACCTCCAATCTAATCAAAAAAGGATAAAAATTTTGAAAGTAAATTGCTGAATACATCTAGCTTGACGATGTGAAATATGCCAAATTTGAATTTGTTTATTGAAATAAAAAAAATTCTATCATACAAAATATAATTTAGTTTTAAATTTGATCAAATTAATTATGATAGCAAACTACTTAGACCCAACGAAGGTTAAAAACCAAATAACCCTTAGACAACAATATAGTTTCTCGCTACATATTTGAATGAAGTACGCATCGAGGTCAATTAGATTGCAGGTTGCCTGTAGGTTTCAAAAAAATTAGTGTGTACCGACCTTTCTTGAGTGCCCACCCATATAGATGCTTGAACTCGGTTAGGCTGATTTAATAGGCTATTGCTTAATTGGATTTTAGGTAGGACTATTTAGGAATTGTAGGAGACTGCGGAGTGATGTTTGGATTGACAAAAATGTTGTGAAAATGCTTAGCTAAGGGATTAAATAATCTAGAGTTTGGATACAATATATAAATGATTAGAGTTAATGTTGATGATGATAGGATGTGGCTAGGCGAAAGACATATTTTTATATCCACGCTTTTTCTTCTATTTTATGTAGAAGCATCTCGTGAATTAGAGATAATGTAATCTATCGCATCTCAAATTATAGAATTTGTTTAAAAGTAAGTTAAAAATAATTTGGTTAGAAAATAGTAGAATTGAATGATTATATAATAAAAATATAAAATGGCAAAAAACTAATGTATCAAAAAACTATTTTATAAAACATCTCTAATTCTATATCGTATTATAACTATAGAAAAATGATAAATATAGCTTTATTTTTCTCTAGCAGCCGACGCTACCAATTTGGCCGAGCAACATCGCTAAGATGTTAAAAGAAAAAAAAAGAAAAGAAAAGAAAAGAAAAGAAAAAAAAAAAAACGAACGGTAAGATGTTTCGCAGTACGACGCAAGCGAACCACAAATTAATTGACTTCCCTACCCCTGATCTCTTTTACATCTCTCAGAATCTACCCGACTCTTTTCTTCCGTTTCGCGACGCCACCCACAGGCCCAAGCCTACGCTTCCTGTTCTTCTATCGACACCTCTCACTACCTTTCTCTCTCTGCGATTTCTAGGGTTTCGCTTTCTCCAATCGATTGCTAGGGTTTCGGAAGCACCTCCACCTTACTCTCCATGGCGGAGGTCGACATACCCGTCGAAACCCTAGATCGCCGGCGCGACCGCAATCAGGAGCGGCGCGAGAGCCCCGACGACGGCTCGCCGCCGCCTCCGCCTCCACCTACTCGGAAGAGAGACCGGGATTCGCGGGAGAGACGCGACGAGAGGTCGCCTCCGCCGCCACTGCCGCCACCGCCGCCGCTCGGGCCTTCGAGGGGTGAGAGGGATCGCGATTACAGGCGACGGAGTAGCCCCAGCCCGCCGCCTTACGTTCGACGGGACCATCGGCGCTCTCCTCCACGGAGATCCCCGCCGCCCGGGCCCTTCAAGAGGTCACGGAGAGATGATGACGGGTACGACAGGCGCTGGGGTGGTTATGGTTCTGAGGATAGAAGGTGAGGCGCGAAATTTGTCTAATTTCTTGTATCGTATTACTGACTCTTGGTGAAAAAAATGTGTAGTTTTTTCTGGAATTAGTGTTGGTATTTGAAGGAAAAACAACCGATTGTGCTCCTTAGAGTATGTTGTATTACGTAGGATAATCTTGAGCTTTCGATTAGTTGCACAATACGTATTTTGCGGAAGTGATGGAATAATAGCTTGCTGTTTCCTTCGTGGTGATATATTTCTTTTACTTTTATTTTTTTTGTGTTAAGGCAAACTCTGGTTTGCTTTTTCTTGATCCGCCTTGACATCTAGACTTCTGCCTAGACGCTTACTTAGCCTCCATGCACTAAACGGCTGTTTGGTTCCATAGAGTGCAATATCAAAATCAGTTTTTGGTTTATGGGTCCCATGAAAAATCCTTTCCAAGTGCTAAGTTAGGGTCCTATGCAGTATCTTGACATCCACTTCAATTAAGTGGATGTCAAACCACAATTTATAAACTTTTGATGGGAATGAACGAGGGAAGATCCAATATTTTATGTTTTTTGTTTGCTTATGATGGTATAACACTATAGATGCAACATCTTGAAATGCATGATACTGGATGACCCTTAAGGTTCCATGTCCCCCTGTCTGCCACCTATGGTCTCTTGAAACCTTGTGTCTCATAAGACCTCCTTTCATCTTTTGCGCCATACATCTGCTAACAATTATTATTTTACAATTGGTTGTCTGTGTAGATATGACTACGAGTACGGTGGAGGGTATGACAGAGGCAGAGGAGGCTACGGCGATGAAAGAGCTCATGGCCGATATATGAACCGCCCATCAGGTGATTGTTTTAGTTAAAGGAAGATATTGTTATTATGCATAAATTTTAGAGTATCATCATCTTTGTACACTATAAATTTTAGGGTATCATCATCTTTGTACTAGTGTTGAAAAAAAGAAATAATACTTTAACTTACTTATAATGAAAGAAACTGGAGGTTATTTTAAGCTAACAATAATTGATTTTGAGTTATAAAAGTGAAATTCAGGACTCAATGATGTTATTCTCATAGGTTGTTTTTTAGAACCTTGCCCTATCTAATGTTTTGATGATTTGACTTATTTGCTAGCAATTTGTCATAGATTTTCCTCTCCAATAGTTCTATTTGTCAAGCTTCGTTATCTAGAAAAATTATTCCTCATGGTTTCATTTAACTTCCATGGACCATTTTTGAATATATGCATTGAGGATTGGTTTGACCAATACTTATTGGATTTGGGAAGGCAAAAGTCATAAAATGTGTAGAATGCAATTTACAAAAGTTTGGGGTTGGTAATTAGTTTTTGACTGCTTGTGGGGGCAAAACATGAATGCCGGATGATTCTCTAAGCATAATTTAGATAAAGGCACCTACCCATGGATGTTGTGTTTTTTGAAAACTGGTACTTGCGCCAGTGTAGACAGTTGTATATGTGGGAATCGCCCCTTGACTGCCCCATATAAAGAGCATCTACATTTGGCCTACTCATAGTTGAGATAGATGATATGTATATTGACAACTCATCTTATTGTTGCATATTTTGGGGACACATAAGCATTGTTTTGAAAGGTCACTGCATAGACCATATATGCGGCAGCATCGGCGGTGGCTGTGGGTCAATCAGCCTGCATATGTATTACATTTATTTTGAATTTTTAGTTGTTTGGGTATGGCATTTGACACTAGAAGTTTTCAATTTCTAAATATTGAAAACATGGGGTAGTGTGAAACAATTAGATGTTGTTTTATATAATAGAATACATTTATTTAACTTGATATCTACAGGAAAGTAACCATGATCATGAAGTTCTTCATTGTCTTTTATTAAGCGAGTTTGGCTAAAATAATTTGACATTCAAGAAAAATAACACACATTTTTTCTCTCTCACTTAAATTTATTTTATATATCAGTAGCTCTTGGTTAAGAGGTATTGTGATAGCAAGAGTTGTCTATTGCACCTAATTGGCGATGGATAGAGCCATTGGAACAACTTGAGCAATGTTGAGATACATTGTGTACATCTTGCCTTCCTTAGACACTACATTGGTGAGAACCTTGCACGTTGGGATGCCTTTTTAGTAGTTCTTGACTAAACCTTACTGTTGTTTTATTGTAATCTAGAATCTTCCTAGAACCTTGCACATTGGCTCTTAGTGCAGTCCTAGTTAGTAGTTACGACTGTAGTGGCCCCCTTGTGTACCTTCGTTTATATATTTTTGATTTGTAGTAATCTTGATCATTGGATTTAGTACGAGTGGCATTTGTTTTTAGGTGCACGACTTAGTAGAGGGGGGTGTTGATGCATGGCGCTATAGCCCTAATCAGATCTAGAGTAACCAGCCTAATATTTTATTATTATTTTGTGTCTGGTTTTCTTTTTGTACCTTTCTTTTTTTTTATCCATTTGATTTAGCATCCAAGTCACGTAAGCCATTAATGTTCATGTTTGGTACAGGAAGTTTGAAATATCCCTCAAGTTACTTTTTTTTTTTGTTTTTGTTTTCGTACAGTTAAGAACATGAACTATTTGAAAACAATTAAAATAATTTTCTTTTCTATATATATGTATACATAACAAAGAGTATTTTTATCATTAAATGGTTTTCAGATTTTTTTATTTAAGAGTTATTAACAGGTATGAGGAAGGATTCATGAATGAAAACAAGGTTTTTGATGTTTCACAAGTTAATATTATGGATTTTTTTATTAAAACCCCTTCATCTGGTCTCATTTCCATTTTGATCTCTCTTTTTTTCTTATCTAAATCAACCTCTGCACTTTTATTTTATTGTCTATTAAATCCCTTAGTGTTAGTTCTTCATAAAATCTAATTTGCCTTTAGGTTGAACTAACCCATCAACATCTAACTACTATGGTACCCTTAGAATACTAACTACAAAGTACCCTAATTCACAATCCATTTAAAAATCATACCCATTTGCAAAACCCGACTTGACTTGAGGTCTAAAATAAAACAAACTTATTTTATAAATAGGTTTTCCTTCTCAGTCCATTACTCTGTCATGCTTTTCCTAATAAAATGCATCATTTAGGTTTTCCTATCCCACACATTGATACACCTCGATAGCCTATCTCCATTTATATTCTTTGAAGTTGCCGAAACACAACAGATGAAGGCATTTTGTTTATGCTTTTGTGGCTGGAATGTAGATTTCTCATTAAAGCATTTCTCCGGCATCCTTCTATGTCTGTTGATTCTCTCCATCTCCCACTGTTGACCCCTTCAATGATGTTAGTTCTAAGCATTGGAGAGATCAATGATGTCCTCAAAGTGGCCGACAATGGTGTCGAGTGGTCAATGATAGTGCCATGAGAGGAGCTCGAACTATCGATGATGAAAGAGGAGAAGGGAGAGTTGGAAAAAGGAAGGGGAATGGGAATAGCAAACATCAATGATGTGGCAATTTTAAGTTTTGGAAGAAGACTAGATTGAGATCCATAGGCATTTTCATTGTTTTGGAAGTTAGATTTTGTAAACAACATAATATTCCTTAACAGGTGCCATTTCTTCATCTTCTGTTAAAGTGGGGTTTTTTGGAGATTATAGCAAAAAATAGGGATCAATTTAGATGGGAGAGAAAGAGAGGGGTTAAAAAAAAAGGCAAAATGAGGGGTTTAAATAATTTTTTCCCTAATATTAAATATGAAAGAGTATACACGAATGATGGGTTTTGTTTTTGTTGAAGTAGTCTCTCATATTTTTGGTTGACCAAATGCCATTTTATTAGTTAAATCTATCTAATCATGATTAAAACACAATTTAGGTCCAAAAAAGACTATTTTTTCCTTACATAAATTATCAAAAAATGTTTAAAAGCTATTCAATATTATACCCAATACAATATTACAATGAAATATATCTTATTTTATGTGAGAAAAAATTATTGATAAATATTTTACACTTTAAACTTAAAAAAAGGGGATATACCCAATACAGTAGCAAACTGAAATATATCTTATTTCATATGAAAAAATTTGTTGATAAATATTTTACACTCTAAACTTAAAAAAAGAGGGGTATTTTAGTTATTTATATGCATTTATTAATTTTAATAATGATTTGTTAGGAATATTTAGTTCAAAGTAATCATAATAGCATTTTTGAAAAAGCAGAATGATTTTGATGGCAATAGTGGTATTTTGAAGAATGTAGTGACAATTATGGTATTTAAAAAGTTTCTAGGGCAATTATGTAAAAATCCCTTTATTTATTGGTGTATTTTTGCCATGTCCATGTCCTTTTCTTTAAGAATTTCCCTGATCCTTGTATTTCGTATTAGTAATGATTACCGAAATTATGTTTACATCAATTACCATATAACCCTTATGCGATGTATAATTTTTTAAGTTATTTATAATATAATTCAGGTAATGACTATATATTAGTATCACATCGTAAAAAATGTTATATTAGCATTTGATGCAGGATTTGCTAGATTGGCCAATCTCGATCCAGGCCCGATCCGAATTCTTTCTCTCTTTTTCGCTCTTCTTCTTGTTTTCTTTCTCTCTTTTGCTCTCTTTTTTTCTTTTTTTCTTTTTTTCTCTCCTTAGTATATAGCTATTGTTTTTCTTACGGAGAGATTTAGCTCCGACGAACTTTGACAAACTCTGATATATAATTTTTTTTTTTAATTTTTATTTTCTCTCAGTTGTTTTTCATTTATTCCACTCTCTTCTTTTTTCTTCTCTTTTCTTCTTCTTCATTGCACCATGGTTTTTTTTTGTCTGATTTTTTTCCACTCACTTTCTTTCTAATCTTTTCTTTTTTTTTTTAGTTTTTGCTGCACTTTAGTTTTTCTTTTCTTATTTTTTATAATTTTTTTGAATTTTAAGAAGTATACCTATATTTTTAAATAATATTTAGAATTTTATGTAATTAAAAAATCTGATTTGATCCAGACGAGTGATATAGCCGATATGACCGATCTGGCCGATATATATCGTTTTTCTCGGAAGGCCAATTTCGATCTCGATTTTTCGAACCTTGATTTGATGTTTTCAAAGTTATTCTCATAGATTCATAGTATACTTATATAACTAGACATTTTAGACACTTTTACTTTAAAAACATTGAAGAGTATTATTATTTGAATATCTCATCTTAATATTTATTCTTATTTATAATAATATTTGCTTATATACAGTTAATACTTATAGTGAGATTCATTAGTATATGGCTATTATAAATTTATAAGGATATTTTTAATTAAAGTTTATAGAGGTTAATTTGGTTACTGTTCCCTTTTATCCTTATTCACTTTCCGTTATCAAACCATTGACTTGCAAGAAAGTTGTTAGAATAACTACTCATATGATATCACTTATGAAAGGTTTGACTAAAGTTTGTGTAAAGTAGCATCTGGTTGCAAACCTTTTGTAACCCCTCATGTAGCAACCAAACATCACCTTAGAGATTTATAGAGTTGCTTTTATTTTTTTTATATTTAAAAAAGTGATCAAAATTGAGAAGACTAAAACGCTGATCTGTAGCCCCAAAACCGACTGAAACTTTGAGACATTTTGTTTTTTTCTAGAGAGCAAGACTGAATCTTCAAATCTTGGTTTTAATATTCTGATTCTATAAGTAGGTTCTAGTTGGTGAGTTTTCACTATAGATGATGGAGAGATGGAGAAGGAAGGGAATGGGGAAGAATACATGGTCATTTGAGTACTTATTAGATGATTTCCAAGTCATGTGCACGCCAGATAACTGATTTGTGTATAAAAGAACTTGATGTTGAACTCAGCAATGCTATAGGTTGTTGAAAAATGTGCAGGGCTCATGTATTACTTACTATTTTTTCCTTGAGCTGCACACTTGATAGTCATAGTTGAGGGGAAACTGTAACGAAGTGTACTCTTTCTTTGAACCTATCTGTTTACAGCTATCAAAAGATTTAACTGATCCGGAGTTCTGAAATATCGATTGGTATTCTTGTATTAAGATGAAAATAAAGATATCTTATAGATGTAGACTTTCTTTTTTGAAGCATTCTGATGGTCGGGCAGAATTCTTCGGAGTATCAAAGTTCCATATACTGGAAACTCGCCCATGCACTGAGAGCTGATGTTCCTTTTAGAAGGACAAATCACACAGGACAAAAAGAACAACTGTCGAAAAGCTTCCCAGTCCTCATTCTGACTTTGACCCACTGAAGAATGCTAAAATATCTAGTAATCCAATAAATAAAGACTTCAGGGCAAATATTGACTCTTCCTAAAAGACGAAGTTCGTATCGAATAAAGTATATACGTTGATTTTCCTGATTTAATAGCTGGTCCATTGCCATCCTAGGTAAAGTCCCATCTTGTTGTAATAGAATCTAAATTAAGTCCCTCCCAGTCCTTTCCCTACTGTCGATTAGACCAGGTATTGTAGCTCAATCTTGAAAAGCACACTCAGATAAAAATTCATTGTCAGAACAGCTGCTTGGAATTTCATTTGATATGGCGGATCAAGCGAGCCTCCTTTCACTTAGAGCCTCTACAGACGCCCCATCTGCATACCTATTAGAGAGAATAAAAGAAACCAATCGTTTGGGGGGCAGGGATTCAAACCCAACTCTTCCTTCCATTCCTGAATAGCTTCCTTCAGAATGACTATCTTGCTAGAAGTTTGTAATGAGCTTATGTTGAATAAAACGATTTTATAGTTATGTTGCACCTAGTCAAAATTCAGATATAATTATTCATGATGTGCCTTAAATCTTTTTGTTATCTCAATTAAAATCTTTTGGCATTTCATTTCGTTATATTTTTCAGATTGGCCTGATTCAGGACGTGGTGGTTTCGGTGATGGTACAGGGGTTACACAGAGGTTTGTCAAATCCGTCTTCTATATCATGCAACTACTATAGGTGTTGTTTTGTCATATGTAGTGCTAACAAATTCAGCTTTCTGTCCTTTTGATAAGGTATCTAGTACTTCAGTCATGTTGTAAGGTTCTGCTTTGATAGTTTTATGGTACACTCACTTAATCTCATTATATTATGTGCATTAATTTCCTTATGATGAAATATTTTAGTAATTCCCTAATGAGTTGTCCAAGTTTAGGACTCTTGGGTGGCCGTCTCTCTGACGGTTTAAAGTTACATGGCTTCTTTTGATTTCCTATGGTTTCAATATTTTTGTTAAATTTCTTTGTCATTTTCTTTTTTAAAATGTGTACTTTTATTTCCATAATTTGTATTGTTATTAATAATCTTGGAAAAGGAGGTTATGTTAGGCTGGGCCGGCCCTTCTTAAGAAAGAAATAATAGAAAGAACTTATTTTAATATTTCGTCCTATTATTAATATTTTTTATAGATTTTGGCTATATAAAATTATGATTATTCTCTTTAGTAGCACATGGCCTGAATAGAACATAAATGTGAATTGGGTGCAAGCAAGATAATAATAAGATTTAGAGGCTTCCTTTTAATGTCTATCAAGTTCATTGTTATAAAATTGCATTGGTAAAGGAACATTAAGAATCTTTGAATAGTTAAACTTTATATATCACAGTACTAGACTAGTAGTAAATATAAAAACAAAAAAAAAATCCTTTGAACAAGCTAGAATAATATGGAAATTAGTGAAGCGAAGTTGTACATGCACTGCATGTATAATGAATGTGATAGTAATCTATACTTCCTACTATTACCTTTAATAGTACTAATAATAAAGAATGATTCTGCTAGTGTACTTGGTAATAGTGCACATATTCTATTTCTTGTCCAAGGTTTCCTTTCTAGATGGTGCAGTTTACATTCTGCCTTTCTTCAATCTGCTATAGATGCTGGTTAGTCCTACATAGGAGGTTCTGAAATAATTGTATACTTTGTATTTTCTTCTTCGGCTAGAAAGACTCCAGTTGTGATACCAGAGAGCCCGATTGAACCCGTTTGAACCTAGACTAAGTGGTATTTGGGCCTTCCAGACTTGAGGTCCTAACCACTTAGACTATAAGCATTTGTCAAATTCGAGCCCCCTTAAGTTACTTTGGACTTACTAAACTTGCGGTAGCTTATAAACCCTTTTCGAATTCGGGGCCCTTGGCTATATTGCCTAAGTTGCCTACGCGCTAGGGCTAGGGTTGTCAAAATAGCCTGTGAGCTCATGAGGCTCGTGGGCTTGACTGGCGCTCTAAATGAGCCAAGCCGAGTTGAGCTGATTTTTTGAGCTCAAATGTATTATCGAGTTGAGCCGAGCTGGTGCTAGCTTGCTCGAGCTTGGCTCGATACAGGTGAAAGCTACCTTAATCTGACAAAAGTGATTACATCCAGTATTTGTGAAGTAATTTTATATTATATTTTCACAAAAGTTCACCTCAGCTCCTTCCTCATTCTTCGTCAAAGTCAATTAGGGCAAACTTAGGCCCTTGGTTGGTGGGTGTTGACCGATCTTTCGGCTGGCCAAAAGCAACCAAAATATTCCTTCTTTTGGGTTTAATGCTCGAATTCGTGAATCAATCATTTGCTAATTCATCTCTGGCTACTGTCCCCCATTTTTTCTTATCTTTGTCTTCTTTCCTTCTTAGGAAGAGCCATACGCATGGGCGGGGCTTGAGTGGTCGGTGAGCAAGTCCACTTTTCTTACTAGATTAGAGTATGTCTTGGGGAAGGCTTAGGGAGTGAACCGAAAGCTCAGGTTTGTGAAGAAGAGACTTGACAATGCCTTTTGGACCACAATGATCTTCTTCGACATCAGAATGGCGAGCTCAAGTCTCTTCACCTTTCTCCAGCCTCGTCTCTGCCCCCAGTCCACCAACATCACCTCTGCCGCCACGTGGGGTGTGTCGATACTACTGCAGCCCTTTGCCTTGTCCAAGTCAATCAGAATTTCTAACATGTTTCGATTTGCCTTGCCCTTTGCCTCCATTGTTTTGCTCTTTGGCAAGCTCTCCTCGCCACTAGTCGACGGAGGAAAGGCTCATCGACGCTGAGGCCCTTTCCCTCAAGCTCTCCGCTTAATGTCAATGCCCTCTCCGGCAAGCTTTCTGCTTGATTCTATCAATGAAGTCGAAATGAAGATAGGGATGACGCCGATGCCCTCTCCCTTCTCTACCGCCTCATCGATGCTCGGCACCCAAATCCTCTCATCGAGCTGTCAAACCGAGCTAAGTTTTTCTAGCTCGATTCAAGCTCGAGCTAGAAAAATCTAGCAACCGAGCTGAGTTGAGCTAGGCTAGCTTGCTCAAGCTCGGCTCCTCTACACCCCTAGCTAGGGCTCTTGCTGGCCATGGGCCCATGGCATTAGTTAGTTGGAGAATCAATGTGTAACTTTTGGCTAGGTAATAAAAAATGTGCATTGCATCTCAAAACACATAGACGATCAATTGGGCCAATGGTTGCTGTCATTGTGTCGGCACCTACATGAATACAGTTGGCCATAGGGCTCATTTTGTTTATATAACTTTGTGTTCTGATGTACTTTCTTGTTTGACGTGTAGTGCTGGATAACTCTCAGTTAGAATCATTTAATTTCTGCTGGAATTTCTCATAGTGCTGAATAACTCTTACCCTTGAATCGACAGTTTCTTTAGCGAGTTTCTCATAAGAGCCAGTTATCCATCTATTAGACTCTTATTGGAGTGTATTCTTGGATTGAATCGGCTTCCTTGGTTTCTCTTGCTTCTATTTTTCATTTTCTGGAAGTTATTGGTATAGGCTGCATGCGCTCTTGTTTTGCTTTATTTGTCAACTGAGAAACCTTGAAAAAGTTATAAAATCATGCTTCATATTATGTGACCTTGATTTTAAATCCTTTCAGGGAAGGCTTGATGTCGTACAAGCAGTTCATCCAAGAACTTGAAGATGATATTTTGCCAGCTGAAGCTGAGCGCAGGTAACGTGAGCAGAACCATTGTCATCTTAAATTGTAAATTTGTATGTTCTGAAATGTTCTGACTTGCTCACATCTGTTCTGTTATTTGATAATATGATTGATACATTGTGCTTGAGCTGATCTCCTGGCAGTGCAGAACTACTATCAGACTAATGTATTTCTGCCTACCAATTCATTTTCTTTTGTAGGTACAAAGAGTACAGGTCAGAGTACATTACAACTCAGAAACGTGCCTATTTCGACCTCCACAAGGAGGAAAATTGGTACAGATTTTTTTATATTTAATATTGGATTTTATTGTTTTCCTAGTAAATGCCTTTGAAACTATTACCTAATATGTTTTGTTCTGTTCTTTCTGTAGGCTGAAGGACAAGTATCACCCGACGAACTTGGTGTCTGTCATTGAAAGGTGAGCGAGCGGTTGCCTTACCAGGCTGAAGCATAGGCCAGTACATTTGAGGGTTAAACTAGTTGATTGACTACAACCTGCATAATGTAGTTTTAGTAATCTGATGATGTCTACTTGCCTAATCTCTCATACATTGGGTACAGACACCATGCTTTCTTTTATATATATGTTGTTCTGTGTTCAATTTCAGTGATTGCTCCTTATACGGTTGGCTTACCAGGCTGAAGCATAGGCCAACACATTTGAGGATTAAACTAGTTGATTGACTACAACCTGCATAATGTTGTTTTAGTAATCTGATGATGTCTACTTGCCTAATGTTCTACATTGGGTACAGACACCATGTTTTCTTTTATATATGTTCTGTGTTCAATTTCAGTGATTGCTCCTTATACGGGAGCGGCTCTGGCTGAACATTTTATGTATCGTGGACAACATACTTTAATAATTTATGATGATCTCTCCAAACAGGCACAATCTTATTGCCAAATGTCTCTTTTATTATACTTTTCATCACAGCATGCCTTTGTATGAATTCTTCTTATGTTGGTTCTGCTTGATCTTTTATCTTACAGGAGGAATGAGCAAGCAAGGTCTACTGCTAAAGATTTCTTGCTTGATTTGCAGAGCGGAAGTTTGGACCTGTGAGTTGCTCTCTGATGCCATAATCTTGTAGTTGCTCAGCCATTGCTTGATTTGATTCTTTTCATCTATGTCATGCAGTGGCCCAGGATTAACTGCTTTACAACCATCCAAATCTGGAAATGGCAGTGATGCAAACTCTGAGGATGAAACAGATTTGACTGGCAAAAGGAAAAGACATGGAAGGGGTACAGGAAAAGAAAATGAGTTGCTTTTTGCTGCACCCAAGGCTCATCCAATTGCTTCTGAACCTCGACGAGTTCAAGTAGATATAGAACAAGCTTTAGCTCTAGTCCGAAAGCTTGACATTGAGAAGGGTATTGAGGAGAATGCTTTGTCTAACAATGATCATGACAAGTCTGATGGGGATAAATCACATGGTGGATCGATGGGGCCAATTATAATTATACGGGGTTTGACAACTGTTAAAGGTCTTGAGGGTATTGAGCTGTTGGATACTCTTATTACATATTTATGGCGTGTCCATGGTGTAGATTACTATGGCATGTCTGAAACGAATGAAGCCAAGGGCCTTCGGCATGTCAGAGTGGACAGCAAGGCTTCTGAGGGATCTAACACGAGTTCAACTGATTGGGAGAATAAGTTTGATATGTTCTGGCAGGAAAGATTGCGTGGTAAGGATCCCTTGGAAATTTTGATAGCCAAGGATAAGATTGATGCAGCAGCTGTTGAGGCTCTAGACCCTTATGTCAGGAAAATAAGAGATGAAAAATATGGTTGGAAGTATGGGTGTGGTGCAAAGGGCTGCACAAAGCTTTTCCATGCTGCTGAGTTTGTTCATAAGCATCTTAAACTCAAACATACGGATCTTGTGATGGAGCTAACCTCAAAAGTTCGAGAGGATCTGTATTTTCAAAATTATATGAAGTATGTATTATGAGTTTCTGTCTTCTAACTAGGGAGATTAGTGATTTGACTAGTTTGAAGAGTTCATCATATATATTTGTTTTCTCTAATGCAGTGACCAAAATGCACCTGGTGGAACACCTGTCATGCAGCAATCTGCTCCGGTAGATCTCTTACATTGATTAGTTCTGGCTATCTTTAGACATAACTCAGTGACTAGCAGAACTAATTGATTTTTTTTTTGAAGAAAATTCACTGATTAATATGCTTTGCTTACATGATTAATTAAGTGATTAGCACTTATGCCACCTTTATTTATTTTTTATTTTTTTTATTTGCATACTTGTGTGTCAAGTTAGCACTATGTATCTTGGACATTCTTTAATTTGTCACCGTAAAGAAGTTTGTTGGCATCATTAGGTTCATCTCCACATCATTTTAAGGGTTGTTATATGGCTTTATTATCTGCTTGTTGGCTCTGTAAACTTTCTTTTAACATGCGGTCTCAAGATCTTTGGCAGATAATTATTATGTTACCCACTTGTTACACTAGCAAGATGTTCAAGGTTTTCATTTTATTTTTATCATGGCTTTTTTTTTAATTTATTTATTTTTTCTCGGGGTGAGGGGTGGGGGTGATGCTGTATGTGAATGAAGATTCTGCCTGCTTGGTTCCATCTATTTTCTGTTTACCTCTATAATTTTGAATTCTTTATTTAAAGGTTTGCAGTTTCCAGATATTGCAAAGGCTGTCCCTGTCTCTTTTACTTCTTCCTCCAGTATGATAAAGCTTTTTTTTTTCCTTATTGGCAAGAGAAGCAGTAAATGAAATGAAGATCCTCTTTTGACATTAATTCTTTCTTGGAATATACTTGTAATTCTGAAGCACTCTTTTACATATAAAAGAATGGAGAACATTGAAGTATTGTGCCTTGTGGGTATGTAATCTACATTTCATATCATTGCAGAAGGATAAAATTAGACGCAGGCCAGCTTTGGATCGGTTAAGAGATGAACGTGGTAATCGTAGAGAGTATGACAGGGCTGAGAGAGATGATGATAGGTATGATAGGACAGATGGCTCACCGAACCGTGATGCAGATGGTGGATCTGAAGGGAAGAACCGTGAAGAGCCAATGCGGGATGCATATGGTGGACAAGGGTTGCATGGCAGTCTTCTCCCTTCTGATATTCCTCCTCCACCAGTACTGATGCCTGTACCTGGTGCTGGGTAAGTTTCATTTTGCAGTTCCTTGTTATGTACCAGGATCTTGGTAGACTTCTCATATCCTTTTCTCTTGTAGCCCATTGGGACCTTTTGTTCCCGCGCCTCCGGAAGTTGCCATGCGTATGCTGAGAGAGCAGGGAGGACCACCTTCCTTTGAAGCAAATGGTGGTCCTCGTGGTAGGAAAGGAATGGTTGGCCCTGTGGTGGGTGGTTCTGCACCACTTCTTTCTGTACCTCCAGCTTTTCGACATGATCCTCGCCGCATACGGAGGTTAGTATTGTTTCTCTTATTAATTTACTAGATGTACTTCATATTAACTATGTTAAATGGCTTGAGATTGTATATTATCTGGAGGTAACTGTATTCCATTTTTGTCCCGTTCCTTCTAGGCACGAGCTTGCAATTTCTACTAATCTCTGTCATATATATGCTTTTGATAATGATTTGATTCTACAAGTCTAATTTGTTTTATCATGATTATTATTATATCTTGTTGGGTTTGTTGCTTTGTTTCGAGTTGTAGAGCTGGTTTAGTAAAAAGAATCTAGTCAATGAAATGCATTCTTTCGAGTTGTAGAGCTGGTTTAGTATTTTTTTTATTTTTGTTGTTTTAAGTGAAATAGGGCCATAAAAGGGTCTGTGAAGGAAATCAAGGGGAATTATCAGAGCTGTATGAAAGAACTCCTTACAGATCCATAAGTGCACTTTGATTTTTTGCCAATCCATCTTTTATGTCTAGTGCTTGAGATAAGATTTTCTGTTATGTGGGCAAAATTCTGAATCCATTTTCTAGGTGTGAAATTTTCAAAGCACAATTACATTCACTATTATCAGGCGAACACATATTTGTTATGCAAGTTTAATTTCCACTCATCTTTATCACTAGTGCCATAGCTAGGAATTTTTGTTAGGAGGTGTGATTCCTATACAGGTTATAAATTATCAAATTTTAATTATATCAATTGCTGAACATCGAGGATCATTGATATCAATCAAGAGTTACATCTTTCTATTCATATTTCATTACCAAGAGAAGAGTGAAAACACATGTTTCTCCTATGCTTATATGATTGCACTTGTGGTATACTTCCATTTATGAATGATTATGTTCCACAGGCTAAAATTGGCAGTTTGATGCTTACTGAAATAATATAAAGGGACAAGAAAAACAGAGAATTGATTGCTTAAGTAGCTTCTGTGAGTGAGCATAAGACATTTATAATAAGCACCTGATTAGGTGCTATATTAAAGCCAATAATCTTTGGGTTCTCTAATTTCTGTCCCTCTCTTTAAGCAAGTGAATTGGTTGCACGAAAAATGTATGAACTTCCATTTGTTATAAAACAAATGGTTCTATGGGTTCCTATATTTGTCCTTTGTCAGAATTAAAACCCTTTTTGAGTTGATCTATTCCTTATTTTGACGGTTCTTTATCTTTCATGGTGTTGTATTTATTTTGTCAAAGACTTCGAAAGTTCTGGTCTCGATGATGGATTTTGTGTGAGAGGAGGATGAAATCTCATGATCTATTGGGATAGAATAATCAATATTGTGAGAAGCCATATACATTGGTTGTTTTCTCTAAATTTATTATTACCTTCATGTTTCAGTTTTTGGGTGCTTCAATCTGTAGAGAGCTTGGTTGTTTGTTTTCTCCTCTTTTTTCTTCATATCAATCATTTTCTTTTTCTGGAGAGGTCATATCAATCCCTTTTCTTTCTCTATTATTATTCCTCCCTTTTCTGCTACCAGAGTTTTCTTTCAGCCGTACTTCATTTCTGCAGTTTTGCAGTAATGTTTTCTGATCAGATTTGCTCTTAGTTTTATCTTTGTCTAGATAGAACAAAACAGATTTTAGTTTAGAAATCACGGTGCACCAGAATTTCTCACAACCTGTAGGTGCTGTCCAGAGTACATGTGCTAGAGTAGAAACTTGCTAGGATCTACCACTGAACAAGTGTTATGATAGTTGGCTAGGCTTGGATTTGCTTGACACAATCACTAGGAGATAGATTCAAAGAGGAAAGCTTTGAGCCTTCGCTGTGTTAAGGATATGGTATAAGTATAGGAACCAACTTTCAAGTTCACTTTGAGCAATCATGATATGAGTTGATTGATCATGACTAATCCCTAGTTGTCTTATTAAAACTCCATTATTTCTTGAGTGTTCTTGGTCGAAGCTCCTCTAATTATCCAATATTTGATATTCTTTTCTTTGTCATCTTTTCTTGATTATTATTAGTTATTACTACTACTATTGGTGGTTGTTGTTGTCGTTGTTTTTCTTCTTTTGAGATGAAGTGAGCTGAGGCCAATTAAAATTTATTTGAAGATAATGGGGTTACTTTTCTTCAATTTTTTGTTAGGCAGAGTTTCTCTTACCTTGCACTTATGACTAATTTCCAGCCTTCTGCATTTCCTTTGTAATGCTGACTGGTGCTTGACGTGATTGCAGTTATCAAGACCTTGATGCTCCTGAGGATGAAGTCACTGTGATAGATTACAGGAGCTTGTAGGGCATCCACTCGAGGATACATCATACATGTTTCCTGTCTGAGTATGGACCTTGAAGCACCACTTTGTAGGCTGTTTTGCTTTTCTCACAGGACTGTAGCTTAATTCTTGTACAGTAATTGCATGACATTTGAGCCTTCACTTGCTCTTTTGGCAAGAGGAAAACGTCATTGCTTTCTGTGTCCTTAATTGGAGTTGGAAACTTGATTACTTGTCTTCAGTGTCTACTTTCCAATTTGTAACTTGGTGGATTTACTTATGTTGCTGTCCGAGTCATCAGATGGAGGAGTATAATGGACATGGACTGCTGTTCCAACTGTGCTCTTGCAATTTAGCTTCCACTTTTTCAGTCAAGTTTTTATGTATTCATTTCAGACCAACCCCTGTCGAACAAAGAGCACTTCCGTGATGATCTAATGTATGTTTTGAGTATTGATGTCTGTAATTTTAGTATATTCTGGAGCAAGATCAGTGAAATATCAAGGTTTGTTAAGATTTATACTAAAGGCGAACCAGAAATTTTTTGATGTTCTTTTAGTATGGATCATGAACCTTATATGTGATGGATGCTCATATGTTTATATATA
The DNA here is from genome assembly GCF_048772165.1 of Typha angustifolia. Taxonomy (NCBI): domain Eukaryota; kingdom Viridiplantae; phylum Streptophyta; class Magnoliopsida; order Poales; family Typhaceae; genus Typha; species Typha angustifolia. The sequence goes on from NC_133251.1 coordinate 6,421,287, forward strand.
TTCCTTTCTTATGTTGCCTTTTGAATATGATAATAAGGTTACTAATGAAATGGTAGTTTGATTGTGTTTGGATGTTACGAGGGAACTAAATTTATTATTGGGCAATTTGCACAAAAGATCTATTAAATTTTGATTTGAAAGTAGGGTTATTTCAGTTTTCTCTACATCAACGGTGGTTGTACCATAAAGCTCATTCTGTTTTTAAAATATATATAAATGGGATATTGTGGTAAGTCCCGGGTATAATAATTAAACAACTTATCTTATTTTGGTATAACAGTTCATTATTTTCTTTCTATCCTGTAACTTTTAAAATATAATTTAATAATAACTTATAATTATTATTTTATTTTTAGATTAGATAATATTTAATTATACATCACGTTGGTTACCGTTGTGATTTCTTCTTTCTTTTTTGTATCTTCTCCTAAATATCGGTCATCTCAGCCATAATTTAAATTTCTCTTTTATCTCTTCTTTGTTTAAGTATTAGTTATCTCACCTATAGTTGAGATTTTATTTTTTATGATTTAGTAAATTTTGCAAAAAAGAAAAGAATATTAAGTCTGCACTCTTTTTCTGCAGTGTAGGTTTATAACTCCACAATACTTTGTAGTGATTTTTTATTTTCTTTAGTGCATGGTTATTTTACATAGAGTGCATAACTATTTTTTCGCAATGCCTTCTTTTTTTTCTAATGCATGGTTATTTTACGTAGAGTGCGAGGTTATAACCCCATAATGTATGATTATTTCCTCATAGTGCATGTATATAGAGTATTTTAAGTCATTAGTTGTAATAAAAAATAGGGATTTTTACAAATCACACCTTACATTTTGCCTATTTTATGATTCGCACCCCGTCTTTGGGGATTTTATAACGCGACCCCTCATTTTTCCTGTAATATTCATTTAACACCCTAACGTTACTTTAGCTAACTGACATTAACCATGTTATATGGTTTATGTGACTCTAGTTCAAAAATTACTAAAATACCCTTAAGAAATCATCTTTAAACCCTAAAATCCCAAAATAGGGTTAAGTTGTCTTTAAACCCTAAAACCCCAAAATGGCATTCAACCAAAAATGATTATAGAAACTAACCCCAAAATCCCAACTTAGGAGGAGTGATGTAGGCTTGGAGAAGCTCTTGTCGTTTGGGCAACTTTGGAAGGCAACTTCCTTCAACCTTCGACTGCTTGGTGTTTTGGTGATGTAGGCTTTGGGAAGCTCTAATTCCAAGCTGTAACCTTCCGACTACAAGCTCCTTCAACTCCGATGGCTTAGTGTTTGGGGAGCTACTGCTTGGGGTTTGGAAGCTTTGAGGTCAGTTTGGCATTTAGGGATGTTCTCCATAGTTTGGGGAGCTATGAGATAATAAATTATAGAGGTTTAAGTTATGAATAAAATTAGAGATGAGTATAAGGGTAATTTAGGAATATTATAAATTATATAATAGATTATAACAGAATATTCTCTTTCTGGTATCATTCTGTTTGATTATAGTTAGGTTAAGTTAACTCAGGGTGTTAAACGAATATTACTATAAAAAGGAAGGGTCGCGTTATAAAATCCCCAAAGACAGGGTGCGAATCACAAAATAGGCAAAAATATAGGGTGTGATTTATAAAAATTCCTAAAAAATAATATCTTTCAGAAAAATACTATTTACTAGTACTTTAACATATATTCAAGGGTTCAAATGCGATTGGGCGTGTTCAAATGCGTTGCGATGAGAACATTGGGATTTTAGGAATTTATTTTGGTTATTTGGGTTAAAATGATGAGCCTCTATAAATATATGGAGGAAACCCTAATTAGAGTTAACCTGATAATTAGATCGGCATTGTTGCTTCTTATCTCCCATCTTCTTGCTCTAACCATTGGTTCCCTCTCTCACTTTCTTTCTTCCACCGTTTAAGTCCTTGGTCAGCTTCCTCTAACTCCTAATGCCCTTCTTCTACAGTAACTTCTTCCCCTTCACACCAAAAGAGTTTTTCTAGTACCTATCTAGCCATTGAAGGGTTAATAAGCTAAGGTTCATCTGACCTTCGGTTACTATTCGGTCGATATCTCATGATCTAGCCATCCAAATCATGCAATCTTAGATTCATTGTAAAGCTCTCTTTAAAGAAGACAACATATCCAAAATTCAGCAAGATCCAACGACTAGATCCTCTGAAATTATCTTCGAAAGTCACATCCTTAAATAGATCCAGAACCGTTACAGATTGGATCAAGCCGGTTCGTAACACATTCTGTTATACTATTTTTGCTTTACTAGCATAGATAGAATTTGATAGTAAAAGAGCATATTAAGTATACAAATGATCTACTATTTCTGATTAAAATAATTACTATTATATTATAGTTTTTAAATTATTATAATTATTGCTATATAAGAGCTAGTGAGATAAAGTGTTTTATTGTTCTAAATAAGTCCAACCACTCTGATTTATTTTTAAAAAGAATTATGACTGATTACAGATAAAAATTATAGTAATTTGATAAATAGTTTATAGACTATTAGTAGAACAGTAATATATTTTGAAAATAATAGTAGAGCTGTCAAAAACTAAATTCAATGTAATACTATGCGTGGACTGCATATGAATTCCTACTATTTATTTAATCGTAAACATAGAACTCAAATTTTATCTCTCTTATTTTTTATGCCATCCTCTAACCAATTATTTTGGAAAGCTCAAGGTACAGGTTTTAAAAAGAAAAGAGATAAAAATTTAAACAGAACCATGTGTACTTGGGGACTCACTATATACTCTGAGAATGTAACACATAAATGTAATAATATTTACAACTTCTCAATGGCATATGTGCAGAGATTATTCCTAACAATCACACACACTCGTACACAAATATATATAAAAATAAAGAGAGAAAAAGAAAAAGAAAAACAAGAAAAAACTAAGGTTTAATGATCTCTAGTTATGCCTAAAATTATTTCTCTTTTGTACTTTAAAACAAGGATGGCCGTGGCACAATGGTGCTAGATCTCTCCTCTCTCGGATGCTAGGGCACGAAACAGGCGGCGATCGGCGGGTGGCGATTAGTGAGCGATGGCGACGGTAACGACAATGGCGATGACGACGATGACTACAATGGCAAATGTGAGTATCTTTTTCTCTCACTCTCTTACGGCACGGCGAGCAAGTGCCACGGCACATGCCGTCGTGCCGTGCCGTGCCGACCGGTGATCGGCACGGTCCGTACCTATGGCACGACCATCGTTGTTTTAAAATATCTCAAAGTAGTTCTTATAATTATGACTAAAATAAAATTATTAGTTTTTCTATTAAATTTAGCTAAATAATATTAAAATAACTTAAATGGTTATATTGTGTTTATTAAAAAAGACATACAAATTTTGATATACTATAATAAAATTATTAAAATAGTCATGATTATACTCGATTAAATTTTAGTCATAAATTTGTTGAGAGAACTTTCAAAGTACACAGAGATTAAATAATTTTAGACAACGTCACTGAGATGAGATAAAATGTATTTAACCCAAAAAATAACAAATAGGAGGAATCTCAGCATTCACCTGCTTCTCTTCCTCCTTTTCCACTATCACCTCCTCTCTCGCTCCCTTCCTTCCTGCTTCGTCTTCTCGTCTTGGATGGAAGCTGCGCTGCGGCGGCAGCGTCAGCAGATTTAATCCATTTAGATGCTTCCATCCCGCTCGTCCTTTCTCCGCCTCCTCTTCTCCTCCTCTTCCTCTTTCCCACGCCCAAAACTCTCCTCTCCCGTCCTCTCCGCTTTCCCTCCCCACTTCACTCAACGAGAAGAACAACACCAACCCGAGGAATCGACGCCGACCACTCCCCCGCCTGAGCTCCGCTATCGCTTCCCGGGAAGTCGTGCTCGGAACCCTTCTCTCCTTCCTCTTCTTCCTCCTCCTCCTCCTCCTCCCGGGGCGTCGTTTAGGGGATTCTCGTCATCTGCTGCTCTCCTCTCGTTTGCCCGCAGTTGGGTTTCACCGTATAGATGTTCTTGGCTACTGCTTTGTTGGGTTTGGTTGGGTTTGTGTAATTTTGTTTTGGATTTGATTTGCAGATTATTCTCTTCGAGTTGCAAAGGTCAAGAGAACAGAATTTGATGACGAGGCCAGGTAAAGATTTTTTTTTTTTGTTTTGTTTCTTGTCTTTTGGGTTTTGTCCAAATTATTGTGCACAAGCCCCTTCTTGTTTTTGTGTTATGCGTCTAGCTTTCTGTTAGATTTTACTTGTATACTTCTAACATACAAATTTTAAAGGAAGCATGCTTTTTAATCATTTTATGAGTTGTATTGTTTAAACAACAAGGTATAACAGTGGAGATGAACTGGATTATAATAAGTTCATGCACCGAAGATATATGAAGGAAAGACTTCTAATTCTAGCTTCTTCTTTATAGCATATATTGAGGTCTTTGTAGACATGCTGTAATAGATGTCATCTAGCTACTGTTGCAGCTGCCTAGTAGTTACTTAATCCAACTTCTTCCTGCCAATTCTTTTGGTTTGTATTGACACCTTCAATAGGTTTATAGTACTTGACTACTTGCATGCAAGAGATTAATGATCTTCAAGATTAATTAGTTGACGCCCTCAAACTAAGCATTCACACTGTCTAAAATTACATGATATATATATATGAATTTTGAGCCAAAGCTCTGCTAATGTAGCCTGCCAACTGGTTTCCCCTTCTCCTCAGTATCTCACAGTTGACGATTTTCTGTTTAACTTCCCCATATTCCTTCACAAAACAAATTTGTTTTGTCGCAAAATCAGGAGACATCCCCTTCATCAAAACCATCTGATTTGTGATAAATTCTTTCCCTTCTGTGTTCAGTTTTGGATCTTTGTTGCACCTTGTGATTATGACATTGCAAAATGAATCCAATTATAATTTATCAGGTGTCCTTTTGTGGATTTTTTGACCAAACTAGCAATTTCCCAAATTTTATTTACTGAAACAGACATCACTTTAAATTTAATGCTAAAATGGGTTTATTTTATCGTTACTATTAGTAAAACGCTGAATTTATTAGCATTACTTTTAGATGAAAACGTCAAAAAGTTCCTTTTATAAAACGCTAAACTATTCAGCGTCTTACTTTTTAGAAAACGCTAAATAGTTAACATTTTCTCAGAAAAAATTGGGAAAAATATTTAAAACAAAAATTAAGAGCTATCTAATTTTGTGATTCTGAGCGCGGTCGCTTGCGGGGAATCGCAATGCCATTCCAACCCATAAATTTTTTTCCATATCTTCGTAACGACATATTTAAAATAGATAATTGAGTACAAAGTTACGACACTTTAAACTTATTCTTTATACTTTTACTTATATTTTTCTCATCTGAAGTTTGATTAAGCTTCGATAAAAATTATTACATTCTTTTTTTTTTTTTTTCGTCTTCATAGTGACATATTATAGTCCAAAATGGACTATTGGTTATAAAGTTATGACTTGAGAAACTGAGTGGTTCATTGTCTTAAATAAAATGTTGAATAGTTAGCGTTTTTAATAATAAGACACTTAATTAGTGTTTTATGTGGAAAAGATAGAATCATCTTTCTCTCGTAAAGTGTTGAAATTTTTCAGCATTTTTCTTTTAATAAAATGCTCATAGGATCAGCATTTTACTTAGAAGTTAAAACATTGGACTCATCTAAAAGTAAAATGATGGACTCATCTAAAAGGAAAATGTTGAACTTATCATCGTTTTACAGACAGCTACAGTAAGAATGATCCGTTTTAGTACTAAATTTGAGATGTGGTTTATTTGGAGAAATAAAGTTTATAAGAGGGTTAGTTTGGTCAAAAACTCTCTTTTTGTGGAGTTACATGAAAATTTTAAATTGAATTTCTCTGGAAGAAGCAGAATTCTTATTACATTTGTAGCCTCCTCTTGAGGTCCCTTATTCTCTGGTTCGGTGGGACAACTGTCTTCACACGTGCTGGCTTCTTCTTACTATCTTACAATTGGATGGCAGGTTGATGAGGTCTTCTAGGTGAGGACATTATAGTTTGTACCAGAGAGGGCACGTATATCATGGAACATCTTATCTTATCCTTTTTTCCAATCTGGTCTGTGCTTTTATAGATAAGTTTGAAAGTTGGTGCTAGCAGAAGTCATAACTAAGAGCCTTTGAAATTCGCAGTCTGACAGACGACTTCTTTTATTTTAAGTCAAGCTCCTACTTGGAAAATTATGACAAGAAGTGGGAAAGGTACGAAGAGAGTCATACATTTTAGTGGGAAAAATGAAAAAAGGTTGACTTGTCTGCTGAGGCCAACACAAGGATGAAATCTTTTGGGTTCACGGACTTGGCAATTAATTACATATGCTTTATGGTGTGTGGATTAGGAAGTTCCTCAAACCCTAATGGTGGAGCCATGTGCATTGGGACACCCATTTTAGTATTTACATCCAACTTGTAGTTTTTAGTTGATCGGCAATAACTGTTGAATAGATTACTTAGACCATATAGTTGGCAATGACTAGATTATTGGAATCCCGATTGCACGATCGCCTTCTATTTTTACACTTAAGAGCGCACATACACGTCGTGGCATCCCTTAGTTGTTTTCAGTGGTCATGCATGACATGCAACTGCCCTTTTATAGATATTCACCTCCAACATGGATGCATGATATAGATAAAAAATCACAGGTGTCACGAGGGGAGCTCTTGAAACACAAGGATACAAATATGCTTGGGGTAGGCAATATGCACACAGACACATGCATATGTATGCATATAAATAGGGGAACATATGCTTCTACTTTAGAATAATACATTTGACTATGCTTTTATTTATTTAATAGAGAATTTTCTGTTGTAACTTGTAAGAGTATCTAGACAAGCACATGACAATTCATTAGCAAAAACTTTTCGTAATAGATTATCTAAAATACTGTCTTAGATGTACTACACTGTAAGAACAAATAAGACAATTCCATTTGAAAATTATAAGAGTTGAGATTGTGGCATGCAATCTAAGTTGGGTCTTATTCAAATTCGTAAAACATCTGCCAAAAGGTAACATCTATCAAATTTTAGCACCAAAAAAAAAAAAAAAACAAAACTCTGCAACCTAACTGGAAATGAATAGAGGTAGTTCATTTCGGATTATCTGATCTTCTTAAGATGTGTCGTTATACATTTCTTGAGTTTCTCCTTCCATTAGCTAACTGTTAATCAAATGACTTAGTTCAGCCAACAAGCAGTTAACACAGCATTGTGGTGCAACTTTCTTGTCTTCTCTCTCAAGTTTGGGGTGTGGTTTGCGACTTCTAGTCATGTTATGTTAGCTGAACTGGTGCACTCAATTGCTGATTTTGCAAACCAGGTATTTGTGGCTTTTGGCATGAGATAATCTACACATTTCAGCATACCCTCATTCTCTGAGATTGCATCTAGTTTTCTCAATATTCCATCCTTATTACAGATCAAAGGTTTTAACTCTTTTGATATTTTAGGCCCTTCTTGCTTACGGTTTGAGTAGCTCGAGGCGTGCTCCTGATGCTATGCACCCGTGAGTTTTTCTAACTACTTATTATTTGTCATTTATCTTTAAGTTGAATGTTTATTGATTTTAGGAGCTGATAGACAAATGTCTTGTCATTACTCATGAGCTATTAATATTTCCTTTATTTTGTCTACAGTTATGGCTATTCTAAAGAAAGGTTTGTTTGGTCCTTGATATCTGCTGTGGGTATCTTTTGCCTGGGTTCTGGTGCCACAATTGTGCATGGATTTCAGAACTTGTGGAGCTCTCACGTATGTTTTGTTAAAAACATTATTTAATTGTGAAAATTGTGTGCACCAGAATGGACTAGCCTCTTTCTTGCCTAGTAAAGTTTTTTCATAAAAATATTAGTACCTTCTCTCAGTCTTTTGTCTGGAATTTTGGACAGCTGCCTGAAAATATTCATTATGCTGCCCTAGTTATTGGTGGATCATTTCTTATTGAAGGTAAAACCTATAAAGCTAAATTGTCTTCTTTTGGCAGTTCAATTGGTGACTAATTCTAAAATTTTGACAGGTGCTTCACTGCTTGTTGCTATCAAAGCTGTCAAGAAAGGTGCCGCTTCAGAAGGAATGACAATGTGGGACTATGTTTGGCGTGGTCATGATCCAACTTCAGTTGCTGTAATGGCAGAGGTAGTTAAATGTATCTACTACATCATAGCATACCTGTTCTGCATTAATTGGTTTTTACTTAATGCTGCTTTTTTCCCCAACCAATTTATGTTTGATTTAGTATCAACTTATGTATTTATTTGTTTATTTCATACTGCTTCTTCCATCTGTTTTCTCTTGACTGCAATCTGTTGATGTTATGTTCATATATGATCTTCACCTAGTTGTTATTATGTAGGATGGTGCTGCTGTTACAGGTCTTGCTATCGCTGCAGCATCATTGGTGGCTGTTCAGACCACAGGAAATGCTATATATGACCCAGTTGGTTCCATCATAGTTGGGAATTTGCTTGGAATGGTATGCTTTCTTTCATTATTGATAGATATATTTGAAAGTTCTATAGCTCTTAAGTCGACTATATTACTTCCAATGTTAATAATTGGCCACCTATTTGTAAGATTTGATTGACTAAATTGATGAAAGGTTGGCAAACTTGCTTATAGTGACCACTCTAGAATAAATTTGCTCTAAGTAGTTACTTTAATTATGTATATTTATATCTAGTCAGAGGTTTTCAGTGTTAAAGAAAAGAGTTAATCTCCAACTGATAGAATGTACAGCCAGCTTAGTTCCTCTTTTTTTCATAGTCATATGAAAATTTATCATGCAAGACCACTTTGATGAATGTGTTTCCTCTTGGTTGTTATGCGTAACTGGTAGTCTTTTGCTATTGCACTGATAACTCTCTTGATGCATTAGTCTTGGTGTCTTGCTATCTGAGATGATGATATCCTTCTATCGTTTATATCAGGGGCTGCCTCCTCATCTTATGCAAGTGTTATTTTATTTAGTTTTTTGTTTCTTCTTCTTCTTTCTTCTTTGACCAAGTAAAGTTTGTCAGTATTAGATCTGAGATGACTCCTCCTCTCTCTGCCCCCCCCCACCCATTTCCATTCTTGATCATTTGTATTTGGATAGATAAAAGTGCAAGCATCAGTTTGTAACACATTGCTTTCTTTCCAAACCCTAAACCCTGAACCCAGTCATTCTATTGAAGAAACAGTAAAACAGGGGGCATGCAAACAAGCAAGTAAATAAGGAAATGCTCTAAACTCTTTTTCTACTTTTCCTACTCCTCTCCCTTTCTTCATCCATTTGCTCAATCATTTTGAAGTGTAACGCAAGGTAGGATGAAGTCAAAAAGATCTCTTCTGGCTTTAATCTGCCTCAAAAGCTCTAGTCAGCTGGGAAGGATGTTATCTCCAGTCTCAACTACTACCAGGCTATAGAGAGCTATGTTGGATAGTTGTCTGATGAAGCAGCTACTGGGAGTTTGTGCAACACTAAATTTCATTATTTCTGAACATGTCCAGCTACTAGTACATATGTAAGTAGCACCTGTAGGTTCACCTACTGTAACAGCATCACCAGATTATCTTCCTTGCAAATGTGTTGCTAGCATTGATCAGAGGCAGGCCACTTTAAAGAGATTAGGAACTTGATTTTGATTGTAGTTAGGTGCATTTGTGATAAATAAAAATTATTATCTTATTTATTTTAGACAACTTGATGGTATTATGAAAAATACCCCTTGAAACTGCTTATCTTGGGGATTAGGTTACCAACTTAGGAAATATATAAGTTTCGTTTCAAATCTTAGTTTTCAAGCCTAGCTATTTTAAAATTGTTGCTTGTTGCATTTTTTTTTTTCTATTTTTAGAACCCTACTAGTTTTTAAGTTCCTTCTTTAGCAAGAGTCCTATTTTAAGTATACCGTAATAACTTGGAGATTAAGACAATACTTGTATTGGCATATAGACTGGTTGTGGTGTTTTGGGGGTTTTAAATTCTAATGCATGTAGTTGATTTGTTTAGTACACCTGGCCAAGATCTGGTTGTTATCCCCTATCAACTCTCCTTCAGTATCTCTTTGATTTCTTATAACTTATCATGATCTTTCCTAATCGCATCTACCATCACTTTTGATGCAACAAAATTTTAGTTACAAAAAGAGCAACAATGCAATGATCAAGTGGGAAAAATGCTAGTTGTTCTATTATTGTTATGAAGAGTGAAATGCTTGAAAAAATGAAAGTTTTTTCTTAATCCCTCTATCATATGTATTATCTTCTGATGGAAAGAAATTTTGGTTATTAAAAGAGCAAACAACATAATGATCAAAAGAAAAAAGTTTTAACAGTTGTTCTATTACTGTTCTGAATGGTGGAAGGCTTGGAAAAGTTGACAGTTGTTTTACGATTGTTATTCAATTAACTGTCTTAGAATTGGTGCCATTTTTTATAACCAAAAATTAAGAAATAAAAAATAAACAATTGCGGACTTGATAACAATTAAGGAGCTAGTTGGTGAGTAAAGTAATCAAACTTCTTGCTTTTAGTTTTGGCCATGCAACCAGGACCTATTCCTCCAGGAAAATCTCTAGACATGCGTATAGTCTACAAATGTGCACATTAGGAATTCTAAGCCCAGCCCAGCTCATTGGGTTGGTTAGCGTTTCGCTTAGACCTTTGACTCCATCTTACAAATATGTTCTACTATGATTTGTTTGTCGCAACACTACTCTTCAGGTGGAAATAAATATTATCATCAATGTTTAGTCAAGCCTAGAGGTAGACTCCCTGACCTGCTAGCTTTTATACTTTGTTAATCTAGTACAACCAAATACAAAATTCTTTGAGTACTAATGGAAATCAAGAACTGCTGCATATTTTGTTACGATTATGCGCAGTGTACTTCAGAATAAAAGAGCTGAGGTTACTTTTCTTCTTTGCCTCTCCGAATATTTTGCCTCCTTTTATGTTAATGCTTCAACGTTCAAAGCATCTAGTCTATGATTGTAATCATTAAATTATGTGTTGCAGGTTGCTATATTTCTTATTCAGAGAAACAGACATGCTTTAATTGGTAGGGCAATTGATGATTATGACATGGAAAGAGTTCTTCAGTTTTTGAAGTCTGACCCGGTGAACTTGATAAAACAAATTATTCAAGTGCGTTTTTTCACATTTTTGAGAATTTTGTAATCTAACGTTACGTTTGCCATAGGTTGTTGATGCTCTATATGATTGCAAAAGCGAGGTAATTGGGCCAGGATTCTTTAGATTCAAAGCAGAGATAGGTATCATTTTCTGATAAGTTCATTTCTTTTAGTGATTCATATAATTTAAGATTTTTTGTATATTTTTTAGGCATGAGTTTATTGTTGATGATAACATTGTGACCAGGGTTTGAAAAATTGGGATCGGAATCGGTCATATCGGTCGCCTAGATTGGATCAGACTTTTTTAATTATGTAAATTCTAAATATTATTTAAAAATATTGGAAAATCTTTGAAAATTTAGAAAAAATGACAAAAAATAAAAAATAAAGAAAAAAAACTATGGTGTAGTGAACATTGAAAAGAAAAGAGATTAGAGAGAGAGTAGAAGAAAACTAAATAAAAGAAAGAAAAACTTTGGTGCAGTGAAGAAGAAGAAGAAAAGAGAAGAAAACGAAAGAGAGTTGAAGAAATGAAAAAACTAAGAGAGAAATAAAATTAAAAAATTATATACCGGAGTTGGTCGGAGTTAGATCTCTCCATAAGAGAAATAATGACTATATGGTAAAAAGAGAAAAAAAAAAGAGTTTGAATCGGGATTGGGTTTCGCTCTTGTTAACCATGAATACAAGTTTTAGTAAATTAAGTCATAAAAATGGAGAAGGAATCATTCTTGATGGACAAGTACCTAAAAAGGATTATTTACTTTGGATCTATAGTTCAATAGCGAGTGGAGCTTGATCTTGCACATAGAATTTCAGCAGGATGCCAGGATGGTTAAAATGAAGAAGTGTCTCTAGTGTACTATGTGATCATCACACACCTCATAATTTGAAAGGAGATTTTGCTTTAGACACCTATAAACCTATTAATATAGATCTAAATGTTGGCCAGCTAGAAAACAACATAGTCAAAAGTTGAGTGTTGCTGAGATGAGGATGTTAAGGTGGATGAATGGTGTTACTAGAAAAGATGAATTAAGGAACAATATTGTTATAGAAAAGTTAGCGGTCACACCCATAAAGGAAATAGAATAAGATGCTTTTGACTTTTTGATAAGGAGAATCACGATTGAGCTCTGGAAAGAAACCATGTAGTGCTTTACTACGAAGGATTGATTCATTCAAATAAAAAGCTCCTTGAGAGGGAGGGAGGACTAAAATAACATGAGAGGAATTAGTAAGAACTAAGAATAGATACGCTAATACTTGATTTAGCACAAAGTGATGACCTAAATAGATATGGATGGACATAGTTTGTGAACGGAGTTTGAGTACGTAAAATTTTTGTGGAACTTTGATAAGCTTTGCATGCCTTGCAGTTAGCAGGATGAAGGTGCCTTTTGCTTGGTATATTAACACTATTATTCCTTTATGTGGTTAGCCTTTCTCTTACTTCCTATGATTTTGATAGGACCTACATTAAATTTGAACTTTCCCTTCATGTGACATTTTGATGATTGGTTCCAAGGCAAAAGGGTTTATAGGAGTGTCTACCCGTGATTTCTAATTAAAGAGTGGATTTCTGAAGTGGTTAGACCTGTTTGATTATTCTCAAGCAGTTTTGGAGGGTGCTGTCCCTCTCTCAATTGTAACTGAGCTCGTAGAAGTTTTATGACTTTTTTCTAGAATTATTTATTTAATTAATTTTCAATAATTGTCTCATTTCCTATATGGGTTCCTATATAAATGCCACAAACTCATTAGTTGTGTTATATGCGGCAGATTTCAATGGGGTAGTACTGGTACAAAATTATTTGGAAAGAACTGGACGTGGGGAATGGGCAAAACAGGTATTGTATTTGTTTATGTTCATATTATGTTCTTTATTACTTTAGAATGTCTACCCCTTGAATTGATATGATCATACGAACCTTGTAAGCCAGGAGTATAATGCTACCAATACGGAGAGGAGTATTTGTGTACTTATGTATGTTTTTGACTTTTAGTACTTAACAGTTCTGATGAACTTTATAAAATCCTCTCAGCTGTATGGTACAATGTTTGACAATGAAGTATCCAGGTGTATGTAAGAGGCTCTTGGTTCATGAGACTAAGGATAGTAGGTTTAAAGGTTTTCAATCATAGAACAGAACTAAAATGGAGAGGCTCTTGGTTCATCAGACCAAGGACAGTAGCTTTAAAGGTTTTTAATAGTAGAACAGGGAACTAAAATGATTTACTTGCTACTTACGGCGAGCCATAATGTACGTCTGACCATGGATTAGATATATTTTCAATTTCCATGATTAGTACTAGTACGTTAGGTACAGTACATGTGCTTCTGGTAGCAGTGGAACAATGTGCAAACTCCCTGCCTTCAAATGCCATTCTGAGCAGTAGATTGCTACTGCCTTAATGTCGTTATTGTAGAGTTGGTTACAAATAATTGGAATAGTTTTACTACTAGTACATTAAGAACATTATATGTGCTTGTCATTGCAGTGGAACAATATGCTATTTCCCTGCATTCAAATGCCATTCCGGGCAGTAAATTGCTAGTGCCTTTCTTGATGTTGTTGTAAAGTGAGTTAGTTCTTAATAGTTGGGGTAGTTTTATGACCACAATTATGTTTTGGAAATTAAATTGTTTTATTATCCAATACTCTTAATTTTGCTATGTAATGATTCTATTGTTCTAGTCGGAAATTGGAATCTTGTGCTGTGGCACACATCAAAGGATTTCTTGATAATAGTATGTATAAAGATGTAAACTGAAATTTAGGTTACAGCTTCTACATTGCTTCTTGCCGTTGGGGAAAACATAGTTGTATTTCACTTGGGGATCACTCTTCTCCTAGTACATTATGCAAAATTGTAGTCTTGTAGCTTGTAAGTAATGGGTACTACTTGGCCAATATGTACTAGTGCAACCAAAATGTCCCTAATTTATTTTTTACATTGATTCTAGGATTAGCTGCTGATATTAGTACAAGTTTCATTCAGAATTTGAACAGAATGTCCAGTTTCTATAGAAGCCTTAAACAAATAACCAAACTAACCATCAATTGTTGGTGATATCAACAGTTTCGAGAAGCTGCATTGTCCAAGGATGATACAGCTCTATTTAAGGTCATGGCTAATTATGGTAGGTGATGTCAACAGTCTCAGTTTTTAAGCTTCTTGGCATGAATCATATAAGATTTTGTTTGTGTAGGTGAAGATGTCGTTGAAGCTTTGGGAAGCGAGGTGGATCGGCTTGAATCAGAGATTCAAAAAATTGTTCCAGGGATAAGACATGTGGATATTGAGGCACACAATCCGGAGGGAGTCTTTAAATAGTTCCAAATTTTGCGGCCAACATAGCATATTCAATATTCAATATGGTTTATTTTCAATTGATAGATTGATTACCAATTCAATCATGAACCTTGCTTACATTAAGTCTCGTGATTTCTTTGAGGCGAATTGAGGATCCATTGACTTTTGCCGAAGGTAATCTGATCATTGCAACAACAAAAATATGGTGTGTGATTATAGTTAAAGAAGGCATCAAAACCAAATTTCCACTGTTCATAGACTGAGACATCTCTATGTACAATCGTCTAATTACGGATTTTATGCAATCTGTTTTCTTCTGGCACATTTTTGCGTCATTATTGGTCATAAGGATGATAATGTACCAAAGATCATATATCCATAGCATAGTGGTGGTTTACATTACAAGAATTTTAAACAGCACCTTGCATGGTATGCATGTTAAATGGTATGCAAATTTTAGATTGGGCCAAACTTTGTTGTTATATTCTCCTCTCTTTCAAAGAAGGGAACAAAAAAAAGTTTAAATACAAGCCTCTACTCAGGTAACACCATTTATTACTTGAGATGTCTAGCATCAAATTAGCTGTACCTTGGCCGTGCAATATATTACTAGGAGAAATTAGACAACCAAATGACGTGGTGTGTTTGTGCGTGTGTGCATGCGTGTGTCGAGATGGAAATTATCATATTACTAATGCGAAGCATCAATTCTCTTGTGAAGACTGCAGTGCAACAAAAGCCACCTTCAGTCATTATACTAGCAGATCATCTTCTCTTAACACTATGCTATTTTACAATCACAACAAGATATAATTCCCAAGTGAAAGAGATCCTTATTCCGTAAGAAAAAGAAAAAGAAAAAGAAAAGGTAATTGGTTGCGCTTGGACATTATTGGTTTATCTGTGAACAAATCTCAGAATAGATTTGGGAAATGGTTGAACTCAAGAAATGTTCTCTCTAGAGTTACACTATCCTGCTGTGGACCAAAGTTTGTGACCTCAGTTGGCTGCTGTTGAGCTGTGTACATTGCAATCTGAGCTTGAGTCCTTGCAAGCTCACGTTGGTTCATGTAGATCTCCTGCTGCAAGAGATTGATCACGCCGACGCTCCCGTAGACCGGATCTTGAACACGCCAGTAGGCTTCCGATGCGATGGCATCTGCCGCTTGCGCTCGCTGATCGACTGGAAGTTGCTGCAGAAGAAGAGAATTACAAGAAAAATGTAGATTTTTTTTCTTTGATCTATTCGCCTAAGTATGATAACACACAAGCTAATGAGAAGAGAGATAAGAGAGAGAATTATGTATATGTATATGTATACGTAAGTACCTGGAGCATTCTTGTCACATTGCTTGCCCCAAAGATCTTATGGACACAAGCAAATCTTTGAGGGAGAGAAGCAGGGAAGTATGGCGAGAGAATGCAATCCTCAGCGCATCTCCTCCTTAGATACTTGCATGCAGCACACCTCCTAGGATTGGAGTCATTGGAGGATAAGTTGGAGTAGGAGGTAGACATATATGGCCGGCCCACTTGGGTAGTACGTACGAAGAATCCAACGTTAGATTTTGAGAAGATAAGAGTGGGATTTCATGGAGCTTTAGAAAATCTTGTAAGATTTCTTATTATCTTTGTGTGCTGGTACTTATAGTTAGTGAGTATGAGAGGGAGGGAGGTCATATAAGGAATATCCAACGGCTAGTATAATTCAAACGTGGTGGGAGAGAAAGGAATGGAGAGGAATTTTCCATCGTTTTGGAAACTTTCCCGGTTTATATCCTACAATTTAACTTCTAAAAAAATTTGTTGAGCTAAGATTACTTGAATTTCTATTGAAAAAATTTTCAAGTTTGTACCAAGAATTTGGTTGGTCAAAAGAATTTGGTTTTATTGAGATTTGAAAATTCTGGATTCTACTCAAATGCTTATGAAATGGAAAATCTAGTTTCTAGATGTCGTGCCAATCTGTTATTTTCCTCCAACAGTTCTTTTATTGTAATCTACAAAATCAAACAATCTACGGAACTCTTTTTATCTTCCCTTTTCTTTATAGGATTTACTAGCATCTTCTTGTAATGGAGAATTTGAAATAGAATCTTTCTCATATCTGTGCATCTTTTTGAGTATTGTAGCTTGTTCCTACCTGCACTGATATCTAATGTTGGTACGTGCAAAGAACGGTGATGCAAAAAAATATATACTACCAAGAAAAGGATTATGTTGTCTATGTGCAAGCTTAAGCGCGTAGTTACTCTAATAAGAGAGCTGAGTAAGATGTTTATGAGCAGCTTGCTAGTTTCCTTGATTAGTGTAACACCCGTGTTACAAAAAAAAAAATAGCGCACGCGCCATACGCGTGCACTCTAACCGCAGTGCATGCGCTTGGCGCGTGTGCTCACTTCTTCTTCCTAACTGCGAGAGGTGGGAGAGAAGTGCGTCGGAGCGGAGTTACTCCACTCCGTTGCCCTCTCCGCCTCATCTCTATTTAAACTCCATCACCTCTTCCCTTTGAGTTTCTCTTCTTTTCGCAATTCCTCTTTCTCGCTCTTTCTTTCTCTCTTTTATCTTCCGAGCTGCCGAAGACCTTGTCGCGGACAGCGAGTCACCGGAGCGCTGGTAGCCAACCAAAACCCCCTCATCCTAATTTACGGGTTAGCCTCTATCTCCCCCTTAATTTAATTTGAATTTTTCCTAGTAAATCATGATTAATTATGCATTTATTTATTACTGCCTTCATCGGAGAAATTCGCCGGCCGGCGACCTCAGGTCGACTACCCACCGGTCTGGAGAGTTTCCCCGCTTCAACCCCTTGCCGTGGGTACCCAATTTGGGTACCCACGAGGCGCGAGGGAGGTGATGCCATGTCGCCTCCCACCGCCAGGTTACTAGGTCACAAGCCTCCACCACCGGCGGTGGTGGCCTCGCTCGTCAGCCTCGATTAACTCATCTCTTCACTTGGAAGAGATGGGTACTCGGGATGAGGGCTTCGAGCCCATCTTGCACTGAACTAGGAAGCTCCATGGCCGCCGGCCATGGAGTTCCTCAATTCTGTGGCCGGTGGTTCAAAACCCTCTTGCACCCAAGTCGACTTGTCGACTTGGGGAGGAGTTATTGGGGCTGAGCTGCCGGCGACGGGGATCACCGACAGCAGCCCTGCTCTGAAGTTTGAACTGTGTGGGGGTTGATCAAACCCTCACCGGTTGTGTTGGCTATGGGGTGGGCCGCAGCCCACGTCGGTAGCCAGTAGTGGACTGGGCCTGTAAGCCCAGTCCACCCGACTTGTGCTGCCCACGCCCGTAGCTAGTGGTGGGCTGGGCTTGTGAGCCCAGTCCACCTGACCTTGTGGATCTCGTAATTAGGGTGAGCCCAGTCCACCCCAAAATTCTATGTGGCTAATTTGGTGCCCACCCGATATTTGGGCAACTACCGTGTGGGCCGAGGCCCACACCTGTAGCTAGCCACCTTTTGGCCTTGTGGACTGTGGGTAGGCCCACAGCCCACTTCCCTAGCATAATGCTGACTGGGCCTTGAGCCCAATCTAGTCTACCACCTCCAGTCTAGTGCGCTGCAGGTAAGTCAGCAGCACACTTTCTCACCTAAGCATGCTGGGCCTTGAGCCCAGCCCAACTTTTAGACCATAGACTAATTTATTATTAGTCTTTTATTTTCTTAATTCTGTTAGCTACATAAATTGTATTTATTTTATTTTTTTTCTCAACCATGTTATTAATAAAATTAGGATTAATACATAATTAAAATAGGTATTTGAATTTATTAGCCTTTTCAATTATTTTTGGCACTTGCAAATGTGAATGACTCTAATTTTACCATAAATGACTATTTTAAATTAATATAAAATAATATATTCGGACCTAGAGAATCAAACTTAATTCATACAAAAAGGTAGTTAGTCCTATAAGTTCATTATTCTTATGTTTGTTTTATCTATAAATTATTAGACCTATTACTGTACGGGGAGGATCTTGAAATTCAGGAGGGACCGACTGATTAGGAGAGAGACGGATTTCAGAGATATCCCTGGCAAGTAGAACCCTATATTAGTCTATGAAAAATGTATACTTATGTCATTTCTTACCTGCATTAATTAAATGTCATTTCTTACTGGTAATAATTACATATTATTTCATGCTTGTATTAATTAGATGTCAATTCTTACTTGCTTCATTAACTACTTATTGCACATGTATGATAGGCTTTATGCATGGTTTATAATACATGTTATTTTGATGATCATGATGTAATAAATAATAGAGGTCATGGCACCACGTGCACGTATCATTGTTAGTCAAGTCCCAACTAGACAGTGCCCCTCTCACTCACTCAACCCGAGGTTAAGGGTAGAGTGTATCATATAGTATTATATTAGCGGTCTACATCTGAGGTCGTTAGCTGGTGGAGCATTCAGGTGATTACACCGCCCTAGTTGGAGACTAGTCTAGTATGATATTAGTAAAGATGATTTGAGAGGTAGGGTTATAGTTCTAGCGGTACTCGAGGATGTAGGGTCAGGGCGTCTATCGAGCTGTGTGCTCTTAACCGTCGTATGCGATGATTCTGCTCTGTGCGATGATTTAGCTATAAGTAATGAATCTGCTGCGTGTGATGATTTACTAGAGCGGTGTTGATGGGCCTACGACTGAAGTCCTTAGTCTGATGACCATAGACAATCGGTCATATGCAGCGTCGCTAGGCATGTATGGGCGATAATACTGCTAAATGACTAGTCCCCCTCGATACTATGTTGTTTTGTGAGACATGTTATTAGTGACTCAGTTTCTGTGTGGATTTTTATGTAATTAAGCTATGATGATGAAAGTTATTAAAAGTTATACTGTACACATTTTCTTGATATATTTATGGATTTGCATTTCTATTTATCATGCAATATAATATTCATAGATTACTATTGAATTTTACTTGCTGGGCCCCCTTCTCACCGCCATTTTGGTGGAAATATTTCAGAGCTGATTTTGGAGGACGTGGATATCGAGGAGTAGCAGATTCATTTCCCCTATTTAGTATTATTTATTATGTTATTTCTAGTTAGACTTAGCTCCTGCGAGGGTATTTATGTTTAAAATTTGTGATTGGATTTGTATTCCTAGAGGCTTATTGAGGCTTGTGATATTGTAACTTTGGATTATTTATTGGATTATTATGGTATTTCTAAACTTGTCCAGATACTTTGTGAGATTATTTCACTGATAGGTCACGTGAGAATCACGTGAAAATTCTCCACGTGAGGATCACGTGATTTTTAGAAGTGGGTGTTTCAATTAGATAATTAGATAAGCAGGCTTTATATCCAAAATTTTAGCTAAGGATTTATATAGATGATCTCCAGATGTACATATATGAGATCTCTTGAATCTTTGTTGATGGATTTATACATATAGTGAGTGAATAATAGAGAGAGGAAGGCCAAATAAGGAAGTGTCCAACGGCTAGGAGAATTCAAAATGTGGTGGGAGAGAATTAACTTTCATTCTTTAGTTTGGGACTTTAATTCCCGGTTTATATTCTACTTTTTAACACCTTAAAACCAGTGGCTAGGATTAGGTTAGACAATTATTATTTCTGTCCTGCTATATATTAATCATCTAAGGTAAGCCAGCTAGATACCAATTGTGAGGATGTTTAAGGGGGGAAACTTAGTAGGTAGAACTGATAAAATAATCCTGAGAATTACCGGTTACACGATTAAGTTTATACTATCACAATCGTCATAGCACACTATATATCATCAACACAAATCAACATAAATTAATATGATGCAATATATATAGATATAATTTTGCGTGGGCTTCTTCTAATAAGGCCGGGCTCCGACGTAGTTCCCCGGCGGGTAGTACTCGCAGACCATGAACGAATCGCCGCTGTTGCATACGATCTTGGCACACCCGAGCCGCTTCGTGGTGCGCCAGACGATCTGCGTGTAGTGGCTGCACTCTTCGCCGGAGCACGAGTTGGTGTCGTAGTGGTACCACTGCTTCTCCGCCACCCACGCCGCCACCGCGTCAGCCGCGCTCCACCGACGCCCTTGCCCCCAGAATATGTTCTCCCCGTAGGCGTACCCCGGCGAGTGGTCCAGCTGGCAGTCCCCGCGCCGTTGCGCCGCGTAGGCCTTGGCGTACCAGGCGAGCTTTGTGTCCCACGTCAGCGGCGGCACGCCGACCTGCTGCCTGGCGGCGTTGTGGGCCGAGACGAACTGGCTGATGACGACCGACGGGGAGGTGGCGCAGAGGGTAGTGGTATGGGTGAGGGAGAGGATGGTTAGTAGTAGGATGAGAGAGGAAGAGGAGGATAAAGCCATTTAATTGCACTAAGAATTTAATGTATATTAATGTAGGGATGAGGAGGCATTCATATACAGGATGGCATTTAAATTTAGATAGATATATATAGAAGTGTTGGACTGTTTGCTGATGAGGTGGAGTGTGCTTAGACGTTGCTCTTTCTTGAGAATGTTTTGGTAATGGACATTGCACTTAATCTTTTTGATTAGAGTGCACATAAGACGGCGGATTATATTATATATCATAGCTTAACGATGGCAGTTAGTAGGCAGGCTAGTAGATTTAGCTACGTATGTACATGGATAAATTATGTAGGCTAACAGCTAGCTCATGCTAATATAAGGTTTGGAAAAGGAAAGATGAATGCCATGACGTATATATGATTTTATCTCCTATTCCTTGGGGATAGATAGCGAAATTTTTACCTTATATACATTGGGAACTTAACGTGCCTAAGTTATACGGGTGCCGCTGGGTTAATTCTCTTTAGCCATCTGATAGTAGATTACTATCTCGTTGGCTTATCAGATATCTATATTCATCTAATAGAAGTACTTAAATTTCAAGACCATATCTATTTACATAAAGCATCAAAAATATTTATTCTGTTAGTTATTTATCTAATTTTTTTATTAGAAAAATATCACATGACTGTTGCCTAATTAACTTTACGCAATGTAGGGATTATTTTACTCATTTTTTAGAGAAAAAAAAATTAAGAATAATTAAAAATAAGATGGTAATTTGATATTTTCTTTTTACACTATTAAAACATGAGAGATTAGATAGTTGAAGCGCTATATAAAAAAAGAATCTATAGAGTCTAAGTGTAGTTCTTAACTCATGACAGTTAGTCAACCAGTACTTCCTCAAAAATTAGTCAATGCGTACAAATTCGTGATAGACGTTTGTATATAGTATATATCAGCGTCCCTTGCTTTAAGGGATTTGGTTGTACATTTGCTACGTGCTATAAATTTCCTTCTATTTGCTACAAGTTATGATGTCACGTGTGATTTGGAACAGCGAGAAGCATAGATTGGGGAGCAAGGCTTGGAGTGGACGGTCGAGATTGCGTGAGTCGCAAGCTTTTATATATATATAGATATAGGTTATATTTTTTATTTTATTTTATAAATTTATTAACCCTCCAAGTTTAATTTAAATTATGTTGGAGTTTATTTATCAAGGCCGAATGATCAATAATTGAAGCATGATGCTTTGACATAGATTCGAAGTTAATGTTAAGCCAAACTTAAATTAAACTCTGCTTGATTAAGCTGAGTTCGATGAGACCCCACGATTAATAAATTAAGATCCATTAGAAACTTAAATCCTGGTCACGTCTTTAAAACTTTTCTATTGACCGCGTGTGTGGAATATATTGCACAATCTTGTTGGTTAAGAAGCCAAAAATAATACTAGTTTTTTTTTTCTTTAATCTTGAATAATACTAAGTCATACAAGTGTATGTTCTAATCAACTTAGGAAATAGTAGAGAATTGCTACAAGTTGAAGCACTCCGCCAGTTGCACTCAATCTAGGAGAATTCAAATGTGGTGGTGGGAGATAAAGGAATGGAGAGAATTAATTTCCCTTCTCTAGGAAATTTTCCCATATCTAATGATATCCTTAGAAGCAAACAAATAGAAGTTTCTGTAATCCAATTCTGCAGTTTTGAAAAGGATACAGCATGTTTGATAACATATAGCTATGAAAATTTATCATGCAGGACTAATTTGATCTATTTGTTTCCTTTTGGTAGTGTGCAGCGGGTGGTCGGTTTTTAGTATTGCACTCTATATATATATAGACATGATTATCGAGCGGGCTGAGCTGGATTCAGGCAGGGTTTTTCGGGCCAATCGAGTTTAAATATTTGTTCATGGCCCGACTCATCAATCACTCGGGCCGAGCTATAATAGTTTAGCCAGTTACTGTTCGTTGGCCCGTGAGAGATCGGACTAGCCGGTCGAGCTGGATCGGCCCGACCCACCAATCATTTGGCCCAACTCACATTTTAGTTATTTTTAGAATTTTTTTAACTACTAGCTTATTTAAAAAAAAATATTTATGTTCCTAGATTTAAAAAAAAATTTAAAAAATTTAAATGTGTGCTTAAGAAAAATGTAAAATGATAAGGTACCAACTTTTTAGTTGGTTTTTACTGTAACAGAATGGGTAAATATTATAGCAGAATGAGCCTAGTTACGGGCTAAACGGGCGGACTTCCGGGCTGGGTGGGGCGGGTAAAGGGTTGGTCCGTGCAGCCCATAGGTAGTTCAGGCTCGGGCCGGGCCAGGTTTAAACCGGGTCCGGGCCGAGTCGGGTCGGGCATGAGCAGGCTGGGCCGTTTAATCACTTCTAGGTATATAGTTCCTTGACGTGTTGATTTTGCTTTCTGAGATGATATCCTTTCTGCCTTTTGTAATCAACGGCTGCATCCTCATCTTATGTTACTATTATTTCGTTTTGTTTTTATTTCTTTTTCTGCTTTCTTCTTGATCATTTGTACAAAAGTGATATTCATAACATTAGTTCTTCTGAAGCCATCCTAATAACCAGTATTAGGAGCTTTTAATTGTGAGTTGTTGCCTGCTTTGAGGAAGATATTGTTGAAAAACTGGGTTTTATACATTTGAGTGATAAACAATTAAAAAAAAGTTTGAAAATCAACTCTAAATAGTTGTAGTTACTCAACATTGGCTTCCTTGAATTTTTTATTTATTTTTTATTTGAAGAGCTTTAAGCTGACACAAGTTCACTTACTGAAATTTCAGAGGCAATATCTTTCAGAAGGCAGAGTTTTTGATTCAACTGGATGATTTAAGTTATATGTTGTTTTGAATTACAGCATACTGCTTTTCACTAAAACTGCTTATTTTCTGACAATAAAAATCTAAGCCCAGTCCAACCCATTGGGTTGGTTAAATTTTCTCTTAGAACTTTAATTCTGTACTGCAAATATGTTTTACAATGATTTGTTGGTTGTGTTATTATTCTTCTGGTGGAAACTAAAGAATTACTGTTAAGGTTTAATGTAGTCTTCTGGTAGACTTCCCGACTGACTGCTAACTCATAGATCTTGTTAATCTAGTAAAACCAAATTCAATGTTCTTTGGAGCACTGATGGAAATGAACAACTGCTGCATAGTTTGTTATAATTATATGCAATGTTTGAATCTTGTAATCTGAAGTTATGTTTCGTACAGGTTGTAGATTATTCGATTGAGAAAGCAAAGAAATTTGGGCATGGATTCTTTAGATCCAAAGCAGATATAGGTATGATCTTCTTATGTCATTATACCTTAAGGTAAACACTATTACTCCTTGACGTGCTTAGCCTTTTCCTTCATGTGATGATTAGTATTTGTGAGCCTATTCATGATTTCTAATTAAAAAATGATTTCTGACATTAATTAGAAAAATTGTAGGTTTCTATTGACCAATATGTAATAGGTCAACCAAAATTCACTTGGTTAATTCTTTATTTGATTCTAAACTCCTAAGATTAGTTTCTGACATTAATTACTACAGGTTTCATTCAGAATCACGAGTAGAACCTCCACTCTATAGCAGCCTTTAACAGATAATCAAACTAACCATCACTTGATGTTATTATTCATTTCAACAGTTTGGAGAAGTCGCAAATTGTAACGAAGATTCAGCTTTACTTAAGATCATGGTTAATTATGGTAAGTGACATGGCATTGGGCAAGTTTCACAGTTTTCTTTTTTCTCTTATCTCCTTGGCATGAATATTATAACTGGATCAGCTTGAATTAGATATCCAAAAGATATTGTTCCAGGGATAACATAGTGTTCATTGGACCATCGCTTCTGTAGTGCCTAATGTATACGGTGGATAACTTCTTACCCTATTATTAGGGTTTGCTTCACGAGTTGCAGTTATTGTTAGAATATTAAGTTAGCCCATTTGACTAGTCAATTAGATTAATTGGCTAGAATTCAAGAATAATGCTTTGATTTTGAGGTGTCTCTTAGTGTTTTCTATGCCTTTAAATGATAGTAATTTTTGAATTATCTAGATGATGAAAATCAAAGAATTATATATGATAACTAAGAGTCATATAATGATAACTAAGAGTCATGTAAACCACTATATATATGTGGTCTTGTCTTATGCAAGGATATCAAGAAAAGTTTAAAGTTTTTATCTACTTCATCTTGTGTTAAGAGAACAATCTTCTTATCTCGAGTTTTCTATCACTTTCTCCTAACAGTCATGCTGTTACGAAATGTAATTTGACAAGAATGGACTGATTGTAACCTAAAGCTTCAAGTAGTAGTTTCAAATTTTGAGGTTGATTGAAACTACTCAGTTTCTTTTGTTTTTATTGATGGATTGATCATCATCTATTCAATCTTGAAACTTGTTTTACTTGTGAATAAATCCCAGAATGTATAGGTTTTGGCCATGGTTGAACTCAAGATATACTATCATGCTGTCTGTAGATCAAAGTGATCATCTGTGGCCTTAGGCGTTAGCTACTGTTGAGCTTGAGTCCTTGAAAGCTCACGTTGCTTCATGCAGATCTTTGTTTGCATTCTGTCGCTTGCGTTTGATGATCGGCGGGAAGTTGCTGCAGAAGAAGAGAATTAGAGCAAACATTTGCAATGTATTTTCATCTATATATGCCTAACTATGAAAACAAATAGGGATTTTTACAAAACTTTTTAACATATCATAATTGTCACTATATATTCTTTAAATGTCAGAATTGTCATTAAAATCTTTTAACTCTTTTGTAATTGCTATTTTTAATAGAACTAAATTAATTTATGTATTTAAATGACTAATATACCCTCTATTTTTGTAAGCTCTTAAGGCAAGTCTAATTAAGTTACGTAAGCCACTAGGACATGTTTAATTAAGTTATATAAGCTTTTAAGGCAAGTCATAGTTCGAGTGGTATAAGTCTTTAGGGCTAGTTCGAATAGGGCTCTTTATACCACACCTCTATGTATAGAGGGCTGGGATTTTTTGTTTATAAATCCAAGTAAATCCAAGCATTGAGAATTAATTAAGTTTAGTTATTTTCTTATTACCGTATTTACCTTTTTATCGTAGCCGTTAAGTCGTCTTTATTCTTTTAGGAGTAGATCTAAGTTAGAAACTCTAATTATATCTCCAACCCATAGCCACCATCACCTCCAGCAGCCACCCTACCCTATGGCTGTCCACCACCCTCCAATGACTACTGCAACATCAGATATTTACCGTCCTGCCCTATTTTGGCCTATCTCTACTATTTTATTTTTAATTTTTCATCCCAACCTCCAATTTAGTTGAAATAAAAGTCATTAGAACCATAACTCATGAGGCTACCACTATCTAAATTTTCATAATTTTCTTACGTCCGGATCAGTCCATATCTGATTCGTAATAGTGGTGGAGCCGGGCCACCCAAGCCAAGCCTCACCACCCTCTTTTCTCCAACTCTGCATTCCCATTGTCCCCAACCCCATCGGCACCTCACTCCACTGCCCACTCCTCATCTCTGCTGCACTGCTCGCCCCTCTTTGCCTTTTGCTCCGCCGTGATCTTTCTCTTTTTACTCTGAGGCGCAACCTCTAGCTCAGTTGCCACCTTGCCAATCAACACCTCTGGCTACGGCATGCTGTTCCACCTTTTCGATTGTTGCTCTCCGATTGCACTCTCCATCACCGCCTTTGACCCTTGAGTTGTAGTGTCCGCTGACCCCTTTGGTGGGTTAGAGCCTTAAGCAACAACCTTATTTTGCTTCATTCCACCCTTGCTGCTTTCACTAGTCACCCCACTCCCATGGCCAACTCTCTAGTGCTTCAACTACTACTCGGCGGCGACCCACTAAGACCGAGAATGGTTGGTTGTCTTGCTATTGGGTAGTGGTACATCCACTACCTTGGCCTGCTATTGCTGAGTACGTGCTGGTAGAGTGTTACTCGTGGCTTACATTATCTTAGATTTCTTGACTTGGTTTGGTTGGCAATGTTAGATTAGCTGGTTTCTATGCATGTTGGGTCTAGTTTGGACATAAGAGTTAAAAGATGTTGGCTTGTTTATAAGAAGCACTCTGAGTCTAAGTTTCTTGCAACTGTTTTTGTTTGTTGTAGTGATATAATGGGTACTTAAGTTGGTTGGCATATTTTCAATCAAGTGTGGGGCTTATTGCAAAATTTCATCCTATCTTTCTTTTATTTGTGTATCATGTTGTAACCGTTATATGAGCATAATGAAATATCTGTCGTAAAAAAAAAAAAGAAGAAAAGCATCTCATAAGATTGCTTCAATGTGTTGGTATTTATAGTGAGCACAAGAGAGAGGTCGGTCATATAAAGAATATCCAACGGCTAATAAAATTCAAATGTGATGGGAGAGAAAGGAATGGAGAAGAATTTTCTTGGAAATTTTCTCGATTTATATCTTATATCTTAACACCTTCAAAACCAACTGGTAGGATGAGGTCGGTGGAGAAACCATGACCCGCTAGATAAGCCGGTACCGGTTTTAAGACTATGTAAGGGTCTAATTAGTAATTAAAGCTGTTATATTTTCATATATTTTATTGGTTGCAGCAATAGCAACTAAAAACGTCATCCAACTCAGGGGAGAAAATAACCTTATATGATAGACTCTTTTACAAATAACGTACTCTCTTTTTATTATTTATAAATTAAGCACCAACTTTATTAGAAAATGCTGAACGCTGAGTCAACTTTACGTTTTAAACTTTATGATATTTTTACTTTTTCCCAAGTATATATATTGATAAAGGTTCTTAGACATTTAGTATTTCATTTGAAACGCATTACAATCAAAGACCGGTGGTGGATCAGTCCATGTTCTAATCTTACAAACTTGAGAAGACTGAATGATTAAGCGGTGAGTCTGCACGTTATTAGTGCGGCTCGTGAAACATACCCTAATTTTTGGGTATAACGAAATCCACCTTTTACATTCCAGTACTAATGGGTAGACAGTCTAATCCATGTTGTCCTCATACCGTTAATAGCCTTAACTATAGCTAGGCAATCACTTACTATCCACCTGGGATCCTGTTGTGAATAATTTCCCATTATTCTCAGACCTTCAAGAACAGCTAGGGCCTCCCCATATTGGGGGCTTGGGTAGTGATCCAAATACAAGTTTTTGGCGATGAAAAATTTGTTGGGATATTGATATAGGATAATGCCAATACCTCCGGAAGCTGTTGTCCTCGTACCCGTTTACTTTTTCCTAAGTAAACCCTTATCTTTTTTTGTCTAGTATATTTTTTAGATTAAATATTAATAATTTTGAGTTTATTGATCTTATTAGATTCAGTGTTTGGCTGCAATTTTACTGATTTCGAAGCTTGATTTAATTATATTCTTCTAAAAATCCGTGCTCCTGTTTATTGCTAGCCTGTTTAGGAGTTTCATTGGGTTCTATTAATCAAAGTAAACTTTAGATTACATCTATCTATTAGAACTTTAGAAGGTAGCATCTGAATTGTAGTTTTACAAAATATCGGATTCTATTTGTGAATAGTAAAAATAGAGGGTTTTATTTGTAATTTTTCTCTAAAATGGGTTATCTACTAATTTGGCAGCCAAAACCAAATTTGGTTATATGTCTGATTTGATGTTACAAAGTACAGACCATCTAAAATTTCAGTTGAAATTTAATGCTTGATTAGGCTTAATTTAAAATAGGTTTGAATTTGCTTATCAAAAATAAATTCGCTCAATTTGAGCTCGAAAAAAAGCAATGAAATAGACTTGAATTGAAAATAAAGATAATTATACGTATATTTTGTATAATTGTTGACCATTTTTGTGTAGACATCCTCATTTACTCCTTTTGAGACCTTTCAAATATCTATTCTATAATGCTAAACATCTGTCAAATAATTTTTTTTAAGGCATTCTAGGGATTATTTACTCTTATTTCAGATGAAAGAAAGAGAAAAATTGATGAGAAGATGACCGTGGATGTTTTATTAATATTGTATGGAGGCGAGAGATATTAGATAGATAAAAATATAACAAAAAGTTAAATAAAAAATCTATGTGAAAAATGAGAAATAGTTCAAAATATCTACATATAACTAACGCTTGAAAATAATCAATCCAAAATTTAATCTTTTTCAGTCTAAGCTCAAAATTAATTTCAATCTCGAGCCTGGTTAGACTTACATAGTTGGTGAAACATCCTTTAAAATATCTCTAAGAGTCTTTACAATAGGAGAAATTATTTATAATTGCTTTTCTACTTTAGACTTTCAAGATTCATCTAATTAAAGACTTCTCATTGTTAATACAGAGTAACTTACTTCTACTTAACAAGGTTCTTCTACTACACTACAATCTGATACATACAACTAACATACTTAGAATAGCCTGCAGTTATTCCAGGAGTAGGGAAACTTGCTCATTTATATACTACTACTACTGTCTGCTGCACAATGGATCTAGCAGTAACATGAGTAAGCAACATGGTTCTTCTTAGAGACATGAGGCGAGATGAAGTCCGAAGGTGCTGACGACGAGCCAAGAACTTGCGGCGGAACGAGTATTTGGGTGCGGCCAGAAGCTATTCTCTTCCCTGCGACATTTCCGTAAAAGAGGCTGGAGATAGTAGGGACGAAGACGTCGCTCACCGAGCAGATGTGGATGTCAAGAGCTCTCTCTAGTTGGGCATTTCCTGACTTCATGAACTCACCTTTCTTCTCTGCAGGTAGTATGTCATCCTGCAACAGTAACACAGACATAAGCTAGCGTCAATTCTACAATTCATGGAATTAACTGCATGAAGAAGTTACCAATGCATAAGCACATGCAATTGCATGACCTTGTTTACTTAATATCCCTGGATCAGAAAATTACTAGTTGGAACATGGAATAGCTCGAGCTACCTGACTATCTACAAATTTAATAGTCCAACATCAGTTAACAACTTACAATGAGCAGAGGAAATTGTTACTTACCTTGGTATAAGTTTTTGGAAATGCTTCCTTCAACGGATTGAGACTTTCATGCCACCTAGCCTGAGTCAGATAGATGGTGTCATCTTCACCAAAGCCAACTTTCTTTAGGAAATCTGCAATCTCCTGTGCATTGTAACAGTGTTTCGCTCTTGTGCCGCCCCTCAGCTTGCAGTTCTTCTCTAGATCATCAACCCTCAGGTCAACCGCGATGAACTGGCTGTCTGATTTGCGTGCAAGGGCTTTTAGCCTAACAACCATCCACTCAGCCACTTCACCGAATTCAGATTTCAGTTCCAGGCTACCAAACATTGCTAAGCATGCAGTTGAAACCAAATCTTTGTTCCGCTGTTCTCTTAATTTTAAACTTATTGAAGGGAAAGTTATTGCAAGCCTTAGGTAGCTATTTCTACGGAAGATTGGCTCAATGCTCTTTATGATGAAGTCTTCAGATACTCTATTTGGAACTCTGACAACTGCTGGCTTTCCAGCCGCTAGATCAGCAGGAAGTTCTCTAACTATTTTTATCACCCCATCCAAGCTCCTCACGAATTTTTCGACATCATATACATCTTGGAAATTGCTGCAAGACATTCAATGTTGAACAAGATCTAACAACAAAGATCTGACCTGAATTATATGATTATTGGTAACTGGAAAAAGCGACATGTCAATTTATTAAGTCCTTCTAGCAGGAAAATGATTAATATTTTACATTTGGCAATAGGAATTTATAGCAGTGGGCAATTTAGTAGTCTCACAAGTCATTCACAAGCCAGAGTTCATGCCCTCAAACAAGACTGTCAGGATAATGTACCTGAATGCTTAATAGCTGGGTATGCTAATCTTGCAAAACTTTCTAATTTTCTAAGCACTAACAAGAATCCACTTTCATGTTCAGTGCTCTTATATATCTAGTTTTAATTTACAAACACAATCATACTGATCTCTAACATATAGTGATGAAAGCAATGAAGAAAAAATTGGTATTGACAGACTGATAATATTATATAAAAAGCTGAGCAAAAAGATGTTTGCAAAAAGAAATTATCAAGCAAATATATGCAGTGGTTTAACTGACCATCTTCAGTTTGAAAACTTACCGCTTCTGACCTAATTTATTTCCCCTGATATCTGGAATTACGAGTGCAGCACTTAGGTACCTTGCAATCACCACTGCATCTGTAACCTGTTTAGAAATGAGAGACAATTGTTTTATGAAAGGCCATTTCAAGTAAGTGAATAATATTCTGGTTTAAGCAAAAAGGTAATTAAAAAAACATTGTATGTGCATTTGCTTCAGAGAAGTACGCACTCATGGGATTGATGCTCAAATACTACACATCAAGACATCTTTTGATACTGAAAGGAGATAGTAGAATACCATCCAAAGCTTCCCAATCAATAGCCAATTCAAATGAAAAAGAAATTTTTAGAATGGAACTCTTATCTTAATTTATTTCTGAGAGTACAATCCAACTTTTGACTATTAAAACTACCAAACAGTCCTATGACTGCATAATAACAAGCATAATCCAGTACCAACATTATCCAGTTAGAAGCTACTCCCCAGGAAGAACTCATACTTCTATTTGCAATACTAATTAAGCTCTTCAAACACTAGACTCTACCTACGAAAATAAGAATTACACAAATGAGAAATAAAAATTAATATCTATCTTGCTGCAGAGAGGTTTCTTTCTACCATTTGAAGTTATACGTAAAAGTAGAATACCTGCGAGATATGATACTCAGGACCACTTGTCAAGGAGAAAGTAATGAAACCTTTTGACTGCTTCACATCCTCTACAATTAAAATTCATCAAGGAGAAGTAAGACAAAGCGTAATGTCAAGAATTAACGAGGAAAACTACTTATATATTTCAAGATCCAATAAAATATCAGGACCAGAACACCACTTACTTGAAAAAGGCGGGGTCCAGCAAGGCCTGATCTCTTGATTGGTCTCCTTTGAAGGTGTTGTGCTGACCTTCGAAACTTTGGTAATTGTCTGCTTTTCAACCTTTATTACATCCAACTGAGAACCTGATGAGCCCGTAATCGTCATCTGAGATGTCAAAAACAACCTACTTGGTTAGCATACATGCATGCATCACTTGATTCTAGACATCAAGAATGAAATATTAGTAGCAAGCATGCAACTACTGGCTGCTCTTCTAACAAGGAACCAAGAACCCAAAAGAACCCCACCTTTAGAATGAAACTAAAGCAACATATTTGTGACAACTAAATGTTGATACTGAGAAAGAACCAAGTATTTGCACATAAAGGAGAAAAGAGGCCATCAAGAAACGCAACGAATAGAGTAGGATTAACTCGAGGTACTTACCACCTGGATGGCGTCGAAATGGTCCTTCTTTATCATGTTCCCCAGCATGAGGAACATGGAGACCGTCAAGAACCCAGCAAACACCTGCCTAAGATCCATTGCTTCCCTTTACTGTCTCCTCTAATTAGACCTCAACTCTATATAAAATATACAAAGATATATAGAGAGAGTGATGTGGTTACATATATGTATATAAATAGTGAGAGGAGGAAGACGACGAGGTAGGATTTACTACGTTCATGCCCGGCCAAGGGGAGAACAGCTCAAGAGCACCGAGAGAGAGAGAGAGAGAGAGAGAGAGAGAGAGAGAGAGAGAGAGAGAGAGAGAGAGAGGAAGCTTGTGGGAGTGTGCAAGTCATGAGGACGGGGAGAACGAAGAAGCGACGGGTGGACTGCCTTTTGTAACGTCTGCTTCTTGATCTTATGGGTATAGGAATGCAATCCAACTTTAGGCCAGCCGAGAGAATAATAAAGAAATAAAAAGTCAAAGCACAAGGGTTTAACTACAGTATTAAACCATATGCCTATCAGGAAAATTTGCAAAATAAGCCTAAATAAAGATGACGATGATAATTTTAAAATTCCGAAATAATAATTTAAATAAAATGAAATATTTCTGTTCTATTATATACTAAAGTGAAATTAAATTGATAAAAGATAGTTTTAGAAAAAATATATATAAGATATGGTTCAGACCATTAAAAGCCCATAACATAAGGGCTATTTCAAATTTCCCTTTAAATTATTGCCCAATTACATAAATCTTCGTACCTTTTTTTGTGACATTTGTAGCTTCTTTTTTTTTCCTTATGGAATAGTCGTAAAATAATTCCTAGTGCGTTTGAACTTGATCATACGAGAGTTAATTGATATGCTTAAACCGAAAATAAACAGCTAACTAAGAAAAGAGCATTTTAAACATTATATATAGTTTAGGAGTTTATTATGCAGTGAAAAATAATTAATGGGATCTACTTGAAAATAAACAATAGTGCACCATCCATGCAATTCATTAGAAAAGTTTATTGGAGATATCCTATGTTTTTCTATTATTATTATTATTTACACTTGATTATATAAATATTTATCATTTAAC
Organism: Typha angustifolia; assembly: GCF_048772165.1. Taxonomy (NCBI): domain Eukaryota; kingdom Viridiplantae; phylum Streptophyta; class Magnoliopsida; order Poales; family Typhaceae; genus Typha; species Typha angustifolia. Next base: position 6,454,496 of record NC_133251.1, read on the forward strand.
CCCTTCTAATTTTAGTGCCTAAAATACACTTTGAGTTTGTCCTCCATTTTTTTTTCGTCGTGCTTTGGTTTGCATCTACTGATCTAAATCGACCAAATCTGGTCTTGTTTTGTGTCATATTTTTTACTTTGTGCTACTTATGGTTTGATAGTTGTCATTATGTTTTAAGTTTGTTTCGATCTAATTACAGCCACATGATTGGTACTACTTAATGTTATTTTATTGCAAGAATCACTTGTTGATCAAGTAGATTGGTTTTTGTTTTTGGACAAAAATAGCAAGTTTATCCAAGGAATTTTATTTATTCATTTCTTATTAAACACAAAATTTGACAATAGAGATAATGTAAAGACACCCTTAAACTTATGAGGACAAGCTACAATTCTTGCCGTTTTGCTTGAAGGTTATTTAATTACTAGCAAGAACATTTACAATTTAATTACATTTAATTAGTATATATATTTTCTACGGTCGATACACATTCTGTTATAATAAAATATATGCAATTTACATAAACGATATAGATTAAAGTCTATTATAATACATAAAAAATTAAATATAGTTAAATTGTAGGGAAATTTGCATATATTGTGAAGTGCAACCATATTTAGTTATGATTTGAAACAAATTGAAATTATCATCCCTAGTCTCCCTACTCCTCTATGACCTAGCTTCTGCCCTCACCTCTTTTAACCCTTACTGCAAGTTATTATTGGTCGCCAGCTCCTCCCTCCCTTCCTCCGTCGGACCTCCCCTCCCTTTCGGACATTCAACTATTACTTGGATTTCTAGTTACCACATTCTGGCCATTATCACCATCTGCTTGTTAGTTTTGTCTATCACGTGCTCTCTGACCTCCAACCACTGATTTGATGATATCTCATGATCTAGCTATCTAAATCTTGAGATATTAGATTTGTTGGAAAGTTCTCTTCTAGAGCTACAATATATCTAAATTATATAAGGTTTTAATAGGTAGATTATCTAAAATATCTCTCAAAAGAGTCACCCTAGAATCTGCCACCTGCCAGCCACACATCTCCATTGTTGCAACTATGTCCTTCCCAGTCTTATCGTACTCTTCTACCACCCTTTTCTTACCTTAGACCCTCCTCTCTATCCTTTGAACCATTAGCCACACCTCCATCATGTCCTGGACGCCAGCCACCAATACGAATCCATAACTTGCCCTAATACCAATATAATGGTATGTCGAATCCCAATCGACATCTCTGACCTCTCATCCATTAAACCCAGACACCACCTCGTTCCTATACCTCCTCACTACATCCTAGACATGTCCTAACACCATTACCCACGTCCAAATCTTTGGGCCCTATCAAAACCCCAAGCTGATACACCAAAATTTGTCCAAACCACACTGATCTCAAGCTAGTTCGGGAACAGGTCAAATACTTCCAACCTTAATCCAATAGTCATTATAACCTTATAAGGGATGAATAACAAATTTTTTAATTATAATCATAGTGCTCATGAACGATTAAAATTTTCTTTTGTGCCAACCTACCTATTGGGATAGATGGGATGGAAGAAGAGCTCAACTATTTATTATTGGCATGCATTAATTCAAGAGGTTGAGAAGTTGCGACATAGAAATGGGAAACAGATGTTAATGTGCTTTACTATGCAATCTTGCTGGGTGTTGGAAGAAAGAGGTGGTGCTAGCGGAGGAACATCATCAAAGCATCGTTGACATTCATAAGTAGAACGGTTAGCTTTACCATAAATTTAGCAAATGAGCCTCGGAGAAAAGGGATTGAAATTTGTAAAGGTGTAAGAAAAACCACGACCTCTGAGGAACATTCAAATCCACCTCATTTAAAGCCACGACCACGATAGTCTAAGATGTATACATGTTGTGGTTGGAAAATTATAGAAGAAGAAGATTTGTCAGCCATCATTGTAGTTAGTGAAGGTGAAAGCGAAGAACTTTCATTGAGCATATTGAGTTCTTCTACTAATAATAGAGTCCAAAACTCTTCAATAGAAATAGATGCAACACAAGTTCTTATTGCTATCTTGAAGGCACCATATGCAGTGGGAAGTCCATTTAATGTATAAAGATTTTCATCATAAACTATAGAGGAGACTACTACAAGATTTTCAACTATTTTGTTCAATTTGTCGAGAGTTGACCATACTCCAAAAGCAAGAGATAGACTAATAACATAAGTAAGAACAGGAGAAATTAAGATAGCATTCAAGCATATTTAGATATGCTGATCAATTAGGATCCAGGTGGAGTACTCTAGATTAGTAGATTGGGGAAATAGTTTAGGACCATCAAGGTAATCAAATAGTTGATAAGCATGAAACTAGATGGGACTTGTGCTCGCCATATGCAAGAGTTTGATAGTTGAGCTTAATGGTAAGAAGAGAGCTATGTTTGGATATCAAAAACTTGACATTGAAAGGGATATATATAATCCATTTGGAGAGGGGAAGATGATTGAGAGGGGTTCAATATTTCTATTTGAAGGAGAAGATATTAAAAGTTTCAGCGAGGAGAAGCTCTAATACTATGAAGACTGAAAGTTTGCAACTCAGCTAACAATTAGCTGAGAGTATTTCGTTGATAGTTATATATGCATACAAATATAATTTGTTACAACTAATAACAAATTAGATAGGATTATAAAGAGAGGTGAGTAACTAATAATAACTAATTTGGTTATTTGATACAATATAGTTATTATGTTATTAGTAGTCTCGTGAGTCTCATATCTAATAACTTTGGAATGAAGTGATTCAAAGGTCGGCATGAAAACATATGAAGAAATAATGGAGAAGGGTTCAAACTAGATAGAAATGGGGATATCGACATTACATCGGTCGTCGGAGGGTGGTGGATGATTGTATGAGTGATTGGCTAGTGGAGGTAGATGTTGGCTAAAGTTTGGAGGTAGAGTTAGGGTTTCTAGATTAAATATATTCCTAGAAAAATAAATGGCTATGATTAAAAGAGTAAATACATGATCCATCATGATAAATAAATTATGACCACTCATATTTAAAAGAGTAAAGTCATAGCGGGTCAGATCCAACTTACGCTACTAGGCTTATATGTGTAACTTTAATTTAAATTTAAAAGTTATAAGAAAAATTAATTAATTAGACTCAACTTGACTGAACCTAACTGACTCAACTCTGATGGTCAAATCGTATAATACAATCATTTATCTTGGCAACTCTGTATCTGATTTATTTTCATATTTGTTTTTAACATTCAATTTGTATCACTATCCATTTAAAATCCGACCCGTGTTCAAAGTATATTTATATGCATTTGGTTAGAATATTTTGTTAGGGATTAGGTAGATTTGAGAAAATTTGTACTAACGTTTAAGCATGCCTAACTCATGTTCAAGTGTGATGACTTAAAAAGTTCAATTTTTGAATTTCTTTTGCTTTGATTTACAAACATCATTGAGAACTTTTGCTACTTCAGAAAATAGATTTTCTGTATTTAAGAATGTTCTTAATCACATTCAAACATTCCTTTTGCACTACGGTAACAAAACTACTAAAATTTTATATATGTTATTATTTTGTAACAAAAGCCATAGATTGAAATTCTTGATACTTGTATTAGGAACTTGCTGCTGCATTCAAAGCATTAGTAATAAGTTACAAAATATTTAGGGGGATTGGACCCCTCCGATTAAGGTAGCATGTACTAGTAGCATAATAACCCTTGGTAGTTGCCCAATTAACTACCATGTTACCATCTCTCCGCACATGTACAAATTTTGTCTCTTCATTCCTTCTAACTAGGTGTAAACACTCCATGACTACGTTTTTGACCTGCCAAAGGCATTGAGTCTTCTTCGTCAACATCTTGATGGCCTCTAGGCAATCAGACTCAACGACCACCTTGCAACCTTCTTCAACACTCCTTTGTCCCAACCATATTGCCCCCAACTCAATGAACACCTCAGACACTCTGGGATATCGCCCACAACTCAATGAACACCTCAGACACTCTTGGGATATCGCCCACAACTCAATGAACACCTCAGACACTCCTGGGCATGATTCCCACATTGCCAAAACTAGCTTCCCTTTAGAATCTCTGATAACTATCGCAGCTCCTCCTTAGCTAGCTTTGATTGTGTATGACCCATCTGAATTGACTTTGAGCCAACTGTCATCCGGGGCTTGCCACATGACCTTGTTGGTCTTGGCCACCTTGGGCACGCTCTTCACCAACCTCCCGTACTCCGCTAATGATAAGGCCATGCGCACCATAGTAAAAAGGCTCAAGGCTTTGCCACCGAAGACTATCGAGTACCTCTACTTCTAGAGTATCCAGAGCATAAATGCAATGACTCCTTTGATCCACTGGTTTTCATCCTGGTTGTTGCCACCGTCCTTGGTGATCCACTTCGAGCACACCATCAAACCCTTAAGGCCTTCCACCAACCTCCGTTCATCCTCAACAGCCAAGCTATATCTATAGGTGTAGAACAAGTGCTTCACATTTTTTCTAAAAAGCCCACGCATGGGGCACCAATCCTCTGGACTGATGTGTAATCTACATATGTGATCTCTTATCGGTAGTCTGCCCCAAAAGAGCTTCCAGCAAAAGGTCCTGATCCTTCGTGCCATTAGTAACCATCGTAGTTCGCTCCAACTTATCCAACTCATCTCCTACTGAGGCAACAGGAAAGAGTAGATAATTTTGATTATAACCTCTCTCCCCTTGGATTCAGCCACCATATCCACGTATCTTTCATGGTGATAGTACCCATTGGGAGAATAGAGATCTCAAAGACTAGATTGACACCACCCTCCCTACATAGCCTCTCAGAATTCCAACTTCCACCTTCCTTAATATCCGCCACCATCAATTGCTCGTCCATTAGCTCCTTGTTTAGAATCCTTGGCTAACAGCTCTAGGGAATCTTAGAGAGCTAGGACTCATATGTAGCCGTAGTATTTCAGCTATTTCCTACGAGCTTTTGGCAACCAATTTTTAGTTGGCCCGCTGTGTAGGGTAAGGCCCACCAGACCCATGATGTGGTAGGGGGACACTTCGGGTCCTAGGGGTCCAACTCGTCGTACTTGGCCTATAGTATCTTCACCCCCATGATTGGTTTGCTATTTAGGTACATGAAGACCAACCTCTCGAGGTGTGTAGTTCTGGCCTCGTTTCGTCTCTTAATTGTGAGCCCCCCTCATGTTTACCTCTGGTAACCATTTTTCAATTGAGTAGATTGAGCCATATCCCATCGCCTTTACCTTAGAGGAAGGCTTGAGCTCTTTTCGTGATTGCCTCCAACACTAAGTCTAACAACTAAGTCCTTTTAAGCCTATAGGGAGAGCGATCAAGGTAGAGTTCACAAGCGTAAGTCTCCCTCGACTAAGATAGCAAGCTTTTCTTCAATCTCACAAGCTTCTTCTCAATGCGCTCCATCATATACCGATGCTCTCTAACTTTCACCTTCTTGCCTAATATGAGGATGCTAAGGTAACAAAAAGGCATGGTAGCCACCTTCAATCCTAGCACCTCTGTGAGCTGCTCTCTAGTCTCCTACTGGCAATTGTTAGGCAAGTATAGTTTTGATTTATCGAAGTGGACCTTTTGGTTGGTGATCTTTCTATAGTGGTCGAGGAAATCCAAGACCATGCAAGCATTGCTGATTGAAGCCTCAGCCATGATAAGTAGGTGGTCCACGTAAAGGACATGGGATAGATGAACATCTCCCACCTAATCCTCTTAGTTCTCCTTTGTCCACCTTGTTGTTCAGCAGCCAGGAAAGTAGAGATTAGAATGAAGTAGGGGGATAGTGGGTCACCCTGACATAGACCTCATTGTGAGATGATCCACTTCGAGGGGCTGTCATTGATAAGGAGAGCGAACTAGGGGGATGAGATGCAAGCTTGCACCCATCCACATCGCCTTGCTAGAAAACCCGTGCGCCGGAGTATCCTTATAATGATCGATCAGCTTACCTTGTCGTTAACTTTTTTCATGTCCATCTTCACCATCATGGATGGCGACCCCAATTATTCGCTTGCATAGAATGGACAACCTCCTACGCAGCTATAGAGTTTGTTAGTGATGTTGCAGCCCGACACAAATGCCGCCTGCTCTGGCCCGACGAGTTTCAATAGAGAGCCTTTCAGCTTGCCTACTAGTGTCCATAGTCTTTCACCAACATGTGATAGTCTTTCTTTGGTATTAAGGTGATGAAGGTCTACCCCACGAGCAAGGCAGCGATAACGTCTTAAGGAAGTGTCTTATCACCTAGCAAAGACTCTCATCGATCTATTCCTAGTAACAAATGTAAACCTCTGCTTGCAGTCCATCAGGGCTCGGTGCCTTAGCGCGGGGATGGCTCCAAAGGGATTTCTTAATCTCCTCCTTCTACATAGGGTGTTCCAAGAACTGGGCTTTTGCTAGAGTGAGTTTGGGAAGTTGGGGCTAGCCTAAAGTGTTTGACTTTAGCTCTTTGAGAGGTCCCCATAGCTCTTGGTAGAAGGACATGAACTCATGCTGGATCTCCGTAGATTTTGAACCCAACTATCACTAGGGTGCACGATCCTCGGAATCAAATTGTGTTGCTGACAAATGGTGGCTTATATGTGAAAGAACTTGAGTTCCTATCCCTGTCAACCACCTACCTCAAACGAGAGAGCTTTAGCCATTTTAAGTTGAACTAATGATTGAGGGTGACTTATTGGTTATACAGGCTCTTGAGGTAAAGCACCCCTTAGTCAAGGAGCTGTCCATTAGCATCTTGCTCTTCCTAGTCCGATATCATGGAGTTGGTCGACTTTAGGTTCTCTTCCATTCTGCCCACTGCCTCCTTGCTCCACTTGCTTAGGCTTCCCTAGAGCTCACTAACCTTGTGCATGATCCCATGCAAAGGGTTATCATGAGGAAGGTGTGTCCAGATTTCACCAATGAATTTCTCGCATTCCGAGTACTCCATCCAATACAACTCGAACCAGAAAGGCTACACCACCTTACCAACCACCAATAGGATAGCTATTAGGAGTGATGCATTGTCCGGGGCAGCGCGATCAAATGAACGAATCTTGTTCACTAAGCCATTCCGTATTCCCTCGAGCTCAATTCAATCGGACCCAAATACGAGCCGAGCCACTCTGGTTATTGCACTAGGTATAGGGGATTCCATCATAACTCAAGTCGAATAACCCGTATCACCAACAAATTTTGTGAATGCTTTGCACTTGGGGCTAAGCTCGACTACTCCGTAGCATCTCTTTTTCTAAGGTGAAAGGAAGGCGTTAAAGTCCTTAGCTACCTATTACGGACCAGATCTGGAATGATTCGTCCATAGGATGATTATGAAAATTTAAATAGAGATAGCCTTGTGAGTTAGGGTTCTAATGGCTCTAGTTTCACCTAAATTGGAGGTCGGGATGAAAAGATAAAAATAAAATAGTAGAGATACATCAGGGAGGGCAGAATAGTAATATCCGACGTTGTGGCGGTCATTGGAGGGTGGTGGATGGCCAAGGGTGGTGGTGGACGGCCGTGTAGTAGGGTGGCTGCTGGAAGTAGGAGGTGGTTATGGTTTGGAAGATTGAAGGGGATCTACGGTTATGGTCTACTCCTATATAAATAAAGAGAATCCAATAGTTAATGTAAAAAGATAAGGACAAGAATAATAACTGGCTAAACTCATATTTCTCTCAATGATGATTATTATCAACTCATATCCACCCCTATTTATAGGAGTAAAATCCCTAACAGATTGGATCCACATGCGGATTATCCGATTTATTTAAAATTCAAAATAGAAAGATAAAGCTAAGTAACTAATCTCTAGCAGATCGGATCCACAAGCGGATTATCCGATTTATTTGAAATTTAAAACAGAAAGATAAAGCTAAGTAACTAATTTGACTCGACTCGATTTGACTCGACTTAACCCATGTGGTCAGATCGTAATAATCCACCACGTTTCCGACATCTTGTCCTCAAGGTGACTAGTCTCTCACGTCTTTATACTCATATAACTTGTCGTGCCAATCAATAGATTCAGGTTCGTCTTCTTCGAGTTCGCCTAGGAACATGACATGGGCTGGCTGGCACTTGCATTTATAATCGGGGGTAAATCGGTCATCATAGTAAAAACACAAGCCTTTTTTTCGGCGCTCTTCCAAGTCGTTGGGTACAAAGCGGCGCGTGATCATTAGTCGGTTAGGCTGAGTTGTTGGTGTAGTCTGAGTCGGGGGAGATGCCGTCTCTAGTGGGCAGTGGGTTTGAGCCTCCTTTCTTCTCTCCTCCTTGCGGATTTGGTTTAGTTGATCCAACTTGGACTCCATCAGAATAGCTAAGGAGAAGGCCTCTTCAGAAGTAGTGGGCCTCAAAGCCTTGACCTCAGCTTGAATGTCAAGCCTAAGCCCACTAATGAAGGTACTCTTTAGGGCCGAGTCAGACTAGTTAGTGACTCGGGTGCATATCCGCTCAAACTCCCCGTATCACCAACAAATTTTGTGAATGCTTTGCACTTGCGGCTAAGCTCGGCTACTTCGCAGCATCTCTTTTTCTAAGGTGAAAGGAAGGCGTTAAAGTCCCTAGCTACCATCCATAGAATGCTAATAGTGGCCAAGGCAGCAAGTTCTTCCCACAGTTCTTTTTGCTGGAGAAGGCGGTTGTTGGTGTACACCATAGACCATAGCCAAGTAGTCCCCTACTATAGAGTGAGGATTATATGTGACACATACCTAGATAACACAATGACATCCACCCATCCTATCTCTTTCTTCTATAGAACCAGAATCCCCCACAATGGACTCTGGGTCGATATCACGAACTAGGACCAACAACATCCGAGCACCTTGGCCACTTGTTTATACTCGTTCTAGCTTGCATGTCTCTAACAACTCTAGTACATCTAGCTTGAATTGTTTATTCATCACTCCACACCGATCTAATGCGTCTTTTTTATGAGCAACCCTACAATTCCAAACAAAGGCGTGTAACATGGTAAAACACTGCATTAAGGCACACAAGTGTAGCACGCTCAACATATCCTTCCCCGTTTGGTGACAGATGGTACTTGACAGTTTTCCCCATGGGCCCTACTTGGTTCCTCTAGTTCCATGTCGGTCACTTTAGATAGGTGTGGTCTTAAGTACGTAACAATCACCGGTTATGGTGTTCCCTCATCCATGGTAGTAGTAGCTGCTCCCACCTCATCTTGTTTAGGCTAGAGAAGGTGGTGTTTGTGTACTTGAGTAGCTAGCTAGAGAAGGTGGTGTTTGTGTACTTGAGTAGCTAGCATTTCATGCTTCTTTGGGGGACTCTCCTCTTTCGCAAAGTTAGGATGGGAGCTTGTCGTAGCCAACCATGTTTGAGAACGTGGGCCCATGCTTAGTTCCTCCTTCACGGTCCTAGCAGCCATGGGCAGCTTACCCTTATCTTGGTGCATTGAATGCCCGAGTGACGTGTCACCAAGCTTTCATCCATCTATCAGTTGGTCTGCTGTGCGGTTTGCATTGACCCCATGACCTTGTCATGTGATACCATATCCTCCGCAATGATTTGCACCTGACCTATTATTGGTTGCCCCCAACCACCTTTCCTTTAACTTTGGCTACATTCCTTTGTTGGGGTTCCCCATGCACCCCTTTTGCATGGGAGAAATTGCCTTACGTATGCCTTCTTCTTTTAAGGAGCCTTTTCCTTCCCTTTTGACTTCAGGCCCCTATTGGGAAGGTGCCCATCCCATGATCTAGTTTCACTAATTGGCTCAGGCTGACCTTGACTCGCCCCTTTCCTGAACTCACTTTGGATTTGGTTTGCTCCACTTGACCCATGCACCCTTGGATATTCTTCCTTCGGTTTTGCTGCACCGTGCACTATGGTCCATACCATGGGTTTTGCTATTTATCACTAACATCCTTGCTCATCTCGAGTAGCCCACTATCCTTTTTAGCTTCGGTGGAGGTGACGAGTGACCACCTTCCACCTTGGTCGCATACTCACAGCCATTTGCCTTATGGCCAATCCTGCTTCATAGATAGTAGAATACTAGTATGCTCTCGTAGATGACCTATTGGTCAACTCGCTCCTCTTTCAGACCTAGCCACACTGTTGTCTTGAGCGGTTCGCTCAAATCAATCTCCACACACACCCTCACAAAATACTACAGGTATGATCTAAGATGGTCTCGTCCACTCTCAATGACTTGCTGAAGTACGTCGCCACCAGGATGAGGGCTTCTAATTCCCAGTACTCCTTAGGAAGGTTATAGAGCTGGATCTAGGCTGGTGTGGTGGAGAACGCCTCCAGGGATGGTCAAAAGTTGTTGCTCCACATGATTAGATTTAGCACTTGTCTTAGAATAGTCCAAGGGCCATTAGTTAGGACGAGTCGCAAGTCTTCTTCCTTCTCGAAGTGGAAAACATAGAAGCTGTCGACCATGTCTGAGACCGATAAGTCTTCTATACCCGCCTAGAGCTTCGCTAGCATGGCTTTCAGTCGAACTAAAGGAATACTCTTCCCTAATAGACGTCCAAACAGCGATAGCTTCCATCTCGCTCGGCATTTAGCCAGGGTATCGGGATCCACCACCACGGAATCCTCCATCTAGTTCCTAATCTTGTTGAGGATTTGCTCCGGAATGCAACTTGAGGAGGGTGGGGCACGTTGCGCCCCCCCTCCTCCAACCATCGAACCCTAAGACTAGGTAGGCAGCTTTTGGAAGATGATGCTTGCCGCTGATGGACATCTTCTCCCCCCCTTTGTAGGTGAAAGGGATGCTTTTTTTTTCAAATTTTTTGTTTCTGTTACAAAGCTTTTATCGCTATCTATATCCCTCAGTCTCCCAACTTGGGCTAGGTGACGCGGGGCCTTTTATCATCTTGAGAATGTATTAAAGCATTCCTATCATGGTGTTAGATTGAGTGCAACTAGGGGAGTGCTTCAACTTGTAGCAAATCCTCTATTTCCTAAGTTGATTAGCTCATACACTTGTATGAACTAATATTATTTTTAATTGGCTTCTTAACCAATAAGATTGTGCAATATATTCCACACGCACGCTCACTAGAAAAGTTTCCAAGATGATAATTAAAGATGTGACCAGGATTAAGCTTCTCATAGATCTTAATTAATTAATCTAGGGGTTTCATCGAGGTTAGCTTAATCGAGCTGAGTTTTATTTAAGTTTGGCTTAACATTAACATCGAATCTATGTCAAGGCATCAAGCTTCAATTGATCATTTTGACTAAGCCTATTTCAAGCGGCCTTGATAAGTAAACTCCAACATAATTTAAATTAAACTTGGAGGGTTAATAAATTTATAAAATAAAAAAATATAACATATATATAGATATAGTAAGCTTGCGAGTTACGCAATCTCGACCGTCCACTCCAAGCCTTGTTCCCCAATCTATGCTTCTCGCTGTTCCAAATCACACGTGACATCATAACTTGTAGCAAATCGAAGGAAATTTATAGCACGTAGCAAACGTACAACCAAATCCCTTAAAGCAAGGGACGCTGATATATACTATATACAAACGTCTATCACGAATTTGTACGCATTGACTAATTTTTGAGGAAGTACTCGTTGACTAATTGTCATGATTTAATAATTACACTTAGACTCTATAGATTCTTTTTTTATATAGCGCTTCAACTATCTAATCTCTCATGTTTTAATAATGTAAAAAGAAAATATCAAATTACCATCTTGTTTTTAATTATTCTTAATTTTTTCTCTTAAAAAAGGAGTCCATATATTGCGTAAAGTTAATTATTTTTTTAATAAAAAATTAGATAAATAGTTAACAGAATAAATATTTTTGATGCTTTATGTAAATAGATATGGTCCTGAAATTTAAGTACTTCTATTAGATGAATATAAATATCTGATAAGCCAACGAGATAGTAATCTAGTATCAGATGGCTAAAGAGAATTAACCCAGCGGCACCCGTATAACTAAGGCACGTTAAGTTCCCAATGTATATAAGGTAAAAATTTCGCTATCTATCCCCAAGGAATAGGAGATAAAAATAATATATATACGTCATGGCATTCGTCTTTCCTTTTCCAAACCTTATATTAGCATGAGCTAGCTGTTAGCCTACATAATTTATCCATGTACATACGTATCTAAATCTAATAGCCTGCCTACTAACTGCCATCGTTAAGCTATGATATATAATATAATCCGCCATCTTATGTGCACTCTAATCAAAAAGATTAAGTGCAATGTCCATTACCAAAACATTCTCAAGAAAGAGCAACGTCTAAGCACACTCCACCTCATCAGCAAACAGTCCAACACTTCTATATATATCTATCTAAATTTAAATGCCATCCTGTATATGAATGCCTCCTCATCCCTACATTAATATATATTAAATTCTTAGTGCAATTAAATGGCTTTATCCTCCTCTTCCTCTCTCATCCTACTACTAACCATCCTCTCCCTCACCCATACCACTACCCTCTGCGCCACCTCCCCGTCGGTTGTCATCAGCCAGTTCGTCTCGGCCCACAACGCCGCCAGGCAGCAGGTCGGCGTGCCGCCGCTGACGTGGGACACAAAGCTTGCCTGGTACGCCAAGGCCTACGCGGCGCAACGGCGCGGGGATTGCCAGCTGGTCCACTCGCCGGGGTACGCCTACGGGGAGAACATATTCTGGGGGCAAGGGCGGCGGTGGAGCGCGGCTGACGCGGTGGCTGCGTGGGTGGCGGAGAAGCAGTGGTACCACTACGACACCAACTCGTGCTCCGGCGAAGAGTGCAGCCACTACACGCAGATCGTCTGGCGCACCACGAAGCGGCTCGGGTGTGCCAAGATCGTATGCAACAGCGGTGATTCGTTCATGGTCTGCGAGTACTACCCGCCGGGGAACTACGTCGGAGCCCGGCCTTATTAGAAGAAGCCCATCCCATGCAAAACTATATCTATATATATTGCATCATATTAATTTATGTTGATTTGTATTGATGATATATAGTGTGTTATAATTGATGATTGTGATAGTATAAACTTAATCGTGTAACCGGTAATTCTCAGGATTATTTTATCAGTTCTACCTACTAAGTTTCCCCCTTAAACATCCTTACAATTGGTATCTAGCTACTTACCTTAGATGATTAAAATATAGCAGGTCAGAAATAATAATTGTCTAACCTAACCCTAGCCACTGGTTTTAAGGTGTTAAAAAGTAGAATATAAACCGGGAATTATAGTCCCAAACTAAAGAATGAAAGTTAATTCTCTTCATTCTCTCTCCCACCATAGCCGTTGGACACTTCCTTATTTGGCCTTCCTCTCTCTATTATTCACTCACTATATGTATAAATCCATCAACAAAGATTCAAGAGATCTCATACACGTACATCTGGAGATCATCTATATAAATCAAGGAAACAAGCAAGCTGCTCATAAACATCTTACTCAGCTCTCTTATTAGAGTAACTACGCGCTTAAGCTGCACATAAACAACATAATCTTTTTCTTGGTAGTATATATTTATTTACATCACCGTTCTTTGCAGGTACCAACATTAGATCTCAGTGCAGGTAGGAACAAGCTACAATATACTCAGAAAGATGCACAGATATGAGAAAGATTCTATTTCAAATTCTCCATTACAAGAAGATGCTAGTAAATCCTATAAAGAGAAGGAAAGATAAAAAGAGTTCCGTAGATTGTTTGATTTTGTAGATTATAATAAAAGAACTGTTGGAGGAAAATAACAGATTGGCACGACATCTAGAAACTAGATTTTCCATTTCATAAGCATTTGAGTAGAATCCAGATTTTTCAAATCTCAATAAAACCAAATTCTTGGTACAAACTTGAAAAGTTTTTCAATAGAAATTCAAGTAATCTTAGCTCAACAAATTTTGTTAGAAGTTAAAATGTAGAATATAAACCGGGAAAGTTTCCAAAACGATGGAAAATTCCTCTCCATTCCTTTCTCTCCCACCACGTTTGAATTATACTAGCCGTTGGATATTCCTTATATGACCTCCCTCCCTCTCATACTCACTAACTATAAGTATCAGCACACAAAGATAATAAGAAATCTTACAAGATTTTCTAAAGCTCCATGAAATCCCACTCTTATCTTCTCAAAATCTAACATTGGATTCTTCGTACGTACTACCCAAGTGGGCCGGCCATATATGTCTACCTCCTACTCCAACTCATCCTCCAATGACTCCAATCCTAGGAGGTGTGCTGCATGCAAGTATCTAAGGAGGAGATGCGCTGAGGATTGCATTCTCTCGCCATACTTCCCTGCATCTCTCCCTCAAAGATTTGCTTGTGTCCATAAGATCTTTGGGGCAAGCAATGTGACAAGAATGCTCCAGGTACTTACGTATACATATACATATACATAATTCTCTCTCTTATCTCTCTTCTCATTAGCTTGTGTGTTATCATACTTAGGCGAATAGATCAAAGAAAAAAAAATCTACATTTTTCCTGTAATTCTCTTCTTCTGCAGCAACTTCCAGTCGATCAGCGAGCGCAAGCGGCAGATGCCATCGCATCGGAAGCCTACTGGCGTGTTCAAGATCCGGTGTACGGGAGCGTCGGCGTGATCAATCTCTTGCAGCAGGAGATCTACATGGAGCAACGTGAGCTTGCAAGGACTCAAGCTCAGATTGCAATGCACACAGCTCAACAGCAGCTAACTGAGGCCACAGATTACTTTGATCCACAGACAGCAGGATAGTGTTCGTAGCTCTAGAGAGAACATTTATTAAATTCAATCATATCCCAAACCTATATATTCTGAGATTTATTCACAGGTAAAATAATAATTAATGTCCAAAAGCAACCGATTGCTCTTTTTCTTCTTCTTAATTCATCTAAATGAAATTTAAAAACCTCTTACGCTTTCTGAGTATAGCTTATTTGTGACTGTAAAATATTGTGGAATTTACGCTGGCAATTAATAAACTCTTTTCTCGTGATGTAGAATTGGTTCAAATCAATAGAGAAATTTTCATGGAAAATAAATTTGGTATCTACCAATATGAAGTAGGCTATGGCAATTTAGGTGGATCCCCAACCAACATTTTCTATTCCTCTTTCTGATCCTATTTAATATTTACTTCTTGCTGTCTTATTCCCCAATTTTAGTATTTTGAAGGATGGGTATCAAAATTAATTAGAAAGTGTGTAAATGTAATTATGTAACTTATTTTTGTGCTCTATAGAAGAAGTAATTCTAAATTATATAGTGTTAATGCTTTGTTGGAAAATCATGGCTTACAATTGGGATGTGTCAATTGTAACCAAAATTTCCCCTAAGTAATCTAGTTCTAGAGAGTGCCCTCTCTCCAGCATCCCCTTCTCATAGGAGAGTTTCTATTAAAAATTAGCTTAAATTTAGTTTTCAGCAAATTTCAGTATGTATCAAGATTTCTGTGCCAGTTCGTTGGAATAGGCCCTAGGGGCATTCGAACGCTATTCTTAGATAGAGACTATGTGATCAAGCATTTGAACAACCCAGCCGCATTTGAACGCAAGTCTTAACCCGATAGCAACTTTGATGCAAACGTTTAAACTGCCCAGCCACGTTCAAAAGCGAGTCTTAACCCGAGAGCTGCTGTGATGCAGGCATTCGAACGGGACCCTCTTGCGTTCAAATGCCACTTGAGTTTTGATGTATTGTTATTAGCTGCATTCGAACGCGGCGCAGAAAAGCTCCAAATCTTAACTTGACTATAAATACTAAAGTGTATTTTTAGGGCTTAGTTGTTGGAAGAACATTTATAAGGGTGGGCCACCATTATATTGAGAGTGATTAGAGTTGCTAAACTCTTTGTTCTTTGTAAGTGAATGATTTGCATAGTAAAGAAGATTGCTCCGTCCATAAATGTATGCACATTGTTGAACCACGTAAATATTATCTTCCTCTTTCTCTATTGTCTCTATTACTTTCATTCTTGAGATTACTTGCATTAGAGTGTTTAATTCGTGATTAAAATTATTTATTGCTATTCTATCACCATTAACACTATATTGAAGTTTTTCTAAAGTTTGGATTGGTTTTTCATTATTATTCCACTTTGTGATATTTGGGGTGAAGGTTTTGCTTTTGCTTCGTTCACCCATTTGGTTATTTGCACAAATGTTTCCTCTCAACTTTGACTTACTTCCCTCTTTTCTCCCATCATCCTCACTTACTTCATAGACATACCTATTTAATTTTGCTCTTTTCCTATGTCGACAGACAAGGAGCTTTGGCAAAGACATAGAGGAGACCATCCCTCTGCATGAAGATAGTATCGTTCCTTTCCGCAACCCCAAGCTCTGCCTTGTAGGCAAGCTCATAACTGATAGATCCTACATTATGATACGGCTTAGAAATGCTCTATGAAAAGTGTGGAATGTGAAAGGTAATCTGAAATTTATAGAAGCTTGCAAGAATGTGTTCCTCTTGGTGTTCGAGAAGGAGAACAACAAATGACATGTTTTGGTTCCAAGTGAAATACAAGAGACTCTCCCGACACTATCTCTTTTATGGATGGGTGGGGCATGACCAAGTTGAGGCCATCGTGGGGCACTGGTGATGAAGATGAAACTGAAATATCTAGAGCACATCTAAGGGAAACTTTTGGACTTGCCGAAACCCAAGTTTGCTAGTAGAGAAACTTCAACAAAACCTTGTTGGGTGGAAAGCGAACTTGCTCTCGCATGCAGATAGATCAGTGCTAATGAAGTTTTTTCTGAGTTTGATCCCTATCTACTTCATGGCGTTGTTCATCTACCCGAAGGATTTGCTCGCAAAACTCAACCACCAAATGAGAGATTTTTGGTGGGGGTTCAATGTTGAGCGCAAGCATATCTATCTGAAAGGTTGGAATGCACTCTATAAGACAAAGGGAGATGGTGGCCTTGACATCCGGTGCTTGGAGCTAGTGCACTAAGTATTATTCATAAAGTTTGCGTGGAGGCTAATAAAGGACCCCAACTTGGATTGGGCTGTGATGCTGAAAGAGAGATACTTTCACAACCATTCCTTCTGGAGTGCAAAACGAGGGTGCAAGTATTTTGGACATGGAGTTCCATGCTTAAGGTGAGAGGGTTGTTGCAGAAGTGTGTGTTGCAGCAAGTGGGCGATAGGCAGTCCATATCCATCACTATTGACCCATGGACCCCTTTTGACCTATCAGAGCTGGAGCTCCCATCTATTACCAAGGTGAAGGACCTAATGATCTGTGCAACTTGGAACACTGCAAAAGTTCAAGATATGCTCCTCTCCAACGTGACTAAAGAGGTTGAGAATATCTTCATCAACTTTGCAAGCATTATTGAGCCAGATAGGCTTATTGGATTCACACCTCGTTGGGGGAGTTCTCTCTAAAAACTACCTTCAACACCCTCTCGGAATGGAACTGGTTGAGCTCATCTTGCCTAGGCGCTAGTTGGAAAACAATCTAGGGATGAAAGCAAATCTTGTTGAGAATTCAAAATTTTCTTTGGTGATGCTTAAGTGGTGCAATCCCAGTAGGAGAAGTGGCAAGGTGAATTCCCTCCTACTGTCTAATCTGTCAAGCAGGTCCTGAGAGCATGGAACATCTTCTTCTGGGTTGTGAATTCGCTCGGGTTGTTTGGTTTGCCAATGAGCTTGACTTCCATGTTGATAGTGTACCAGATCGAATGGACAAATTGATCACTTCCATGGCTGTTAGGCTGCCCGCAGACATGCTTGTGTACTCTTTTAGGATAACGTGGGAGATTTGGAAAGCTCAAAATGATCTAGTCCATAGAGGTATCATAAGTTAGCTTAGCTCAGTGCTTAGGAAGGCGTGAAGGAATGAAGCTCAAACAAACTACCAATAGCGTGAAGTGGAGTTGGCTATAGCTTGCCAAAAGGTGCAAGAGCAACCTCGAAATGGCAACCTTGTGTGCTGGGTGGATGCTTCCTAGAGGGGTAATTGCTTAAGTGGTATTGGCATTCTTATTAATAAATACTCGGATTAGTTCTATAAAGCTTAAGTGGTATTGGCATTTACCTTGATTATTGTCTGAACACCTTAATAGGTGAAACACTAGCCCTATTAGAAGGTTTGAAGAAGGTGCCAGAGTTCCTTCAGGAAGAAGAGAACTGGGTGTTTAGTGATTCTAAGGTAGTTAATGGATGGATAAATCATGTGAACCGGTCTATCAATCTGTTGGTGCTCGATTATAAGAGGTGGATTTCTAATCACCCTAATGGTAGGGTCCAATGGAGTGACTCATCGGTTAGCACTCTAAGTTCCCTTGATTTTTTCTAATTACCTTAATTTTTTTTTCTTTTATAATAAAGATATGATTGGAAAAGTGTCTAAAATTAATCATGTGATATTTATGACATTTTTTTCACGAAACAACTAAATAAATAGGTGTCCCAATGATTGAGTCAATATGCGATAAAAAAAAATAGAGAGATTAAATGAAAATAAGAAATAATTCAAAGGGTCTAGATATAATTACCTCATAGTAATAATATAACTATTATATACTATTATCTATTTTTTAATCTGAATCCAGTGGTTCTTATAACAGGTTGAAAGACACTCAATATATACCATCAAACACCTTTAGCGGGCTATAGTATATATAAGAAAATGAGGAGTACTGAATGAGTCATTGAAGAAAGTGTTAATAACCCTGTTATATATATTTAATTTGGTGTTTTGGAGAGAGAATAATTTGATACTTATTGTATTAATTTCCAGAGATTTAGCAAAACCATATAGTTGGCTATAGATATTTGAAGAAGAGATCAAATTAATTCTCTCTCTGCTTTTACCTTTGGTCGCATAATATGTTAGTATTATAAATAATCAATCTCGTTCTACCCTTATTCTTATGGTTTCAGTCTTCTTTCTAAGTTTTGCCTACTTAATTATTACGCTTAATTTGACAGGAATGCCCTTAATTTAGAGGGTAGTAAGAAAGGTATACGTTTAAAGCGTAATAGTCCCATATCGGAGAGCACGTAGAGAATGGAGGCCATGATTTACTATATAAGCAGCTTGGATCCACCGGTAGAAGTCACGCAGCTGCGTGGTGAGCACAGAGCGAACTATTCTTTCGCCTTTTACTAAAGAATACCGTGTGCGCGCCACTCAAAGCAGCATACGCCTATTTTTGGAGGGTTCCTTCTATGAGGTGAGCCCTAACAATTCATAAATTTTAAGCTTTATTTTTAGTTTATTTCATTTGATAAGTTTTGAGCTTGTATTTAGTAGATATATTAACATGACTCACCTAACCTATTTAACAAATCGGTCGGATTAACACGACATGTTAATACAACTCGTTTAATCCTACATCTGCCTAATTCGTTTAATAAATGGGTCGACTAATTCGTTTAATAAATGGGTCGAGTTAACACGACATGTTAATACAACTCGTCTAACCCGTTTGATAAATTTGATATAAAATTTAATACTTATTAATTTATCATACAAATAAATGATATATTTTTAACTTAAAACTCTTACAATATCAAAATTATCATTTTAATAATTTACTATAACAAAAGTATATACAACAAAGTTTAAAATTTAGAACAAAGCTCAAACTCTAAGCTCAAATTCATACAACAATTTATATGAAACAAAATTTAGAATAAATTCATACAACAAGTTTTAGTTTTAACTCTCAAATGTAACAATCTTATCACTAATGATAATTAGAACAAAATTTAAAGTTTACATTCTATTATAAATTATGATAAATTTGAAATAAGTAAACACTAACATTAAGCTATCCATTTAATTGTCCAAAGATCATGACCTATAAAAAAAGAACAAAAAAGAATCTAAATAACTAAGATATAAGATAGAGAGAAAAACTTTACTTTAATTAGTTATCGGGCATTCACCGAATTTATATTTATGCATTTGAGTATTTATCGGATTCTACGATTTCTCTTAAGCTATCTAAAATTTAAGATCAACATAGATATTAAGCCTCAAAAACATTACGGGAAACCTACCTCAAATTTTACTAATACTTAGCAGTACTGGTGCTAGTTTATCTACAACATGATCTCACCCACTTACACATGGTTAGTTATAAATTACCTTCGTACATAATTAATCCAAACATATAGCTAATAACTTGCCTTTTATTTTTTTGTGTGCTATTCTATATTTTGTGGTAGTCACTGTTGTGGAATTGGATAATTAATGTTTGGAAATCTCAAATGGAAACCACATAGGCACTAGTAAGGAAGAGAAATTTATTCAAGTGTTCGTCAAGTGAGAGGGAAAAACTAAAAATAAGTTAAGGTGATAAGAAAAGATATAATAACACTTTGTTTGACAGAGTACATGGCCCAAAATAGAGTTCAACATAGGAAAAGTACATAGCAGACCCCAGAGGTTGAGACTAAAGGCTTATTTGGTTAAGATAATTTACGATTTATGAAAAGACCAGATATAGCTCTATTTTTAATCTACTATTATTGGCCATGAAACTAGTAGAAGACATAACTTCACTTACAAGCCAAAGAATAGAATACTAGCAACTAGAACTGAGTGGTGACTTGAGATCCTTGTGTAACATAGATCTCTTGGTTTCTGATTGATGTATTGGACACTTCTTGAATTGCAATTACTTAAAGAATAAAGTGTGATTTTCTGGACATCAGGATGGCAAGGAGCGTGCAAATGGAAAAGGTCTAAGTTATAAACTGAGGCCGGTATTCAAAATGGTGATAATAAGGTAAAAGTTTATCAAGAAAAGGTCGAGGAGAAAATTGGATAACAAGGAAATTATACCTGAGAGGCACCTTGGGAGGCGGGAAGATGGGGATGGAGAGACCACGACAGGCAAAAGACGGAGACGGAGGCACTGGAATAGGCAAAGATAGAAACGGAAGCACCGTGGCAGGTGGAGACGAGGAAAGAAACACCAAGGCGGGTTGTAGACGATCGTCAATTGTGATTGGAGAGATTAGAGAGATGGGGGGAGAAGTATTTTTTTTCCCTTTCAAAAGGATGAGCCAGCTGGATGGAGATATTGAGATTTGAGAGAGGAGATTAAGTTTAGGAACTTAGGGTTTACTCTATATATAACGGGTTGGCGCGTTGATTGGATCCGACCCAACTTGCATACTTAAATGGTCAAATGGGTCAGTAATATAAATCCAAACACGACTCAATTATTAAATAAGTTAGAAGGGTTGACCGGTTACAATCCGAACCTGATTATACTAATCCAAACTCGATCAAGAGTCGGATTATCGTGTTAGGTCAAATTTTTGCCACCCCTACATTCCACCTTATGTAGGGGTAGGATCCACCTGCTTAATGAAAGAAAAGAAGGATATAAATAAAAAGAGGGCTAAGGTTCATTCTAATGAAGTTAGATTAGTGAAAAAGAAAAGAGCTTTCATAAGAGAAAGAGAAGGGCTTCTTTGAGAGCTTGTGCAATCTATCTCTAGAAAGAATGGGAGATTTTGTCCAAGCCATTATTTTCAAGAGGGAGAAGCACTATGTGAAACTATCATCTTTAGTGAGATTGCTCTTATTCTCATGTGAAGCATTCGTCCTCTTGTTTTATTGTTTCTCTTAATTGTGATTTAATGAAGTGATCCCATGGGTTTTCCTCATGTTGGAGGGTTTTCCAAGTAAATAATTCATCTTTAATTTACACCGACTTAATTTTTCATTGTATTTGCATAAAATTACATTTCCATATAATTGGAGAGATAAAGGGGAGAAGAACCTGATACTCGGATATTATAAAATCATATTACAACGAGGGCTCTATCTGTATATCTGATCCTTTCCAATTTATATCATCTTCTATAGTTGTTTTCTATGTTAATTTTGTAAGAAAAAATAAAGTAAAAGGGCCATTGTCAAATTGCATCCATGTATAGATCCTTATTGCTCTTGACAACTTGGTTTATATATATCCTAAGAAGACTAAATTTATTTTATTGCATGCATTTGTGTATAAATCGACGGTAGGTAAAGCAGTATGACTAATCTCAAGGATCAACTACCAAACTAGCTTATTTCATTTATAAAGTTAGAAGAGAAATTCCACCAGAAATATACGAGCATCATGAAGACCTTGTAACAAGTATTGATGTATGATTGGATACGGAATGTCATAAAGGAAAATTATTAATCTCGAGAAATTCTGTACTAATGATGACAAAATTTTTATACAAGCAGAAGCATCATATACTTAGTAGAGCCCCCTCTCATAAGTTGGGATGGAAAGATTTGTTAGGTATGAATATTTCACCCTAAGAGGGTGATATCCATCCACTTAGCTAAAGAAAATGAGAGAAATAACTAAAAAAGGCTAGGATTCATTCTAAAGAAGTGTTTTTTTCTTTTCTTTTTTTCTAGAGAAAGTCCGTAGGTAGATTAATTCATTAACTTTTAAGAATTACATCAATACAACTTGATACACAAAGAAGAGGGAGAATAGAGTGACAACTTTTTGACACAAGTCTCACACTTCTATAAAAGCCAGTCCAGCAATATGAAACAGAGCATCAAGCTTGAGGTATAATAGAAAATTAAAATAAAAACAGCCCCAGAAATTCTCATGAGCGAAGAGCCTCGAGTTGGTCAGTAGGTTCCGTCAATCCAGTAGTCTTAAGGCATGGCTATGAGAGTTATCAAAGGTAAGAAGATCGAAGATCACCCACTAAGAATAACAAGTTAAAATAGAAGACAATACAACAACCTAAATTAGCAATAAGGCAAAATAAAATAACACCTCTATAGACTCTCAAAAAACATGACATCTGTGACTAAACATATATCGCTTAAAGCACTGACGTCGATGAGCACAGGCTGAGACTGTGAACAGGTTCGAACTCCCTCCCCGTCTATATTAGCCTCACCCACCCGACATGGCTATGATGCGAGTAGGCAAATGGGGCCAAAGAGCGAGAGAGGTCAACAGTAGAGAATCAACTGCTGTAGTAACAGATCGAGCAAGGAAGGGGAGAGAAAAGAGAGGTGTGATGCGAGAGGGAGAGATGCAACAACTGATCTACCTCTTGTGAGAGGAAGGAGGTGGAAGGGTGGTACGGCCGGATCCGGTAAGGGGAGTGGTGAGGGGTAGGTCGATATAATGAAGTTAGATTAGTGAAGAAAAAAAAAGGACAACTTTTAAAAGAGAAAGATAAGGGTTTTGAAAGCTTGTGGAATCTATCTCACGAAAGGAAGAGAAGATTTTGTGCATGTCATTCTCAAGAGGGAGAAGCATTTTGTGAAATTCAACACCTTTAGTAAGATTATTCTCATTCTTGTACGAAGTATTAGTCCTCTTATTTGAGAAGTGATCCAGTGGGTTTTCAATCATTTTGGAGGGTTTCCACAAAAATTATTTGTCTTTGTTTAAGACTTACTTTAATTTTAATTGTTTTGAACTCATTGTATTTGCACAAAGATAGGGAAGCTGATATATTGATTTTGGGTTTTTTTCTTCCTGACAATAGAAGAGAAGGAAAAATAATGCACACTGTCACGTTATTTCTTAAATAATATGTAATTTTCATTGTAAGATAATCTAACCAAACCAAAATTGGCAGACCTCATATTAATAGCATTGAATTCAATTTCCGTAGTATTAGAGAGATAGAGAGAAGACTCCGATACGGCTCAAATATTATATATATATATAAATTCTAAACTAGTAGTAAACTTAGTTACTGTATCCACTAATTACATTTTATACAAATAATGATTAGGACAGTGAACTTAGATACATTTTGTACGGATATTAATTGAAATAGTAAATCTAATTAAATTTTATACGTATATTAATTCGGATACTCTTTTTTAACCTATGTAAATAGTTGCACGCACTATTCAAATATAGGTACTAATCTGAATATCAAGACAGATTGAAAAATCTCAACCCATATGGCCATATTCCATATAACTCAAATGCAAAACTAAATTTTATTCAACCAATTCACATGCATGAGAATTCAAAATCATAACGAGGAAGTGATAGGATTATAAATTTTCCACCCTAAGCTTTGCTATGGTTTTCCTCTCACTAAGAGATATTCTCCTCCTCACCTAGTCCGGTGCTCACCTAGCCTTCTACCCAACCCCTATCCAACTACTGCCTCCCCTGCCTTACCAATCTCCCACCCAGTTTTGCTAGCCCTTTCCCACTATTGCCCTACCCTACTCCAATAAGCTCCTATTGCACCCTCTCCAGCTCTTGCCTACCACAGTCCTAAGCTCCCCTCCTCTTGTTATTCCTGCCCGGTGTGACTCCAATGGCTGCCTCAGACGATAAGCTGCTGAAGAAGTTCTCTGCGCTTCTCTTAGAAAATGACATGGACGAAATCATTGCTTGCAGGTGGACTCTGCCCTTGCCTCTCGACAAGCAGATCTTTGTCTCATTGGCAAACTCATCTGAGATAGAAACTACAATGTCTTTAGGCTCAGATCCACCATGACAAAAGCGTGGTCCCTCGAAGGAAACCTCAAATTTGTCGAGGCAGGAAAGAACACATTCCTGCTAGTGTTCGAGCTGCTTGTTGACAAAAGGAAAGTATGGTACGGGGCCCCATGGTCCTTCAATCGCAACCTCTTCGCCCTCAACCATTTTGAAGCCAATGTCTCGTCGAACTCATGGACATTCCCCCACTCAGAATTTTGGGTGCAAGTCAACGGGATACCCTTGGAATACTACTCGGAGAAGGCGGCGCTAACTTTAGCTGCCAAGCTAGGCGAGCCAATTCCGGTAGATAGCTTCAACCCCTCCAAATGGTCCAAGTACATTTGACTAAGAGTTCTGTTAGACATCAATAAACCCCTAGTGGGATCAATCTTGGTAAACCTTCCCAACGGAGAAGTGAAAGTCCAATACGAGCGGCTCCCTCGTTTCTGTTCTTATAGCGGCAGAATCGGCCATGAAGTTTACGGCTGCATGCATAGTGGAATTATGGAAATGAAGATCAGGAGCGAATACCTTGAGCACTTGCACCACAAACTCTTCAAGCTCCTCAAGTCCAAGTTCCATGATCTGGTAGTTGCCCCAATAGTAACCCCTCCCCAATTTCTAAAGCTAGGAGGTGACAAAGGGCAACAGTTTACTAGAAACTCTAGGGATGGTACGCTGGAGGAACCGCCGAAATTCCTCCAAACCCGTGGTAGCCGCTTGATTATCCCCCTTCTAAAGCATGCCCCACCATCGCTAGCAAGTTTGACGTTAGGAGCGACAATGACAAGGTGCCTTGGCAAAGAATGTCCAATCCTGCCCTCCATAACCTCCCTGCCTGGACAGCCTGTCGCCTCCCCATTGTTTCCCGCCCTATCCTCCCCATCTTCGGTCACACCACATCCCAGCAAGTCACATCTAGACATTGCCACTCCTTCATTACCCGCTATCTCGATCCTCGCTTCCTTTGAGAACATGGGGGAAAACGTATCAACCTTATATCCCAGTAGCCAACCAACCTATCACATCACACATCCCCTAACCTGCAACCTAATTGTCCAAGAGCAAATAACTACCCAACACGCTACCCCCAAAGACATGCAACTTGTCACTATTCACGTAGCATTCTCCAACACTCTTATGCAAAAAACCACCAAGGCTTCCTCTATTGCAACCCCCTTTGCACAGGCTCACCCCACCTAAAGGACTAAAGGCGAGGACTTCCTAGTAAAGTGGAAAGCTCAGAGCGAAATTGGATCTTCATCCAAGCGTCCCACAGGACTCATAGATGTCATCCTTCATGAAATCTACCTCCCCTCATTTCAACATGGTACCTCAGATACCAAGCCTAAAGTGGCAACCAACTACCGAGCGGCGACTGGCTCACTATGGGCCACCCAATGAGTTTCTTTGTCTGAAAATGCTGAGGGCGTAGGGGACCCTCGACAATTTAGAACCTCAGGAGCCTCCTCATAAGCTCCTATGCCAACCTAACTTTCATATCTAAGACTAGGTGCAACTTGGAAAAATCCACCCCCATCATCTCCACCCTCCCCCTAATCGACCACTACATTGCAGAATCCCAGGGGCGCTCTGGCGGTGTTTGGCTTCTCTAGGATCTTCATACTAAGGTGGAAATCCTGGAAACCTCTAATAACTTCATTTTCGCTAAGGTCTGGGGCCCTTCACTAGTTGATCCTTGGATTTTCGGTGGAATTTATGGTGACCCACACAAAGAAGACAACAGGCTGCTCTGGTAAGAATAACCTATTATGCCTCAGTAGCTCAACCGTTATGCTACATGGGAGATTATAACGATATTGCGACTAGCTCGGAGAAGGAAGAAGGACTGCTAGTGCTTTGATCCAAGCTTTGCAGGTTCATTGCCAACATGAACAAGGCAGGCCTAGTGGACTTTGGCTTCACTGGACAGGCCTTTACGTGGTCCAACAGGTAGATGTCTGGGAAGCTAGTCAGAGAAAGGCTCGATCAATCTTTGGCCTCAGCCGGTTGGATTGCCATGCACCCCCATGGAAAAGTTCTCCACCTTCCTGCCATCAGCAGCGATCACAAGCCGCTCCTACCCCTAACATCTCCCACCACTCGCAAGCATCCAAGGAAGTTCAGGTTTGAACATTGGTGGACCTGCTTTGATGGGTTCATGCATACTACATATTCGAATGGCTGCGCTTCTACGACCCCTCCTCTCCCCTTTCAAGTAATCTCGCCAACTTAGGAAAGAAAATGAAAAGTTGGGCTTGTTTAAATGGTCACAACCTAAGGAAAGAAATCAAGGCGATCAAAACTGAGCTGGCCAGCATCCAATCTAAACGATGGAGTTGATGCGAACTATAATAGAGAAAGAACCTTGCTGAGCCTCGACGAGCTACAATTGAAAGACGAGATCTTTTGGAAGCAAAGTTCGAGGATCAGTTGGATACGGTGGGGCGATCGCAATAGTAAATTTTTTTACTGCACAACATCTTCCTGCGAAAGAAGAAATGCCATCCACTTCCTCAATCTTGGACCAAGTAAATGGACTTACGATGACGGCCGAATAAGATTTGAATTCATAAATCACTTCAAAAATATCTTTCAATCGTCGGAGCCTCCACCAACATCCTCCCTCCACTAGGATATTCTAGATGCTATTTCAAAAGTCCCCTCAAAGGCGATAGATGCCCTTTGCTCTATCCCTGACGAAGAGGAAATTCATAGAGTGGTGAAGAGCCTAAACCTAGACAAAGCGCTTGGCCCAGATGGCCTCACCGCAAAGTTCTTCCATCTTTTCTAGAATGACATCAAAGCTAGGATGTGCTCATTTACCCAAAGCTTCTTTTGTACCAAAGTTTTGGAGAAGGGTGCAAACAATAACACGATCGTTCTAATTCCAATGTGTGCTGCTCTAAGCACGGTGAATGACTAGAGGTTGATAAGCCTTTGCAACACGTACTACAAGATTATTGCAAAGCTCCTTGGTGCGAGAATAAGGCCGTTCATGTCTAGTATCATCACTGAAGAGCAAAGTGCCTTCATACCTAGGAGGAACGTATGAAGGAACGTAATTGACAACTAGATCATCACCAAGGAGATCATCCACTTCCTCAAGGCCTCTAAGATCCTCAAAGGCGCCTTCCTACTTAAAGCCGACCTCTTTAAGGCTTTTGACAGAATATAATGGCCCTTTATCCTTGACTGTCTCAACCTCCACGGCTTCCCCGAAGGCTTTCTACAGCTCATAAAGGAAGACATCACAACCCTGTTAGAGGCCTCAGGCAGGGATGCCCCCTCTCCCCTTATCTCTTCATCTTAGGGGCCAACATTCTCTCATAGCTATTTAGAAACGCAGCCCTCAGCCGAAATCTACAAGGCATAAAGCCGTCTCTCAACAGTCCAACCTTCACGCATCTGTTGTTTGCCGACGATCTTCTCATCTTTGGAACATCTTCAGCGAAAGAGGCTAACAACATCACCATAGTGCTAGAGGCCTACTACAGAATCTCTAGACAAGAAATCAATCTAATTAAATCTACCATCCACTTCAGTAAGCTTGCGGATCCGGCAAAGATCTCGGCCGTCAAAGGAACCCTCCATGCCAAGGACCTAGACAAAGGAGACCTCTACCTAGGCAACCCCCTTCTTACTACTAGAAGGAAATTGCAGGAGTACTAATTCCTCACAAACAAACTACAAAAAAAGCTCTCTCTTGAAAGGGAAACTCCTCTTGCAAGCAGGCCGCTTGGTCCTAATCAAGGTTGTTCTAAGCTCCATTCTAGTCTACTTTATGAGTACGTCTCTCCTCCCGCCCCAAATGCTCAGCAACATCACCTCTATTATAAGCAACTTCTAGTGGGGAGCCAAGGATGGGGAAAAGAAATTGCACCTTTGCAAATGGCTGAACGTATGCAAACCTTTGCAGCAGGGTGGCCTTGGGCTTAGACACCCTAAGTTCATAAATGATGCTCTCATCCTAAAGCTTATTTGGAGACTGATTAGCAACCCTCACTCTAACTAGATTAAGGTGTTAAAGGCCAAATGTTTCCTCACTCTAACTGGGTTAGCAACCCTCACAAGACCATCTTGAGCAGCCTATGGGAGACTAGCTCCTTGAGCCCAAGATCGGCTAGCATCTGGAAGGCAATTTAGAAGAACCCTCACACCTTTCCAAAAATCAAAGATCTTCCTCTGGAAATGTTTTGCTGGAGCTCTCCCCATCAGAACCACTCTAAAAAAAAGGATCAAAAGCATAAACGATACTTGCCCCATCTGCACCACCCAAACCGAAATGCTGGAACACCTTTTTCTAGAATGTAACTTCACCTGAGCTGTATGGTTTAGCAGCCATTTAGGTTTCAAGACGGAAGGCTTCAATGGTAACTTTGAAGAATGGATCCTCAGGCTTAGCCACTATTTATCCAAAGCTGAGATGGTGCACTGTTACGCAATACTCTGGGAAGTTTGGAAGGCTCGGTGCAAACAAGCCTTCAACAATGATCAAACCAACCTTGCCACGATCATCACTAAGGCTGCTGCAGGCGTCGCCCTGGAAGGACTATAGCGCGACGACGCCGGCCAACAGTCCAGCCCCTGCCTTGGCATACAAAGCTCCAGCCCAACAGATGACGCTCTCATTTGCTGGACGGACGCAGCGTGGGATGGAGGCCTTGGCGGCAGAATTGGTCAGTTTGTCTTCGGTCGTGGCGCCAAAGTCGGACTTGGCCAGACCAAGCTTATTAGAACTTGCACTAGCGCACTTCATGGTGAGCTTTGGGCCATCCTAGAAGGTATCCACCTTATATCCACATTACATGAGGACGTGGATAAGTGGATCTTCAGCGACTGCTAAGTGGTAGTTCTTGCGATTAACGGTGATGACTCAAGAATAGACTTACATGCTCTTTCGCTTCTCTAGGAGTGCAGGAATCTGATCTCTTTAAATTCTTCTATTAGAATAGGCTATACAAGTCGATCCAACAATGTGTATACATATCTTTTAGCCCATCATGCAATTCGCTGCCGGAAATCAACGATATGGCTGGGCTCTTCTTTGAACCAAATTTGTAATGAGACTAACTAATGAATCTGTCTAGTGACCTTCCTTCAAAAAAAAAAAAAATAATAATAATTCTCACGCATAAAGAATGGCTAAAATATCTAAATTTAAATTCTTGCAGGAATTAGTCGACTAGTTTGTAATGGAGCCTAGAGGTTATAACTTTGAACCCACCCTCCGCAGAAATGTTTGGGATTAATATTTGGTGTTTTTTCTACTAGAGCATATAATTTAGTTTTATTTTATAGGAATTAAGGCTCATTTAATTCTCTATCTTATATATTTTCGGAATGCTGATACGAATAGTAATCTCTCTCTCTCTCTCTCTGTTAATAAAATATTTGCTGTAAGATGACTCTGGATTGGTATCTTCAACTGGGTCAAAAAGTTCAAAGCCTGAAAACAATTATCTAGAAAGGCAGTTGCACATTCAACTACAAATTTTGGTGAACTGTTTGTGGTCCTTGATTTGAAAATCTAGATACTTTGTATCGTTTGAAAATGCTATTTTTATCTTCTATACGGAGTCATTTTAATTTGATAATCCTATTGACCATTTGCTTTAATAAAAACAAAGCTCTCAAGTCTTCATGCAGGGTCGATAATGTCAAAGGAATGACGTCCATTTATTTTGGAATCAAGCATTCAAGCATTTGGACCCAAGAAATTGTTGGCTGGTGAAAAAGTCAATACTCCATTCTTCTCCAAATCCACCAAACATTTGTCTTTAGTAGTCAATGTATATATCAGATCTAGAGCTCTCCCTACCTTTTTCACATTTGGCATGGAATTAAAATCCGACTATTAATGCAGTTATGTGTGTAGAAGAGAAAGCTTGTATGAAATGAATTAATTTTTTAATTTAATATATAAAATTAATTGCATATACAGTCGATGTGTATATTTTATTGAGCAATGATTCAATACTAATTAATTAGTTATTAAAAATAATTTTTATTTATTGATAAATTAAGGGATATATAAAGTATTTTCATATTGTTAAAACGGTCTCCTTAATAATAGTAGAATATGTGGAGAAATTTATACATGGACTTATTTTTTTTTTTTTATAAAAAAAATGGATAGCTAGGAGAGAAATAAAATAGGACTAATTTACTCTTACAATTTAAAAGAGTGACAGGTATATTCAGTTCATATGACCGATACTTCTAGTTAATTTTATTTAGTGTAACTTTTTTTTATTGGCAATTAAGTGAACAAAACCCTATTTTATTTGTTTTGATAGATTTTTGTAAATAGCATGATACAATTTGTTTTTGCTCTGCTTTCATGTCAATTGGATGTCCAGATGAAAGATATAATTAAAATAGTAGAGCAAAATCAGAATAGGGCAGAATGTTAAATATTCAATATTACAACGGTCATCGGAGGGTGGTGGACGGCCAAAGGTGGTTGTGGGCAGCTATATAGTAGGGTGGTTGTTAGAGAAAGGTGATGGGTCAGGTTTGGGTGCTTGGAAGGGTTTTATGGCTACGATCTACTCTTACGAAAATAAAAATAATCTAACGGCTATGATAAAAATTGTGAATGCAATAATAAGAAAATAACTAAACTCAATTAATTCTCAATGTTTGGATGCTTGGATGAATAAATAAAGAAGTCCAAACCCTCTATATATAGAGGTCAGGTATAATAAGCTCTACTTGGATTTAGCCCTAAAGGCTTATATAATTCGAATTATGACTTGCCTTAAAGGCTTATATAATTTAATTAAATTTGCCTTAGTGGCTTAGATGACTTAACTAGACTTGCCTTAATAACTTACCTAAGTATGAATTAATTAAAAGATAAATATACTCAATCTATCAAGCCTAATGTCTTCATGATACAATTTGATCTAACTTAGTTTGTATCAATCCACAACGCTTCTGACACCTTGTCTTCAAGATGACTAATACCTGACGTCTTTGTACTCATAGAGCTAATTATGCAAATCAGTAAACTTAGGTTCATCCTCTTCGATACTGCCTAAGAACATGACATGGGCTTATTGGTGCTTGTATTTATGATCGGGGTAAATCGATCATCAAAGTAAAAACACAAACCTTTCTTTCTACTCTTCTCCAAGTTATTGGGTGCAAAGCAGCGTGAGATCTGCTGTCCATTGGACTGAGTCGTCTGTGCGGGTTGAGTTAAGGTAGATGTGATCTCTAGCGGGCTGTGGGCTTGGGCCGTCTTTCTTCTTTCATCCTTGCGGATCTAGTTCAATTGATCCAACTTAGACTCCATTAGAACAGCTAAAAAGGTCTCATTAGAAATAGTGGGCCTCAAAGTCTTGACCTCAACCTGAATCTCTTTAAGGCTAAATTAGATCAATTAGTAACCTGATTGCATATCTATTTGAACTCTTCCTGGTAAGCTTGAATAATTGTTGATTGAGTCAGCTTAGTTAACATGGTATGAAAGTCCTCATACTGGGTCGGACCTAACTGAGCACAAACCGCATCTGCGAAGTTCTACCAAGACTTGAGCGGTCGAATCTGCTCAACCGATTAGTACCACCTACCTAATCGCCATGCCCTCCAGGTGGAATGAAGCTAGCTGGAC
This sequence comes from Typha angustifolia, assembly GCF_048772165.1. NCBI lineage: Eukaryota > Viridiplantae > Streptophyta > Magnoliopsida > Poales > Typhaceae > Typha > Typha angustifolia. Next base: position 6,486,532 of record NC_133251.1, read on the forward strand.
TTTTAGGTGGTCAGACGTGTCATGGTACATGAAAAACTTCTTCACTAGATAGGTCTAGTCTAATGGACCTCCTATTAAGAATTTTGGGAAATCAAGTTTGACGGTCTAAGCTTGGATCCCAAAATGTGGCTTATTATCGCGGGCCAAGTGACATCATGGTCGAGGCTAGTCCCGTGGGACATTGCCCCACGGGTTAGCTCATATCTCACCCAAACTACACACGGGCTCGACTCAGTTTGATGGCATAGGCCCACCGAATCGTTCCACCATTTATCTTTGGGCTCGTACTCGTGATAAGGGTCACATTTATAGGTTTCAAACTAAACTGCACGAGGTGCTCGAATTGATTTGTGAAAATTTGACCTACCTCGAAATCACAAACATTTCAGCCCTAGCCCTAACTCTAGGGCTGAAATTGAATTTTCACATAGGGGTGCTGCCACAGGTCGCTGCAGCCTCAATGGCGGTTGAGAAGGGTAGGTGGTCGGGGTAGTTGCTTTCTGGCAGGTCCATGCAGCAGCAGAACGACAGCAAGCAGCGGTGGAAGGCCGAACTAAAGCTCGGGCTCAAGCTAGTGTAGCGGTGGCCATGGCATGTCTCTAACGGGTGCCCGGCCCCTTAGCGACTATGGAAGGGACCTAGGGCCCCACTGTAGGGGAGCAACGGCGGTGGGAAGCCGCAGCAAAGCCACCCCAACATAGAGGTAGCTTCCTGCGGTGGTGGCCTGGGTTTGTAGTGGTGGGGGGTTCACTTCCATGGTCGAAGAAGTCGTGGTTGCTGCGATTTTGGGCTCCCTTCCACCTCCCTCATGGGTGGAGTTTTCTAGCCGTGATTGGTCAAGATCGGCAGTGCTAGTGGCGCAGGGCAGTTGAGAGCAGCTAGTAGGGCCGCTGTCAAGGCTTGGATCGAGGCATTGTTGGCAGTTTGGATCTCCTTTGAGTTCTCATTCGATGATTCTCTCCACGGGTCGACGGACTCCATCAAAGCCTTAGCCCACGCAGGTGGTGTTACGATCGGCATGGGTTAAGTCGAGTCAAGTTAATTACTTAGCTTTATCTTATTATTTTAGATTTCAAATAAATTGGATAATCCGCATGTAGATCTGATCCGCTAGGGATTTTACTCCTATAAATAGGGGTAAACATGTGTTGATAATTATTATTGGGAGAAATCTGAGTTTAGCTAGTTATTATTTTCATCCTTATCTTTTTACCTTAGCCGTTAGATTGTCTTTATCTATATAGGAGTAGATCATAACCGTAGACCCCTTTTAAACATCCAAATCCTAGCCACCTCCTACCTTTAGCAGCCACCCTACAATACGACCGTTCAACACCACCCTTGGCCATTCGCAACCCTCTGACGACCGCCACAACGTCGTATATTTATCAGTATGCCCTCTCTAACCTATCCCCACTATTTTATTTTTAACCTTTCATCTTGATCACTAATTTAGGTGAAACTAAAGCCATTAGAACCCTAGCTCATGAGGCTACCTCCACCTAAATTTTCATAATTTTCTTACAAACGAATCATTCCATATGTAGTTTATAACATTGGTATCAAAGCTGATATTCCTCGAAAGATGGTTAACACGCGTTCCAAGACCCATGAGGAGGGATCGACCAAGGAGGACCATGATCTCATCTTCATTCCTGTGGGAGTTGATCTAGCGCCCTTGCCACCACAACCAATAGTTGACGACGAGCCGTCGGCGTGGGCGAATGCATGGGTAGAGTCCATGGACTCGCTACGTGAATCATCGAGGAGAGCCACGAAAAGTTTCAAAAGGATTGAGAAGGCAATCCAATCCTTGACAGCCATTCTCCTAGCCCAGCGTAGCCAGCCCGTGTCGCCAACGTTGCTAGCACTGCCGGCCATGGCAGAAATAGCCTAGCCATGGCCACCAACTTCAAATCGTGAGGGAGGTGGAGAGGAGACCCAACCTGTCGCCGCATCAATGCCGAAGTAGCTGCCAGAGACAGCCTCCGAGCTGTCTTCCCCACCAACGGTGGGAGCTAGGGCTGAAAACCCTAGCCTTCCACTGTAGACCATTAGGTCAGTTTCGTCACCCGCCACCACATCCGATCCCTCCCATGGGACCCCTACACCCGAGCTCCGACCACCGTTCGTGCTGACAATAGCTGGAAGACCACCAGCGATGGCAGTTCACGTTGTAGCAAACTCACAGATCCGATGCTCCCATGCCCATCGACAGCCACAGCTAGCTTCCTCGAGCTAACTACCGACCAATGGTGGCCACTGCAGCCGCTGGCGATAGTCAGGTGACCGAATCCGATAGCCACAGCCACAGGATGTTACCCCTACGTTAGGGTGGCTCCCCCGTGGCTTTCTGTAGCCATTGCTCCCTCGTAGTGGGGCCCCCAGTCCCTTTCGTAGTTGCCGAGGGCCGGTGGACCTGTCGGTGACACACCATGGCCGCCCCAGCACTAGCTCAAGCCTCGAGTTCGACCTTCCTCCGCTGCTCGTCGCCTTTCCACCGTTGTTCCACTGCCGCGAGGACCAGTTAGGGGTCGACTACTGGGGACCCCCGACTAAACCCAGCCTTCGCCCCCCTCCTCATGCACCATGTTGCGGCACCCCTAGGTCGAATTCCAATTAGCCTTAGGGCTAGGGTTAGGTTATTGAAATAAAGGAGATGAAGTGCATGCTTTTCAAAGCAGGCTAAATTTTTGTGAACCCGTTCGACCACCTCGTGCGAACCAGTTTCGAACCCATGAACAAGACCCTGAGCACATGTACAAGCCCGAGGAAGAATGGTGGAATGAATCGGTGGGCCCGTATTATCAGACTAAGCCGAACCCGTGTGTAGCCTAAGGGCAACATAAGCTGAACCCGTGGGCCTATGACCCACGAGACTAGCCTTGACCCCTAGGTTACTTCGCCCGTGATGACAGACCACACTTTGGGATCCAAGCTCGGACCGTCAAGCTTAATTTTTTAAAATTTTCTAAAGGAGACCCGCTAGACTGGACCTACCTAGCAGAATAGTTTTTCACGTACTGTGGCATGCCTGACCACCAGAAGGTCCAACTAGCCTCATTCCACTTGGAGGTCGTGGCAATTAGGTGGTACTAGTCGGCTAAGCGAACTCGACCATTCGAGTCTTGGTAAGACTTTGCGGATGCGATTTGTGCTCGTTTCAGTCCAACCCGGTATGAGGACTTTCAGGCCATGTTGACTAAGATGACTCAGTCAACAACAATTTGAGCTTACTGGGAGGAGTTCAAGCAGATATGCAACTGAGTCACTAACTGGTCTAACTCAACCGTGAAGAGTACTTTCATTAGTGGGCTTAAGCTTGACATTCAAGTTGAGGTTAAGATTTTGAGGCCCACTACTTCTTACGAGGACTTCTCCTTAGCTGTACAAATAGAGTCCAAGTCGAATCAGCTAAACCAAATTTGCGAAGAGGAGAGAAGAAAGGCGGCCCAACCACGTAATGTTCCTAGGTGGACTCGAGGAAGACGAACCCTAATCCACTAATTGGCATGACAAATTATAAGAGTATAAGGACGTGGGAGACTAGTCACCTTGAGGACAAGGTGTCGAAAGCGTGGTGGATTGTTACAATCTGACCACATGGTTTAAGTCGAGTCAAGTCGAGTCGAGTCGAGTCAAATTAGTTACTTAGCTTTATCTTATTATTTTGAATTTTAAATAAATCGGATAATCCGCATGTCGATCCGATTCCTAGGGATTTTACTCCTATAAATAGGGGTGGACATACGTTGATAATTATCATTAGGAGAAATCTGAGTTTAGCCAGCTATTATTTTCGTCCTTATCTTTTTACCTTAGCTGTTAGATTATCTTTATCTTCATAGGAATATATCATAACCGTAGATATTTTTCAAGCATCTAAACCCTAGCCACCTCCTACCTTCAGCAGTCACCCTATAATACGACCATCCACCACCACTCTTTGCCATCCACCACAACATCAAATATTTACTGTTCTGCCCTCTCTGACTTATCCCTACTATTTTATTTTTAACTTTTCATTTCAATCTCTAATTTAGGTGAAACCAAAGCCATTAGAATCCTAACTCACGAGGCTACCTCTAAATTTTCATAATTTTCTTATGAATAGATTGTTCCAGATTTGGTTCATAATAGGTGGCTTGTCACCAGTGGTTGCTAGTGGTGGAGGTTGTGTCGAAGAAACCACCACAGGAATGGAGATGTGTTCCTAGTCCTTCATGGTTGCTTCTTCCTCATTCATCTTGGATTCCGTGTTAACCATCATTTGAGAAACGTCGGCTTTGATACCAACGTTACAAACCATATTTGGACCAAATATAAGAAAATTATAAAATTTAGGTGATGGTAGCATCACAAGATAGTGTTCTAATAACATTAGTTTCATGTTAATAGATGTTTGGATGAAAAGATATAATTAAAATAGTATAGCAAGGTCATAATAGGATAGGATGATAAATTTGATGTTAAAGTAGTCGTCAGAGGGTGGTGGATAGTTAAGGGTGGTGATAGATAGTCATGTAGTAGAGTGGCTGCTAGAGAAAGGTGGTGACTAGGATTTTGGTACTTGGAAGGATTTTACAGTTACGATATACTCCTATAAAGATAAAAATGAGCTAACAGAAAATGTGATACTAGAAAAATAACTGAACTAAATTAATTCTCAATACTTGGATGCTTGGATAAATAAACAAAAAAACCCAGCCCCTCTATATATAGAGGTCGGATATAATGATTTTTATTCAGACTTAGCCCTAAAGACTTATTCTACTCGAACTAAGACTTGCCTTAGAGATTCACTTGACTTAATTAAACTTGTCTTAGTGGCTTACATAATTTAACTAGACTTGTTTCAAGGGCTTACATAAGTATGAATCAATTAAAAAATAAACTGGCTCGATACATCGAGCCTGATGTCCTTATGATGCGATCTAATCTGACCCGATTTACATCATATTTTTGAGACTGCACATAAATGTACTCCTATTGTCAAATTATCCAAGCTTCAGAGACTTACTTCTATGTTTGAAACTCTACATATGGATGACAATGAGTTTTTTGATAAGTTTTATGCAAAACTTAGTAATATTGTCAACTCTTGCTTTAATTTTAGAGAGAAGATTCTTGAAAATTGGATTGTTAGAAAATTTCTTAGATCTTTACCTGAGAATTTCAATCTAAGGTTATAGCTATTAAAGAGAGTAAATATGTTAATGATATTAGAGTTGAACAACTAGTCGGGAATCTTCATACTTTTGAAGCTACTCTTCGTCAACCTAAAAAAAATCTAAAGAGATTGCTTTGAATGTTGTGCAAATGATTGAGGATGATAGCAATGATGATAGTGGCTCTCTTTGTCAAGAAGTTCAAAAATTCTTTAAAAAAATTAAAGGATGTTTCTGATAAGTTTAAAAAGTCAAAGCTTCATGATAAGTTTAAAGGGCCTAGTGCTCCTACTCAACCTCTGAATTTGAAACATAAGGGCAAGGTCTCTAGTGGTGGTATTTAGTGTTTTGAATGCAAGGGTTTTGGACATATTGAACTAGAATGTCCAAATTGGTTGAAAAGAAACAAAGCTATGAAAATGTTATTTGGAATGATTTAGATGAGTCGTATGTAGTGATTCTAAACTTGAGCAAGAAAATTTTGTGACATTTACTACATTAATTATTTCATCTAATAATTCTTGTGAGAATGTGAGCACAAGTAAAGAGGAAGATGGCAATAATGACATGGACATACAGAGGGCGTATGATGAATTATATTAGAAGACAGAAATTAAGGAAAAATTTCATCAAGACTTTTGACAAACTAAAGCACTTAGTGTTGTTCAACTGAATAAAGGCTTAGATAAGTTGATGAAGTTAGAAGAAGACAAGAAAGAGCTTAATGATCTTCTTGAGAAGTCTAAATTGAAAACAAAAAGACATACTAAAAAAGTTGCTCTTTTGAAAGAAAAAACCAAGCTGGACGAGATTTTGAATTCTCAAATTACTGGAAAAGAAAATTATGGTATCAGATATACTGGAAATACTAGTTAAACTAATACCATTTTTATTTCTGTAGGCACTCAAGAACATCCGAGCAAAAATAGTGTATTTGGGAGTTTAAGTGTACTATCACATCCTAATGTTATGAAAGATATACCCTTATTAAATAAGAAAAAGGTATCTTCAAATTACAAAAAGGACGGTCAGGTAAGAAAACCTAATGTCATACCTATTTGTCATTATTTAGGGCATATTAGACTAAATTGTTATGCTTTGAAGAATATTTTCTAAAGTTAGTATGAAAACTAGTTGAGTGTGAATTAAGAAAAATGATCTTAAGTGTTATGTTGTTTATATTGCTCTCAAAGCTTTGAATTCTTATATGTGGTACTTAGATAGTGATTGCTTTAAACATATGTTTGGCGATAAATTTTTATTTCAGTCTCTTGAGAATTTTGAAGGTAGTAGTGTAACTTTTGCTAATGGTAGCACTACTAAGGTCATAGGACGAGGTGTTATGATCACTCCTAGTTTATTGAAGTTAGAAAATGTCCTTTATGTTGAGAGTTTAAAAACAAATCTCTTAAGCATTAGTCAAATGTGTGATGATTATCATGAAGTGCGTTTTTCAAAAAATCAGTGTTTGATTATCAATCAAAAGGGAAATACTATGATTCATAGAGTTAGGACTATAGATAATTGCTATGGTGTTTGTTTAAATACTCTTATAAAATGCAATTCTGCATCTTTGGGTGATTCTGAATTATGGCGTTAAAGGTTAGGTCATATAAATTTTAATGATTTATCTAAGTTGACTAAGAGGTATACCGAAACTAAACGTGAAAAAGTAAGAAGTTTGTAGACCATGTCAATTAGGAAAACATATCAAGTCCTCACATAAAAAGATTGACTCCACTACCAAAAGACCTCTGAAATTATTACATATAAATTTTATTAGCCTAATTAAAACTGAAATTATAGGTGGGAACTAATATATTTTTCTTTTGGTAGATAACCTTTTTAGATTGACTTGGGTCGCTTTCTTTAAAAAAAAAATCTTATACTTTTGGTGTCTTTAAATCTTTGTGTTTGCGACTTCAAAATGAAAAAGATTCTAAGATTGTTAGAATTCGTTCAGATAATGAAGAGAAAATAATAGGCGTGTGAATGGGCCTTGCGGGCGTTCGAACAACCTTGGTTGTTTGGACTATTTTTGCTAAGTGCATTAGAACGGCTCTTCGTGCATTCAAACGCCCCGACAAAGTTAATCAGTTTTGAACCAACTTAAACTAGGTTTTCATCTATCTTTGGAAACCTATATAAGTCTTTAAATCCTAAAAGATAGAGGAGATTGATGGACATGAATTGAAGCATTGGCAAAGATTTTAGTGGAGGTTCTTCATTGATCAAGAAGCTACAGGTTTTGAGTGTTCAAAGATTGTTCTTGATCGTTGCAACATTGTGCAACTTATCTCAAGGGTTACTGAAACAAAATTCGTTCGATCTCAACAATCAAAGAAATTGATGCAATTAACTACTAGAAGCAACTCATTGTAGGGTCTAGCAGACAAGAGATCTTTAGATATAACTATGTGTTTCGGCGAATAATCTATAAGCGATTCTTGTACTTGCTTTTGATTAGTGGTTGATTTAATCCTAGCGAAAAGAATCCGTAGTATTTACCCTAGTTTGAAGTTTTTCACATAAATCGTACTTGTTTGCATTGCTTACGGTTTAGTTTTCATTATTTATTATCAAGTTTATTTGTCAAAGGTCAACTATTTTAAGGTTTGCCATAGAATTTTCATTTAGTATTATTTAATCTTGATCGTCAAATTATGAGAGTAAAATTAGTAGTTCTTATTAAATTATTTGTCTATTTTATTACAATAAAGTGCACATAACATACATACAAAGTACACGTAATTTATATTCAGTTACTAAACATAATTAGGGTTCCTAACAAAGTTTAGGGACGACTAGCTCTGGACTCAAGTTTTGGGTTTACAGCATCTAAGTTCAGGGCTTAGAGCATAGTCTAATAGTTCCTAACCGTGTTACGAGGGTTGACTCTTTTGGTACGTGGACTCACCAACCGTGTCGCTTAATACAAAGTTTCCCATGAGCACACGTAACTCGTCTCCTTTGACAAGCCTTAGAATCTTGACTTTAAGCTACAATTATTTAGACGCGATGGAATTTTGTTGCACGCCATACCCTAAAGGAAAGGTTGATACATTCATTCTTCTCTCTTGTTGAGGTATTTGTCATCCTTCCCATAGTTCAAGTCAAAGGCAATACTTTGGCATAGTCTCTTACAAGTCATTGCTTAGGGTTTTTATAATAAGTTAGCACTTCCTTGTTCCAGAAGGAAATATATTCCTAGAGCATGGACTCTTGGTTGCTTCTGCCTGCTAATCCGACAAATTAATTGCAAATCCATTGAATTAATGTTCTTCTTACCCCACATATCATAATTTTTAATTAAGCTCTAACTCCTCCATAGCACACAGTTTCTGGCATACATACTAAGTGACGCTCTTATGGATAGCAAAAGGAATATAAAAATAATTTGAAGTTGGTTTAATGTCATTTACAAAACTAACTTTAATACCTTCGAGATTACGATCTCGTAAATTAATTATAAACTAAACAGGATAATTAGATTAACTCTTCTGAAAAAAGGATCACGAGGAATCCAATCTGTGTGTATATAGTGCTTAGGTGAAAAATATATTAAATATTAACCCTAACATTCACAGTGGATTCAAACCTGGGATCTTCATCATGGGTCTCAGTAAGACCTGACCATAGGATTTCTTATAGTGGAGTTAATATCAACAACAGCAACCCTAACTAGCTTCTTAATTAATTACTGTAGCCCTATCTCCAGATGTGAAATTTCTTATATGTCAACTCCTGATCTACCCAAAACCCTACACCCAGTTTCTTTATATATATATATATATATAATCTAATCCTTCAAGTCACCACATCTGAATTGGAGACTGCATTAATTGATTAATTGATGGAGGTTGCCACTAATATCTCATTAGTCCATCCACTATAGAATGACTGCTTTAAATAAATATTTTTATCATAAGACAATCTAATCAAAATTGACAGACCTCATATTAGTAGCCTAGAATTCTATTTCATATTATTGAAGAGATAAAGAGGAGAAGATCGCATGATATGCCTCGGATATTATAAAATTATATTGACTTGAGGAGTTCAACATAATGAGGACTCTTTAGAAATATATATATATATATATAGCTGCTTTTTAAGTTAATTTTGTAAAAAAATGAATAAATAAGGATGGCCACAGTCAAGGGCATTCATGTGTAGATCCTTATCGCTCTTGACAAGTTGGTAGATATATTCATATACACACATATATATATATATATATATATATATATATATATATATATATATATATATGAATATATTTCATGTGAAAACTAAATTTCTCTTCTTACTTGCTTTAGTTTTTCACCGATGGCATGTAAAGCAGTATGATTATCTCGACGATCAAATCCTAAACTCGCTTATTTCATTTATAAAGTTAGAGGAAAAATTTCAAGCACCATGATAGACCTTGTAACTTGTATTGAGGTATTATTAAAACTGGTATGTCATAAAGGAAAATTATTATATTATGAGAAAATCCGTACGCCCGACAACGAGTCAAATATAATGATAAAAAATAAAAGTATAAAGTTTGCATGATCAAGACAGGTTTAATAGAGCCCCCACATAAAGTGGGAGGAAGAGATTTTGTTGGATTTGAGCATTCCACATTATGTGAGAGTGGGATCCACCCACTTAAGTGAAAGAGAAAAAGCAGAGAAATAAAGAGAAGGCTAGGATTTATTATAATGAAGTTAGATTAGTGAAAAAAAAGACTAACTTTTAAATGAGAAAGAGAATGATTTCTTAGAGAGTTTGTGGAATTTATCTGAAGGAAGGAAAAGAAGATTTTGTGTATGCCATTCTTAAAAGGGGGAAATATTTTGTGAAATTAAACATCTCTAATGAAATTGTTCTTCTTCTCGTGTGAAGTATTAGTCCTCTTATTTGATTGTTTTTCTTAGTTGTGATTTAATAAAGTGATCCAGTGAGTTTTACCTCATGTTAGAGGGTTTCACATAATTTATTTCTCTTTGATTATAGCTAGGTTATTAAATTTTGATTGTTTTAAACTCATTCTATCTGCACAAACATATGCGGCTGCTATATTAATTTCGGGTTTTATTTTATAACAATGGGAGAGAATTAAAAATAATACACACTTCCATATTATTTCTTATTTATTTTTCAACTTAAGACAACAACCCAAATCGGCAAACCTGATATTAGCAACATAGAATTCTATTTCCATACTATTAAATACAAATATTAAACTGGCAGTAAACTTAGTTATCATATCTACTAATTTCATTTTATACAAATAATAATCAGGACAGTGAACTTAGTTACATTTTATAAGGATATTAATTAAAATAGTAAACATAATTAAATTTTGTACTCAAATGCTATTTTTTAACCTATATAAATAGTTGCATTCACTATTTAAATACAGATACTAATTTAAAAATCAAGATAGATAGGTAAATCTCAACTCATATTCGGTGTACCTGGAATATGAAACTAAATGCAGAGATGTTTTGAGATTAATATTTGATGAATTTTCTACTAGAGAGAGTATAGTTATTTGTTTATTTTATAGGAAGGCTGACTCAATTGTCCTAAGTTATATAATCTCTCTCTCTCTCTCTCTCTCTCTCTCTCTCTCTCTCTCTCTCTCTCTCTCTCTCTCTCTCTCTGTTATAATAGAATACTAGCTTTAAGATGACTCAAAGATGGGTATCTTCAATTGGGTCAAAAAGTCCAAAGCCTGAAAGCAATTATCTAGAAAGTTAGTTGTACATTCAACTACCAATTCTAGTTAACTGTTAGTGGTCCATGAGTCAAGATCAGACCTACTTCAAACACCTTCTACATTTCAAAATCCAAATACTTTGTAATGTTTGAGAATACTATGTTTGATCTCCTATTTGAAATCATTTTCAGTATATAATCCTATTGACCATTTGCTTTAAAATTATAGAAACAAAGCTTTCAAGTCTTCTTGCAGGGTTGATAATGTCAAAGGAATGACGTCCATTTATTTTGGAATCAAGCATTTGGACCCAATAAATGGTTGGCCGGTGAAAAAGTCAATACTCCATTCTTCTCCAAATCCACCAAAGATTTGTCTTTAAATAGTCAATTAGTATATATATATATATATATAGTTTATATAAAATGCATCGTTGATTTTGTAATTTAATTATATTTAATTTTTAAATTTAAATATATAAAATTGAGTGCTTATATTTTTCGACCGTCGATATATATTTTATTATAATAAAATACACATAGTTTATATTTAATTAGTAAACATGCATAATTAATATTCAATTTATAGCATCCAAGTTTAGTTTAGGGCTTAGAGTTTAACCTTTACCTCCTAGAAAAACATAAAAAAAGCATTTAACATGATAATGAGGGTTGACTCGTTGGCGTGTCGCTTAATATGAAGTATCCCATGAGCACACGTAATTTGGCTCTTTTGTCAAGCCTTAATATCTTGACTTTAAGCTACAATTATTTAGATGATAGAGAGAGAGGGCTTGGAATTTTGTTGCATGCCATACCCTAAAGGAAAGGTTAATACATTCTTCTCTGTTGTTGAGGTATTTGTCATCCTTTCCATAGTTCAAGTCAAAGGCAATACTTTGGCATAGTCTTACAAGTCATTGCTTTAAGGGTGTTTATATATAAGCAGCACTTCCTTCTTCTTGAAGGAAATATAATTCCTAAAGCATGGACTCTTGGTTGCTTCCGCCGCCTGCTAATCCGACAAATTAATTGCTAATCCATTGGATTAATATCATCATTTTTAATTAAGCTCTAACTCCTGATTATGTATATCATTTTATCGATATTGTTGCCTATGACAAGCTCTAGTACTTTAGAGATTATAAGCTCGTAGACTAATCATACGCTAAGCAAATTCAATAGACAAACCCAATCTACGACTTAGATGAAAGATCTAGTAAACATCGACTACAATGATTGCCCTCTAGTACTATGTTAGATCTCCCGTCGAATCTTTTAATAATAATTCATGGAGTTAATATTAACAACAGAAACCCTAACTTATTGGTTAATTATTAAATCCCTATCTCCGGATGTGAAATTTCTTAATTATACGTCAAACCCATTTTTCTTTTTCTTTTCTTTTTCTTTCTTGTATAATCTAATCCTTTGAGGTCACCACCACATCTGAATTGGAGACTGCTTTAATTGATGGAGGTATAGATGCCATTAATATTTCATTTGTCCTTCCACTAAAGAAGATGCAAAGTGGGAAATGGCTTCTCCCACCCCACCACCTTCACTTTAATTAGGGCTATAATTGTTGTCAGCCTCCACCCACAGCAGACTAATTTATGGCTCCATCCAAGAAAAGGACATTGGACCTCTTGAGGGAATCCAATAGATATAGTTTTATATTTGTATAAATCTTGGATCAAGTTGGGCAATTTGTGGGAACAAGATGCCTTTTATTTCTACACTGCAAGTGTGGTCATGTGATATTGCCCATGCTTCAAGTCAAAACCTTCAGTGGAAGACATATCAAAGCCCACTTGCTTTGCCTTTTGGATTTGTAGAGGGAGAAAAAGGAAATAGGATATTTCCAAGTGACACTTGAGTAACAGTGAGAGGGGGGGGGGGGGGGGCCTAAACTTAGTGCCCTTAATGAGATATTTTATATTTAGATATTACTGTTCTATTATAGATCGCAAATAGCCTGAAGACAAGTTGTAAAGCATAGAAAAGAAGAAGACAAAGGGTGACAGGAAGCTTCACGGCAAAGAAGTCAAATCAAATCCCATTATGACATGCTTGATTCAACTGCACTCTTTGTTGCAAGAACTGAACTAATTTTATTCTCCCTCAAAGACATTCCCATTTTCTATGCAATTTCTTTTCTTGATACTCAAGTTCCAGGTTTGAATCAACACTTTCCTTGCAAGTGACCACTAAAACAAACAAGCTTAGGTTTATTATTAAATGTGAATAGCTCCGGCATCTCCAAGCAATAGCATACTCCCAGATGCACTTACAATTTTCATCAGAGGGTGGTTGATATAATGTTCATCAGATTATATATATATATATATACCTTCTCTTTTACTAGCAAGGATGGTAGACTGCAACTTATATGTACGAACTGGTTTGTTTTTAAGGGTTAATTATATTGTGACAGCCTTAATTAACTAATTAGATGTTTAAAAATGATTTTACTCCAAAAATTAATAAGTATCATTAAATTTTTCACTTGAGTAAGGAGGATATGGCACCAGTTGACCTACCTCCATTAACCCCACCATACCATAATTATGAAACCTCTTCTGCCCATCCAACCTACCCGATTACCCAACCCTAAACTACCCCATTACTACCACTGCTCATCCCTCCCCACCACTGTGTACTACGCAGTACTCACTCTGCAGTGAAAGTACCGTTTTGACCTCACGGCGTTAGTTGTGCCAACTGACGCATACTACTATTAATGATAAGAACCAAACAAAAGGTGGAAAAGGATAGAAAGGGGGGGAGGGGAAAAGTCGTAACGCCTCTCATCAAGGCTGACACGAGTCAACGATGACAGCAACGTTATCTTGTCGCCTTTGACCGTCCTCTCCATCGGATACGTTTTACCTTTCAAGTTTCAACAAACGCGGGGCCCACGCGGGACTTTCTGACGGCCGCGGACGCCAAAACGGTATCAAATCCGCTTCGTCGAACAGAAAAATATAATTTCTCGATTTCTTCTAAAAAAAAACTCCTTTATACATATTTCCAAAAAAAAAGCCCTTCGAGGCACAGAGAGAATTAAAAAAAAAAAAAAAAAAAGGGGACGGTTTAAACGGACGGTGAGGATCTGATCATGATCAGGATCAGGATCGGATCGTGGGGTCGTGGGAAGCTGGGAGAGCTGCGTTCTGGGTGTGGCGGTGCTCGCCCTCGTACGTGACGATGAGCATCGCGGGGTCGTCGGGTGCCCTCTCCACGTGTTTGCGAGCCGGGCAGCCGCGGAGGCTGCTGCACTTGTAGTAGCCCCTGGAGAAGGAGAAAAAGAGAAGATCAGAGCCGTTGGATGGAGATGAGACGGCGAAGGATGTGGGAGAGGAGAGAGAGAAGGGGGGTCGTAGTTACCGGGGGTAAGGGGATCCCTTGATCGGCTTCTGCCCGTATTTTCGCCATGAGTACTCGTCCGCCGGGATGTCGGCCATCTTCGAGCTTATCGCCGGCACGCGGATCGTCTTCTTCACCCGCGACTTCCTACTTTTTTTCCCGCAAAAAGAAACAGAAAATATTTGGTAAGAATCAAGCCCCAGTGGCGCAAGATAAAGGTTTTGGCACGGTTCATGCTAACGTGCGCGGAGTAGTGTGGGGGGTGAGAGGGTTTACCTCCGCTTGGAGCAGTGGCAGCGACCGCCGTTGATGGCGTATTTGCCGGTGGCGTCCTCCGAGTGCGCGTGGCTGTGGCACCTCTTCTTGGGGAGGGACAACGATGCGAGCGGCGGCTTCCCAGTGGAGGTGGCGCCGGCGCCGCCGGGTCCGGGGAAAAGGAGGGACGACGACGAGACCCCTGTCTTTCCGTTAGAGACGCTTCCGTCACCGGTGATTGACGAAAGGAATGACGAGGTTGCCGAGGAGATCGGTGTCGAAATGGTCGGCTTAGAGAAATCAAGGGTTAGGGCTTTAGCAGCAGCCGGCTGCTGCGGCGGAGGCGGTCGAGTCTGGAGCGGTACCGGGGCTAGGGTTAGGGTTTCGGCGGGGGCTTTTGTGGGGCCGCGGCGGAAGCGGGCGTGGCCGGTGCGGTCGAGGATGGAGATGACCTTCTTGAACTTGGAGATAGTCAGATCAGCGATCTCCCTGCAGTCGAGCTCCGAAGACTCCTCCGGCTTCTGGCGATGTTGATGTTGGTGGTGTGAGAGCTGGAAGATGAAGTGCTCCATTCCCCGGAGCCCCGCCGCCGCTGCCTCCTGGATCGCCATCTGGTCGTCCATCCTCGAGTACCCTATCAGATCGACGGTCATCCTTCGCCAATCAGCACACTCGCTCGAAATTTGACGGACAGCAGCAAGAGAGGAGAGATCAGGGTCGGAAATGGGAATGAGAAGAAAGGAGATTGGGGGGGCTTTATAACAACGTTATTTTGGGGGGAGAGAGCAACCGGAGTAAGCGGTAGATCTAGTCAACGGAGACTTTTAATCAGACGGATGCAAGTTGTTTCAAACTGTTGACTGGGATAAATGGCTAGAGGAACCGGGAGGAGCCGGTGGAGGCGCGTCAGCCGTCGGATCATGGAAGCGGGGGAGGAAATTGACAGCTGGATGGGAGAATGGGAAAGTTGACCGCTTGAGCTGGAGTCAGAGCATCATTTGATAAAGGAGGGAACACGATGTCTTCGGGCAAGCCAGAGGGCGACACGTGGAAAAGCATCTGTGGGTAATCGAGGCAGCAGTTAATGTTAATAGGATTCTTAGGAGAGTGGAATTAGATTTTCCTTTTGTTGGAGTACCGGCTAAGGATGTGGCTGAAAAATATTTCTTTATTAATATTTCTTCTTTTATTTATTTATTTTTTGCATGCATATCCTTCAAAAATTCATTATTTACTGTTATATACTTTCTCAAAGATGATATTTACATGTATAAGCCTCAAAATATATGAATTATATATATATATATATATATACCCTAAAAGGACTTATTTTTTATATGAATAGCCCTAAAGCTAAGTAGTCATTAAATTTAAACAATTTATACATAAAAAGATAAATATTTCTTTATTCTTGATTTTATAAATTTCTCTTAGCATATGATACTTTTATCTTTTCTACTAAATTATTGAGATTTGACTTAACAAGTAATCTTGCGGATATCTATCTAAGGAAATATATGTTTTTGAGAAGTATATATCTAAATATCATCTTTGGAGGAGCATGTAAGTAAATAAGAATCTTTAAGAGTATATATGCAAAAGGAACCTAAGTATCGTTTGATTGTGAAATAACTTCTAAATTAGTTTACTTATGCTTATTCCTTAGTTTATACCGGTTTAGACTATTGCAATGTTTGGTTATAAATTAGTGTAATAATTATACTTGATGATGCATTCTAGCCAATCGAGCACTTTCAAACCCATCCAAATGAGATCTTGAAACTTTATTTTCTGGATCAAATTCTACATCAAGTGAGTTGAAATCCTTGCACGTTCTAACATAAAATATTTGCCAAAAAATTTTATATACTCGTTACCTTTAATGTCACATCAAGTATAATTATTACACCGATTTATAACCAAACATTGCAATAGTCTAAACTGGTATAAACTAAGGAATAAGCATCAATAAACTAATTTAGAAGTTATTTCACAATCAAACGACACCTAGGATCCTTTTGCATATATACCCTTAAAAAGAATGCATCATTTGAGAACTAACAAAGTGACGTCTAGATGGGATAAGTGTCATCCAAATAGTGCGTAGAACTATAGTAGAAGATCTAAATTTAGAAACAATTTTGAATATTCCTATGGTGGCTTATCTTAGCATGAATATTAGATGTTCCTAATATCTATTTAAGGAGCTTAGAGCAAAATGCTGAATCATTAATTTAAATGAGAACTCTAGAAATTTTTAGTCTCACCTTAGAAGAGTTCTTTAGTTCTCCCACATCGTAAAATTTCTATCTATTGTGAGGAGAGCTTTTATACTTATGTTTGAATTATTAATTCTACATTAGAGATTGATCAAGAGCATCAGAGGAGTTGAATTTTAAGTCATCATTACTAATATTTGCAATCAACATAAAGAGTTTGAGGCATGTAGTGATGTACTATGAACTAGATGGTGAGACAATTTAATTATTGAGTAATTTATCGAGACGAATTTCGACCAAAAAAAAGTAGACTTCAATGCTTGGATGGCAAACTATCTATGGGGTTGTAAGTTTTTAATGTTTCTACGAATGATATGATTGATCCAATTTGAGTGGATATGTAATTTTTTCCTCTACGTGAGGGAGGTTTTCGATGTTAAAGTAACATGTAGTGTGTTTGTCGTGTTTTAATTTTTCTACTTATATTCAACCTTCCAACTTCTACTCTTACTCTAATTTTCTCTCACTAACTTGAGTTTAGTTTTCATAGTTAAAGTAGTGTTCAAATTTTCATCTCCTACTCCATTTTGATTTTCAAAGTTTGATCCTTAATTGGTTTTCTAATATATTCTAGTTTTTCTAAACCAAATTAAATTTGATTTTAACTTTTGACTTTGACATCGACTTGGTCTTTTATTTTTTATGCTTTATCATCTATAGAGAAGGAAGATTATGATCTTGACAATAACACTGGTTCTGAACTTATTATGGTTTTTCCTATTAAGAAATTTAAAAACTTTATTAGGAAAATCAAAAATATAGCATGGAAACTCACCTTAGTGGCTTACATGATTTAACTAAACTTATCTTAAGAGCTTACATAAGTATGAATTAATTAAAAGATAAATTGGCTCAATACATCGAGCCCAATGTTCTCCTGATGTGACCCAATCTGACCCGATTCACATCATATTTTTGAGACCACATGAAAGTACTACAATTGTCAAATTAATGAGTTTTTTTATAAGTTTTATGCCAAACTTAGTGATATTGTCAACTCTAGCTTTAATCTTAGATAGAAGATTTTTGAAAATCGGATTGTTAGAAAATCAGATTCTTGAAAATCTAGTAAGAAGATGGGTAACCCTGCTCCTCTAGCAGCACCTGCATTAGAGTTTGTATCTGCTTCGTCCATATACTATACTAATAGATTTAATCAATTTTGAAGAATTGATTTAGAAAAATTAAATCTTACCGAGTTTGAAAAAATAAAATATAAATCGAACTTTAAAAACTAAAATCAATTTCGAAGAATTGATTTAGAAAATTTGAATCCTACCAAGTTTAAAAAAGTAAAATATAAATCGAACTTTAAAAACTAAAAACCGAGTAGGAGATGGAAATTAGAATACCACTTTTTAACTCTTGATATCAAACCCAAGAAGGTGAGAAAGAAAATCCTTTAGTTTAAGGACCATTTTTCATGTAAAATCAAAATTAATGATGCCAATTTACAACCAATTTTTTCTAAACTCATTTAAAATACCATATTCAAAGTTCAGAATTTGGAAGTATGTGATGCAGACCTATTCAAAGTTCAGAATTTGGAAGTATGTGATGCAGACCTATTAGTATACAATATGGACCTCCAAGTATGCAGTGTAGATATGTATGCATATAGTTCTGCACTGCACAAGAATATAACCCTATTCTCATTTCTTACCCATGTTTTGAAAAAAAAAAATTGGTATTAGATATATCAGAACTAGAGTAAAAGGGCAATCTGATCAAAGTGTTACCAACATAAGTAATTCGATAAGATCGGGTTGGATTCGTGTCAAGTTGGCACAACCAAATCTATTTGATTTAAATAAGTTGATTTTGGGTTAAACTACGGAATAATCAGGTCAGACATATCAACTCATTTATAATGCAAATTCAATTCTACAAAATTCAAACATATTTAAAACCTTAAGTTCATGTCAAGCTATCGGATCGGGCCAAGATCGCCACCTTTATTTGCGGGAGGAGAAAACGGCTCAAATTAGGTTGAACAAAGAGGATTCTGGTGCATTCTTATTGGACATAAAAATGACAAATTCTCTAGTATTATTTGAGGTGATAGATTTAGCAGACAATTTAGCAATTAATGAGGTTTTACATGCATGAATTGTGGGAGTGGCATAGGATCCAATCCATATCGTTGTTGATCGTCCTATATTTCTATTATACACCTCAAACGGTACCTGGTGTCTATACCTTAGTTGACAAGCAACTGCAATCTTCTTTTCTTAGTAGTAGCCTTTTGACCCTAGAATTCTTTCCACTTGCTTCTACTCTTCCATCTCCCCCATCTCACGGCATGACTTCTCGTTTATTCAAAGAGGATAGCAGTCCACAATCTAAGAGGATATGCCGCCATTAACAGTCCAAAAGGTGAAGTGGAATTCCAGCAAATTCCTTGTCCTCGAGTTGACAACTCGCTTGTAAACATGGATAAGTTATTGGTGTTGGAGTCCAATGCCATAACGGATAAGAGGATAAGAAAGGTTCGTGTCTAATTGTGGATCAAGATATTGAAGGTTAAGCTTCTTTATGTCGGTTTGGAGGCAACTGCAACCTAAAACAGTGTTAATAGTCTTTCACCTATATGTTATTTCTTATCAAAAATTTACTAGTTTACTATAGATTTTAGATTATTTATCAAAGTATTATAGTAGTCGCAAATAAATCACTATCTCGAAAAGCAATTAGGTTGTAATATATCTTAGAAGAAGATATCTTAAAGTAATAGTAAATTGCTGATAGAGAGAGCCACTTTGTGAAAGCAATTTACTTAAAATACTTTGCATGGTTATTTACTTACCAAAAGTTATGGTAGTTTAATAAATAGTTTGAAAATTATTGAAGAATTTGTAACAAAATTTGTGTAGAAATAGCATAAGATAATATACTACAAGTTATTTATGTGGCTTTGGGAGCCCAGTAGTTGGCTTGCTTGCTTGCTTTTGCATGCTTCAATATGTGGGCTCTGCTTACACCACATTAAGGTGTCCAAAGTTTTGAGTTCTTTCACTAAATTAGCCTCTCACAAACTTCCCTATTTAATGATTTATATCTGAAACTCGCTAAACTGAAAAATTACTTATATAAAAATAATCAGCAATTTAATCTCAGCGGTTTAACAACTCACGTAGTCTTGTATTTAAATTTTAAGATGAATTAAACACTTGATAAAAATAGTTGGTAGACTTTGAAATAGTCAAAAGCTCAAAACAATTTTCAGTTTTGATTTGAAGATTTTGTTTGGAATCACATGAGGTTTAGATTTACATAGAATATAGAATAAAATATAATAGGGACTCTTATGTGTTCTTGATTGCATAATATATAGCTCAAGTTTTTTCTTTCTCAATTAATTTCAGTTCCACACTAATGTAAAATTCTGTTCTATTAGCAATAATAACAGTGGTAATGTGAGTATTGTGTACCTCTTTCCAAGTCTAAATCCCATAAGTTTTGACATAATGTGAATTGATTAGTTGTTTATTATGATAACTTGTCTATTTTTCATTTAGACAAATAAAAAAAATGAAGAATTAGCTACTTTACATGGCCCTATTTTCCTCAATCTGCTTTGCTAAGCATCCTAAGACCTCATAAATTTCCCCCACAAGAGGATGTGATCTATCTCCAGCAACAAACAAATCAAGACCCTGCTTTCCTTCAATGCAACTCCAAGCTGGCTTCTTCCTGAACTCTTTTTCTCTCATAAATTTTCTGATGTTCTCTACTTGATTCCATTTGTCATTGCTAGCTTGGATATTACTCAGTACAACATGATAACCAATATTATTCGGTTCCAAGTCGAGAAGTTTTTGAGCTGCATAAATGGCGATTCTAACATCTGAATGTATCCTGCATGAGGCAAGCAGAGCACCCCAAATCCTACCATCTGGCTGAATATTCATACTGTTAATAATACCGAGAGCTTCATCAAGATTCCCAGATCTGCCAAGTACATCCACCATGCAAGTATAGTGAGTTAGCTCAGGAATGATGCCAAACTTTTCAATCATGCAACCAAACAACTTGCGAGCTTCATTAACAAGTCCTGAGTGACTACAAGCAGATAATGCATTTAGAAAGGTTACACTGTTCGGTTTGATACCTTCCTCTTGCATTTGGTGAAATAATGCCAAAGCATCTATGCCATATCCATGAATTGCATACCCATCAATCATTGAACTCCATGCTATGATATCTTTGTCAGCCATGCGATCAAAACATCTTCGAGCCAAATCGATACTCCCACAATTAGCATACATATTCAGGATGGAGGTTTCCAATGATTTAGAGTCTGCAACAAAATTGCTCCTTATGATGTAGCCATGAATTCCTTTGCCAAACTGCAGAGCACCCAAATGTGTATATGTGACAACTAATCCTTGTAGTGAATGAGCAGTGGGTTCAAATCCTTCATTTTGCATTCTCCAAAACAGATCAATTGCTTCTCTGAACTGTCCATTCTGAATAAAACCCCACATCATAACTGTCCTTGTGGTACTGCACTTGGTATTGAACTCTTCAAATAATCTAACAGATGATGCCAATTCACCACATTTAGCATAAAGATCCAGAAGAGAAGCATGCAGAATTACATCCATGAATCCTATTTTAACTACAACACAGTGCAACTTTTTGCCCTGCCGAAGATGCCGACACTTTGTTAAAGCTGAGAGAACTGAAGTTAAAGTCTCAAAACTAGGATTCATTTCGACCTTCATCTTCTCGTAGAGATCAATTACTTTGGAGATATCCGGTACAGAAGAGTACCCTGAAATCATAATGTTCCATGAAACAACACTTCTCTTCTGAATCCTACTGAAGAACTCCATTGCCTCTTGTAAAATGCCTACCTTGGTAAGGAGAGTCAAAATTGAATTTTCCACGAGTTCATGGCCTTCAAATCCACTCTTGACTGCAAAGCCATGCAATTGCCTTCCCCCAACAGAGTCTTTCTTAATAAGACATGCTCTCAGAACGATCGCCAGTGTCACCGGGCTAGGCCCACAACCATCCATTCGCATCTCATGAAACAACCAAGATGCCTCCCGACAGTCTCCAATCTGAACATAACCTGAGATCATAGAAGTCCATGAAACCACATCTCTCACACACATTTCGTCAAACATTTGCCGTGCGGAACAGATAGAACCATATCTAACGTGCAACTCTATCATGGTGTTGCAAAAGTATGCATCATTACAGAAGCCCATCCGGATGCCAAGACAGTGGACTGCTTCTCCAACGTCAAATCGCCGGGTGAGTGACGAAACAGCACGGTTTACGAGGGGAAGCGTGAGATGGTCAGGTCGAGCACCTGAGCTCCGGAGGGAGGAGAAGATGGAGAGAGCTTCGTCGAAGAGCCCGGAATCGACGTGATCTTTTAGGATCGAATTCCATTGGTGAATGCTGGCCTTGTTAAGATTACAAGGGAGATGAGAAGAGGAGGGAGTGGGTTTTGGAGTGACGGGTGGTGAGAAAAGCCTGGTGCCGATAAGAAAAGCTTCGAGCTTTACGAAAGTTGTGTGGGATTTGGATCGATGTAACATCGACGAGGAGATTAATTCTAACTTCTAAGAGAGTGGGATTTAATCCCATCATAACTTAGACATGGATAGCGGATGACATTATTCGAACACGGCGAACTCCAGTGACTCGTACGAAAATTTGCAAATAACCCCCTATAATTTAGTAATTTTATTATTAAATTAAGCTATTTTGATGGTATTTTAGGTGGCGATTTATATCATAAACTATTATACTTTATGTTTTTTTTATTTTTCCTTTATAATTTTACATCTCTTAGCATTAAATGCATACATATCTCATATAGTTTATAAAGTATAGAATATTTTAACTATTAAACAATCTTTTTTTTTTTTTTTCTCAACTCATGTTGTCCACTGAAACTGAAATTTTATAGATTCTCCGTAACTCCTCGTTTCCTCTCTATAATCTTAATCTCTTCCTCTTTAATGGCAACGAGCTTTCTCACTAGAGTTTCGTTGAGACCTAATCTTCTGTATCATTAGCCTTTTCCCTTCTCCTTCTTTTTCTCCTTCGTCATGTTAAGAAAACTAGATTTTACTAAAAAAAATTTCTTTTTATATCTTAATATATTGAAGCAATCTCTAAATCAAATATTGAAACAAAAAAAAAAAAATCAAAGTTATCTGATTTAGTACTTATCAATATTCAAACAAATTAGTTTATAGTTTTATTATCACTACGAAGGTTGATAAAAAACCTAAACTAAATTATTCTTAGCTTTGAGGTATAATTCATGTGGATTACTTACCCCTCTTAAAATATTAGTTATATAGAAACTATACATAGCAATCTATAGTGATAGTGGTTAGAATTTTTTTTTAATTTTTTCAATGTTTTTGCGTATTTGTAGTCTATTTCTTTAGTGCATGTAATTTATGTGAAAGTATTTCTTTTTTATACATCAGTTAATTATAAATTTTGTAACCATATAATTATTTGTATTTCTTTCAATTTGTAACAAGATATGTAATGTGAGTATAAAACTTCTTTTAGTATAATGCTTAATGATAATATAATTACTAATTTTTATCAGGTATGAATACACATACAATTCATTAAATGGTGACAAATATAGAAAATGTGCAAATTTTATGGTACATGGATAGATTGATAGAATCCACAAATATTATTTTTATAATCCATAGATATATTGATGGAATCCATAAATATTCATAATTACTCATACATATTTTAAATACACAATAGGTAAACGATTGGATACAAATTATGATACTAATTGTTTATTACCTTTTTAAAGAATTTTAATTGGTCACGATATTTAGTCTCATAACTAGTCATTTGAAAAGATTTCATCTATCCCAAAGTAATATGAATCGTAAGAATAAACTATTAGATCTGTTTGCTTATCATACATTAATACATTATTGTTCTGATGGGATCTTTTTCTACAAAATATGTTGCAATATTTTTTATAGAGTATGAGAATCTGCTGCAAAATGGCATACTAATGACATTCTCACAAAATGATATAATCATATTTTATGCATAAAATATAACTAAAATAGTTTAAAAAAATCATTATAAGAGGTCAAGAAAGGAAGAGAATGCAAACTAAATGACAATTGCCCCAATTACAACTATCATGCCAAGACAACTTAATACCTTACTACTACTCTTCAATAAAGGAGTTGTAAATGGATTAAACTCAATTTCTATTATATTGCAATAAAATATATTCAAAACAATTTACATTTTAGAGTATGTAGAATAATAAAATTTTGTTTTGATATACAACAATTTAATATTTGAATTGTAGTTTACTATGTATATCTTTGTGTGCATCAGCGAAGTATTTTGACATAGTACTTATATAATTATATATTTCTTTGTGTACTATAGTGAAGTATTTTAACATACCACCTACATAATTTATAGATATTAATTTTTGAGATATTTGTGTACAAAAAAAAATATTTTGATATTCAATCTATATAATTTTATAATTAGTATATTTGGATTCCATATATATTGACTCTAGATTCTATAGATTCCAACTCCTGATTCATTTTATTAATTATGAATTATGTACTAGATAAATTGGGTACCCATCTTGACATAAGTTTAACAGTAGAACAATGAAAGAAAAATATGAAATAGTTTGACTTAAAGAGTTTCTTTTGGTGAATTCTTTTGATACGAAGTAAAGATATTGCTTATTTTTATTTTAATTAGTATTAGGGCATACCTTAGATTCATATCTTTTTCAATTAATATCTTCGAATTCATATATACTAAACTCTAGATTCTAGTGATACCGACTTCAAATTCTATAATTAGAATTAGATTAAATTATTATAACTATAAATTCCTAAGATACTAATTATAAGTTTCTGATATAAAAACTTTAAATATACTTTGTTATAAATAAAATGACTCATTTCATTGAACTCAATTTTATATATGGTAACCAATAACATAGATACTAACACTAAGTTCCATAGTTCAAATATTCAAAATCTATATATACTAAATTTAGATTTTATAGTTACCAAATATGAATTCCGAAAAACTAATTACTAAATAGAACCCATATATATATATATATATATATATA
Organism: Typha angustifolia; assembly: GCF_048772165.1. Lineage (NCBI taxonomy): Eukaryota > Viridiplantae > Streptophyta > Magnoliopsida > Poales > Typhaceae > Typha > Typha angustifolia. The sequence goes on from NC_133251.1 coordinate 6,511,446, forward strand.
ATTTTTTAATATATTAGGCATATTTTAAACATTAACAATAGATTTTCGTCTTCAAAAATATGGATAAAAGAATTAATTTACTTTGATGAAAAAAAGATAACTAATAAGAGGATCATATTTATTTAGATGCTCTTTCATTAATTTATAAAATTTCATCCTCACTTTTAGAACTATGAGATTATTTTTTTTTATATGTAAGATGAGTACTTCTGCCTTCGTAGTAAAAGAATATTTTATATTTATCGACTATTATAGCACTCTATATAAAAAAAGGCTAACAAATTGGTAGATACATAATTTGGTTTAGAACTCTTTGTTGCAGCTGAAAACAAAAAGTATAATTTTATTATCGAAAGAGAGGATTAGATACAATATAAATTCACTCTCTTTATACTTATCTCTATCCCTTGAAAGTACACTTCCTCTTTGGTCATAATTAGAAAATTAGAGAAACACAATATTTAATGTTGAAGGTGATTATGACTCCACTAAAATATATTTAGGGGTGTTATGGTCATTAAATTAGATAAAACTGCAAAATAAAAGTAAAAGTAAAATAGGTAAGCCTGTTAAAACGTAAATTATAATAGTTTATAGTGCAAATTGCTCTATATTTTAGGTGAAAGTATTTTTATAATGTTATATTCAGGAAAAGAGAAAAGTAAAGACAACATTATTTTAGACATTTTAGAAAATCACTATAATGGTATTTTAGGCAAGAGATTGACAATGTTATTCATTGCCTTTACTAGGACCATTTACTTACAACTTTTAAGGTACAATTTTTGCTAGTGTAACCATTAATATATTTATTACATTCATTCTCATAACCCCTAAATTTCAAAATTACAACACTTTGTCTACTTAACAATGATCATGAGTTACCTTTATATATTTATTATTGTCATTCCAGTTGCTATCAACACTTCAAATCAATAACAAAACCATGATCACCACTCTTCAAGTACACGGTGGAAGACCCATCAGATAATTAATGAAGTGTAAAGGTGGAAGACCCATCTAAATCATCATCTTATCTCACAAAGCAATTAATGAAGTAAACCAACTTTGAACAGCACCTTGGAGGATAGACTGATTGGATTTGGTACCTGAAATGGTTTTCTAGCTATCATTATATATTAGGAAAAGTAACCAAAAATACAAAGAAAAAAAGTAGAAACAAACACAGCTAAGTAGCTAACCCAACCACAATGTTCCTGAAACTACCACTTCATTCAATACCCATGTCCTATGTTTTAGCTCTAATTTTGTTGATAATGATTAGGACTATCTATACATTTTACTCATAATCCACAAATACCGGCCAATAAATTGAGAGCCTATCCGATGCCAATTTACATACAGTATTTTGGAAAGGGTACAGGCAGTTCAGCAATCAATGAAGTTTCCCACATTTCGAAGCAATTTAATCACAAGATGCTTCTACAAGGTTGAGATTATTATAACACCAACAGTAAATTAAGACATCCTGTAACAACCAAAAACAAAGAGACTGAAAGGAAATTCCCTAGAATTTTTCCTTCTGTAAAATATAACAATACAAAAGTTTCACATTGCAAATCAAACTAGCTTTCCTGTGTAACTGTAACTGGGTAACATTGTACCTCTGTTTATAAGGACGTGAGACAACCAGATTAAAGACCTGTGACAAGCCCGAGACTGGCAAAGAAACGGCCAACATATTTCTAACAGTATCAACGGAGCAACGAATGAATTATTGCCAGGAAAACCTGACAACCTTGATTGTTTGAAAGAGAGTACTCACTGCAAAGTTCATTGACCAAGAATCTAAGGGACATGAAAGTGTCGCTATATCCACCTATACAACTGCCCCAAATTCCTTCCTGTTCACACGAGCAAACTCACTTTAATTGTCATTCTTCGTAGATAATAAGCAAATTGAAATAACAGAAGAAACATTGCAAGAATAGAAAGAAGAATCACTAATTGTAGCAGCAGAGAGAAAATTAGCATGAGATAAAATTGGAAAGATTTTGGAAGAGAGTTTTATACTGTTTAATTTGGAGAGAAAGATAAATTGCGCTAGAAATGGGCTTTTGCCTTCTCTTATAGCAGGGATAAACACCTTAATCATCATGCCAAAGGAAGTTCCTTAGTAACTTTAATAACAGTTGTTCTGGGATTTTGGCTCATTTGTTCTGGGATTTTGGTTCATCGGGCTGTTTATTTGAGTAATAAATCCCTTTTATTCTAAAATATTCATGACAAACACATGATAAAGTTTTGAAATAGAAAAATGAAATAAACCCCCTTGTTCCAAATGTCTTTGTCACAGGTTTTATTTGGGATAAAATTTTTGGAACATCTCACCAAATTATTCCAAAATCCAAGGATCAATTTGTCATCACCTATTTATTTACTATTTATGGTGACATATTATGGTTTAGATTCAAGTTGAACAGTGTAACACATATATTAAAATATATTTATAATTATTTCTCAAAAAAATATGTGCTGATAGTAAAAAATGTTTTAATATAGGATGTCCATTTATGATGTTATTTGTAATGGTATTTATAGTGTGTAAATTATGACGAATTAAGTCAAATTATTGTTTGGTCAAGAATTGTATAAAAATATCATGAGAAGATAATATCATAGTTCTAAAATAAAATTATAATTCATATTTATATTTATATATTAAATCTATTCCCTATCTTTCTCAAAAAAAAAAAAAAAAAAAAGTATCTATTTACATTAAAAGTAGGAAAAATGACAATAAGGTCAAGTTCATCACTTTTACCCCTTCTCTCAACTATCACAACAAATATCATCTTATCCCATATTTTTATTTCAGCATTTATTCCTCTTTTTACAACGAAACACACAACGAGTAATTTGAATAAATTTTTTTTTATTCCAAAATTAAATCCTCATTTTATGTCAATTCTAATTTTTTTAGCCTGCAACTAAGCAGGTAAAACATCCATAGTAGAAGTTGATTAACTAGTTTCTAGCAAGGTTCCAAGTATCTAAATGGATCGCACAAAAAAACGATACGTATCAACTAATATAGAGTATCAGACTGTTTTTTAATTATGTAAAATTCTAAAACTTATTTTAAAATGCAAAAAAGTTTCTAAAAATTTAGAAAAATAATAATAAAATAATAAAATAAAAACTACTCACCTATGAGGCCAAAAGACTAAAAAAGTTACTCACTTAAAACCATGATGAATCTGAATTAAATTTGATAAATTTTTGTGCTCGTAAATTATTGTTGTAGAAGTGAAATAACGAAAAAGAGATCTCTCTCTTCACTACTGTTCTATAGCAGTAAGAGTAGGAGAGAGAAAATGAGAGTTATAGAATGGAGGAGAAAGAGAGAGTTGAAATGGAAAAAAAAAATTTTAAAAAACAAAAAAGAGAAAAAACACACTCGAGTTCAATAAAATACGAAGTCATTGGATCTGCCATCGAATGAATTTGATAAAGTATGAGGAGTGAGAGAGAGAATAAAAGGTAAAAAGTTAAACATGTATATTTATACAATCTGAATGTAGACATCAAGTGGGCTGATCATTGCGTGCCAAGCAATGACAAAGATTGGATCATTTGGCCCCAATTTATGGACTACTCAATATCATGTAGCTCATACTTGAATTAGCTCCCACAAAGAAAGCAAAAGATTGCAAAACAAACATATGGAAAGCTTAGATATGTGGCATGTTCTATACAAAATACTATATGAAGATAAATGAAGGCATTATAAAACCAAATTACATCTTGTGAATTTGCACAACAACAACAACAACAACAACAACAACAACAACAACAACAAACCGTGAATCCTAATTACTTAGGGTTAGCTATATAAATCATTTCACCCCATTTAGCTCTATTAGGGTAAGATACTTCTTTCAATTGAGTGCTAACTTATCTTCAGCCTACGTCCAATGGGTGATGTCACAATTGTGTTTAGTAGAGGATAGGGGCCTATCAAATGCTAGGACCTAAGTAGTTTGAGGGCCCATAAAGAGTGGCCCAAAATACAGAGGCCTAATTTGTAAAATGTGGTATTGATTTAAATATCATTCTTCTAGGCATTTTGGAGTGCAAAATTACTAAGTTTTTCTAGTTAAGTTCAGCTAATCCTTCGGATGTAAATAACAAAGCTAGTCTACTTAGTTCTTTTTGTGACATAGCTGAGTGCAAATAGAAGTTAATTAACTATAAATTTGAAACTTATATTTCTGCAGAAGCAACTATTATAGGTGTTGTCAAAAATATTCTCTATGCAACATATACAGTAGGAAAAGAATATTATTTCTCAATAAAACTTTAATATTTGAACTGGATTAGAAATTTTTATTATCATAAATTCTATTAAGACCCTTAATTCTGAAGAAAAGTCTAAACTATCAATAAAACATGCTTCAAAAATTCTAAAGCTTTAGAAAATATTTTAACAATCAAAATATTCCATCTTTTTCTAGGTTAAATAAGAAAAAGAATATTTCTATAATTGTTCAAATCTAATTTCAATTGAGGACATGACAAATCTAAATGTAAAAGGGATAATATATTCTTAAAAATTCTTCAAGTGATTGAGGTGATGTCATCAAAATTTGTTTTCCTACAAATTGTTCATTTCCATTGAATGAAAGTTCTATTTCAATTTGAAGCTCATTTTCTCTGTAGAATTAAGGTCGGCAATGTCCAATATGAATTTGCCTCTATGGATTCGGGTCAAAGACAAGAAGGATCCGACTCAAAAATAATGTCTCCTCTCTATCTCTCTCCACCGGCCCCACCCATCGTAGATTTCAACGACCTCGATGTCCGGCTACGTCCTTTGACCAAGATCTGGCGATCTCAACCTCCGGCGGTCTCAGGTTAGTATTTTTGGTTTTGTTTCCTCTCTCTCTCTCTCTCCACCCTCTATTTCTCTCTACAGCTACAGATAGTGAGATAGAGAGAAGAGAGAGAGAGTGGAGAGTAAGAAAGGGAGGAAGAGAGTGTTGTGAACTAGCCTAGAGTTGGTTGGTCTAGTTGAGTTGAGTCTAATCTAGAGTTGCTTGAAGAACAAGTAATCTAAAATGGGTTAGCCATTATAAAGGAGGTGTAGTGAGCATTCTAAGAAGGCAATGAAAATTATCCTAATTTCTCTCTCCTCTCTCTCTCTCTCTCTCTCTCTCTCTCTCTCTCTCTCTCCCCTTCTCAGCTAGCGACACCCAACCAGAGGCCACCGCTAAGCGGTACTTCTCTTCTCTAGCTAACTCTATCTTCCCCACTCCTCAACTCCATTCACTCCTTCATCACAGCTCACCTGAGCCAACCTCCACCTTAAATCACACTCCACCGCAGCCTTATTCCACCGTAGCTCACCCAAGCATCCTCCACCTCCATTTCTTAGCCCACACCACACCCCAGTCCACCTTCTTCCCCAACCGAGCGCAATACCCTCATTACCCACCTCAGCCTACATCAGAGAGGAGTAATTGAGAGATCGAGAGAAGAAGAGATAGAGAAAGGAGAGAGAAGAAATAATAAAAATATTGCCTTGCAGCAGTAAGAAAGATCGGGAGAGGAAGAGAGAGAAAGGGAGAGAAAGAGAGGGGAGAGAGAAGAAATTAGAAGACAAGAAAAAAATTGCCTTGCGGAAGTAAGAGAAATAGGTAGGGAGAGAGAGAGGGAGAGAGAAGAAATTAAAAAAAGAAAAAATGGCCTTGCGACAATAAGAGAGAGAGGGAAAAAAAGAGATAGAAGAAATAAAAAAAGTTTTGAGTAAATTAGTACATTTTTTAAATTTTTAGGCCTTCATAGGTGAGTAAATATAATTTAAAAATACAGAATTTAAAAGAATAGTTTGATCTGATACATGCGGCTGATTCAGCTAATACATATTACTTTTTCAGACGGTCGATCATAATCCTGATATTGAGTTTCGCAACCTTGGTCTTAAGAGATCTGGATCTAGATTAGATGCAATTTGGAACCCCTTCTTAAAACAAGTATTCTTGGTCTTTTCACAATTTGGAACGCATTTCTAAAACAAGTATTCTTGGTTGTTTAAGCTGAAATAGTCAAAACCTACTGGAAATTGGTCTCTTTACAGTTTCGCGATGGTTCAATCTGAAATTTAGAATAATGGTGCAACAAAACACCACTTCCACCTCCCCTTCCCCTGCCTCACCTAGGCGCATCTCTGCTCAGCAGAACATGGCTTATCCAAATAAAAAACATAAGATCACCTAGGCCTCCCCCTACCCATTTCCTTGACCCACCTTCTTTCTTGCAATATGCCATCATATAATAAATATAAGAGCCTCACCTAGGTGCATCTCAGCTCAGCAGAACACGGGTTATCCAAATAATAAACATAGGATCACCTAGGCCTCCCCCTCCCCATTTCCCTGACCCACCTTCTTTTTTGCAGTATGCCATCACATAATAAATATAAGAACCTCATCTAGGCACATCTCTGCTCAGCAGAACATGGCTTATCCAAATAATAAACATAAGATCACCTAGGCCTCCCCCTCCCCATTTCCCTGACCCACCTTCTTTCTTGCAGTATGCCATCAAATAATAAATATAAGAGCCTAATGAAGTCTATCTAATACTATTACTAGGTCCAGTTCTTGTAGAAATCATCTTCTCAAGAGACATCTGACAGAGTTCCCAAGATCGAATAGAAATCATTGAGCTTGTGCTTCTTGTATTATTCAATACACAATAACTCTTAGAAGTACCTATATTATCTTGTTAACAATTCAAAAAACACCTGATGTTCAATGTCCAAGAGAAGAACCGTCTACTTATATGACCATCTACTCCGATTTCCCTTCTTCAACAACAGCATGAATAGCTGCTCCATGGCACCACAAAGAACTAATTTATTTTATCTACAAAGATTATACCGCACTCTTATGATGAAAAGACCTATAATTCTTGACAAAAGAAATTATAAACCCCGCAATTAATGTAGATTGGAGATAGCTTACAACACCGAGGGGATCTCAATGCGTCTTCCTCCGCGGCGGTTGCTTCTCGGAAGCTAATCTGTACAACCAATATACCTAAATCCAAAGAAGATGAACAGATATCCATTTCTAGATCAGATACCCTCAAAGATGGGATAGTTTGGCGAGAAGACAATAAAAGTGAAGGAAGTACCAGAGCTAAGATGTGGGCAGCCAGGAGAACAACCACAATGAGCGGCGCTGCTTCCACGATCCACGAACTAGACGTGCCTGCCTCTTTCGCCATTGCCGAATTCTTCGGGAGGTTTGAGCCTTGAGGGTTGGTTCGTACAACAAATTCCGTATCCTTTCGAACGAAGGAAATGAAAAAAAAAAGAAGAGACGGTGTTGTTTCGGGTAAGTTGATCCGGATCCGGATCCGAACGCAAATTAGTGCCAATTTTTTTAATTTATAATAGTGGACTCTAACGTGCAGGGTTTAAGTGCATTGACTTTAGATAACACATACACATTATTTTATATATTAAATCTAAAAATTAAACTCAATTAAATTACAAAAGCACTTATAACCCTAATTATGTTTTCTTGCTTAGTTTTTTTTCTTTTTGTTTGTTACTTCCTCTCTTCTTCCGTAGAATGAGATAGTCACGAAGTCAGTTTTTTTTGCCTATCTTATTGTATTGGATGAAGAATTTGGACCTTAGGGTTTTGTTTAGTCTAAATTCTGAACTCGATTAGTTAATCTTATGTTTTTATCTTAATTTTTTTTAAAAGTAAACTTAATTAGATATAAAAATAATAAAAAGATGTTTGATTACTGAACCAGTTTAGGAGCCTTGAATCAGTTCAGAATTTTTAAATCGATCTCTTCACCTCTTTCACCCTTTGGTTGGAACATCAGTGTGTGAAAATATTGTTTGGTTTCTTCCTCTCTGTGGAGTTGCAACTTCCATCTTTCTTCTTGCTTGTTTATGTTATTATGCTTTCTTTCCTGTTTTGGGTTGCTATATGCTATTCTAGTAGTGCAAGTTATGACAGCCAGCTTTGAGGTACAAATTAAATAAGTCTCAGAATTATTTGTACGGTACAATGCTGAAGGTCTTTATCATCGGCTGTATTTATACCAGCAGACTTGTATTATTGCTTTTAATTTATGTAAATCATTTAAAGGCTATGTGTTGGAGCTTATTAAGATTTAACATCTGTCTTTCCTCTTTCATTGTGTGTATAAGCTATGTAATAATGAAATATTTGTCCACTGTATGTGGCCATGAAACTAATTTAGAAGTAAATAGTAACTTAAAAAGAAATAATTCTATTTTCACTCCCGATACTATCGCTCTTTACTATAATAACACTGAAACAATTTTTTAATATACAGTGACTTCCTAAACTATAAAAAAAATTAGGTTTTCGTTAACTATTTCTATTCATAAATTATTATGTGATAGTTATATGGCAAAAAAATAATATATTTACTTTCGGTATGCATGTATAAATTATGTGTAATTCAAAAGAAAATTTTATATCGACCAAAATAAAATAGTATTTTAATTATTTTTCTGATTCCATCTGTGACATTAAAAAGTTGAGGTATTTTTTATAGTAAGTTAAAAAAGGGAATTATTCCTGAAAAAAAAAAAAGAACTGTCTCACGTGAATAGCACGTGATCGACGTTAATTGCAAGTAATGAGTATTGACCAAGCCCCTCTCCTTCCGCGCCACGTAATCCCCGCCCCATGTTTTTTCTACTCTTGAAACGCCCTCCTTTCTCTTTCCTCTCTTCTCCGCCACACACCGAACCCAAAAGTACGACGCCGATTTCTCTCTCTCGCTCTATACTCTATATCTTCTATTTCGGGAGTACTTCTAACAATCTGAAGTTCTTCGCGTTTCGTGGATCGGCTCTTCTCTGCAGGTCAGCGGTTAGAGTATCGATTTCGGTTCTGGTTCGAGGACTGGTCTTGGATCGGAGGTGGAGGTTGTGATGAGATCGTGGGTAGGCTGAGAAGAAAGAGAAAAGATTGGTTATAAGAGATGGGTCATTTCAGTTCCGTTGTTGGAACCCAGGCGGATGGTTCGCCTGTTTCTGGTGGAGGACTCAGGTCTCTTTCTTTTCTTTTTTCCCCCTTCTTTGATCTGCTTGTTGTGTTGAGTTGATTTGGTTTCGTTTATTTTGTCGATTGGTTGCATTTTGATTTAGTGATTCGAGTTTGATTTCCTGGGCCGTCCTCTTTTGTCAGAAAGCGAGTGTTTGTTATATGATAGGATTCCTTTTTCTTCTTTTTTTTCTTTCAACTCTTTTAATTCGGCTAGATTTTTCGTTTTGGTTCGATAAAATTCTTAGGAAAAAATGAAATTTTTTGAGCAATAGATGCAATTTTCCATCTCGTTTTGTTTAGATTTCACTTCTGTTCTGTCAGACGTAAATTTTCGGTTCTCACTTTAGTTCTGGATCTTTGATGCACATATAAATATATTTAATACCTGAAAGTAACGTACACATGATGTTTGCCAATTTGAGATACATCAAACTTGGTCTGAGTTTTCTTATTCTCAACATTTTTTATGATTAGGGATAAGGATGTTAATTCTTAGTTACCATTAAGAAAGTTCTTGTAATCCGATTTAGTTTTAGGTCTATGACAAAATGAGATATCATACTGATTTTATACATGAAGTCATGTAGTTAAGAGCTTGTTTCTGAATGTTTCATCAGGTTAATTATTGAGTAATGTGCCATTTATTTGAAGATAACTTTATTAAATATGTGTGCATGCAATAATAAATTGCCATCTGATACCTTGCTCTTTTTGTCACAGTCAGAATGGGAAGTTTAGTTATGGTTATGCAAGTTCTCCAGGGAAAAGGTCATCCATGGAGGACTTCTATGAGACAAGAATTGATGGTGTTGACGGAGAGATAGTCGGTTTGTTTGGAGTTTTTGATGGTAAGAGGTCATCTTGGTTGAGAATAGCGTGGCTATAGGCCTTGCTATAAATTATATTGAGGATTGAATATATTAACACTTCTTTTGATGCGACAGATTAATTACAGTGTGCATATCTTTCTTCAATTAACATTTAACTTTTCTCTTGCTTCGAGTCTACTTCTTATGCTAGTAATTTTTTAGTTTAGGCAGAAGATTCCAAATGCTATAAATTTTGAATAATGTTGGCAGGCTTTGTTTAATGTGTGATTGTTTGTATAGGTCATGGTGGTGCTAGAGCAGCAGAATACGTTAAACAACACCTTTTCAGCAATTTGATCGGACACCCAAAGTTTATTAGTGATACCAAGCTAGCTATAGGTACTATACTTTCTTTTACTATATTGTGGTTTGTGACAATAAGATCCACTATATGGATATGAATATATGATACATATAAATATACTGATATTGCAAATATTGAAAAGTAAGGATACAATAGGCATAGGATACATAGCTCGTATATGTATATATTTATTTCTACATGCATGTACACACTATATATATATATATATATATATATATTAATGAACTTATGTACTTTCATATTCTTAATTGAGGAATTATATATTATTGTTGCATATGATAGTCCATATAAGGAGACCTCCAATTTATCCATTAAAAGAATTATCATTCGTAACAGAGAACTACTATGTAATTACTATTATACATAGTATGTTACTAACTATGATGTAAGATAAACAAGCGAATTCAATTTATTAATAAAAAGAAATTTATATTGTAACATGATTTCCTAATATGGATTATAAAATAAAGGGATTTTTACGAATCACATCCTATATTTTACCTATTACGATTCATATCACGTTTTTGAGGATTTTGTAATCCGACCTATCCTTTTCTCCTATAATTTTTTTACATCCTAAGTTAACTTAGGTAATATTAGAAAAGGAATATTTATTTTATTATAATTTATAAAATAATTTATAAATACCTAAATTACTCATGTCATCTTCATCCTCTTTTTTTCCCCAAAAACAAAAAAGAAGAAAAATAAAAAGAAGAAAAAGAGGAGAAGGAAGAGGCGGAGAAAGGAGAGGGGGAAGATGAGAAAAGATGGTGGTGATAGCGATGATAGAGGAGATAAGTAGGGATGATGGTGGATAGATATAAAATGATGGAGATAGTTTAGTAACTTAGTTGACATTAGTTAGTTAAAATAACATTAGGATATTAAATGAGAATTATAAGGAAAAAGAAAGGGTCGGATTACAAAATTCTCAAAGACGAAGCGTGAATTATAGAATAGATAAAATATAGGGTGTGATATATAAAAGTTCTTAAAATAGATAAGTGAATTCAATTTTCACAAAAAGAAACCTTCTAGATCTAATAAAATATTAAAAGTTGTCTCTTTTGACTTGACTCATATTTATAGAAATCTCACATGTATCCATGAAGTAACTAAATATCAGAGAATTACCCACAACATCTACTTTTGGTATGGAAGTATCTGTGTTTCCTAGGATCAACTTTTGGTAGTAATTGATAATTGTAAGTATATGTGTTTCCTAAGATCTACTTTTGGTAGTAACTGACAAATGCACAAAAAAAAAATTTATGATACTACAGCTGATGCTTATAATCACACCGACTCGGAGTTTCTTAAATCTGAAAATAGTCAAAACCGAGATGCTGGCTCAACTGCTTCAACTGCTATCCTCGTTGGTGACCGTCTACTAGTTGCAAATGTTGGGGATTCCAGAGCTGTTATATGTAGGGGAGGGACGGGTAAGTGTTAAATATGCAGAATACCACCTTAAGTATTTATTTTTATGAAACTGCAACTCTAATGTAATGTATTATCCAAATATACTTTACTTGAATTTCTGTTGAAGACAGTGTCAAATGTATTTCCTCTGTTATACAAAAGTATCACCAACTCTTCTAAACATTTTTAACTTTTCCTCACCTGGATTTCCTATATTATTTTGCACATAATTATGTATCAATTTTACTAATTTTGTTGTAGTCTTGATTGTGACAAGCACTTATCTTTTTTATAATTTTTAGTGCATTATCTCATGTACAAGTGAGTTTACTCTGTCCAATTCATATTGTTTTATTACTATTCTTTTTCTTTAACTGTGGCTGTTCAATTTTTGTTACAAAAGTATGGATTGCATATTTGGGTTGTGGTTTATATTTATTATGTGATCATGTGATTAGAAAGTAGCATCACTTCATGAATAGGCTATTATGAGGATGATTCTCCACTTATTACATTGCAATTTTTACCTATATATGTTCATTATGCTAAAATATTTAGTACATTGGATAGATAAATCACATATAAGTTATTTTAATATTTTTATTGCTAGACTGCATATGCAGCAATATACTATATACTATATATGCGCTATGCAGTGGCTTGATTGTTTGCATATTATTGGTGCTATTCATGACATTGGTTTTATTACTCTCTTTTTTAAGTTGGTCGACGTCAGAAGTGACATGCTGGCAAGCACCTCAAAGTGAGTTCAAAAGAATTGACACATTCTTACAACCAATTGTCAACCTGATTGCATAACTATAAATTTGGTGTTTAATTCCTGGCCCAAGCAAATGAGATAGAGGAAGTTGAAGGCAGCTGGTGATCAGAACCTATAGTATTCAACGCAGCTTAAGAATGAATATTTTTAGAATTAAATTATAAAAGTTTCATCTTCTTTCTTAAGGATGAATTTTCTTCTAAAAGTATCATTTTGAAGCATGTACTCCTCCATTTAAATGAAGTACCACATAATTTCATATAACCCTTTTTCCCCAATACACTAATCTTATAAAGTATAAGCACATTTACTGTTTTTACTATAATGTTGTATATGCGTGCATCGATATGAAATGCATTATTTGCATGGTTCAAAGTTTTGGCTGACTCAAAGCGGGATCAGCCAAGATGGATCGAGATCAGCCAGGTATCGGCTGGAATGGTAGTGTTGGGATTGGCCGTATCGGCCGATTCCACCCGATACGGGCTCTCCCTCTCTCTTTTCTCTCCCCTCTCCTCTCTCTCTCTCTCTCCTCTCTCTCTCTCTCTCTCTCTCTCTCTCCTTATCGGGCGGCATCCAACATAGATCTCGGTGATTTCGATGTTCGACAACATCCTTTGACTAGATCCGGTGACCACAACCTTTGGCGAGCTTGGGTTTAGTATTTTTTTTTGTTTTTGTTTTTTTCTCTCTCTTTACTCTCTTCAACTTTGGTGAGCCTCTCCCTCTCTCTTTTAAAAATCTACTACAGTAGTAGAGAATAAAATAGACAGATGAGAGAGAGAGAGAGAGTTGAGACTAAGAGAGAGAGAGAGAGGGAGAGTCGAGATTTAGAGAGGAGGAAGAGAGAGGGAAAGAGAAGGAAGAGGGAAAAAATGAAAAAAAAAATTAGAGAAAAAAAGTGCCTTGTGGCAGTATAAGAGAGGAGGAAGAGAGAGAGAAAGAGGGAAAAAGGAAGGAGAGAAGAAATGAAAAAAAAAATTGCCTTGCGGCACGAAAAAAAAAAGAGAGGAAGAGAGAGGAAGAAGGAGTAAGAAAGAGGGAAAAAGGAAGGAGAGAAGAAATGAAAAAAAAAATTTGCCTTGCGGTAGGAAAAGAAAAAGGGAGGAAGAGAGAGAGAAAGTGAAAGGAGAGAAAAAAGAAAAAAAATTAGAAAATTTTTTTGCCTTGGCAATAACAGAGAGGGAAAAAGAAGGGAGAGCTAGCTTGGTATTTGTCAAAGTTTTGAGTAAGTTAATATTTTTTTTTTGTTGAGCTTTTAGGCTTTATATGTGAGTAATTATAATTTTCTTATTTTCTTGTCAATTTTATAAAAATTGTAAAAAAACTTCCTGCTTTTTAAAATAATAGTTAAAATTTTATGTAATTAAAATATAGTTTGACCTGATAGGACAATTGATACAGTCAATATATATCATTTTTCTAGATGGCCGATTTCGATCCTAATACTAAGTTTTGGAATCTTGGATTGGTCTGATGTTATTAAATAAAAGGTAAAGTGGTATTATTTTATTTACAATCAAATAATTCTATGGGTATATGACTATGTACTCTACACAATATATATATATATATACTTAAATGCAGGCATATAAACATTGTATCATGTATTATATGCTACCTTTTTGTTATATTTTGACTAGAATGGATAAGTTACAACACCAGGCACATATACATACACACACACACATATATACATACACACACACACACATACACACACACACATATATATACACATGTATATGTATGTATATGTATATATAACATATATACATATATAGAATTATAGATACATACCTGTAAGTATAATAGTATATGTTAGTAATATGTAAATATGGATACATGTATTTCCCATATTTTATTCTGTATTAAGAACTTTCTGATTAGTGATTGTTTTTTCACTTTGTATCAGCAAATATTGCTCCTTCAGTCCTTGCTTCATTTTCTTGATTCTTTGCTTTGTTAATAATCTTGATGATGAAACGTTAATGTCATAAATGGATATTTCCATGAAATGCTCATGGAGCTTAATGGTTTTCTTCTTCTTAAAAGTTATGATCCTTTTGAAGGTTTACTTCGGTTTTGTGTTTCTCTCATCTTTTATGTATGTCCCTGCACCTTTATTTGATATTGTGATCTTGGCTCTGTAGCTATAGCTGTTTCAAGAGATCACAAACCTGACCAAACAGATGAGCGACAACGGATTGAGGAAGCTGGAGGGTTTGTGATGTGGGCTGGTATTTATCTTCAACTCTCTTCCAATATCTTTCTCCTGCAGTGTATGAGCTTTTAAGTTTTAATATTTCCTTCTAATGACCATGAATATGTAGGAACATGGCGTGTTGGCGGTGTTCTTGCTGTTTCTCGTGCATTTGGTGATAGGCTCTTAAAGCAGTATGTCGTTGCTGATCCAGAGATTCAGGTATCAACTACGATCTCAATAACTCAAGTTTTGCAATTTTTGATTTCAGTTATAGAGATTATATTCCTTGTTTTTTAAGAAATTCACGACTTAATGTCTTTGAACTACAAGCCTATGTATGATATGGCGGCGAGTCAATCAGGCTGAGTCGAATCAAGTCTAGCTAATTAATTTTGCTTATTGCTTTTAAATTTAAATTATAATGGTTTATCCGCATATGTAATCTAGTAGTGCAAATTATATCTGACCTGCTATGATTCCACTTTTATAAATATGAGTAATTATAATTTATTTATTATCATGAAGGGAATATTGGTTTAGCCATTTTTTTTATCTCGCATTTACTCTTTTAATCATAGCCGTTTATTTTTATAGGAGTAGATTTAACATAGTAATCCTAATTCTATCTCCAAACCTTAATAACTATCTATCTCCACGAATTACCCATTCTTAAGGCCGACCTCTACTATCTCACGGCCGTTCGCCATCCTCCGACAATTGCCACAACATCGGTATTCCTGTTTCTATCTTGTTTCGACCTTTCCCCGTTGTTTCACAAATATTTTTTCACCTCGACTTTGGAATCACCTCATTATAAAACTATTAGATCCAAAACTTATGAGGTTACTACCTGTAAAAGTTTCAAAATTTTCTTACGAATAGATTGGTTTAGATCTAATTCGTAATATTGTATGACTAGGTAAATAGGGTCACTTGTTTCTTACATTCATTATGAATGCTTCATTGAGTATTTTCCGGACTAATCTAATTGCCATGGTGTCATGTGGGCAGTTATAATAGAGGTACATATATTATACACACACACAAATATGCTGTCTGGCTTGAATCTGGGGGTCAACATGTGCACTAGTGCTTTTTCTAGTGGAGCAAGTCGTTTGCTGTCTAAATATCAGACAGAAAATCATAATAATAACAATCGTTTAGGAACTTTGCACACCCAGGATTTAAAAGAAAGCATGCATCTGTTATTCATGAACCAAAACTACTAGAAATATGAAAGGAAATATAAAATAACATTTTGGAAGACAAATTTCGTAGAAACCACCCATTTAGATCAAGCAGATAAAAAGGTCTACTTGAATCTATTTAGTAACCTAAACTTTGATGGAATCAGAATGTTGTGGCAGTTGTGAAATCTCAGGCTACTTCAAAGACTAGAACTCAGCTTTAGGCGTGGCCAAATATCGGCCTTATGCTCCTCATCTATATTTTATGGCATAGATCCGCTTCTTTTTGAAGCAGGAGTTCTCCAATAATGGTGGTAGTCTAGTAGAGGGAAAATAAGGAAATAGGGAAGCAGAATAGGGAGAAAAAGGATGAAATAAAAGAGAAAAGTTTGGGACTATTACAACTAGGCTGAAATGAGAGAAGGGATAATAAAATAAGAAAAAAGATTGAAATGTTAGGGGGAATGATCGCAACTTAGAATGCATAGGGAGGATCATACTAGTTTATGGAAGAGGAAGAGGAGACTTGCCTCTTTTCTTTGGCACTGTATTATTACTCTTTTGCATTGCTAGCTGTTTAACTAGATTGGATTTGGGTCATATATGGTTAAGGTTTGGCTTGAAATGGATTAAGATTCTTTAAGTTCTCCATTTGGTTCAAAATGGATAAGTATTTTTAAGTTTTCCTTCATTACCCTAATAACTGACTAGACTCTTGAAAAAGGATAAAGTGGACGAACTGTAGGATGGTGTCCTGCTCCTATTTATTATAAAATAATGGCAAGTGTTAAATATGTTTTGAATTAGATGTCATAGTAACCAGAGGAACCTTTCCTAACTCAAGTTCAACATGATTTTACACCTGTTATATAACCTAGAATTTTAGGCTAATTCAGATTTATGTTTAGTTAGACCAATTCCAAATCAAATAAAACTAACCCAAATAAACCCTAAACTAGCAAATTTAAGTCCAATAGTAGTTATGCTTACATCAATATAAGATTTTTTGATGTGGTAATCCACACAGTATTCTTGGACATGCAAGTTAGAGCGCTACAAACACTGTGCTCTTATATGGAAACTTTTTTGCACTGCTATGCTTTATGATGCACAAGTTTATAATAGGTAACTTTTTGCTAGGTATGTGTGACTACCCAACATCTTGAAACCTAAATGCTTCTGTTGTTCTTACTGACTAATTAGGAAGAAGCGATTGATGGATCTCTTGAATTTCTCATCCTTGCAAGTGACGGATTGTGGGATGTCGTTTCAAATGAGGTACTTTTTTTAATAAAATAATCTGTGTCTATATATTTATGAATTATTGGTTTCTGGAGAAGGTTTACCTTGTCTATTGTACTGTGTTTCAGGAGGCTGTTTCTATGACCAAACCCATGCAGGACCCAGAACAGGCAGCAAAGAAACTCTTGCAAGAGGCTTATCAAAGGGGAAGTGCTGATAATATCACATGTGTGGTTGTGCGTTTCATGGGCCAAGATAACAATGTTAAGTAGAGCAATAATGATGGTTTTTGCTAGTTCTTGTTGGGTCCTCTCTTTCCCTGTAATTAATGTACTATTTCGAAGTCGTATACGAAAATTTCTTATGTCTTTGCGGAATTGTTGATAGTTAGTACACACTGAAGAAGCACTTGGAGGACTAATCAAAATATATTACTGATCTTTTCAGTCTTTAGGTAGAACAACATCTAATAAGGGTACATTGGTATGTATATCCTCCTTATGGCTAACATATTCTGTTATGTGGGAGAAGAATTATGAGCGCACTTCCTTAAGTTCTTCATGTCTCTTTTTGCATTTTGGCTTTCAATTTGCTCTAGATGCTGACATGAAAGGAGCATTTTGTATGAACAGAGAAAGAATGAGAGCCACTGAAACATTAATCTAGAGAGGTAAGCAGTTGATCTTATCCTCATTGAGGACCTATCCACTTTGCCTTGGTACTATTCTTCTCTGACTTATTGTGGTGAAGATCTTTACTAGCAATTTGTTTTATTCTTGTACTGCTGTTGGTGCTTTAAATTACAAGTGTGAAGTTTTGGATCTGACTCAGGTCAAACTCGAGTAAGACTTTGAATCAAGTTCCACATCTTGGTGAAACTAAATCTTTGCAATTCAATGCTATCGATTGTGGAAAGAAAAAATTAAATTAGAACCTATTGCGTCTGGAAACTTTTCCTTATCTGACTGTTGTTGTCCGAGTCGAAAGGCTTCTTCTATATGACATTCTAATCTGATCACAATTCTAAAAGGGACAAGTAATTGAGCTCCTCTGTGTATGACTTTATGGATTTAAAATGAACAAAAAAAATTAGATTATATATATATATATAATAAGATAAAATTAACTAACTAATTTGACTAAAACTCTTATTTTCAAAGGCTAAGTTCCCCTCATATGCACCAATGAGAGAGTGCTCCAATGGTTAAAAAAGACTTATAATATACAAGCATTCTCGGATTAACCGGTTTAACCGAGACACTTAAATTTTTATTTTTTATCAAAAAAAAAAAAAAAAGAGTTTGATAAATTAATTAGAATTTTTTATTTTCTTTGAGAAGATGACTTTGCAAAAAGCTCTAGAAAAACCCACTAAAATCAAATAAATACAAGGAGGATAGTTTAGCATTAATAACAGGTAATAATTAGCTAGAAAAAACCAAATAGTAGAAGCCAAAAAGCACGAGTAATTAATGGCTAATATGATCTTGGGCAAGATGTGGAAGGAGGCTCAGACACAAAAAGGAATTAAAGCTCATCAAGGCAGCATGACAGTAGCCACTATGAGCGGCGAGCGAGCCATCAGTTTTATATCCTCATCGCATCCCCCTCCACCATCATGCAGAACATATAAAGCTCTCAAAATTCAAATGGAAATAAGAAAGAAAGAAATCAAGAATAAGGTAACAAGAAATATAGAGTTTTGACACAAGTAATCAAGAGATGAAGAGAGATGGGCGAGAGAGAGCTGAGTGGGGAGCCTTCTATATATACTAAGTAGTAGTAGTAGTAGTTTGAGTGGATTGCCGTGGTGACCAAGACAAGTAGGTGATGGAGGAGTTGGTCATGCAGTTTTACTATTTCATGCCTTGGGCTCCAAGCTAATTAATTATGTCTTAAAGTTGTTGGGGATCGTCAAAATTAATTACTAAAATTTGTAACATTAAAATTACCCTTCAAACCCAAGATTCCTGCAATCGTCATCGACAATGGCCCAATTCACCGTTTCTTGTCGGAAGCTAGAATCTGTTTATTGTTTAAAGTCATGGAATGGTCAGCTACTTTTTATATATTTTTTTAATTTATGGGTGCACGCATTAAAGCTTGATAGTATGATCAATGCCTTAAAGTCTTAACTTTTACTTTTATTTTCTTGTGATTTAAGAGTTAAATTTGATGAATGTTATTACTATGTTTCTTTTCTTAAGTTTGATTTTTCTTCTTCTTCTTTTCTCAAAGTAATGCAAGTCGCTCAACAAATATTTTACTTTAGTGGATTAGTTTTGGTTCTTGATATCTAATAACCTCGACAACTCTCATTTGATGACATTTTTTGTGCCACAAATGTATAACTATTTGTCATTATTTTATTTTTTAATCGAGGCAAAATTAGGTTTTAAGATTCAATCTCTTATTCTACTTATCTGTTCTATATATGATTTATATGATTTGCCTTGAATGTGAAATTTAGTTTATACTAATTTTGTTACTAATCTGAATTGCAACGGTTCTGGATTCGATAAAGCTTATAACTTCTGAAGAGATCTATGAACAATTTAACTGACAGATCCTCTTGAATTTTGGATATGTTGTCGCTCTTGGAGAGAGTTTTTCAACGAACTTAAGATTACAGGATTTAGACGGTCAGGTCTCAGAATATCAACCAAACAGTAGCCGATGGTTAATTAGATCCTAGCTTGATAACCCTCTAATGGTTACATAGATGCTAGGTTTAGTTCTTGGTGTGAATAGGGAGAAGTTGTTATAGAAGAGGAGGATTAGAAGCTGGAAGAAGCTGACCAAAGACTTAGGCAGTGAAAGAATGAAGATGAAAGAGGACGCCAATGACTAGAGACAAGTTGAGAAAGAGATAAAGACCAACAAAGCTAATTCAATTATCTAAGATCATACTCCAATTAAAATTTTTTTCACATATTTATAGAGACTCAGGAACTCATCATCTAAGTTAAACAACTTTAAGAAACCCTTACAAACCAACAACTAAGTTAAAACCGTAACAAACCAATAATTTTTGCCGTGGTGTATTCGAACACGTCTGATCGCGTTTGAACGCACAATTTACGTTCTCTGTAGTTGCGAACACGGATTCATAACGTTCGAACGCTCCCTAGCAAAATGTCTTATTCTCTCAAGCAAACACAAACTAGATAAATAGGTCCATCCTAGTAAACTCAATATCGTGAATGGATTCAATTCGACTGAGTCGTATCAAATTCACACATCTTTATAAACATAGATGGGAGAAAGTACATGAATACACAATGTTTTGCCTGAAAATTTGAAGGTTTCCATATATTACAAAGTTTTTTTTACAAATAATAGTTATTATCTTCTCATATTCTTTTCAATTAGCAAGGATGCTAGAAACTCAAAATTCAATCAAAACTTAATTGGTAGATATACTTTGGTTCTTCTCAAAAAGTAAAAAAAGAGTTTGTCCTGACATAGTACAAATTCATTTTAGTGCGTAATATGACACAATGCATATAATAATGCCAACCATGATCAGATATCTCGACTTATTAATATAAGTATAATTGAAGAGGATATCATATGCATTCATCTAGGGGTGTAATCGAGCCAAGTTTGATTGACCCTAACAATGATCAAGCTGAATTGAAAAAAAATTTGAGACTAGATTTGTGATTAAGCTTGGATTAAAATCATTTCAATTCGAGCTAATGTCGAGCTCGAGTCTAAACGAGTTGATTAATAAGTAATTTCAACCCTTAATTAATTCTAGCTAAATTTTGAGCCTGATCAATTTGAATTAAATTAAGCTTAATCTAGACTTGAATCAAGCTTAAAATAAGGCATAATTCAAAAATATGAAATAATAAAAATATCTATGTATTTATAAAAGACATAAGAAAATCAAAATTTAGAATTAAACTCTATAAAATCAGAGTACATAATAATGTAAATTTTAAAATATAATAAATAATATAGCATAGAAAGTATTACTAAGATTATATATATATAATTATTTGGAGCCTTATTGAGCTTTATCGAGCCTATTTGATCAAAGATCAAGCTTAGCTCAACTCATTTTTAAACTGACTTGAACGAGCCGAGATTGAGCTGGCTTGATTATTTTGATAGCCCTACGTCATCAATAAATGCTTCACAAATGATGATTAGTAGACCCATTTTCCTACATTGCATATCTATTCATGAGTAGTCATGTTAATGTAAGGATTATCTATGTATTTACATAGAAGTTTGATTACTTTATTTAACTTTATTTGGATTTACAATTATATTCACATTCTAGTAGAGAGTTGTGAAGACACACAATGATACCCTAACATTTTATTGTGACTATTCACCGTGAAAAAGTATTAGGAGGGGGTTAGTGATAGATAGATGTAATTTAACTAGAAAATAAAAAAAAAAACTCTAAAATACTTGGAAACAATCATCAATTTCTAATTGAATATAAAGTAATGATAATTTTCCTTTCACCCCCCTAAACTATCACCATTTCCAATAACATCTTGAACCTTTTTTTGGTACATACTGACTCCTAAACTATCAGAAATATCTCACCTCCCGATATCGTTGATGGAATTTGTGAATTGATCAAATTTCCTCTCCATTTATAATAGCAGGACTTAGCTAATATTAAATATATATTTTTTAAATTCCTTCATTGTTATCTACCCTAATCCCTTTTTCTCTCAAAATTTCTTCATTCCTCTCCTATTTGTCTCACACTAACATCTGCTCTGAGCACATCCCACCCCGATATCTCTTCCTCTCTCCTATCCTCTATTCCAAGTAACAGCCAACCCGCATTATCCCTATCATCCTCTCCTCTCTCTGTCTTGATGTTGTTGCCGACCTCATTGTCGTGCGAGTAGCTGCCCGTGTTGCTAGCTTCGGAGGAGGTGCTTCTGACATTCAAGCGGTTGTAGCTCGACAAAGTGAAGCCGACATCGAGTGCTTGGAGGAGGTGCTTTTGTCCTTCAAGCGGTTGTAGCTCGGCAAAGTGAAGCTGACGTCTGAGTGCTTGGGGATTTGGATTTGGCGTTTGGTAGCTCACCTTTGATGTCGACGGAGGTAGAGGGGGAGGAGAGGGGGAGGAGAGGTGGAGTCGGGGAGGGGATTTAGGGCGTAGATGTTCGAGAGGATGTGGAGAAGTTGGAGCCCGATGTGAACTGGATTTTTGAGCTGGTGAAATGATATGGATATGCATGAAAGATGTTTGTGATTGTTACTGTTTAGGGGCAAAAAGATAACTTTTGGGGTCAAACAGTTGGATTGAACTTGCAGGAAGAGGAGGTGACATTAATAGCTGTTCAAGTTGTTGATTTCGATTGATTTCTTAGCAAATTGTCATGTCACTTAACTTCTTTTCTTCTGTTTCATTTGATCATTTATTGCTACTACTGTTTACTATTTAGTTTGTCAGACTTCTATGTGAAGTTCTTATTTAGATGCCATGCTTTATTTGTCTAAATATTATAATAAATTTGTTTTCTTTTATTTTGCAAATTTATATGAATAATTATATAATTTATTAGGGTATTCTGATAACTTGTGCTATGTACCAAAAAAAAGTTGATGTTATCGATGATTATCAATGAAAATGGTTATGGTTTTTAGAAATATAAAGCTATAAAGCAATCAAGCCTCTAAAACACTAAAAGTTGCATCTGATCTCTAAATCTTTTAAAATCAATGAATCTAAAATTATAATTTTTTGATCTTATAGATTATTTTAGAGGAAAGAGATAAATGTAATTTAAGAAAATTAAAAATATCATTTGAAATGAAAGAATATTTCACTTTTTTTTAACAGAGCTTAATTTATAAATGATAAAAAAAGAATTTTATTTGTAACATAGTTAAAATATAGAGTGTTGGTTATAATTTTCTCTTAGTTTAAATGAAAAAGAGATTATTACATAACATCTTTAACAAGTTTTGGATTTGGACAAGGGGCGAGAACGATTTTAAAGATTGGAATCCTCATCTCGGAATATGGGTCCACATCAAATTATATATTTCCTTTAAAATGTTATGGATTTGATCCTACATATAATCTCGTATTTATGATAAATTTGGTCATATCTCTAATCTCATATTTATAATCATCTATAATTTTACAACCCTAGAGTGGGGAGTAAGTGAACAGGCAAGCTAACAGAAGAGAGTGGTCTTTGTTTGGACTAGACATGCGGCTAGGACTCTTGGCTAGGGTGGTTGAGTGGGTGACTTGTGGGCTAAGAGGTTAGGCACCTCGAGGTTGGGTACTGTTGATGCTAGGCTTGCGTGCGAGGGAGGGAGGCCAATGAGCATTATGGGTGGGGGTGTTGGAGGGGGAGATGGGTGGAAATGGGTGGGGGTTTTTATGAGTTTAGGGCCAATGAGGAAGGGAAGGTGGAGGCCGAATGTAAGAAAGTGATTGAGCTCCGCTCGAGCTTGGCCCAAAAATGAGCTAAGCTGAACTTGATCTTCAAAATAGGCTCGAAAATAATTTTGAGCCAAGCTTCATCATGAGTTGACTCAATCAAGTAGGCTTGATAAAATTTAAAATAATTATATATATTAATATGATTAATACTTTCTGAGAAAAGAAAGCATTGCATTCTTTCCCCCATATCTTTGTAACTTTTGGTTCCAACTACCTACCTATTCGCTATTGCACGGACGGTTTCCTTAGTGTACTCGAGAAAAAGCCCCCATCTCCATAATTCTATCACCTCTCGCTATTTATCTCGCTATTTATCAATTTCATTTTAAAATTAATATTCGGCACGCCCTCCCCGAGAGATGAAAAACACTCGCTCGCTCACTATATTATACTTCTATTATGTTTTAAAATTTGCTTAAGTAGATTGTTATATATTCTAATCTTGTAGAGTGTAATTCTAAATTCTGATTCTATTATATCTTTTCAAAATATATGGAGATTTTTACTAGTTTATATTTTAATAGTTGAATAAATTATTATATTAATTTGATTCAAGCCTCAATCAAGCTTGATTTAATTCAATCTTGATTAAACTCCAAGTTAGATTGATCGACTCGAGCTCGAAATTGGCTCAAATTGAAATAGTTTCAATTCAAACATAATTATAAATCTAGACTCAAATAATTTTCAATTCTCAATTACACCCCTAGATTCAGCTAGGACTCAACCAAGATAAATGATGAATAGTTGGCAGTGAACCATATATAGACCTAAACTAATATAATAAGCAAATTAACTTTTTTTATTTACATGTGTACCCCTCAAAACATATATTATTTATATAAATATCCTTGTGGTTAATTTTCAAATTAAGTCTGAATAACTTAATAGAAAAACTAGAATATAAATACTTAAATCTTTTTATATCTAGATAGTTAAAATTCCAATAATTAGTAAATCCAAGGAATATTCACGCAAAAAAGAAAAAAAATATTAATACATGTAAAATTCTGCATTTTGAGGGGTAAAATATGTAAATATAACTTCAAATGAGTATGTAAGTAAATAAGGAATTTTCGAAGAGTATATATATATATATATGCAAAGAGGTAAATATACGAATTCTTGTCAGGTAGCCTCAGTCGAAAAAAGATTTTGTGAAGAAGACAATGCAAAAACTCTGGCGAAAGGGATCCACTAAAAACCAAATAATAAACACAATAATAACAGTAGAGTAGTAATAACGGGTAATTAGCTTGATAAACACGTCGAAATACAAGTATAAGAAATTAATGATCTTGCTCTCGTGCAAGATGAGGAAGGAGGCTCAGACACAAACAAAGCGATCGATCATCAAGGCTGCAGCTAGCAATGATTGCAGCCACTATGAGCGGCGAGCGAGCCATTGTTTTACATCCTCATTGCACGCCCTTCCAGTTTCACATCCAAATGGAAGCAAAGAAATGATCGACGCAAGGAGCGGTTGGAAGAGAGATCGATCTATAACAAGGAGAGAAAGAGAAGGAGAGAGAGAGAGAGAAGAGAGAGACGAAGGATGCCAATTTGCCATAACGCAGAGACTGAGAGCCTTTGATATATATGGGAGTAGTTTGACTGGATTGCCGTGATGGCCAAGACAGGTAGGTATGGTGGAGATGTTGACACGTCTCTCCTATAATATTTAATTGATGCCCTTCGGCTCCATGCTAATTAAGTAATTATACGTACTTTTTGTTTCTAATTTATGAAATTAGTTAATAATCATATATCTTATTAGTATTGGTAAACTTGAAGGTGTCTCGATGATTAGTGTGGGCCACTCTTTCTCTAAATTAGGAAACTCATTTTTCGTTACGCATGCACTCTCAACTTTAAAAAAATATTTATGTATATTATTTTAAACTAAAATACTTTTAAATCAGAGTGAATTTGATTAAATTTAAAAATTTAGAATATATATACATATATATAAAACATAGCAATAGTTTGCAAGGGTTAAAGTAGAATCTCCCAAAGTACCTACATTTTAGATCTATTGCCCAAAAACCTACTATTTTGTAGATATTTCAGATAACCACTTGGCACATAGAGAGAATATTTTATATATTTTTAGAAAAAAAATGCCCAATTGGCTCAAATACCACCAACGGTATCTTCCTCATAACTAAGGAGTTATAGGTTTGACTCGACGGTGCGATGATTAGAGCAGGTTTTAGCAACGTTTAATTCGAAGTAATTGTTCGATGACCAAACCTAAACTAAACAGCCCTAACTGCTTTTATATTTAAGTACTTTTATATTTAAGAAGAGTTATTTTTATCCAACTCGAGCTCTAGCGAGAAAGCGACCCGGATAAGTTGGAATCTTTGGGAATTGGAAAGCTTGATCTGAATAAGTTGGAGAAGTTATTTTATTATCTAAAATTAGAAGAAAAAAAGCAGCAGTATCGAGGGAAGATTTATACTACAAATTTAAAAAGATTATAAGTTGGGTGAAGGGGTTACCAATTGGCTCGTACCACACTGATATCTTATTAGAACTATCACGTGAGACTCACCAACTTAATACAGGAATAGATTACTTTACGCCATTATCCTAACAACATTATGGTACATCTTCAAACTATGGGAAATTTATATATAACACCCTATTTTTATCAAAATTATATCTATATTCTATATTTTTACTATTTATAAATTGAGTCATATAATTTAATAAATATTTACAGAAAATATATTACCGTCAGTTAAACTTAACCAAATCTCTAGATTAAATTAACTCTACTAAAAAAAATTACAAAAATATCGTCAACTAAGTTATACTAAAGAAATAAGAGTATTTTAGTTATTTTAGTAATAAAATATTTTTACTTAATAGAATATTCTTATTGTGTTAGTTCAAATCTAACCCATGATATTTTTTTCCCCATATTCGCTACAAAAATAGCTCAATTTATAATAAATAAAAACAATTGGGTGTAAACCGTAATTTTGTTAAAAAAATTAGGATGGTACATGCAAATTTCTCTAAGTCTATATATCTAAAGCCGATTGATGACTAAACTCTTTCTAACAAGATATATTGTGAGTTTCCTCAAACCAAAGGCTGGTTTTCCTTAATTTGCACAAAAACTCAAAAGTAAAGGATCATTTGTCTGCCTCATTACATATATTTATGCACATGAGGACTTAATATTAGCAAGATATTTATTCTACTTTAGATTTACGAGTATAGTAATATAGGTGTTACAAACCAGATCTGGATTGATCCGAATGTAAGAAAATTATAAAAATTTAGATGTAGCTAGTCTCGTGAGTTAGGGGTCTAATGTTTTTAGTTTCACCTAAATCAAAGGTTGAGATGAAAAGTTAAAAATAAAAGAGTGGAGATAGGTCAGAGAGGGCAGAACGATAAATATCCGAACGATAAATATCCGACGTTGTAACGGTCGTCGGAGGGTGTCGAACGACCGAGGGTGGTGGTGGATGGCGGTATTGTAGGGTGGCTGCTGAAGGTAGGAGGTGGTTAGGGTTTGGAAGATTAAGATATTTCTACGGCTATGATCTACTCCTAAAAAGATAAAACGATATAATGACTAGATAAAAGATAAAAACGAAAATAATAACCAGCTAAATTTATATTTCTTCTAACGATAATTATCACACATATCCGTCCTTTTTATAGGAGTAAAATCCTTAGCGGATCATGTGAATTATTCGATTTATTTGAAATTCAAAATAGTAAGATAAAGCTAAGTAACTAACTTGACTCAACTTAACATATATGGTTGGATCGTAACAGTAGGTGTAGCCTATTGTGTCATGACTTTTAATCCCTAGATTCATGCATTTATCCTTTTATTAACCTTTATTATTTTGTCTTAGGTTACTTTAAATAATGTTGTGGATCTTATTTTGAGAACAAAAAATTAATTTGTTTTAATCTCAATAGTAACCCATTTATGATCCTGAAATCGATTATTTTGAATTGAAATTCATTTAAAATCTTTGGGTCCATGTTGAATAAAAATTCTACATTCCTTAAATCTATAAAATAGCAGTATTATTTTTATAAAATAAATATGTTATTTTTTATTTTATGTTTTTGCATGCGTGCACTTCTAAAATCAGTTAATTATATGCATACCCTCTCAAAGTTGATATTTGCTTTCATATCTCTCAATACCTCTTAAGACCCTTAATATTTTCTTTTATAGATATTCCTCAAATCTAATGGTTAGATTTCATCAAGTAGACATAAACGATACAAAAACCTTATTCTTATTTAAACAAATTTCTTTGAGCTAAGGATATTTATGTCTTTCTGTCTATTAAAATGCTAAGAGCTTAATTCAAAGTTGCCAATGCTTAACTTGAACATATCCATACAAATTTATTGGTCTCGAAGGGTACAAACAAAAATATGGAATTTATAAGGGTGGATACATAGGAAGAAGAAACTTTGGAGGTGTAACACGCACCCATTGGTCATGTGTATGCCCACGTGCCCAAATGGCACATGAAACACATGATAGGACAGATTGGTCACATATGAAAAAAAATTTGGGCTTTTTGGTCTTCATGATCTTCCTTCGGCGTGGCATAGAATAGTGGAAGCGGTGTCCCTCGGCAAAAAGGTGATTCCATCGGTGGTGCAGCCTGGGATCGAGTAGGGAACTCGATTGCCACTGTCCCTTTTGGTGCGTCCAAGAGGACTTGAGTCATTGCTTGTATTAGCGCTTGCATGTCTCTTTGCATCTCCATCATGTCCGTGAATATCTTGATCAGATTTGAGTTGATTGTAGAAGTCATTAGAGAAGTCCTGACCGATGAGTTTGGGTTTGCTTACGATATTCTTTCATTTATAATCCTCCCATAGGTTGCCATCCACATCTTAACAGGCTAACCTAATAAGCTAAACTAACAAGTAACCCTAGAAATATTGCATTCTCGTTGATCGCGTTTGAACGGGGAGAGCGCGTTCGAACGCGTAATTCGCGTTCTCTATTAGTGCGAACGTATGCAGGCATTCGCACGCGTGCGTTAGAATAGGGTCGAGCACGTTCGAACGCACAATTCGAGTTCTCTATCGATGCGAACATATGTAGGCGTTCGCAAGGGGCGTTCGAACGCGACCTCCCAACAGTCGAACGTGACATCTAGAATTCTTATTTTCTAAAGAAAACAATTAATTAAAAAAAGAAATAGGGCCCATAGGCTGTCCATGCACAAGATGACTCAATGTGGTTCGAATCACATCATTCCACTATACCTCCGCTCACTTTGTCCTCAAAGTGCAAATCCAGAATAACGGTCCATCAACCTCTGTGATTATTCATCCTTCGTGTCTAGGACCTTACCTAGAGTGAGCTCAACCACCTCTGATTTAGGCTCGGGTAGTTTTGTCGCAACCTGCTCAACTGGACCAACTCAGGCTCTCAAGCTAGATACATGGAAGACCGGGTAAACTCGGGATGACTCAAGTAACTCCAGCTTATATGCAACCGCTCCCACCTTCCCTAAAATCTAAAATGGACCAAAGAAGCGATGTGCTAGCTTTTGGTTTTGAATGGTTCATACTGAGATTTGTCGATATGGTTAGAGTCGAACATAGACTCAATCGCTAACTTCATAGCTTCTATCCTAGTGTTTGCGATCATACACTTGCTTCGTTCGGTTCTATGCCACTGCTAGGTGAAGCTTGAGCCGCTTAAGTACTTCATCCAATTCTACTAGCACCTCATCTATGTTGGTACAGTCAGGTGCGCTCGGTCGGTCATAAGATCACAACATGAGGGGCACATGTCCGCAGACAGCCTCGAAGGGGGTCATCCCAATAGCGGTGTGGTGAGCTGTGTTGTATGAGTACTCCGCCTAGGATAGGTAAGCTAGCCATCTCTTTAGTTGCTCCCCAGCGAAGCATCACAAATATTGCTCAAAGCGGCAATTAACAACTTTGGATTGTCAGTCAGTTTGTAGATGATACGCCGAGCTCATTTTCAATTCAATACCTTATTGCTTGAAGTACTCTTGGCAAAAGTGACTCATATTAATTGGATCACGGTCTGAAACTATTGACATCAGCATTCCATACAATTGGGCTATTTCTTTCACAAAAATTTCTACTACCTTCTTTGCGGTTTACGGGTGCACTAGAGCTAAAAAGTGCACACTCTTCGTCAATCGATTGACCACCATCATTATCACTATATGTCCTCTAGCCTGGAGAAATCCTTCAATGAAATCCATTGCCAGATCTTCTCAAATTTGCTCCGAAATGGGTAGGGGTTGCAGTAGCCCCATCGGTTTCATCGAGTCTGCCTTGGCACGCTGACAAATTCCACAGGCTCGAACATAGGACAACACTTCTTTTCTCACTCCTGCCTATACACAATTTTGTGTTAACCTCTTATAGGTTCTGAAGGTTCCCTCATGCCCTGTCATAGGAGTGTTGTGGAAGTGGTGAATCAAAGTCACTTATAGTTCAGGTTTGGTTGGTACCCGTACTCGCCCTTGGTTTAGTAGTAGACCATCCTTCACTTTTATCCTGGGATAGCTGGCTGGTTCTTTCTCTACTTTCTTCATAAGTTCAATCATCTCTAGATCTTCCACACATGCAACTCTAATCTCTAAAAGAAAAAGAAAGACCGGGATAGATAGAAATCATGGCTAGGCCGGCCGGTTCAGGTTGCCATGATAGTGCATCGGTGATCCGATTCTCAGTTCCCTTCTTGTATACCAATTCGTAGTGGCAGCTGAACAACTTTGTCACCCACCGCTGCTATGCTAGAGTGTGAATCTATTGTCTAAGAAAGTAGGGAAGACTTCGCTAGTCAGTATGCACCACGAATCACCACCCGATGAGATATGGTCTCCATTTGGTAACGACATGGATAATGGCTAGCATCTCTTACTTATATGTAGACATTATTTGGTTCTTTATCGACAACACCTAGCTCATGTATGACACTATTCTCCTTTCTTGCATGAGGACAGCCTCAATTCCAGTCCCTGATGCATTACATTCCACCACAAAAAGTTTGGTGAAATCAAGTAACGCCAAGATCGGCGCTCTGGTCATTGTCTTCTTCAATTCTTCAAATGCCTTTATTGCTGCCTTAGTCCATTGGAACTTCCCCCTTCTTCAATAGTAACGTCAAGGGGGTGGCAATCTTTTCATAGTTGGCAACAAATCAACGGTAATAACCCGTCAACCCAAGGAAGCCCCGTAATTCTTTTGGTGTCTTTGGAATCTGCCATTGCACCTTGGAGAGATCGACTTCCATTTTTGCCACTGATATGATGTGGTTGAGATACTCTACTCTCGGTTGGCCCCATAAATACTTGAACTCCTTCACCTTCAACTCATTGTCTTTCAAAATCTGTAATACTTTACGGAGGTGAATAAGATGCTCCTTCCATGAACGATTATATACAAGGATGTCATCGAAGAAGACCACAAATCACCTCAATAGTGCCCTAAAGACATCGTTCATCAACCGTTGGAAGGTGGAGGGGGCATTAGTGAGTCCAAAATGTATGACCTTGAACTCATAATGTCCGTCATGTGTGCGAAATGCGGTCTTGTGTAAATTCTCGGGTCTCACTTGGATTTAGTGGTAGACTGCTCGCAAGTCTAACTTGCTGAAATAAGAGGCCCCTGAGAGCTCATCTAAGAGTTCTTCAATAATAGGAATAGGATATATATTCTTCACCATGATGGCATTGAGTGCATGGTAGTCCACGCAAAATCGTCATGTTCCATCCTTCTTCTACACTAAGAGCATTAATGATAAGTATGAGCTCCAACTCAGTTGGATGATTCCGTTGTCCAGCATCTTCTTAAAAAGCCTTGTAATCTCCTCCTTTTGCACAATGGATACTTGTAAGGCCGTACATTAGCTAGCTCAGCTTTGGGAATAATCTCAATGTTGTGGTCTTTGGGTCGAGTAGGTGGCATGCCGCGTGGTTCTTCAAACACCTCGTTGAATTCCTTTAATAAGGTAAACAGGTCAGTGGGTACTTCTTCTTTTGTATGGTCTACTTGACTCTGGATTAATTATATTAGAAGTCTATAGCACCCAGCCGTTGACAGTCCCACCATTGGCTGAAGTTGGGCTCCAAGTCGTGGTCAAATTCCGTCTAACCATACTCGTTTGCCACTTTGTTTGAAATCCATCCACATTTCTAAAAAGTCAAAGATTATCAGGCCCAAAATTTGCATCTATTGAGTCTTCAATATAATGTCAGCCCCTCATAAGGCCAAGGGGTGAAGATCCAAGGTGAAAGAATTGCCTTCAATTTTCAAAAGAACCTCTCGGCATACGTCGTTCGTCCGAAGCGTCGTGCCATCTCCCAAAGCTACATCAAATCCAGAGGTAGCTTCTATAGCCTTCCTATCATCTTGACCACATGTTCATCCTTGATGTTGTGGGTGCTCCCGGTGTTGATGAGGATCCTCACTATTTGATTCTTCACAGTGTCGTCGACTTGAAGCATCCTTGGTGCATTAGCGTCGGTATAGGCATGCATGGAGATCTCGTCGTGGACCTCATCGCTGCTCTCCAAGGCCTCCTAGTTTTCCACCAAGTCCTCTAGTTCGTCTTCCACCATTTCCTCTTCCTCCACATCCTTCGCTTCGTCCAACACTATCACTGTGGTCGTCGGTCAAGCACATTTGTGCCTAAGAGTGAATCATTCATCACAATAAAAGCACATCCCTTTAGCTCTTCGTTCTTCAACTTGGACTAGAGTAAGTCTTCTCATGGTAGCTCGAGGAGGTCCCCTCATCTCTAGTTGTGGCCGTGGAAGCAATCTTGCACCTGTTGTCCTCAGTGGAACCATCGACACCTAATGTGTGGTTGTGATTTGTCGAGGCAATCCTCTAAACTCTGTGGTGCTCTAACCCTCTTTTGCTGCCAACCGAAGCTCCCGAAGCTTCTCTTTCATCAATTGAGCTGTGACAAAAGCCTTAAGCAATGTGGTTGGTCGAGCAGCCTTCACTTCGGTTTGAATGTCTCGCCTAAGGCCACTAATGAACATGCTTTTGAGTTGGGAATCCAACCAGCTCTACACTCAATTGCTAACATGCTTGAACTCCTCTTGATATGCTCTCACCATAGTCCTTTAATTTAGTTTGGTGAGAGCAGCTTAGAAATCTTCATAACTAGAGGGTCCAAACCGAACGCAAATAGCATCAGCAAACTCCTCCCATATTCGATAGGGCTGAGCTCGATTTGTGGTCTAGTACCATCGGATAGCGGTGTCTTCGAGATGAAAAGATGCTAACAACATCTATTGTGCATTAGGTGTTCGCTGGTACTCGAAGAATTGCTCCGCTTGATTAAACCCAATCAAGCGGATCTCCTCCCTTGAAAGGTGGGAAGTTGAGGCGAACAGTCCCTGCACGGATGTCGCGTTCTTCTTCTTCCTATCGGTTGGGCCTTTTTTCTCTTGGGTTTAATACAACATCTCTAGGATGATATCGAGGGATCACAAGTTCTTTATAATCCGCCCGCTCATCATCATCACCGTGGTGAGGTGGATCTGGTGCTCAATCGCGGTGATACGTTGCACCTTTCAAGAGGCGTAGACAGCAAGGGCCCCCTGGCGTGACCACCCATGAGGTCTTCATGATCTTCCTTCGACTTGGAACAGAATGGCGGAGGTAATGTCCCTTGACAAAAAAGGTGGTTCAATTGGTGGTGCAGCCCGAGCTCGAGTAAGGAACTCGGTTGTCACCGTACCTCTTGGTGCGCCCAAGAGGACTTGAGTCATTGCTTCCACTAAAGCTTGCATGGCTCATTGCGTCTCCATCATGTCCACGAACATCTTGATCAAATTTGAGTTTATTGTAGAAGTCATTGGAGAAGTCCCGACCGATGAGTTTGGGTTTGCCTCCGATCTGATAATATCCATGGCCTCTCCCTCAACAGAGGTGTCTTCATTTGGTCTCGACACCATAGATCTGGTTGTTGGCATAGTGACTGAGGAACGGTGGCTCTGATACCACTTGTTATGGATCGTGTGTCCGTTCCCAATCAAGCTTGGATGAAGGGAAGTAGTCTGTACAGTCGGAGGAGAATATTTTTTTTAAATATTCTTCTATAGTTAGAAAATTATGAAACTAGTGGATGTCATTCTGTATCTTCCTGATCTACGTTTTTTATGTTCACGCCTTTCGCAGATTCTGACTGCACCTTGGGTGAAAATAAGAAATATTGCGGTGAATGTGGAGATGACAAGTGATAGTGATGATGGTGATAAATGTGGTGATAATGGTGATGGATTTGGTGACACGTGGTGCTGAAAGGATAAAGATAGTTGGTCGAGATCCCAAGGAGGAGGCAAGACCTGACAATCAAGCAGGATAGAGGTAACCGGCCTCGAGATGACACACGGCTAGGGCTTGAACAAGGAGGGAGAAGAGTTAGGGTAGAGGAAGAAGGGAAGAAATTTCAATATTCCTTCATTCATGGTCCTCTCGTAGGTTGCCATCCATATCTTAAGAAACTAACCTAACAAGCCAAACTAACAAGTAGTAACACTAGAAACATTGCATTCTCATCAATTGAGTTCGAATGGGGTCGAGCGTGTAATTCGTGTTCTCTGTCGGTGCAAACATATGCAGGCATTCGCACACGTGTGCTCGAATGGGGTCGAGTGTGTTAGAACGCACAATTCGCGTTCTCTATCAATGCGAACTTATGCAGACGTTCACAAGGGGCGTTCGAACACGACCTCCCCGCATTCAAACGCGATATCTAGAATTTTTATTTTCTGAAGAAAATAACTAAACAAAACAAGAAATAAGGCCTATAGGTTGTATTCATGCATGAGATGACTTAGTGTGGTATGAATCACATCATTTTTTACCTAGGTTGTTTAGTTCGTTTATGTGTAAAGAAAATACCAAACAATTAATTTAAGTTGGACTTAAACTACTCAATTCTGGCTCGAGTGATCGAACGCACACACGTGTTCAAACGATTTGCTCGCTAGCTAATATCCACAATGAATTGCTTTAAGTGCTTGATCCACCAATCTTAGTGGCCATCAAGATTGGACGATCTGTCTTAGTGACCCTTAAGATAACAACTTGCTCCAAAGAAGAAAGCAGCAATAATCAATCAGAAATCTTTGATGAATCTTGTCTCTCTAATATCTTCTGATAAAACTCTTCTAGGGCTCCAAATTACTTCAATCAACGTTTAACCTTAACTTAAAGTTGTTTGGTTTTTATATGTATAGAGGAAAAAAAAAAATCAAAAAACTAATTTAAGTTAGATTGGAACTATATAATTTTGGCTTAGGGATTCAAATGTTTGAGAGTCCATTCAAATGATTGAGTGGTCAATTGAATGCAAAGTGACAGATTCCAATACCCATGGGTAGTTTTTTCATATTATAACACTGTTTGCACATTTCCACTAAGACTTTCATACTACCTGAAATATTATGCAAGATATCTCTATCTCATTCCAATTCTTATAAAGTGTATGTTAAATATAAATTCAAGTCTTTTATAATCATACTATTACAAAATATCCTAAATTTAGTCAGATAGGTTTTTTTGCACGCAAATTGCCAGTACAAAAATCTAGAAGTCTTTACTCACTTCGTGTACTCTCCTCTTAATTAATTAATAAAATATAACTGGACCTAGCCCAAATTTACTCTAGAAAAAAGAAAGAAAAATGCATTCTTAATAGAGGAGAGTGGAGGAAAGAAGGAGAATAAAGAATAGAGAATAAAAGAAAAGATTATTAGGATTCTGTGGGTTTTGACATTTTGGTAAACTAATGGCATATAGTTAGTTTGTAACAGAATACCCTTAATATCTCTAGAATATTAATACTAAAATACCCTTAATTTTTTGTGAAGTTTAAAATACAAAATATTCATCAATGATTTCTGTCTTCCATAAAAGAAATTTATTTTTGTACTATTGTATTAGATAATATTAGATAGAGTTTGAACTATGTCAAGTAATTTATACAAGGGCAAAGTAATATTTTCTAAATCTAAGTTTAATACAATTATGATTTAACTAATTAAATGACATGTTTCAAATAACATAATGATTTAGGTGGTATTAATATTATGGTATTTCAAAGAGTGTAGGGGCAATTATGAGATTTTAAAAAAAATTCAGTGGTAATTATGTAAGAAAAATCTTAAATACCAGATCAAAAACCTCTATTTCCCAAGGATTATCACTACCACTCTGTATTCAAGTTGAAGGTAAACTTTGGCTTTTTATTTATTCCATTTATCAAAAAGTGTAGGAGATTCTAAGTAGTAGTAGAAAAATCAATGTGTCATGAAAAATAAATAAAATTTGTTTAAGAGAAATGGATGCAATTGATTGATTATGCCTCCAAAATAAAAAAGCAAATTGTGACAATCTTATCTTTAAACTGAATCTATCAACTGCCAGTGAGGTGGAAATCCCAAGATATGGTCGGCGTAGTCGCCACTCTCCTCTCCAACAAGTTAGTCTTCTCAACTATTGCGTTTCCCTCCTCCATTAAAATCCTCCAAGTAGCACCCGTCCGAGCTAATCCATGTCGCAGCTGCAGCGCAATCTACGTCCATTCTCGAAGCGGCTGCCCCGTTCCCCGCCGCAAAAGCCCGTCGAAGAAGATACCCATCTCCCACCTCGCACCACTCCTCATCCATTCCAGGTCCATATCCACCCAAAGCCAATCTTTTTCCCAACCCAATTCCGATTTCCTCGTTTAATTTCTTACAACAACTGGAATCATCAATTGGGTCCTTTCTTCTTTGGCTTCTTAGGCTCTGGTTGCGCAATTGCTTCCGTGTACTCATCTCTGGAGCATTCGCGTTCGCTTATCTCCATACCATCAATGCCGACGTTGCCAGTGCCTTTACATACCCATGTGAGGATGTCGGTCACTACTACGAAGATGTTGATGGAGTGGAAGGTGTGGCTTTGATGAAAAAACTCAATTCCATTGTCTCGCCGCATCGATCTTTGCCTTACAAGGATGTAAGTCGATGGTGTTGTTAATCTTCAACGTTTTAGCTCATTGGACTAACTGGGTATCTTTCAAAATTGGTTCTTGAGTTATAGGTGTGGGAGGCGCTCAAGATTCTTGATGCAGCTGATGTCGATGACCCAGAATCCTCATCTGAAGTGTATGCCTATCTCCTCTAGTTTTGAGTTTGGTTACATTTATAGGTGTATGATGGTTATTTTTGAACTCTAAATTTGCAGAGTTGAGGTCTATTCACAGAGAGCTGTCTCAAAACTATTAGCAGGGAAGCCAGAGGGATGGAACAGTGAGTTTCACGAATTACATTACACAACTAAGATGGGATGATAGTTGTTGTTATCGAGTATTTCTGCTCAATAAATTTTACAACCATTTCAACTAAGTATCTAGAATTGGTAGTCCTCCAGGACTTGTTTGAATGGACAAGGAAACCACTGGATTACTTTGTCCTGATCATTTCTTATATGAGTGAAATGTGCCAACCACAGTGGGAAGTTTATCATACTGTGCCATGTCTTTTTGAAAGATGATTATGTAACAAAAGATATGGAAGTGATTAAAATTGTGCAGTATCTAATTCCATCATCATACCAGGTTTCTGGTGTATGTAATCGGTAGTACAGCATTGGGGGAACTCGCTCTACCTGATATGTGTTTCATCCAGGAAATCAGATCCCACTTAGATGTATCTTAGTGATTAAAATTACAGGCTATCTTGATTATGGATGGTGGAACTGGCCTTCATAATGTTCAGGATCTGCAACTTCAGACATAACCAACAAGATTAGGAAATCTAGCAGAGAGGATATAGGATGGTGGGGCTTGTGAGAAATCTTGAAAAGATTATTCAGCTACTTTGGCTAATTTAGTATAGAATTTGGTCATCTTTATACTGTTGAATTCTTAAACATTGTTACGTCATTCTTATTCAGTGTTCGCAATTTCCTTTTGTGTCAAAGATGATTGATACTATTCAATGAGATGTTTTTGTTTTAGGATGTTTCCACAGATTGATCATTTGTTGATTGCAGGAGAACATTTATGGCCTCGATCATATGGTCTAACTGATGGTCCATCTTTAACTGACTTACATAACATCCGGCCTGCAGACGTCAACGGTGCGTTATTCATCAGACCCTGAATTGACAACAAGATTGTTAGGCAGTAATGGTTGACTTTTCTGGACTCTACTAATAATGTGGATACATTTCTTGTAGTCAAATATTTAAATGATTGCTTTGTTTCTCAAGTACCAATTAGTTATCTAAATAAGTATTGTTTTATCTGAAGGTATCATTGCTCAATCATTAGTATATTTTTCTCATTTTACAGAATTTACATACCTTGTTGGTTATTGCTAGGAGGGAAGGGCACTGTGAAAATAAATTATGCTTTCTAATTTCATTGTGAATACTAAAACTTATAGTATTCCTTTTCAGTAAACTTATTTTATAGAATTTACATACCTTGTTGGTTATTGCAAGGAGGGAAGGGCACTGTGAAAATAAATTATGCTTTCTAATTTTATTGTGAATACTAAAACTTATAATATTCCTTTTCAGTAAACTCATCGAGGGGAAACAAGTATTTCGGTGAATGCATTTCTACATCAACTCGCTGCCTAAGGCCAGCAAACAAAGAAGCTGCTTTTGACACTGAAACAGATAATAAAAGATGGGCACCCCCTTTACTGGTGATAACAACTTTCTCCTGATTTTAAAACACTAATTACTTTTGCGCTTATCTTTTTATTGGTCTCTTGCTGCAGCATCTTAGTAGATTTTACATTCTTCAGAGCATCTTTCTCTCTTGTTCTACTATTTGTGACTTCTGAGTAATTTAGATGACAGATTAAGACACCAATATTTTGAAGAATGGATCTATAAAGATCTATAGTATCAGAAACATACATTTTTAGGATCTGAATTGCATGCTATCACACAATTATCTGACAAATCCCATTTTTATATACTATCTTTTATGGAGTTTGCAAATGAAGCAGGCTAGTAAGTGTGATGCTTATCACTTTCTCCCAAGGTTTGAAGTTCTGGTTTCTTTTTCTGCCTTCTAGAGAAAACAAAATGTTCAGCTGTTTTAGGTCTGGTCTCACATTTTCTTAATTTATAATTAGAGTTAAAAATTAATATGTAATATACAACGATTCCAAATCCTTCACAAAAGTTGCAGAAAATTTTGAATTCTAAATGGTTCATGTGGCAAAGGTAGCGTAAAAGTGGCTATAAGTTAATCTGATGAATATGACTGCAGTTGCCCAAGATCATTACTTCATTAGGTATGCGTGAAACCTCATGTGTAGACATCTACGCTTGACTTTTGAACGGTTCATGGTAACCCAATTGCAGCATCTGTATTTTTATGAGTCGTCTAAATAACAGATTTAAGATATCTCTTTTTCCTCTAAAATTTACATCCCATCGTGGTAATTGCTTGAAGATTTTGCTGCTGATCTGAATTTTTTAGGTTTATTAAATATTTGTCATGTGTTGTCTTTTTATAGTATTTCCTTGGGAGATTCAAAATAGTGATGTTTTTTTTTCCTATTCAGGTGAGGGGGGACATAGCTAGGTCATTGATGTATATGGCTATAAGTTATGGATTCCATCAACCTGATGGAACCCCACATCTGAAACTTTCTGATTCACCAAGTATTGGTAAGTTAATTCTCAGTGAAGATATGATATTTACATTTGCTAAACCTTTTGATATACAGATCATGGTTAATAATGGGAACAATGAAACAGCATCTGTGATAAAACCAATTATTTGCAAGTTGATAATTATTTGTTAAAGAGACACAGTTCCATAGCATTATCACTTTAAAGAAATATATAGCTTGTTTGAGTTAATAAAAAGTCTTTATTTTGGACTATCATTTATGATGACAAAATGACAACTCAAAAACAGAATTTGAACATTTGAATTTATGCTGCAAGGATCCTTTATATCAGGGCTAAAACATACTACGTTTGCCATGTTGTGTACATACTTGTACATTCTTAACTGGTTTTCTCTTGTAATGTTATTGTTTGTTAGAACATTTAAGGCAGACTTTTGACATACACCATTACATACACACAGGAACATCTTTGAGTTGATTTTGGAGGTGCAGGTTGCTTCCTGATACTTGTTAAGTTCAAAAAAAAGAAAAAGGAAAAAGAAAAAAGAAACTGCACCTTATTTAAAGAAAAATAGCTGATATAAATAGACAGCAATGTGAACAAAAAATTCTCTTTTAAGAAGGGGACAAAGATGATCTAATGGTGTTCTAAAGTTCGACAACCAAAGAAGACATGTTATTGACTGTTGGTTCTACAATCTTTTGTAAGTTAGATGAGTGATAAATTTTACTTCTAGGTTTTGTCCATGTAGTTTGAAATCATAAGCCTATAATCTTCTATGCTTGTGGCAGTAGACACATTATTCTCTTTGTAATTTATTTCTGTTGAATGATTGTGAATAACTCATTTCACCAATGTTTTCTAGAAAGCAGTAAGATGGGCCTCCTTTCTTCACTATTGCGATGGAATGAACTCGATCCACCCTCACGATCTGAGCAATTGAGAAACAGTAGAATATGTAGTCTGTACCAGCATAACAGAAATCCTTTTGTTGATCATCCAGAATATGCCAATCTCATATGGGGCCACCTCACGACAAACAGTTCAATTCCATACAACTCTTCCAAGAAGGCTTGGATAAATGAGTTCCACTATGACAATAAAGGGAAAGACCAGAATGAGGTGAGCATCTCCACTAATGGATTTTCCATGTAGATGTTGATTTGTAAGAGAAAAGCTATATGTCCCACATATCTGAGAAATGAGACTATATTATGATTAACTCTTGAACTTCCAACATTATTTAAAATGATCCTCTACATTTAGAAAAAATTGCTGTCAGTTTATCTAGAATAAATTTTCTATTTGATGGTTTTCAGTATGGTTTACAATTTACTCTTACAAAGCTTGTATCATTTGTATTTCCTGAGAATTACTTACTCTGTTATAGTTAGTTGGAACATCACCAGTTATTCAGGTATTCCAGTTCCTTTCAAGCATTCTGCTGGACAAGGTTGATAAATGGTATCCTTGCAAATTTTTAGCATAAATTTAAATAGTTTCCTTTAAACAAATATTATGAGTTATGTGACATCACATCTAGAAATATAAATTTTAAAACGGCATGCTTAAAGCAAAATAAATGCAATTTTGGCTCCTGAGCACCACTTAAGCTTACACGCATGAATAACTTTTGCTTCCTGGTTATTAATCATTAATTAGTTAGTGCTCTAGATAGGGGTGAAAACGGGTCGGATTAACTCCGACCCGACCCGCTATCCGACCCGACTCGGATCGGATTCGGATAAAAAATTTCTATCCGATTCGGATACGGATTCGGATACGGATAGAAGTTTTGAAAAAAATTCGGATACGGATTCGGATACGGGTCGGATATATTTTTCGGATTCGGATACGGATATCGGATATCCGTTTACCGGCATATTTTTTAAATGATTTACAGTTTTTAGTTTGCTTATTTAAATAGTAAATATTAATATTGTTACTAATAATACTTTGTATATTATTTATAGAGATTAATTTCTCTAATTTTATATATTTGACATACAAAAAAATTATTTATTGTAAAACTCTTAATAATTTTGTGTTAATTATATCTAAATAAAATATTATAATTATTTTAAATTCAATTAATATCTGTTTAAGATCCGATCCTTTATCCGAAAATTATCCGTATCCGTTTAGTTAAGATATGGTTTTAAGTTTTACTATCCGTCTAATAGCCGTATCCGGACTAAAAATATGGATCCGAATATGGGTTAAGCACTATCCGATCCGTATCCGATCCGTTTTCACCCCTAGCTCTAGATCATGGGTTGAATTCCCACTTGGGCATACTTTTATGGGTCATGCTGTGATCAGTGTTCATTCCTTCAAAATTACATTGGGATTAATTTTTATCTTGATATGCAAGGTGTTTTTAATTTTTAGAAGGTTAAGTTTCTGGTTTGAGATGATACCAGAAGAGCTGGCTTTGGCTCTCTTAGTCATGTTACCTGTTGCTCAGTTCTTTCTTGGCCTTTTCTTTGTATGAACCTCTGAGGACTCCCTTGTATTACTTGTCCACATGAACGACCGGAGAGGAATCTGATCTACATGGAAGGAATTGCAGGTCAATGATGTACAAGATTCAAGCCATAAATTTGACCAGAAGGGGAAAAACCCCAGGATCTCTTTCTATCAAATAGGCCCAACATGTCAAGTTATTACAATGTTTATTTAATACCTTGTGCTTATAATAGCAGTAACTTATCCTTAATTGGACTATTATTAATGGAAGTTATACTTGTTGCAGTTCATTGAGGTTGTGATTAGTCCATCAACAGAAGCAGCTACTTTAAAGCTAATATTGTATAATGGAGCCAATGGACAGATGTACCATTCTGTGTCTTTGGCAGACAAGCAAGCTTTTAGTGTTAGTAGTGGTGGTTCAGATTATCAGATTTACACCATATTTATATCTCTTCAGAATGGACCTGCAGATGGCATAGCATTGGTTTCAAGCAGAGATGGAAATAGTTATGATGTATTGCAATTTATTTCCTATGAGGGGAAGGTCAAAGCAGTTGATGGGCCAGCAGAAGGTCTTGAATCTGTGGATATCATGGTGCAGGAGACAGATGAATCATCGGAGAGCGATTCGTTAGGATTGACAGGGCAGAGGATTGGGGAATTTGCATGGAAGAAGCTTGTAGGCGAATCAACACCAGGGAAGCCAAATGTTGATCAGACATTATATCCATAGGAATACACCTGATTGACATTGAAATTATTTTTAAAATAGTAGAATGACTACCTACACGACAGTGAACAAAGCAGAAGATCTTCGATTCAAATCATTGAACAGCCATGGCAAACTGCATTCCAGGTACAATTCTTGCACCATCTTACAGCTCTTTTGTACAATGCACTACGTGACTGCAATTCCATATCTTAGCAAACTTGATGTTCTTTTCTTGCTAATCGTTTTTGGCTTTTTTTCCTGCAGTGCAATGCATCCTTGGCAATGCGAGTCCTGACATGCGTAACCTTGGAGTCATCGTGCTGCCTGCTCTTTGTGATTTTCGAGAAGAAATGAGAATGATGCATCAGTTACAATCGCATTAGGATCATGCAATTCGAGAGTTACTGCATAGATAAAAGAGAGTCGTAAGTTAAATAAGTAGAACAGATGACTAGATCTAGAATAGATTGCCCATCTCCTTCACTTTTTCTGAAGAGAAGATATAATTCCAGTTCGAGTAGATGTTTTCCATTGGGATTTTTGTTGCTTTTCTCTTCAATTCGTCCACCATAGGATTCAATAAGTACTTCTCATGCAGGCATTATTTATTTGCGCTTATGATTGGATCTCCCTTCTCCCCAACATAAACGATCATTGTGTGGATTAAACTTGACTGTAGGGTTGATACATTTTTTTCTTCTTGAGAGAGAAATGAAAAGTTAATGATGTCTCAGTTAAATTTGATGCTGCTTTGAATTCAAAAGTATTTATGTACTACGACCCCTATTTAACCATCCGAGCACTATCTCATTGATTATAGGCAATTGTTGATTGTTTATTTATATTCCGTTCTTTAAATGACATATAAGTTGCCTATGCCCATTTCAATCAAATATATATTATATGTTTTATGATTGATGGGGGATTAAAGTTGGTTGCACCTTTTGATGATAATATAGATCTTACTGCTGTGAAATTGAGCGACCTAAGAATAGAAGTGTTCATTCCTCTGCAGCGTCATAGAGACTGTTATGGTTAAATCGGTTCATAACATAGAGACTGTTATGGTTCTTCATATCTGCTGCAACCTATCCCAAAGTCCTTATAAAGAAGATTACCTCAGTCATGAGAAACTTTTGGTGGTCTCACGATCAAGGCTCAAAGCCTCTTCACCTCAAACGCTAGGAACTCCCTTGCAAACCTATCATTCTCGGAGGTTTGAGAATAATAGCTTAATTCTTAAGCTGGCTTGGAGATTGCTATTTGAGCCAAATAGTCTCTTGCTGCGACTTCTGAAAGCTAAATATTTTTTTACTGTTCTTTCTGAGAAGCAAAGTCACCTCACTCGTTGACAATTTAGCCACTAAACAAAGCCTATGTCACCGTAGTCATGGGTGGCCATTCTAAGTCTCAGAGACGAGCTAAGGAAAAACATCCTATGGGTGGTGGGTAGTGGTGACACCATCCACACTTGATCAGACCCTAGCTCCCACTAACTCATTTTCAGCTCCACTCTTCTATTCCTCCTAGTTTAACTACCAATGACCTCATGGTTAATCAAGAATGGAATTGTGATCTGATATCCACCCTCTTCACTCCTGAAGAAGTGGCTCAAATCTTAAGAATTGTACCAGCTCGGGACCTGCTGGTTGGCCGGTTGGGAAGATCACCTTTATCTAGAAGCCAACGACAAAAGACATAATCTCAACAAAATCTGCTATTCTAGTAGATGCAATAATATGATCGCAAACAGTGTAGCATCCTTCATATTTGTTAACCGAGTTTGTAAGGAGTGGGTACCTGATTTTCACTGTAACCTGATGAATATGTATATATAGCTGGATCATTCGATCCCATTTCTCAACCAAAAATCTTGTACGATATTTTTCTAACTGAAGGAAGACAATTTGACTTACTTTTTACAAACAGGGATAAAGCCTCATTAAAGTTGATAAGAGTTATATGTACTTTCGGAAACAATCTCCACAACTTTGTAAGCCAATAAGAAATATTTTCTTTTAAATTTCAGAAATGAAATGTCAAAATCCATTAGAAAGTGAGCAAACCTTCTTTTATGCTTAATTGACTCTCTTAATTGGTACTGCCAGTTTAGACATATTTCCTTTTCCCTGGAAGAAGCTGAATCATAATTGACTATAATAATAATAATAACAATATACAGCAGCATGTCCAAACCTTGAAAAATGACTTCGGAAGTATGCTAACAAAAATCTACATTTACATAATACATTTAGCCCGCTATGTGGTCAT
This sequence comes from Typha angustifolia, assembly GCF_048772165.1. NCBI lineage: Eukaryota > Viridiplantae > Streptophyta > Magnoliopsida > Poales > Typhaceae > Typha > Typha angustifolia. The sequence goes on from NC_133251.1 coordinate 6,556,103, forward strand.
GAGAAATCATCCTCACCATTGTAGTAGTCTTCATTGTTATCACTTTCTTGCTCATATATTTCATACTTTTCATCACTAAAGTCGGAACCATAGCCCAAATCATTCTGCTGGGTGTCCTTGGCATCTTTGTTGAATGGAAAGCAGCGCAGAAGCTCCTGAAGGTAATCATTGGGAATGCTTTCTTGAAGATTGTCTAATAACATGTATAGGAAAACAATTATAATTTTCCATTAGAAGGGAATTAGAATTAATCCACAGGACGATACCTTGGCACATCATTCAAAGAGGAAGAGAAAAACTGCACTGAATATTGGAACAATATAACCTCATTAAAAGAGCATTAGCTAAAATATAACAATAATAAATTAGAGCGGTTTGATACAGCTTGATGTAGAAAAGATCAACAGTAAATTAGCACAAGCTTCATAAACAATCATAGCCAATCTGAAATTGCAACTTTCTTTCTAACTAGAAAACTACTTTGCAATCTAAACCACACTGAAGAATGCATTCTATAATGTTTGATGCTTGCAACAGCAAGAAAGTAGTCCATCAAGTTCACATATTACTGAAATTCTAAGAGTTGTTGCGTGGAAAACTAATGAAATAATGGATGCAAGGCACTCTCCCAATCTATCTTCTGAAGACCTTGCTTTATTATATACATAATCACGAGTTGATAAAAGTCTATAGGTTGCCAGGGAAGAAATGATTGCTAGCCCACAAGTGATCGCAGAGATGAAAACATTATTTTTGCACAATCCGACAAACTAATCACACCTTGATAGCACTAGCAAAATCAGATATCATCAATTCAATGTGCATCAATCATAATTATATACAGAAATTTTATATCAAAATTAGTAATGGGAAAAGAAAGGAAGATGCTGCAATCATGCTAGATCTCTAAGTTGTAAAATTCTTTATAGTTATCACTTATCCTACATTCTGTTATACGGGGATCTGCTGTCATTGAGAAAGAGGCATGCTAATGCTTAAGATCTCGAGAAAAAATAATTACTTGGAATCTCACTAAACACAGGCAACTCAGAGCCACTTTGTAGTGTCAGAATATACTTCTGGAGGATCTTGAACAGATTGTTGAATTTATTTCATTTGCACTATCACAAATAGCTTTTCATCTACACGGTCATACAAATTTTCTGTCTACTATTTGAATTGAGTAGAAATAATTGAAATAAAGAGAGATTGGACCAAACATTGTCAAAGGGATAAAACAGCCAGATTTTACATTGAACCAAGACAGATAAGTAGAGAAAAGTATAAAAAATCTTGGTATGCACAATGAAATGAAATTTGGTGTAAGTGATGAAACAAAAGAAAAGAGATATCATATAACTTGTTCTACAAGTCTTAAGGATACAAGAGTTGCCATCGACAGGGAAATTACCACCTTCCTGTGCCTATGAAAAGGAAAAGTAGATTATTACTGGGAATGGACTAAAGGATGTACATTTACTAGAGAAATAAAAGAAAGTCGTGTTATAAATTACCATTGCATCAAATTCATATCCATCAACTTCCTCTTCCTCCTCTTCTTCCTCTTCAATTTCACAATCATTAGGACCATGTGGCTCTTCAAGTTCATTAGATTCAGAGCATGGCAGCTCATTAGAACAATTACTATCTGCAGGTGAAAGAAAAGGGTACAGTGTGCAACTGAACGACCATTTAATTCACAGAAATGATTGGGAGAAAAGATTCGATGGTAGATATGAACAGATATGGACGGTGAACACTATAGCTATGGATTAAATCACTTTTGTCTAAAACTCAGAGTAAACCTCCGTTCACATGTTCGTCCTTCTTTTCTTGTCTCTGAAATTTGCTGCTGCAAGCCTCCTCTTTCTTGGACCTTTCAAGCAGTCCCCGAGCAGACCTCAAATAGTCTTCTGCAGCTTCATTAGAATATAGAGACAGAAATCTTATACTCACATGCAACCTCAAGGTTCTGAGCATCGGCCTAGAAAACCAACCTGTTGCATGCTACAAACTAATTAGTCAGGTTAACAGTATGTGGTATAAGAAAATCCTGTGCAACATGATCTATGCCTGAGATAATTCAGACATAAATCTCAATATAAAAAACAAAATAAAATATTGCCACACAGCATGAGGAACCTCTTTTTCGCATGTAAAGCAGAAAAGCAATTACACACACTATCACACAATCCCACAAATTGCACTGTGGAAACAGGGAAAACAGAACAAATACTGTCATAGAAACTCCATGTGTTAAACTTGAGTATAAAATTAAATTGAATTCAGTCTATTATTTAAGGCTCTATTTTCTTTACTCATGTCAATTTGTAGAGATTAAATTACTAGCCTAAGATCACAACTTGATTACAAGACTAGAAATTACCATAGATCTATTATCCTTCTAAATCCATCTATGTCTAATGTCTGCAGCAACTCTGCAGCATGATGTTATCAATCCCTCTTTTCTACCATGAGTTAAGCCATCAATTATATAGCAATTATAATGTGCTCAAAATATTGAAGAAGGAAATTGGAAACAAAGCCTACAATACAGAAATGGTTATCATCGGCACAAACATGGAAAATCAGATGTTTTATGCCAATATTAGTTCCTTTCTTTTCTTTTTTTATTGATATGGCGCTATCAGATTCATAAACCCTTATTACCAACTAACTTTGGCCACATTTATGGAGACTTTCTTTCAATCAAGTCTTGAATCGGAAAATATTCTGTCCAAGTCTCTTCTCACCAGTTCTAGCATATCAATTTTAGTCTTCTTTCCTATCCACAATTTCTTGAACTTGAGCAAATCACCCCTCGCCAGAGCATGTGATCTCTTTTGGAGATGTTTAAAACCATCTCAAGCAAGGATTTCCTTTCCATTGGCACAGGAGTTATTGTTTTATTTCAGTTCTATGGTTGTTTCGCTTTGTCAAATGGAACAACAATCAAGGATTAACAAGTGGTCGCCAGTAGGTGTCTTGGCAGCAGATTTGCCAAGACGATGTGCATATGAAGTCATATGAGGCTGCACAGAGGTCACATAGGCAATGGCGGTGGCAGTGGGTAAAACACCTCACATGTGCATATGAAGTCAGACTGCATATATGGCAGAATGGCACATGTGTCCCACAAATATAGCATATTGACCGCATATGCATTGTGCAAGCAATGGAAAGGCATACACCTATAAATGCATATGAGAACTAAATGGTTGTATTGTTGATATATCTATTATATTCTTTATTTCAAATATTTTATTTGTAGATGATTATGAACATATCATATTTGTTAGAAATACTCATTTCTTTGTTTACTTTGGTAATCTCCCAAGGACTTATTTTAACTGAATACTAAATTATGGGCAAAAGTTACAGACCTTAAATCCGCACAAACTTGAAATAGTTCTCAAATTACACAGATAGCTATTAGCAAACTGTTGCGAGGTCTAAAAATGAGGCACTACATTACCTCCATGGTCTCCTGAGGAGTTGTTTAATGAAATAGTGCATACTAAATGATCGGCAAAATTACAAACCTCAAGTGGGTGTATGAACTTAAAACAATTCATGGCGAGCTTGGGTAGCTATGAGTGAATTTCTTGAGGTCAATAAAATAAGGCTATACATTGCCTCCATTCTCCCAAGGAGTTGTCTAAGTGAGTACTGATAGTCAAAAATATAAAAACCTCAAGTGCACACACTAACCTGAAGGAGTTCATTGCGATTTGCGAATCATGTTAATATTCATGGATAAGATTTTAGTGAGGATGATTCTACATATATCATTTAGCTACTTTATTTATTTATTAGTTTATTAACAATAAAAAAATTGTCTTCCATTTATGTTTGTTTATTTTAATTATTTGATGCATATGAACCCGCTTATGCACCTACATAGCGCATATGCCTTATATAGTGCATTGACAGCCTGCAGATGTTTTTCACAACATTGGTGCTTCCCAGCATAGTCATCATGATGATGACAATAGAACAGATAGAGAGAGCCTGGGGAGGTGAAGGAAGGTGGAGAAGCGAGGTTCATATTTAGGTCGAGAGGGCAAGAAGGAAACGGGGATGTTCTGGATCGAGTTGACCTGGCTCAATCTGCACCGAAACTTATTTAAATTAACTGGATTTCGATGTGTTGTGGTAGCATATTGTAGTATTGTAGCAGCACTTGAATTTAGGAACACTATGCATGTGTTTTCTCTTATCATCTATTATATGTGATAGCAATGCATTACTTGGGAAAATGTGTAGGGGCATGAACAGTGTATTGCAAGGCGGCTGTAAGTGGCGGGCAGTCATCCTACCGCCTAGTGCCTAGGCGGAAGATGGGCGCCAAAGCAGTCTAGTATTTTTAATATATAGAAAGTACTAAATAATTATATATGATATATATACTATATACTAAACTAGTATAGATAATTTTTTTAATAGTCCACTAAACTCTAAAACCTAAATCTAGCCCACTTCCCACCTCATATGTAAACCCATTCAAGATAAGTAGCTCACTTTCCACTATCTGACTCCATCTAGCCTACTTCCCAACCAATTTTTTTGTAAAAAGAAAACCTCCAACAGAATAAAAGACAAAAAATTTACACTAAATGGGTTGTGGGTCGCAGATCAGTCGGCTAAACTAACGGGTAAGCAACTTAAAAGAATAAAAAACCCAATCTCCTTTCTCCCTCACTCCCTCTTCGATCTAAACAGCTGAGCCCTAAACCCTCTATCCCCCATCACTTCCTCTCTCGATCTGAGCCCAAGCGAAGGTAGCATGCAACAACGGCAAGCAGAGGCAGCAAACGGATGATAGCAAGAAGCAAATGATGTTGGATAACTCTCAAACCCATCATTTCTTCTTCTTTTTCTTCCCCTTCACTCCCCTCCGTTCCTTCTCCTTTTTGAGACGGTGGAGATCCTTGCCATAGATTCGGCCCTCCCGCCTTGTGCTAGCCACATTGCCAGATGGCGGGGCAGTTGGTGTGCCCACCCCGACATGGCGGCCGCCAAATCTGCCTTTTAAACACTGGGCATGAAATCTTGAAAACCTCCATGTATAAAAGTTGCAAGATTGATTTAAAGAACACAAGTGCCTAAAAGGTGAAATTAACAACAAAACACATAAACTTTCAAACGTTGAACATGTCAAAAAGGTTCAGGCACAAGTTATTGGGCATCATGACCTTAAAACTTGAAAGGACAAAAGGATACATTACTCTTGACTATTCAAGATAATTTCACACTTCATAGATAAATTGATCAACATAAAAGAACAAACCCAACTTAATATGATCAAAACTAAAAGATATGTTGCTTTCGTAAGATGTGTTATTGTTTTCTCCGATATATTTCACTAAATTATTTGAGAAGTAGTTGTACAACTTCAATCAAAACATGCCCTGGATATCAGTTGTTACAGACCAATTAGAGTCGATCAGCAACAAGGATGTCTAGGCTTTGGTTAGGGTAAATAATGGTTGATGGAGAGAGTGGAAGTTGGTGGATCTCGGTTGTAGGAGGGATGATAGCAATAGTGATGGTGGACGAAGAAGATGGAGTATGTCCATGAGAGAGAATAGAATAAGCAGTGGTGGTAGAGAAAAAATATTACTGTACTTCTACTCCTAGATTATCTTACTCTTAAAATAAACTTATTATTAATATAATTTCCCAATACTTGGATTTAATAGATTACTCAACAAAGGAGATCGACCCCTCTTCTTTATACTAACCTTAAAGGCTTACACGATTCAAACAAGAATTTATCTTAAAAACTAACATAACTTAATTGAACTTATCTTAAATACTTATATAATTTAACTAGTTTAACTGGACATACTTTTTAAAAACTTATATAACTTTACTGGACTTGTCTTAAGGGCTTATACGACTTAACTAGACTTGCGGAACTTACATAAAAGATAAACATGAGATAAACTAATCTTCATATCTTCCTTAGATTGATTCTCCCTTCCGCCCTAGACAAAGTCCGAATTAGTAGAAACTCTGAATATGAAAGTTGTAGATGATCTGATAGACCAGGATCACATCATCATTTCTTTACTAAAGGAATGTGGTTTAGAAATCAAGGTTAGCACCTGATCTAGATTTGCCAACCTCGATTCCAATCCAAGCCTGATCTCGGGCAAGATCGATGGGTTTGGGTAAACCAGTGCATGCATGAGCTAGGTTAATATTTAATAGAGTAGTAAAAACATGGAAGATAGTGAGCATGAGCTAGTTGATTAGTCCAAGTGTAATAAGTAATAACTAATCTCCTATGACTCAAGGATAACACAAATTAATAGTTATTCTTGGTATATGTAATGAAGGTGGCAATAAATTAATAAAAGTGATAAAACTACATTGAGTTTGCTAATTAATTAGACTATATATGATCTCTTAATTACACCCTCCTATATATAAACGATTGGGCCTAAATCTCTCTTAATATGTATAGAATGGCTGATTGAAAGATAAATTCATAATATAGAATACTCCTTATTTTTATTTTCTCTTCTTTATTATATATATATATATATATATATATATATATATATATATGCATTATAGCATATCGTGTTTACATTTAGGCTAAAGAACAAATCAAAATATCAATAACATGTCAATTTAGTTAGTACCTTTTTTTAATTTTTAGGGTTCATATGTAAATAATAATAATAATAATAATAATAATAATAAATTATTATTATTATTATTATTACTATTATTATTATTACTATTATTATTATTATTATTATTATTATTATTATTACTATTACTATTATTATTATTATTATTATTGAAATTTTTAGAAATTTTTTTGTATCTTTAAATAATATTTAGAATTTTACGTAATTAGAAAAAGTCCAATCCAATTCGGACAACCTATACGGCTGATACGTATCATTTTTTAGGAAGACCAATTCCAATCCCTATCCTAATTTTTCGAAGCTTGTTAAAAATGACAAGGATCACAACTAATTACATAATAAATATCTAAAAGAATGTATAAAGCACACTTACTGAGCAAGTTGTCTGTGATGAAGGTTTTCTGATTTCTTCTTGAATAAAATCATCAACCAATTCAAATAATTGCAAGCAGACAAAAGTCTTAGAGGGTATAACTTGAAATCGGCATATATCTTTCAATCTTTGCTTTGACCTACAAAAGACAATATCAACTATGAAGCATGGAAATAGATACAAAATATGGGGATACAACGAAACAGATACAAGGTTTTAGCAATTTCTTAAAAAAATGATACGAATACGACAAGAATACGTTAATAAATAAATTAATAAAAAATCTATTATCAGCATCAAAGCATTTGCAGACTAAAATATTTCTTCTACAGGCCTATACTAATGTATTTCTAAAATCAAAACATTTTATATAGACCTTACGACCTATTCTAACATATTTTCAACATCAAAACATTTTATACAAACTCTATGGCCTATTCTAACATATTTCTCTTACTGCAGCCAACTTTAAGGAAAAAAAAAGGAGAAAACATAAAAGAAACAAAAACTTTTCTATCTTGCCAAAATGAAAGCGGAAAAGAAAGAAACAAAAAAGAAAAAGAAAGGAAAACAGATGTCAACACATCCTCGAGAAGGAAATGAGAGTTGTTGTCACCCATCATCATCATTATTAGAGAGAGGAAAGAGTCATGTCGTCGACGTCGTCATTGATGGAGGAAGGCACCCGACGTCAAGAGAGGAAAAAACACGTTGCTGAGACAGGGATGAGGGGAATAGGCTTTGATAACACTTTCCTCCCACTTAAGCTTAACGAGTCAATGATTTAACGGGTCAATGGTTTCTTTTCACCCGATATAATTGATAACCAAATACAAACTATATCCATTGCGTATCTAGACATATCCAAGCCATATCTAGCAATTAAATGTTTTTTTAATCCAAATATTCCTGATATGTACCAGATACGTGTCTAGGCATATCCGACCCGTAACCATATCCGATAAGTATCTTATGCGGATACTCCACCTGTTTTGGAGTATCCATGCTTTATAGTAGATCAGAAATAAAATCCGAAGCAAGTGTTCCATTTTATAAAGAATAATGACCGAATAATAACATATGCTTTACAATGTACACTTGATGTGAACTATCAAAAATAACAGGTCTTTATGGCTTTCATCTTCTGCAACTAGTCAATTCACAACTCTCATATCCACTAGGCATACTATTTCTGCGTACAGCATTAGTCTTTCGTTCTTTCTAATCTCAAGATATCAAATAAGCTTGAGAAACAAATGACAAGATTTTCACCATCTCTTTTAAGTTTCAATCTTGAATCTCTTAAGTTGAGAACAAGAGAAAATGGAATTCTAGGCCCCTGTAATCTCACTAATAGCCCATGCACCTTTAGCCCCCGTTCATTTCAACTATAACATTTTTCTTTTTCTATAATACAACTCTTTAGTCTAGAATAATAGCTAAACATCATAATAACCCTATTCTAGAATACAAACACTATTCATCAAAAATACATTTTATACTATATATCAACTAAATTACTAATTTACCCTTAATATTTATCCAATCAATCTACTTTATATCAAATCAAAAGATATTTAAATCCCTGTGGTTTGCAACTTATCTAAAATGACTCCCTGTGGTTCCACAGTTATAACAGATTCCTGCTTTGCACCTTCTAATGAATATCCATGTGATTCTATTTCTATCATAAATATTACTCACAGTCAGCAATCTGAGAATTTCACACCACAGGATATAATTCTATCAATGCTTTAGTGAACAATAATCTATTAGATAAAATGAAACAAAAGGGAGTACTTCTAAAAGTTGGAAACTAGAAGGCCTGATTTAGTATGCTTTTCCCAACATCAAATAAACCTTCATAAAATTCAAACCCATAAGGCTAGAGCATTGCAAATGTTGATCCATATGAGCCAAAAAGGATAACCCGTCAAGACATACATGAATTGGTAATTTGCCATAAAATGAAATAGTTTGTCCATAACATTCAGAAAGAGTTTAGCAAAAAGGTACTTCCAACTAATGGGAAAAGGAAAATGATCTATAGTACTTGTAGTAACACAAAATCTTAGTGAAACATATTGACACTCACTGAGAATTGCCACTCATGTCACCAAGATTTCTCAACTCGGGTGGCACTCGAAAATCAACCTTTTGGAATCTGGAAAGAGCCAAAGTATGAAGAGTTAAAAGCTACTATTCAGACTTCCAACTAATTAAGTACATGTCATCAAGTATATATGTTTAAAAACCAAAGAATGGATGTGACACATCACTATATATCAAATACTGGCAGTATTGAACTGTGAAGGTTAAAAGCAACAAAACCTCATATTACTTGTGCGTGTCTTATTACTTATTGGTTGTTAATTACTGCATCTCTTGTATGAAACCCTCTTATACATCCATCTGCGTATATGTATAAATCTTGATAACTATGACACAAATATCATAATAAAAGATATTGCACCATTTGCACATATCATTAGGTAGTAAAGTCCTGACTAGGCAGTGCCTTCCACTCGCACAGCCTGAAGTTAAGGGTGAGGTGTACTATATAATACTTATTATTAGCGATCCATGTTTGAAGTCGTTAGCCTGTGTGGCATTAAGACAATTACACTGCCTCGTTAGAGACTAGATTATAATGATAGTAAAAGGATAGTTGTGAAGTAGAGTTATAGCTCTAACATTACCTGATAATACAAAGTTCAGGCATCCATTGATGAGCTGTATGCTCTTGATTATTTTGTTGTGTGACATGATGATTTTGAAGATGAGGATATAGGCTCACGACTTGGATCCTTAGTTTGATAGCAATAGACAACCAATCATAAGAACCGTCACCAAGCATGTACAGGTGACATTACTGCTAGATGACTGTCTCTTCTCGTTTTTACATTTGTATGTAAATTATAGGTTTGTGTAAGTATGTTAGAATCTAATCACTTAAGACTTTGTGTGAGCATGTTAGAATCTAATCATTTAAGACTCTGTGTGCATGTTATAAAATAACCATTTAAAACTTTGTGTGAGCATGTTAGACTTTAATTATTTAAAACTCTGTGTGGGCATGTTAGAATCTAATCATTTAAGATTCTTTGTGAACATGTTGAAATCTAATCATCTAAGATTCTATGTGAGCACGTTCGAATCTAATCATCTAAGATTCTGGGTGAGCACATTTGAATTTAATCATCTAAGATTTTGTGTGAACATGTTGAACTCTAACCACTCAAACTCTATGTGAGCAAACTATCATATTCCATGATCTTATACTCTGTGCAGGCTTATCTTGATAAAATAGGAAGTTGGTTGGCTTAGACAATGATATGATTATGCATTCCTTGTATTTTGTAATCATATGGGAATTTATTGCAAATTATTTCAAATATGCTTATTTTGTTCGTTGGTAATTATGAGAATGCATTGGAACATTTATTATGCATTTACATTGTTTATAGATTATTTTGATTATACTCACTGGTCTATGTACTCATCATCTCTTAGTGAAAATATTACGGAGTTAAAAGGAGACGAATGCAGTAGCGAGGAAATAACTGATTTTACTTTCTATTAGAGTTTATTTACTTTATTATCTAGTTGAACTAAGCCCCAACGAGAATTTAATTATTTAAGTTTTGTATTTTGGACATTTATCTTTAAGACTTGTTGAAGCCTGTGGAAATTATATCTGGGATTTATTTTGCTTAGTATTATCTATGGTTTTGAAACCTTTCCTTACTTGTGAAAGTATTTACTGACAAGTCATATGAAGTACCACGTGGAGATTTAACCACGTGATAAGCACGTGTAGTTGAAGATGGGTGTTTCACTTCCATGACTTATTCTCATGTTATAGATTTTATAAGTAAGATCCGGTGAATCCTTCAAGAAACAAATTTGCCAACTGGAGGTATTGTCCAGCTCTTATTTTATACGTCTTCTACAAGAACATCGAAGTTATGCCAAATTCCTGATCTGGCTTGCAAGCTACTCGCCTTGAACAATAACTTTTAGAAGCATGCTTCACCTCCACTGATTTATTATGCCTTCCAAAGGTTCTTTTTCTTGTTCTTCATGCATCTATTGCAATTTGGAATCAGCATAAACAATTTTGTTTTTCCAAAACAAGAAAAGGTATGAACATTAATTCAGACAAATTAGTTCATCAATATCACATATAAATAACTCTACAAGCTACCTAGATATGGCAACAAAAAATAGCAGACTACATTTTTTTCTTAAGTTGTTCTCCTCGTAGGCTCATACAAAAACTTTTAGGACATATGTTGCATCCTTCAGCTATTCTCCATCATGCATTTATAGCAAATTGAAATAAGCATAATTCAGAAATTACTACTCAATGTTTTGTGGAAATATAGCTAGTCAGATTCGCTGATAAGAATCACAAAATCATGGGACAACTTATATTTTCTACAATAAGCCGCAGATTGTGGATTATCCTCCATTAATATGTAATCTATATGACTATATGTATTGATTGTTCCGGATAAGAAAAAAATATTACTTTTTGTAATAGCAAATCAAACATTCAAATAACAGTAGGAAGGAGAAAAGAAAGCAGACTAGCTGACAGCATCTGCATACTCAATGGAACAATAAAAGAATTTGTTTAATTAATGTCAAACAATATCCTTACATTCGTGACTCAGGATCAGTACGAGGATCATATCCTTTTCTAATCCAAAATCGACCAAATGGTCCAGTAGAGAAGTAATAGCCAGATCTAAAAAGAAGCCTGCGAAATCAGGAGAAAAAAGTTATGAATAAGGTTGCTTCCAAGCCAGATGCTCATGATGGAAAAGAGAACATAACATGAACAAGTTACAGCATTAGAATATAACATGGCAAGACCCAACAGAAAGTGCAAGCAATAAATCATGGGAAAACATTTTCTGGCCTTTCCAGCAACTGATAATGAAAGATATAGAGAAAGGTGACAGAAAAACCTTTTCAGCTGGTTTTCGGAGACCTGCATCCCATCATCAAGCATGCGCTCATGAAGTGACCATCTAGGCCATATAGAACGTTCCTCAAATAGTTTGGATACAGCCACCTGCCACTCCCACTCAGTTGTTCCCTTTGAAATGTTATCTTCCCAGTTGATCTTCTTGGGAACGCTTATGAATCATAAGTTAAGCATACTGTGAGATATTGCAGCTGGTACCAAGATAATTTATAATATATCATACCTTAGATATATTATATAGCTTAAAGTAACTGACATTTAAGGATGAAATTTTTAATTAAAGATCAAAGATAAATGGCATAAGATGGGATTCAAAACATGGCAAGACAGTTCACAGTACATGCTCCACCTGAAGCAAGATTTAAATTATCTTTGACAGTACATGCTCCACCAAATATTTGTTGAGCTAGACTTGGGAAAGATAAATTTGATAGAATTCAGCTGGAGAAACAAAGGGCAAATAAACATCTGCAATTGAAGCTTTTATTTTTTATTTCTTATTTTTACAAGAACTGCAATTGGGTAGATTTTTGAGCTCTTTTCTAATCTTAGAATACTCCAATCAAAGTGCAAAGTACCAACTTCTTTAGGCAATATTTGCACAGAAATGGGACAGTAAACAAAGACTGGAATATGTGGTTCGGAATCATGCCAGCAGCTCATGGTCAACAAGCTTTCACACTTAAATCTGTAGCAAATCAGAAAACTCATCTGGATAACATATAAACTATCCTGGATAGAAATATAAAAGAAGCTGATTTATAAAGGATATTTTTTATGTTGAAAGCGATCGCAAGGCATTGATCAATATCCATCTGCAACATAAAATGATCCTAGGTCAGTCATCACAACCCACTAGTAGCTAGATAATTACAACCACTTAAAAAAAAAAGTATCATTTGCATCAAAATTACAAGAGCTAAAAAGGCCACATAAAATGGAAAAGTTATAAAGAAATTGCTAAAGGAACAAAAATGAAAAGTTCACAGTGAACTACCTAGAGCATTCATAAGAAAGTCTACAAAGACAGTCATAACTGAAATCTTCAAATGGTTTTATATCATAGGTTCAAAACTATGAATGATAATTCAAGAAGAAATCATGTTCATCAGATCATAAAAATTATAAAATACTCCACATCATTTAACATATAATTATTCTCCAGAAAATTTTATTAAAAACACCCTACCTTTTGCTTTTATTATCAATCACGACCTACCATACAAATATTTACTATTGGACCCCTACATTTTGCTTATAATGCCTCGAGCCTGTGAAGATACGAGCAAATACCAACCACAAGAAAGAGCAACAAGCTCCAGCTAGTATAAGATTTTCATTTTAGCAAATAGGAACCATAAGAGCAACTAGCTGATGCTCTGATCCACTTGGGATAACACACAAGCCTGGGATCGTACAAGCAATTGTTTAGGATTAAAAGGCAACATAGACAAATGAACTCCAATTCTCAGTCTTGATTCTTGAACTTCCTAAGACCTAACAACCCAGACATGAGCCTTAAGTAGTGACAAACTGACTTGCTATAGGCAAGGTTTGAAGTTGCAACTGATGCAGATTGAGATTACCTCATTTAAGGGTGGAACTCTGTTACCATACCATGATAACCCGGTACAAACCAGAAGGTTTTTAATGAATTTAATTTTAGTATAATCAAGTTCAAGTCATAAATGGGTTGACCTGCCAAACCAAATTATTAAACAACTCATGTTTGTGTTTATTACCTCAACCTGCTTATCGCATTTAATTTCAAACCATTTATAACTTGATAATCTGTTTATAACCCAGTGACTCTATTTTGATACAAAAATCTATTTATCATCTGAATAACCCATTTATAATCCGAACAAACATGTTATAACAAGAATAGCCCATCTAACTCATTTATGTGACATAGGTGATCCATATAACATGTTTAATAAACGGGTCATGTTTGTTTTTAATATTCCAACTCATTCAATAACGGATCATGTTTGTGCCGCCTTGAATTAACCCAACCTAACACAATTGCTACCCCTACCTCATTCTGTGTTTGGCCAAGCAAACTAACATGTGAAATCATCGAAAACCAATCAAAAGTAACCAAACTTAGCAAAGACATTCTAAATTGTAAATGCATTGCATTCTTGTAGTATTTATTGTCCTAACACTTTTATCTCTTACAAAAACATTACTCATGTAATTTGTCAAACAATTTTCAAAAAGATCAGCAAACTTAAATTTATACTGTTTCTAACAATTGGGAGAATTTCTTAATATTTGTAATTTAAAGTATGTGCTTGAGCAAGAAAATAGTAGTTCTAACTTCTAAGCTATTCAATAAAGAAAAATTGTAGGTCCTTCTTAACAAATATAAAATCTTCTTAAAGAATCTAATAAAAATCTTGTTGAGTTTCTTTCCCCTTTAAAATTATACAAAATGTACATATATTCTTTTCTGGGGGCACCTACTTCTCATTACAAGGTGCTTGTATAAGTACAAAATAAAATCAAATATTAATTTTAATCATGGTTTGCATAACCGGCCGATTCCAATCGAAGGCCGATCCGAACTCTCTCTCTTTCACTCATTCTTCTCTCTCTCTCCTTCATTCTTTCTTTCTTATTTTCTCTTCTTACTATATAGCCATTGTTTTTCTTATAGAGAGATCTAACTACGACGAATTCTGGCGACACAAATCTAACTCTGGCAAACTCTGCTACATGATTTTTAATTTTTATTTCTTTATTTCTCTCTCAGTATTTTCATTTCTTTCACTCTCTATCTCATTTTCTTCTCTTTTCTTCTTCTTCTTCTTCACTGCACCATAATTTTTCTTTCTTTTGTTTGGTTTTCTTTCACTCGCTCTCTCTAATCTCTTATTCTTTTTAGTTTTAACTACATCATAGTTTTTCTTCTTTATTTTTTTTATCATTTTTTCTAACTTTTAAAAAAAAATTTGCATTTTTAAAAAACATTTAGAATTTACATAATTAAAAAAAAAGATCCAATCCAAGCAACTGATACGGTCGATACGTATCGTTTTTTCAAAAGACCAATCCCGATCCCTATTTTTCGAACCTTGATTTTAATATGGTCAAAACAATAATACCTTTGAATTTGGAATACCTAATATCTAAGCCCCCGTTTGTTTTGGGTTTAGGGAAGGTCTAACCAAACACTAAAATAACTTTATTTTTCTTAATTAAGTTCAGTCCTCAATAAATAATTAGATAGAAATATTTAATTTTAATTATTCTTTTAATTTGATTTTCAATTTTACCATTGACGTGACTTACATCTATCAATATAAGGTCTTGTCAATCTTATCTCTTATCTCTTTTCTCTTCTCTCTTTTCTATTCTCTCCTCTCTCTTTCAAAATACACCTCATGTAATGAGAACCCTAGAAATAAAATAAAAATTATAGAAAAATAGTGTGAATAATTTGAGCAGATAAAATATAATTATTTTTAAAATATTTTTACTAAAAATATCGTTTAATGTAGGTTTAATAAAAAATTATATAAAATAAAGGTAACTCGTCGGTTATTAAAAAGGGTGTAAAAATATTATTTTATAGGCTTAAAGATAAATTTGCGGGGTTAAGGTTAACTAAATTGGCCAATTTGCGAGCTTAGAAGGTAGCAAAGGCTAGTTAACTAGCTTACACAAGAAGCCAGCAAACGTTGTTTTGCAGGCTTAAAAATAAAATTGTAGGCGTACAGAAAAAAAAATTGCTATTATAAATTAACCATACACATCCAACGATTGTGTAATAACTATCACGTGATGTTTATTTAAATAAATTTAAAAAAAATCGTGATAAGTCACTACTCTGACATTTGCAGGCTAATATGTTATATATTTGAGGACTTAGTCAGATTATTTGCTGACTTAAAATGTAAAGTATGCAAATAAGAAGAATAAGTCCGTATACTGAGACTTGTCAAATCATGTCTAATCTCATCATTATTGTCCTCTCTTCTCTCTCCTCTTTCTCAGCAAGAAAAATGGAGAGAGAACAATTCTGTTTGCGGGCTTAATCGCAAGACATGTTCAATTTGCAGACTGGATTTACGGGCTTAATCGCAAGACATGTTCAATTTGCAAACTAGATTTGCGGGCTTAATAGCTCCTAGTGTGTTCAGTTTGAGGACTTGATTTACGGGCTTATATAAAAGACGCAAAGTAGCAAATATATCTCTCGTAATTATTTAAGCTAGCAAATTGTTATCATAGACACCATATAATTCTGTAAATAAGTTAAAAATTACGCTTACATCCGTAAATGACTATTATAGACACCACATATTCATTTTAAGCCTGCAAATATATCTCTCATATTTATTTAAGCCTGCAAATATATCTCCAATATTCATTTAAACCTAAAAATTACACTTAAGCTCGCAAATGACTATTCTAGACACCACATATTATTCATAAATTATAATAATGACTATCATCATTACATGAGAAGTGTAATTTTGTCCATTAAATTTCTATCATCTATTTCCCTCCAAAACCAACACTTTTTCACTTTTTCACATCACATCATAAATAATAAATACACTCTTAAACTAATTCAGAACTAACTACCAAATTATCTTAAACTAGTTTAAGGTACCCAAATCAAGATTAAAAAATGAGACTAACTAATCGAGTTTGAGGCTTAATCTCAAACCAAACGGGGCCTAGTTAACAACACATGTATTAGGTTGCATGAATTTATCAAATCATTGTAATGTCTATGGTTTAGGAGGCCAACTTAAGCTACCTAACCATCTTTCCTTATGATATTTCTAATGTCAACGATATTTCATTTTGTACATTAAACAATGGAGCATCATTTGTCATATAATAATGCAAGCAAAATTATCTTAACATTTTGTAAACTCACATACGAATATAATAAATCGATACTTTGCTCAACTATGTAAGAACTAGGAACCAACATACTTGTTACCAACATATAATATGAAAGACAAATTGAGATCCCATTAAAATCTATTTGTGTTACTTGTGTTTAAAATAAGAGTGCTCACCTATCTAGCTTCTAGTTTCGCTCAAAAGATTTATAACATATTTTTATTAATGAATGACAATAATTTCAGCATGAAAATGACAAAACTACAGAAATGTAGCGTGCACTCACAAGATTTCTCTAAAATGATAACAATTTAAGCCTCCAGCAATGTTTAATATCTTTCTTGCATTTCACAAAATCCAATCTCTAAACTTGTATGTACTTATTTTATTGGAACCTCATTAATGTAGATGAAAACAAATAAACCCACCAAACAATCAGCTTTGGAAAAAAATAATGCAGGGGGAGAGAGAGAAGTGGAAAACCTTACATTAACACTATGACAAGAGCTTGAACTTCTCCTTATGGATATTAATTATTTCATAAGAGGACTTTAATAACTTGATATAATTTGCACGTAAATTTGAGTATTCATATGAAAAGTGTGTCATGCTAGTCAATTAGTTTCAGTAGGAACTAGGCAAATTTTTTCTTTTATAGTAGGCATGTCAATTAAAAGTTTAAATGTTAGCTACATAGGAAGTAAAAAGTCAAGTTTCTAATACTGCCTAATCCTCATTATTCTCATATGACACTTTTCTATGCAACTTACTGGTATCAAACAAGGTTCTCAGTTTCGGCCGATCCCGACCGAAACGGCCGATCCCGATCGAAACGGCCGATCCCGATCGAAACGGGTGGGAACGGGTCGGATCCGACCCGGGGGACATCAATAATTGATGTCCCCACCCCCCCACTTGCCTCTCTCCCTTTTCTGTCTCTCTTTCTCTCTTTTCCTCTCTTTCTCTCTTTTCTTTCTTTCTCTCTTTTCTTTCTTTCTCTCTTTCTCACCGGTGACTGAATAGTGAGTAGATCTCCATCTCTCCGGTGATCTCGACCTCTGGCGACGTTATCCGACGACCTCGATCTCCGGCGACCTTCGGTAAGTTTCTTTTTCAGTTTTTTTTTTTTCCATTGTGCTGCACCTGCACCTGCAGCAGGTGCTGCTGCAGCCTGCTGTTGCTGTGAGCTGCAACAGAGACTTCTCTGCTGCTGCTGCAGTAGAGAGTAGAGACTATATTTTATTTTAATTTTTATTTATGTTTTTTAGTTGCAAAGCTAAAATATCAATGGCTCCAAAAGAGAAGTCATATGATACCGACATTGGGTGGCAACATTGCAGCACTATTGAGCAAGATAAAAGACGCGTTAAATGCAACTGGTGTGGAAAGGAAATGAGTGGTGGTGTCAGCCGTTTGAAAGAACATTTAGCTGGAAGACAAGGAAATGTAGCAGCTTGCACTCAAGTGTCTTTGGAAGTTAGAAAGCAGATGTTGGCTCATTTTATTGGCAAAAAGAAGGATAAACAATCTGCACAACAAAGAGAGTCAATGATTCGTGAAGAATTGATGCATAATCCTGTACACATTGATGATGATAGCAGTGAACAAAGTGAGGAGGATGAAGAAGACAAACAGATGAGGAGGACAATAAAAGAGAGCAGAAATATGCATAGAGAAGAGGAAGAGATGAGAAGAAGCACTGGTGGTAATTTTCAGAGATCTAGATCAGTTAATATACGAGGAGAGAGAGAATATGGGGGCAGTAGTTCTACCCATATTGGACCAATGGATACATATCTTCAAAAAAAAAGGGGTCGTACACAGACTTCAATCAAGACAGCTCTCAAAGGAATTAAAAATGCAAAGAAACACATTGGTAAAGCTATATCTAAATTTTTCTTCTACAACCATATTCCTTTCAATGTAGCCGATAGCCCTTACTATTACACTATGGTGGATGCTATACAATCAGTAGGGCCTGGTGTTCCCCCTCCTAGTTCAAATGATATTGCTACTAAATATCTTGACTCAGAGGTAGATGAACTTCATACTTATATTGAGACATTTAAACGGTATTGGGATGAATTTGGTTGTACACTGATGTGTGATGGGTGGAGTACACAAAACAGAAGAAATATAATTAATTTCTTAGTGTACTCTGGCATGGGGACAATATTTTTGAAGTCTGTGGATGCTACTGCTCATTTCAAAAATGCAGATTATATTTGTCAGTTGATGGATGAGGTGGTACAAGAAATTGGTGAAAAAAGAGTAGTTCAAGTGGTTACTGATAATGGGGCAAATTATAAAGCTGCTGGAAATTTACTGATGATTAAAAGACCTCATTTATATTGGACGCCATGTGCTGCACATTGTATTGATCTGATGTTAGAGAATATTGCAAAAGAGCCTGAAATTGACATGGTCATATGTGAAGGTCAGAGGTTAACAAATTTTATATATAACCATGGTTGGGTTCTTAATTTACTCAGGCAGATGACTGGTGGTAGGGAGATCATCAAACCCGGCGTCACTAGATTTGCCACTCACTTTTTAGCCTTGGAGAGCATCATGCGCTACAAGGATGATATTATGCGGATGTTTACATCACAGGAGTGGTCTATGAAAATTAAGAATATGAAACCTAAAGATAAATCTTTAGGTGAAATTTTAAAAAATATGGCTCTTAGAAATACATTTTGGAATAATATTACAATTGCCACCGTAGTATTTGAGCCTCTTGTCAAAGTATTAAGACTTGTAGATAGTGATGACAAGTCTGAGATGGGTTTCTTATATGAGGCAATGGACATAGCTAAAGAATCAATAAAAAAAAATGTGGGCCAAAGTTATAGGAAGTGGTGGAAGATGATTGATTCTAGATGGAACAAACAACTACATAGAGATATACACGCTGCTGGTAAGCATGCTTTTAAGTTTTAAGTTTTAATTTACTTTTATTTATGAATATTTAAAAATTTGAATGCTTACAATTTACAAATTTTAAATTTCTACATGGTATTTTCTTAATCTAAGATTTTAATTCTCTAAAAATATCAATAATGATAGTGAAATCTTGTTGGGGGTTAGAAAGGTAATCAGCAAGCTTGAGCCCGATATTCATAAACAAATCCTGTGCGATAAAGAAACGAGTTATGATTCAATTAAATAATTTTATTATTATTTATTTCAAGTTTTAACTTTCAATATAATCAATAAGCTAATAATATATTTCTGATTTCAGATGGAGAGATATAGATTGAGAGCTGGGCAATTCAGTATTGCTAAAGTTGCTGCAGCTATATCTCATAAAACTCCAGCTGAATGGTGGTCTATTTATGGATGGGAGGAGGCACAAAATTTGACTCCAATAGCAAAGAAGATTTTAAGTCAAACTGTGTCTTCATCACAGTGTGAAAGAAATTGGACTACTTTTTCCTTAATCCATACAAAAACACGCAACCGATTGACAATGGAAAGATTGGAGAAGTTAGTTTTTTGTCATTATAATATGAGATTGAGGGAGAGAAATTTAAGAAGAAAGGCAGAAAATGAACAACTGATTGATTTAAATCATGTTTTTGATAAAGAAGACCCCTTGACTCTATGGATCAGAAAAATGGAGGACAGGTTATTAGATGACAGAGATAACCCATGGTTAGATGAAATATTGGGAGAGACCACGACGAGGGCAGAGGCTGGTACGAGTTATAGTCCTGATGATACATATGGTGGTAAGATCGTTCCATCTAAATTTGTTAAGGAAAGTCAAGGAGGCATAAAGAGTGAAGACAAAGAAACTGAGGATATATATACATATCAGCGACGTCGTCATGAGATGCATTTTGGTTCCTATGATTATGGTACATCGAGTATTTATTGTTTGGAGCCATCACAAGATCCATATGCTAGTTATTATCCTCAGTATCCTCAGTATTCTTAGGCACAAGATCCAAATGCTGGTTATTATCCTCCTCAAACGCAAGTCACACAACAAGATCCATACAATATGACTAGTATGATGGAATCACTTTTTGGAGCATCAGGTCCCAGACATCAATATTTACAAACTTATGGTGATTATGATGATGAAGACTATAGAAATTCACGAGAACCAGCTCGGTATTCAACAAAGTTTTAAATTTTGAGTAAGTTAATACATTTTTTTAAGTTTTTAGACTTCATATGTGAGTAATTTTTGTTTTCTTATTTTTTGTCATTTTTCTAAAGTTTTCTGCATTTTTAAATAATATTTAGAATTTTATATAATTAAAAAATAGTCCGATCCGATACGAACGGCCGATACGTATCGTTTTTCTGGACGGCCGATACCGATCCCGATCCCGATACTGGGAACCTTGGTATCAAACTAGTCAAGCTATAGTTGCATCAATATAAGCATCTTGTTAAGTTTCAGAAGCAAGGTAAACAAAAAATGCAAAAAAATAAGTACATGCATATGAACATATGTATCAATGAATGAAGCATCCCAAGATACAAGATAGATCAATATACCTCCCACCGGTGCTCCACAACGGCCCTTTGAATGTTTTTTGAAAACAAGTTGACTGATGGTTTAAGCCTATAAAATTTGAATAATAATTGGTAATAATTAGGACCATCATTGAAAAAATGGCATAAGCAAAGTAATCAAAACAAAAGTATTCAATAGAAGCAAAAGAAATAATATCAATGTCCAGAAGTTGGAGGCCAACTATATACCATATGGCTGCATTATTCAAACTTATCGAAACAAAAAGACATGTTTATTTTACTTTCTTATGAAGTAAATAATTTAAATTATATGATATCTAATCTAGTATCTTATAATATGTAAGTAGTATTTACATTATCTTATCATTTTATAATTTATTTTGTTCTAATCTATAGTTATAAATATATCTATTATCATAATCATCTGTTGGTATAATTCATATCAGGTGCAATCACGCATATCATAGCAATGCATGTGATCAACCAAACCCAAAAATAGGCCTGCATGCAGTCCTATTCCAACTAATTTCACTTAAAGCATGCAAGAAACAACCCTAATTGAAATTTAGAATTTCTGATTTATCTGAAAGATAAATTAGATATACCTTTTTGTACTATTGTACATATAATGACAATGAAATGGAAAATTTAAACCTATACAATTTCATGAAATCATCAAACTGAAAGACAAAGATGTATCCAATTTACTATCATAATCAATCATGTTGTTCAAATAGCTAAAGAAAGATGTATCCAATTTACTATCATAATCAAGCATGTTGTTGGAATAACTTCTCAAAATCTAATGTTGCTGGAGTAACTTTTTTGGAACCTAATAACAAAAAGTAAACCATGCCCTAATCAACAGTAGATAGTTGTTCACTAAGAAAGAATTGAGGCATTTTTGCAACTTATATATCTTCTTGTCAATTATAATGGTCTATACTTCCTCTAGAGATTATTCTTGTTGTTAAGGACAAGGACAGGAACAAAATAATGATCCTAGAGCAGGATGCTAATAAAGGGACTTAGTCATAAAAAGACAAGAAGTTGAAAAGTGAATAAATGTAAGCTTAGGAAGACAACACAGATCAAGAATGATCCTGACTTTCTAATCTGCTTTTATTGAGGTAAGAAGGTCAAGAGAGGAAGATTGAAGGAGAATTAAATCAACAATAGAAAGATCAATTAAAAAGGACATAATGCACAATAACATGGAATGATAATCCCATCAAAGTGTATTAAAAGTAAAAGCCTGAGCAAGATACTGGCATCCATATCGGTTATTTGTTGATAAAAAGATAGTTTTCCTACTGGTTATGCAACAACACTCCCACATGGTGTGAAGACCAACTCAATACTCATTAACGATGTATAGAAAGACCTAAAAGGCTAAAACTACAGAAACTCACACTATTTTCTCTGGCTTGTCCTTAATCGAGAAGAGCGGTGGAACTAGCATCATCACATCTGAGTTATCCATGTCCAGGCTTTCGCTTTGTTCTGCAATTAAGTAGACAAAGACAACCACAAATACTGAGCAATCAAAACATAGCCGCCACCTCTGTTTGATAAGGTGCTTGATAAGTACCTAACTGCGATGAGTCATCTGAACCCCAAGGCCGCTTCTTTCTTCTCGCCTCGGCAGCTTGAACCCCAAGAACATGTTGATAGTCCACCATGCCTTGCATTAACAACTTCACAGATAAGCAGAAAGGACAAAAAAGGACCTACATGACATTCTATTGTAAATTCCTCCTCACCCTGCCGCCCAATACTCTCAGTGCTCTTACTCCTATCTCATGTCTGTCTGAATGTATTACGTCTAACGTAGCAGTTTTTCTTCATTAAGGCAGTTACATCTTACGTTTCGAAAAGGTGAGGAGGGGATACGGTCTTCTTAAGAAGGATGTAATGTAATACTGTATCATAGTTCAGTAGGTCAAAATGTAATCGACCAGTAAAACTAGAAGAGAAGAAAATCGGAACCTTTTATCGAACGGGTAATGGGGAGGACAAAACAGTTCTCACCTTCAAAATGATACGCTTGATTCACGCGTGCCACAACGTCCGCCGAGAGCTGCTCCTTCCCAGACGATGCTTCCCCCTCCTTGCAACTTTCATCCTTGGTTTTCGTGATCCTGAGGAGAAGACTTGCGGCGGGGCGGAGCACTCCATAGGCCGGGTGGGAGTAGGGATCTTCCGGGCGGAATCGGAGCTCCATGAAGCCGGATTCCGAGCTCCGCAACTAAAAATTACAGAAGAAGCTAATTGAATAAATAAAAAAATAAACCAAGTTGGAGAAAGAGGTTAGGGCAAGAAAAGTGCATAAAGGCATCACCTTTGCGATCTCAGAGAGACCACCGAGAGTCTCCACGGCGCGGGAAGGGGAGGAGGGGTAGCCAGGGTAGTGGACTGCGAAGGCCTCAGCCGCCGGGAGGACGCCGGATACGGCGCCGTCTTTGATCAAAGAGGAGGTCGAGGCTTTTGCAGCGCCGTCGCTTTGGGATTCCATTGTGGCGGAGAGAGGAGGGAAGAGGGAGGAGGATGAAGGAGAGACTCGTCTGCAGAAATCCAAACTTGGCCAAACCGCTTCGGGTAAACGCAGTATCCGGACGGACCGGATCCCCCCGGGAACCCGCTCGAGACCCAACTGTCCAGCGCTTGACCTAAATCTTATCTGTTAGTAGACTAACCACATTTTGGTGGCTATTTGCGAAGAGTTTTTGACCAAATTATGCATGTGTCTTAAGCTACAGTGACATTTGGTTCATGCCTATAGTTACTTATTCATAAATTAGATTTCTTTTAATTATATTTTACAATCAAACATTCACTGATCAATATTTTAATTAAACATCTACATAAAATGAGTCATGTTATAAATTATGCACAAAGTCTTATCATCAATAGAGCAGTCCAATAAAGTTATACATGTTTTTTAAATAAGATTTTTATTACAAGTAACATATTTATTCATAATTTAATATATAAATATATTTTACAACTAAATAAAAAATGTAAGTAAAATTATAGATATACCTAACTTATATTTAACATGTGCGCATAAAGTTATCCTTAAATAATCTTATGCACAAACCAAATGATGTTATATATATAAGTGGTTGATGTTGAAACTCATTGAGTATGTTACTCTATTTTGTATGGATATCATATTGGATACACACATGTATCTACCTAGTGTTAAAACTATTGATTTAGTCGACACTCAGCAAAGTAGTATTCGATTAATTCCATTTAGCTATTTACATGTTTGAAAAATTCACATTATGCTAAATATCTTTAGGAAGTCTTACGAAGGAATTTAAAAAAATAATTTTGATGAAAATTATATTGCCTTTATCAAGACATTAATTTGGTAGTGAAGAAGATATTTAAAATTCCAAAAGAAGATATATCCTTTTGTACTAGAAGATCTAAAGAGATGATAAATATAGAGACCATAATTAGAGATAAGCTAAAAAATAAATTGTTAGATAATTTATGAGTCTCGCACCCTTATTGAATAGTAATAGGTTAAACCTCCTTGAAATTAATAGATTAAGATAATACTCTTTTCATGGATTAGTCTGATACAATATTAGTTATGATCCATATAGTAACACACCTGAATTATTCTTAACAATTTTAGAAAAAGGATGCATGAAATACTTCTCTTCTATTGTCATTTCTCATCTTTTTGTTTCTCTTCATTTGAAGATGTTCATATTGTGCGCGCATCATTAGAGCCTCACCAGAGTAAGCCAACCTCGCTCTCCGTCGATAAATCATTGTTTTTTCATCTTTCCGTCGAAGCCAATAGTATCTTTTATAGTGGTTTTCGTTGCTTGAGTAGGATAACTTTATTGCCATTAACTTTGGAACTTGATCTCTATTTTTCTTCCTCCATGGAAGGAGAAGCAACACATTGGGTGTTGAGCCACTTTGATCTAACCCAAAATAATAATAATATTATTAAGCCAAACTCGGTTAATTGCTTTCTCTATGGTTAAATGTAATTAGTATTAAAATATTTTCTCTTAGCATTTTATTTGGACCCAATCATATCTTACATCAAAATAATTCACAATAAGTATTTATATCTTGGTTATTTATATTTTAATTTTATGCTAGGTGATCACTAGATTAACTTAAAGTATTATAATATTTATAAATATATATTTTGCAATATCTAAATTTTAACCTAGTCTTATTCTATTATACTACCAAATTTTTATATTCTTATTATAAATATTAAATACTTAGTTATATTCTATTCTAGCCAATCACTATGTTCACAAAATTATTTTATGTTAGTGTTATATATCTTAACCATATCAATTTATACAAAATTATTTTATGTTAGTGTTATATATCTTAACCTTATCAATTTATATGGGTAAATGTATTCAAATTGTGTTTATTTTATCTTAATCCTAAACTTATTATAATAGCAATAAGTGAGTGTCAACCATATTTTACTTAATTATCATATTTTTACAAAAATATATAATAATATAAATTAACTTAATTACATGATTTCAACCAATCTTTTCTTTTCAATTAAATATAAAAATAATATTTTTATCTTACAGCTAATCACATACATACATATATATTAATTTAATGTACTAGAACTATCTAACTAAAATCTAAAAATGTACAGTAACAACTCTCTTCTTTTTCAAATCATAGCACCACCAAATATTGGGTACCTACTAATGTTAGATCTATTATTTTGTTATAATCAAATTTAAATAATATTTAGTTACACCTCGAATTCACTTTATTCTTAAATATAATATTTTATTAAAGCTTTTCTTTAGGATTATTAGACTATATTTTTCCTCTTATAGTATCAAGACTATTATAGCAGCCCAACCTAGAAACCTGTAATAATAGCTAGTAGGTTCAATTAATTATTTGGGTTACCATTTCACTTCATATGCATAATTACTTCTATAAATCTCGTAGATTTGATACCGTGTGAGTAAGATCTCAAGACATTATAGGAGCTATATTTGAGGAGAGTTTTATCATAATTCAGATACGTTTAAAGCGAGTTAGATCTTATATTAGTTTATGAGTACTATACATATTTGATAATGTGATTTCCATGTCTTTATTAAAAATATTACTTGTATATGTATTTTATTGCTTATTTATTATTAATTACTACTTATAATTTGCATGAGATACCCTTATCTATTCATTTGTGATATATGTATAAATTTTGATGACTGTGACATAAATCATATGATAGAAGAGATTGCACAATTTGCATGTATATTAGTCAAGTCATGACTAAACAGTGCCCTCAACTCATTCAACCTAAGTTTAAGGATGGAGTGTATTATATAATATTATTATATTATCGATCTATATCTGAGGTTGTTAGCTTGTATAGCATTTAAGTGATCACACTGTTGTGTTTTGAGATTAGACTATGATGATAGTAGATAAATAATTGTAAGGTATGGTAATAGCTCTAATAGTAATTGATGATGTAAGGTCAGAGCATCTATTGAGTAATATGTTCTTTTCTTATTGTATGCCATAATTTTGTTATATGTTATGATTCTACTATAAGTAATAATTATATTGTGTATGAAGATTTATTAGAACGGTGATGATGATGAAGATGGAATTGAAGCTTATGACTAGGGTCCTTAGTTTGATGATCACAGACAAGTACAAGCGACTAATTGATTATTTCTTCTCGTTTGTATGTTCGCTATATGAATTATGTGGATTACGACTTTACGTGGGTATATTGAGATATAATCATCTATGACTCTATGTAAGCTTATCCTTGCGAAATGAAGAGTTGATTTAAGTTATGATACTAATATGTATTTTGTATCTTATGATTATATGAATTTATTGCAAATTATACTGAACATGTTTATTTTAATATGTTGATAATTATGAGTATGCTTTTGAATATTCATCATACATTTATATTGTTCATAGACTATTATTAGATTATACTTGCTATGTTATGTACTCACTACATTTTGGTGAATAATATTTTAAAGTTAGGAGAGGAGAATGAGAGTATCAAGGATTAACTGATTTATTTCTCTTCTAGAGTTTATATGTTCTATTTTTCCTAATTAGACTTAGCCCCTGCGATGACTTCTATATTTTGAGTTCTATATATGGACATGTATCTTTAGAGGCTTGTTGAGATATATGATACTATGTATTTTAGATTATATCTACTTGGACTATTATAGTATTTTAGAACTTTTTTGAATATTTTGTGAGAACATTGTACTAACAAGTCATGTGAGAGTCACATGGGTTATTCCACATGGAAGACATGTGATTTTAGAGGTGAGTGTTTTATTTATCCTACATATATGCATTATGAGTCATCAATTTAATTATTATATAATTTATTAATTTTACAATTATCCTTTGTTTTTCTTATATGTTATTTATTGCGATCTAAAATAGTAAATGTTAAAGCTTAATATGGGCAAACTCTTAATTATTTCGGACCTAATTTAATATTAAAGATAGACCTAGAAGCAACTGCTTATATTTTGGAGTAAATTATATTTTAGTAGTTTCTAGTCTTATTTGAAATTAGTAAGATTTTATTTTTCTCTATCATCTATTTCTAAAAGTACTCAAGGACACATGATGCGATGGCAACTAGACCAATGAAAGAAGAAATTTAGCTGGCATTGCTAACTGATGCTCTCCAATCTAAAGCCAAAAACCCTAAAGCTAATTATGATAAAAGAATATAATATTTTACTGGTGTTGCCAATTTGTTTGTCATTGATGCTCTTCATGCTAAAGCCAAAACTCTAGAGCTAACTCTCTAGCAGATGTCATGCTCACAAGCTTACCAACCTTGAAGTGCAGTCCAATTGCGCTTATCCATACTAACGAGATATTCAAATTGTCCTCACTAATTTGAATATCATCAATATTTCTTATGTACTTTAAAAAACAATGTGTCCCTTGTGATTGTATAAATCTCTTTTGTATCGATACCAACTATCCTAAGCAGTACGACGGTGTTCTACTTTTTTATAGTAATATAGTTTACCTTTTATACTATAAAAATTATGTTAGTACCCTAATATTTTTTGTAGTTATAGTTTACATTTTCTACTATAAAAACTAAAAAATTCCTTAAAGCAATTTCATTGGCTATGAGATTTAATAAATAACTAAAATATGCTTTGAAATTCTTAATCGCAGGAGCTTGATTCGATGTGATAATTTCATGTTCTGTCTAATAAATATGTAATTAA
This sequence comes from Typha angustifolia, assembly GCF_048772165.1. Lineage (NCBI taxonomy): Eukaryota > Viridiplantae > Streptophyta > Magnoliopsida > Poales > Typhaceae > Typha > Typha angustifolia. Next base: position 6,584,771 of record NC_133251.1, read on the forward strand.
AAAATATAAAATGGTCTATTGTTAATTAACATTTGAATATAAAAAGTTATTAATTAACATTTGAATATAGAAAGTTATCTATGTATCCTCAATAAAACTTTAGAGATTTCATTTTTTTTTGCGTTACAAACTTTATTTGTGTTGTATTGTCGAATGAGAGATAGATGAAAATCCCTCATATATTTACAAGAAAATATAGAAATTTAATATCATCTCTTTATCCCTACCGTTCATCATATTAGAGATAAATTAAGATTTTTGACCCAGTTAATTGATAATGATTATCTAAATGAATCTTTATCAAATTTAGATTTTTATATGAATCACATCAAATAGAATAATAATTATTAATTCTGAACTTAATACCAATAATCTCCTACTTGGTCCATATAATAATTTTATATTATAATTTGATATAAGGAACATAAGACATGTAATTATAAGTGAAGAGTCATCCTAATGGCTTACTTTGATTAAATAAACCACTAATGAGAGTCATGACGGTTCCATATTAATCAAGAGCATGGTTCCTTCCATATTTAATAAGGTTTGTAAAATGAGTTATTGCTAATGGTAAGATAATGTTTTATCGAAAAACTATTTCTATCACATTAATTAATTCACATACATGTAAATAAATATTGCAAGACAAAAATGTATTAACCTAAATAAATATCAAAATATAGTGTCAAATAAGCTAGCATTAAGCAATCTACAACTAAATTAGTCTATTGGCTACATTGAGGCTAATTCTTTTAGTATGCTTCATAAATAACTTTCATGATAACCTTTTCATGAGTGAATATGCTATGTTAAATTTTATATTAATGTGTTCAATTAACACTTGTTCTTTCTAAACTTCTTCGTTCACTAATTGATATTTTTAATTTAATGTGTTTGATTGCTTTAATATACCTGTTATTATTGGAAACAAAACTACTATAATATTGTCACAGTAAAACCATATTTGGATACTCAAATATCATAGTATTTAGGTGATTTTATAGTATTTTAAACTCCATGGTAAAAATATACTACATGAGTATTTCACATTACCTTTTGTAGTAAAATAATACTATAGTATTAAACTAAAACATAGTAACATTGGAGTAAAAAAAATCCACTCAAAGTTCTGTATTTTTCTAAACTGAGATCATCAAGCTCCCTTTTCTTTTATCTCTTTTGTTCTCGTATCTTTCTTTTATCTCTATATCCTCTTCCCTCCTAATAGACCCAAAATTGGAGATGGAGAGGACTTCGCCAAAGGGGGAAAACACCATCTGCACCGGTGAAAAAGATTAGCCTTCCCTTATCCTCCTTCTCTCTCTATTGGGGAAAAATGTTAGTCTTCCCTTATTCTAGAAAATCCTAGTTTTCAAAAAAAAAAAATCCTCAAAAAAATCTAGACAATAATAGGGGAGGGAAAGGCCAAAGCAACTATCTTAGTTTTGCTTGTAAGCCAACACATCCACAAAGAAGGGGAGTAATAGATAAGGGGAGTAGAAGATGGAGTTGGGTGTCAACTTAAAAGGTCATTGATACCATGCTAAACTCAAATAGCATTTATAGGTAATAGTGGATTTAATGAGGGATTTGATCCATTGAAATTGGTTAAATTTATGCCTATAAATGGTTCACTTTTTCCTTGTGTATGTAATAGTTATTAATCTCTTGCTAATGGTTAAAAATGTTATAATAAATTTATAAATTCTTTTGCTTTATTACTATTGCTAATAGTTTGATGATTCAATTTTATAGTGTTTCTTTTTGTAGTAGTATTTATATAAGGCCAAATCAAACGATATTAATCTATATCATGTACTGAATTTTAAAAGTATTGGAAGTAGAGATGCTTGCATAAATTCTCTTCGTAATGCTATGTAATTGACATTGAATTATATAATAGTATTTTTTCATGGATTCTCTTTCTTATTTTATTCAACATTATTTTTATTTAAAAGTTTATAATATTAAAATCATAGTGGCATGATCAAATGTATTGGATTAATGATATAGGTGAAGGATCAAAGAAGAACAAAAATATAGCAAACTGGAACAATATCAAAAGGCACACTTGTAAAATTACTAACATATTACAATATACCAAGATATTGAGCACAAAATGCATGGAGGGGTGAAGCATGGGGTGAAATATTGAATGAGTTGAACGATAAATTTTTTGAAGCAAATCTAACTATGAATAAAATCAAAGATTGTGAGTAATAATTGAAGAAGAATTTCAAAATCTTAAAATAATTATCTGAACTTAGTGGATTTGGATGGGACTACACCAACCACATGGTAACTACCCCCGATGAAGTTTGGAGGCCGCTACTGCCCCCAATGTATTTTCTTTAGTAATAGACTTCATGCATATTATGTATGCATATTGACTTTTTAACATACTATAAAATAAATATTTGTAGGAAAATATGCTGAAAGTAAATAATCTCAAGGACTTAAGGACTATGGAGTTAGAGCTAGTATGCATTCACAAGGATAAACAACATCTCATTCAGTTACTCCTGCATGTCATTTATCACTTGACCCTATTATTCCTACTCCTAGAGTATCATCTTATCATTTTGATTGGTAAAAGTAATGTAGAGAAGCTAATGTTACAACTATGGACCCGCCATCCACTCAAATATCTTATAATAAAATTCCTTCGTCTCAAATGCAATACCCAAATAATAGAAGGGATGTAAGAGCTATTGTTGTTAGTTTTGGACCAGTAAAAAGATCTAAAACTAACAAAAGTTCTAAATCTGATTCTATTCAAGATTATACAATTACGATAAAAGAATAGACAACTCGTTATATTGAAGCCCAGAATTTGCGGAGACTTGTTGAAGAAAATTCAATATTCTCTATTACTAAATGTATTGAAGTTTTTCAGTGAAAAGGAAGAATTTGTATCTAATGAAGATATGTTGAAGCAACTATAATGTTTAAAGATAAGGATAATCATGACACGTTCACAGCTCTCAAATGTAATATAATAATTACTTGATTTAGGGCTCAGTTGCGTTAGCTACCTTAGAGTTATAGGATGCGTCATTTTTATTTCTAATTTTTATGACTATTTTGGACCTTTAATAGGTTGATGTTTATCTTTCTTTTGGATGATATCTTTTAAACTGACAAATATGAAGATAAATTTTCTTTAATTTCATTTTATGAAAAAAAAAATTATGCAAATCTCACATATATGAGTAACCAAATTATGCATACAGAAAAATTTGTTGAGCTATAAAAAGCTAAGCACAAGCAGGTGTATATGTGATTATATTGCTTATGTCGTAATATGAGCTCTTCCTATGTTACAGTAGTCATCCCATATTTGATGAGCTATTTTAGCTCTTTTGATTGGACCTACAGTATGTTGATTGTTCATGTTATCAATATTTTCTCCATTAGTTTTCATCACCTTCTAGAACATCAATGATCTCGTGTTCATTAATTTGAATAATAGAATTATTTAGCCATCTCATATACTCATTATAAATTCTAATAAAATTGTGTAACACACGAGCTGTAGTAACAATATATCTTTGTGAATCAATTAGGTGAAAATTAGCCACATTTAGTATTAGGAAGCGCATATTTAAGATGCCAATTATGCGTTCAATATGGTTACAGAGAGATGCATGTCGAAGGTTTGAATAATTTTTTGTAGTCTCTAGGTCTTGCTTGAGTTCTTCCTTATTCTTGCAAATGATAGCTCACTCTTCTATATAGAGCAATAAAATTTGGTGTATTAGCATAACCTGTATCAACTAGATAATATTTTTTTCCATGGAACGCTAAAATCTTGATCTAATGAAGATTGTAGAATTTTAGCATCAAATGCAGAATCCTTCTTTCCAGCTCTTACGTAGACAAAACGTAGACTAAAGTCACATGCTATAATTATATTTTGTGATAATGTTCCTTTATGATTATGATAAGGTTCTTGGTCTTCTAGTGATATTGATATAGGGACATTTAGCACCAATACAAACCTACAATAAAAATAAAAGAATTAACATTTTCTAATGTATTCAAAAGAATAAAGATTTATTTAAGTAGTCTTTACTTTAAAATATGAAAAATATTTGCTATTGTTTCTTATTTCTAGTGGTGTAATGGTTGTTGACTTCTGCATATAATAATGTGTCATTTCAATAATTGCCTCTAATACTTGTTTGAAATGTCGAGATGCTATTTCACCACTATGTTGAGATCTTACTTGTACAACACGATTACTTGCATTTCGAGATAACGTATACAAAAATATTGTAATTTGCTCCTCAACTACAACACCTCTAGTATTACGAAGAAGATTTCTCTCTTTTAGAAAATTCATAAGTGCATGAAAGATATAAGCATCCATTTGAAACTGACTTTTGCAATGATTTTCATGACCTTCAAAATTTTTTTGAACATATGTTGCACATTTTAGAATCGATGCATAGCAAGACTGTCTGTCTAATTGATTATCAAATAAATTTAGAAAAATAACGAACATTATATCATCATCCTCCTAATTTATTCACCTCCAATGATCTAAATCCATGAATATGTAGAGTAGAAATTGAAAAATAAGTAGATGCTCTTATTTAAGAAAAGTTTGGTCATATTTATAGAATTCATTATCATACTTATAAAAACTAGTGAAAGTAAAATTAGAATTTTTTTTTGCAATGGCTATAGTTTTGCAACATCTAGTTTGCCAACGACTAGTTTTTTAAAAGTTAGCTCATCCAAACATTATATAGTTTTAAAACTCCATAGTATTTTGACTTCATAGTAATAAAATATGCATCATTCTTTTACCATGGTACTAAAACTTTATAGAAAATGTTTACCTTATATCCAAATAAGGCCTAAATATTTAGTATTTTGGAGATCATATCCATAACTCCTAGCACTATAATAGAATTTATTAACCACAATTCATAATTTGTAGCTTCAAAGTAAGCTATGAACTTAGCCTCTACGGTAAACGAACTAATGACACTTTGATTGGCAGTCTTTTAAGAAATAGCTTATTCTGGTATAAGAAACATATAATCATAACTGCTCTTTCTAGTATTGAAACAACCTCCATAATATAAGTTTGAATAAGTAACAGCCTCAAAGTAGGGGTGGCAATCGGGTTAAGTTAAGTTGGTTTAGTGTTACGAATCAAATCTATACCGATTTAGATATAAGAGAGATTTTTATAGGTGGTAACCTCATGAGTTATGGATCTAGGGTTTGGGTGCTTTAAGTAGATATAGGGCTATCATCTACTCTTACAAAGATAATGATGATCCAATAGCTACGATAAAATATAAATACAAATAAGAAAACTAGCTGAACTCAATATTCATTCCATGATATAATTAACTCATGATTACTCATATTTATAGGAGCAGAGTTCTAATGGATTGGATCCACATGCGGATTATCCATTTTAAGTAAAATTAAAAGATAATAAGTAAATTAAACTAACTGGACTTGACTCGACTTGCTCAACCCACGTGGTCAAATCACAACATTTAAGTCGGATCATATTTGGGTCAAGTCAACTTCACTTTAATCCAAACACAACTCGATTATTAAATGAATCAAATTTAGTATACACGTAAATGACCTAATTATTAAACGAGTAAAATGACATGACTCATTAACATGTTTAATAAATGAGTCATTTACACAGTAACATGATAACACGACATAATTAACACGATTAAAAAAATAATATAACACAAAAATGAAACAATTCAAAATAACACTAAGTAATTAAATAGATATTGTGCCAATTTCAAAAGCATTAACCAACACCATTAAGCAATTGAATTTAAATATTAATCATAATTCTATCTTTCATACCTAACAATAAGCCCCATCACAAATACGACATAATTTTAATCCATAATCTATCATAAACTTCAAATAGATTGAACAAAAGCGAACAACATCGCTCTAAGCCTCCAATTGTTTAAAGATCATAACCCCACAATAAAAACTAGAAAAGAATGTAATAGGGACAACATGAGAGATCAACAAAACGCTCATATACATAAATATATAATAATATTCAGTTTTGGAAGTACATCTCTATATAATAGAATAAGAAAGTGTTCTTCAATTTCACAAATGCAGATGATTGATTAAATACCCTAACAAAAAATGGATAAAAATATAAAAATACTAAGATTGGGTTTGTCAACTTCTCAAAAGTAATTAGAAAATATTCAAATTATTATTATCTTGAATAATTTTAGAACGAAGAAAATATGACACACTACCAACCTAGTGAGGAAATCAATGCTACCATAATTAGACTTCAGAACTATGATATATGAATTTATATGCTTTAGATAGATCACAGCTTCTCGCACCCTTGAACAAAATTATTACATCTATTCAAGAATTCTTAAGCTATAGATTCATCAATTCTAAGTTCTAACCCAATTACAACTCTAAATATAATATTAAAAACATAACTTTCTAATTGATGTCATGCAAAAAGAATATAATTCTTTACACTAAATGAAATTTACTAAGATCCACCTTCTCCCATCCCCAACTGATATAACTTTACACAAACAAAAGAAATAAAAAAGTATCAAGTCCACCAGAAGATCCACCACAAGAAAAATGACATGAATATATCAAAATAACAGAGATTAAACCTCGACAAGAATCCAGCAAGGTAAAGAATAACACTCGCCCCTGCTCTTTTTCACGGCAAATCATTAGAAAGTTCAATGCTTGGGGAAATAGTAGAGTCCACCCATCATGCTTCACACCTTGCTTCAAAAGTTTGGTGTGTTGCCATGGCTAACATGCCAAAGCGATCTCCTCTAGTACCTCCGATTCTTGCCTTTTTTTTGCCTCTCTCTCTCTCTCAATATATCCTCACTATTCTAGACGACAGGTGAAAAGCATACACTACCAATATGTGAGAGCTCCTTGTAGCCACTCCTCCTCCATTATCCCTAGTATGAGATCTGGGAAGAAAGAGGGGTTTAGAAATCAGGAAGACGATAACTAGGGTAATAAGAGATTCCTCTGATCTAATGAGAGAGAGTTAGAGTTCGAAATCTAATATATATATATATATTGGGCTATTAGAAAAGCCGTAAGCTCAGCTTAAGCTGGGTTCTAGTTCAAAACAACTAATTGAGCTTAGCTCGGCCCGAATTAGCTTAATTTTTAAATATAATATAATATATATTATTTATTTAAAAATTATAGTAATGTGTTGTTGCATAGTTAAACTGCGCTTCAATCTCAAAGATGATATGGATTAAAATCATAGATTTTACATGTAAAAAAATTTATTTTAAATAAGTTAGATGACATTTAGTCTCACATCCCACTTTTAGTCTCATAATTTTTTATGTACCCAACCCTTAGAAGTTGTATTATTGTAGTTGTAAAGTAAATATGTAATAAATAATTTTGCAAAATTAAGCTAGCTCTATAATCTTATAATTGAGTCAAGCTTATATTGTTTGGTTCATCTCGAGTTTGAGCCGAGTTGATCAAAAGTTTAATCAATTTTGAGCCAAATCGAGCTAGAATCAACTTACTCAAGTATATATCAAGTGTATATATATATATATATATATATATATATATATATATATATATATATATATATATCGGGCTATTATATTTGTAGGTGAACCTAAGCCAACAACATGCCCAATATAATTAAATGGGTCATATCGGGTCAAATAAGTCAGCGTTATAAATCTGAAAACAACCTAATTAGTAATCAAGTTAGGTGAGTTAACCCGTTTAATTATATTGGGTTATCACATCGGGTTATCAAATGGGGTCAATTTTTGCGCCCATCTCAAGGTGATTAGTCCTTCTAAATGTGAGCATGTAATCATTTATCCTTTCAAGTATCTTAAGACTTTCTTTACATGTTTTTAATAATCAAGTCCCAAATTTCTTTGATATCTACCCAACATCCTAATAACAAAACTAATATCTGGTCGGGTGCAAACTTGTTCATACATTATATTTTCAGTAATAGAAGCATAAGGAATATCTTTCAAGCTTTCACATTTCAATTCATTTCGAGACATTGACTAAGATGAACTTATCTCCATTTTGAATTAGAACAATAGTGAACTTATAATTTTGCATATTAAATATTTGTAAAACTTTGTTGATTTAATCTTTCTTCCATATTGAATTAGAACAATAGTGGAGCTATAATTTTGCCCATTAAATCTTTCTAAAATTTTGTTAATTTAAGCTTTATAAGACAATCTCAATATTCCACTTGATTATCTTGAAATATTTCTATCTCTATCATAAAGGATATCTTTCTTATATGTTCATTTCGAAGTTTATTGAAATAAAATTCTTAGCTTCTCATAATAAACTAAAGTTATTGTTGGCTATAATAGTACTAGAAATAAAGACTTGCTCACACCAATCTATATATATACACTGATCAAGGGTGTTTTCCTTAAATCCAAAGAAAGTAATAGCTTTATGAAAACTAATTTGTTATTGCCAAAAAATCTATTTAAGTCCATATATTAATTTCTTCAACAGAAATACCACATTTTCCTTTCTTTTTTTTATGAAACCTTGTGCCATGTAGATTTTATCTTTTAACCTCCCAATCAAAAAAGTTGTCTTCACATTTATCTAGTGTAGCTCCAAGTCAAAATAAACCGCTAATGCTAAAATAATTCTTAAAAAGTCTTTCTTTAATAAAAAAAGAAGAAGCCCTCGTTATAATCAATGCCCTTCTGCTAATTAAAACCTTTGGCTATAAGTCTAACTTCGTGTCATTTAATATTGCCCTTTGAATCGCATTTTATCTTAAAGACCCACTTACACTTAATTCTTTTCTATCTTTTAGGCAATTCGGCAAACTCCTAGATTTCATTAATGTCCATAGATTTTATTTCACCTTTTATAATATCAATCTGTTTAGCAAAACCATTAAAATTATTGGCTTGCGAATACATAACCGGATCATCAATATCCCTAATATTATACTTAGATTCTTGGAAATAGACCACAAAATAATCCAAAATAATTGATCTCTTAATTTTTTTAGAATATTTTAAATGCTATTTCTTGTGGTGCATCTATAACAATTTCATTGGTTAAAATCTCATTATGAGAATATTCAGGTTGTTGATTATTCATCTATTACTTATTTTTATTAAATAGTTCAATATTATTAAGAATCATAAGATCATTATGAACTCGGGGAAGAAGAAATTATACCTTGACTTCTTGAATAACCGCATCTCTAACTTTATTACTCTCATTGACTTTACTATTTTCAATGAACTTAATATTTCAGATTTGAATAATTATTATAGTATGATTAGGATAATAACACTTATACCATTTTGATTTTTTTGGGTTACTCGATAAAAAATAAGTAAATTTTCTTAGGTCAAGTTTCATTATTTTATGTGAATAATAAAGTCTCGCCTCCGCTGTGCAACTCCGAGTATGCCAGTGCCTCAAGTCGAGTTTCCAATCTTTTCATATTTTAAAATGTGTATTTTGAATTGTTTTACTAGGAATCCTATTATGATATATACAACAATTTTAATAATCTATAAGAATATGGGTAAATTAATATTATTTATCATAATCTTAATGATGCCTATAAGAGTATGATTGTTTCTTTTAAGTACACCTTTCTATTAGAGCATTCCTGACATTGTGTATTAGTAAAATATCAAAGGTGTTATCTTATTTATCATATTTACCATAAAATTCACTACCTAGATCTAATAATTTTTACTTTTAACCTAATTGCCTTTTGACTTAAGTTATATATTACTCAACATCATTTACAAGTTAAAATTTATCATGCAGTAAGTATATTTAGCAATAATGTGAAAAATTATCAATAAATGCCTTAAAGTACTTTTCTCCATCAAACGATAGGTATATTATTTCAAGAAGTTTGGTACTTTTTGTGGCTCATTTCTTTGTATGTTTAGTCTATTTACCACTAATATAGTCCTCACACACATACCCTAAAATCGACCTAATTCAAATTAGGAAGAATGCTATCCATCCTTTTTTTAGATATAGGCCTAAATCTTTTATGTCAGATGTAAAATGAATACTATTAATTAAGTCATATTTATTTTTGACATTATGATGCAAAGAACAAGAAATTTAGAAAGAGAAGGTTCAAGATTAAATTGATATACATAATTTACCAAAATTTTAGAACTAATAAGATATGAATTCTTAAACAAACTAAAACTATTATTATTGAATTCAAATGAGATGCAACCAAGGGTAAGTTTTGACAATGAAGTTAAATTACGGATATCAAATAATATATAATATCTCTACGAGGTCACCATGTATTAGAAGGAACATCAATTTGATTCAAAACATACTAAAGATATAAGTGTTTTAAATAAAGACTTTTATTCTACGCAATTTTTTTAAAAGTGTCCACTTATTCTATATAAGTGACACTTATCATTTTTCTTATCATTCTTTTTATCATTCAATAGCTACTTTATATATTTTTCAATTTTTCTCTTTTTAGTTTCTTTAATCATCAAATGTTCCACATTACTATCTTGATATTTAATTCTTCTTTAATCTTAGATTAACATATTTTGTAGCTCATTTCTATTCCATTTGTCATTAATAGTATTGTAATTATTTAAAATATTTATATTCAAGAGAAAAGGAATTTAGGATAAATTAGATGAGACAAGTCTCATTTATGATCATTCACAATGTCCTTAATTTTTAATTGACTATTTTAATGACATTCATAGTACGAATGCCATCAAAATATTTTAATGTTTCTACCAATTTTTATGTGTAGTAATAATAAGTTATATTTGTTGCACCTAAAGTAGGATTTATAAATAGTCATCATATCCTCACAATTGTACTTGCTCATATCAGTAAAAAAAAAGTCTCATCAAATATAAAAATATTTGAGGCTTGTGAAGAAAGTGCAACAAGATCAAAATAATATTATATATATTTAAATATGCTCATATGTTAATTTCATCTATAATAACACACAAAATAACAATTATATGAGGGAACAATAAAACTGTTGATTTTCTTTCTTAAGAAAAATTAATTGGATGCTACATTAATAAAAAAAATATAGCACCTATAAATGTCCTACATTTTCCCAATAAAAATATATCCACCCTATATTATTTATTCAATCAACACAATACCTATGGCTAACCTAATTATATATGCTTATATAGGATTGAATAAATAATAATGCATACATTATTTATAAAATATTAATTGTTAGAATTTAATTTTATATTTTGATCCGTTGGTAACTAACACATGAATATATAGTATAAAGGAAAAACTAACATTCTTATAACCTAAAACAACTTTAAAAATTATAACAAACTTTAACTAACCTTATTAAAAGCTAAAACAAACTTGAAACCATTATATATTTGAACCAGAACTTTGAAAAAGATGATCATATTTAATGTCATTTTTTAAATATATTTTTAAATAGCAGGATGTAAATAGATAAAAATATATGGCCATTTTTAATATTCGTTAGTAATATTTTCTTTATATTGTAGTACGCAAAAAAGAATGATGACAAGATGATAACATAATGATGAAACATAATGTCACATAAACCTTGCATTCTAGTTGAACATCTGCATCAATTAAATACAAGTTAAACCAATAATTTTCTAGAGAGTAATCAATATTTAATTTATATTTAATATATTTTTAATCATGAATATAAATATCATAAGGAAATATAATAGACAGTAATATCTTGCAGATTATGTAATAAAAAATTAAGTGCTTTGATAACACATAAATTTAAATATTTATAGAACTTAATAAATAATTAAAATATGCTATAAAATTCTTCATCTTAAGATCTTGATTCAATATGATTATCATATGTTCTGCCTAACAAATATGCAATTAAAAAAGATCTTTTAGTCAAGTTTTAATTAACCTTTGAATATAAAAAGCTATCTCCATCTCCTTAGCAAAATATTAAGAAATTTTATATTTCTCTTTTACTCTACAAACCTTAATTGTATTATTAGACGAGAAATAGATGGAAATTACTTATTTATTTTGAGGGAGAAGAGAGAGAGAGGATCTAATATTGCATGTTTATTTCTTTATCTTTTATCTCTACTACCTATCGATAATGATTATCCAAATGAATTACTTAGATTTTTATATGGACCATACTAACAAGATAATAATTATTAATTTTAAAATTTATTATTAATTTCAACAACAACAAGTAAATTTCTCAACATTATGACATACTTATAACTTAATTTTAAGGATGGACCTTAAATTTGATGCATGCATTTTTTGATATTATTTTCGAAAGAATTGCTATAACAAAAAAAAAGATAATAAAGCATAATATAGTGACAATTGTAGAAGAATCAAATAACCTATTGTCATACTTTATAAATAAACCAATATTATTTACAGTTCGATAATAGTAATTAAGATGTCACTTAAAAAAGACCTATAATAAATATTTAGTTCAATAGTTGGATGTATCAAATGACAAAGTTGAGACTTCCACAAATCAATTAATTTAAGTTGCGTCGAAAGAGGCTATGAAAGAAGCATTTACTATAAAAAAACGTGGAATTAAAAAAGGGGAAGTGATGGAAAAAGATTGTTGTCGAATGATAACATAAATACTAACTTGTATAAAATGATATTTTTAGAAGAGAGCTGAACAAAATATAAAATTATCATATTTTATAGTTTCTTGATTCTAATTAGTCGATGAATGATATATTGTTGTTAGATAATGGACACAGAAAGCATATGATAGGTTTAGAAATTATTTTTAAATACATTGTTAGATCAGAAAGACTACATACACGGCAAGACATTATATATATATAAGCAATGAATTATTTTGCAACAACCTGAAAATCTATTGCAATCCATATTATTCGTGACTTTTTTTCTACTTTGATACAACTACTTATATTTTCATTACGATACAAAAAACTAATATAAAAGACATATTTGTTGCATCACCTTTATCATATTGACACAAAAAAAATTTAGTTATCACAAGTAAATATCTATTATTTAGTAATGGTATAAATATAAGTGTCACAACAAGTATACTTTAGTGATGATCTCACAAAGTGGTCAGTAATAGTTATACGATTAGTGATAAATTTTACTATATATTAGATAATTACTATTTTTGTTAGTTATTCTAACTGTGACATAAAAATATAAGGTTTTATGTCAATATTTTAAAAAATAGACGCAAATATCAATGTACTTATGCAATGTAATTGTTTATTATATATTTTAATTTTACTAACATAAAATGTGTTATGTAGATAACCATATATCTATTTGTTTTATGTATATAAGTTGATGGATATAATTTTGGTATTAGTTGAATTTCATTTGATCGTATTGTTAAATTATGAAATTTTACATAAATTTAAATTGCACTATAAATGTGAGGATGAATGAATATAAATATGAATCAAATATAAATCTAATTTACAATGGTTTGTAACTAACTATTATCAAAGGCTTACTCAACTAAGTGTAGACTAAGAAGAAATCAAAAACATGAATTCCAACATATATATTCAATTATTAATTCTTTATATATAAAAAATATGAACAACATGATTGATATTCTATTCGATTATTAATTCTTTATATGTGCCAACTAATACATCGTATACTCACTCATTACATCTAATGGACCTACTTAATATGCATTTGATCGTGATTCAAGCTATTAGATGCACGTGATTTATGTGTTAGTATGTATCCAATAACTACCTCAACAGTTAAATTAATTAGCACAAGATTGATCTATCTATATTTCCACTATCATATCTATTATATAACTAAAAGTGATTAAAAACTACTTAATGAAACAGAAAATACTTATAATGAATCTCAGTATTTAGAGAAAAAATAGCAACAATCACAATGTATCAATTGTTAAACAAAATCCTTATAAAATTATATGACAACCATATAAATCATCATATTAATAAACGTCATTAATGCGAAAATGCCAACTCACACATAATGGTAAAGCTAGGATTATGCAAAGAGGCAAGATTATCAGGATTACTAGAATACTCTTGAAAAATTTTTACCTAGACTTGCACCAACCAAATATTTTTTTAATTATATCCCACCATACCAAATTAAAAATCTTCTTAGATCTAACGATCCTCATTAAATAAAAAGTCTAATCACCCTATTATATCTTACCCACCAAAGTGTAATTTAACTATTTTAGAAATTATCTTAATTATTCTAATGGAATATTTCTTAATTAATACTCTCCTATTTTAAATTGATGGGGATTAGCTCCGGGTGTTATAAGAAATATATAGAGAACAAGGATGGACGGAGTTATAAAATCTTGAAAGATGAGTGTTAATAAAAATATAGAATGTTATTTGAAATTTTTTATCAAATAAACTATGATCTCAGTTTTTAATAGTGGCCCATTATGAGCTCAAAATGATAGGAGTTAATTGAGGCATAGTGATAAATATTATACTTATAAGAGAATAATATTTTTTGATGGATTAGGACTTGGGACTTGATTTTATTATTTATTGTTTGTAGCCAAATATCATAAAATCTATTATAACTAATATCATGATTAATAATTCTATCATATTAATAATACTCTAGAATACCGAACCATTTATCCTTATTTTCTTATTCCAACATAGAGTTAGAATAATGAAAAAGATATTGTATCCTAGTATTGCAACAAAACACAAAAAATATAGCTTTTCTCTAAACTATGAATAAAAAATGAATAAAATACTATCCATGAATTACATTATTTTTCAATCAAACGAGAGCTAAAAATTAATAATTGTTGTTGTCATATTTAGGATTCTCGCCCACAAAAAATATAGATCCCTAATTAGTTTCCTAATCCATGTTCATTAATTAGTTAAAATAAATATGCTGACTTACTATTTTATCTTTATATATCTCAGACTCTATTCATCTTATCAATTCACACATGATAACACTTTCATAACAAAAGAACTCTTCATTTATCTCGTTCTACGCATTCGACACCATAACAAATTAGATTAATTTAGATGTCTCTCAAATGAAAAGTTATGTTCATGTTTTCTTCTCACATGGCCATGACGAGTTTTATCTTAGCATTATTTCATCCTTTTTGCTTCTTTACTAGTCGATAATCGAGGATGAGAGGTATGATACTTTGGCATTATGAATTTGAATCTTAGTGCATACTTTCTTAATTATTGTAATTATTACGTATTTGGAAAATGACGAAGAATTTGTTTTCATGTGCATGGTTCTTTGGGATTAATGTTGTTTTTGTTGTATTTAGGCATATCATCTTATGTAAGGATAAGACTCACCTACTTTAGCGAAGGAAAAAAAAATAGAATGTAGAGAAATATTATTATAGTTAAGAGAGAGTGGAAAAATAGAAGAGAATTTTTTTTTGAAAAGAAAAAGTTTTTCTTGGGTAGCTTCTGAAATATATCTTAAGAAAAAAGGTGAAGATTTTGTTCTAAGACATTTTCAAGATAGAAAAATATCTTGTCATTTTTTGTAAGACTTTTCTTATTATTTTGTGAAGCATTATTTATTTTATTCCATTATTTCTTTTGGTTGTGATCTAAGAAAGTAATTTGTATGAATGTCTAGCTTTGCCTAGAGAGAAACTTTGTAGGCTCATTATTATGAATTATAATTGAAATTTGAAGTTGATTTAGTTCCCTGATCTTTCTCTCACATTGGCAATCAGATGAGTTATTTCTGATAATTCAAGAGGTGGGTCAATGTGAAAATAGGTATTAGTCTTAAAAAAATTGTAATCTTGACTCAAATTAACCAAATCACATTTAAGTCATATCCTCCCCTGCCTCACTCCACCAAATAAAAAATATTTTATATGTAATCGCCCTACTTTACTCCACGAAAGAAAATATTTAAATTATTTTAAGTTTTCTAATAGAATATTCCTTGATTGATATTCTTTTATTTAAAAATATTTAGATTTAGTAACTCAAGATTTTATATGAAAATTATAAAGAAAAAGAGGGCTCAGATTATAAAATCTTTAAAGATAGTCTGTTAATTAAAAAATAATAAAAATATAGGGTGTCATTAAAAACTTTCCTTGTTTCTAAGATCTTAGGATTTATGTTAAACAATGAGTTACCTTTCTAGGTAATGGTATACAAATCTATTATATTTAAACTATTTGTGCATAATCTACATATTTTGTAAAACTTCTTATTATTGTTTTATTTGTGAATTGGTGTAATCACATTAGATTGTTAAGATTAAAACGATACTTTTAATAAATAGGACTCTAAAACTTTATTAACATTTTTATTAGTGATACAATAATATTAATAAGTTTATTATTGTAACTTTTTTGTATTGCTTATATTGCAAATGGATTAAATAAACAAAAGGCTGCCGGAAAATAAAGACAGCTTGAGCCATGAGTACGATGAAATGATATATTTCACTCTCTTAGCAGATTATATAAAACTCTCACTCGTAACTAGTGTAATTCTACTATATATCTATCAAGTGATAATTCTCATATTATATACATTACTTAGACCAACCAGTTATTTAGTCCTAAAATTTATGTCTTGTTTGATTTGAGGCTAAGCCCTGAATTTGATTATTTAGTTTTAATTTTTTAGAGAGTAAATTTAATTAGATATAAAAATAAAAAATAAAAGATATTTAATTACTGAATTAATTTAGAGTTTTTGAACCGGTTTAGAAAAGGTCCCTAAACTCAAAGCAAATATTAGTGATAGTTTCATTAGATATCTACTAGAAATTGCATATTTTGTAGAGAGAGAGGAAATTGGCTTGTAAAATAAAAAGTTTGTATTATTTATAGACCATTTAAGGAGGAGAATAAAATAAAAAAACTAATTTACCATCGAAAAGTGAAAGAGTGACTGATACCCTGCTCAATATTATAGAATATTATATAATTATAGTCGGACAAGAGAGAAAAATTAGAGACAAGTAATAATTTTCTCAAAATTTTGAAGAACGAATATGGATATGGATATCAAAACCCATATATATGTATCTAATTTGCATTCGAAACCGTTTGAGTTGACTTGGTCCATTGCTAACTAATATAAAACATGGGGTTGTACTTTTTCCCCGCTTCTTCCCACCACTCACCTGTCTCTCCTCTCTCTCTCACCCGTTGCCCTCAAAAGCCAACGGATCTTGTTTGGGACCTAGAAGTGGGGACAAGAGCTTCCCCATTGTCCACCTTCCTCTCTATTTTCTCATCCCTTTTACATCTGATGTTGCCTTAGAGCAAGAAGGAAATAGAATCATGCATTGATTACTCCAAACAAAAGGTATCTTAGATTGCATGCTTGCTTTCTCCTCTCTTTTGTCGTGTTTCTTTTGGATTTTGTTATGGTTTTGCAGACTAAAAATATGTTATTTGATGTGAAAATTTTATTTATCATGCTCTTTTTGGATTCTCTTTGGGTGACTAAGCTTCATTTTTAACCACATTTTACATCAGAGGCAAAGATTAGTGAATTCCTAAATCTAAAGTTATGATCTTTCTTCTCCATTATAGTGTTAAGAAAAACTTTCTGGATGGATTACTATTACATTAAATGAGCTTAACTTTTAATTAAGAGTGGAGTTTGTTCTATTCACCGGTTAATCTTATTGCCTTTGTAACAATTAATATACATTTTTCTTGCTACTTTGTGTGCTTATTTTACGATATAGCTTGCCATGTGGAAGTTAAGTACATAGATAATTAAATTAAATTGCCATATATTGCTGGTACTTACAAATTTACAAGAAGTACTCATTTTAATATCTTACTCAGTTTCATTGTTTCTTTAGCTGTACTAAGTTGTATATTCTTTCCAGAATATACCCAATTTCTTGCTTATTTCCTTCAAAATTTAGCTCATGGCTACATCAAGACCAAAGGAAAGTCCTCGCCTGAGAGAGAAGGTCTCTTCTTCAACTCTCCCTAGTGCCGACACCCACCACGGCCGACGACTACCCAAACCGTTGAGCTTGCCGGATCGCATCGCTCCTTCGCTCTCTGGTAAACCATCAACATCCTTCTGCAGACCAACAGCTAGCTCAAGCTTGCAGAACGCTTCAACACATGGTAAGATCCACCATCCTACAGGAAGAAAACCGGCGGATAAATCTTCGTCGACACGCACTAAAACTGCTCCTACAAATGAGAGAGGACTTAAAGCTCCCAAGGAAACAACAAATGAGAGAGGACTTAAAGCTCCCAAGGAAACAATTTCTCTGAAAACAAGAACAGATAAGCCATCAAATGCTATCAGCAGAAATGGAAGAACTCATGCGCTAGTAAGGGCGCGGAGTCCCGGTGCTACGATGAAGAGAATAGAAGCCAACGCTCCCATTTCAACAAGAGGTAATGCTCCTGAGCTTACACAAACACCTACCATCATATCTGAACTAGAGGAGATCAAGCATAGTATGCTCGACGAGCTCCCCGACCCGATCCTTAGCGAGATGGAGAATCCGGAACCTACTTGTGTTTCTCCTCCTCAAGATGCAGAACACGAGACAAGTTCTCTTGGAGAAGTGTCCGAGGCCTCTACAATCATCGAAGTGGAAGGAATTGAGATTGATGAAAGCAAGGATGAAGAGAAGCCTGAGGAATGCCCCAAAGAGCCAAAGGGAGAAGAAGTTGACGGTAAAAAGCTGGAAGTTGGTACAGAGAATACACCATTAGAGCAATCGAGCGTTGTCTTTGTCGAGCCAACGAAGGAGCAGATGGCGCCGGTGGTGGTGGTGGTGGTGGTGAAGAAGCAGGAGACTATGCAGGGGATGAAGAAGGAGGCACCAAAGAATAATGACGTGATAGAGGAGACAAGGAGCAAGCTTATGGAGAAGAGGAAGAGCAAGGTGAAGGCTTTGGTGGGGGCCTTTGAGACTGTTATGTCATTGCAAGAGCCTGAGGGTCAAACTGTGGAGAAAGGTGGGGAGGAGCATTCAGAACAATCAACTTAGTTGTTTGATACTATCTAAATATCATTTGGGTTCTCTATGAGGGAGGAAAGATGTTAGATTTTTGTCATAAATTTTCTTCTTTTTTTTCCTCATTCTTGATGATGTAAACATGTGGGTTTATTGTTGGGATATAAATCTATCTACATGATATGAGATATTGATATTTGATCTTAAAAATTTAGACGTATGATGTGGATATAATTTAGATACTTCAGCTTTATAGAGAAGTACTATATTATCTACTAGATCTCCAAAAAATATTTCTGTAACATCTCGTTAAAAAAATAAAAATAAGTAAATAATGGCATGCGCACATGCTGGTTCATCTCCCCCACTCCTATTATGTTTTTAGTTTTTCTTTTGGTCTACCACCGTCCATGGTTGTGAGGGCTCTGTCGCCTCATCGGAGGATGCCGACCATGTGGATTGACTCATTAGAGCTTCCTTTTAGACTAGGCATACTTGATTTCAGTTTAATTATGTAATTATTGTTTTTCATTTTCTCTCACTTTCATTGAAAAATCAACCAGCCAATGACCATGTGCCTCCCTATAGTGGTCCCAAATATTTCCCCTTGTCATCTTTTGATCCATTATTTTGGCTATCATTGTCAGTGTCTTCTCCCTTTGGCCATTTTGCAAGGGGAAGTCGATAACACCTTACTTTAGGGCTTTCGTAGCCCGGTGATAGTGTGGGCCAACTCCATGGCTGCCAACCATGAATAAGCATTCCCTACTCTCGTTGGCCACTCGTGCACTGCGCATGCTCCTCTCAACCTCCTCATCTTTCTGGCATAGTTTTTGCATCGGTCTCCTAGTGGCTCATTAGTCCACTCCTCTCGTCTCTATTGAGCTTCTTCCCGTTGAGAGGAAATCATGCTTCATCTTCGGTCGGCACCATGTGCCATTTCCCTAGCTAGAGAAAAGAGGTGGTGGCATTGGTCGATAGTCGGTGGTGGTGTTCACCCACAGCCACTTTCCTTCTTCTCGACATGCTTTGGAAGAGGAAAGAGGGGGATGTAGTTTGGTTGGGCTAGGTGCAGCCTAGCCTAGCTTGGGCTTGGATTGCAAGCAATCCAACCCAAGTCTGTGGTGGGTTGGGCTACGACCCACCTAGTAATTATGATGGGTTAGGCTGTAACCCAGCCCAAATAACTATCTTGTATAGTTTTGGTTTTAGGTCCAAGCTTTGTAGGTTAGTGTTGTGATCTTTGTGTTTGTTGTAACCCGCTCTTTGTTTTGAGCTTTAGGTTGGCCCAATTAGTTTAATTGTTCATTAGATTATGGTAATTTATTTTAGCATTTTTATTTAATTATTGTTGTCAAACATGAGTGTTACGATCCTTCCTCGGCTATAGGCTCTGATACCAGATTGATACGAACCCTCTTTTGGTGCTATGACTCTGATTCAAGATTAATACGATCTTGCACGGAACTTTGAGATCAGATCCCGAAATATCCCGCCGTTGGATCGCTGTGAAATTTTGATATGTTGTAGGCCCGGAAAAGAGCTTTCCAACGGATCTAGTTTCAGGCGAATCGGAGATGGGGATCTCGAAATATCGTTCGTTTAGTGGACGAACGTCAGGATACTCTGTTTTTGGATTCCGTGGATGAAGGCACGAAATCCTGGGTAATGGTGGATTGTGGAGGGCCGGTGTTGATGGGGTGGCACCGGTGTAAAAGTGATGGTGGAAGGGTTATGGATGATGGAAAGGTTAGGGATAGCGATGGATAAAATTGGAAGAAGGGGGAGAAGAGGGCCACTCCTAAGGGACTAGGGTGATTGGCCTGTCGAGGGAGATTAGAAGCGGCGTTGCCGGGGAGATTGAGGGAACGAGAGCGAAGAAGATGAAGGAGGCAAGGCAAACTCAATTCTCAATATTCAATCCTAATTTTGGTTGCCCTACACATACTTTTATAGGCTAACCAACAACTCAATCTTATCCTAAAACACAATCTTATCCTAAAACTCAATCTTATCCTAAAACACAATCTTATCCTAAAACTCAATCTTATCCTAAAACTCAATCTTATCCTAAAACTCAATCTTATCCTAAGGTAAATCCAAACTTGAGACGATGTCGGTGAAGTCCGAATCGTATCAATCCACCACGCTTCCGCAACCTTGTCCTCAAGGTTTGAAATTTGGGAAGCGATCCATGATGTCTGCCTCTAGCTCCCATGTAGACTCGTCAGTAGGTTTGCCCAGCCACTCAATCAGCACTTCAGTCTCTAATCTGGATCCTTGGCGTCTTCTCCTACGACTTAGGACTCGAACCGGCTCATTGGAGCCATCTTCCTCCATTGGTTCGGGTAAGGTCGAACCCACTACATGGTTAGGCCCGATCTGGGCCTTCAATGCCGAGACATGGAAGACGGGATGTATCCTGGTTCCTTCAGGTAGGTCCAATCGGTAAGCTACTGGACCGATTCGTTGTAGCACTCGGTACGGACCATAGTACTTGTATCCCAACTTTTGGTTCAAAATGGGTCTCAATGTGGATTGTCGATACGGTTGAGCTCGAACGAACACCAATTGATCCACCTCAAATTCTCGCTCACGTCGGCCTTTGTCATGCGTTTGCTTCATGCGGTTTTGTGCTGTGGCTAGGTGAGTCTTGAGCCGTCTTAATGTTTCATCTCGATCAGCAAGCTCCAAGTCAAGCTCAGTCCTATCCGTCGCCGCGAGTCTATCGTAGGCACGCAAGACAGGGGGAGTGCGCCCATAAACCGCCTCAAATGGGGTCATGCCAATGCTTGAGTGATGAGCGGTATTGTATGACCACTCAACCCAGGGAAGAAATTTGACCCAATCCTTTGGTCGATCCGCCACAAAGCATCGCAAGTATTGCTCTAGTCCACGATTCACCACCTCGGTTTGGCCATCCGTCTCGGGGTGATATGCTGAACTAAGATTGATTTGAGTCCCTTGCAATCTGAAGAACTCGGACCAAAACTCACTTATGAAGATGCGATCCCGGTCTGACACGATAGTCCTAGGCATCCCATGCAAGCGTGCCACTTCCCGAACAAAAATTTCAGCAACCCTTTTTGCTGAAAACGGGTGAGACAATGTTATGAAATGTGCGTACTTGCTCAGTCTATCCACCACAACAAACACCACCGATTGTCCTCGAACTTCCGGCAGCCCCTCGATGAAGTCCATGGAGATATCCTCCCAAATACGCTCTGGTATCGGTAGTGGTTGCAGTAGCCCGCTAGGCTTGAGTGCCTCCGATTTGGCTCGTTGGCAGATTTGACATTCACGCACATACTTCTTCACGTCCGTCTTCATCCCAGTCCAAGTACAGTTTTGGGCCAGCCGCTTGTAAGTACGTAATACCCCTTCATGACCTGCTATAGGAGTATCATGGAAGTGTGCCATCAATAGCCTCCGTAGCTCTTCGTTTCGGGGTACCTTGATTCGCCCGTGCTCTAGTACTAACCCATTGCGCTCCTCGTGCTCGGGGTTGCTTGAGGGGTTCTCTCTCAACTCCTCCATGAGTCGGACCAGATCACTATCCTCTGCACTGGCTCTTCGTAGATCTGAAAAGAAAGGAAAAGTGGGTGTCGAGAAAGAAGCGAGCTCCCTTTCTTTTGGAAGTTCAAGCAGCGGTTTACTTCCATCCAACAACACTCTATGATCATCTCTCCAAAAAGTCAATGTGAGGCTTGTAAAATCAAAGGTCACGGGCCCCAAGCTCCGAAGCCATTGGGTCCCCAAAACAATATCGGCACCTTGCAAGGCCAACGGATAAAGATCCAATGTGAAAGTTTGGCCTTGCACCTTCAATTCTGCACCTCCACAAATAAAATCTGCTCGCAAAGTGGTGCCATCTCCAATAGTCACATCGAACCCCTCCGTGGGTTCCGACTCGAGCCCAATCTTCCTAGGGAGCCTCTTGTCAATGAAGTTGTGGGTGGACCCAGTGTCAATCAAGATTCTTACTGTGGTCTTCTTGACTACTCCGTTCACCCGCAATGTCTTTGGTGCCGCCGTCCCCGAATAGGCGTGGAGGGAGATTTTGGCCATCGTGTCCTCCGCGTGATGTTGCTCCTCAACTTCTTCTCCTCGATGTCCAGCCACATCTGCACTTTCAGCTGCCATGGGTGGAAGATCGTGGCCTTCTCCTTTGAGTGGTAGCTTGGCAGGGAGCTGCAACGTCATCGCTGGTGATGAAGCTGTCGTGGTCGACTGTCGATTGACCGAGGAGAATGGTAGAAGATCGCTGGAGGCCATATGCGATTTCTTCTTAGTTGCCGACTCACTATGGTTGCAAAGGGAGCTAGTGAAAGGCGGCCCAAGTGTCGAAATTCGCGATTTCGGATCATCTCCTTCACCACTGATGAGGATTCCTGATGAGGGATATCCAGCGACACACCACCAGGTGTGGGGTAGCCAGCACTTCGCGGTTTGTCGACGAGGTCTCCGGTGCATGGGAAGATGTGGAGGTTCCGAGGGCTGCTACAATGGTTGAGGATCTCATTGTAGCCGGTGGCAGTTCGTTGCGGCTGACCATGGGTCGAGGTGTAGAATCTCGATCTTGCCGGATAGCCGAACTCTCCCCTATTTTTGTGATGAGCGGGAAGGCCGTGGAGGATGTTGGGTATGTTGTGGAGGGTTCCCAATGCTGTCTTGTGATTGCCTTGCTTGTTGAAAAAGGTTTCGTCCATGCCCGTATTTCCTGCATCATCTCCATCATTATTTGCTTGTTGATGGCAATCTGTTTGGAAATAGACCCCAACATGGATAGAACGCTAGGTTCTTCCGTATTCCTATTAGATCGAGTGATCGTCATTGGAAGCGCTTGTCCGAGGAACGGTGGCTCTGATACCAGCTTGTTACGATCCTTCCTCGGCTATAGGCTCTGATACCAGATTGATACGAACCCTCTTTTGGTGCTATGACTCTGATTCAAGATTAATACGATCTTGCACGGAACTTTGAGATCAGATCCCGAAATATCCCGCCGTTGGATCGCTGTGAAATTTTGATATGTTGTAGGCCCGGAAAAGAGCTTTCCAACGGATCTAGTTTCAGGCGAATCGGAGATGGGGATCTCGAAATATCGTTCGTTTAGTGGACGAACGTCAGGATACTCTGTTTTTGGATTCCGTGGATGAAGGCACGAAATCCTGGGTAATGGTGGATTGTGGAGGGCCGGTGTTGATGGGGTGGCACCGGTGTAAAAGTGATGGTGGAAGGGTTATGGATGATGGAAAGGTTAGGGATAGCGATGGATAAAATTGGAAGAAGGGGGAGAAGAGGGCCACTCCTAAGGGACTAGGGTGATTGGCCTGTCGAGGGAGATTAGAAGCGGCGTTGCCGGGGAGATTGAGGGAACGAGAGCGAAGAAGATGAAGGAGGCAAGGCAAACTCAATTCTCAATATTCAATCCTAATTTTGGTTGCCCTACACATACTTTTATAGGCTAACCAACAACTCAATCTTATCCTAAAACACAATCTTATCCTAAAACTCAATCTTATCCTAAAACACAATCTTATCCTAAAACTCAATCTTATCCTAAAACTCAATCTTATCCTAAGGTAAATCCAAACTTGAGACGATGTCGGTGAAGTCCGAATCGTATCAATGAGCCTTTATTATTAATTATCTACAGGTGATAGTTTAATTAGCTATAATAATTGTTATAAATTAATTTTAATAAAAGAGGCAGTAGTATGAGAGTACTTCTACTAATTTGCTTATATTGAGAAATTTATCTCTAATTGGGATTGATAATCATATTAAATGTGCTTTAATATCCGATAAAGTAAGTTGATTAAATTGGATTTATTTTATTTACTTTAAATCGACAATAACTCGTGGAATGGTAAATATAATTATAATTGCAGTAATAACTCTTAATAATTCATTAGACCATTGTAATTAATATTTCAGCTCTACTTGATTTAATAAATAGTAGAATTATTAGATGGACCTACCCAAACCTATAATAGTGGTCAATATAATTATTTAATTAATTAGTGGCAGGTGTAATATTTTTATTGTCGAGATAGATTCAGTATTGTGCAAGAATAATCCTATGACATAGTTAGAGTTGGTTAACTTTGAAATGATATTAGACAAGTGAATCCTCTACAGGTTAGGAATAGTGTAGTATCAAAATATCGTTTTACTTTATGGGTTCATTGCATTCATATCATACATGTATAGATATTTATTACTGTTCAACATAATTATATTTATTTTACTATTTCATAGTTATTCGTAGATTATCGGTGCATCTCTAAGTATAATAACTTTGATGTGTATGTTATATGATTTGGTTTTAGTCACTGTATCACTTGCACGTATTATCATGTATTTAAGTGTCATTTCAGTAATACTCATTTACCTGCTACGCCCGAGGTAAGGGGGTATAGTGTATATAGTACGTTATTTGTATTGATAATGCCTAAGGTCATGAGATTAGGATGAGAATATTAGACACGACGTATGTCGGTTTGAGCAAGTATAATACTGACGATTATGTAGACTAGACACTAGATGATATGAAATTATGGTTAAAAAATAGTGTTATAGATAAAGTAGTACCCGATGATGGAGGGTCATAATGTCTATTGAGATATGTTCTCATATTCTCGTTGTATATGATTGTTTATATGTGTGTAATAATTCTGTTTTAAGTAATGATTTTATATTGTGCGATGATATACTAGAGCGATAATGATGGAGATGAAATATGAGCTTACGGTTGGGGTCCTTAATTTAATAGCCACAAACAACTAGTCATATGTAGTATCGCTAAGCACGTACGAGCAACATTATTATTAAATATTTATCCTGCCTCAATGTATGAGATGATGTGCTAGCATATGTTTCGTATCTAATTAATAGCTCTTTGAGCATATATTGATAATTCATGGCTATGTCTCTCTAAGATTGGGATAAATGATTTGATAATTTTAAATAATGCATATCATGTGTTCTTTTATTAATATATGTGAGTTGTAGATATAGATATGATAGACATATTGCATGGGTATGGGCATATTATTATAATCATGTGATATATATATATATATATATATAAGAGACGGAGAAGAAGAGAAGGGACGACTGACCTTTATCACTGGTAGTATTTTCATCTTCGGTGAGATCTCTGGCATGGTCTTCTCCATCTCTAATTAGTTTTCTATTAAGAGGAAAGACGTAGAGAAGATGTGGAACAAAATAGATGAAAAAAAGGAGAGGTTTAGAAAACTTCTGAACTTTTGAATGGATTTTTTTTTGCTCTAGAATTACCGTAGCTTAATACTGTGGTATTATTTTATTGCAAAATGTCCTGCCAAATACTTCTATAGTATATTTACGATGTAGTTTAAAATACTATCAAATTATCTAAATACTATGGTATTTTTTAGTATCCAACTAGGCCGATGGAAGAGCCAGAAAATTGGGATAGGTCGGTTTTGCGGACCCGACGTACAAAGTATTCGTACAAGTTCCCAAACCCTCTCTGTGGCCTGTTTCTTGATGCATGAGTCGTAAGAGCATCTTTAGCTTTCTCTCTGATCTCTCTCTAATAAAAACCACATCGGTCATCCCTGGGTCTCGCGGTCGGAGAAACAAAAGATATCTCGCGAGAAGGGAAGGAGAGATATATTTTAGGGTTTTGTGTGGTGTTTCTTGGATTTTCGTTCATGTCGGCCGAGAAGATCCCCGTGGAGAGCAACAAGGGCGCCTCTAATGGCGATAAGGTCGCCAATAGAGACCTCAAAAATCCTCCTTCCGAGGTTCGTTTCCACATCTTTTCTTTTTTCTTTTCTTTTGGAGGCTTTTCCTTATCTTGTGGGAAACTGTAATTAATTAATCTCCCTTATCTCATGAGTTGCTTTGAATGTAATTGTTCTTCATCCCTATAGAATCTTGCATAAGAACACACTATTTCATATGTTGCAGCAACTTGAGCATTTGAGAAGGCGTCAAAATGCACTAACGGGGGAAGTGGTACGCAACTCTGTGCTGATTTGAATCTTTTGATCTTTCTCCTTTTAAGTTTCAAAGAAATTTCACCACTGAAGCAGATATTAAGGGTTGCTAGTTTAACTGCTGTAGAATTTTGTACAAGAGGATGATATAAGGCTGGAGACTACACGTGCGCGATGTAAGACTTCTCTCTTCTCTTATATATCATATCATACGTAAAGAACTTCATGAAGAAAAAGCACCTCGACTTATTATTTTTATATGGTTTTGAAGCTCAGGAAATCATTTCTTTTTCTGATTGCAGTATTAAATGTTCTTAAAAGGCATGAAGATTTGAAGGAGCGGCTTTCAAGGTAATCTGTTTGTGAGATGTGGGAAGTTGATTGCATTACGTGAGGAACTTCTGCATTGCAAATTTATATTTGATTAGTTTTTCTCTGGGTGGTAATTTTTTCTTGCATTTTTTTTTTACTAAAAAGAAGCACAACTTGAGATTTGTAACTTTTCCTAATAGTAACTTAAATATTCTGGCTGTTTTTGTTACTGGAAGATGGCAGCAGGCAATGAGTGAGAATCTTTCATCCTGGATTACATCTCAACATTTGTCAAATACCTTTTCACCATTTAGTTCTCTCTGCCTTCTATAGTCCTGTGGCATGGTTTTTATTGTTTTGTGAGTGAAACAGAATGTAAATTCATGGTTTAACTTTTGAACTCTCGTCTGATGTTGAAGCAATGAGACACATTGCTTAATAGTGTAGGTTTCTTGTGGTGTATAGTTGTGCAAATTAGGGCATCACCACTATAAACATTTGAGAGAATGAATATTTTTGTACTATGCATTTTCAACCATGAGGATTACTTGTGTTCACGTGGTTTATTGGCGTATTAAGTTGATCAGTGATATTTTAAGAGCTTGTGTAGAATCAAGACACTAACCATGCATCTGGGAGCCACTGAATTACATGAGCCCTACTGATTGCCATGTATTGGCATAATGCTTTTTGTGATATTGTGCTCAAATACTTGACTTCCATTTGTCATTACATTTAGTGCTTGGATTCTTCAGTCACATCAATTTGGTTCTTACTTCTTAGCCTTCCGTATTGTTTAAGTTTCTTTCTTGGCTTTTGGCTAAAACTCTTTTCTATGTAACCTGATATCTGTTTCTTGGCACTTTCTTCTAGCATATCTATGTCACTACAGTGTGGTCTAAATCCATAATAAACTACATATCTTGCAATATATTAGAAATCATGAAGAGTGATGCAACTTGTAGTTGTTAGTTCAATAGTTATTCTCCTAATGCCTAAGTACCTAACATTCATGTTATCCATTCTATTTCACATCTATGTCTAGAGCATATTTGGAGAACTGAGTTAAGAGCGTGTATTGCTGAAGCATGTAGGTGTTGGATACTAGTCTATAGAATTGCAATCTTTAAATTCTATTGTTTCGAAACACTTCAACATGATTGGGCTGGGTTACCTTCTGTTCGGACCTTGTCTTTTGACCAGGATTCTTATTGCAGTGCTAATACTTGCTCAAGCCCCAAATTTTTACAGCTGCTCCGACGTTTAACAATGTGCAGTATTTTATGGGTTTGGGGAAGCATATGCACTTACCAATTTAAGCACCAGACATCGGGTTTTCACTTCTTTCATGGCTGACTGGCCATATTAATATACAACGTTAACTATTAGCCTAAAACTGGGGAAGACAAAAGTAAACAATGGACATTTTATGCAAGTGATTACAATGAGAGTCCAAATGGTTGCACTTCAACTCACTTTCCAATCTCAACAACCTTGAAACTTCATCTATGAGATTTTGTTACGTTCTTGGATTAAAGAGGGATTAGGTTGGGTATTTGGATTAAAAGTAGCTCTTGATGATGGTGGAAGGAGGTGAAGGTGGGGTGAACGTAGAGATGGAGATGCGTGCGAGTTAGAGGAGAGATAGAATGAGGAGAGAGGAGGAGTTGTTGAAGTAGGGCAGCGACGAACGAGGGAAAGGAGTCTAGCCGGTGTCAGCTAGGGTCGATGGGAAGGTTAGGGCACGAGAGAGGAAGTTAGGGAAAAAGAAGATTCATTCCAAAACTAATCTAACTTGAGTGCACTCCATAGTACTTAGAAGCTACCTGATTGACCTAAACAACCAAAGAAAATTCCTAAAAACAAAGCATCCTCGCCGCGGTATGTACGAACGCACAAAACACGTTCTCTGTATTCATGAACGCGTGCAGACGTTCGAGCAGTGCATTTGAATAGGCCCGTGACCGTTTGAATGCGCAAAACTCATTCTCTGTATGTGTGAACGCGTGTAGATGTTTGAATGCGAGTCCCTGGCGTTCGAAGGCACCCTAACAACAAGCTTTATTCTTAAAACAAAATTTTTTTCCTTTCGATACAACTTGGCCCAGCCCTAGTTGTATTAGATTTCCACTTTTCCGTGCAGTAATAATTCAATAATTATGTTGAAAACTAGGGATCTTTGGTTGCTAATCAGTGATAATTCTCAGTGGAGCTCTGAGAAACTATGTATTGTACCTAATGTTCTAACATGTCTACATCTGCTTTCTAAATTTTGAGACCTTTTCCTTGGTGAATTTACTTTGCTTAATGCCTCTATGGGTTCTTTTGAATACAACACACATATAGTTTCACAGAACTTGTTAGCATCTCATCCTCTTGATCTCCTTTCGTTCTCAGTTTTATTTCAATTTGAATTAATATATAGGTTAATTGTATTTTAGACTTAGCTCAATTGTACAAAACCTCTCTATAAGCACTTAGCCTCTTTATGGCTTGCACTAAGGTGCAATTATTACTTTTTCCATCATAATTGATCAAATCATAAGTTAAATTTGAAGATACTTATTAAAGACAGTTATATAGGATTGAATAAGTATTTTCATCGCATCTAAAATAATATTGTAAATGACAAAAATATAACAAAAACATACATCTTTTCAATATATTTGTTATAGCTCTGTTATTTGAAATTCGAGTGATATTATTTTTAGATGTGATGGAAAACTTATTTAATCTTTTACACCTTTACCTTCTAATGAGGATATTCAAATTCGACCTGTGGTTTAGTCAATTATGATGAAAAAAAGATAATGATTGCATGTTAATCCATATTACATAGGAGTTAAAAGTACTTATGTTAAAAGTGCATAAATATTTTGTGCAATTGAGCCAAACCACAAAGGGGTAAAGTGTATTTTTTTGAAATATTTATTATCTTCTTGAATTTGAGATGCATACTCTGTTGTTTAGGAAGGACTAGGTTCTTGAATGATGGTCTCTGTTCTCTTTTGTCTTTTCTTTTATATCAGTTATTCAGCCTTCCTTCTATCACAGGGATTCGGACAAGTTGGTTTTTGAGCGTTTGCAGAAAGAGTTTGATGCTGCCCGAGCTGCTCAAACTGAAGGTACTTTTTCTATTATTGTTCCTATGGTATCTTATAACATTTATTCTTATGAATTTGTGGAGCTACGACAAAATTATAGTTAATAATATGCATATGGTCATCATGGCTACTATTTATCTTTTTTTTTCTTTTGATCTTTTTAGTTCTTTCATTGAGACCTCAGTCAAACATGTAACTTTTGAAGTCAGTTGCGCCGATATTTTTAAATGTCAGATAACCTGTATTAACTGTCATGTTGTCTTGTATTTTACAATTTTCCAACTTTTACAAATATAGCCATAAGAGTTCCTATCGTTACTAGATGCACTTTACATACACCTGATTTGTTCGTGCAAATTAAGGTGTAATCGTTCCTAGTTTTCACTGATTGTTAACATGGATAATTGTCTTTTAGAAGAATTTTCTTTATAAACTATGTATAATAAAGTTGTGTTATTTTCATTTTTCAGAGAGATCTTTGGATGGCGAACAGTGGAATGATGGGTTATTAGCCACTATACGTGAGAAGGTACTAATCTTTTCAATACTCTGTTTGTTCTACTATATTTCTTCATAAACCATAACTAACATCAAGTATAATATTCCAAATGTTTATTTGAGTTGCTAATGAGTCAGTTTGATTTCATAGACCAGGTTCACATGGAAGCTGATAGAAAGGCAATGTCAAGCCAAACAAACATTCCATTGGATCCTCACTTTCATGCAAAAGTTACTTACAGGATTCAAAACAAGGTGATATGGATTTTCATTGAGGCATTTTGTTTTGATTGAGAACCATCAGTTCCTGATAGTAAGGCATGTGGTTGCATACTTCTACATATGATTAGGAGAAGATGGATAGGTGGACAATAGCAATGCAGATTTTTGTTTAGAGGAATATGTACCATTGTTCTTAGTTGACCCTGGACCTTGTTTACCTCTTTAACAGGTCATATGTTGTCTAGAAGGTGCAAGGATTGGCATTCAGTATGAGACATCATTTGCTGGTAATTATGCTATCATTATTCTTAGTTATTTATTTTAGAAAGTCCTATTCACTCCCAGGAGTTTTGTCTCACTTGGTTTGCTTGATGATGCAATACATCATGCAAATTGGGGTAAACATGGAAAATCATTGCATCAGGAAAAGAAACAATTTCTGTCAAATGCACTTTGAAAGCTGAAATTATCATGCTTCCATGCTGGTAGTTTGCATTTTGCAATTTGACTTTTCTATGAACATGTTATTGTAGGACAATATTCCTATCTACCATTTGTAAATCATTGGTATTGTTGCTGTATTATTGTTGTTGTTGCTGCTGCTATTTAGTATTTATGAATACAAATTTAATGAAGGGTAAATATCTGCTTTATGCATCTGATTCTTGCGGTGGACTTGCTGCAAAATTTTTCTGGTTCGAGGAGTAATTTTACTATTTGATTTCAGGCATCATGGAAAGAAAACCTTTTTAACTAAGAATGTCCATTCTGATGGCTGAGTAAATTTGTTGAATTTACCCTTTGCAGTATAGGGATCAAGAAACATAAACTAGCCAGTCCACATATACCTATTTGAGACCAAGTATCCAATTTAAGGAAATAGTTATCGTGGCTATGGCTCAAATGACTTATGTAAATATGGAGGTATCACCTGTGCAACTTACTTTTTTAAGTTACTAGCTATTAATTCCCCTTCTGTTGGGTATCTTTGGCAATGCAATAGGAAGGTACAACGTGATGGGCAAACTAATGCACCTTTACTAGGGACAATGTGCTGTACCTGAAATTCTCATCGTCCTAAAGATAATTGCTTGATATCTTCTTGGATTTTGTCAGTTTATTGTTGGAAAATTTATTTACCTGCTAATCTTACTGAAAGTTGACTATGACATGTATAATATTTTGTAGTAGTCCTGCAATTTTAATTAGGTACTCAATGGTTAAACTTAATTATCTTTTCTGTACATATTTTTTAATCACGGACTGCATAAAGACCCTCATACAGATGCACCTATGAAACTGTTCTTAGAACTTTGATGTAGGAGAAGAATATGCCCAGGATCAACCAAATTGTGTTACTAGGTGAACAAGATAAACTGGTAAACAAGTAGAGTACTATCTTCTAGCATCCAGTCTAGTAGGATGTTTTACCGCATCATTTTAAGTGAGCAGAACATAATTTAATATTGTGCCAATTTTCGGTTTTGTAGGTTCTTCATAAATTTCCACCCATAAATTATTAGAAAATGTGCACAGTTGTGGACTTCTATGTATAGGATTTCCAATATGATTACGAAATAAAAGTAGGCAGATGCAACAATGGCCATGCCGATATAGTACCGGCACGTGGATGAGGGGTGCCGCATGACCTCTCTTCTCACCCCCTATGAATTGCTGCGAAGCGGCTCCTAGAGGCAATTAACAGTGGAGACCTTCACTGCGAAGCCGTCGCTGTCACTCTTGCCATCCCCCATGCCTCGCCCCTAGCCGTGAGGAAGAAGTCAAGAGGAATAAGATGACCAAAACAGGTCGAATAAAAACTTAAGTTAACCGTTTAAACTGTTAACAAGTTTTTATTTGATCTGTTAATCGATAACTTAAGTTAGATCCGCTAACTTAATATTTTTCCACCCGTTCTAGGTCATCTTCTTCCTCTCGACTTCTTCCTTGTGGCTAGGGCATGGTGAAGACAGTGGAGTGCGAAGGTGAGGCATCGAGGGTGGCGGAGACGACGAGGGTGGCATGACAAGTCTGCCTCTCCTCTCTCCTTTTTTTATCTCCCTCTGGGCCAGTCGTCGAGCCTCTTTTCTCGTGCTGGCCATGCCATAGGCATGACCATCTTTGGGCGGATGTATGTCTTGGCTTGGTTGAGGGAAATCTTCTCATTGATTATCTACTTATCTTCGTTTGGTTGGTGCAATCGTTGGATGGCATGATACTATAGTTAATATGTGATGCCTGCCACCCTTACGAGCTAAATTATACTAAGGATAAAACGTTTGAGGGAATTACAGGTGACCAGATAGTTCTCAATACCTTAGAAAAAAGCTCATTGACCTTTTGATAAGTGGCCTTTATAATTTTAGAGTTATACATTTAGAAGTATATAGCAAATGCATCTTTCAAATCTCAAATGTCAAAAACTAATTCTTATATCCTGCATGATTATCTGGTGACTATGCTGTTGTCCTATTTCTGACCTACAATTATTAATATGTACTATTTTGCAGGTGAACCTTGTGAAATTTACCATTGTGTACTTGAAAGCAAATCATTTCTTGAAAAGATGACTGTAATTGAACATACTGTTCCTTTCTTTCTCCCAATACGGGAAGCAGAAAGTGACCTCCTATCATCTAATGCAATTGTAAGTTTGGTTCTAACATATATCTGTATTTCCTTTCTTCATAATAATCTCTTCCTGCTAACGTAGGTTCTTTAATCTTCAGAAGTTCATTGATTATGTTGGAGAAATACTGCAGTCTTATGTGGACAGGAGAGAGCAGGTAAGTTATTGGTCGACTCTTGTTATATTTTGCTGGAACATGTCAGCTTTCTGCATTGCTGTTTTCTTCTGGCCTCTCCCGCTTCTTTTAGGACAATGTAGGTTGGAAACTGCTTTCGATTTCTTACATTGCATAATTAACTTGTAAGTATGATCATAGCTAGTCTGCTGTCAGGTCTGTGAAGAACAATTCTTGATTATTAAAGTTATCCTGCTGTATTTAGATTAGATATTGACAAATATGGCACTTGACACATATGCAAGATTTGAATACTAATTGAGGTTATTGCATCTTGTGCCTTTTACCCCCTTTTTAAGAGGTTGTCAGCCATTGTTACTATGTGTGATACAATTATTCATGTCTTCAATATGAAAATAATCTTTTGCCTAATATTTGCACATGACATTTTGGCATAATGTCTATATGACTAGTAAAAAGATTTGCTGTCAGGATTGTAAAGAATGGTACCAAATATCAAAGTTTTCCAGCTGTACCTAATATATATATATATATATATATATATCTGATAATCATGGTTCTTAAGTGTAGCGATTTGAACACTAAGGAATGTGAATATGTTGTAAGGTTCTTCTGATGCTTGATAACAAGTTTCATGAGGTTGTTCTGTTGGCTTTGTAAACTGTGAGAAATAGCTTTTGAATCAGTCTATTTGATAAATGGTAATAATAATAATTTTTTGGAATAAGTACTGCAAAAACCAGCTCATTAATCTTTTATTAAAGCGCCTGAAAGCTTGTTAGGATGAAGTACAAAAATTATTTACAGTAGTTAGGGAATATTTTGGGCTGGATAAAACCAGAGTAAAAGGCCAATTCCAGGCTTATTTCACATTTTCACTGCTGTCCTGGAATTCCTTGAGTATAACAGATCTCAACAACTTAAGATTGACCAAACAACACATGTTTATATAGGTTCAGTGAGTCCAAATATTATCCAGGGTGGATATGATATGTAGGTTTGAGTCTAAATTAAACTCAACTTTTGAATATTTAAGAGCCTTGCTTTGATTGTGTTGTTGTTAAGGTATCATTAACCGTAGATTATATACTCTTTAAATTAGTCCGTAACTGGAGTATTTGTTATATTTACCTAAAGCGCATGTTTTGTTTTCGAGAAGTGAGGATAATGTAGTGATCATGAGAACTGAAAGTTTCTAGGTAACATCCTAATAAAAAATTATCACTTTCTAATATTTTGTCAAGGGACTCAAGAAAGAGTGAGATGGGCACTTTGAGTTTTACTTTTTATTATTCGGTTAAAGGAATTGAAAAGTAGAAGTTCAAACTTCAAAGACAATAAATGAAATTTTCACATCTATTCCCCTCCAAAGTTCCTTATTCTTATCATCTTATGTATACCATTTTAAATTTTATATTTGTGTGCACATTCTTTAAAGCCATAGCTTTTGCACGGATACCCTTCAAGTTACTTTTTGACAATTATAAGTTAAAATCTTTAGTACTTAAAGTAAAAAAGACATAAATACCATTAACTACAAGGAATATGAAAAATAAGAATAAAGGTATTTTTGTCTTTTTACTTGAAAGATATCCATGCAAAAACCAAGGGTTTTAAAGGAGATACATGTAAATATTAATTTTTAAGGAGTATACATATAAATAAGAGATTTTAGATGGGTATGCATGTAGACAAAGAACTCAAAATAAAATAATATGGGTTGATATCTATGAAGCACAGAAACAACACGATACAGACACGATGACGAATCTTGAAAAACTAGGATACAAATGCATCTAATGTACGACAATAAATAAATTATATATATGTAAAAATTATAAATTGCCAACCTATAATAGAAATATGAAAATGCATACTCTATTCATATGAAAACTAATAGGTGCACAAAACTGTAAAAATATCATAACATCACAAAATATATAAAAGTATATAACAACTAATAAAGAGTTCCACAGTTCCATTATAAAGTGATAAAAGAGATTAATAGGTAACAATACATAACCATCACAAAATAAAAATCATCTTTTATTTTTCAGCCGGTGTCTCCTCGTTCTGATTTTCATCATATGTAAACACTATAGTCTCTAAATCTGGCTCATGAAGAGAGAGATTGGTCATTTCTAATATTCCTACACCATCAAAATTGATGTTTAAAAAAACATCCTTGGCAAGGCAGCTGTTATGGCGGAGCAGCGTACTGGTCACCTGCGAAATAGCTTTGTAATCTACTAAAGGCGGGCAGGCCACATTGGTGCTTGGGGTGGGCCGCTTTGGCGCTTGGCGGCTCAAGCGGCCCGTTATGGCTTTAAAACGGGTGGGGTTGGGCTAATGGATGCGGATGCGGGTATGAAACTTTTAAAAAAAATCCCAAGCTTTTCTCTCACTCCATCTCCTCTCACTTGATCTGCCCTAATCCCTTTCCGGACCAGTCATTGCTCTTCCTCTCTCTTGATCCTCCTCTCTCGAGCCGTGGTAGCTAGCGACGACAACGACCAATAGGTAAGCTTTTCTTCTCTATTTTCTTTATCTTCTTCTCTTCCCTTCCACTCTTGGCGCTAGCAAGTGACGACAACCTCTTCTTCCATTTCTTCTTCTCTTCTTCCCTTTCTCTTTCTTCCCTGCTCAGCTGCTCTCTCTAGTCTCTATAGTAGTATTTTCAATTTTGTGTGTTTTCTACTACAGTAATATAGGTAATTAGTTTGCTAATTATTTATTATTTTATTAATGTTAATCTTTTATCCAATAAGAGCTAGAGAAGAAAAAGATCACTGTTGTGACTGTCCTGAAAATTAGTTTATTAATGCTAATTAGTTCGTTAATTGTTTATTAATGTTAGTTTGTTATTTATTAATGCTAAATTTCTTTCACTGTCCTTAAAATTTTGTTAATTAGTTTGCTAATTAATGCTAATTTATTATGCACTTATGCTAGAAGTCAGAGGAATTAATTGCTAATTAGATTGTGAAGAAGATTAGAACTTAGAAGAGGGCATTTATTTTATGGTTGTGAACATAAAATATTGATCTTGTTATTTGTTATGGTTGTGAACTTAATGATTTTGATCATGTTATTTGTTATGGTTGTGATAATTTTGAATTTTTAATCATGTTATTTGTTATAGTTTTGAATTTGTTATTATGATTATGATAATATTGATCATGTTATTTGTTTTGGTGTGAACTTGTTATTATCGTTGTGACTTGTGAATTGTGATCATGTTAGTAATTAGTATATTGGTGCAATGTACTATTAAATTTTTGTATATTACCAATGTTTTAAAAGACTAAAGCAGGAGTCTAGGCGGGCTCCCAGAGTTAAGGCAGCCATACATATACAAAGTATTCTATTTATCCATAGAAAACTATATTTATGTATCCTAGAATAAAAATTTATTTAGTGCTAGTAATGTATCAAACAGATTATTTCAAAAATCTAATGATAATGTCTATAACACCCATATAAACTAAGATAAAGAATCAAACACCACAAAATCATAACATCCATATTTATAAAAATATAAAAAAGTAAAAGACAGAATAATTATCACTCTAAGCCTGAAGCTTCAGCTTGATCAATATGAAGCTCTTCATTTGATCTTATCTTGTCATAAGAACCATTATCATTTAATTCTAGATTCACTTCAACTTTCTCATCTGTGTCATCCTCAGAGTTTAAATGTGCTTCATCAATATCATCCAACCTTCTATAACTAGAAGGCACTTGATGTTGCAAATCTAAGAACTTCTTGAAGCTATTACTTCTATTGCACCGGAGGCATCTTCAATGATTCTCCATGTTAACCTAGAGCAGAGGAATAGTTCCTCTTCATTTATTTTTAAATCAGATAGCGATGCAGCAATTTTCTCTGTATTCTTTAATGCTATAGGATCTTTCTTCGAACCTTCCAAATTCTTGTTTTGGCGTTGAATTGGCATTGTGTTCTCGCTTTGGCATTGATTGGCGGCGGCATACCACAGCACGAACGCCGCTACCCGCCGCAATGATGCCGGAATAAAAAGATGAGAGGGAGAAGAGGGTGTTTTGGGGGGGGGGGGGGGGGGGGGGGGGGGGTGGTAGTGACTTAATAGCATACCTTTCTAGTTGTGTCGTTATGGTTCTATTGCCGCCTTGCTCAAGTTGGGAGAGAGCTCTCTCTTGGTGGTGATTGAAATCATATTGCTGTGGTTAGGTGGGTAAAAGGGAAACACGTGTTGAACTTGGACTAGTATATTACTTTAAAGAATTTGGATCTTTTAAAACCAGATCCATAAGTCATATGACTTATGACTTATAACCAAAACCCAAACTACAGTGATGCGTTTTGACCGATTAAATGCTAATTGCTGTCTTATTCAATCTCGTTTTAAACATGTGTTTCTCTCCAACACGAATTGCCCATTCACCTAGGCACCCTGTCTCATGAGTTTTTTAAAACATTGTATATTACATTTGATTATTTTTAATTTTTTATATATTAAATATTGTATATTACGTATTAAATATGATACATTGATCGAAATTATCAAAGGCATCTCTCTTATGTCCCACATCTTGATTTTTTCCCCTTCCAAATATTATGGAGACTTTCTTGATAAAATCCGAAGATTAATATGTATACTAAATCTTCAACTCATTTTGGAGTTATCTTATTTCTTTTCATTAATTGAATGAATGAATACGTGCTTCAATTTCTCTCATAGCACAAAGATAAGAAAGGTTGTCCAAATAATTGAAGTGCTAAACTTTAAAGGATAGGTACACAGGCACCATGAGAATCCCATACCTTTGGATTGAAAGAATTTCTGTTTTCAATGAATTCATAATCAAAAAATCCTTTAACAAAGTATACTATCAAACTAGAGTTGAGAATTGCCACTCTTCTTCGGAGATAAATGGATTAGGCCTAACACATGTATACTATCAAACTAGAGTTGGGAAGTGCCACTCTTCTTTGGAGAGAAATGGATTAGGCCAAAAATAGAAAATTTTGATAATTTAGAGGAAGTAACTTTCCAATTTATTTCTTACAATTAAATAATAAAAAAATGAGTTGGTTCCTACAATTAACCACTTCACTTCATCTCCCAGCAACGAAAACTTACAAAGAGAATAGGAAATTTGAACAGGTTATAATAGCGCATAATCCATCATGGTGGCCGCGATGATCCATGGTGGCCGCCACGAGCTAATTTACCAGTTTCCAATGCCACAAAATAGCGTTGCGGGGGGGAGTTATAGGTAGCCTACCACTTTTTAGAACAATGGGCCTTACTATTCAGGGAAGAACATGGGAAAGGAAGAAGCAGCCTCAGCCTTTTCTTGTTAAAAATAGACAACATACCATTGTTAGGAGGTGACATCCACTTCCTTTTTATTATTTTCAGGGAAAGTGAACTCAAGAAACTTGCAGTTTTAGTTTGAATAGGTCAACATAGATGTACCATGAAAACCTATTCATCTAGTAATTAATTGACCTTGGACATCTTAATCACGCATATATCAGGCTCACAAACAAAAGTTACGAAAATACATTGAAATAACTCAAAGGGACTATAAAAAGACAAAAATAAACACAATCTTTAGTTCCTTACTAGGCTTGACTCAAACGTGATTGTACAGAGGTTTTTAGCTCCTGGATCACAGTGTTGTTGCATCTTTTTGCATCATCTTAGATCTTTTCTGGAGATCCTAATAACATAGCTTTGTCTGGATGGCATTCTCTTGCGAGCTTGCTTTCAGTCATTCCACAGCATTCCACTATCAAATACTTAGGGAAAGGTAATTCTAATACCATTCTGAAAGCTTATGAGGACATAATGAATTTCATATCTGATTATTTCTCATTCGGTTCTTGTTATGAGGTATCCCAATTAATGATGTTCTCCTATGATGGTTTCCTTTTTCTGTTGTTTGGATAATTATGAAAAGCAGTCCTATTAGTTTGCATGGAAAATTTTCTGTACCATCTTGTAAACAATTCACTCATTTATATCTTTTTCTTTTGTTTCTGGGTATTAGGTCCGCCTTATCAAGGAGCTCTATGGTAATCAAATTGGAGAGCTATTTCATAGTCTTCCATACAATTTGATTGAATTTGTATTGGAAGATTTTGACTGGTAGGTGCAGCTTTCAGTGCTTTTATAACTAGTATTTGACTGAAAAGAGGCATGCTATGTAATTACTGCTATTCTACAAGTCTACATTTACTGTCTTTGATGTTAACATTTACCTTAATCTTACATATCATTATTATTTGCATATTCAAATGGGGATTGTTTTGGAGTGACATACTTTGATTATTCTGCATCTTAAACTTTTCCCATGACTACAGAGCTCTGGTTTCTTATGTGCAATGCATATACTCTAAGACAGTTGCTTGATAGTAGGCATCTTTCTTTTAATTTTCTTTAAAGGTCATAATTGCATATGATGTTTTTGGCGGCCTGGCATAAACCACATCCATATTGGGCCTAGGCAGAGTTAAGCCATATAATGTGGACATAATCTTGACAGTTATTGCCGCAGATGTTAGGTTGATATGGGCTACTTGAGCAAATCTCAGACCAGCTATTTTAAGCACTTGGAAATCAATCTATATTTCGCTGATATCTGACTTATTTTTTGTTTTCTTGTAGTTATAGTTTGGATATATATTTCAAATGTACTTCAATATACTTATTTGTAGCTTGCATGTACTTCTGTATATGCAACCTCATACTGCATATGCACTACTAACAAAAATAAAAAATGAAAAAAATGAAAAAAAATGAAAAAAGCTGCTAAGTTCCTCCTTATCAAGAAGACACTGTTCCTTGATTGGATGCGATCAAGTACATCAAAGAACAAAAAAGAGTATTAAAGAAACTTTTTTCTTGAAAAATAGGGACCTTTATGGCGTATAATACATATTATATGAATCATGATCAAGTTATGAGGATATGAATTTTTGTGGCGATGCTTATTCATTATTACTTCCCAAATACACATTTTTTACTATCAGCGATACTCCTATGTTACTGTTTCAGGTTCCATGACAGAGTATATCCGTCAGTCCTTTGTCCCATATACCATAAGGGTGTGCCGCCATTCTTAAGCAGCCACCTATGTTCTGTAGAAATGGCTTTGCTATTTTAGAAGACAACTTGTCATTTTCTCGTACTTCAGTTTTGTTAGATATCTTGAATGTGAGATGAAAGCATTCCATGCTGAATTATATTGTGCTTACTTTTCATCGTCTTGCTCTGTTTTACTATGAACAGTTTTATACTCAGTAAAATGATTTTCTAGGCTTTATTGAATTTGATTTTTCTCTTTCCTTCTGCTGCAGCAAGGTGACTGTCAGTCTCAGATATGCTGATCTTGTTTCAACTCTTCCAAGTCGAATCAGGGTTTTGGCATGGCCCATTCACCCCTCGAAGAAAATTTTAGTGGAGGCCAAAGGAAGCGAAACAGCAGTAGCTCAGTCTATTCCATCTCGTCTTCCATATGCAGAGGATGCACTGAGAACAATGAGTTTGCCAGAAGGTTTGATTTCAAGATTAATTTCTTTTATGCAAGAAAGTAGATTGCCTTGTGTTATTGACCTTCTCAATTTCTCTGCTTTTCTCTTTTTATTTTTTTTTTAAATTTTTTATTTTTAAATCTTTTCAGCATATGCGGAGATTGTGTTGAACCTGCCCCATGTGCTGCAACAAGTGTTCCCTCGTCTGGGAAGTGCTTCGAGAACATCATCCTAATTTTATTGCAACAAATATTCCAACTATATGCATCATCTCTCCTATAAGATGGAGGTGTTCTTTTTACTGGCTAATTGTTACTAGTGTTATGTGTGTTCTATGTAAGACTTTTTTGATTCGATAGGGAACTTATTTTTGAAATGACTTGTCAAAATATACGGGTGTTGATCAGTCCACCCCCATGGTACTCAAGGACAAGTCTAATTGCTGTTTTACCGATTAATATCTTACCCTTGGTTGCTAATTCAAACTTTTAGCTTAGTGGGACACTTGGTAACTTGTTGACAGAGCCTGAATTGGTTCTTTGGGCTTTTCCCATGAACAATTTCCAGTTTTTATGAGAGTAACCGCAATGCTATGTAAGTCTTATAGTTTATACCTCGAAAATTCTTGTATTGCTTTTAGGATTTAATTCATAATTTTACAAACTATATCTTTTTATTCAAGGAACCATAAAACTTACTGCTAAGATGAATAGTTTCTCGCATAGTATACCTTTTCAATCTATACACTAATCAACCTTAGATATTTATTTCTTTTTGATTCTGTGAGAATAAATGTCTGGCACGGATAAAAGTGAACGTGTACAATACATTTCTAACAATCGGAGCACTTTACGATTATCTATTTCAAAGAGAGAAATTAAAGGGCAAACAGGTTCAAAGTTGATAATTTTGTACAAACCTGTGCTCAGTCTTAAAAGAGTTGGAACTTGACCAGTGAATAGGGATGAGCAGAGCTGAGCCACTCACTTGTATTAATCAGTACCTTAAAATAGGATATTTCTCGTTTTTATATGTGTGTGTGCAAAGATGTTTGCGAACATATTTTACCCCTATAATCTTTATAGTTAGGCTAAATTCAAGAAGTATCTTCCTAAACTCTTCCATTTATGCCACTCAGGCTATTTATATTTCTAACCTATATGCATGATCATTAGGTTTTTCCGTCCAAAACTAAAGATATTTTTCTATCAAAACCGTAAAAACTTTCAACCACTTTGCACTTTATATTACCTCATTTTATAAATGTTCTAAATGTAGTAGTGAGAAAGATTGAGATAGAAGACAAGTATAAGAAAAAAATATTTTAAAAGTAATTTTCTGATTAGTAGTAGAATAAAAAGGGTGTGTTGGTCTTTTTATATCGAAATTATAGTTTGTCCGGTAATTTCATATATGTT
Organism: Typha angustifolia; assembly: GCF_048772165.1. Lineage (NCBI taxonomy): Eukaryota > Viridiplantae > Streptophyta > Magnoliopsida > Poales > Typhaceae > Typha > Typha angustifolia. The sequence continues at coordinate 6,627,638 of NC_133251.1, forward strand.
AGATATATAAAGCGGTTAAATAATATAAAACTAGAATTCAGGAAGATATTTTAAATTTTGGCCAAATCATTGGTAAAGCATCTCATCACTTTCGGATTGGTTGATAGCTCTTTCTTTCGATTGTGAACCCAAAGTCCTTTCTTCCATTTTCATTATCATGTGGTCTCTTTGGAAAGAATGAAATGAAGAGTTATTTAACAAATCTGCTACACCTGTGGAGCTTCTAATCAGATCCATTTTGTGCAGTATTTTCTTCCTGTTAGATCTATCTCTTTGTTTGGATCTGACACTTCTCACAGTTCTTGAAAATGACTGGCACGATAAGGTTAACTTCTCTTCTCTTGGCTGGGTGGATACAAGTTGGCAACAAAGGGTAAATACTAGCCTTGGTATTGTTAGTAATTTCATGTTTTTGACATGAATTTTTATTAACTTTGAGCTAAGTTTTAAGTTGGGCCCACACATTATTAATGATGGTTTAATGGTGGAATTAATTTAGCTCAAAGTGTACTTTATTGTCAAATATTCACTTAGTCAAATCCATGAAGAGAAGTGAATGAAAATTGGCTCTAAAGTGGGTATCATGGCAATAGAAAATAAAGAAAATGAAGTTTAGTACCATATTGGATATTTGAGAAATGTTAGTATGGTATATAAGTAACAAACTTCTTATGGGCTTTGGGCTCTAAAAGGGGTACCTATTTTGTGGGTAAAGGTTACTATGCAACTTAACTCACACACACGCGCGTCGCCCGGCCCGGCTGAGCCGGGTTCGGTTCGCACGTACGGGTCAAGTCCAATTTTAATTTTTTGTCTGATACGGGTTCAAATCTGGTTTGGTTCGGGGTCGAAGTGGTGTGTCCCTTCGATAAACAGTTAATCAATTCAGTTAGTTAGTTGAACTCGACCCAAATGGTGCATCCCTTCACAGTGTAACTATAAATTAGTTTCTGACCCGAATTGGTGCATCCATTCGGTGATTTTGCATCTTTTCGTCAAGCCTGTTTACCTCTATAAATAGGCTGTTAGTCTGCAAAATTAAATATAACATTAGAGAAGAAAACTTGGTTCATTCCTTCTAGAGTCGAGTCTGCATCCGAAAGAGAGTACAGCACAGTTCAGGTTCAATCAAGGCATTAGAAAGCTGCTTCCTTTCTTGTGCAAGACAGTCGTTGTATCCTGGGAGACCGACGTCCACTGTTCCAGAAGCAATCGGTGGAGGGCGAATTGGTCTTAAGGAGATAGTGTCCAACACTAGACTCGACTATTCAGAATTTTATATTCTGTAATCTGTAAGTTATTTATATTATTTTGATCGAATTTATTGTGACTCTTTGGAATCAGATTGTTACCGCCAACAGGTATTTACCTTCAATTTAGAACCTCGCTTACCTTGGCACGACTACTTATTTGTCAGCTTATGCATTTGCCTTAGAGGGGGAGGCTCAGGCCCTCCTAGCTGGTCTCCGCCTCATCCATGAACATGTACAAAACGGGTGCGTTCTATTATTCTAGGATTGCAAAACAGTAGTGGATGCTTTCAACTCTACTCCACTGGATGATATACCATAAATTATTTGGCCTTGGATTAGAGAGTGCCATAGTCTTCATATAGCACTTCCTTCTATTACTGTCTTGTATACTAGCTTGGCGAACAATTTTGTAGCTCATAATCTTGCCTATGTAGCTCTTACTTCGTAGAGATCTATAGTTGAGCTAACTTCGCCTTCAGGTGTCGGATGTACTGATGATTAAATGAATAAAACTGATGACTACGGTCTTTCTCTCTAAAAAAGAGAAGAAGGTAGCATTGACATAAAATTCCCTCGCAAAATTCCCTCACAACTTGTGGTTACAAAATTCTATTCAATCCTTAAAACGTCTTAAACAACATGAATTTTTTAGAGATAATTCCACTTAGACTCCCACTTAAACTTTCACTGTTTTACACATATATTTTCTAAACTTTCTTATTACCCATACACACCCCCCTAAATTAAGAAAAATATCTATATACCTCCTTGAACTAAGAAAAAAAGTAATTATATGGACCTCTAAACCAAATAACTTTTTGGATTAAGGGGTGTATGCAGTAAAATCAAAAAGTTTATGTATAAATGGTGATAATTAAGAGGGTCCAAGTGAAATTATCCCTTTTTTATTAACATAAATTAAACTAGTTGATTACATTCCCCTTGTGCGAAAGGCAAGTATTATTGAAAAGCAAAAGGGTATAAAACTCTTTGAGGCATCTCAAAGATGGACTCAGTGAGACTAAACCCCACTTTATTTGCTTCTCGGAAGATGTGAGAAATAGTAATTCTATTAAAGCATTATAGATGGGTCAAACGATATGAATTTAGTTGGTACTTCTCGCTTATTAAAATGGATGAATTGACTAATTCTATAGCGCAGTAGATCATGTATGTGACAATAATAAAAAGAATTTTTAACCCTTATTCATTTCAAGAATAACTTTTTTATTGTTCTCAAATAGTAAATAATAGTCATATTCTGAATACAAATAGTATTCATCAGGCCTCAATCACTTTATCTCCTGTTTAATCTTCAAAGTGATGGGGATCGCCCACTTTTGGAACAAAGTGTGAGGGCTAACCCTAGTACTTTGCTTAGCCTCTTGGTTTTGCATTCTTGCTTAAAGATTTATTAGCTCTCTATGACGATCTTTGCATGGCCACGGACTGAATCTGCAAGGCTGGACACTCACTTGGTAGGGAAGGGGGCCCTCTTTACTTTAATGGTTGTCTTTCTGATATCTATTCACTTGCAGAATAAGAATTATCTTTTTTTGGATTAAGTCTCATTATACTAGTATAGCAACTAAATAACCACTGAAGCTTATATTGATACTGTAATTCCTATTTCTCTCTCTCCACTACACCAAATTAGTTTAATTTAATAATAATAATAGATTACTATTTTATCCCTTAATTGGACAACACGCAATCACATGTCATTCTTTCACAATTAATTCTCTCTCCTCTTTGAAGCTAGTCATTAGTGATTTGATATAATACCTATTGATAACATAGATACTAAGGATAAATCGATAATTACATTAGTTTTTGGCATAAAATATAATTTTGATGAATAATATTTATATTATAAAATAGAGCTTTTATGATATTAGTTGTTAGAATAAATAGTTCGATTTTAGAATAGAAAGAAGTTATTCTTGAAGTGAATGGAAACCAAAATTATATTTTATATAACACACTAACCCAAATAATAATTTACTCTCAATATCTATCCCATCAATTTGCTTAATATCAAATCAAAGTGTATTTATCATAATTTCATAAAAGATAAATTATTTTTTCCTATCTTTTTTTTTCACTTTATATTATATCAAATATAATTATTACATACTTAGTTTAGAATACCAGTGAACATAAAATAATTATGTATAAAATAAATCTCTCACTTCGTAATAGATTGCTCCTTTGTTTCAACCCAATTTTATATATGAACGATGCCTCGACAAACCCATAAGTATCCCTGGATATAAAACAGATATAATATTTGATTATTGGGAACAATTAATATACTTATAATACAGAGATTAAGCATTGAGTCAAATATTCTATGTGTTTTGTGACAAGATAATAGCTACGAATAGTGATCGACTACTTCAAAAAACAGTACCAAAAAAAAAATCGTAACACGTTAATATATTTATACAAAGGTACGACCATGACACACGAAGGAGTGTTGTTAGTAGTAATATATCATTAGTTCATTACCCTGGTTAATTATTCCCTATAATCAATTCTTAGGAGTGTTGAAACCACACTAACAATTCTCTGCCTCTCTATAACATATTAATTACTACGGAAAATCAATGTCTCAGCTCCATGTTTGAGACCATATCCAACTGTAAGACAAACAATAATATCTAAAACCATGGATCCTCTCTCTCTCTCTCTCTCTCTCTCTAAACCATTTGAATAATACTAAAACTAATGCTAAGTTGTCGTCAGATTCTCCAAGCTCTATATAAAAGAAACTATGTTTCGTCACGGAAACCACATCAAATAAACACATGAAGCAATTCAACCATAAGAATATGTCATGGAATGTCTCCGGGTCTTTCTACTCTCCTTCCCCTTCCCAGGATATCCCCCAAAATTTAAATTCAAAGAGTATATGTAATTCAAAAAAAAAGTCAGAGGGTATATAAAAAAATGATGATATTTAGAAAAAAAAATTCAGAGAGTATATATAAAAAATAGTAATAATTCAGATAGTTCAGATAAAATTGTCCCCATATATTTAACTAGTAATAAAAGCTCTCTTACGTTTCAAATGGTTATGATCAAGCAACAGGAAAGAAAGCATTTAACTAAGGCATATCAATCTTCTCAAGGTGCCTCCCTTTTAAAATGTGCTCCAAAGCTTCCCTTGTAAGCTACTGCAATATATGGACTATATATATATGGAGGAGCACAAGCTTTCTTTATTAATTTAATCTCATATCAACTAAGCCTGTAGAACACCATAGTACGCAACTCTCCGTGCATGAGTTGACTTAATGGCTTAAGTTGGCAGTTCATGGTTTATTTATCCAATTTTGTATAGAGGACGACCCTATAAAACGAATTAGGAGAATTATATTTTACCGTGCAGTAGTTATTATTTTATCATATTTAATTAAATTATAGATCAACTTTGAAAATAATTATTAAAAATCAAGTTGTAGAGAATTAGATTAAATTTTTCGAATACATCTAGAACAATACAAATCAAATTTAGATGATAAAAGATATATAATATTATCATATGTTTGTTATATGAAATATGCTTAGTATTAGTTTAAACGTGTTAGAAAATTTATTCAACTCTTTACAACTTTGAATCTAATAAGAATTTTTAAATTCGATCTATGATTTAATCAAATACAATGAAAAGAGTAATAGTTATATTTTAATCTAAATTATAAAAAGGTAAATGAACACAAATAAATTATATGAGGTGAAATAAAATTAAACTGGTAAAATATATGCCCGAAAATTTATTTGCTAGTGGTCAAAATTCTATATTTATTTCATTTTCATCTGCCGTATTCAGTGGGCGAAAGCAAAGGATGCAAAATATATATGTGTTTTTGAGCTAGATAGGTTTAAACACTGGAAAATATACCTAAGTAGGTCTATTTAGTTCTAAACTTATTTATTTAATCAGATCACTTACGGTATAATTTTGAGCTTGCAATATCATAATGAGTCCAAAAAGCTGACTTAAAGGGATAAATATTGTATTATTAGATGATCGATAGATAAGTTTGGTAGGATACAAAAGCAGGACCCTTATTTTAATAAAAATATTAACTTGCTCTAAAATTTTTAACTATTAAAAAATACTAATTTTTATATTTTATATTTTATATTTTTTGGAATTATCTAATATTAGCGTAAATCTCATAAGGACGGCGAAACATTGACTAGATCGATTGATGATATTTATGTACTTTCTTTAAAGAAGTCAAACTTTTGGTTGTTTATACTAACATATCAGAAATACCCTGGTTCTTCCCTATAATTAATTCTTTAGATCACTCCTCGCATTCTTTGCCTCTCTATAACGTATTAATTATTACCGAAAACCAATGTCTCAGCTCCATGTTTGAGACCATATCTAACGGTAAGATAAACTTTAATTAATATGTAAAACCATTTGAACTAAATAATCGCAAGCTGTTTCTCCAAGCTCTATATAAACGCAATTAAATTTCGTCACCAGAACCACATCAACAATAAGAAGAAGAAGAAGAAGAAGAAGAAGCTAGCCATGGAAGGTCTCCAAGTCATTCTACTCTCCTGCCTTCTGACTTTCCTCTTCATATCACCTATGGCTACTGCTCAGCTGAGTCCGAGTTACTATGCCAACATCTGCCCCAATCTCGAGACAATCGTGCACGACGTCATCAAGCAAAAGTCAGGCGAAAGTGTCATCGTCGCCCCTGGCGTCCTCCGGCTTTACTTCCATGATTGCTTCGTTAATGTGAGGCTTAATGTGATCTCTCTTAATCACCATACATTATAAATACATATGTATGGTGCAATCCTTTGTATCTTGGTAGGCTTCTTTTTATCATGATTATTTACATGGATCGTTCTGTGCAATTATATGCAGGGCTGCGATGCGTCCATAATGCTCATATCGCCAACCCAAGATGACGAATGGCACAGCCCCGACGATATGTCGCTTACAGCGGAGGGTTTCAATGCCATCGTGAGTGCCAAGGTCGCTGTGGATAGTGATCCTCAGTGCAATAGCAAGGTTTCTTGCGCCGATATTTTGGCCATTGCTGCGAGAGATGTTGTAAGCTTGGTAAGTATATATATATATATATATATATATATATATAGCATCAGGAGGTCGACGAAATGAAACATTAATTTAATGAACCAACTACTTCATCTCCGCCGTCATCCATCATAATATAGACAAATGATCTTATAATATATGTATGGGTTTCTGCAGAAAGGAGGACCACTGTACACCGTCGAGCTCGGGAGACTTGACGGCAAGATTTCGACGAAGGATAGTGTCGTTCTCCCCCATCCCAACTTCGATTTGGATCAGCTTAACGCAATGTTTGCGAAATTTAACCTCACCCAGACTGACATGGTTGCTCTATCAGGTCGGTTATTAGTTATTAATTATTAATTTATGCTATGTCAACTATGACAAACACGTACGTACACCCACCATCAATTTTTAACTTTATTTGATCGTACATAGATAACCTTCAAATTAACATGATTAGTTTACAGTTGTATATAAATATTCCATCATGTTAATTATAAAATGATGGAAATACAGTTTCTTTTTTGTGTGTGTGCATATATGCATATATTCTATTTTAATTAAGGTAATAATCTATGTCTCTTTGCCTATTAAATTACTAAGGTTTTAACTTCAATAAATAAATAACTTCGAAGGTATCCATGCACGCAAAAACCATGCATGGGTTTTTACAAGGCATACATAATACATTCAAAATATGAAACTTATAGAGTAATCCATGACTAAACATATATATATATATCGATCTAATTAAAAAGGAATACTTATTTTGTGAGATATTTGGTTTAGGTGCTCATACCTTTGGTGTTGCCCATTGTGAGAAGTTCTGGTACCGTCTCTACAACTATTCATCAACTGTAAAGACAGACCCCTCACTGGACCCAGGATTCGCTGCATTCTTGATGCAGCAATGCCCACAGCAGTACAACCCGATCTCCTTCGTCTTCTTGGACGCGGTAAATCCGCTAAACTTCGACAATGGTTACTACGTGGCTCTACAACAAGGAAGGGGACTTCTGGGTTCCGACGAAGTCCTCTACACCGACTCAAGGTCGAAAGGTACAGTCGACTTGTTCGCTTCCAATCAGGCGACCTTCTACGACGCATTTGTCACTGCCATAACGAAGCTCGGCAGGATCGGGATAAAGAATACCACGGACGGAGAAATTCGACTAGATTGCAGCAAGGTGAACTAGATCTGGATGAGCTAAAGATGATTAATTTGTCGCAACCAATGAATAAGTTGGCATCCTTGGGATTTTCTTGGTTCTTATTTGTCATGATTCTTGTGGATTGCAAATAAACTTCTGCTATTATGATAGAAAAAGGTTCTCATAGACAGAAAGAAAACTTTGTGCTTCGTCTTTTGCAATACTGGTCATTAAGTTTGGTTTGAAGGTCTGCTTGCCTTGTAACCTATACCTTCCCATTCAAAGTCCATCTCTAGTAATAAATGAAAGGTTGCATATATTATCACTAACCTCTCCAAATCCAGAATGAACGATGCAACTGAGCTGACGATAATGATAAATTCATGGAGTAGAGTACTAAATATTTATTTATGGTGTGCAATTACTTTTACGTATGGACAAGAGATATTATTAATGAAAAAGTAGTACACGCGAAGAAATCAAAGATTGAAGTGAGAATAAAATAAAATTCAGCATCTGCTACATTAAAGTCTGCATATGCTATGTCGGTTCGAACTAGACGCTAAGGATTTTTATTGTCGCAGGAGTACGCAAGAGACGTAGGCTAGAATATATCTGAATACTTATGAATTCGAGTGTCTAGAGGGTTCATAACTAAATCTTATTTTTAATTCTTAGTGAAATAGATTGATCCAATTTGAATGTTTTCATCCTCTTTTTGATGGGAGAGACTTTTCCACGTTAAAAAACTCTTGTGGTTGTGTTTTTGTGTGTTTATCTATTTGGTCTTAGTTTTCTATTTTCTATATCTATTAAGACCCAATAGGTGTGAATCTCTCAAACACTCAAAATTTCAATTTGTACTAACGCATAACACGAGATTTATGAATTCAATTTATGTTAATGGATGACTTGGATAATTAGATTATTTTAATAATTTGGTCAAAAAATAAATCCTACTCCGAATCGGGCAATTATATTACTTAATTTTACTACTTTTTTGTTATCTACTAACTATTCATACGAGATGCCCTTTTTAATATTCAAGCTGAAAGTGAGGATAATGAGGATGTCGAAATGGAGTCAACAATCATGCTTTGTTAGAGAGTTATAAATTGCAAAGTCAAACCTAAAACTCGTAGGAAAGGTGAAGAGCTTGAAGATAAATGAACTAGAAGCCAAGTTGATTAATGAGGAAGAGCAACTTATGAAGAAAAAAGAAAATTCTACGAGATTCCAAAGTTCTCATCTGTCATGATTTAATTTCTGAAACCTTGATAAAATTTAATTTTTCGAAGTTCATGTGCATGAGCAAGTAGAATCTAAGAAAAGCCTAGATATGAGAATAAGGAAATTAGAATTTATTAATTGAAGGCTAATGAAGCTCTTGAAATATTCATTGTGAATGCAAAGAAGGAGAAAATATCAAAATATCAAAGTGAGACATCCACTTTCCTTTCTTCAACAAGAAAAATATATTCCAAGTGACAAATAAAATTTTGTAAAGCTAAAAAAGAATGCAACACAAAGAATGGACTAGAAGAAAATACATTATTATGAATCAGATTTGGACTAATCCGAACATAAGAAAATTATAAAAATTTAGGTGGTAATAGTCTCATGAGTTAAGGTTCTAATGACTCTAGTTTCACCTAAATCGGAGGTCGGAATAAAAAGCTAAAAATAAAAAAGTGGAGATAGGTCAGAATGGTAAATATCCGATGTTGCGGTGGTCGTCGGTGTCCACCCCAACCCTTGGCCGTCCACCACCCTCTGACGATCATTGCAACGTTGGTTAATTACTATTCTACCCTACTTTGACCTTACTATACTATTTTAATCATAATTTTCTATCCGAATCTCCGATTGACTTCATTCCAAGCCATTAGATCTAGAACTTCCAAAGTTATTACCCCTCAAAATATCAAGATCATCCTACGGACGAATCGTTCTAAATCTAATTTGTAATATTGGTATCAAAGCCGATGTTTCTCGGATGATGGTTAGCATGCTATCCAAGATGAACAAGGAAGGAGCGACCATGGAGGGTCAAGAGCTCATCTTCGTTCCTGTAGGAATATCTCCGACGTCCCCTCCACCATGAGCAACTGTTGACGATGAGCTATCGGCATGGGCAAAAGATTTTTTAAAGAATATTTGGCCGAATTGACGGAGAGTTCTGAGAAGTCAAGAAGGCGATCCGAACCTTGATGGCCGTTCTTCTAGCCCAACGTAGCCACTCTGTGCCGCCAACGCCGCTAGCCATGACGGAATCCAACCAACCGCAGCTTGAAATCTCCACCTATGAGGGTGGTGGATAGGAGCCTCAAACCAAGGCAACCACGACTCCTCCGACCGCGGTGGAGGCCCCTCCACCATTGCAGGTACCCACTGCCGCTGCTGTTGTGTTGGAGATGCCTCTAGTGCAAGGGTTGCAGTCATATTCCTCGCATGTAGTGGAAGCTAGGGCCGAAAACCTTAGCTTCCCACCAGCGGAGATCTAGACCCCACTGGCCCCAACCGCCACATCCACTCACACATGGAACATGGCCTATGTTCATGCCAACAACTACTGGTAGACTGTCGACGATAGTGATTATTGCTGCAGCAAACCCACGGCTGGTGGCCACAAGTCCGGTGCTCCCATGACCACCGGCTACCACGACTGGTTTCCTCAGACCAACTGCCAGCCAGTGGTGGCCGCCACAATCGTCGGGTAGCTAAACCCGACAGCCACCACCGTGGGAAGCTATATCTATGTCGGGGTGGCTATGGTTTCCCACCACTGTCGCTCCCCTACAATGGGGCCAATGGTCCCTTCCGCAGCCGTCGGGGGCTGGTGGACTTGCTGGTGATGCACCATGGCCGCCGCTGCACCAGCTCGAGCATGAGCTTGAGTTCGGCCTTCCACTACCGCTCGTCGTTGTTCCACCGTCATGAGGACCAGCTAGGGGTCGAGTACCGGCGACCCACAACCGAACCCAACCGCCGCTGTCCCCCATGCAACCTATGGCAGCGCTCCTATGCCGAATTCCAAATTCAGCCTTAGAGTTAAGGTTAGGTTATTTGAATGAAGGTGATGAAGTGCACAATTTTGAGGTAAGCCAAATTTTTGCGAACAGGCTCGACCACCTCGTGCAGATCAGTTTATAACCATGAACAGAGTTAAGGTTAGGTTATCAGACTGAGCTAAACTCGTGTGCAGCTTGGGTGCATCATAAGCCGAACCCGTGGGCCTATGACCCACGTGACTAGCCTCGACCATGAGGTCACTTCGCTGGCGATAATAGACCATATTTTGGGATTCAAGCTCAGACGGTCAAACTTGATTTCCCAAAATTCTCTAGAGGAGACCCGCTAGATTGGACCTATCTAGCGTGGCAGTTTTTAACGTACCATGGCATGCTTGACCACCAAAAGGTCTAGCTAACCTCATTACACTTGGAGGGTGTGGCGATTATGTGGTATTAGTTGGCTAAGCGGACTCGACTAGTCGAGTCTTGGTAGGACTTTATAGATACGATTTGTGCTCGGTTCAGTCCGACCTAGTACGAGGACTTTTAGGCCATGTTGACTAAGCTGACTCAGTCAATAACAGTTCGAGCTTATCGGGAGAAGGTCGAGAGGATATGCAATTGAGTCACTAACTGGTTAGACTCAACGCTGAAGAGTACCTTCATTAGTGGCTAGTCACCTTGAGGACAAGGTGTTGGAAGCGTGGTGGATTATTACGATCTGACTACATAGATTAAGTCGAGTCAAGTTAGTTACTTAGCTTTATTTTATTATTTTGAATTTCAAGTAAATCGAGTAATCCGTATATGAATCCATTTCGCTAAAGATTTACTCATATAAATAGAGATAGACATGTGTTGATAATTATCATTGAAGAAATATGAGTTTAGCCAAGTTATTATTTTCGTCCTTATCTTTTACCCTAGTTGTTAGATCGCCTTTATCTAGAAGTAGATCATAGCTGTAGAAACATCTCGATCTTCCAAACTCTAGCCACCTTCCACCACTAGCAGCCACCCTACTATATGACCGTCCACCACCCTCCAACGATCGCCGCAATGTCAATTAATTACTATTCTGCCCTACTTTGACCTTGCTCCACTATTTTAATCATAACTTTCCATCCGAATCTCCGATTGATTTCATTCCAAAGCCATTAGATCTGATCTTCTAAGATTACGATCCCTCAAAATCTCAAGATCATCCTACGGACGAATCGTTCCAGATATGATTTGTAATGCAAGACATACATCCACATATACAACATTTACAGCAAAAGAGCGATTTAACGTGTATTCTATTTCTTTATTTGGGAGACATATCTTTGATTGTAATGCAAGACATACTATGAGTAAGAAAAATTTTGATAGAAAATTATATGTTTCATGGATGCAACATAAAAGGACACAGTAGATCTAGATATTTTATTCGACGGAACACATTCCGAACCATGGACTCTTCATTGTTGATTATCTTCTTGGTTTTAGATTATCTTCTTTCCTATTCTATACTAAGGAACACTATTCGAGATATATAACTAAATATTAAATTATATGATATTTTTGCATGTATATCCTTTAAAAATCTCTTATTTACTTATATACTCTTCTAAAGTTAATATTCTATGTATACCGCTAAATAATTATAATTTCATCTTTTCGTATCTAAATTGTTAAAATTTTAATGGTAGTGTATCTATTAAATAATTTTTTAAAAGGGCATACATGCAAAAACTAAGTGTTTTGAAGCATCTATATGCAAATATTAAATTTAAAGGGGTATGTCTGCAAAAAAAATCCAAAAAAATTATTCAAATTATTCTACACATAAGCCAAATTATAATTTTATGTCTGATTTCACTAAAATAATTTAAAAATCTTTTTTTTTTCTCTCGTATCACTCAGGTTATCTCATTTCACAAATTAAGGGTTTATGCTCAATTTTTTTACTTATCTCATTTTTAACTCAAGTATGCATTACATATCTATAACTATGCCTTACATACCTACAAGACATTAAAACACTTTAATTTATATTTATATATTTATTAAATATTTTTGAGTCAATTTTTGCTTCTTATTTATACTTTTATCTTAACTTTATATCACATCAAAAATAATTATTATACTATTATATAGTTTATAAATAAAGACCATATTTCCCTACTCTAAATTAGAGATGCAGTTTTAAGAGAAAGAAATAATAATATATAATCTAGATTTTCTTCCTTAACAGGAATATAAATGGGGCCTTTGGTAAACCATATTTTGAAAAAAAAAAATAAAAAATTCATGCATGTATACTCCTCTAAAGTTTAGTATTTGTGTATAAGTACCTTCTAAAATTTTATATTTACTTGTATGCTTTTCAAAAACTATGATTTTTGTGTTGACACATTTGAGATTACTTTTTACACCTCCAAATGAAAACCTTAATAATTTAGCACATAGAAAGATATATATAAACTTAACTGAAAGAAATGTAAGTAATAATAAGGGTATTATTGTCTTTTTATATTAACTAAATGGAATTTTAACAGTTGGTTATTTTGAGTGTTATCCGTACAAAAAAAAATAAAAAATTAAGGGGTGTTCAATTAATTATATGTACAAAGTTATGAAAATGCACTAACTTACTCGATTGAAACCCATTGGGTCCACTACATGATCCTAGATTCAAGATCCGTTTGTTGATTGTTATGTAGAATTTCTTCTAACATATGTAGATATTACACCACTCGGCGTAGTCAGCAGGTTCTCAACCAAGTCTTCTTCTTCTTCTTCTTCTTCCTTTTTTTTAAGATTGTGGGATATTTTTCTTATAGGGATATTTTTCTTAGAATATAATATATAAAAGTTATGGTTTTGTAAAGCTTAAAGAGAATCTAAATTCTATTATGTCTTTACTTAAAATATAAAACTTTCATCATTAACATGTGTTTCATTGCGAGTCCGTTGGCTTCATCTCATATGATGACGAATTGCGTAAGAAACTTTGCTTGATTTCCAAATGTCAAAATAAGACAGAAATAGAAGTATCGATGTTACGACGTTCCACTGGAAATATAAATTAATTCTAGTGGAAAAGAAGAAGATGACAAAAAAGTAAGTTAATATAACTACAAATTTTGTAATATTACTGCAAAAATTTTAAATTAACGTTGTACCTATATGAAATCATATAGTAATATAAATATTTGTCATTTCATTTTTCCCTACTCATACCTCCAATATTATCTCTTTTTGAAATTGATTATAGCATTTAATTTTTTAATTCTTTTAATAGGAAAAAAATCTCATATATACTTAGCCCTCGTTCACTTTTGAAATAACTTTTTTTTTTTTAATTTTGGAATACAATCTCTTATTCTAGAATAATAGCTAAATATCATTATAATCATATTCAATAATACAAATATCATTCATTAAAATTATATTTTATACTACACACTAATCCAATTTACCATTAATATTTATCTCGTCAATCTAATCCGTATCAAATCAAAGGATATTATATTACATCAAAAATAATTATTACACCTTTATTCCAGAATACTAGTGAATATAGGAATAATTATTCCTAGAATAAAAGAAAAATTCTATCTTGATCGTCTAAACTATCATCTATTTTCACAATGACCCCCTGAATTTTTTTGGTATACATTAATCTTCTAAATTATTAGAAATACCTCATTTGACCCTTTCTTTAGACTTCTATTACCTATTTCTTTCAATAAGTTGTTATGTGAGGGTCACCTAACAACAATATAGCCAGAATATCCTTATATGCATATGACAATTTAAAATAGGCTTTTATGATGACCAAAATACCTTATTTCCCAACTTTTTTTCTTTTAAGCTTTAGTTCCCATCCTCACATTCTTACAGCCTCAATGTGCGAATCGGGTCAGGTCGGATTACATCATGAGAATATTGGGCTCCATGAATCAAGTCGTTTATCTTTTAATTAATTCATAATGTAAACCCATAAGGTAAGTCATATCATTAAAGCTCTTAAGACAAGTCTAATTAAATCATGTAAGCCATTAAGACAGATCTAATTAAGTCATATAAGCATATAAGGCAAACCCTAGTTCGAGTCATGTAAGCCTTTAATGCTAGTCCTAGTAAGACTTATTATACCCGACCTCTATATGTATAGGGGTTGGGCCACTTTGTTTAATCATTGAACCATTGAGAAATTATTTTATTATTTTATCTTAGGAGTAGGGTAAGATAATCTAGAAATATAAGTAAATTAATTATAGCCATTTATTTTCCTAGTAGTAGATCTAAATTAGAACTCTAATTCTACCTCTAACCTATAGCCACTATCATCTCCACGACCTACCCTATCTTACGGCCGACCACTACCATCATTAGCCGTTGGTTATCCTCCGATGACAACTACAACATCAGATAATGATACGATCTTCCCTTTTGGCCAAGGCTCGATCTATTCTGATTTTTAGATCTGGGCAAGATCTGAGACGAAACTTTAGAAATAGATCCCAAAAGATGCCGTCATTAGATTGACGTGATATTTTTATATATTATAGCTCCGGAAAAGAGCTTTCCAACAAATTAAGTTTCAAGCGAATTGGATGTTGTGATCTTGAGATATCGTCCGATTAGTAGACAAATGTCGGGGAGTCTGTCTTAGGATTCGTAGATTGAGGCAGAAATCCTTGGTGATGGTAGAGGTTGGTGCACCGGCGTTAATGGGTGGCCCCGGTGAATAAGTGGTGGTGGAAGGGTTATAGGTGGTGGAAGGGTTAGGGCAAAGTAAAAGATAGATTGGAAGAAGGGGGATGAGTAGGCCGAGGGACTAGGGTGATTGGCTGGTCGAGGGAGGCTAATGGGAGAGAAGAAGACGAAGGAGACAAGGCAAAACTCAATTCATTCAATAATGACTCCATAGTTGCCATCCACACCTTTAGAGGCTAACCAAATAATTCAAAATGATAATTATTAACCCTAAAATAGTAGATTTTCGCTGATCCCGATCGCATTCGAACGCACATTATGCGTTCTCTGTATTTGTGAATCCGATGCAGGCGTTCACAAACGTGTTCGAACGCACTCCATTCACGTTTGAATGCGCCCTATCATGTTCGAATGCACATTTGGCGTTCTCTGTTTTTGCGAACCTGATGCAGGCGTTTACAAGCGCATTCAAACACACTCCATCCGCGTTCGAACGCGACATACAGAAACTTATTTTTCTATGAAATAAATATTAAAACAAGAACAAAAGACACCCGTAAAATGTATCCATGCTCGAGACGTCCTCAGTGAAGTCCGAATCGTCTCAGATAATTACCAATCTATCTAAGTTTGGTCTTTCTCTAATATTTTAGTTTTCTCTTTTCACTTTGATCTCAGAATCATGTCAAACGAAGGCCATTAGATCTATGACTTCCGAGGCTTGCTCCTATTAAAATATTATAATTTTCTTATTTCTACATCATTATAGATCTGGTTTGTAACAATAGTATCCGAGTGAGGTTCCTCAGATAATGGTTATCATGCGATCTAAAACGAATATGGAAAGAGCGACCATGGAGGATTAGGAACTCATCTCCGTTCTTATGGGAGTTTCTTTGGTGCCTCCTCCACCGTTAGCAACTGTCAACAATGATCCGCTTGTGTGGGTAAAGATGTTTTTTTTAAAGAATTTTCTGAGAAGGTTGCCAGATCCGCCGTGGAGAGCATCAAGAGGATGGAAAAGGCTATTTAAGCCTTGGCGGCAGCCCTCCTGACCCACCACCACCCACCTATGTTGCCACCACCACGGCATAGCCATCTCCTCCACTTTCAAGCACGAACAATGGTGAAACCATGGAGACCATTGAAACCGCGACAACTACTCTGGCTACGATGGATCTCTCTCCACCCCTACAGACCTATCCTGCTATAACCTAACTTTCCATCAACTGCGATCAATTAGTATAAGCCACCATTGTCAACATCTTACTTAGACTATTACGATCTAACCATGTGAATTAAGTCAAGTCAAATTGAGTTGAGTCTATTTATTTTTTAGTTATTTCATGATGTAAGTCTTTTAAGGCAAGTCTAGTTAAGGCAAGTCCAAATAAGTCACGACATCCCTTATGGCAAGTTTAATTAAGTCAAGTAAACTTTTAAGATAAGTCCAATTAAGTCATGTAAACCTTTAAGGTAAGTCTTAATTCGAGTCATGTCAGCTTTTAGGGCTAGTTTGAGTAAGACTTATTGTATCCAGCCTTTATATATAAAGGGGCTGGGCTTCTTTGTTTAGGCATAGAATTGAATGGATGGAATATTGAGTTAAGTTAAGTTAAGTTTATCTACCTTGCATTACTTATTGCTCTTATTTTTTAATGTAGCTGTTAGATCGTCGTTATCTTTCTATGAGTAGATCTAAGTTAGAAACCCTAATTCTACCTCCAACCTATAGGCACCATTACCTCCAGCAGCCACCCTACCCTACGGCCATCTACCACCACCCTTGGTCGTTCGCCACCCTCCAACGATCGCTGCAACGTCGGATATTTACTATTCTGCCCCGTTCTGACCTTGCTTCACTATTTTATTTATATCTTTCCATCTAGACATCCGACTAACGTGAAATCAAAACCATTAGAACTCTATCTCGTGAGGCTACTGCCATCTAAATTTTCATAATCATCTTATGGACGGATCTTTTCATATATGGTCTGTAACATAGACCACCTACACACAAACTATGGCCTAAACCGCATGCACTAAAACCCTTGCTCCAACCACTCAAGGCTAGGATTTGGCCTGAGTCACTTGCGACTAGGGAAAACTATGACTCAAACTAGTAGACCCTCAAGCAAAACCCACTATGGGGCCATCCTCCACATGGTAGATGAGACCCACATGAAGATCGAGGACATGCAGTTCAAGAGCAATGGAAGGTATGGAAACCACCATGGATACCTTGCTGACAAGGTGTTCGAAACTGTGATAGGTTGATATGAATTGGGTCAGGTCAAATCACATCATAAGCATATTAGGTTCGACAAATCGAGTCTATTTATTTTTTAATTAATTAATAACATAAGCCATTAAGGCAAGTCTAGTTACATCATATAAGACCTTAGGACAAGTCTATTAAGTTATGCTAGCTATTAAGGTATATCTAATTAAGTCATGTAAGTCTATAAGATAAATTCTAATTTGAGTTGTATTAGCCTTTAAGACTAATTCTTGTAGGACTCATTGTTTAATTTTAACTTTTCACACCGACTTCCAATTAACGTGAACTAAAGCTATTAGAACCCTAACTCATGAGGTTACAACTTATAAAGATATTATAATGTCCATATCTTTCCATATCTAGTTCGTAACACTTAGTTATCACTTTCACTCTCCTATCGATGGCTCCTAATCTCTTCGTTTTCCTCCTTTCCCTTCTACCCCTAACTCTACTTTAAACTACCCCAAATTGCCAACACTCATTTCCTCTCTGCCATTGAAGCCTTCCTCCTCCTCCTCCTCCCCCTCCTCCAACACCTATCTTCTCTGTCGCCTCATCCAGCGCCGGCCACTGCATCATCTCCGTTAACCTTGGAAACCTTTCTCAACTCCTCCACCTCATCATTGACAACGATAGCAACCTCATCTAGTCTAACCTCTCTAGGGCTAGAGAGAGAATGTCAAGTAATGTCGAGTGAGAGGAGTCACCGCGACAGCCTTTCTATTTCTCGACCTTGATAACTAGGAAGATAGCGAAGAAGAAGTCAGCATCAGCTTAGAGTAGAGCAAGCACACTAGATATTTATGATAATTCAAGGGGTCATTATGTACAAAAAAATATTCAGGAGGTAATTGTGAAAATGAATGATAGTTTATTGGGTGAAAATGGAATTATTCATAGAATAAATCCCTCATTTTGGTAATAAAAAATAGGAATTGCTATTCTTATATTAACCCTATTCCAGACGTGAACAAGGCCCTATAAATTGCGTTAGATAAATGAAAGTACCCATGTACACTAGAAAGGTATTAGTTATGAAATGTCTCCAAATATTTAAATAGGGTAGTATTTCTCTTGCTCCTCTTGTCCTCCTTTTTATGATTTTAATTCATAGTTTATTTAGAAAATCTATAATTAAATTATAAAAAATTGTACTCTACTAGGTATATTAACAATGTATTAGCGTTTATGAAATACCTCTAAAAATTTGAATATAATAATATCTCTTTTACTTTTTTTCATTATTGATAGAGGAAACAGGTGAATTGAATCAGCTAGCACCAAAGATGTGCACCTCCATTTTACTATAATTTGTAGTTCTTTACGAAATTTATAGTTAATTTACAAAAAATTGTCGGCTTCCTCTCGGGACCGCCGGAGGATTGAGCCGTCGGCGAGAGGCCGGCCGCTGAGTGGCCACCAGCGGCCGCACCCCTCCCCCATGGCCAAACCCTCTTCTTCTTTCTTCTTCTTCTTCTTCTTCTTCTTCTTCTTCTTCTTCTTCTTCTTCTTCTTCTTCTTCTTCTTCTTCTCTTTCTTCTTCCTCTCCTCCTCCTCCTCCTTCTTCCCTTCTCTTCTCTGACTTCACCCTACAAGGGGTGCTGGGCTCGGTCCAGCGCCTTGCTGTGCATGGTGTTGGGCTGAGTCCAGCACTATATATAATTATATATATATATGCACAATTAGTTTAGCTTAGTTAATTTAATGTATTTAGGTTATACAAATTAAATATAATTATATCATAGTTAGTATATAGTTCTAATTATATCATGTTTAGTAAAATACCTGCAATATAAATTACTATTTTAATCCTAAATAGGTAATGTACATATATTCTTACGTAATTAATTAAAGTAACTTAATTCTTATTTTCTTAATATTATCAAAGAGAATAATAAACAGATAAAATATATTTTAAATACACTATTAAATAATATAATTATGATTAATAAATAACAAAAACAAATATAGAAATGAAGAGTATATAATTACAACAAGAAACTATCCGTTTGTCGGGTTAATTTTAATTAATAGAAAGACTAACATATTTGTTATAAATAATTTTAGATCCCGACCCCCCCGTTCAAGATCCCATGGACTTAGCTATCGAGATGTGATCGTTATCGTAGCAGCGTGAACGAGTGGTGGTTTGGTATTTGTAGTGGAGTAAGTAGTCTTCTCAAATTAGGTTATATTATATATTATGTACATGCATGTTTTGGCCTCCAGCATGATTATATGACTTTATATAGAGATGATTTTAGTCGAGCATATATTTATCATGCATATGATTAGGCTGATCTGGGATATGAATACATTGGTGATATCTAGAGATGATTGGAGATGATTATACTATTCTGATTTTATACCAAGATGATCTCTAGCATGAGTGTGCATGTGCTAGACTAGCATGAGTATGCATGTGTTAGATATATGGTTGGAGTTTGCATTACATCATTTTTCTCTTAATTCCTATTCCACCTAAATTCCTGTTATGCATTGACTTGCTATCGTACTAGATATATGCATATGATCTGTTGTTGTAGATGCCTTAAGTCGGAAGTCAGCTGGGAGTCTAGCATTTTTAATTACCCAACAAACTATGATACTTAAGGATCTACAAAGGCTAGAAGTTCCAATTGTGGCCAAGGGTGCTGGAGTTGGTTTACTTGCACAATTTACTATCAAACCTATGTAGGGCCTATGTAGGGTTATTTGTATGTGGTTGACAGTTAGACTTGATGATGTGTTGTGGCCTGTGTGGGGCCTATGTAGGGTTATTTGTATGTGGTTGACAGTTAGACTTGAGTTATTCTTAGTTTAGATATTGTAGATAAAATCATGATATTGCTACAGGTTTATTTGATTGTCAGTATCTAACCGAATAGTCAGGTGCTATGCACGTGCCGTATGGGCTCGTGCCATGCACATGTTTAGAGTTTGGGTGTTACACTAACTCATGAGGTTACAACTTATAAAGATGTTATAATGTCCATATCTTTCCATATTTAGTTCGTAACACTTAGTTCTCACTTTCACTCTCCTATCGATGGCTCCTAATCTCTTCATTTTCCTCCTTTCCCTTCTTCCTAACTCTACTTTAAACTACCCCAAATTGCCAACACTCATATCCTCTCTGCCATTGAAGCCTTCCTCCTCCTCCTCCTCCCCCAACACCTATCATCTCCATCGCCTCATCCAGCGCCGGCCACTGAATCGTCTCTGTTAACCTTGGCAACCTTTCTCAACTCCTCCACCTCATCATTGACGTCGATAGCAACCTCATCTGGTCTGGCCTCTCTAGGGCTAGAGAGAGAATGTTAAGTAATGCCGAGTGAGAGGAGTCACTGCGATAGCCTTTCTATTTCTCGACCTTGATAACTAGGAAGATAACGAAGAAGAAGTCAGCATCAGCTTAGAGTAGAGCAAGCGCATTAGATATTAATGATAATTCAAGGGGTCATTATGTAAAAAAAAATATTCAGGAGGTAATTGTGAAAATGAATGATAGTTTATTGGGTAAAAATGGAATTATTCATAGAATAAATCCCTCATTTTGGTAATAAAAAATAGGAATTGCTATTCTTATATTAACCCTATTCCAGATGTGAACAAGGCCCTAAAAATTGCGTTAGATAAATGAAAGTACCCATGTACATTAGAAAGGTATTAGTTATGAAATGTCTCCAAAAATTTAAATAGGGTAGTATTTCTCTTGCTCCTCTTGTCCTCCTTTTTATGATTTTAATTCATAGTTTATTTAGAAAATCTATAATTAAATTATAAAAAATTGTACTCTACTACTTGGTATATTAACAATGTATTAGCGTATATGAAATACCTCTAAAACTTTGAATATAATAATATCTCTTTTACTTTTTTTCATTATTGATAGAGGAAACAGGCGAATTGAATCAGCTAGCACCAAAGATGTGCACCTCCTTTTTACTATAATTTGTAGTTCTTTACGAAATTTATAGTTAATTTACAAAAATTTGTTGCTATGCTTTTTTTTCTACTTGTTTTATATCTCACTCCTCTACCACCTTATTTTCATTGTATAAAAGGATTATATAGAATTATTTTCAGTAGGAAAAGAAAATGGTGGAATGAGTGATAAAAGAAGTAATTAGAGTAAACTTCTTATAGAAGGAAAATAAGAATCTCTCTTGTTTCTTCTCATCCTCCTATGGCAATATGTCCCCAACTATGGTTTAATATATTTTGCCTAATTATCTAGCATTGCTTATAGATTAACAATTCAAATCAATCGAGTAGGAAGTAATAAAGGGATTAAAAGAAGAAGGATTGTTATGGACCAGATCTGGAGAAGTAAGAAAATTATGAAAATTTAGGTAGTGGTAGCCTTGTCAATCAGGGTTGTAATGGCTATGGTTTTTATACGAACGGGGTTGGATTGGTGTTAAATATGAGATCTGGATTGATCTGAATGTAAAAAAGTTATGAAATTTTAGGTGGTGGTAGCCTTGTGAGTTGGTATTCTAATGGCTCTAGTTTTACCTAAATCCGAGGTTTAAATAAAAAGATATAAATAAAATAGTGGAGCATGGTAGAAATAGGGCAAAATGGTAATTATCTAATGTCATGGCAATCGTTGGATGGTGGCAGACGGCTACGGGTAGTGTTGGATAGCCGTATAGTAAGGTGGCTATTGGAGGAAGGTGGTAGCTTAGGTTTAGGTGCATGGAAGGATTTTACGGTTACGATCTAATCTAATTTTATGAAGATAAAGAAGATCTAACGACTATAATAAAAACGGTAAATGCAATAATAAAAAAATAATTAAACTAAATTAATTCTCAATGCTTCGATGTTTGGATGCTTAATTAAGAAATCCAATCCCTCTATATATAGAAGTCGAGTACAATGAGTCATACTCGAACGTCTAAATACTTATACGACTCAAATTAGGACTTGCTTTAGACTAACTTTATAGGCTTATATGACTCGAACTAGAATTTACTTTAGAGGTTATCTTGACTATCTTAGGAGTAAAAGTAAGATAATCTAGGAGAAGAAATAAGTTAATTATACTATTTATTTTCCTAGGAGTAGATATAGGTTAGAAATCTTAATTCTATCTCCAACTCATAACCACCATAACCTCTAGCAGCCTCCCTACTATACGACTGTCCACCACCACCCTTGGTTGTCCACCACTCTTCAGCAATCATTGCAATGTCAGATATTTATCAATGTATCCGATTTTGACATTTTTCTACTATTTTATTTATATGTTTTCATTTCAACCTTCGATTCATATAAGGTAGGGTGGCTCATAGAGGTGATGATAGTTATGGATTGGAGGTAGAATTAGAACTTCTAACTTAAATCTACTCTTAGAAAATTAAACAACTATGATTAATTTACTACTCTTAGATTATCTTACTCCAAAGATAGTATAAGGCTAAAATATAATTTTTAATTATTCATTAGATGCTTGGATGAATAAATAAAGAAGCAATCCCGCTCTATATATAGAGGTTGGGTACTAAAGGCTTATACGACTTAAATAAGGACGTGCCTGCCTTAGAGGCTTACATAAGTTAATTAAACTTACTTATGTGACTTAATTGAACTTATATTAATAGCTTACATGGCTTAAGTAGACTTTTCTTATGGGTTTATATGACATAACTATTAAGGGCTTACATAAGAGATAAATATGAATTAATTAAAAAATGAATAGACCCGATCTATCGAATCTAATATATTTATTGAAAAAAATAAATCCCTAGACACACGTATGTATCTAACCTCTAGGCAATGATATTTCTCGTTCGCTTAAGTAAAAGTCGGAAGAAATATTAAAAACGAAAGTAGAGATGAACGCCAAGATTTTAACGTGGAAAAACCCAAAACGGGAAAAAAAAACCACGGATCCAAACTCGGATCAAAACCAATCACTATAATAGTCGCAGTTACAAGACTGACTCACAAAACACCCCGTCGATCCAAACGACTTTGTTTCTCTCAGTCTTGATCGCTAGAACCCACGATTCACTGCTTCTTGTGATTGAAGTCCAATCTCAATAGCCCTCGAGATTGATCTTTCGTCTAGATCACCCTTAAGACGAAAGATTAAATTCTTGTAGATGAGTGGAACATTGTTAGTTGAAGAATTGATGTAGCCTCAAGAAGTCTCCTTCAATAATATTTCTTCAACTCCCTTGAGATAGGGTTTCACAATCCTTATATATGATCTTCAAGATAGAGACAAATCCAAGTCTTATCCGTATTCATGATCTTCAAGATAGAGCCAAATCCGAATCTTATCCGTACTTATGAAAGTCCAATATTTTTCAACTTTGTTGGTGCGTTCGAACGGGCTCGAGTGCGTTCGAACGCGACAGCTTGAATTCTTCAGATTGCGTTCGAACGCGTTTGTGAACGCGGCTCCCTGTCTGTGTGAACGCAGTGCCCGCATTCGAACGCGTTTGTGAACGCGGCTCTCTGTCTGTGTGAATGCAGATTTCGCGTTCGAACTCGTTTGTGAACGCACCGCGTTCGAACTCGTTTGTGAACGCACCGCGTTCGAACGCGTTTGTGAACGCGGTGTGAACTCAACAGCTTTTCTCCAATAACCTTGCAATTCTTCAGATCAGAGATATTCTAGACTTGTGTAAAGCTCATATACATGAAAAAATACACTTAGAATATTTTGTACACAATTGCCAACAAATAAAAACCTAACTTTTATGATGCGAATCGATCTAATTAGCTTGCCAATAAGCTCATGCCTATCATTAAATTATTTAACTTCATGAAATCACTATAACATTTTAGTCTCTTTGGCCAGGAAATTGGGAGCGGCGCCGCATCTGACAAACTCAAACCTGAGAAGGAAGGAGAAGCAAACCGCAGAGGCAGAAATATCGAAACCTTACTAGTCAAATGATATATAGTTGAAATAATCTCCTAAAATTTTGTGCATGTCATATATCTGAACATGCTATAACTATGAATATATATACTGGGTTTCTCTAGAATTCACCATGTATCTGACAAAACACATCCCAAAATTAATGCAACTTGTATTTCTGAACATCCTGTAGCAATGAATATATACACATTTGAGTTAAAGCATTGAATTGTTCTATTAATGCAATTGCTTGCCATGCATATACGTTCTCACGTCGAACAACAATAAAATATAAAATTTGGTAGGTGACATTGCAGCCGATGTAGTACGTCTATTCTTCCATCTGCGCCGGGAGAGCGAACCGGCAAAGCGGGCACTGATGGCTCTGCTCCAACCACTTGGACAGGCAAATCTGATGGAAGGCATGGGAACAGGGCATCTTGCTGAGCTCCACTCCGGTCTCGAAATCCTCCAAGCAAATAATGCACTCTGTCTCGCGACACCCCTCTCCGGTACTCCCATATATCACTTTCTCCAGCTTACTGATTGCCGAACTCGTCGCCGGCATTCCTCGGAAACCGGATTCTGTGAACGAAACCGCCAACGCCCGATCGACCTCCTCTGATTCCTGCGACAGTCGGTGTGGTAATTGGATCCGGATGAACGGGGAATCCAAGACCCACCAGGGCTGGGCGTTCATGTAGATCTTTATTTTGGCGACCATCTTGACCTGGGCGCCAGTTGAACGCCGAATAAATTGCCAGGTCGAATTGCTGATATATTCACAGTAAGGCACCAGATTGATGCGGGCTGAATCACTGATGTTAGAGAGCATTTGAAAGATGATATCGCTGACGTTTTGAAGGTTGTAAAGACACTCAACGTGTGTGAGGACGAGGAAGGCCCCGGCGAGGTAATCGATTGGGGGGTTTGCAGTCCAAACGATTGAGGCGATTATTCGTAGCTCCGAGAAACGCGAAGAGGTTTCGGAGGAACAGTTGAGAGAGAGTTCGATGCGCTCAGCTAGAGTAGAGATGTCTTGTTCCATTGCTCTCAACCTTGTTCGTTCTTCTTTGCTCGAGAGTGTGAGAGTTAGGAAGAGAATGAGAAGAAATTAGCTAGGATCAAAACGGGACTAGTCTCAGTTGCAAAGCTACATATATATACCCTTCGGACGCAAAAAATAGTAAATGACTAATTAATCCGACTCCAAATACAATACGGGTTCCTAATTTGATGCGGATTACGACTCAGACTAGGACTAAGCAGAGATTTCCTTCTTGGGCACAAAGCCATTGTAGAACCGTTACGATTTTAAGGGTTGAATCTGAAAACTTGGCCGATTGAAAGAAATTGCAGCTTATCTAAACAGCCTGTGCTCTCTCTCATCGCTTCTCATTCTTTCTTGCGGGATCAAAAAATCACATAATAACTCTAAGCAAAATAGGTATTACAGGTTACCTATAGAAATATATTAATCATATTAAATAAAGTGTAGAGTATTTTTTTGGAAGAAAATTATGATTAACGAATTCTTTGATTTGATTTGATTTTTTTTATCTCATATAATGGGATAATAATACGGTTCTCTAATTTTTTATCACTCTATTATTCCTAATTATAATTTGTAGCCTAAAGGTTTTTTAACAACAATAACAATAATTAAATAGAAACATTATCTCTGTGAAGAGAATTAAATAATTACCTGATTAAGTGTTTTAATTTGTTGTTGTTGTTGCTTGTATTAAGTAAATAAGAATTCAAATTATACCTAAATGTCATTAATATCTGGTATGCCCAATTAGTCATTAATATTAAAGGCCCTAACAAGTCTCTAGAGATACATGTCTATATACAAAATTTAAAGCATAAAATTTTTCGTATGGGCTAAGTCTCATTGATATCTATATTATTTTCTTCTAACTCTGAAATATTTTCACCAAAAGGTGGTGGGCACATAGCCTAATAATTATAATCCAATTATATTTTAGGAACAATATAAATTGATGATAAATATACTAATGCATACTTATAATAACTATCAACATATTAAGATAAATATATCCAAAGATAATTTGCAATGAACTTTCATATAATCATAAAATGCATAATAGTATCATCACTTAAATCAACTTTTCATTTTACTAAGATAAGCTCACATAGAGTCATAAATGATTATATCTGCATATGAACTGTTGTTTATGGTCATCAAATTTAAGATCATAATTATAAGCCCATAACTTATCTCCATCATCATCACTGCTTTAGTAAATTATCACATACTGTAGAATCATCTTATACAACAATAAAAGAGCATATACCTTAGTGAACACTCAGACCCTACATCATTAGGTACCGCTAGAGCTATATTTTATATTACAATCATCTTTCAACTATCATCATAGTCTATTTTTTTAAATAAGACAGTGTGATCACCTGAATACTACATAGGCTAACAATTCGAGGTGTTGATTGCTAATATAACAACACTATATAATACACTCTACTCACTCTATATAATACTATATAATACAAACTTTGTTATTCTATATTGAATTATCAAAATTTTATTCAAGAGATTGATGTTGCGAATCGGGTTAGATTAGATCGCATTATGAGAATATTGTGCTTGATGGATAAATTTTATTTATCTTTTACTTAATTCATACTTATGTAAGCCCTTAAAAAAATTTAGTTAAATTATGTAAGCTAATAATCAAGTTTAATTAAGTCATGTAAGCCACTAAGGCAATTAAGTCATATAAGATTCTAAGACAAGTACTAATTTGAGTCGTATAAGCCTTTAGGGCTAAGTTCAAATATGACTCATTGTACCCTACCTCTATATATAGAGGAGCTGGACTTTATTCATCTAAGCATCTAAGTATTCAAGCATTGAGAAATTATTTTAGTCTTGAGTTTATCTTAGAAATAAGAATAAGATAATTTAAGAGTAGAAGTTAATCATAGTCATTTATTTTTCTATGAATATATCTAAGTTAGAAACCCTAATTATAACTCCAACTCATAGCCACCATTATCTCCAATAGCCACCCTACCCTACAGCTGTCTACCACCACCCTTCGACAATTGTCGCAATGTCGGATATTTATCGTTTTGCCTCGTTATGGCTTTGCTCCACTATCTTGATTATATCTTTTCATCTAGATATCTCATTTAGTTGAAACTAGAGCCATTAGAACCCTTACTCACGAGGCTACCACCACTTAATTTTTCTAATTTTCTTTTGTCGGAATAGTTCGTAACATTGATATTAGAGCTAACCCTCCAACCTTCATCCACTTCTTTAAAGATATCTTCTAATGTAGCCTTCTAATCTATACGAAATTGGATTCATTAGAAAGTTTTTTTCTAAAGATATAATCCGTCAAAATTTCATATCAATCCAACGACCAAATCTATCAAAAACTCTTTTAGAATTCCGTATAAAGTTCTATTTAGAACTGATTTAAATTAGGTCAAGCCGGTTCGCATTAAATTGGTATTAGAGTCGATGTTCCTCGGATAATGGTTATCATGCTATCCAAGACGAACGAGGAAGGAGCAACCATGGAGGACTAGGAACACATCTCCTTTCCTATGGGAGTTTCTCCGGTGCCCCTCCACCACTAGCAACTGTCAACGACGAGTCACTAGTGTGGGCAAAAATATTTTTTAATGAATTTTCAGTATAGTCGAAAGAGAGCTCCAAAAGGATCGAGAAGGCGATCCAAACCTCGATGGCAGCTATCCTAGCTCGTTACAACCACCTCGCATAGCTAGCGCCACCAGCCATGGTGGAAATGCTCAACCACGGCCATCCTTCAATCTATAAGGAGGTGGAGAGGAGATCCAACCGTCGGGCAAAACCCCTTCTTCAGTCGAGGAGGAGCGCCTTCCATCCCAGCAGGCTGAGCCTACTGTCATAGCAATGGCAAAGCAGCTGAGAAAGACGGACCTTGAGGTGTCTTCCCCATCCACGTTGGGAGCTAGGGCCAAAATCCTTAGCTTCCCACTGATGGCCATCCAACCACTCTCAGACCCTACGTCCGCATTCGATCCCTTCCGCGAGACCCTACACCTAAGCTAGGCCAACGGCAACCATAGTAGAAGGCTGGAAGAGCACCGTCGACGGCCCTTCTCGCTGTAGCAAAACTACGGCATGTGGTTGCGGGAGTGGCATTCCAGCCATTTAATCACAACTATTTATTTTTCTACGAGTATATCTAAGTTAGAAACCCTAATTCTATCTCCAACCCATAACCACCATCACTTCCAGCAGCCATCCTATCTTTCAACTGTCCACCACCACATTTGGTCATCCACCACCCTCCGACAACCGCTGCAACGTTGGACATTTACCGTTTTGCCCCGTTCTGGCCTTACTCCACTATTTTAATTATATTTTTTCATCTATACATCCGATTTAAGTGAAACTAGAGTAGAATACTCATGAGGATACCACCATCTAAATTTTCATAATTTTTTAATGTCTATATTAGTCTAGATCTCATTCGTAATAATTGACTAGTTATTTTGCATTATTTTTGATATATTGTTGATCTAGTAAGTTATTTGAAGTATTAGTTGTTTATCCTACTCATATTTTTATTTTTACTGTTTAAGGAGGCCTCAAAATAATTTTCTAGTTTATCTATATGCTAGCCAAATAATGATATGGGTACATTTCTATGTGTCGTCATATAAACCTTCTACAGCATATAAACATGACGTGAAAAGCTCGTTCACCGATGTTTAATATATCGGATGATAAAATTTGCCAGCATATCTAAATGTCAAAATATTAACCTTTTGCAGCATAAAAATTTATCGATTGAAGTAATGCTTTCGACGTTTAGTAAACACTGGTATATATATTTTACCTGGCGTGTATCTCAACGCCGACATATTTATGTTTTCTAGCATCTATAAATATTATCCATCAAACTTAAACTAATTTAACTAATCGACAGTAACTCACATTTATAATCGTTGGCTAAAGTATTTGTGCCGCTAATTATTTATTCCATTTAAACCGCTGGAAAATGATTTATCGTCGGCGTGTATAAACGCTGGAACTGAGTTTTTCGCTAGCGTTTATAATTAAATGCAAGCCAAAACCTTTGCCGACTATGGTTATGGCGTTTGCGTATACACTAAGTAGAATTATTACCTAGTATTTAAACAGTTTGTTGCAGCATATAAAACACTAATAAAATCGTATTTTAGCTTAGAGAGGTAGGAAGATGGCGGGAGGGCCTAAGGAGCCATTAGACATTCTTGCATCTGATATACAAGCACTTAGTTAGGCATAGTGTAATATCTAGCTGATTTTTCAGCCCTTTCAATCAAAAAATAAAAATGAAAAATACCTTGAAACCACACACCTCAATCTTTTTCCAGCTTTATATATAGAAACAGCTTTGGTCATCAGGCAACAAGAAACAAATTGAAGCAAACTTTGTAGCGAATCAAAAGATTAGGCTGCCAGGGAGGGTTTCCAAATCTTTTCTTCTCTCTTTCCTTCTTTCTTTCCTCATTTTATCACCCACAGCGAGTGCGCAACCGAGTCCGGATTACTATGCCAATATCTGTCCCAATCTCGAGAAAATCGTGCAGACCGTCGTCACCCAAATGGCCAACGACAGTGTCATCGTCGCCTCAGGCGTCTTCTTCCGTGGTTGCTTCGTTAATCTGAGTCTTGTGATTAATATATATATATACTGTTAAAATTAAACTTTAACATATACTATAGTGCAGTCCTTACAGCTACCTACTTTTTGACCTTTTTCTTCTTCTTCTTATTCGATCGTTTTATGCATGCAGGGGTGCGATACATCGATTATGATCAAATCGCCAAATTAAGATGACGGATGGCACCACCCTGACGACAGGTCGCTCACAATTGTGAGGGTCTCAATACCATCATGAGGGCGATGATCGTCGTTGATATTGATCCGCAGTGCACTGACAAGGTGTTTGCGACGATATACTGGCCATTGCCACTAAAGATGTTGTTAACTAAGTCAGTATAAGCTAAAGAGTGAAACATTAAGTTGTTCACATTCTTCAAGATTTGAAGAACGTTAAAGACACTTTATAACCTTTGGATTCGTCATTGACATACTTACGGTTGATGCAGACCAGCGGTCCACGATACACAGTTGAGCTCGGGAGACTTGACGGCACAAAAGCCAGTGTCGATCTCCGGCATCGGAAATTCGATTTGGATAAGCTGGGCTCCGGCCATGTCCTCTACACGGAATTGATGGCATTATAATGTATGGTCATGTAGAGTATACAGACCCAAAAATCAATAAAATTACTAGTCAAATGATATATAGTTGAAATAATCTCCAAAAATTTTGTGCGTGTCATATATCTGAACATGCTATAACTATGAATATATATACTGGGTTTCTCTAGAATTCACCATGTATCTGACAAAACACATCCCAAAATTAATGCAACTTGTATTTCTGAACATCCTGTAGCTATGAATATATACACATTTGAGTTAAAGCATTGAATTGTTCTATTGGTGCAATTGCTAGCCATACATATACGTTCTCACGTCGAACAACAACAAAATATAAAATTTGGTAGGTGACATTGCAGCCGATGTAGTACGCCTATTCTTCCATCTGCGCCGGGAGAGCGAACCGGCAAAGCGGGCACTGATGGCTCTGCTCCAACCACTTGGACAGGCAAATCTGATGGAAGGCATGGGAACAGGGCATCTTGCTGAGCTCCACTCCGGTCTCGAAATCCTCCAAGCAGATAATGCACTCTGTCTCGCGACACCCCTCTCCGGTACTCCCATATATCACTTTCTCCAGCTTACTGATTGCCGAACTCGTCGCCGGCATTCCTCGGAAACCGGATTCTGTGAACGAAACCGCCAACGCCCGATCGACCTCCTCTGATTCCTGCGACAGTCGGTGTGGTAATTGGATCCGGATGAACGGGGAATCCAAGACCCACCAGGGCTGGGCGTTCATGTAGATCTTTATTTTGGCGACCATCTTGACCTGGCCGCCAGTTGAACGCCGAATAAATTGCCAGGTCGAATTGCTGATATATTCACAGTAAGGCACCAGATTGATGCGGGCTGAATCACTGATGTTAGAGAGCATTTGAAAGATGATATCGCTGACGTTTTGAAGGTTGTAAAGACATTCAACGTGTGTGAGGACGAGGAAGGCCCCGGCGAGGTAATCGATTGGGGGGTTTGCAGTCCAAACGATTGAGGCGATTATTCGTAGCTCCGAGAAACGTGAAGAGGTTTCCGAGGAACAGTTGAGAGAGAGTTCGATGCGCTCAGCTAGAGGAGAGATGTCTTGCTCCATTGCTCTCAACCTTCTTCGTTCTTCTTTGCTCGAGAGTGTGAGAGTTAGGAAGAGAAGGAGAAGAAATTAGCTAGGATCAAAACGGGACTAGTGTCAGTTGCAACGCTACATATATATACCCTTCGGACGCAAGAAATAGTAAATGACTAATTAATCCGACTCCAAATACAATACGGGTTCCTAATTTAATGCGGATTACGACTCAGACTAGGACTAAGCAGAGATTTCCTTCTTCGGCACAAAGCCATTGTAGAACCGTTACGATTTTAAGGGTCGAATCTGAAAACTTGGTCGATTTAAAGAAATTGCAGCTTATCTAAACAGGTGGGAAAGCCTGATGATCAGGTGTTTGTTCAAGTAGATGCAACCTTTTCTCTCATAACGAGTTGACGACGAAGCTACAGGAATAGGTACATAAACTATGATCATCTATCTGTTCGGTTTTTGAAGCAGAACTAAGAGCTATCCTACAGTTCTTGCGGGAAGCGGAAGCGAGAGGGTCGAGGAAGAATTACAATAGAGTTGGACGCTAGAGATATTTAATTTTTCAATATATATAGATAGATATATAGATATATATTCATATGACAATTAGAAAAGCACACACAAATAAGAAACTTTAAAGGTGTATACATGGAGTATGGAGTAAAAACCCTAAAACTCGAAGCCCTAAGGAATGGGTTGAGAATCTATGTTTCTTCGGTCTGCTCCGATGAGAGAGCGAACCGGCAAAGCGGGCATTTATGATTCTGCTCCAGCCA
The DNA here is from genome assembly GCF_048772165.1 of Typha angustifolia. Lineage (NCBI taxonomy): Eukaryota > Viridiplantae > Streptophyta > Magnoliopsida > Poales > Typhaceae > Typha > Typha angustifolia. The sequence goes on from NC_133251.1 coordinate 6,660,114, forward strand.
ATTGGACAGGCATATCTGATGGAAGGCATGGGAGCACGGCATCTTGTTAAGCTCCGCTCCGGTCTCGAAATCCTCCAAGCAGATAGCGCATTCTGTCTCGCGACACCCCTCTCCATTACCCTCGTATATCAATGCATCCAGATCCTTGATTGCCGACATCGTCGCCGGCACGCCATTGAAATCGGCTTCGGTGAATGACATCATCAACGCCTGCTCGACCTCATCTACTTCCTCCGACAACCGTGCAGCTGCTTCGATCCAGGGCAATTCGGGATCGAAGACCCACCGGGGCTGTTCGTCGGTGTACACCATTATTTCGGCAACGACGTAGATCAGGCCGCTAGGAGAAAGCCAGGAATTTCCATAGGTAAAAGCAACGATCTCTTCAATGCAAGGCTCCAAAAGGATTCGGACTAAAGGAACGGCGCCAGTGAGCATTTCATCGATGACTTCCCTGACGTTTTGAATGTGGCAAAGATGGTGAGGTACTGTTAGGGCGTTGACGTTCCCGAGGACTTCACAGATTCGGGGGTTCACAGTCCAAACCGTTGAAACGAAGAGTTGTAGCTCCGAGAATTGCAAAGAGTTCTCCGGGTAACAGGAGAGAGAGAGATGGATGTACTCGGAGTTATCTTGCTCCATTGCTCGCAACCTTCTTCCTTCTCTTCGCTCTAGGGTGAGACAAAGCTAGGAAGAGAACGATCGAGAATAAATACACACTTCGGACGCAGCAATGACTAATTAATCTGACTCCTAATACAATACGGGTTCCTAATTTGATCCGGATTTACGACTCTGACTAGGACTAAGCAGCTAGAGAAAGGGTTGTCATTCGTCGTAGTTCCTAATTAATGATTGGAATTCAGCGTGCTTTCCTTTACTGATAGTTATGAAAATACAATTGATTAATATTTCCTCAACGTCAGAAAAAACTTTCGTTAGGACACTGCCCCATGTCATCACCAATATAATTCCGTACCACGACCCTGCCGGAACGCATGCCTCCTAATTGCTTACATATATTGTAAAATTATATATGAGGGTTGAAAAATAATCAAATTGAGCTACATTACAAATTTAATGTGGATATTCTTCTGAATATAACATCACTACATAGTGCTTGATTGGATTAGAAATTCCAACTAATTGCATGCATATTTTGTAAAAGGGAAATTTACACCAAAACACAGTAGATTTTTGATTAATTGTCACTGAATTTCATTTTCGGTTTTATCAGCATATGATGTATTTTTCTTAACAAGATATTAATAATTATGAAATATCTCTAAATATTTAAATATGGTAAGTATCTCTTTTACTTCTTCTTATTCAACATCATTACTTTTATAACTGTAATTCGTATTCTATTTACAAAATGTGACTCTACTCTTTTTATACTTATTTTTTTTATATCTCACTCCTCTACCATCTTATTTCTCTTGCATGAGAGGTTTATATCAAATAACTATGAAATTCACAATATAACTATCAAATTTATAAATTAACTATATAGTAAAAAAAATGTTTGTTTATTTCTTTTAACACCAATATTCTCTCTTTTTAAAAAGTTTATTATAACATTTGGTTCTTTTAATTGAGAAAAAAAAAATCTATTCTCCATCATCCTATTTCTTTTATGAGAGGCTTTATTAAATTATTTCTAGTGGAAAAGAAGAAGATGACAAAAAAGTAAGTTAATATAACTACAAATTTTGTAATATTACCGCAAAAATTTTAAATTAACGTTGTACCTCTATGAAATCATATAGTAAGATAAATATTTGTCATTTCATTTTTCCCTACTCATACCTCCAATATTATCTCCTTTTGAAATTGATTATAGCATTTAATTGTTTAATTCTTTTAATAGGAAAAAAAATCTCATATGTACTTAACTCGTTCACTTTTAATTCTGAAATACAATCTCTTATTCTAGAATAATAGCTAAATATCATTATAATCATATTCAATAATACAAATATCATTCATTAAAATTATATTTTATACTACACAGTAATCCAATTAACCATTAATATTTATCTCGTCAATCTAATCCGTATCAAATCAAAGAATATTATATTACATCAAAAATAATTATTACATTTTTATTCCAGAATACTAGTTAATATAAGAAATAATTATTCCTAGAATAAAAGAAAAATTCTATCTTGATCGCTTAAACTATTATCCATTTTCACAATGACCCCCTGAACTTTTTTGGTATACATTAACCTTCTAAATTATTAGAAATACCTCATTTGACCCTTTCTTTAGGCTTCTATTACCTATTTCCTTTAAAAAGTTGTTATGTGAGGGTCACCTAACAACAATATAGTCAGAATATCCTTATATGCATGTGACAACTTAAAATAAGCTTTTATGATGACCAAAATACCCTTATTCCCAACATTTTTTCTTTTAAGCTTTAGTTCCCATCCTTACATACAGTCTTAGTGTGCGAACCGGGTCAGGTTGGATCATATCATGAGAATATTGGGCTCGATGAATCAAGTCGTTTATCTTTTAATTAATTCTTAATGTAAGCCCATAAGGTAAGTCAAGTTATGTCATTAAAGCTCTTAAGACAAGTCTAGTTAAATCATGTAAGCTATTAAGACAGATCTAATTAAGTCATATAAGCATATAAGGCAAACCTTAGTTCGAGTCATGTAAGCCTTTATTGCTAGTCCTAGTAACTCATTATACCCGACCTCTATAAGTAGAGGGGTTGGGCTACTTTGTTTAATCATCCAACCATTGAGAAATTATTATATCATTTTATCTTAGGAGTAAGGGTAAGATAATCTAGAAATATAAGTAAATTAATTATAGCCATTTATTTTTCTAGTAGTAGATCTAAATTAGAACTCTAATTCTACCTCTAACCGATAGCCACTATCATCTCATAAGCCACGCTATCTTACGGCCGACCACTACCATCATTGGCCGTTGTTTATCCTCCGAGGACAACTGCAACATCAGATAATGATACGATCTTCCCTTTTGGCCAAAGCTCGACCTATTCTTATTTTCTAATCTGGGCAGGATTTGACACGGAACTTTAGAAATAGATCCCAAATGATGCTGCCATCAAATTGACATTATATTTTTATATGTTGTAGCTTCGGAAAAAAGCTTTCCAACAAATTAAGTTTCAGGAGAATTCGATGTTGGGATCTTGAGATATCGTCCGATTAGTGGACAAATGTCGGAGAGTCTGTCTTAGGATTCGTAGATTGAGGCAGAAATCCTTGGTGATAGTAGAGGTTGGTGCACCGGCGTTAATGGGTGGCCCCGGTGAATAAGTGGTGGTGGAAAGGTTAGGGCAAAGTGAAAGATAGATTGGAAGAAGGGGGAGGAGTGGGCTGCCCTAAGGGACTAGGGTGATTGGCTGGTCGAGGGAGGCTAGAAACGGCGACGCCGGAGAACAAGAGAATGGGAGAGAAGAAGACGAAGGAGACAGGGCAAAACTCAATTCATTCAATAATGACTCCATAGTTGCCATCCACACCTTCAGAGGCTAACCAAATAATTCAAAAATGATAATTATTAACTCTAAAATAGTAGATTTTCGCTGATCCCGATCGCATTCAAACGCACATTATACGTTCTTTGTATTTGTGAACCCGATACAGGCGTTCACAAGCACGTTCGAACGCACTCCATTTGCATTTGAATGCGCCCTATCGTGTTCGAACGTACATTTGACGTTCTCTGTTTTTGCGAACCTGATGCAGGCGTTCACAAGCGCATTCGAACGCACTCCATCTGTGTTCGAACGTGACATACAAAAAACTTATTTTTCTATAAAATAAATACTAAAACAAGAATAAAAGACACCCCTAAAGTGTATCCATGCTCGAGACGTCCTTAGTGAAGTTCGAATCGTATCAGATAATTACCAATCTATCTAAGTTTGGTCTTTCTCTAATATTTTAGTTTTATCTTTTCATTTTGATCTCAGAATCATGTCAAACGAAGGCCATTAGATCTATGACTTTCGAGGCTTGCTCCTATTAAAATATTATAATTTTCTTATTTCCACATCATTATAGATTTGGTTTGTAACAATGGTATCCAAGTGAGGTTCCTCAGATAATGGTCTTCATGTGATCTAAAACGAACATGGAAAGAGCGACCATGGAGGATTAGGAACTCATCTCCGTTCTTGTGGAAGTTTTTTTGGTGCCACCTCCACCATTAGCAACCGTCAACAATGATCCGCTTGTGAGGGTAAAGATGTTTTTTTTAAAGAATTTTCTGAGAAGGTTGCCAGATCCGTCGTGGAGAGCATCAAGAGGATGGAAAAGGCTATTTAAGCCTTGGCGGTAGCCCTCCTGACCCACAACCACCCACCTATGTTGCCACCACCGCGGCATAGCCACCTTCTCCACCTTCAAGCACCAACAATGGTGAAACCATGGAGACCATTGAAACCGCGACAACTACTCCTCTGGCTACGATGGATCTCTCTCCACCCCTACAGACCTATCCTGCTATAACCTAGCTTTCCATCAACTGCGATCAATTAGTCTAAGCCACCATTGTCAACATTTTACTTAGACTATTACGATCCAACCATGTGAATTAAGTCGAGTCAAATTGAGTTGAGTCTATTTATCTTTTAGTTATTTCATGATGTAAGTCTTTTAAGGCAAGTCTAGTTAAGGCAAGTCCAAATAAGTCACGACAGCCCTTATGGCAAGTCTAATTACGTCAAGTAAACTTTTAAGGTAAGTCTAATTAAGTTATGTAAGCCTTTAAGGTAAGTTTTAATTCGAGTCATGTCAGCCTTTAGGGCTAGTCTGAGTAAGACTTATTGTACCCAACCTTTATATATAAAGGGGCTGAGCTTCTTTGTTTAGGCATAGAATTGATTGGATGGAATATTGAGTTAAGTTAAGTTAAGTTTATCTACCTTGCATTACTTATTGCTCTTATTTTTTAACGTAACTATTAGATCGTCGTTATCTTTCTATGAGTAGATCTAAGTTAGAAACCCTAATTCTACCTCCAACCTATAGGCACCATCACCTCCAGCACCCACCCTACCCTACGGCCATCTACCACCACCCTTGGCCGTTCGCCACTCTCCAACGATCGCCGCAACGTCGGATATTTACTAACCTGGCCCGTTCTGACCTTGCTTCACTATTTTATTTATATCTTTCCATCTAGACATCCGACTAACATGAAATCAAAGCCATTAGAACTCTATCTCATGAGGCTACTGCCATCTAAATTTTTATAATCATCTTATGTACGGATCTTTCCATATATGGTCTGTAATATAGACCACCTACACACAAACCATGGCCTAAACCGCATGCACTAAAACCCTTGCTCCAACCACCCAAGGCTAGGATTTGGCCCGAGTCACTTGCGACTAGGGAAAACTATGACTCAAACTAGTAGACCCTCAAGCAAAACCCACTATGGGGCCATCCTCCACATGGCAGATGAGACCCACATGAAGATCGAGGACATGCAGTTCAAGAGCAATGAAAGGTATGGAAACCACCATGGATACCTTGCTGACAAGGTGTTCGAAACTGTGATAGGTTGATATGAATTGGGTCAGGTAAAATCACATCATAAGCATATTAGGTTTGACAAATCGAGTCTATTTATTTTTTAATTAATTAATAACATAAGCCATTGAGGCAAGTCTAGTTATATCATATAAGACCTTAGGACAAGTCTATTAAGTTATGTAAGCTATTAAGGTATGTCTAATTAAGTCATGTAAGTCTATAAGATAAACTCTAATTTGAGTTATATTAGCCTTTAAGACTAGTCCTTGTAGGACTCATTGTTTAATTTTAACTTTTCACACCGATCTCCAATTAACGTGAACTAAAGCTATTAAAACCCTAACTGTAATAATCCAAGGTTAAAAAAAAAAAATTCCTGCACTGCATGGCACGACAGCTCGTGCCATGTAGTGGCAGCGGAGATGGGCGCCATGCGCCCCAAGCGCTGGCTCGTCCAACCTGGCCGAGCCAGCTAGCGCGGTGGACCCCCGCCGTTTCCGCAGAGAAGAGGAAGGTTTGGATCTTTCAATCTTATGTCGTGAGGGATGTGACCTATGTTAGGTCCATAAGATACCACAGCTTTTGCCATACGTATATCAGCTAATGGTATGCAATTTCGTCGCCTCCCTCCCTACCGCCTATCTCCCTTTTCTTCCTCTCTCTCTCTCTCTTTTCTTTCGGGTTCTTTCTCACCTTTCTCTCTTTCTCTCTCTTTCTCTCAAACACACTCTCTCTCTACCCACTACCGCCGCCACCTCCACTAGCGCCGGTGAGCTTCCCTCCTTCTCTTTCCCTCTCTCTCTCTATCTCTCTCTATCTCTCTCTCTCTCTTTCTACCTCTCTCTTTATCTCTCTTTCTCTCTTTGTCGGCTTCCTCTCGGGACCGCTAGAGGATTGAGCCGTCAGTGAGAGGCCAGCCGCTGAGTGGCCACCAGCGGCCGCACCCGTCCCCCATGGCCAAACCCTCTTCTTCGTTCTTCTTCTTCTTCTTCTTCTTCTTCTTCTTCTTCTTCCTCTCCTCCTTCTTCCCTTCTCTTCTCTGACTGCACCCTGCAAGGGGTGCTGGGCTCGGTCCAGCGCCAAGCGCTGGGCTCGGCCCAGCACTATATATAATTATATATATATATATGCACAATTAGTTTAGCTTAGTTAATTTAATGTATTTAGGTTATACAAATTAAATATAATTATATCATAGTTAGTATATAGTTCTAATTATATCATGTTTAGTAAAATACCTGCAATATAAATTACTATTTTAATCCTAAATAGGTAATGTACGTATATTCTTACGTAATTAATTAAAGTAACTTAATTCTTATTTTCTTAATATTATCAAAGAGAATAATAGATAGATAAAATTTATTTTAAATACACTATTAAATAATATAATTATGATTAATAAATAACAAAAACAAATATAGAAATGAAGAGTACATAATTACAACAAGAAACGATCCTTTTGTCAAGTTAATTTTAATTAATAGAAAGACTGACATATTTGTTATAAATAATTTCAGATCTCGACCCCCTGTTCAAGATCCCGTGGACTTAGCTATCGAGGCGTGATCGTTATCGTAGCAGCGTGAACGAGTGGTGGTTTGGTATTTGCAGTGGAGTGAGTAGTCTTATCGTCTAGATTTCTTTCTCAAATTAGGTTATATTATATATTATGTAAATACATGTTTTGGCCTCCAGCATGATTATATGACTTTATATAGGGATGATTTCAGTCGAGCATATATTTATCATGCATATGATTAGGCTGATCTGGGATATGAATATATTTGTGATATCTAGAGATGATTGGAGATGATTATACTGTTCTGATTTTATACCAAGATGATCTCTAGCATGAGTGTGCATGTGATAGACTAGCAGAAGTATACATGTGTTAGATATATGGTTGGAGTTTGCATTACAGCATTTTTCTTTTAATTCCTATTCTACCTAAATTCCTGTTATGTATTGACTTGCTATCGTATTGGATATATGCATATGATCTGTTGTTGCAGATGCCTTAAGTAGGAAGTCAGCTAGGAGTCTAGCATTTTTAATTACCCAACAAACTATGATACTTAAGGATCTACAAAGGCTAGAAGTTCCAATTGTGGCCAAGGGTGGTGGAGTTGGTTTACTTGCACAATTTACTGTCAAACCTACATTGATAGATAGAATTAGTGCATCTCAGAAAACTGATATTAAGGCTATGCAAATTGTGAAACAAGTACAGAATTCCTATAAACTAGATTTCTCTATAGACTCTATCGGGATACTGCGTTTTAGAGGCAGATTATATGTTCCTAATTGTGAAAGACTTAGAAATGAAATTTTAAATGAAGCTCATACTTCTGCTTATGCTATGCACCCGAGGGGAAGAAAAATGTATCATGAGTTGAAGAAGAAATTCTAGTGGGAAGGAATGAAAAGAAATATTGGGGAATTTGTGGCTAAGTGTTTGACTTGTCAGCAAGTCAAGATTGAGCACCAAAGGCCTGCAGGCGCTCTACAACCTTTGCAGATTCCTGAGTGGAAATGGGAACACATTAATATGGATTTTGTGATAGGATTACTAAAGACACAGAAAGGGAAGAATGCAATTTGGGTGATTATTGATAGACTAACCAAATCAGCACACTTTTTACCAGTTAGTACTACTGATTCAATGGAAAAGTTAGCTATCTTGTTTAGAGATGAAATTTTTGCTCACCATGGGATTCCTGTTAGTATCACTTCAGATAGAGATCCTCGTTTTGTGTCTAGATTTTGGAAGCAGTTTCATCAGTCTTTTGGAACAAAACTACAGTTTAGTACAGCTTATCATCCTCCAAAGTGTATCTGTATAATTGTCTTATATTTTAGCAGGTGACATTATACTTGTATAATTATGTATATACCACCGTTGTGTATATGTAGTTGTGAAAAGCTCTTGATGAGGTGTTGTGGCCTGTGTGGGGCCCATGTAGGGTTATTTGTATGTGGTTGATAGTTAGACTTGAGTTATTCTTAGTTTAGATGTTGTAGATAAAATCATGATATTGCTATAGGTTTATTTGATTGTCAGTATCTAACCGAATAGTCAGATGATATGCACGTGCCGTGTGGGCTCATGCCATGCACGTGTTTAGAGTTTGGGTGTTACACTAACTCATGAGGTTACAAATTATAAAGATATTATAATGTCCATATCTTTCCATATCTAGTTCGTAACACTTAGTTCTCACTTTCACTCTCCTATCGATGGCTCCTAATCTCTTCGCTTTCCTCCTTTCCCTTCTACTCCTAACTCTACTTTAAACTACCCCAAATTGCCAACACTCATTTCCTCTCTGCCATTGAAGCCTTCCTCCTCCTCCTCCCCCAACACCTATTATCTCCATCGCCTCATCCAGTGCCGGCCACTGCATCGTCTTCGTTAACCTTGGCAACCTTTCTCAACTCCTCCACCTCATCATTGACATCGATAGCAACCTCATCTGGTCTGGCCTCTCTAGGGCTAGAGAGAGAATGTTAAGTAATGCCGAGTGAGAGGAGTCACTGCGACAGCCTTTCTATTTCTCGACCTTGATAACTAGGAAGATAGCGAAGAAGAAGTCAGCATCAGCTTAGAGTAGAGCAAGCGCATTAGATATTAATGATAATTCAAGGGGTCATTATGTAAAAAAAATATTCAGGAGGTAATTGTGAAAATGAATGATAGTTTATTGGGTAAAAATAGAATTATTCATAGAATAAATCCCTCATTTTGGTAATAAAAAATAGGAATTGCTATTCTTATATTAACCCTATTCCAGATGTGAACAAGGCCCTAAAAATTGCGTTAGATAAATGAAAGTACCCATGTACATTAGAAAGGTATTAGTTATGAAATGTCTCCAAAAATTTAAATAGGGTAGTATTTCTCTTGCTCCTCTGGTCCTCCTTTTTATGATTTTAATTCATAGTTTATTTAGAAAATCTATAATTAAATTATAAAAAATTGTACTCTACTACTTGGTATATTAACAATGTATTAGCGTTTATGAAATACCTCTAAAAATTTGAATATAATAATATCTCTTTTACTTTTTTTCATTATTGATAGAGGAAACAGGTGAATTGAATCAGCTAGCACCAAATATGTGCACCTCCTTTTTACTATAATTTGTAGTTCTTTACGAAATTTATAGTTAATTTACAAAAATTTGTTGCTATGCTTTTTTTTTTTCTACTCTTTTTATATCTCACTCCTCTACCACCTTATTTTCATTGTATAAAAGGATTATGTGGAATTATTTTTAGTAGGAAAAGAAAATGGTGGAATGAGTGATAAAAGAAGTAATTAGAGTAACAAATTTTGTAAATTAACTGGGAATTTCGTAAAAATAATGTTATACAAACTTCTTATACAAGGAAAATAAGAATCTCTCTTGTTTCTTCTCATCCTCCTATGGCAATATGTCCCCAACTATGGTTTAATATATTTTGCCTAATTATCTAGCATTGCTTATAGATTAACAATTCAGATCAATCGAGTAGGAAGTAATAAAGGGATTAAAAGAAGAAGGATTGTTACGGACCAGATCTGGAGAAGTAAGAAAATTTTGAAAATTTAGGTAGTGGTAGTCTTGTCAATTAGGGTTCTAACGGCTATGGTTTTTATACGAACGGGGTTGGATCGGTGTTAAGAATGAGATCTGGATTGATCTGAATGTAAAAAAGTTATGAAAATTTAGGTGGTGGTAGCCTTGTGAGTTGAAATTCTAATAGCTCTAGTTTTACCTAAATCCGAGGTTTAGATAAAAAGATATAAATAAAATAGTAGAGGGTGGTAGAAATAGGGCAAAATGGTAATTATCTAATGTCGTGGCAATCGTCGGATGGTGGTAGACGGCTAGGGGTAGTGTTGGATGGCCGTATAGTAAGGTGGCTACTAGAAGATGGTGGTAGCTTAGGTTTAGGTGCATGGAAGGATTCTACGGTTATGATCTAATCTAATTTTATGAAGATAAAAAGATCTAACGGCTATAATAAAAACGGTAAATGCAATAATAAAAAAATAACTAAACTAAATTAATTCTCAATGCTTCGATGTTTGGATGCTTAATTAAGAAATCCAATCCCTCTATATATAGAAGTCGAGTACAATGAGTCATACTCGAACGTCTAAATACTTATACGACTCAAATTAGGACTTGCTTTAGACTAACTTTATAGGCTTATATAACTCGAACTAGAATTTACTTTAGAGGTTATCTTGACTATCTTAGGAGTAAGAGTAAGATAATCTAGGAGAAGAAGTAAGTTAATTATACTATTTATTTTCCTAGGAGTAGATCTAGGTTAGAAATCTTAATTCTATCTCCGACTCATAACCACCATAACCTCTAGTAGCCTCCCTACTATACTGTTGTCCACCACTCTCCAGCAATCATTGCAATGTCAGATATTTATCAATGTATCCGATTCTGACCTTTTTCTACTATTTTATTTATATGTTTTCATCTCAACCTCTGATTCATATAAGGTAGGGTGGCTCATAGAGGTGATGATGATTATGAATTAGAGGTAGAATTAGAACTTCAAACTTAAATCTACTCTTAGAAAATTAAACGACTATGATTAATTTACTACTCTTAGATTATCTTACTCCAAAGATAGTATAAGACTAAAATATAATTTTTAATTATTCATTAGATGCTTGGATGAATAAATAAAGAAGCTATCCCGCTCTATATATAGAGATTGGGTACTAAAGGCTTATACGACTTAAATTAGGACTTGCCTGCCTTAGAGGCTTACAAAAGTTAATTATACTTACTTATGTGACTTAATTGTACTTATATTAATAGCTTACATGGCTTAAGTAGACTTTTCTTGTGGGTTTATATGACATAACTATTAAGAGTTTACATAAGAGATAAATATAAATTAATTAAAAAATGAATAGACCCGATCTATCAAATCTAATATATTTATAATGCGAATCGATCTAATTAGCTTGCCAATAAGCTCATGCCTATCATTAAATTATTTAACTTCATGAAATCACTATAACATTTTAGTCTCTTTGGCGAGGAAATTGGGAGCGGCGCCGCATGTGACAAACTCAAACCTGAGAAGGAAGGAGAAGCAAACCGCAGAGGCAGAAATATCCAAACCTTACTAGTCAAATGATATATAGTTGAAATAATCTCCTAAAATTTTGTGCATGTCATATATCTGAACATGCTATAACTATGAATATATATACTGGGTTTCTCTAGAATTCACCATGTATCTGACAAAACACATCCCAAAATTAATGCAACTTGTATTTCTGAACATCCTGTAGCAATGAATATATACACATTTGAGTTAAAGCATTGAATTGTTCTATTAATGCAATTGCTTGCCACGCATATACGTTCTCACGTCGAACAACAATAAAATATAAAATTTGGTAGGTGACATTGCAGCCGATGTAGTACGTCTATTCTTCCATCTGCGCCGGGAGAGCGAACCGGCAAAGCGGGCACTGATGGCTCTGCTCCAACCACTTGGACAGGCAAATCTGATGGAAGGCATGGGAACAGGGCATCTTGCTGAGCTCCACTCCGGTCTCAAAATCCTCCAAGCAGATAATGCACTCTGTCTCGCGACACCCCTCTCCGGTACTCCCATATATCACTTTCTCCAGCTTACTGATTGCCGAACTCGTCGCCGGCATTCCTCGGAAACCGGATTCTGTGAACGAAACAGCCAACGCCCGATTGGCCTCCTCTGATTCCTGCGACAGTCGTTGTGGTAATTGGATCCCGAGGAGCTGGGAATCCAAGACCCACCAGGGCTGGTTGTTCATGTAGATCTTTATGTTGGCAACCACCTTGACCTGGCCGCCAGGAGAACGCCGAATATATTGCCAGATCGAATTGCTGATATATTCACAGTAAGGCTCCAGATTGATGCGGGTTGAATCACTGATGTTAGAGAGCATTTGAAAGATGATTTCGCTGACGTTTTGACGGTTGTAAAGACACTCAACGTGTGTGAGGACGAGGAAGCCCCCGACGAGGTAATCGATTGAGGGGTTTGCAGTCCAAACCATTGAGACGATTAGTCGTAGCTCCGAGAAACGCGGCCAGGTTTCCGAGGAAGAGTTGAGAGAGAGTTCGATGCGCTCACCTGGAGGAGAGATGTCTTGCTCCATTGCTCTCAACCTTCGTTCTTCTTTGCTCGAGAGTATGAGAGTTAGGAAGAGAAGGGGAAGAAATTAGCTAGGATCAAACGATACTATTGTCAGTTGCAAAGCTACACACATATACCCTTCAGACGCAAGAAATAGTAAATGACTAATTAATCTGACTCCTAATACAATACGGGTTCCTAATTTGATGCGGATTACGATTCTGGCTAGGACTAAGCAGAGATTTCCTTCTTGGGCACAAAGCCATTGTAGAACCGTTCCGATTTTAAGGGTCGAATCTGAAAACTTGGCCGATTGAAAGAAATTGCAGCTTATCTAAACAGCCTGTGTTCTCTCTCATCGCTTCTCTTTATATCTTCTTGTGGGATCAAGAAATCACATAATAACTCTAAGCAAAATAGGTATTACAGGTTACCTAAATAAATATATTAATCATATTATATATAATGTAGAGTATTTCTTTTCGAAGAAAATTATGATTAACGAATTCTTCTATTTTGTTTTATTTTTTTTATCTCATATAATGGTATGATAATATGATTTTCTAATTTTTTATTGTTCTATTATTCGTAACATAAGTTAGGAGCCTCAAGTTTTTTTGACGACAATAACAGTAATTAAATAGAAACATTAACACTGTAAAGAAAATTAAATAATTACCTAATTAAGTGTTTTAATTTGTTGTTGTTGCTTGTATTAAGTTCATAATAATTCAAAATTATACCTAAATGTCATTAATATTTACTGTGCCCAATTAGTCATTAATATTATAGGCCCTAACAAATCTCCAGAGATATATATCTATATACAAAACTCAAAGCATAGAATTTTTCGTACGGGATAAGTTCAACTAAAAAAAATAGAACAAATTCGGTATTTTCTTCTAACTCAGAAATATTATCATCAAGAGATGGTGAGCACGTAGCTCAATAAGTATAATCCAATAGTAGTTTAGGAACAATATAAATTGATGATAAATATACTAATGCATACTTATAATAACTATCAACATATTAAGATAAACATGTCCAAAGATAATTTGCAATGAACTTTAATATAATCATAAAATGCATAATAGTATCATCACTTAAATCAACTTTTCATTTTACTAAGATAAGCTCATATAGAGTCATAAATGATTATATCTCAACATACTCATATAAAGCCATAATTTACATAGCAAATATATAAACGAGGAGGAATAGTCATTTAGCGGTAATATCATTTATACAGACTTGATGATGCTGCATATGAACTGTTGTCTGTGGTCATCAAATTAAAGACCATAATTATAAGCCCATAACTTATCTCCATCATCATCACTGCTTTAGTAAATTATCACATACTGTAGAATCATCTTATACAACAGTAAAAGAGCATATACCTTAGTGAACACTCAGACCCTACATTATTAGGTATTGCTAGAGCTAAATCTTATATTACAATCATCTTTCAACTATCATCATAGTCTATTTTTTAAATAAGATAGTGTGATCACCTGAATACTACATAGGCTAACAATTGGAGGTGTTGATAGCTAATATAACAATACTATATAATACACTCTACTCACTCTATATAATACTATATAATACAAACTTTGTTATTCTATATTGAATTATCAAAATTATATTCAAGAGATTGATGATGCGAATCGGGTCAGATTAGATCACATTATGAGAATATTGTGCTCGATGGATAAATTCTATTTATCTTTTACTTAATTCATACTTATGTAAGCCCTTAAAAAAAATTTAGTTAAATTATGTAAGCTAATAATCAAGTTTACTTAAGTCATGTAAGCCACTAAGGCAATTAAGTCATGTAAGATTCTAAGACAAGTACTAATTGGAGTCGTATAAGTCTTTAGGGCTAAGTCCAAATATGACTCATTGTACCCTACCTCTATATATAGAGGAGCTAGACTTTATTCATCTAAGCATCCAAGTATTCAAGCATTGAGAAATTATTTTAGTCTTGAGTTTATTTTAGGAATAAGAGTAAGATAATTTAAGAGTAGAAGTTAATCATAGTCGTTTATTTTCCTACGAATATATCTAAGTTAGAAACCGTAATTATAACTCCAACTCATAGCCATCATCATCTCCAATAGCCACCCTACCTTACGGCCGTCCACCACCACCATTCGACGATTGTCGCAATGTCGGATATTTATTGTTTTGCCCGTTTATGGCTTTGCTCCACTATTTTGATTATATCTTTTCATCTAGATATCCCATTTAGTTGAAACTAGAGTCATTAGAACCCTTACTCGCGAGGCTACCACCACTTAATTTTTCTAATTTTCTTATGTCGGAATCATTCCCCAAATCTGGTTCGTAACATTGATATTAGAGCTGACCCTCCAACCTTCATCCACTTCTTTAAAGATATCTTCTAATGTAGCCATCTAATCTATACGAAATTAGATTCATTAGAAAGTTTTTTTTCTAAAGATACAATCCGTCAAAATTTCATATCAATCCAACGACCAAATCTATCAAAAACTCTTTCAGAATTCCGTATAAATTTCTATCTAGAACTGATTTAAATTAGGTCAATCCGGTTCGCATTAAATTGGTATTAGAGTCGACGTTTCTCGGATAATGGTTATTATGCTATCCAAGACGAACGAGGAAGGAGCAACTATGGAGGACTAGGAACACATCTTCTTTCCTATGGGAGTTTATCTGGTGTCCGTCCACCACTAGCAATTGTCAACGACGAGTCACTAGTGTGGGCAAAAATATTTTTTAATGAATTTTCAATATAGTCGAAAGAGAGCTCCAAAAGGATCGAGAAGGCGATCCAAGCCTTGATGGCAACTATCCTAGCCCGTTACGACAACCTCGCATAGCTAGCGCCACTAGCCATGGTGGAAATAGCTCAACTACGGCCATCAACTTCAATCTATAAGGGAGGTGGAGAGGAGATCCAACCGTCGGGCAAAACCCCTTCTTCAGTCGAGGAGGAACGCCTTCCATCCCAACAGGCTGAGCCTGCTGTCATAGCAATGGCAAAGCAGCCGAGAAAGACGGTCCTTGAGGTGTCTTCCCCATCCACGTTGGGAGGTAGGGCCACTATTGGACCCTACGTCCGCATTCGATCCCTTCCGCGGGACACTGCACCGACGCTAGGCCAGCGGCAACCACAGTAGAAGGCTGGAAGAGCACCGTCGACGACCTTTCTCGCTGTAGCAAAACTACGGCATGTGGTTGCGGGAGTGGCATTCTAGCCGTTTAATCACAACTATTTATTTTTCTACAAGTATATCTAAGTTAGAAATCATAATTCTATCTCCAACCCATAACTACCATCACTTCCAACAGCCAACCTATCTTTCGGCTGTCCACCACCACCCTTGGTCATCTGCCACCCTCCGACAACCGCTGCAACGTCGGACATTTACCGTTCTGCCCCGTTCTGGCCTTACTCCACTATTTTAATTATATTTTTTTCATCTAGACCTCCGATTTAAGTGAAACTAGAGCTATTAGAATACTCATGAGGTTACCACCATCTAAATTTTCATAATTTTCTTATGTCTACATTAGTCTAGATCTTATTCGTAATAATTGACTAGTTATTTTGCATTATTTTTGATATATTGTTGATCTAGTAAGTTATTTGAAGTATTAGTTGTTTATCCTACTCATATTTTTATTTTTATTGTTTAAAGAGGCCTCAAAATAATTTTCTAGTTTATCTATATGCTAGCCAAATAATGATATGGGTACATTTCTATGTGTCGTCACATAGACCTTCTACAGCATATAAACATGACGTGAAAAGTTCATTCACCGATGTTTAATACATCGGATGATAAAATTTGCCAGCATATCTAAATGTCAAAATATTAACCTTTTGCAGCATATAAATTTATGCATATCTAAATGTCAAAATATTAACCTTTTGCAGCATATAAATTTATTGATTGAAGTAATGCTTTCGACGTTTAGTAAATACTGGTATATATATTTTACCTGGCATGTATCTCAACGCCGACATATTTATGTTTTCTAGCATCTATAAATATTATCCATCCAACTTAAACTAATTTAACTAATCGACAGTAACTGACATTTATAATCGTTGGCTGAAGTATTTGTGCTGCTAATTATTTATGCCATTTAAACCGCTAGAAAATGATTTATCGTCAGCGTGTATAAACGCTGGAACTGAGTTTTTGGCTAGCGTTTATAATTAAATGCAAGCCAAAACCTTTGCAGACTATGGTTATGGCGTTTGCGTATACACTAAGTAGAATTATTACATAATATTTAAACAGTTTGTTGCTGCATATAAAACACTAATAAAATCGTATTTTAGCATAGAGAGGTAGGAAGATGGCAGGTGGGCCTAAGGAGCCATTAGACATGCAGAGTATACAGACCCAAAAATCAATAAAATTACTAGTCAAATGATATATAGTTGAAATAATCTCCTAAAATTTTGTGCGAGTCATATATCTGAACATGCTATAACTATGAATATATATACTGGGTTTCTCTAGAATTCACCATGTATCTGACAAAACACATCCCAAAATTAATGCAACTTGTATTTCTGAACATCCTGTAGCTATGAATATATACACATTTGAGTTAAAGCATTGAATTGTTCTATTGGTGCAATTGCTAGCCATACATATACGTTCTCACGTCGAACAACAACAAAATATAAAATTTGGTAGGTGACATTGCAGCCGATGTAGTACGTCTATTCTTCCATCAGCGCCGGGAGAGCGAACCGGCAAAGCGGGCACTGATGGCTCTGCTCCAACCACTTGGACAGGCAAATCTGATGGAAGGCATGGGAGAGCGAACTCGTCGCCGGCATTCCTCGGAAACCGGATTCTGTGAACGAAACCGCCAACGCCCGATCGACCTCCTCTGATTCCTGCGACAGTCGGTGTGGTAATTGGATCCGGATGAACGGGGAATCCATGACCCACCAGGGCTGGGCGTTCATGTAGATCTTTATTTTGGCGACCATCTTGACCTGGCCGCCAGTTGAACGCCGAATAAATTGCCAGGTCGAATTGCTGATATATTCACAGTAAGGCACCAGATTGATGCGGGCTGAATCACTGATGTTAGAGAGCATTTGAAAGATGATATCGCTGACGTTTTGAAGGTTATAAAGACACTCAACGTGTGTGAGGACGAGGAAGGCCCCGGCGAGGTAATCGATTGGGGGGTTTGCAGTCCAAACGATTGAGGCGATTATTCGTAGCTCCGAGAAACGCGAAGAGGTTTCCGAGGAACAGTTGAGAGAGAGTTCGATGCGCTCAGCTAGAGGAGAGATGTCTTGCTCCATTGCTCTCAACCTTCTTCGTTCTTCTTTGCTCGAGAGTGTGAGAGTTAGGAAGAGAATGAGAAGAAATTAGCTAGGATCAAAACGGGACTAGTGTCAGTTGCAAAGCTACATATATATATACCCTTCGGACGCAAGAAATAGTAAATGACTAATTAATCCGACTCCAAATACAATACGGATTCCTAATTTGATGCGGATTACGACTCAGACTAGGACTAAGCAGAGATTTCCTTCTTGGGCACAAAGCCATTGTAGAACCGTTCCAATTTTAAGGGTCGAATCTGAAAACTTGGCCGATTTAAAGAAATTGCAGCTTATCTAAACAACCTGAGCTCTCTCTCATTGCTTCTCATTCTATCTTCTTGCGGGATCAAGAAATCACATAATAACTCTAAGCAAAATAGGTATTACCGGTTACCTAAAGAAATAAATTAATCATATTAAATATAGTGCAGAGTATTTTTTCGAAGAAAATTATGATTAACGAATTCTTTGATTTGATTTGATTTTTTTTTTATCTCATATAATGGGATGATAATACGGTTCTCTAATTTTTTATCGCTCTATTATTCCTAATTATAGTTCGTAGCCTAAAGGTTTTTTTGACAACAATAACAATAATTAAATAGAAACATTATCTCTGTGAAGAAAATTAAATAATTACCTGATTAAGTGTTTTAATTTGTTGTTGTTGTTGCTTGTATTAAGTAAATAAGAATTCAAAATTATACCTAAATGTCATTAATATCTGGTGTGCCCAATTAGTCATTAATATTAAAGGTCCTAACAAGTCTCGAGAGATATATGTCTATATACAAAACTTAAAGCATAAAATTTTTCGTATGGGCTAAGTCTCATTGATATCTACATTATTTTCTTCTAACTCTGAAATATTTTCACCAAAAGGTGGTGGGCACATAGCCTAATAAGTATAATCCAATAATATTTTAGGAACAATATAAATTGATGATAAATATACTAATGCATACTTGTAATAACTATCAACATTTTAAAATAAATATGTCCAAAGATAATTTGCAATGAACTTTCATATAATCATAAAATGCATAATAGTATCATCTGATTTTACTAAGATAAGCTCACATAGCAATCTCCACCACTACTTAGTTAATTGAGTGAGAATTCATCTCCTCAAGGTTTATAACACTCAATCTTCCAAATTCTTTTTCTCTTACACTCTCTATCAGTTAATCAAATAATATGTTGCCTTACCCATCTTGGCATTTTGAAAAAAAAACAAAAAAGACATGAAGTATAATGAGAGAGCACTGAGCATAGTATTGATCAAAGTAATTTTGCCTACTAATGATAACAATTTACCTTTCCATGCACCCCTGATATTTTTTTTTCTCCATCTTCTCAATCACTAGTATACTGTCTTCTAAGTTTACTGTCATGTAGAGGCAATCCCAAATATTTAATAGGCCCTTAAAACAAAATTTATCATACAAAAAAGATATTGATATTCTTAATTAATTAGATTGAATAAATGTAAATAAAAATAAAAATATTTTATCTTTTTATAGTTACTCTGATGAAATCTTAGCTATCACTTATGTTTATAGAGTGTCCATGTAAATCAAAAAATAACCTCAATGCATCCACACACACACGCGCGCGCGCACAAATCCATTATACGTTCTAAAACGGTATACAAACATCATTGGTTGTGGAATGATCTACCAAGTTTGGAGCTAGCTAAGCTTATCACATGGTGGGCTATAGCTTGGGGACACGAGGCTGAGTATAGAAGAGGAGTTTGGTAGACAAATGGGAAAGCCTGATGATCAGGTGTTTGTTCAAGTAGATGCAACCTTTTCTCTCTTAACGAGTTGACGACGAAGCTACAGGAATAGGTACATAAACTATGATCATCTATCTGTTCGGTTTTTGAAGCAGAACTAAGAGCTATCCTACAGTTCTTGCGGGAAGCGGAAGCGAGAGGGTCGAGGAAGAATTACAATAGAGTTGGACGCTAGAGATATTTAATTTTTCAATATATATAGATAGATATATAGATATATATTCATATGACAATTAGAAAAGCACACACAAATAAGAAACTTTAAAGGTGTATACATGGTGTATGGAGTAAAAACCCTAAAACTCGAAGCCCTAAGGAATGGGTTGAGAATCTATGTTTCTTCGGTCTGCTCCGATGAGAGAGCGAACCGGCAAAGCGGGCATTTATGATTCTGCTCCAGCCAATTGGACAGGCATATCTGATGGAAGGCATGGGAGCACGGCATCTTGTTAAGCTCCGCTCCGGTCTCGAAATCCTCCAAGCAGATAGCGCATTCTGTCTCGCGACACCCCTCTCCATTACCCTCGTATATCAATGCATCCAGATCCTTGATTGCCGACATCGTCGCCGGCACGCCATTGAAATCGGCTTCAGTGAATGACATCATCAACGCCTGCTCGACCTCATCTACTTCCTCCGACAACCGTGCAGCTGCTTCGATCCAGCGCAATTCGGGATCGAAGACCCACCGGGGCTGTTCGTCGGTGTACACCATTATTTCGGCAACGACGTAGATCAGGCCGCTAGGAGAAAGCCAGGAATTTCCATAGGTAAAAGCAACGATCTCTTCAATACAAGGCTCCAAAAGGATTCGGACTAAAGGAACGGCGCCAGTGAGCATTTCATCGATGACTTCCCTGACGTTTTGAATGTGGCAAAGATGGTGAGGTACTGTTAGGGCGTTGACGTTCCCGAGGACTTCACAGATTCGGGGGTTCACAGTCCAAACCGTTGAAACGAAGAGTTGTAGCTCCGAGAATTGCAAAGAGTTCTCCGGGTAACAGGAGAGAGAGAGATGGATGTACTCGGAGTTATCTTGCTCCATTGCTCGCAACCTTCTTCCTTCTCTTCGCTCTAGGGTGAGACAAAGCTAGGAAGAGAACGATCGAGAATAAATACACACTTCGGACGCAGCAATGACTAATTAATCTGACTCCTAATACAATACGGGTTCCTAATTTGATCCGGATTTACGACTCTGACTAGGACTAAGCAGCTAGAGAAAGGGTTGTCATTCGTCGTAGTTCCTAATTAATGATTGGAATTCAGCGTGCTTTCCTTTACTGATAGTTATGAAAATACAATTGATTAATATTTCCTCAACGTCAGAAAAAACTTTCGTTAGGACACTGCCCCATGTCATCACCAATATAATTCCGTACCACGACCCTGCCGGAACGCATGCCTCCTAATTGCTTACATATATTGTAAAATTATATATGAGGGTTGAAAAATAATCAAATTGAGCTACATTACAAATTTAATGTGGATATTCTTCTGAATATAACATCACTACATAGTGCTTGATTGGATTAGAAATTCCAACTAATTGCATGCATATTTTGTAAAAGGGAAATTTACACCAAAACACAGTAGATTTTTGATTAATTGTCACTGAATTTCATTTTCGGTTTTATCAGCATATGATGTATTTTTCTTAACAAGATATTAATAATTATGAAATATCTCTAAATATTTAAATATGGTAAGTATCTCTTTTACTTCTTCTTATTCAACATCATTACTTTTATAACTGTAATTCGTATTCTATTTACAAAATGTGACTCTACTCTTTTTATACTTATTTTTTTTATATCTCACTCCTCTACCATCTTATTTCTCTTGCATGAGAGGTTTATATCAAATAACTATGAAATTCACAATATAACTATCAAATTTATAAATTAACTATATAGTAAAAAAAATGTTTGTTTATTTCTTTTAACACCAATATTCTCTCTTTTTAAAAAGTTTATTATAACATTTGGTTCTTTTAATTGAGAAAAAAAAAATCTATTCTCCATCATCCTATTTCTTTTATGAGAGGCTTTATTAAATTATTTCTAGTGGAAAAGAAGAAGATGACAAAAAAGTAAGTTAATATAACTACAAATTTTGTAATATTACCGCAAAAATTTTAAATTAACGTTGTACCTCTATGAAATCATATAGTAAGATAAATATTTGTCATTTCATTTTTCCCTACTCATACCTCCAATATTATCTCCTTTTGAAATTGATTATAGCATTTAATTGTTTAATTCTTTTAATAGGAAAAAAAATCTCATATGTACTTAACTCGTTCACTTTTAATTCTGAAATACAATCTCTTATTCTAGAATAATAGCTAAATATCATTATAATCATATTCAATAATACAAATATCATTCATTAAAATTATATTTTATACTACACAGTAATCCAATTAACCATTAATATTTATCTCGTCAATCTAATCCGTATCAAATCAAAGAATATTATATTACATCAAAAATAATTATTACACTTTTATTCCAGAATACTAGTTAATATAAGAAATAATTATTCCTAGAATAAAAGAAAAATTCTATCTTGATCGCTTAAACTATTATCCATTTTCACAATGACCCCCTGAACTTTTTTGGTATACATTAACCTTCTAAATTATTAGAAATACCTCATTTGACCCTTTCTTTAGGCTTCTATTACCTATTTCCTTTAAAAAGTTGTTATGTGAGGGTCACCTAACAACAATATAGTCAGAATATCCTTATATGCATGTGACAACTTAAAATAAGCTTTTATGATGACCAAAATACCCTTATTCCCAACATTTTTTCTTTTAAGCTTTAGTTCCCATCCTTACATACAGTCTCAGTGTGCGAACCGGGTCAGGTTGGATCATATTATGAGAATATTGGGCTCGATGAATCAAGTCGTTTATCTTTTAATTAATTCTTAATGTAAGCCCATAAGGTAAGTCAAGTTATATCATTAAAGCTCTTAAGACAAGTCTAGTTAAATCATGTAAGCCATTAAGACAGATCTAATTAAGTCATGTAAGCATATAAGACAAACCTTAGTTCGAGTCATGTAAGTCTTTATTGCTAGTCCTAGTAACTCATTATACCTGACCTCTATATGTAGAGGGGTTGGGCTACTTTGTTTAATCATCCAACCATTGAGAAATTATTATATCATTTTATCTTAGGAGTAAGGGTAAGATAATGTAGAAATATAAGTAAATTAATTATAGCCATTTATTTTTCTAGTAGTAGATCTAAATTAGAACTCTAATTCTACCTCTAACCAATAGCCACTATCATCTCATAAGCCACGCTATCTTACGGCCGACCACTACCATCATTGGCCGTTGTTTATCCTCCGAGGACAACTGCAACATCAGATAATGATACGATCTTCCCTTTTGGCCAAAGCTCGACCTATTCTTATTTTCTAATCTGGGCAGGATTTGACACGGAACTTTAGAAATAGATCCCAAATGATGCCGCCATCAAATTGACGTTATATTTTTATATGTTGTAGCTTTGGAAAAAAGATTTCCAACAAATTAAGTTTCAGGAGAATTTGATGTTGGGATCTTGAGATATCGTCCGATTAGTGGACAAATGTCGGAGAGTCTGTCTTAGGATTCGTAGATTGAGGCAGAAATCCTTGGTGCTGGTAGAGGTTGGTGCACCGGCGTTAATGGGTGGCCCCGGTGAATAAGTGGTGGTGGAAGGGTTAGGGCAAAGTGAAAGATAGATTGGAAAAAGAGGGAGGAGTGGGCCGCCCCTAAGGAAATAGGGTGATTGGCTGGTCGAGGGAGGCTAGAAACGGCGACGCCGAGGAACAAGAGAATGGGAGAGAAGAAGATGAAGGAGAAAAGGCAAAACTCAATTCATTCAATAATGACTCCATAGTTGCCATCCACACCTTTAGAGGCTAACCAAATAATTCAAAAATGATAATTATTAATCATAAAATAGTAGATTTTTGCTGATCCCGATCGCATTCGAACACACATTATGCGTTCTCTGTATTTGTGAACCCGATGCAGGCGTTCACAAGCGCGTTCGAACGCACTCCATTCGCGTTTGAATGCGCCCTATCGTGTTCGAACGCACATTTGACGTTCTCTGTTTTTGCGAACCTAATGCAGGCGTTCACAAGCGCATTCAAACGCACTCCATCCACGTTCAAACGCGATATCAGAAAACTTATTTTTCTATAAAATAAATACTAAAACAAGAATAAAAGACACCCCTAAAGTGTATCCATGCTCGAGACGTCCTCAGTGAAGTCCGAATCGTATCAGATAATTACCAATCTATCTAAGTTTGGTCTTTCTCTAATATTTTAGTTTTATCTTTTCACTTTGATCTTAGAATCATGTCAAACGAAGGCCATTAGATCTATGACTTCCGAGGCTTGCTCCTATTAAAATATTATAATTTTCTTATTTCCAAATCATTATAGATTTGGTTTGTAACAATGGTATCCGAGTGAGGTTCCTCAGATAATGGTTATCATGCGATCTAAAACGAACATGGAAAGAGCGACCATGGAGGATTAGGAACTCATCTCCGTTCTTGTGGGAGTTTTTTTGGTGCCCCCTCCACCATTAGCAACCGTCAACAATGATCTGCTTGTGTGGGTAAAGATGTTTTTTTTTAAAGAATTTTCTGAGATAGCGCATTCTGTCTCGCGACACCCCTCTCCGGTACTCCCATATATCACTTTCTCCAGCTTACTGATTGCCGAACTCGTCGCCGGCATTCCTCAGAAATCGGATTCTGTGAACGAAACTGCCAACGCCCGATCGACCTCCTCTGATTCCTGCAACAGTCGATATGGTAATTGGATCCGGATGAACGGGGAATCCAAGACCCACCAGGGTTGGGCGTTCATGTAGATCTTTATTTTAGCGACCATCTTGACCTGGCCGCCAGTTGAACGCCGAATAAATTGCCAGGTCGAATTGCTGATATATTCATAGTAAGGCACCAGATTGATGCGGGCTGAATCACTGATGTTAGAGAGCATTTGAAAGATGATATCGCTGATGTTTTGAAGGTTGTAAAGACACTCAACGTGTGTGAGGACGAGGAAGGCCCTGGCGAGGTAATCGATTGGGGGGTTTGCAGTCCAAACGATTGAGGCGATTATTCGTAGCTCCGAGAAACGCGAAGAAGTTTGCGAGGAACAGTTGAGAGAGAGTTCGATGCGCTCAGCTAGAGGAGAGATGTCTTGCTCCATTGGTCTCAACCTTCTTCGTTCTTCTTTGCTCGAGAGTGTGAGAGTTAGGAAGAGAATGAGAAGAAATTAGCTAGGATCAAAACGGGACTAGTGTCAGTTGCAAAGCTACATATATATACCCTTCGGATGCAAGAAACCAAATACAATACGGGTTCCTAATTTGATGCGGATTACGACTAAGACTAGGACTAAGCAGAGATTTCCTTCTTCGGCACGAAGCCATTGTAGAACCATTACGATTTTAAGGGTCTAATCTGAAAACTTGGCTGATTGAAAGAAATTGCAGCTTATCTAAACAGCCTGTGCTCTCTCTCATCGCTTCTCTTTATATCTTCTTGCGGGATCAAGAAATCACATAATAACTCTAAGCAAAATAGGTATTAGAGGTTACCTAAATTAATATATTAATCATATTATATATAGTGTAGAGTATTTTTTTCGAAGAAAATTATGATTAACGAATTCTTCTACTTTGTTTTATTTTTTTTATCTCATATAATGGTATGATAATACGATTTTCTAATTTTTTATCGCTCTATTATTCGTAACTAAAGTTAGTAGCCTCAAGTGTTTTTGACGACAATAACAGTAATTAAATAGAAACATTAACACTGTCAAGAAAATTAAATAATTACCTAATTAAGTGTTTTGATTTGTTGTTGTTGCTTGTATTAAGTTCATAATAATTCAAAATTATACCTAAATGTCATTAATATTTACTATGCCCAATTAGTCATTAATATTATAGGCCCTAACAAGTCTCGAGGGATATATATCTATATCCAAAACTCAATGCATAGAATTTTTCGTACGGGCTAAGTTCAACTAAAAAAAATAGAACAAATTCGTTATTTTCTTCTAACTCGGAAATATTATCACCAAAAGATGGTGAGCACATAGCCCAATAAGTATAATCCAATAATAGTTTATGAACAATATAAATTGATGATAAATATACTAATGCATACTTATAATAACTATCAACATATTAAGATAAACATGTCCGAAGATAATTTGCAATGAACTTTCATATAATCATAAAATGCATAATAGTATGATCACTTAAATCAACTTTTCATTTCACTAAGATAAGCTCACATGGAGTCATAAATGATTATATTTCAACATACTCATATAAAGCCATATTTATATAGCAAATATATAAACGTGTAAGAATAGTCATTTAGCGGTAATATCATTCATACATACTTGACGATGCTGCATATGAACTGTTGTCTATGTTGATCAAATTAAAGACCATAATTATATGCCCATAACTTATCTCCATCATCATCACTGCTTTAGTAAATTATCACATACTGTAGAATCATTTTATACAACAGTAAAAGAGCATATACCTTAGTGAACACTCAGACCCTACATCATTAGGTACCGCTAGAGCTAAATCTTATATTACAATCATCTTTCAACTATCATCATAGTCTATTTTTTAAATAAGACAGTGTGATCACCTGAATACTACATAGGCTAACAATTCAAGGTCTTGATTGCTAATATAGCAACACTATATAATACACTATACTCACTCTATATAATACTATATAATACAAACTTTGTTATTCTATATTGAATTATCAAAATTATATTCGAGAGATTGATGATGCGAATCGTGTTAGATTAGATCGCATTATGAGAATATTGTGCTCGATGGATAAATTCTATTTATCTTTTACTTAATTCATACTTATGTAAACCCTTAAAAAAATTAGTTAAATTATGTAAGCTAATAATCAAGTTTAATTAAGTCATGTAAGCCACGAAGGCAATTAAGTCATATAAGATTCTAAGACAAGTACTAATTGGAGTCGTATAAGTCTTTACGGCTAAGTCTAAATATGACTCATTGTACCCCATCTCTATATATAGAGGAGATTGACTTTATTCATCTAAGCATCCAAGTAATCAAGCATTGAGAAATTATTTTAGTCTTGAGTTTATTTTAGGAATAAGAGTAAGATAATTTAAGAGTAGAAGTTAATCATAGTCGTTTATTTTCCTACGAATATATCTAAGTTAGAAACCGTAATTATAACTCCAATTCATAGCCACCATCATCTCTAATAGCCACCCTACCTTACAGCCGTCCACCACCACCATTCGACGACTGTCGCAATGTCGGATATTTATCATTTTGCCCCGTTATGACTTTGCTCCACTATTTTGATTATATCTTTTCTTCTAGATATCCCATTTAGTTGAAACTAGAGTCATTAGAACCCTTACTCACGAGGCTACCACCACTTAATTTTTCTAATTTTCTTATGTCGGAATTAGTCCCCAAATCTGGTTAGTCACATTGATATTAGAGCTGACCCTCCAACCTTCATCCACTTCTTTAAAGATATCTTCTAATGTAGCCATCTAATCTATACGAAATTGGATTCATTAGAAAGTTTTTTTCTAAAGATACAATCCATCAAAATTTCATATCAATCCAACGACCAAATCTATCAAAAACTCTTTTAGAATTCCGTATAAATTTCTATCTAGAACTGATTTAAATTAGGTCAAGCCGGTTCGCATTAAATTGGTATTAGAATCGACGTTCCTCGGACAATGGTTATCATACTATCCAAGATAAACGAGGAAGGAGCAACCATGGAGGACTAGGAACACATCCCCTTTCCTATGGAAGTTTTTCCGGTGCCCCTCCACCACTAGCAACTATCAATGACGAGTCACTAGTGTGGGCAAAAATATTTTTTAATGAATTTTCAGTATAGTCGAAAGAGAGCTCCAAAAGGATCGAGAAGGCGATCCAAACCTCGATGGTAGCTATCCTAGCCCGTTACAACCACCTCGCATAGCTAGCGCCACCAGCCATGGTGGAAATAACTCAACCACGACCATCAACTTCAATCAATAAGGGAGGTGGAGAGGAGATCCAACCGTCAGGCAAAACCCCTTCTTCAGTCGAGGAGGAGCGCCTTCCATCCCAGCAGGCTGAGCCTACTGTCATAGCAATGGCAAAGCAGCTGAGAAAGACGGTCCTTGAAGTGTCTTCCCCATCCACGTTGGGAGCTAGGGCCAAAATCCTTAGCTTCCCACCGATGGCCATCCAGCCACTCTCGGACCCTACGTCCGCATTCGATCCCTTCCGCGGGACCCTACACCTAAGCTAGGCCAGCGGCAACCATAGTAGAAGGCTGGAAGAGCACCGTCGACGGCCCTTCTCGCTGTAGCAAAACTACGGCATGTGGTTGCGGGAGTGGCATTCCAGCCATTTAATCACAGCTATTTATTTTTCTACGAGTATATCTAAGTTAGAAACCCTAATTCTATCTCCAACCCATAACCACCATCACTTCCAGCAGCCACCCTATCTTTCGGCTGTCCACCACCACCCTTGGTTATCCGCCACCCTCCGACAACCGCTGCAACGTTGGACATTTACCATTCTGCCCCGTTCTGGCCTTACTCCACTATTTTAATTATATTTTTTTATCTAGACCTTCGATTTAAGTGAAACTAGAGTAGAATACTCATGAGGTTACCACCATATAATTTTCATAATTTTCTTATGTCTAGATTAGTCTAGATCTTATTCGTAATAATTGACTAGTTATTTTACATTATTTTTGATATATTGTTGATCTAGTAAGTTATTTGAAGTATTAGTTGTTTATCCTACTCATATTTTTATTTTTATTGTTTAAAGAGGCCTCAAAATAATTTTCTAGTTTATCTATATGCTAGCCAAATAATGATATGGGTACATTTCTATGTGTCGTCACATAAACCTTCTACAGCATATAAACATGACGTGAAAAGCTCGTTCGCCGATGTTTAATACATCGGATGATAAAATTTGCCAGCATATCTAAATGTCAAAATATTAACCTTTTGCAGCATATAAATTTATCGATTGAAGTAATGCTTTCGACGTTTAGTAAACACTGGTATATATATTTTACCTGGCATGTATCTCAACGCCGACATATTTATGTTTTCTAGCATCTATAAATATTATCCATCCAACTTAAACTGATTTAACTAATCGACAGTAAAAATATTAACTGATATTTATAATCGTTGGCTAAAGTATTTGTGCCGCTAATTATTTATGCCATTTAAACCGCTAGAAAATGATTTATCGTCGGCGTGTATAAACGCTGGAACTGAGTTTTTGGCTAGCGTTTATAATTAAATGCAAGCCAAAACCTTTGCCAACTATGGTTATGGCGTTTGCGTATACACTAAGTAGAATTATTACCTAATATTTAAACAGTTTGTTGCAGCATATAAAACACTAATAAAATCGTATTTTAGCATAGAGAGGTAGGAAGATGGCGGGAGGGCCTAAGGAGCCATTAGACATTCTTGCATCTGATATACAAGCACTTAGTTAGGCATAGTGTAATATCTAGCTGATTTTTCAGCCCTTTCAATCAAAAAATAAAAATGAAAAAAACCTTGAAACCACACACCTCAATCTTTTTCCAGCTTTATTTATAGAAACAGCTTTGGTCATCAGGCAACAAGAAACAAATTGAAGCAAACTTTGTAGCGAATCAAAAGATTAGGCTGCCAGGGAGGGTTTCCAAATCTTTTCTTCTCTCTTTCCTTCTTTTCTTTCCTCATTTTATCACCCACAGCGAGTGCGCAACCGAGTCCGGATTACTATGCCAATATCTGTCCCAATCTCGAGAAAATCGTGCAGACCTTCGTCACCGAAATGGCCAACGACAGTGTCATCGTCGCCTCAGGCGTCCTCCGGCTCTTCTTCCGTGGTTGCTTCGTTAATCTGAGTCTTATGATTAATATATATATATATATATATATATATATATATATATATACTGTTAAAATTAAACTTTAACATATACTATAGTGCAGTCCTTACAGCTACCTACTTTTTGACCTTTTTCTTCTTCTTATTA
This sequence comes from Typha angustifolia, assembly GCF_048772165.1. Classification (NCBI taxonomy): domain Eukaryota; kingdom Viridiplantae; phylum Streptophyta; class Magnoliopsida; order Poales; family Typhaceae; genus Typha; species Typha angustifolia. The sequence goes on from NC_133251.1 coordinate 6,690,096, forward strand.
TTCGATCGTTTTATGCATGCAGGGGTGCGATACATCGATTATGATCAAATCGCCAAATTAAGATGACGGATGGCACCACCCTGACGACAGGTCGCTCACAATTGTGAGGGTCTCAATACCATCATGAGAGCGATGATCGTCGTTGATATTGATCCGCAGTGCACTGACAAGGTGTTTGCGACGATATACTGGCCATTGCCACTAAAGATGTTGTTAACTAAGTCAGTATAAGCTAATCTAAAGCCAGTGTCGATCTCCGGCATCGAAAATTCGATTTGGATAAGCTGGGCTCCGGCCAAGTCCTCTACACGGACTCAAGTTCGAGAAGTACCGACAACTTGTTCGCTTCCGATCAGGCTGCCTTCTTTGACGCATTTGTCACTGCCGTAACGAAGCTTGGGAGGATGGTGATAAAGAATATCACGGATGAAGAGATCCGGCACGACTGCAGCAAGGTGAACTAGATCTGCATGAGATTAAAGATGATTTTTTGCAAACAGGAGTTAGTTGGGGTTCTTGGGATTTCGCTGTTTGTTGCTTGTCATGGTTGGTGTGGATTGCAATAATCTGTTTGGCTTATTTTCACCGCGAGTTATTCAGTTTATATCAAACTGTTTCTTTTTCCTTTTCTTTTTTTTAATTAAAGGAGAGTACAGTTTTGAGTTGTGTGTGTTAGATATGGTTATATGATCTAGGAATTATTTATTCATTTTTAGGATTTATTTTTGTAAATTTATTTATTTGACCGTGGGAATGGACTTTTTATTTAAAATTGGAAGGGAATAATTTATCCATCTTTTAGGTTTTCTTAGGGTTAATTATTGTTTGTTGGCTAACCTTTATAAATGTGTGGATGTCCGCTAAATTTATAATGCTATTGGATTATTAATTTCTTATCTCCTATCTTCTCTTTGTTCTCTCTCCCTCCTCTCTCTTCACCAACTTACCACATCTAGCGTCTGTAAAGTTTTTCTTAACTTCTAATCTCTTGTCACCACCACCGTCACCTGTATTCTTTCGTGTTTTCGTCCCAGCTGCAGTTCAAATCTACGAAGTGAGTAAATACAAAAATTGTAGATCAGGGAGTTACAAATCTAATCCACTTGGTTTTGTAATTTTCTAATTACAACAGAATATTTGATGAATCTTTTCCCATGGATGCGTGGACTAATTCTTGTAATAAATCTAGATCTTAAAAGAATTATTCAGTAGTAGCCGATCTTTTAGTACCCATTATTTATCCATCTTTTGGGTTTTCTTAAAAAGAGAAAAAAAACCATTTTTCTGGCGACAAAAAAGAAAAAACTTTGCTCATGCCCTAATTGCTAACGACTACTCTATTCTTATTTTTCACCAAACTTTCTCTATGGGGTTTGGTTGCTAGAAAACTAGGGATAAGGTTAGTTACGGTTAAAAGTATTTCTCTACTTTTCTAAGAGAAAAGAAAAGAAAATAAAAGAAAAGAAGAGGAAAGGAGTGAATATAATCATATTTGGATACAATAAAATTAAGAAAAGAGAAAGCAAATCTATTTTATTTGGTTTAATGTGAAAAAAGAAGAGAAAATAATATGTTCACTCATTAAAAATAAACCAGTCAAACTATAATATCCATTATATTAATAAATAAAAGTAATATAAATAATTGTCATTATTAATTTAATAATTAAACATTATGCATCATTTGTTGTAAGACTGCTTTTCTTTTTCAGTTCGACAATCTCAAAAGATCAAATAAATAGTATAATAAAATATGGACATATTTAAAATAGTACAAAATAAAAAGATAAAAAAGATCATGAATTGTGTTTCATTAGATTTCGTCTTAATCCCAAAAAATAAGGTAAATAGTTAATAGAATATTGATATATCTAAAATATTAAAATTTAAAAGAGAACTTTGTAAATCACTCTATTTTATCTTTTTTAGGGTTCACAACACATCTTTAATGATTTTATACCTAATCCTCGAGTTTTCTACAAAATTTTCACGTATCACCTTAGATTAACCTAATAGTAACTAAATAAAATGATACCAGCAAAAAAATATTTTATATAATAACTGAGTAAGAAATATTTTATTATAATAACTGAGTAATTTATAGAATACATAAGTTATCTATGTTCTCTACATTCTTCTTCAACCCTTAGAGATTAATAAAAAATAAAAAATAGAAAACCTCCTACTGAGCTAGCTCCTTCTTCTTCCTCAATCAAGTCAGCGCAGCGAAAGAAATATGAGAAAAACCTAGAAACCCCCCACCAAGCTTCACCTTTCTTAGCCACCGAGCTCCACCTCCTCCTCCTTGGCCTAGGGAAGCTCATAGAGCTCTAATAGATGGGATAGAGTGGGGAGAGCGCATTTTAATAATTTGATAATTAGAATTATATAAATAATATAATAAGGTTAATGTTAGTTTGTCAAAATAATGCCAGAATGTTAAATAAAAATTATAGGAAAAAAAGAGCGTCCAAGTTACAAAATTCTCAAGGTATAATTTATAAAATTCCCAATATAAGATGAGTCATGTTTTCTTCTCTTTTATTATTTTCTCATTCTCTCAACTTTTGGAAAGAAAAAAGTGATCACGAGGAACTATTTGGAAAAAAAGATCTAAGTTAGAAATCCAAATTCTACCTCCAACCTAATAACTATCATCATTTTTAGTAGCCACCCTACTATTCGATCATCCATTACACCCTTGTTCGTCTGCCACCATCTAACAACCACCGCAACGTTAGATATTTACCGTTTTACCCTATTCTGACATTGCTCCACTATTTTAATTATATCTTTTCATCTAGACATCCGATTGACGTGAAATTAGAGCTATTCGAATCTTGTCTCACGAGATACCACCACCTAAATTTTTATAATTTTCTTATGTCCAGATTAGTCTAGATCTGATACGTAACACCCTAAGGCTGAATTATAATTTTTGTCTAGGGGTGCTACCAGAAGCCGCTATAGCCTTGGTGGTGGCTAGATAGGTTCCTAGTGGTAGTCAATGTTTGAAAGGTCCTCGTAGTGGCAAAACGGTGGCGAGTGGCGATGGAAGGAAGTTATCGAGCTTGTGCTTTACTTGCTTCTTGGGCGGCCATGTCGCATCTCCAATGGTCTCGCCAGCCCATGGGAAATGGTTGGTACCTAGGCCCTCACTATATCAGAGCTGTGGTGGTGGAGAAGCCTAAAGAAGTCACCCCGGTGAGGTATGGTAGGGTATCACACAATGCAGGTGGCTATCAAGTTTGGCCACCCGATGATGATAATTGTTGTAGAGGCTACCATTGGGTGGCAATCAAGAAGAGGACGCCAACCGTGGCCGTGTGGCTATAGAAGTGTCAGACTTGAGGTTAACAACTACTACTTCTCTATAGTGTAGAAGGCCATTGACGACGATCTCTCGACCCACTATTGTGGTGCGAACGGTGGCCATACTTGAGTGTGGAGGATCCAATGAAGAGATTAGCGATGGTTGTTTGGGTCAGGGGGCGTGTATCATTGCGAATAAAAAACTAGGGTTTTTGGTCCTAGCTTCCACCATGGCTAGGGAAGATGATGTTTGGCCATTGCTAGGGCGTGCTTCGACATCGCTGTAGTGGTGGGATTGTTCTATAATGGTGGTAGGGGCTTCATCACAACTGAAGGTATTGTTTTGGCCACGATTTGAGTTTGCTTACCTTAAGGGGGTAGTTATGCCATGGCCAGCATTGGGGCTGGGTTAGGACAGCCTCTGTCAAGGCTTGCAGTACCTTGTCGAGTCATTTTGTACTCTCCATGTCAGATTTTATAGCCTCTTTCAGTAGAATCTTTAGATCCTCCATGGATTTGAGTAACACCCTTGCCTTTTGTTTTGGATCGCATGTTCACCATCGATTGAAAAATAGTAGCTTTGATATCACTATTATGAATCAGATTTGGACAAATTCGTTTGTAGCAAAAATTTGAAATGTTTACAAGTGATAGCTTCATGAGTCTCTTAAAACCTCACAATTTGAGCTCATGAGTTTGACTAGCAATTTGTGGAAAATTTAATGGCTTTAGATTGAAGTGATTCCAAGGTCGGAGTGAAAATATGGCCGAAACAGTGGAGGAAGATCGAACTAGACTGAAATAAAATTACCAACGTTGTGGCAATCGTCAGCAGGTGGTGGATGTCCATGACGTGGTGGAGGTCAACCGTATAAGTGGGTAGCTCATGGAGGTAGATTGTGGCTAGACTATGGAGGTAGATTTAGGGTTTCTAGTTAAGATATACTCTTATAAAAATAAATGACTACAAGTAAACGGTAAATGCAAGATAAAAAGTTAACTTAACATAAGGTTTATTTATGATTTTATGATGATAATTAAACAAAGACCACTCCTATATATAGGAGTTGACCGAGTGGGATCCAATTCACCATGTTAGGCTTACATAGGTGATTATCTACTTTAATTTAAATTTGAAAGTAATAAGTAAAATTAACTAGACTCAATAAGACTCAAACCTTTTTTTTTGGATGATGGGCTGTAGATAATTTCATTGCTTAAACTGGTTAAGCCATTATAGAGGTGGATCAGTCTAAGCATTAGATTTGTTGAGTGCTAGACTAGCTAAGTCATGAGCAGTCCCATTGTTGGATCTGCTAGTGAAGGAGATTTGGGTAGAGGAAAATATTTTTTATCCACCTAATACATTCTCTTATAAGTGGTGTAATAATCCATTAAGGGTTAGTCATGAGGTCATTGATTGCCTTAACGATAGTTTGGCAGTGACTAAAAAGGATACAATCGGCTTCACCTCAATGCAGGAGAAGCTCCTTGAGGCTCTCTAGGAGGGCAAGAGCTTCAACCTTCTGAGCGTTTTCCCAGCCTTTCAACAAGGTCGCCTTGGTGAAAAAGTGATTGGTGGCTACATGTTGGATTACCAAGCCCGCACCTCTAGAGGGGCCACCCTTCCAAGAGGCATCCACCCAACAAATGAGATGATCTGAAAGGCTTCGCAAGGTGTTGTGAAACCTGGTGAGGATTTGGGTGCTTCGTCACCCAAGTTGAACAAAGGAGCCAGTTTCTACAAAAGATTGCTAATGTGACTGATGATAGCGGATGGGTTGGGAGGGAGGTTTTTGAAGATGAGATAGCATCCGGCCTTCCAAATTGTCCATGCAGTGGACAAAGCATAGGCTAGTTGGTCCTAATCTAGCCTTAGGCCGAGAGGACCTGCAAACCAAGTAGCTCTAGCAACATGGCAGAAAAACAACATGTGCTCCACGAATTGGGATGGCATGGGACAAACAATGCTTGAGGAATGTTTTAACCCTTGGGAGAGCCAATTTGTTTCACCAGATAATTTTTCAAATATGAGAGGCATTAGGGTCCGAGGACGAGGCATCTCAACTTCCTACGACGATACTCTTTAGCGCTTAGTGGCCAGTAAATTTTCTTGACTAAAAGGTTGTTCAGATGAGCTTGTCATGCCTGCATAGCAAGATAGAACTTATGGAGAGCTTGCAGATGGCCCCAGCAATCTCGGGAGGGAACGAAGCCATCCAGGTTTATGAGATCTGCCACCATGGCAAGGTTGGGAGGCGAGTTTATATCGAAGATGTCGAGAGAGGGAATCCAAGGCTCCTTAGTGATGGAGATATCCTTGCCATTGCCCACCACCCATCAAACGCACTTCTTAAGTAAATCTTTCATGCTTAGCATGGCTCGCCAGGTGTTAAATGAGCAATTATTTGCTTTCACATCTGAAAAGGTACTTTAGTGGAAATATTTGGCTCTTAGTACAGAGGCCCATAGATTGTTTGGCTCAAAGATTAACTCCCACCCCAGCTTGATGATAAGGGTTTTGTTTATCAACTCCGAGCTACGAATTCCTAACCCACCACTATCCAAAGGTCTGCATAGGAAGCTCCAGCTTTTCAAGTAAAGCCACCTCGCATCGCCAGAGAATCCCTCCCCACCAGAAATCCCTTGTTATATTGTCCAGGGCTTTGAGAGTGGATTTAGGGAGCAAGGTGGAGAACATAAAGTAGACTAGGATTGGGCTAAGGATGGCTTTGATCAGAACCAATCTTCCGATGTGGGATAGGTGTTTGGCTTTCCAGCTAGCCATTTGGGCTTGCAGTTTTTGGGCAATAAATTGAAATCCTTTAGCTTCGAGCGATGCCTTACTAGTGGGATCCCCAAATATGAAGCCTGCCCATCAAGGACTTTGACTTTTAAAATGGAAATGATCAAGGATCTACTAGCATTGTCCACTCCTTTGCTGAACACTATGGCTAATTTCTCATAGTTCAACAACTGAGAAGAAAAGGAGCTAATAGAGCTCTAAAGTTTAACGGAGGTGAGCGGCCTCTCGGATTGAAGCTTTGTCGAAAAGGAGCAGATCATTTGGAAACATGAGGAGAGTGAAGGCGGGGGCTCTGTGAGCAATCTTCAAGTCTGATAATTTGTTGGATTGGAGACTACTAGCAAGTAGGTGGGATAAGATGTTTGCTTCGATGATGAATAGGTATGGTGAGAGTGGGCAGCTTTGGCAGAGTCCCCTAGAAGGCCTGAAGAAACCATTCACCTTATTGTTTATCTCTACTATAAGGATAGCTAAGGAGATGCAGCTATGAACCTATTTGATGACGCAATCCAAGAATTTGTGGATGTGGAGACAATTGTAGAGGAAGTTCCATTCCATGCGATCGAAGGTTTTGGAGAGGTCAACATTGAGCATAAAATAGCCCATTTGCTTTGTGAGTGTTTAAGGAAGATTATAGCCACTTGGGAGATGATGCTAAGGAGATAGGGCTTGATTTTGTTGGCAATTTGACAATGGCTTTATAGATGGTGTTGCAGAAATATATAAGACAGTAATAATTCACTGTGGTGGGAGAATCCTTCTTCAAAAGGAGCACGATAGTGGAGCGGTTTAGATGCGGATCCATGGTACCTATTTAGAAAAAGGATTTGATGACGGCTGTAACCTCCTCCTTCCAGATGGGCCGTAGGCGTTGGATGAATATGGCGTTGAGTCAGTCAGTTCTGAGAGCACAGTCTAGACTGAGTCCCTTGATAACTCGCTCGATCTCCTCATCAGAAGGGCAAGTCTGCAAATCCTCCAAGGCATGTTGGGGGATGGTAGGGATAGAGATGAGGATATTAGGATTGGTGAGAATGGAAGCTAGGCTAAAGAACTTGAAGAAATCTTTGAAGTGGTTTACAAAGGCTTGGCGGATAGCTTTTTGGTCATAGGCAAGCTCGTTCTCCCGTAGATGGATGTTGGATATGGATTTGCGCTTGTGCTAGATACGTTTCATTTCCAATGAAATGAGTCTTCAAAAGTTAAGAGTATCTCTCTTTCCTCCTTATTCAAGAATATATTACAAACTTTGCAGTTATTTTTACACAATTTATTTTTTCTTTTATTGCTAATATTTAACTGTGAGTTGTGTAAATATAGTTATATATAACTGTAAATTACGTAAATAATTATAAATTATGTAACTATAATTATAAATTGTAAAATAAGTATGAATTATAGTGAAAGTAAGAAGAAAAATGAGGAGTGAGAGATTCTAACCTATCAAATTTTTGAAGACAGTTTCTTTATTAGTAATACTTAGTGTGGATTTAATTATGATGAATATCTTTAAACTAGAGACAAGTAAATAATTTAGAAACTTGATGGGTTTTGTGCTATCTTCTAAAATATGTAATTATTGAACATTTTTATAATTAGTAGTTATTTAGTTCTCATGAAATATCTATTTCTTTTTCTCATAGAATAATATCTAATCCTTTCCTATTCGAAGGAATTTCATTTTATAAATCGAGATTTAAAGCCCTCTATTTACAATGGTAGAAGAGCAGCAATGAAATGAAGAATAAAAAAAATAGGAAAACGAATTATAGAGTTATATAAAATGTCTCGGATGGATAACCTTAGGAAAAGATAAAGATGTATTGAAAATAATACATACAATATATTTCTCTTGAATAAGAGGTTTGTATAGAATTGTTTTCAGGTGGAATAAAAAGACAAGAAAAGGTGGAGGAATGAGAGATAAAAGAAGCAGAAGAGTAGAGTACATTTATTAGCATATGAGAGGTTTGTATACAAAAGTTGTGAGAGATAAAAAAGGAGAAAATTATGGTAACACTTTTATCATTTCCTACAATTTTTCATTAGTATTTAATAAGACACTAAATAGCAGAAGGGCAAATTTTGAAAAGAAAAAGAAAAAGAAATCCTCACTTGTAAAGGAAAATCAAAATGAGCTTAGTGATTAAAATGAAAGAGATAATTGTAGTTAAACCCTCTTAAACTATCACTATTTCTTATATACACTTCTTGAACTTGTTTTTACAACACTCTTCCTAAACGAAAAAGTGTTTTGAGTTTAAATGTCTGTGTAGTTACATTCTTTTTCTTGGTTCAAGGGGATACATGTGAATATTTTTTTTTTAATTCAGGAACCATATATAAAAAAAACTATGATAATTCTTGAGTCTAAGTTGAATTATCCCAAATGAAAACTATGTGTATTTTGCATGTAAATCACCCTAGTGTTTTTTGGAATATAAACTTAAATGGGTAAAATACAAATTAATCTCATATGGTTATGCCTATAATCTAAATGCCTAATTATTCATTCCATAAATTTAGACATTCTTAAGACTATTCCATTTCGGAGAGAATAGTATACTATTATGACTCGACAGGACACTCAAATAGTAGTCTTAAGAATGTCTAAATTTATACTATTCTCTCCGAAATTGAGTTTAGCTTTTGATAGTATCTTAAGACTATTCCACTTCTAATTAGGGATGAAAACGGGTCGGATTAACTCCCCGCTATCCGATCCGAGTCGGATCGGATTCGGATAAAAAATTTCTATCCGATTCAGATACGGATTCGGATACGGATAGAATTTTTTGAAAAACTTCGGATACGGATTCGGATACGGGGTCGGATATATTTTTCGGATTCGGATACGATGTCGGATATCCGTTTACCCGCATATTTTTTTAAATGATTTACAGTTTTTAGTTTACTTATTTAAATAGTAAATATTAATATTGTTACTAATAATACTTTATATATTATTTATAGAGATTAATTTCTCTAATTTTATATATTTGACATAGAAAAAAATTATTTGTTGTAAAACTCATAATAATTGTGTTAATTATATTTAAATAAAATATTATAATTATTTTAAATTTAATCCGTTTAAGATCCGATCCTTTATCTGAAAATTATCCGTATCCGTTTAGTTAGGATATGGTTTTAAATTTAACTATCCGTCAAATATCCGTATCCGTTTAGTTAGGATATGGTTTTAAATTTTACTATCCGTCAAATATCCGTATCCGAACTAAAAATATGGATTTAGATATGGATTGAGCACTATCCGATCCGTATCCGATTTGTTTTCACCCCTACTTCTAATTGATGGCATTATAATGTATGGTCATGTAGAGTATACAGACCCAAAAATCAATAAAATTATTTCTCATAAAGAAGAGTATATGTGCATGTCATTCAATTTCACAAGGTAAAGAAAATATTTGGTATTGCGATATTGGATATCAGATCACATATCATAGGATGGAAAGATAGATATTTCAGAAGAGGCAGTGGATTCTCTACATTCTCCATGAACAAAGAAAATTGAAGCATCTCGACAAGTCTGGTGGACATGAAAATGAGAGATGCTGACTGGGAAAAAAAGAAGACAGAATAAGAGGTATGAATTCTAACATAAAATATTACAGACCCACAAATAAAATTTCTCTAAAAAAATATTTAATTATGCATGCCAGTCCGTTTTCACGTGATAAAGAAAAATATTTGATATTTTGATACTAGATATCTGATCGCATATCCTTAACATAGATACTTTAGTGACATCAAGGCATGCATGGGTTTTGACGAAAGCAAATGGCATTCTAGTCGTCGTAACAAATAAAAAGTGAAATGAAAGATAAACTAAAAATATCGTTCTTTGTGTACAAAGGATTACAAAATTTGTTAAGCTCTAGACAGTTACTTTAAAATGACTATATATATATATAGCATTTTGAATATAATATTTGACAATCAAAATAAAAGCGAAAAATATGTAAACTTACGTTCTTTTAAAAAAGCTTCTTTCGTGATCTATCCCTATCCAAACCTATCTCGTGAGGCTACTACCACCTAAATTTTTATAATCATCCTACAGACGGATCCTTTTAGATCTGGTCTGTAACATAGACCACCCATACACAAACCATGGCCTAAACCACATGCACTAAGGCCCCTTGCTCCAACCACTCATGGTAAGGATTTGGCCTGAGTCACTTGCGACTAGGGCAAACTGTGACTCAAACAAGTAGACCCTCGAACAAAACCCAACATGGAGCCATCCTCCATGTGGCAGACGAGGCCTACATGAAGATCGAGGACATACAATTCGAGAACAACGGAAGGTATGGAAACCACCTTGAATACCTTGACGACAAGGTGTTCGAAAGTATGGTAGGTTGATACGAATTGGGTCAGGTCAGATCACATCATAAGTATATTATGTTCGACGAATCGAGTCTATTTATTTTTTAATTAATTAATAACATAAGCTATTAAGGTAAATCTAGTTATGTCATGTAAGCCCTTAGGACAAGTCTATTAAGTTATGTAAGCTATTAAAATATGTCCAATTAAATCATGTAAGTCTATAAGATTAATTCTAATTTGAGTTGTATTAGCTTTTAAGACTGTTCTCGTAGGACTCATTGTTTAATTTTAACTTTTCACACCGACCTCCAATTTACGTGAATTAAAGCTATTAGAACTCTAACTCATAAGGCTACAACCTATAAAGATATCATAATGTCTATATCTTTTCATATCTGGTTCGTAACACTTAGTTCTCACTTTCACTCTCCTATCAGTGGCTCCTAATTTCTTTTTTTTCCTCCTTTCCCTTCTACTCCCTACTATACTTTAAACTACCCCAAATTGCCAACACTCATTTTCTCTCTACCATTGAAGCCTTCATCCACAACTCTTTCTGCCTCTCCTCCCCCTCCTCCCTCCCAACACATATCATCTCCTGCCTCATCCAGCGCCAACCACTACATTGCCTCCCTTCACCTCGGCAACCCTTCTCAACTCCTCCACCTCATCGTTGACATCAACAACAACCTCATCTAGCCTGGCCTCTTTAGGGCCAGTGAGAGAATGCCAAGTAATGCCGAGCGAGAGGATTCACCGCGATAGCCTTTCTATTTCTCGACCTTGATAACCAGGAAGATAGAGAAGAAGAAGTCAGCATCAGCTTCAAGTAGAGCTAGCGCACTAGATATTTATGATAATTCAAGAGGTCATTATGTACAAAAAATGTTCAGGAGGTAATTGTGAAAATGAGTGATAGTCTATTGGGTGAAAATGGAATTATCCATAGAATAAATTCCTCATTTTGGTAATAATAAATAGGAATTGCTATTTCTATATTAACCCTATTCTAGAACAAGGCCCTAAAAATTGCGTTAGATAAATGAAAGTACCCATGTATATTAGAAAGGTATTAGTGATTATGAAATGTCTCTAAAAATTTAAATAGGGTAGTATTTCTCTTGCTCCTTCCATCCTCCTTTTTATGATTGTAATTCATAGTTTATTTAAAAATCTATAATTAATTTATAAAAAAATTTACTCTATTATTTGGTATATTAACAATGAATTAGTGATTATGAAATGCCTCTAAAAATTTGAATATAATAATATCTTTTTTACTTTTTTTTCATTATTGATAGAGGAAAAAGGTGAATTGAATCAGCTAGCACCAAAGATGTGCACCTCTTTTTTACTATAATTCATAGTTTCTTTACAAAATTTATAGTTAATTTACGAAAATTTGTTGCTACACTCTTTTTCTACTTCTTTTATATCTCACTCATCTACAACCTTATTTTCATTGTATAAGAGAATTATATAGAATTATTTTTAGTAGGAAAAGAAAATGGTGGAGTGAGTGATAAAAGAAGTAAAACATATTAGAGTAACAAATTTTGTAAATTAACTAGGAATTTCGTAAAAATAATGTTATACAAAATTCTTATAAAAGGAAAATAAGAATCTCTCTTGTTTCTTCTCATCCTCCTATGGCAATATGTCCCCAACTATGGTTTAATATATTTCATGAGTTGGAGTTCTAATGGCTCTAGTTTCACCTAAATCTGAGGTTTGAATAAAAATATATAAATAAAATAGTGGAGGGTGGTAGAAATAGGGCAAAATGGTAATTATCCGATGTTGCGATAGTAGTTGGATGGTGGCATACGGCTAGGGATAGCGGTGGATGGCCGTATAATAGGGTGGCTACTGCAGGAAGGTGGTAGCTTATGTTTGGGTGAATGGAATAAAGACGATCAAACGGCTATGATAAAAATGATAAATGCAATAATAAAAAAATAACTAAATTAAATTAATTCTCAATGGTTTGATGTTTGGATGCTTAATTAAGATATCCAGTCTCTCTATATATAAAAGTCGGGTACAATAAGTAATACAAGAATAGCTAAATACTTATACGACTCAAATTAAGACTTATATGACTAGAACTAGGATTTACTTTAGAGGTTATCTTGACTCTCTTAGGAGTAAGAGTAAGATAATCTAGGAGAAAAAGTAAGTTAATTATATTATTTATTTTCCTAGGAGTAGATCTAAGTTAGGAACTATAATTCTATCTCCAACTCACAGTCACCATCACCTCCAGCAGCCTTCCTACTATACGGCCGTCCACGACCGCCATTAGTTGTCCACCACTCTCCAGTAATCATTGCAATGTCAGATATTTATCAATGTGTCAGATTTTGACCTTTCTCTACTATTTTATTTATATGTTTTCATCTCAACCTCCGATTTATATAAAACCAAAACCATTATAAGCTAACTTCCAAGGCTACGACCATCAAATTTTTTTTGTAATTTTTTTACGTCCTAATCGGTCAAACTTGGTTCGTAATAGTTTCATCTAAATTAAATATCGAAATAAAAAGATATAAATAAAAGAGTGAAGTAAGGTCAGTTAGGGGCAGAATAGTAAATATTCAACATTGTGGTGATCTTCGGAGGTAGGCGGATGGCCAAGGGTGCTGGTGGACGATCATAAGGTAGGGTGGCTCATAGAGGTGATGATGGTTATGGATGGAGGTAGAATTAGAACTTCTAACTTAAATCTACTCTTAGAAAAATAAATAATTATGATTAATTTACTACTCTTGGATTATCTTACTCCAAAAATAGTATAAGACTAAAATATAATTCTTAATTCTTCATTAGATGCTTGGATGAATAAATAGAGAAGCTCTGCCGCTCTATATATAAAGGTTGGGTACTAAAGGCTTATACGACTTAAATTAGGATTTATCTTTAAGGCTTATATAAGTTAATTAAACTTACTTATGTGACTTAATTGAACTTATATTAGTAGCTTACATGACTTAAGTAGACTTTTTTTATGGGTTTATATACATAACTATTAAGGGCTTACCTAAGAGATAAATATAAATTAATTAAAAAATAAATAGACTCGATCTATCGAATCAAATATCCTCACGATGCGATTCAATCTAATTAGGTTCACATCAAATTTGGAGTCCACCGTTATTTAACAGGTGATAAGCTAGCACTTCTCTAGATAATAGCCTGCCCACAAGCTCACCACTATCATTAAATGATTTAACTTCATGAAATCACTATAAATTTTAGTCTCTTCGGCGAGGAAATTGGGAGCGGCGCCGCATGTGACAAACTCAAACCTGAGAAGGAAGGAGAAGCAAACCGCAGAGGCAGAAATATCCAAACCTTACTAGTCAAATGAAATATACTTGAAATAATCTCCTAAAATTTTGTGCATGTCATATATCTGAACATGCTATAACTATGAATATATATACTGGGTTTCTCTAGAATTCACCATGTATCTGACAAAACACATCCCAAAATTAATGCAACTTGTATTTCTGAACATCCTGTAGCTATGAATATATACACATTTGAGTTAAAGCATTGAATTGTTCTATTGGTGCAATTGCTAGCCATACATATACGTTCTCACGTCGAACAATAACAAAATATAATTGGTAGGTGACGTTGCAGCCGAAGTACGTCTATTCTTCCATCTGCGCCGGGAGAGCGAACCGGCAAAGCGGGCACTGATGGCTCTGCTCCAACCACTTGGACAGGCAAATCTGATGGAAGGCATGGGAACAGGGCATCTTGCTGAGCTCCAGTCCGGTCTCAAAATCCTCCAAGCAGATAATGCACTCTGTCTCGCGACACCCCTCTCCGGTACTCCCATATATCACTTTCTCCAGCTTACTGATTGCCGAACTCGTCGCCGGCATTCCTCGGAAACCGGATTCTGTGAACGAAACCGCCAACGCCCGATCGACCTCCTCTGATTCCTGCGACAGTCGGTGTGGTACTTGGATCCGGATGAACGGGGAATCCAAGACCCACCAGGGCTGAGTGTTCATGTAGATCTTTATTTTGGCGACCATCTTGACCTGGCCGCCAGTTGAACGCCGAATAAATTGCCAGGTAGAATTGCTGATATATTCACAGTAAGGCACCAGATTGATGCGGGCTGAATCACTGATGTTAGAGAGCATTTGAAAGATGATATCGCTGACGTTTTGAAGGTTGTAAAGACACTCAACGTGTGTGAGGACGAGGAAGGCCCCGGCGAGGTAATCGATTGGGGGGTTTGCAGTCCAAACGATTGATGCGATTATTCGTAGCTCCGAGAAACGCGAAGAGGTTTCCGAGGAACAGTTGAGAGAGATTTCGATGCCCTCAGCTAGAGGAGAGATGTCTTGCTCCATTGCTCTCAACCTTCTTCGTTCTTCTTTGCTCGAGAGTGTGAGAGTTAGGAAGAGAATGAGAAGAAATTAGCTAGGATCAAAACGGGACTAGTGTCAGTTGCAAAGCTACATATATATAGCCTTCCGACGCAAGAAATAGTAAATGACTAATTAATCCGACTCCAAATACAATACGGGTTCCTAATTTGATGTGGATTACGACTCAGACTGGGACTAAGCAGAGATTTCCTTCTTCGGCACAAAGCCATTGTAGAACCGTTACGATTTTAAGGGTCGAATATGAAAACTTGGCCGATTGAAAGAAATTGCAGCTTATGTAAAGGGCCAGTGCTTTCTCTCATCGTTTCTCTTTATATCTTCTTGCGGGATTAAGAAATCGCATAATAACTCTAAGCAAAATAGGTATTATAGGTTACCTATAGAAATATTAATCATAATAAATAAAGTGTAGAGTATTTTTTTCGAAGAAAATTATGATTGACGAATTCTTCTATTTTGTTTTATTTTTTTATCTCATATAATGGGATGATAATATGATTTTCAAATATTTTTATCACTCTATTATTCGTAACTAAGGTTAGTAGCATGAAGTGTTTTTGACAACAATAACAGTAATTATATAGAAACATTAACTCTGTGAAGAAAATTAAATAATTACTTGATTAAGTGTTTTAATTTGTTGTTGTTGCTTGTATTAAGTAAATAAGAATTCAAAATTATACCTAAATGTCATTAATATCTGCTATGCCTAGTTAGTTATTAATATTATAGGCCCTAACAAGCCTCCAGAGATACATGTCTATATACAAAACTCAAAGCATAGAATTTTTCGTTTGGGCTAAGTCCAATTAAAAAAAAATAGAACAAATAAACTTCAGAAGATAAATAAATAAACTACTTCATTGATATGTGCGTTATTTTCTTTTAACTCTGAAATATTTCCACCAAAAGGTGGTGGGCACATAGCCCAACAAGCATAATCAAATAATAGTTTAGGAACAATATAAATTGATGATAAATATACTAATGCATATTTGTAATAACTATCAACATATTAAAATAAACATGCCCAAAGATAATTTGCAATGAACTTTCATATAATCATAAAATGCATAATAGTATCATCACTTAAATCAACTTCTCATTTCACTAAGATAAGCCCACATAGAGTCAAAAATGATTATATCTCAACATACTCATATAAAGCCATAATCCACTTAGCAAACATATAAACGAGGAGGAATAGTCATTTAGCTATAATATCATTCATTCATGCTTGAGATGCTGCATATGAACTGTTATCTATAGCCATCAAATTAAAAACCATAATTATAAGCTCATAACTTATCTCCATCATCATCGCTGCTTTAATAAATTATCGCACGCTGCAGAATCATCGCATACAATAGCAAAAGACAAAATAGCTTAGTGAACACTCAGACTCTGCATCATCAGGTATCGCTAGAGCTAAATCTTATATTACAATCATCATTCAACTATTATCATAGTTTATTTTTCAAATAAGACAGTGTGATCACTAGAATACTACATAGGCTAACAATCCAAGATGTTGATTGCTAATATAACAATATTATATAATACACTCTAGTCACTCTATATAATACTATATAATACAAACTTTGTTATTGAATTATCAAAATTATAATCAAGAGATTGATGATGCGAATTGAGTCAGATAAGTTCGCATTATGTGAATATTATGCTCGATGGATAGATTCTATTTATCTTTTAATTGATTCATACTTATGTAAGCCCTTAAAAAAATTTAGTTAAATCATATAAGCTAATAATCAAGTTTAATTAAGTCATGTAAGCCACTAAGGTAATTAAGTCATGTAAGCTTCGAAGGCAAGTACTAATTCGAGTCGTATAAGTCTTTAGGACTAAATTCAAATATGACTCATTATACCCTACCTCAATATATAGAGAGGATGGGCTTTATTCATGTAAGCATCCAATTATCCAAGCATTGAGAAATTATTTTAGTCTTGAGTTTATCTTCGGAGTAAGAGTAAGATAATCTACGAGTAAAAGTTAATCATATCATTTATTTTTCTGCAAATATATCTAAGTTAGAAACTCTAATTATACCTCCAACTCATAGCCACTATCATCTCCAATAGCCACCCTACCCTACGGTCGTCCACCACCACCTTTTGACGACCGCCGTAATGTCGGATATTTATCGTTCTGCCCCGTTATGGCTTTACTCCACTATTTTACTTATAACTTTTTATCTAGATATTCAATTTAGTTAAAACTAGAGCTGTTAGAACCCTTACTCATGAGGCTACCATCACTTAATTTTTCATAATTTTCTTATGTCGGAATTAGTCCCCAAATCTGGTTCGTAACATTGATATCAGAGCTGACCCTCCGACCTTCATCCACTTCTCTAAAGATATCTTCTAATGTAGCCATCTAATCTATACGAAATTAGATTCATTAGAAAGATTTTTTCTAAAGCTACAATCTGTCAAAATTTTATATCAATCCAACGACCAAATCTATCGAAAACTCTTTCAAAATTTTGTATAAATTTTTGTCTAGAAACTGATTTAAATAAGGTCAAGCTGGTTCGTATTAAATTGGTATTAGAGTCAACGTTCCTGGACAATGGTTATCATGCTATCCAAGACGAACGAGAAAGGAGCGACCATGGAGGACCAGGAGCTCATCTCCTTTCCTATGGGAGTTTCTCCGTTGCCCCCTCCACCACCAGCAACTGTTAATGACGAGTCACTAGCGTGGGCAAAAATATTTTTTAAAGAATTTTCAGTCTAGTTGAAGGAGAGCTACGAAAGGATCAAGAAGGTGATCCAAACCTTGATGGCAGCTATCCTGGCCCATTACACCTCGCACAGCTAGCACCACCAGCCATGGTGGAAATAACCCAACCATGGCCATCAACTTCAAAATATAAGGCAGGTGGAGAGGAGATCCAACCGTCAAGCAAAACCCCTCCTTCGGTCGAGGAGGAGCGCCTTCCATCCCAACAGGCTGAGCCCACTGTCATAGCAATGCTAGAGTAGCTGACAAGGATGGCCCTCAAGGTGTCTTCCTCATCCGCAGTGGGAGCTAGGGCCAAAAACCCTAGCTTCCCACCGATGGCCATCCAGCCACTCTCGGACCTTGCCGACACATTCGGTCCCTTCCACGGGACCCTACACCTAAGCTAGGCCAGCGACAACCATAGTAGAAGGCTAGAAGAGCACCATCGATGGCTCTCCTCACTGTAGCAAAACTACGGCATGTGGCTGCGGGAGTGGCATTTCGGCAACCATCGACGATCATGGTTGGCCTCCTCTGGTCGACTTCCACCCAATGGTGGCCATTGTAACTACTAGAGACCATTGCATGGCTAAACTTGATGACCACACTCACGACGTTATTGGCCAAGCGAGGCCACGTCGGGGTGGCTTCCACAGGCCTCGCCATGTGCATGTCATTCAATTTCACAAGATAAAGAAAATATTTGGTATTCTGATACTAGATATCTAATCACATATCATAGGATGAAAAGATTATTGACATAGATATTTTAGAAGAGCAGTGGATTCTCTACATTCTCTATGAACAAAGATAATTGAAGTATCTCAACAAGTCCAATGGACACGAAAATGAGAGGTGCTGACTGGAAAAAAATAGGACAGAATAAGAGGTATGAATTGTAGCATAAAATATTGTAGACCCACAAATAAAATTTCTCTAAAAAAATATTTGATTATGCATGCCAGTCCGTTTTCACGTGATAAAAGAGATTATTTGATATTTTGATACTTGATACCTGATCGCATATCGTAGGAAGAAATATGTTATCCTTGACATAGATACTTCAGGGACATTAAGGTATGCATGGGTTTAGGCGAAAGCAGATGACATTCTAGTCGTCGTAACAAATAAAAAAACGAAATGAAAGATAAACTAAAAATATCATTCTTTGTTTATGATGGATTACAAAATTTGTTAAGCTCTGGACAGTTGCTTTAAAATTTTGAACATAATATATGACAATCAAAATAAAAGCAAAAAATATATAAACTTACGTTCTCTTAAAAGGCATCTTCTTTGGTGATCTATCCCTATCCAAAACTATTCATTGTACCGATCCATATATACATCTAGTATTTCAATTTTAGAACATATTAAGAAGGCTGTTTTTGCATGTACAGTATACCCATCTAAAATCTTTGACATACATTTGTAGCTCTCCTCAAAACATATATATATATTTTTTACAAAGAGGCCTGAAAAGACCCTGTCTTATTGAAACTTTTTTAAAATACCGTACATCCTACGTCAATAGTGATTACAATCATATCCTAAACTCTATCCTTATGAAAGGAGACCACAAACGACCAACAACGTCACATTACTGGGACTAAACGAAAGTATGGAGCACTCCTCATGGAGTCTCACCAAATAAGCCACCTACACCAAAATATTCGCATCAATTCACAGACCATGAGAACCTTATTTAATTACAAAATATCCAACCAGTTAACTAACAAACAAAACAAAAGAACCACATAGTTTTGCTGGCATCTCAATCATCCAGCATTATCTAGTCTTCATCTTTTTGTCACTCTTAGCAATAATCTGATAATAAAATAAGTCTCTAACAATGCAATCAAAATTTCTTCCCATCCAATGCCACATTTTCTTTTTGTGTATATCTACACATAAAAAATAAATGTCTAACTGTCTCTTCTTTTTCAAAGAAAAAACATCCCCTATTTTCCTTCTATCCTCTTCTGGTAAGTTCAACTTTTGTCAATACATGATTGTTACACACTGCCATACAAATGCTCATCCATAAGCTAAGCAAAATTTTAGACAGTCTTCCCCCATTATCTAAGAATTTGTATAATAATTTTACAGTATATATTCCATCAACATTCCATCTCTATTTTGGCTGGTACTGTTTCATTATGTCCTACACCTCACAATTTACCAGATTTAATAATGCTACTCTTCTTGGAGAAGTCTATCATTCGAATTCTTCCTATAACTGAACTCCCGTTCATTGCCATCTCACATATTTGCTACTAATACCTCCTCATTCCAGGTAATTAGAAAAGTTGTTAGAATTTCACTGCCAAACTACACTCCCTGATGCAAATGTCTTTCCAACTCACAAATTTTCTATTATTTATAGTCCAGTGTAGCCCTTTTTGGAAAACCTTTCCTATTTTCACCACCCCATCTTTAAAAAGAAGAAATCCTATCTGAAGATTTAATCTAAAGGCTTCCTTTTTATATTTCTTATTGTATCTTTTCTGTGTCACATTTGCTAACATTTGATTATCAGAATTTAGCAATCTCCACCACTACTTAGCTAATAGAGTGAAAATTCATCTCCTCAAGGTTTATAACACTCAATCTTCCAAATTCTTTTCTCTTACACTCTCTGTCAACTTGATTGGAATAGAAATTCCAACTAATTGCATGCATATTTTGTAAAAGGGAAATTTACACCAAAACACAGTAGAGTTTTGATTAATTGTCACAAAATTTTATTTTCGATTTTGTCTGCATATGGTATATTTTTCTTAACAAGATAATAATAATTATGAAAAATCTCTAAATATTTAAAATATAATAGTATCTCTCTTACTTTTTCTTATTCAACTTACGCATAAGAGGCTTATATTAAATAACTATGAGATTCACAATATAACTATCAAATTTATAAATTAACTATATAGCACCAAAATTCTCTCTTTTTAAAAGGTTGATTATAACATTTGGTTCTTTTAATTGAGAAAAAAATCTATTCTCCATCATCCTATTTCTTTTATGAGAGGCATTATCAAATTATTTCTAGTGGAAAAGAAGAAGTATAACAAAAAAGTAAGTTAATATAACTATAAATTTTGTAATATAACTGCAAAAATTTTAAATTAATGATGTACCTATAAGAAATCATATAGTAATATAAATATTTGCCATTTCATTTTTACCTACTCATACCTCCAGTATTATCTCTTTTCGAAAAGTTGATTATAGCATTTAATTTTTTTAATTCTTTCAATAGGAAAAAAAATCTCATATATACTTAGCCCTCGTTCACTTCTGGAATAACTCTGTAATACAATCTCTTAGTCTAAAATAATAGCTAAATATCATTATAATCATATTCAATAATACAAATATCATTCATTAAAATTATATTTTATATTACACACTAATCCAATTTACCATTAATATTTATCCTATCAATCTAATCCGTATCAAATCAAAGGATATTATATCACATCAAAAATAATTATTACATCCTTATTCTAGAATACTAGTAAATATAGGAATAATTATTCCTAGAATTAAAAAAAAATTCTATCTTGATCCCCTGAACTATCATCCATTTTCACAATAACCCCCTGAACTTTTTTGGTACACACTAACCTTCTAAATTATTAGAAATATCTCATTTGACCCCTTAGTGTGCGGACTAGGTCTGGTCGGATCACATCATGAGAATATTGGGCTCAATGAATCGTGTCATTTATCTTTTAATTAATTCATAATTTAAGCCCTTGAGGTAAGTCTAATTATGGTATTAAAGCTTTTAATACAAGTCTAGTTAAGTCATGTAAGCCACTAAGACAGATCCAATTAAGTCATATAAGCTTCTAAGGTAAATCCTAGTTTGAGTCATATAAGTCATTAAGGCTAGTCCTAGTAAGACTCATTATACTCGACCTCTATATATAGAGGGGGTGAGTTGCTTTGTTTAATCATCCAACTATTGAGAAATTATTTTATCATTTTATCTTAGGAGTAAGGGTAAGATAGTCTAGAAATATAAGTAAATTAATTATATGTATTTATTTTCCTAGTAGTGGATCTAACTTAGAACCCTAATTTTACCTCTAACCCATAGCCACCATTATCTCTACGAGCCACCTTATCTTATGGCCGACCACTACCATCATTGGCTGTTGGTTATTCTCCGAGGACAACTGAAACATCTGATAATTACCAATCTATCTAAGTTTGGCCTTTCTCTAATATTTTAGTTTTATCTTTTCACTTCGATTCTAGAATCATGTAAAACGAAGGCCATTAGATCTATGACTTCTGAGGCTTGCTCTTATTAAAATATTATAATTTTCTTATTTCCACATCATTATAGGTCTGGTTTGTAACAATGGTATCAAAGTGAGGTTCCTCTAATAATGGTTATCATGCGATCTAAAACGAACGTGGAAAGAGCGACCATGGATGATTATGAACTCATCTTCGTTCTTGTGGGAGTTTCTTTGGTGGCCTCCTCTACCACTAGCAACCATCGACAATGAACCGCCAGTGTGGGTGAAGATGTTTTTCTAAAGAATTTTCTAAGAAGGTCGCTAGATCCGCCATGGAGAGCATCGAGAGGATGGAAAAGGCTATTTAATTAAGCCTTAGCGGCTGCCCTCCTAACCCAACACCACCCGCCTACGCTGCCATTGCCGTGGGATAGCCACTACCTCCACCTTCAAGCACCAACAATGGTGAAATCATGGAGACCATTGAAATCGCGACAACTACTCCTCCCGCTACGATGGAGCTCTCTCCACCCTTATAGACATATCCTGCCATAACTATGATGCCGAAGAAGACCCCTACGATAGCCCTAACATTATCTTCCCCACTAGTGGTGGAAGCTAGGGCTGGAAAACCTACCTTTCCACCAGCGGCGATCAATTAGTCTAAGCCACTATCATCAACATCTTACTTAGACTATTACGATCCGACCATGTGAGTTAAGTCGAGTCAAGTTGAGTCGAGTCTATTTATATTTTGATTATTTCATGATGTAAGCCTTTTAAGGCAAGTCTAAATAAGTCACGATAGCTCATAAGACAAGTCTAATTAAGTCATGTAAGAATTTAAGGCAAGTCCAATTAAGTCATGTAAGAATTTAAGGCAAGTCCAATTCAAGTCATGTAAGAATTTAAGGCAAGTCCAATTAAGTCATGTAAGAATTTAAGGCAAGTCTTAATTCGAGTCATGTCAGCCCTTAGGGCTAGTCCGAGTAGGACTCATTGTACCCGACATTTATATATAAAGGAGCTAGGCTTCTTTGTTTAGGCATAAAATTAAATGGAAAGAATATTGAGTTAAGTTAAGTTGACTTTATCTACCTTGCATTACTTACCATCTTTATCTTTTATCGTAGCTGTTAGATTGTCGTTATCTTTCTAGGAGTATATCTAAGTTAGAAACCCTAATTCTACCTCCAACCCATAGCCACCATTACCTCCAGTAGTCATACTACCCTTGCCGTCCGCCATCCTCTGACGACAACCGTAACGTCAGATATTTACTATTTTGCCCCATTCTGATCTTACTCCACTATTTTATTTATATCTTTCCATTCAGATATTTGATTAATGTGAAATCAAAGCTATCACAATCTTATCTCGTAAGGCTAGTACCACTTAAATTTTCATAATCATCCTACGGATAGATCCTTTCAGATCTGGTCTGTAACATAGACCACCTACAGACAAACCATGGCCTAAAGTGCATGGACTAAGACTCTTGCTGCAACCATCCATGGCTAGGATTTAGCCCGAGTCACTTGCGACTAGGGCAAACTATGACTCAAACAAGTAGACCCTCGAGCAAAACCCACTAGGGGCCATCTTCCATGTGGTAGACGAGACCCACATTAAGATCGATGACATGCAATTCGAAAGCAATGGAAGGTATGGAAATCATTATGAATACCTTGATAACAAGGTGTTCAAAAGTGTGGTAGGTTGATACGAATTGCGTTAGGTCAAATCACATCATAAGGATATTAGTATTGGTGAATCAAGTTTATTTATGTTTTAATTTATTAATAACATAAGCTATTAGGGCAAGTCTAGTTATATCATGTAAGCCCTTAGGACAAGTCTATTAAGTTATGTAAGCTATTAAGGTATGCCCAATTAAGTCATATAAGTCTATAAGATAAATTCTACTTTGAGTTGTATAAGCCTTTAAGACTAGTCCTCATAAGACTCATTATTTAATTTTAACTTGTCACACCGGCCTCCAATTTATGTGAACTAAAGCTACTAGAACCCTAACTCATGAGGCTACAACTTATAAAGATATCATAATGTCCATATCTTTTCATATCTGGTTCGTAACACTTAGTTCTCACTTTCACATTCCTATCGATGGCTCCTAATCTCTTCTTTTTCCTCCTTTCCCTCCTACTGCCAACTCTACTTTAAACTACCCCACATTGTCAACACTCATTTCTCTTGCTCCTCTCCTCCTCCTTTTTATGATTTTAATTCATAGATTATCTATAAAATCTATAATTAATTTATAAAAAAATTTACTCTTCTATTTGGTATATTAAAAATGTATTTGTGATTATGAAATACCTCTAAATTTTTTAATATAATAATATCTCTTTTACTTTTTTTTCATTATTGATAGAGGAAAAAGGCTAGCACCAAAGATGTGCAACTCGTTTTTACTATAATTCGTAGTTTCTTTACGAAATTTATAGTTAATTTACAAAAATTTGTTACTATGCTCTTTTTCTACTTCTTTTATATCTCACTCCTCTACCACCTTATTTTCATTGTATAAGAGGATTATATAGAATTATTTTTAGTAGGAAAAGAAAATGGTGGAATGAGTGATAAAAGAAGTAAAACATATTAGAGTAACACATTTTGTAAATTAACTAGGAGTTTTGTAAAAAGAATGTTATACAAACTTCTTATAGAAGGAAAACAAGAATCTCTCTTGTTTCTTCTCATCCTCCTTTGGCAACATGTCCCCAACTACGGTTTAATATATTTTGCCTAATTATCTAGCATTGCTGATAGATTAACAATTCAGATCAATTTAGTAGGAAGTAATAAAGGGATTAAAAGAAGAAGGATTATTATGGACAAGATCTGGAGAAGTAAGAAAATTATGAAAATTTTGATGGTGGTAACCTTATCAATTAGGGTTCTAATGGCTATAGTTTTTGATATGAACGGGGTCAGATTGGTGTTAAGAATGAGATCTGGATTGATCTGAATGTAAAAAATTATAAATGGTGGCAAATGTGAGGTTTAATGGCTCTAGTTTCACCTAAATATGAGGTTTTGATAAAAAGATATAAATAAAATAGTGGAGGGTGGTAGAAATAGGGTAAAATGGTAATTATTCGTTGTTGCGGTAGTCGTCAAATGCTGGCAAATGGCCAGGGGTAGTGGTGGATGGCCGTATAGTACGGTGGCTACTAGAGGAATATGGTAGCTTAGGTTTAGGTGCATGGAAGGATTCTACGGTTACGACATACTCTTATGAAAATAAAAATGATCTAACAGCTATAATAAAAACAGTAAATGTAATAATAAAAAAATAGCTAAACTAAATTAATTCTCAATGCTTTGATCTTTGAATGCTTAATTAAGAAATCCAGTCCCTCTATATATAGAAATCAGATACAATGAGTCATACTTCAACGGCTAAATACTTATATGACTGAAATTAGGATTTGCCTTTTTTTTCTAACTTTAAAAGCTTATATGACTCGAACTAGGATTTACTTTAGAGGTTATCATGACTTTTTTAGGAGTAAGAGTAAGATAATCTAGGAGAAGAGATAAGTTAATTATACTATTTATTTTTCTAGGAGTAGATCTAAGTTAGAAGCCCTAATTCTATCTCCAACTCATAGCCACCATCACCTCTAGTAGGCTCCCTACTATATGGCCGTTCACCACCACCCATAGTTGTCCACCACTCTCCAGTGATCATCGCAATGTCAGATATTTATTAATGTCTCCTATATTGACATTTCTCTACTATTTTATTTATATGTTTTCATCTCGACCTTCGATTTATATAAAACCAAAACTATTATAAGCTAACTTTCGAGGCTATGACCATCAAATTTTTTTATAACTTTCTTACGTCATGATCAGTCCAAATCTGATTCGTAATAGTTTCACCTAAATTAAAAGTCGGGATGAAAAGATATAAAAAAAAGAGTGGAGCAAGGTCAGTTAGGGGCAGAGTAGTAAATATTCAATGTTGTGGTGGTCATTAGAGGTTGGCGGATAGCTAAGGGTGCTAGTAGACGGTCATAAGGTAGGGTAGCTCATAGAGGTGATGGTGGTTATGGCTTGGAGTTAGAATTAGAGCTTCCAACTTAAATCTAATCTCAGAAAAATAAACGACTACAATTAATTTACTACTCTTAGATTATCTTAATCCTAAGATAGTTTAAGACTAAAATATAATTCTTAATTCTTCATTAAATGCTTGGATGAATAAATAAAGAAGCTCTGCCCCTCTTTATATAGAGGTTGGGTACTAAAGGTTTATACAACTTAAATTAGGAGTTGCCTTAGAGGCTTACATAATTTAATTAAACTTACTTATGTGACTTAATTGAACTTATATTATTAGCTTACATAGCTTAACTAGACTTTTCTTATAGGCTTATATGACATAACAAAACTTATATTAAGGGTTTACATAAGAAATAAATATAAATTAATTAAAAGATAATATCATGATGCGATTTGATCAAACTAGGTTTGCATCAAAGATGGAGTCAACCGTTATTTAATTGGTGATGCCGGCGCTTCTTTAGTTACTAGCCTACCCACAATCTTATGCCGATCATTAAATGATTTAACTTCATGAAATCACTATAACATTTTAGTCTCTTTGGCGAGGAAATTGGGAGACGCGCCGCATTTGACCAACTCAAACATGGGAAGGAAGGAGAAGCAAACCGCAGAGGCAGAAATATCCAAACCTTACTAGTCAAATGAAATATAGTTGAAATAATCTCCTAAAATTTTGTGCATGTCATATATCTGAACATGCTATAACTATGAATATATATATTGGGTTTCTCTAGAATTCACCATGTATCTGACAAAACACATCCCAAAATTAATGCAACTTGCATTTCTGAACATCCTGTAGCTATGAATATATACACATTTGAGTTAAAGCATTGAATTGTTCTATTGGTGCAATTGCTAGCCATACATATACGTTCTCACGTCGAACAACAACAAAATATAAAATTTGGTAGGTGACCTTGCAGCCGATGTAGTACGTCTATTCTTCCATCTGCGCCGGGAGAGCGAACCGGCAAAGCGGGCACTGATGGCTCTGCTCCAACCACTTGGACAGGCAAATCTGATGGAAGGCATGGGAACAGGGCATCTTGCTGAGCTCCACTCCGGTCTCGAAATCCTCCAAGCAGATAATGCACTCTGTCTCGCGACACCCCTCTCCGGTACTCCCATATATCACTTTCTCCAGCTTACTGATTGCCGAACTCGTCGCCGGCATTCCTCGGAAACCGGATTCTGTGAACGAAACCGCCAACGCCCGATCGACCTCCTCTGATTCCTGCGACAGTCGGTGTGGTAATTGGATCCGGATGAACGGGGAATCCAAGACCCACCAGGGCTGGGCGTTCATGTAGATCTTTATTTTGGCGACCATCTTGACCTGGCCGCCAGTTGAACGCCGAATAAATTGCCAGGTCGAATTGCTGATATATTCATAGTAAGGCACCAGATTGATGCGGGCTGAATCACTGATGTTAGAGAGCATTTGAAAGATGATATCGCTGACGTTTTGAAGGTTATAAAGACACTCAACGTGTGTGAGGACGAGGAAGGCCCCGGCGAGGTAATCGATTGGGGGGTTTGCAGTCCAAACGATTGAGGCGATTATTCGTAGCTCCGAGAAACGCGAAGAGGTTTCCGAGGAACAGTTGAGAGAGAGTTCGATGCGCTCAGCTAGAGGAGAGATGTCTTGCTCCATTGCTCTCAACCTTCTTCGTTCTTCTTTGCTCGAGAGTGTGAGAGTTAGGAAGAGAATGATAAGAAATTAGCTAGGATCAAAACGGGACTAGTGTCAGTTGCAAAGCTACATATATATACCCTTCGGACGCAAGAAATAGTAAATGACTAATTAATCCGACTCCAAATACAATACGGGTTCCTAATTTCATGCGGATTACGACTCAGACTAGGATTAAGCAGAGATTTCCTTCTTCGGCACAAAGCCATTGTAGAACAGTTACGAGTTTAAGGGTCGAATCTAAAAACTTGGCCGATTGAAAGAAATCACATAATAACTCTAAGCAAAATAGGTATTACAGGTTACCTATAGAAATATATTAATCATATTAAATAAAGTGTAGAGTATTTTTTTCGAAGAAAATTATGATTAACGAATTCTTCTATTTTGTTTTATTTTTTTATCTCGTATAATGAGATGATAATATGATTTTCTAATATTTTTATCACTCTATTATTCGTAACTAAAGTTAGTAGCATGAAGTTTTTTTGACAACAAAAACAGTAATTAAATAGAAACATTAACTCTGTGAAGAAAATTAAACAATTACCTGATTAAGTGTTTTGATTTGTTGTTTTTTGCTTGTATTAAGTTCAATATAATTCAAAATTATACCTAAATATCATTAATATCTGCTATGCCCAATTAGTCATTAATATTATACACCCTAACAAGCTTCCAGAAATATATGTCTATATACAAAACTCAAAGTATAAAACTTTTTGTACGGGCTTAATCCAACTAAATAAAATATAACAAATAAACTTTAGTAGATAAATAAATAAACTACTAATTGACATCTGCGTCATTTTCTTCTAACTTTGAAATATTTTCACCAAAAGGTGTTGAGCACATAGCCCAACAAGTATAATCCAATAATAGTGTCGGAACAATATAAATTGATGATAAATATACTAATGCATATTTGTAATAACTATCAACATATTAAAATAAACATGTACAAAGATAATTTGCAATGAACTTCCATAGAATCATAAAATGCATAATAGTATCATCACTTAAATCAACTTCTCATTTCACTAAGATAAGCTCACATAGAGTCATAAATGATTATATCTCAATATACTCATATAAAGTCATAATCCACATAGCAAACATATAAACGAGGAGGAATAGTCATTTAACGGTAATATCATTTGTACATGCTTGACGATGCTGTATATGAGCCATTGTCTATGGCCATCAAATTAAGGACCATAATTATAAGCTCATAACTTATCTCCATCATCATCACTGCTCTAATAAATTATCGCGTACTGCAAAATCATCGCATACAACAATAAAAGAGCACATAGCTCAGTGAACACTCAGACCCTACATCATCAGGTACTGCTAGAGCTAAATCTTATGTTATAATCATCTTTCAACTATCATCATAGCCTATTCTTCAAATAAGACAGTGTCATCAACTGAATACAACATAGGCTAACAATCTGAGGTATTGATTGCTAATATAACAATACTATAAAATACACTCCACTCACTCTATATAATACTATATAATACAACTTTGTTATGTTATATTGAATTATCGAAATTATAATCAAGAGATTGATAATGAGAATCAGGTCAGATTGGATCGCATTATGAGAATATTGGGCTCGATGGATAGAGCCTTTTTTATCTTTTAATTGATTCATACTTATGTAAGCCCTTAAAAAAATTAATTATATCATGTAAGCCAATAATCAAGTTTAATTAAGTAATGTAAGCCACTAAGGCAATCAAGTCATGTAGCTTCTAAGGCAAGTAGTAATTTGAGTCGTAAGCCTTTAGGGCTAAGTTCAAATATGACTTATTGTACCCTACCTCTATATATAGAAGGGCTAGGCTTTATTCATTTAAGTATCCAAGTATCGAAGCATTGATAAATTATTTTAGTCTTGAGTATATCTTAGGAATAAGAGTAAAATAATCTAGGAGTAGAAGTTAATCATAGTCGTTTAGTTTCTTATGAGTATATCTGAGTTAGAAACCCTAATTATACCTTCAACCCATAGCCACCATCATCTCCAACAGTCACCCTACCCTACGGCCGTCCACCACCACCCTTCGACAACCGCTGCAATATCAGATATTTACCGTTCTGCCCCGTTATGGCTTTGCTCCACTATTTTGATTATATCTTTTCATTCAAATACCCGATTTAGTTAAAACTACAGCTGTTAGAACCCTTACTCGCAAGGCTACCACCACTTAATTTTCTTATGTTGAAATCAGTCCCCAAATCTGGTTGGTAATATTAATATCAGAGCTGACCCTCTGACCTTCATCCACTTCCCTAAAGATATCTTCTAATATAGCCATCTAATCTATGTCAAGCCAGTTCGTATTAAATTGGTATTAGAGGCGACATTCCTCAGACAATGGTTAGCATGCTATCCAAGACGAATGAGGAAGGAGCGACCATGGAGGACCAGGAACTCATCTTCTTTCCTATGGGAGTTTCTCCGGTGCCCCTCCACCACCAGCAACTATCAATGATGAGTCACTACCGTGGGCAAAAATATTTTTCAAAGAATTTTCAGTCTAGTCGAAGGAGAGCTCTGAAAGGATCGAAAAGGCGATCAAAACCTTGATGGCAGCTATCCTGACCCGTTACGGCCACCTCGTACAGCTAGCACCACTAGCCATGGTGGAAATAGCCTAACCACAGCCATCAACTTCAAACTATAAGGGAGGTGGAGAGGAGATCCAACCGTCGGGCAAAACCCCTCCTTCGATCGAGGAGGAGCGCCTTCCATTTCAACAAGCTGAGCCCACTATCATGTTGACCTTGAAGTTTTGGCAAAGAAGTAAGCACGAAATTCATAGGAGGAAATGGAATCCTATCACAATCGAAAGATTTAAATAGGCATAATAGCCGCCCCGTCTACCTGCTATTGGAATAAGCACACGTCTTAGTCACCTTCCTTAGTGAAGGAAGAAGCCCACCATGCGAATAAGTCTCTCTCTTTCTTCGAGGAATGGGCCTGAGTCCAACATGGGCCGTAGTGGTTCTGAATATCTGAAGGTGGAAAGCCCATCCAAGAGCCAACTTCGACATCTAATATCTGAAGCTTCTAAAAGCCAAGATGGTGAACAACCGTCCCTAATTTGAACAGCTTTGGTGGCCTGGGCAGGTATCTTTCATAAGGAAGAATTAAAGGGTTGTCCAATGTTGAAACTCAATAAAGAATGTTGAGCCTATGAAAGATGAAGCTTATAGCATTCCTAAAATGAAATGAGAAAGGTGTTAGACAATGGAGAAATGCTTTGGTAGGATATTTTCTTGACCGAGCTCTCCCATTCCGGGTCTTCAAAAATGGGAAACATCATATTGAAGATGTCTTGCTTCTAAACAATGGTATTTATGTGTTCAAGATGAGAAGTGAGGAAGCTTGTCTAGCCATTCTCAGAAAGGGTCCTTACTATATTCTATTGCTAGAAAGTTTATGATTCTAAGGAAATCCAAACTTTCTCGAAAGGGGTCCCAAAGTTAAAACATCGATCGATTTGGACCACAACATCCTTACACGAAGAAAGGGATCACTAGTGGACTCAAACTGCATCTAAATGAAACTGGCGGTAGGCAAATTTGAAGCTGCTAAGGTTTAAGGGGATCTTTCTTTCATTTTTGCATTTCCATTGATGTGAGATGCCTATGACTTGCGAATAACCTTAGCTCTTGCTAACAGAGAGATGATCTATCCACTGGTTGAGAGCTGCGCTCAACGCTAGAAGGAGAAGGAGCTGGCAAAGAGGAAGAGGACCCATGTTAGAGATGTAGGGCCACAAACAACCCTATAAAAGAAGACTGATCTTTCGCTGAAAAAGATAGATACATAGGCTTTCAAAGATGAATGTGAGTTTTAGGTAAACCCCATTTTTAGGACTTGGAAGGTCATGTCATCTATGGGGCAAGCTGATCTCAGGTTCCAAAAGCACATACCAGCATGCACGTTTTCCTTCATCCAAACAATTGAAACTTCGAGTCTCGGACAACACCTTTCTTTCTCCAAACCTGCCTCTTAGACTTCTTTGCTACTGGTCAGGGAAAGCTTGATTCGGGCTGCTCCGTCGATACCTTTCCTTTCTACCTGGAGAGTTATGGCTCTAATTCAGGAAAAGCGGATCTTCTTCCACTTGCTTTGTCTGCCCCTCTCTCATGCCACATGGGAACTTCGAGCGATATTTGACTCACTATGTGCCTGACTTTGGGGACTAGCCTTTCTGACCCGACCTAACCTTTGGCTTTGGCTTATTAATGTGGGAACCCAGATCTTTTCGTCCTCACTGAGCGAGCAAAACCCCTCTTTTTAGATCTACACCCCTTAGGATCGATTACAAAAGGCTGTCGTCATTCAAAGGAGACTGATTCCTCGGATGCAAAAAGGTTCGCTATAAAGGATTTTTACTTGGGGAAGGGGACGGTTTTGATAGATTGACTTTGATTGAGAGGACAGAGATTGTTGGAAAATGATGATTTTTTGACTTGATGCTTTCCTTTTGGTACTGCGCTTCAAAAGCACACTCTGGCTGATGTCATGGTTGATGGTGCAAATTTGTTCATGCCCATCTGGACTTGGACCAGTTGATCAGTGACGCCCACTGGAACATTCATTATTCGTTTTTTCCACTGGGGTCAAGGAAATGGATGAGGAACTTGCTTTTAGAATAGAATCCATTCATTGCCCATAAAATCTTTATCCAAGCTCTTCTCTTTACAGTCGACTGATTGAAGTGGGGAAGTCATTCCCACAAATAGAGATTCTTGATGGATGGAGCATTAGTTCAATGAGTCCATGATAACCTGAGTGGAACTATCACTATTCATATCTTTCTGCCCTCTTATTGTGCCTCTAACAAACACTTACTTTATTTCAATATTAAAAGACGTGTTGTCGGTAAGTAAAGCTAGCTTGCCCTTAAGTCAAAGAATCGAGCCCACTAGTCAGAAATAGTTAGAAAGGAAAACGAAAATAGCTATTGACTGGCTGATCAGGCAGTTAAACCTGTTCCTCTATCGAAATCAAAGAACTAATCTCATCTATCAGACAAAGTACTTTCAAGGACAGCTCTCTACTTCGAAACAAGAGCAACAACAGCTCATGAAAAAACTCATCAGGAAACGCCCCTTACCGCTGATGTAGTTGGGTAGTGGGTCGCTCTAGGGCTGGCTTTCCGAGAACTCTTGATCATAGATCATATACCAAACATACAACTCCCGCTTCTGTTGGGAGAAGGTCGCTCAAGGGCACTTTCAGTTCAGCTTATGTCATACCATGCTTTTCTTATTCATCTCTTGATGTTGGAACATTTCCTGAACATCTACTTTCTTTATTAATGCTGTTGTATTATTATGTTTAATCAATCAACCAGTATTTACATCTTCGATTCGCACTTCTTATTAGATATCTAACTGCTTAGCAACAACTATCATACTATAGAACTGTGACGTTTGACGAGATGGAGTCTTCCGATTCGAATGATGGGTGACAAAGATGCCTTGCCTATGAGCCAGTTGGTCTTCTGTTATGCTTCTTGATGTTGGATTCGGTCACTCAAACCGCTGCTTCCTTTGACGAGGAAGTCTTTCCTGCCAGCTATTCTGTGAATGAGTCAAAAAAATAAGTGAAATAGCTAATCCGAGTCTATTAGTCATGGGGTTATCTCTTTTTTGAGGATAGCATCGTTCAATATTAATGAAAATCCTTCCATGAGGATAGTCAAGAGTGAGGAGTTTTGTCCGTGCATGTAAAGTTTGTCAAAGGGTTAAGACAACCACATTGAAACCAGTCGGATTATTACAGTCTTTTTCTATACCAGATCATGTTTGGGAATACATTTCTATGGATTTCATAGAGGGTCTTTCGCTGGTACATGGCTATTCAGTTATTTTTATTGTTGTTGATAGATTAAGCAAGTATACGCACTTTTCGGCATTGTCACATCCATTTTCAGCCAAGTCAGTGACTGAAATTTTTGTTAGAGATGTTGCTCGGTTACATGGCATGCCACGCACGATTGTCTCAAATTATGATCGTGTATTTATGAGCGACTTTTGGACAAAGTTTCTCACATTGCAGGAGACTAGATTAAACTTCAATTCGACCTACCATCTATAAACAGACGGCCAAACAGAGGTGGTCAATCGAGGTATTGAGTAGTACTTGAGTCGTTGAAGTAGTCTAAGATTGCTTTTCTTGAGTTTAAACGACTCTAGGTATAAGTCATTATATGCCTTTTGGATTTCATATTCATCTTCCTCAGCAGGTAACATATCCTGATCATCTGTACTATCAGTATCAACAATATAGTCAGTATAAAGTAGAGAAGAGGTAAAAGCTACAAAGTTTTCTTCGTCCTTTTCAAAATCATCAATAGATTCATCTGAGTCATCCCAAGTAACTTTCATAGCTTTGCCCTTCCTCTTAAGACGATTAGGGCATTCTTGTGCGATGTGTCCAAAACCAGAACATTCAAAACATTGAACTTTATTCTCAAAATTCTTATTTTTCTGTTTGACATTGTTGTTAGTACCTGTATTTGAACTCACAGTATTCTTCCATTTTACAAAGGCTTTGCTTTTCTCAAGTTTTTCAGCATTTAACTTGTTTGGCTTCCGAAAGAATTTATTGAACTTTTTGACAAACATGGTCAACATCTCAACATCTAAATCACCTTCATCATCCGATTCCTCTAAATTTTGTTCAACTGTAGATAGGGCCATCCCTTTGGACTTCCTCGGTTTTGAAAGACTGGACTCAAATGTTTGTAGATTTCCTACCAATTGTTCAACTTTCATTGAATCGATATCCTTACTTTCCTCAATAGCTGTAACTTTTGCTTGAAACCTTTCTGGAAGGGACCTAAGGATCTTACGGACAATTCTGTTTTCAGGAAGTTTCTCTCCTAAGTTGAAACTGGAGTTGACTATATCACTTAACTTTGCATAGAACTCATCATTCACCATGTACATTGGTGGACTCCAACCGTTCATAATGGCCATCCATACTCGCTCATCTATAGATTTCAAATAAGCTCTCATCCTAGCTTTCCAATATCCATAATTTGATCCATCTAGAATAGGAGGTCTAATATATGATTGTCCATCTCTATGAAAATCCATGCCTATCTGATCTCTCTCAAAGAGTGAGAGAACCTGCTCTGATACCAATTGAAAAAAAATAAATCCCTAGACACACGTATGTATCTAACCTCTAGGCAATGATATTTCTCGTTCGCTTAAGTAAAAGTCGGAAGAAATATTAAAAACGAAAGTAGAGATGAACGCCAAGATTTTAACGTGGAAA
The DNA here is from genome assembly GCF_048772165.1 of Typha angustifolia. Lineage (NCBI taxonomy): Eukaryota > Viridiplantae > Streptophyta > Magnoliopsida > Poales > Typhaceae > Typha > Typha angustifolia. Next base: position 6,725,113 of record NC_133251.1, read on the forward strand.
AACCCAAAACGGGAAAAAACCACGGATCCAAACTCGGATCAAAACCAATCACTATAATAGTAGCAGTTACAAGACTGACTCACAAAACACCCCGTCGATCCAAACGACTTTGTTTCTCTCAGTCTTGATCGCTAGAACCCACGATTCACTACTTCCTATGATTGAAGTCCAATCTCAGTAGCCCTCGAGATTGATCTTTCGTCTAGATCACCCTTAAGACGAAAGATTAAATTCTTGTAGATGAGTGGAACCTTGTTGGTAGAAGAACCGATGTAGCTTCAAGAAGTCACCCTCAATAATGTTTCTTCCACCACGCTAGAGTTAGGGTTTCATAATCCTTATATATGATATTCAAGATAGAGCCAAATCCGAGTCTTATCCGTACTCATGATCTTCAAGATAGAGCCAAATCTGAATCTTATCCGTACTCATGAAAGTCCAATATTTTTAAACTTTGTTGGTGCGTTCGAACGGGCTCGAGTGCGTTCGAACGCGACAGCTTGAATTCTTCAGGTTGCGTTCGAATGCGTTTGTGAACACGGCTCTCTGTCTGTGTGAACGCAGTGCCCGCGTTCGAACGCGTTTGTGAACGCGGCTCTCTGTCTGTGTGAACGCAGATTTCGCGTTCGAACTCGTTTGTGAACGCACCGCGTTCGAACTCGTTTGTGAACGCAGCTCTCTGTCTGTGTGAACGCAGTGCCCGCGTTCGAACGCGTTTGTGAACGCGGCTCTCTATCTGTGTAAACGCAGATTTCGCGTTCGAACTCGTTTGTGAACGCACCGCGTTCGAACGCGTTTGTGAACGCACCGCGTTCGAACGCGTTTGTGAACGCGGTGTGAACTCAACAGCTTTCCTCCAATAACCTTGCAATTCTTCAGATCAGAGATATTCTAGACTTGTGTAAAGCTCATATACATGTAAAAAATACACTTAGAATATTTTGTACACAATTGCCAATAAATAAAAACCTAACACAACCATTGGAGGAGACAGAGATCGTAGAGCCAGTTTGTGTACTTGCTAGGCGACAACCATGGCATAGTATCAGATTAAAGATGGAAATTTTAGTCGAGTAGCTTGGCAAACCATCCGATGAGGAAACATGGGAATTGGAGACTGATATCTTGTAGCGTTTCTCCGACTTTACACCTTGAGGGTAAGGTGGAGGAAGCATGGTGGGCGATACATTTAGTTAAGATTTTTTTCTTATTACATTAGTTATTTATTTTTATTAAAATAAAATTTTTGTAGGTCGCATTCGAATGCAACAAGGGTCGTGTTCTAATGCCCTTGAGAACGCCTGCATTAGGTTTACAAATACAGAGAACGTGAAATGCATGTTCGAACGCCTACATCGCGTTTGCACATACAGAGAACGTCTTTTGTGCGTTTGAACACTAGCGAACGCGTTCGAATACAATCGGCGGGATTGCACTAGGATTAGGGTTAGTTATTGTTATTAGAGCTTGTTGGCTAGCCTTTATAAAGGTGTGGATGGCAGCCAAATTAATCATGCTATTGGATTATTGATTTCTTGTCTCCTATCTTCTTTTTATTCTCTCTCCTTCCTCTTCACCAACCTACCACCTCTACCGTTGGCAAGGTCTCTCATAACTTTTAATCTCCTTCGTCTGTCGAGCCTTCCCTCTTCTTTGAGATCTATCTCGACCGCTTTTTTCCCTCCGTCTTTATCCCTTAACCACATCCACTATCCACCTTCATCTCCATAATTATCCATAACCTTAACATCCATTCCACCCGTTACCACCACCATCACCCGTATTATTTTTTGTTTTCGTCCCAATTGTAGTTCAAATCTGAGAAGGGAATAAATACAAAAATTGTAGATCAGGGAGTTACGAATCTAATCCACTTAGTTTTGTAATTTCATGACTACAACAGAATATTTGGTGAATATTTTTCCATGGTTGCACGAACTAATTCTTGTAATAAATTTAGATCTTAAAAGAATCATTCCGTAGCCGATCTTTTAGTACCGTAACCCATATTTTATCCATCTTTTTGGTTTTCTTAAAAAGGGAAAAAGAACCATTTTTCTGGTGACAAAAAAGAAAAACTTTGCTCATGCACTAATTGCTAGCCACTCCTCTATTCTTATTCTTCACCAAACTTTCTTTATGGGGTTTGGTTGCTAGAAAACTAGGGATAAAGTTAGTTACCGTTAAAAGTATTTCTACTTTTCTAAGAGAAAAGAAAAGAAAAGAAGAGGAAAGGAGTGAATATAATCATATTTGGATACAATAAAATTAAGAAAAGAGAAAGCAAATCTATTTTATTTGGTTTAATGAGAAAAAAGAAGAGAAAATAATATGTTCACTCATTAAAAATAAACCAGTCAAACTATAATATCCATAAGATTAATAAATAAAAGTAACATAAATAATTGTCATTATTAATTTAATAATTAAACATTATGCATCATTTGTTGTAAGACTGCTTTTATTTTTCAGTTAGACGATCTCAAAAGATCAAATAAATAGTATAATAAAATATGGACATATTTAAAATATTACAAAATGAAAAGATAAAAAAGATCATGAATTGTGTTTCATTTCATTCGACCTAATCCCAAAAAATAAGGTAAATAGTTTAAAGAATATAATTTTATAAATCACACTCTATTTTATTTTTTATAGGGTTCACAGCGCATCTTTAATGATTTTATACCCGATCCTTCAGTTTACCATAAAATTTTCACATATCACCTTAGGTTAACATAATAGTAACTAAATAGAATGGTACCAGCAAAAAAATATTTTATTATAATAACGAGTAATTTATAGAATACATAAATTATCTAAGTTCTCCACTATTCTTCTTCAACCCATAGATAGAAAAAAAAAGAAAAAAAAAGCCACCTACTGAGCTAGCTCCTTCTTCTTTCTCAATCAAGCCAAAGCCTCTCACTAGCATTATTCACCATCTTCCTCCTGCAGCCAAAAAAATAGAGAAAAAAAATAGAAACCCACCACCAAGCTGAACCTTTCTTAGCCACCGAGCTCCACCTCCTCCTCCCCGGCCTAGGGAAGCTCATAGAGCTCTATTAGATAGGATAGAGTGGGGAGAGGGTATTTTAATAATTTGATAATTAGAATTATATAAATAATATAATAGGGTTAATGTTAGTTCGTCAAAATAATGCTAGAATGTTAAATAAAAATTATAGGAAGAAAAGAGCATTCAAGTTACAAAATTCTCAAGGTATAATCTATAAAATTCCCAGTATAAAAGGAGTCAATTTTTCTTCTCTTTCTGTATTTCCCTTTCTCTCAACTTTTGGAAAGAAAAAAGTGATCACGAGGAACTATTTGGAAAAAAAAGATCTAAGTTAGAAACCCAAATTTTACCTCTAACTCAATATTCACCATCATCTGTAGCAGGCACCCTACTATTCGACCGTCCATTACACCCTTGTTCGTCTACCACCATCTAACAACTGCCACAACGTCAAATATTTGTCGGTTTACCCTATTTTGATATTGCTCCACTATTTTAATTATATCTTTTCATCTAGACATCCAATTGACGTGAAATTAGAGCTATTAGAATCTTATCTCAGAGCTACACCACCTAAATTTTAATAATTTTCTTACGTGCGGATTAGTCTAGATCTAGTACGTAACACCCTAAGGCTTAATTATAATTTTTTGTCTATGGGTGCTGTCAAAAGCCATTATAGCCTTAGTGGTGGCTGGATAGGTTCTTGGTGGTAGTCGATGTCTGAAAGGTCCTCGTAGTGGCGGAACGATGGCGAGTGGATATGGAAGTTATCGAGCTTGTGCTTGACTTGCTTCTTGGGTGGCCATGTTGCATCTCCAATAGTCTCGCTAGGCCCTGGCCATGATTGGTACCTAGGCCCTCACTATATCAGAGCTGTGGTGGTAGAGAAGCCTGAGGAAGTCGCCCCAATGAGATATGGTAGGGTATCACACAATGCAGGTGGCCATCAAGTTTAGCCACCCGATAATTGCAATTGTTGTAGCGACTACCATTGGCTGGCAATTAAGAAGAGGAGGCCAACCGTGGTCGCTGTGGCTATAGAAGTGTCAGACTTGAGGCTACCAACTACTAGTTCTCTATAGTGTGGAAGGCCATTAAGGGCGATCCCTCGGCCCATGCTTGTGGTGCGAATAGTGGCCATGACTTGAGTGCGAAGGATCCAATGAAGAGACTAGCGATGGTGGTTTAGGTCAGGGGGCGTGTATCATTGCCGATGGAAAACTAGGGATTTTGGTCCTAACTTCCACTATGGCTAGGGAAGATGATGTTTGGCCATTGCTAGGGCATGCTTCGACATTGCTATAATGGTGGGATTGTTCTGTAGTGGTGGTAGGGGTTTCATCGCGACCGAAGGTGTTGTTTTGGCCACGATTTGAGTTTGCTCACCTTAAGGGGGTGGTTCTGCCATGGCCAGCATTGGGGCTGGGTTAGGATCGCCTCTGTCAAGGCTTGCAGCACCTTGTCGAGCCATTTTGTGCTCTCCATGGTAGATTTTATGGCCTCTTTCGGTAGAATCTTTAAATCCTCCATGGATTTGAGTAACACCCTTGCCTTTTGTTTTGGATCGCGTGTTCACTATCAATTGAAAAATAGTGGTTTTGATATCACTATTATGAATCAGATATGGCCAAATTTGTTTGTAGAAAAATTTTAAAATTTTTACGAGTGGTAGCTTCATGAGTCTCTTAAAACCTCAGAAGTTTGAGCTCATGAGTTCGACTGGAAATTTGTGGAGAATCTAATAGCTTTAGATTAAAGTGATTCCAAGGTCAGAGTGAAGATATGGCCAAAACAGTGGAGGAAGATCGAACTAGACTGAAATAAAATTACCAATGTTGTGGCGATCATCGGTAGGTGGTGGATGTCCATGACATGGTAGAGGTCGACCATATAAGTGGGTAGCTCATGGAGGTAGATAGTGGCTAGAGTTTGGAGGTAGAGTTAGGGTTTCTAGTTAAGATATACTCTTACGAAAATAAACTACTACAAGTAAACAGTAAATGCAAGATAAAAAATTAACTTAAACTAATGTTTATTTATGATTTTATGATGATAATTAAACAAAGACCACTCATATATATAGGAGTTGACTGAGTGGGATCCTATTCACCATGTTGGGCTTACATATGGTGATTATCTACTTCAATTTAAATTTAAAAGTAATAAGTAAAATTAACTAGACTCGACTAGACTCAAACCTTTTTTTTTTTTTGGATGAAGGTCCATAGATAATTTCATTGCTTAAACTGGTTAAGCCATTACAAAGGTGGATCAGTCTAAGCATTAGATTTGTTGAGTGCTAGATTGGCTAAGTTATGAGCAGTCCCATTGTTGGATCTGCTAGTGAAGGAGATTTGGATAGAGGAGAACATTTTTTATCCACTCAATACATTCTCTTATAATTGGTGCAATAATCCATTCAGGGTCAGTCGTGGGGTCATTGATTGCCTTAACGATGGTTTGGCAGTGGCAGAAAAGGATACAACTAGCTTCGCCTCCACGTAGGAGAAGCTCCTTGAGGCTCTCTAGGAGGACAAGAGCTTTAGCCTTCTGAGTGTTTTCGTAGCCTTTCAACAAGGTTGCCTTGGTGAAAAAGAGTTTGGTGGCTGCATGTTGGATTACCAAGCCCACACCTCTAGAGGGGCCACCCTTCCAAGAGGCATCCACCCAACAAATGAGATGATCTGAAAGGCTTCGCGAGGGTGTTGTGAGACCCGGTGAGGATTTGGGTGCTTCGTCACCCATGTTGAATAAAGGAGCCAGTTTCAACACAAGATTGCCAACGTGACTGATGAAAGAGGATGGGTTGGGAGGGAGGCTTTTGAAAATGAGATCGCATCTGGCCTTCCAAATAGTCCATGCAATGGACAAAGCATAGGCTAGTTGGTCCTGATCTAGCTCATTATCATAGCTCAAGATCCATGCTTCGAGAGTCAGGTTGTTAGAATCTAGCCTTAGGCCGAGAGGACCTAAGAACCAAGTAGCTCAAGCAACATGGCAGAAAAACAGCATGTGCTCTACGGTTTCCTAATGTGCGAGATAAACTCGGCATAGCGGGTCAAGGTGGCGCAGCTTGCATTTGAGCATTGCTTGAACTAGGATGGCATGGGACAAACGGTAAGTTAATTATACTATTTAATCATGACTATCTTAGGAGTAAGAGAAAGATAATCTAGGAGAATAAATAAGTTAATTATATTATTTATTTTCCTAGGAGTAGATCTAAGTTAGGAACCATAATTCTATCTCCAACTTATAGTCACCATCACCTCCAACAGCCTCCTTATTATACGGTCGTCCACCACCACCATCGGTTGTCCACCACTCTCCAGTAATCATTGCAATGTCAGATATTTATCAATGTGTCCGATTCTGACCTTTCTCTACTATTTTATTTATATGTTTTCATCTCAACATTCGATTTATATAAAACTAAAACCATTATAAGCTAACTTCCGAGGCTAGGACCATCAAAATTTTTTTATAATTTTTTATGTCATAATTGGTCCAAACCTGATTCGTAATAGTTTCATCTAAATTAAATATCGAAATAAAAAGATATAAATAAAAGAGTGGAACAAGATCAGTTAGGGGCAAAATAGTAAATATTTAACATTGTGGTGATCGTCGGAGGTAGGCGGATGGCCAAGGGTGCTGGTGAATGGTCATAAGATAGGGTGGCTCATAGAGGTGATGACAGTTATGGATTGGAGATAGAATTAGAGCTTCTAACTTAAATCTACTCTTAGAAAAATAAACGATTATGATTAATTTACTACTCTTAGATTATCTTACTCCAAAAATAGTATAAGGATAAAATATAATTCTTAATTCTTCATTAGATGCTTGGATGAATAAATAAAGAAGCTCTGTCACTCTATATATAGAGGTTGGGTACTAAAGACTTATACGACTTAAATTAAGACTTACTTTAGAGGTTTATATAAGTTAATTAAACTTATAATGTGATTCGATCTAATTAGATTCACATCAAAGATGGAGTTCACCGTTATTTAATAGGTGATAAGCTAGCGCTTCTCTAGATACTAGCTTGCCAGCAAGCTCATGCCTATCATTAAATGATTTAACTTCATGAAATCACTATAACATTTTAGTCTCTTTGGCGAGGAAATTGGGAGCGGCGCCGCATGTGACAAACTCAAACCTGAGAAGGAAGGAGAAGCAAACCGCAGAGGCAGAAATATCCAAACCTTACTAGTCAAATGATATATAGTTGAAATAATCTCCTAAAATTTTGTGCATGTCATATATCTGAACATGCTATAACTATGAATATATATACTGGGTTTCTCTAGAATTCACCATGTATCTGACAAAACACATCCCAAAATTAATGCAACTTGTATTTCTGAACATCCTGTAGCTATGAATATATACACATTTGAGTTAAAGCATTGAATTGTTCTATTGGTGCAATTGCTAGCCATACATATACGTTCTGACGTCGAACAACAACAAAATATAAAATTTGGTAGGTGACATTGCAGCCGATGTAGTACGTCTATTCTTCCATCTGCGCCGGGAGAGCGAACCGGCAAAGCGGGCACTGATGGCTCTGCTCCAACCACTTGGACAGGCAAATCTGATGGAAGGCATGGGAACAGGGCATCTTGCTGAGCTCCACTCCGGTCTCGAAATCCTCCAAGCAGATAATGCACTCTGTCTCGCGACACCCCTCTCCGGTACTCCCATATATCACTTTCTCCAGCTTACTGATTGCCGAACTCGTCGCCGGCATTCCTCGGAAACCGGATTCTGTGAACGAAACAGCCAACGCCCGATTGGCCTCCTCTGATTCCTGCGACAGTCGTTGTGGTAATTGGATCCCGAGGAGCTGGGAATCCAAGACCCACCAGGGCTGGGCGTTCATGTAGATCTTTATGTTGGCAACCACCTTGACCTGGCCGCCAGGAGAACGCCGAATATATTGCCAGATCGAATTGCTGATATATTCACAGTAAGGCTCCAGATTGATGCGGGTTGAATCACTGATGTTAGAGAGCATTTGAAAGATGATTTCGCTGACGTTTTGACGGTTGTAAAGACACTCAACGTGTGTGAGGACGAGGAAGCCCCCGACGAGGTAATCGATTGAGGGGTTTGCAGTCCAAACCATTGAGACGATTAGTCGTAGCTCCGAGAAACGCGGCCAGGTTTCCGAGGAAGAGTTGAGAGAGAGTTCGATGCGCTCACCTGGAGGAGAGATGTCTTGCTCCATTGCTCTCAACCTTCGTTCTTCTTTGCTCGAGAGTATGAGAGTTAGGAAGAGAAGGAGAAGAAATTAGCTAGGATCAAACGATACTATTGTCAGTTGCAAAGCTACAGCACATATACCCTTCAGACGCAAGAAATAGTAAATGACTAATTAATCTGACTCCTAATACAATACGGGTTCCTAATTTGATGCGGATTACGATTCTGGCTAGGACTAAGCAGAGATTTCCTTCTTGGGCACAAAGCCATTGTAGAACCGTTCCGATTTTAAGGGTCGACCGATTGAAAGAAATTGCAGCTTATCTAAACAGCATGTGCTCTCTCTCATCGCTTCTCTTTCTATCTTCTTGCAGGATCAAGAAAGCACATAATAACTATAAGCAAAATAGGTATTACAGGTTACCTAAAGAAATATATTAATCATATTAAATAGTGTGGAGTATTTTTTTCGAAGAAAATTATGATTAGCGAATTCTTCTATTTTATTTTATTTTTTTATCTCATATAATGGGATGATAATACGATTTTCTAATTTTTCATCGCTCTATTATTCGTAATTAAAGTTAGTAGCTCGAAGTATTTTTTTGACAACAATAACAATAATTAAATAGAAGCATTAACTCTGTGAAGAAAATTAAATAATTTCCTGATTAAGTGTTTTGATTTGTTGTTGTTGCTTGTATTAAGTTCATAATAATTCAAAATTATACCTAAATATCATTAATATCTCCTATGGCCAATTAGTCATTAATATTATAGGCCCTAACAAGCTTCTAGAGATACATGTCTATATACAAAACTCAAATCATAGAATCTCTCGTAAAGATTAAGTCCAACAAGAAAAAATAGAACAAATAAACTCTAGTAGATTAATAAATCAACTATTCATTGATATCTACGTCATTCTCTTCTAACTCTGAAATATTTTCATCAAAAGGTGGTCAGCATATAGCCTAACGAGTATAATCCAATAATAGTCTAAAAATTTATATAAATTCATGATAAATATACTAATGCATACTTGTAACTATCAATATATTAAAATAAACATGTCCAAATATAATTTGCAATGAACTTTCATATAATCATAAATTGCATAATAGTATCATCACTTAAATCAACTTCTCATTTGACCAAAATAAGCTCACATAGAGTCATAAATAATTATATCTCAAAAAACTTATATAAAGCTATAATCCATATAACAAATATACAAACAAGGAGGAATAGTCAATTAGCGATAATATCATTCGCACATGCTTGACGACGTTGCATATAAACTATTGTCTATGGCTATCAAATTAAGGATCATAATTATAAGCCCATAACTTATCTCCATCATCGTCACTGCTCTAGTAAATTATCGTGCACTTCAAAATCATTGTATACAACAGTAAAAGAGCACATAGCTCAGTGAACACTCGGACTATGCATCATCAGGTACCGTTAGAGCTAAATCCTATATTAGAATTATCTTTCAACTATCATTATAGTCTATTCTTCAAATAAGACAGTGTGATCACATGAATACCACATAGGCTAACAATCCAAGGTGTTGATTGCTAATATAACAATACTATATAATGCATTCCACTCACTCTATATAATATTATATAACACAAACTTTGTTATGCTATATTGAATTATCGAAATTATAATCAAGAGATTGATGATACAAATATGGTCAAATTGGATCGCATTATGAGAATATTGGGCTGGATGGATAGGGCCTATTAATCTATTAATTGATTCATACTTATATAAGCCCTTAAGAAAAATTTAGTTAAGTCATATAAGCTAATAACTAAGTTTAATTAAGTCATGTAAGTCACTAAGGTAATTAAGTCATGTAAGCCTCTAAGGCAAGTACTAATTCGAGTTTTATAAGCCTTTAGGGCTGAGTCTGAATATGACTCACTGTACCCGACCTCTATATATAGAGAGGATAGGCTTTATTCATCTAATCATCTAAGTATCCAAGCATTGAGAAATTATTTTAGTCTTGAATTATCTTAGGAGTAAGAGTAAGATAATCTAAGAATAAAAGTTAATTATAGTCGTTTATTTTCCTACGAGTATATCTAAGTTAGAAACCCTAATTCTACCTCCAACCCAGAGCCACCATTATCTCCAATAGCCACCCAACCTACAGCCGTGCACTACTATCCTTCGACAATCGTCACAATCTTGGATATTTACCATTCTGCCCCGTTATGGTTTTGCTCCACTATTTTAATTATATCTTTTTATCTAGACATCCAATTTTATTGAAGCTAGAGCCATTAGAACCTTTGCTCACGAAAGTACCACCACTTAAATTTTCATAATTTTCTTATGTTCAAATCAGCCCAAATCTGGTTTGTAACATTGATATCAGAGTTGATCCTCTCACCTTCATCCACTTTTCTAAAGATATCTTCTAATGTAGCCATCTAATATATATGAAATTAGATTAATTAGAAAGAATGTTTTTAGAGCTACAACCTATCAAAATTTCATATAAATCCAATGACCAGATCTATTAAAAAGTCTTTTAAAATTCTATATAAACTGTTTAGAAACTGATTTAAATTGGGTCAAACCGGTTCGTATTAAATTAGTATTAGGTCAACATTCCTGGACAATGGTTATCACACTATCCAAGACGAACAAGGAAGGAGTGACCATGGAGGGCTTGGAACTCATATCCTTTCCTATAAGAGTTTCTCCGGCACCCCCTCCACCACTAACAACTATCAACGACAAGCCACTAGCATGGGCAAAAGCATTTTTAAAGAATTTTTGGTCTAGTCGAGTCGAAGGAGTGCTATGAAAGGATCGAGAAGGTGATCCAAACCTTGACAGTAGCTATCCCGGCCCATTACGGCCACCCTGCACAGCCAGCACCACCAGCCATGGTGGAAATAGCCCAACCACAGCCATCAACTTCAAACCACAAAGGAGGTGGAGAGGAGATCCAACTATCAGGCAAAACCCTTCCTTTGGTTGAGGAGGAGCTCCTTCCATCCCAATAGGCCGAGCCTGTTGTCGCAGCAATGTCAAAGCAGCCGACAAAGACGGCCCTCAAGTCGTCTTCCCCATTTGCGATGGGAGTTAAGGCCAAAAACCCTAGCTTCCCACTGATGGCCATCCAGCCACTCTTGGACCTTGCCGCCACATTCGGTTCCTTCCACGGGACCCGCACTTGAGCTAGGCCAGTAGCAGCCGTAGTAGAAGACTATAAGAGCATTGTCGACAACCCTCCTTGCTACACATCAAAATTGTGGCATGTGGCTGCGGGACTGGCATTCTAGTGACCATCGACGCTCACGGCATTATGGGCCGAGCAAGGCCACGTCGGGGGGGGGGGAGGGCTTCAACAGGCCTCGCCACCGCTACGGTTCCACGATAGTGGGACTATGGCCACCAATCATAGCCATCGGGGGTTGAGGAACCGTCGGCAATGCACCATGGTCAACAATGGGCTTCCACCGCCGTCGCATGGATCCGCGGGACGCCGGCCAACACCCTTGCCTAGCCACTACTAGAGCTTATGCTGCCCACAACGGTGCCTCTAGGCTAAAATCTAATTTTAGCCATCGAGTTAGGTTTTGGTCATTAAGTGGGAGAGATGAGGTGCACATATCTCAAGGCATGCTAAATTTTGGCGATCAAATTCGATCAACTTGTGTGAAATAGTTGGGAGGCCATGAACATAACTTGGAGCTCAAGGATAACTAGTGGAATGAACAGGTGGGCCTACGCTATCGAACTAAATCGTATCTACATGTAGACATATGGGCATACAAGCACAACATAAACCGAAAGATCTAGCTCACATATTAGTTACCTTGAGTACAAGATGGTTGGAAGTGTAGTAGATTGATGCAAATTGAGTCAGATTGGATCGCATTATAAGAATATTGGGCTCGATAGATCAATCTTACTTATCTTTTAATTGATTCATACTTATGTAAACCCTTAAGACAAGTCTAATTAAATCATGTAAGTTACTAAGGCAAATTAAATTAAGTTATGTAAGCTACCAAAGCAAGTTTAATTAAGTCATATAAGCATCTAAGATAAGTCATAGTTTTAGTCGTATAATCTATTAGGGCTAGTCCGAGTATAACTCATTGTACCCGACCTCTATATTTAGAGGGCCTAGGCTTTATTCATCCAAGCATCCAAGTAGAAGTAAGTTAATTACAACTATTTATTTTCCTACAAGTTGATACAAGTTAGAAACCCTAATTCTATCTCTAACCCATAACCACCATCGCCTCCAGCAACCACCCTGCCTTACGGCAGTTTACCACCACCCTTCGTCGTCCACCACCCTCCGACGATCGCCGCAACGTTGGATATTTACTGTTCTGCCCCATTTTAGCATTGCTATATTATTTTAATTATATCTTTTTATCTAGACCTCCGATTTAGATGAAATTAGAGAGAGCTATTATAATACTTACGAGGCTACCACTATCCAAATTTTCATAATTTTCTTACGTCTAAATTAATCCAAATCTCATTCGTAATAATTGACTAGTTATTTTGTATTGTTTTTGATATTTTGTTGGTCTAGTAAGTTATTTGAAGTATGAGTTGTTTTATCCTACTCATATATTTATTTTTATTATTTAAAAAGGTCTCAAAATATTTTCATAGTTTGTCTATATGCTAGCCAAATAACACATGCCTATATTTCTATGTGCCGTCATATAGACCTTCTACGGCATATAAACATGACGTAAAAAGCATGTTTACCGTAGTTTAATACGTCGAACGATAATAGTTGCTGGCATATCTAAATGTCAAAATATTAACCTTTTGCAGTATATAAATCTATCGGTTGAAGTAATGCTTCCGACATTTTGTAAATACTGGTACATATATTTTACCTGGCGTGTATCCCAATACCGGTAGATTTATGTTGTCTAGCATCTATAAATATTGTCCATCCAACTTAAACTGATTTAGCTAATCGACAATAAAAATATTAATTGACATTTATAATTGTTGGCTAAAGTATTTGTGCCTCTTATTATTTATGTCATTTAAACCGTCAGAAAAAAAATTTATGGTCGGCGTGTATAAACATTGGAACCAAGTTTTTGGCTAGCGTTTACAATTAAATGCAAGCCAAAACCTTTCCTCACTATGGTTATGGCGTTTGCGTATGCGCTAAGTAAAATTATTACCTGATGTTTGATCAGTTTGTTGTAGCATATAAAACGCTAATAAAATCGTATTATAGCATAGTGTGGTAGGAAGATGGCGGGAGGGCCTAAGGAGCTATTGGACATTTTGTATCTCGTCTATCTGGTTTTTCAGCTCTTTCAATCAAAAAATAAAAATGAAAAAACCTTAAAACCACACACCTCAATCTTTTTCCAGCTGTATATATAGAAACAGCTTTGGTCATCAGGCCTATCTTTCCTCATCTTATCACCCACAGCAAGTACGCAACTGAGTCCGAATTACTATGCCAATATCTGTCCCAATCTCGAGAAAATCGTGCACACCGTCTGCACCCAAATGGCCAACGACAGTGCCATCGTCGCCCCAGGCGTCCTCCGGCTCTTCTTCCTTGATTGCTTCGCTAATGTGAGTCTTGTGATATATATATATATACTTGTATATTACCAATATACCATAGTGCAGTCCTTACAGCTACCTACTTTTTGACGTTTTTCTTATTATTATTCGATCGTTTTATGCATGCAGGGGTGCGATACATCGATGATGTTCAAATCGCCAAATGAAGATGACAGATGGCACCACCCTGACGACAGGTCGCTCACAATTGTGAGGGTCTCAATACCATCATGAGGGCGATGATCGTCGTTGATATTGATCCGCAGTGCACTGACAAGGTGTTTGCGCCGATATACTGGCCATTGCCACTAGAGATGTTGTAAACTAAGTCAGTATAAGCTAAAGAGTGAAACATTAAGTTGTTCACATTCTTCAAGATTTGAAGGACGTTAAAGACGCTTTATGACCTTTGGATTCGTCGTTGACATTCTTACGGTTGCTGCAGACAAGCGGTCCACGATACACAGTTGAGCTCGGGAGACTTGACGGCACAAAAGCCAGTGTCGATCTCCGGCATCCGAAATCCGATTTGGATAAGCTGGGCTCCGGCCAAGTCCTCTACAAGGACTCCAGTTCGAGAACTACCGTCGACTTGTTCGCCTCCGATCAGGCTGCCTTCTTTGACGCATTTGTCACTGCCGTAACGAAGCTTGGGAGGATGGTGATAAAGAATAGCACGGATGAAGAGATCCGGCACGACTGCAGCAAGGTGAACTAGATCTGGATGAGATCAAAGATGATTTCTTGCAAACAGGAATGAGTTGGGGTTCTTGGGATTTCCCTGTTTCCGTTTCTTTTCTTTTTTTTAAATTAAAGGAGAGTACAGTTTTGAGTTGTGTGTGTTAGATATGGTTATATGATCTAGGAATTATTTATTCATTTTTCGGATTTATTTTTGTAAATTAATTTATTTGACCGTATTTGGGAATGGACTTTTTATTTGAAGTTGGAAGGGTACAATTTATCCATCTTATCATTTTTCTTACAAAAGAGAAAAAGAACCATTAATTATTCTGGTGACAAAAAAGAAAAACTTTGCTCATGCACTAATTGCTAGCCACTCCTCTATTCTTATTCTTCACCAAACTTTCTTTATGGGGTTTGGTTGCTAGAAAACTAGGGATAAAGTTAGTTACCGTTAAAAGTATTTCTACTTTTCTAAGAGAAAAGAAAAGAAAAGAAGAGGAAAGGAGTGAATATAATCATATTTGGATACAATAAAATTAAGAAAAGAGAAAGCAAATCTATTTTATTTGGTTTAATGAGAAAAAAGAAGAGAAAATAATATGTTCACTCATTAAAAATAAACCAGTCAAACTATAATATCCATAAGATTAATAAATAAGAGTAACATAAATAATTGTCATTTAATAATTAAACATTATGCATCATTTGTTGTAAGATCTGCTTTTCTTTTTCAGTTAGACAATCTCAAAAGATCAAATAAATAGTATAATAAAATATGGACATATTTAAAATAGTACAAAATAAAAAGATAAAAAAGATCATGAATTGTGTTTCATTAAATTTCATCTTAATCCCAAAAAATAAGGTAAATAGTGTAATAGAATATTGATATATCTAAAATATTAAATTTAAAAGAGAACTTTATAAATAACACTTTATTTTATCCTTTTTAGGGTTCACAACACATCTTTAATGATTTTATACCTAATCCTTCAGTTTTCTACAAAATTTTCACATATCACCTTAGATTAACCTAACAGTAACTAAATAAAATGATACCAGCAATGAAATATTTTATATAATAACTGAGTAATTTATAGAATACATAAGTTATCTATGTTTTTGATACACTTAGTTAGGATTTTATCTAATTAGTTAAATCCAGCTCTGCGTAGTTTCAAAAAACTATTTGTAGAATATTTGACACATATTCAAATAATATCAAACTAATTAGATAAGGTCGACAATCTCTAGATCTACAACTTTGATATTCATGACTTTTCCAGATTCGGAATATATCTATGACAAAACAAAAGCTTAATCCAAAAGATATTGGAAGAAGATAAAGAATACTGGTTTAGTTGGTTTGTTAGGGTTTCATATTGTTTTAGGACTTGTTGGCTAACCTCTACAAATATGTGGATGGCACCCAACTTCATATTGCTATTGGATTATTAATTTCTTGCCTCCTATCTTCTCTCTAGACTTCTCCCTCCTCCCTCTTCACCATCCTTCCACCTCTATCATTGGCAAGGTTTCTCCTCACTTCTAATCTCCCTCGTCTATTGAGTCACCCCTCTTCTTTGGGATCTTGACCACTTTGTTCCTTTCGTATACTTCCCTTAAATACAAAAGTTGTAGATTTGAAAGATACGGATCCAACCTAATTGGTTTCATAATTTTCTAACTACCGAAGAATATCTGACGAATATTTTTCCACGGTTGCGCGGACTGCTTCCTGTAATAAATTCAGATCTGAAGGAATTGTTCCGTAGTCGATCTTTTAGTTCTAGATCCCATCAATTTGGTATCCGAGCTTTAACAAATTGGTATCAGAGTCTAACAGTTCTCTACTATTTTTCTTCAGCCCTTAGAGATAATATATATATATATATATAGAAACCCTCCTACTGAGCTAGCTCCTTCTTCTTCCTCGATCAAGCCAACGCCTCTCACTAGCATTATTCACCGTCTTTCTCGTACAGCCAAAGAAAAATAAAAAACCTAGAAACCCACCACCAAGCTTCACCTTTCTTAGCCACCAAGCTCCATCTCCTCCTCCCCGACTAAGGGAAGATCATATAGCTCTATTAGATAGGATAGAGTGGGGAGAGGGTATTGTAACAATTTAGTAACTAGAATTATATAAATAATATAATAGGGTTAATGTTAGTTCGTCAAAATAATATCAGAATATTAAATAAAAATTATAGAAAAAAAAATCAAGTTACAAAATTTTTAAGGTATAATTTATAAAATTCCCAATATAAAAGGAGTCAATTTGTCTTCTTCCTCTGCTTCGCTTTCTCTCAACTTTTGGAAAAAGGGTGAGCATTAGGACCAATTTTTTTTTATCTCCTTTTCTCTCCCTTTCTCTACTAAATATTCAATTCAAACAAAGAAAATATTATTTTCTCTCTACACAATTTATTTTATCTCTTATTCTCTCTATTTCAAACAGGGTGTTAAAGTTTGGTTCTAGATATTAAATCAAAGAAATGACTTCTAAACCTACCAAAAATATATCTATGTATTTATTTTATTTTTCTTAAAAAAAGAAAGTCATTTGATTGAAGCCTAATTATTTAGCATAATTTTTATATGGAGCTAATTACACTAAGACCTTTAAATTATTATTCATTTTCACATATACTTTATAATTTATTTTTGAGATATATTTATTTTATTTTAGTTATGCCTAAAATTATTTTATCTCGTATAACTTTTTGTACCAAATCAGTGTTTGTACTTTTGATTAAAATGAGATAGTTATATTTTCCATCCAACTTAATGGTACCTGCTCGAATTACTAAAATATCCCTTCATATCAAATATAACAAATAAAATTATCATAATACCCAAATTACCCTTCTCCTTAGTCAGTTTGTCTAACAAATAGAAAGTGAAAGTTCATGGTTTGTTAACTAGATTGGGTCAGCAGTTGATTCAAACATGGGTAATTAATTTACAATATGCTAATGATACTATTATTTTATTGAGAGCTGATCCTTAAGATAAACTTTGAGAAAAGCTCTATTGTGTGTCTACGGAGTAGAAATGAAGAGGGGGATTACTATGGAGCATTATTGGACTACAAGAAGGAATTTTTATCTATTAGGTACCTAGGTTGCCTTCGCACAATAACTAAATTAGAAAACAGGAATGAAAATTAGTGATTGAGAAAGTAAAAAATATAAAACATTGATGGGGTGGAAAAGAAAGCTATTGTCTTTTGAGAGGCAGAATTACCTTACTAAATTGTGTTCTCAGTGTAATCTCTCTGTGCTATATATGTGTCATTTCTATTAAGCCAGTATGGGTGAGTTTGTAGAAAAAGGAGTTTGGGGGATCGATCGAGTATTGTGGATATTGGGGAACTGAACATATTAACATCAATGATCTAATAGTATTAGTAAGGTACCTCGTACCCAGGGAGAATATTGACATCACTAAGTACCCTTGGCTCCCTGGTGATGATCTTCACAATATCACTCTTCCTAACAATATTAGTAAGATTAAAGATCTTATTGATGGTCAAAGTTGGAACTGGGACCTTATCAATGATCTACTTCCCTCTCGGGTTTTGCCTTTATCTCGCAGATCCACTTGAATGACTTTTCTCCCGAAGATCAAGACACCCTTGCTTGGATTGCTGCCAAATTGAGTGTCTTCAGTTGCAAATTTGCCTACTCTACACTCTCAAATGGACATTGGTCTAGCTCAACCTCCTTGAGTAATTCTATGGCATTGTGGAAAGTGATGGAAAACTCATTTGCCATTCCTTGAATCAAAACTTTTATTATCTAGCATTATATCTTGGATGCTCTCCCAATCCTCGGAAGGATTAGTAGGTTTTGTCCAAACGATGGAAGACCCATGCCCTCTTTGTAGAGCTTGTGGAGAAAGAAACTTTGGATCACCTCTTCCTCCACTATCCCTTTTCTGGAGCGGTTTGGCTCGCTTGTCAATTGAGCTTTAAAACTAATCTCTTCCTAGGTTCTTTGGATACCTAGATTACCTTCTTTTATTTGAATACCTCTTAGGAAGATGCAATATATCGCTTCTTGGTTGTTTGGGAAATCTAGAAATCTAGGAACAAAGCTATCTTCAAGTCAAAATCTCCCACTCCAACTTTTGTTATATCAAAAGCAAATGAAGCATCTAGGAAAAATCGTCACCTTGTGCTCCCTTTGTCTGATTTGGATCTAGTTAAATACTCCTTGCAAAGCTCCGTCCCCTTCCAGCACCTCGATACAAGCGATGTAGATGGCCAAAGTTTGAATAGTTACACGAGTGGGATCTCACAATATCATATTCATTATTTTGGGTAGATGCAAGTTGGGAGTTTGGCTATACAAGCGGTATTGGTCTCTTGTGTCAGAGTTAGGAAGGGTATATCTAGGGGTGGCGATCAGATTGGATTAAGCGAGTTACAGCGAGTCAGATTTGGGGTGGATTAACTTTATCCGAACATAAATACGACTTGATTGAAAAACGAGTTGCATTTAGTAAACACAAACACGACCCGATTATTAAATGCGTAACACGACACGATTTATTTAACCCATTTAATACTAACCTATTTAATAAATGGGTCATGTTTAACACGACTCCGTCTAACCCGTTTAACACGACACAAATAATACAATAATATTAACCCAATATAAAATTCAATATTTATTAATTTATTATATATAAATAGTATATTATACAAACAAAATAACATATTTTCAACTTAAAACTCATACAACATAAAAAATATAATTCTAATAATTCACCATAATACAAATCTATATAACGAAGTTTAGAGATTAGGACAAAATTTCAGCTTTATTATATAGAACAAAATTTAGAAAATATCCATACAACAAGTTTTAGTTCTAACTTCAAATCTAACAATCTCATGACAATTAGAGCAAAGCTTAAAACTTACAATTCATTACAAATTATAAATAGTTTTGAAATA
This sequence comes from Typha angustifolia, assembly GCF_048772165.1. NCBI lineage: Eukaryota > Viridiplantae > Streptophyta > Magnoliopsida > Poales > Typhaceae > Typha > Typha angustifolia. Next base: position 6,744,600 of record NC_133251.1, read on the forward strand.
AATAAATAATAACATTAAGCTCTCCATTTTATTGTCCAAATATCATGACCTGTTAAAAAAAATAAAAAAGAACATAAATAACTAAGATAAAAGATAGAGAGAAAAGACAATATCATCCATAACTAATATGAGAGCAAGAAAAACAATATCATGACATAGAAATGAAACCCACATATCAATGCATAAAAATTGTAGTAAATCATTGCAGTAATTAAAAAGATATAACAAGTAAACAGTAAATCATTTCGGTCATTATATTGACAATGGCAACATTCTTCCAAATATTTTTGATACTGGCCAGCATGCTTGCTGTACATGATTAACAATAATAGTAGAGTGTAAATTGATCATTGTTCCATGAGTTACAATCAAAGTTAGATGAGTTTGTGTTGATATATCATGTTTAAAATAAGCCACAAACATCTAGTTCATTTTTAATGTAGGTTTCACATGTTCTACACTATCGTATGTTTTAGAAACACCACATACAATTCTCCTAACAGATTCTTGGATTGTACCCCCATGCAAGACCAACTCCTAAACTAGACCAAACCTTAAGATCACATAGAAAAAAGGTTCCTTCTATAAGTTCAACGCATATAACATATGAAAATATAAACTAATAAATCATTAGTAAAGATGTAAAATTCTATCCCTTTAACTATTAGAAATTGTTCTCAATGATAAAAAGCATTAGTATTTACAAAAAAGATTGGAAAAATTGAAATGATTCTTTCTAATAGACAAGGCATTTAAAAAACAGATCACTAACTAAACAAGCTAAAACTATAAGTTGCAAATTCAGCATTTACAAGACTAATAAAGAACAAAGTTAAATTAAGTGGTTCTAAAATATACCATGAATTCAGCTTCAAAACATGATCTAATCAAAGAATTCATCATACAAGCAACAAGTTTCCTTGGTTGCCTCCTCTTGATTATAACATCACTTTCATCTTTTCCTCTACCACCACCAACGGTGTCATTTCTCCAATCTTTTTGTACATTACTTCTATGATGATCTCCCAATTCACTCTCAACCTTCAAGCCATAGAAAATGATAGATTTCCTAGGCTTAGGGCGGGAGATCACCACCTTGCGGACCCTCCATTTTGTGAGACCGACGAGGTTGGTGGCTGTGATGATGGCTTTCTTTAGGGTTCTAGTGAGGTCCTTTCTCTTGATAGCGTTAAGGGAGCAGGATCACTTGGCAATCTTGAGGGTGATGAGAGCTATGCCATTGGCGAGGCTAGGAAGATATTAAAAAAAAAGACTAATGATCTTAGTTTTAGAAAAATATAGAGCTCAAAGTAGACTTTTATTTATTTATTCTAGTATTGCTAGCCTTTGATCCAATACCATTATTATACCTGCTATTAAATACACATGTCCTCATGTGGGTGGAACTTACATGATATTCACATGACCCGTTGGTCAATATTTTAACATAATAAATAGAAGAAAAGCTCATATTTCTATAAATAATATAAATAAAAAGAAGCCCATAACACCATACATCATAATAAGCCCTAAAATTCATATACATAGACAGATGCAATTGTCCATGCAAGGGCTATAAATAAGAAAAAAATAAATGACAATTCTTGGCTAGCTCATCCACAAATTTTGACTCATCTACTAATTTAAAAATATTTTTACTAAAAGATGGTGAGCATAAAGCCTCGCAAGTAATTACTTCTATAGTCTAAAAGTAGTGAAAAGCAAGATGCAATAATTGAGTAAAATTAGTATGCACATCATGATTATAATCAATTCAGTAGTACCACACACTAATTAAGTTTATTTAATGTGCAACTATATTAGCAATCCATAATATGACATGCATCAATTCGGACTATTATGACATCAACTTAAGCTCACATCGAGTTCTGCCTATAGACCATGTCAATACTATACAATTAGATATATATTAGTTCAGAATCTAAAGTGTTTCACTTAGACTCATGCAAAATCACACCAGTAGGCTACCGACAACCCTAGCCAACTCCACCAAAGCCATCCCATAAGCTAATAGAGGCCAACTAAAGGGAGACCTACAACTAGAGGTGGGCAACGATAAGAATGCCCCTCATCGAGGGCAACATCCAAGATGAGATGTTGCTCGGCAACTCTAGACACGAGGGCATTGCTGGATGACACCAAAATATTGGCCACAAGAAAAGGAGACGCCAATGAAAATGGTCAAAAAAACACTAAGACATTGGCAATAGGATGCTATGGGGTATAGCCTCCATTGAGAGTCTAGAATACCCTAGAAGGGTACCCAGTGAAAGAGGATAACAATGGGTAGCTCAACGGATTGGCGTGGTGATGCATGAGGGCACCGACCGGCCAAATTCCTAGAGAGACCGAGAGAAGGAAGATGCGAGAGGAAAAACACTAAATACTTAATTAAACTAAAATTAATTTCAAGAGGTTGAAGGGGACTCACCAATAGCATAAGCCATGGGGGGATCAGCAAGTCTAGGAGCACCTCGACACGTGAGAAAAACGAGCTACTGCTGGCAAGAGGGAGGAAGGAAAAGAAAATAAAAGAAAAAAAGGAAAGAGAGAAAAGAAGAGAAAGGGAGAGAAGGAAAGGGGCTCGCGGTGTGCATGCCTCGCATGTGGCATCCTTGAGTTCAGTGCGCATGTCGATCATGTGCATTCAACATCATGATCATAATCAATATAGTAGTACCACATACTCATCAAGTTCATCTAATATGCAACTACATTAACAATTCTTAACATGACATGCATCATCATGTCCTCAACTACATTAGCAATTTTTTATAAATCACACTCTACATTTTACCTATTTTGTGATTCACACTCTATTTTTAAGAATTTTATAATTTGACCCCTTTTTTATTTCTATAATTCTCATTTAACATCTGACGTTATTTTTACTAACATCCATCAAATTACTAAAATATCCCTAATATTTCACCTTATTTTTTAATATCCCTCCACTATTTATTTCAGCTATCTTCTCCACTATCACTATCGTCATCGCCGTCGCCGCCACCTTTCCCATCTACCTCCCTCCCGCTCCTCCTCTTCCTCTTCTTCTTCTTCTTTGGGAAGGATGAAGAAGAAGCAATTTAGGTATTTAGAAATTTTTTTGTATATTATAACATAATATTTTTTTTAGTACCGTCCAAGTTAATTCAGGGTGTTAAATGATAATTATAAAGAAAAATGAGGGGTTGGGTTATAAAATCCTCAAATACGAGGTGCGAATCACAAAATAGGTAAAATGTAGGGTATAACTTGTAAAAGGCCCTCGTTTATTTTATACAAATTTCATGTCAATTTCAAGGATACTTAGTGCAAATAAATCTAAATAATTATTGTGATCGGAAGTGTGGTTAATTTGCATTAGGATCCAAAGCAAAGCAAGAGGCTTTATTTGGTTGGACCAAGAAACATACCATGAGCACTAAGAGTGTTTTAACCTAACACGGTAATCCGACAAACAATTTAAAATTTTTAAATGAGTTTAAGTTTAGTGTAATCATATCTAGGAATTGATTCACCTGACTTGATTTAATAAAATCATGTTCTAATTTAATATCTTAACATGTTTAACCAACTTAAGTTCGACGTGTTCACAGCCCGCTTATTCAATTTTTGAATCGCTAACTTGACTTGAATATCTCTTTTATTATCTAAGTAACTTATTTATAACGGAAATAAATTTATGTATAATTTAAATAATCGATATAAATTTGAATAGCTCTTGTAATCTTGTTTAAATATAAATGATGATTCTCATAATAAATAGGCCGTTTTCCCTATGTTTAACTTAAATTTGAACCCTGATAAGCATCAGTAACATGCTCAAATCTAGAATAGTCCATAGAAGGAAATAAGTCTTCTAAATGAAGCCCTTAATAAAGTTTCATATAAAAAATTGGTTGAACAAATTTGGTTAACTTTCAGCAGAATGGGATCTTAGTGCAAAATTAATACTGCCAGAAAAAAGGACAAAGCAAGGGAATTATTACAATATTTGATAATATCTAGTAGAAGCTTTGCCAATTAAATCATATTATATGAGTATCTTCCAATTCAAATTTCAATGAGACTAGTTTCTTTAGGACATCGCTGAGTTACAGCTTCTCTAATTATATATTTTATATAATCATTAAAGTCCACATACTTTTCATTGATGTAATAATTTACTAGCTTTATGTGGAAAAAGATAAAAAAATATAAGAAAATATAATAAGCACTAAAGTTTGGCTTGATGAGAAAATATAATAATCATGCCGGCTCGAGCGCGGATCGTATTTGAAATGAGATCGAACTTAGAAAATTATTAATCTTTTTAAAAAATATTATTTTTTAAATCTAAGTAATCACAGTTACATATAAAATTAGATATTAAAAAGATAAGGTTAAATATATTTTGCTCATCTAGATTTATGCCTTAAATTACTATACTATCATGTACTTTAAAAAGCCCCAAATTAATCCATGTATTTACGACTACAACTAGAATGGTAGTTTTTCTATCTAAGTTAAGCGAGCATGCTCAGATAACATCTAAAATTAAATAACAGGTTGAATTTTCTTTATTTTAAATTTTTTTAATAAACTAAAAATACTATTTCCTTTTTATGTATGTGTCAAAGAATACTATTATATTTTGTTCTCTTACTTTTCCCCACATAGCCTCTTCTCAACCATTAATTGTAGATAGTCCCTTCCAAGGTTCTCATATTTAAAAAGCTCCGAACATATGGTAACATGGGGGAGAAAGTGTCAAAGTTGTGCTAGCTATATGATAATTATTATTAAACTTAAGTTTCTATAATGTCTACATCTAGGAAGAAGATAAATAAATAAAAATCAAATCAAAAGCCTTTTTTGTTTTATCTAACAGCACGACTAGTTAATTTGATCATTTGGAACCCGCTCGGTTAATTTAAATAAAAAAATTAATAGTTTCACTTTAATCGTCAGTACATAGATTATCTTTATATTTTTTTAAATATAGAGAATAAAATATATTTAATTTAAAAAGATAATTTAGTCTGCGTAGAAAAGTTACTTAAAGTGATAGATACTATCTAATGTGATTTTCAGTGACAAATATTTTACACGATGAAATATAAACTCCATGAAAGAAGGTATTTGCTTATTCATATGTGTATATATTTGCTAATATTTAACATTCATCTGTTATGAATATTCAAGCATTCTTTTAAAAAATTAAATCTAATGATAATTCCAATGAAATCTTAGGCTGAATTTGAAAATCCTTGTAGATACATCATCTCTTCTATTATGTTTTTATCAATTAATATTGTTTTATATAAACTAAAAAGTTTATTTAATTTTATACAATTTTGTCGAATAGAGTAACTTTGGAAGTAAAATATAATTTCTCCTTTTTTTAAGGAAAAAAAAAAGTGTGTTAATATGTTACAAACCTTTGAAAAATAATTGAGTGAACCCCCCCACTTAGGAAGGAAAAGACGATCCAATCTCAACCTCAGCTATGATCTTTAGTTTTCTTATGCATTTCTTCTGGTTCTTCGCTTGAGCCAGGACAAAAGTCCCAATAGATTCCGCCTCCTCATAACATCCCATGTTACTCGTGCACGAAATAAATGTGTCCATTCCTCGTAGTAAATTGGGATTTCCCCAGAAAAAGAAGAAGAGGGAGAGGGGAGGACAAAAGAGGTGGGGTCTTCCACAAACATGAACAGGGAGAGATGGGTACCATTAAACTAAGACCCCTGACCCATGCGATCCAGTTGTTTGATGTTGGGACCTCACCGAGACGAGGCCTTGGGGATCTGTGGACTTCTTTATGGTGCTCAAAATGCATCTCGAAGACAGGTATGTGAAATGTATGTCAGCTTCCGGAGGGAAGTGATGATAAGTGTTGGTAGTGAGTGGCCTAGTAGGCGCTGTTGCTTCTTCTGTTCCAACTTTTTTCTTTCTTTCCTTTTATTTCTTCTTCTTGTATTTGTATATTTTTTAGTGAATTATACTTTCTTCCCGTGAACTATATAAGTCATTATCTGTTATGTGATGGTGCAGATTGTTTAGTTTTAGTTAATTCAGAGCAGTTTGTGTAATAGATATTGGGTCCATATATTTAGAGGTGAAAGGATTGATTCCAACTCATATTTTTCTGAGGACGCTGGTGCAAAAGTTGACATTTGTGAAAAAAAGATCACTCGTTTCGCAGGAGGAGCTTGTTGGATGGCAGAGTAAGATAGATAATGCTGGAAGAATAAGAATTATTCCAAGTTGCAATTCGGTGTATTGTGGGGTGAAATCTGGAGGTGGGTCCTGAGTTTGGTGCGGTAAAAATTGATTATTCGTTGTCAACATCGCTTCTTTCTTCGAGGAACTAGTACTGCATTGTCCAAAGTCCAAACTTGAGGGAATGATTCCTTCTTTTGATGAGAAAGAAACCCAATCACGCAATACGGGAACCAATGATTCCTTATAGCAAGATATCTTAAAGGAATGATAGGAAGTGACATGTCAATTTTAGATGTTCCACCTTTGGTGTTATCCTTTCCTATTTAATGCAGTTACCATGTACTCCTTTTGATATACTCATCACAGGGGGAAAAAAAATCTCAACTCCTTTAACCCAAATTAGGACTTGCGTCAGGCTTAAAATGACAATTCTACGATATCCACTAACCTGATTGAACGAAAACAGTTGTCCAAAGAGCAGTTTACTTGGTTCTGATGTTAGGAACTCTGGAAAGGGGTGTGAGGACAGTTTTGGATTATGCATCAGTATCTTTAGATATATGGAAGGACATATGTAAGGACTGAACAAGAAGGTAGAAGGGGAAAGAGAAAGCATCAGCTCTCCATGGCATCTTGGTGTCTTCATATCCTCCAATAACTTTCTTTAATATTTTGTTTACATGGCTTACGTAAAGGAGTTAGATTCTCAATGTGTTTTTTAGAGTTTGATATTCTACTTTGATCCTTCCCTGTGGATAGAATATTATAACCATCTGATTCATCATAGGCTTTCCCCCTCCCTTTTACTTGCCTCCTCCCACCTCACAGCCTGTCAACTTGCATTATTTTGTCCTTCGTTTGTTCTTCTCATATCCATTTGATTAGCTATTTATGTGTGAAAAAGAAGCTTTCTAGTATCTGACTATTCTCTGAATCTATCATTTCCTGTTGGTCAGATTTCTCCAATGATTAGGTCCCCGCATCTGCACGATTGTTTGAAATAATTCATTGAAGCAGAAGAGTGGGTGCTAGCTTTGTTTTGCTACTCATAGCCATGACAGATGGAGGAAGAAGGCCCCGTCTGAAGAAAAGATCCGCTAAGCAATGGAGATGGAGCTTGTAGGTGAATAACCTTCTTTTCCTCTTGATCTGTCTTTACTTTGAATCATTTCTCTTGCCCCCCCTTCTGTTTCAGGCCTTATCTAAAACCTGATTACTTGGAAAGTTACAGTTTGTTGCTGCTGTTGTATCCATGTTAACATAGAGGAGTTGTGCTTCTGTGTCTGATTTCGACCATGAGAAAATCTTCTGAAAATTAAGATAAGCTGGACTAAATGTTTGATTCATGTGCTTATGCATTGACACTGTTTTATCAGTAGCATAACTCTAAATTACATTGTGATTTTCCATCAGAATTCTTGGAATCAACAAAAGCTATAACAGTGTATTAATCACGATTTGGACATCTATGAAATCGTTAGTTGCAGATCACATGTTCTCCTGTTGCTATTGTACCTAGATAGGAAAACTTTTATGGGGTTGGTAAGCATCAGAACCAAAAATGGTTTTCTATTATACATCTAAAGTTTGTCTGCAAAAGAGTAACCTAGATTGCCATAGCAATCAGTGACTCTAGGGTTTGTACATTAATGTTAGCTATCAGATCTATATTAACTATAGAGAAAGTATTATAATGGTTATCCCTTCTGATTCTTTACTTTAAAACTTCATTTTATAGAGTTCCTATGTAGATTTCGAAGTATAATTTAATTGGAAATATCCTACTAGAATATCTGATTGATCTTCCTAATCTTTTCATTTCCTATCACTTAAAAGAGAAATTGACACCTTTTATCTTTTAGTTTTTCTAATGTGTTAAGTTTGCAAGAAAATTTCTCTTCTAGTCATTTAAATTTCAAACTGTAGGCTAGAAAGAAAAACCATGGTAGAAAAATTAAAATAAAAAAAATATTATGGCATCTGGAGAGAGCTTGGTCAGTATCTTTTTCATTCCTTGAGCATTTCCTCTTTGAAATAAGATGACTCTGAAAAAAACTTGATGATAGATATGCTCATAGAAAATACTTTCAAACAAAATTTCTCTGTTGCCTTTCCATGTTAAAATAACAAGATGAATGGTTAAACAAAATTCTTCTACTACATCTTTTGGCACTTCCTTCCAAATACATGCAGAGGTAGTTCTTTTATTGAATCCTCTGTCAACTTCCTCACAGAACAAGCTAGTGCAAGTTTGACTGTTTCTGCAGATATGACTTTTGTGATTATGCAGTTATAACTGATCAGGAACCCTAATGGATCAATTACCTTGACCCCAAATAGTTGAAATTACTTATAAAGCCAATGTATAGAATGATTGTCATGCTGTGGCAACAGCATGACATTCACAAGAAATTTATTACATAACAGAAGCAGAATTGCTTTCGCGTTGTCAATTGATGGTCTCAGCTTTCTGACCATATTTTCTCTGATGCACCTCAGGATAAGTTATAAGCAATATCACCTCACTCAGCAAAATTAAGGACTCCACCAACACATTAGCGTAATAGTTTGAAGGTTGAGCTGCAGTACGTGGGGCTTCACCCAGATTCCAGGTGCCAATGTGTCAACTGAGCTAAATCTTGCAGTTGACCGAGGAAAAGGATATATAAGGAGAAATATTGTTCTTCATAACCAAGTCTGCTGAGACTATCATGCTTGCCTACCTTTGTCATCTAAAAGAAGATACATTTCCCATGGGCTCTTCATATCAGGTAGGCAGATTAAGCTAAATATCTTTAACTTAGTGTCCAAGCTCACTAATTCACCCTGTTTTGCAAATTTTTTGTGCTTATATATTCCAATGTAGTTCTACTTCTAATCATAGCTGATAGATTAACATCTGGAACAGATTGTTTTGTCTTAGCAAGAAATAATTTTATCGATGTACTTGAAAATATTGATTATAGTATCATTGATGTATCTCTGATGGTTATTTAGATGTGTATTAATGTAGAACCCACTACAAAAAATCTGGCTCTGACAGTTGAAGATTGATAATAGACAGTTGACCTGCATGCAACAAGTGGACAACAAAAGGTACTATGGGAGTAGTACTATACCATAAACCCTAGAACCCACTATGAAAATCTAGCTCTGACAGAGTCAAGGAGTTATAATAGAGCAATTGACTTACATAAGCAACAGCTGGGGAACAGGAAATACTATGGAAATACTGCTATACTATCCTTAACAGAACATGAATTTAATAAGTTATATGCACTATGCAACCACGAAGTAACTTCTTTGTAGATTCCAACTTTTTCTGGTTTCAAGTTAGCCTTCCAAATTGATTTTCTTGACATAAAACCAGATGGATCATTCTGTATTGTCTGACAGTCAATTTTTTTATAGTTCTCTTCTCTAGTGTTATGTTGCATACCTTCTTTACTTTCACAAGTGAGCAATTAAATATTCAATGTAAGGATTTCTACAAATTAAGTACTTTTACGCTTCTCCCTGCTTATCTGTATGCACAACATGTGTTTTGTACTTCTCAGCAGAAATTATGTAGAGATAAACAAAAAATGTAACGAGGAATCATACATGATGCTATGTCTTCCAGGATTGGAAGGAACAGTACATGGGCTACGCAAGTTTTTCACCTCCTTGAAGAGTAAACATTATATAACAAATATATGCTTAAAAGACTCCAAATTCTTGGGGCTACTCTACAACTATTTAATATTGTGTTCAGGTTTGTTCCTACCAGCTTGGGATCAATGGATAGGTTTCTCAAGCAATATGACAGAGAATCTGCCCGACATACTATTCTGAAGCATGAAGAGATCTTCAGACAACAGGTACGTTGCTCACATATCTATCATTGGTTTTTTTTTTTTTTCTTCTTCCCCATAATTGCCAAATTTCAAAAAGAGAACAGTTTCCTACAAAAAGTACTAATAAATTATGTCACAGAATTCAAATCTGATCCTTTACTTTCAATCTTCAAGTAGTTGAGATTCTAGCTCGATATATTTTCCGTTTTTTTCTTTTGAAAACTCTTGGCTTAAATGTAACCAATCAACCAACCTAAATGGATTGGATGTGTCTATCGGTCAGATTATGATCCTTGTCACTATATAATGGCTAAACAATGTATTATTATATTGGACATGGAAAAAGCATGTGAGCAGTTGAGCTGGGAGGCTATCCACCATAATACTCGCTCCTTCATGAGTTTCCTCCTGAGTAGTGCAGATAGGTTCATGCCTATGCATCCTCACCAAAGTTTTTGTTACTCATTCATGGCCAAACTATCCAATGGACCTCTTAAGAGAGGAATAAGATAAGGTGACCCCTTATCCCCTTATTTATTTATCCTTTTCGTTTAGGTCCTGTCTTATTTAATGAACCGTGGTGCATCATCTGTGCTGATTGGGGTTTCTTTCCTTTTATGATGGTCTCCCTGATCTAACCCATCTGTTGTAACTTTTTCTTCGAAGCCTCGCGCACCAATGCAAAACAGATCCACAAAATCTTTGACCAATATTGTTCCTTGACTAGTGAGAAAGTGGAAATTGAGAAATTTTGTGGGTATTTCCCACCTTGTTTAGATCATCATGTCAAAGATAGAATCTATAGGAAAGTGAGCATCTGTGGACAATTTTCCTTTCACCTACCTTGGTACCAACATATCCTGTATCATATTAAAGTTGATTCCCATAAAGATTGATCCATCACGTGGAGAGTAACTTGGCTAGGCAGAAGCGCGACAATCAATCTATGGATAGGAGGCCTACCCTTAATAATGCTACACTGCAATCCCCAGTTTTTGGCTAGCCTCATCTTGGATCCCTCAATAGGTCTCACATTTTCTATAGTTAGGTTATCAGCTTAGTTGGTAGATTGTAAAAGAATGTTTTACTTTTAATTTAGAGACACAAACAGGCACATGGTAGTTATCTATATACCCTCTTTCATGGTAAAGTCTACTTGTATTCTCATGTCTCTTGAGTTTGCCTTCAACAAATAAAAGCTATCATGATTTAATAGGTATTATCTAGGATAACTATATGCACAATGAATATCATATCAGAAGAAAATCTGGATAACATTCATCATGAAAATCTGCTATTCTAGTGTGTATACCACACACAATTTCAATCAAATATTTGACCAACCTGAATACAAAACGAATTTTGGATGAGGACATGATAACGATGAAGGACACAAGAAGTATAATTATTTTAAAGGATGAAAAGGAAGAGACTTTCGGTTGTTAGAAGTATGGGAATCTAATGTGGCTCGTAAGAGACCTAAAGAAATTTGAATTTTGATCATGGAAGTTTCTAAACTAACCAAACACTTATTAAGTTACTCAGATCTTTCTTTTGTAATTTCGTAATCTTCTAAAGAAAGAATCTGATATACAAATCAAACAAGATTGCTAATCAGATATGATCAATTAAAAGTCTACAGTAAAATTTCACTGTTCTGGCCAAGGTTTGAAAATTCGAGATTAGGATCAGAATCGGCTTTCCGGAAAACTGATATGTATCGGTTGTATCAGTACCCCAGATCGGATTGGACTTTTTTAATTACATAAAATTCTAAACATTATTTAAAAATGTAGAAAAATTCCTAAAAATTTAGAAAATATGACAAAATAATAATAATAATAATAATTACTCACGTATGAACGCTAAAAATTAAACAATAAAATAAAAGTACTAATTTACTCAAAAATTAAAATTTCGATGAATACCGAGCTGGCTCTCATAAATCTCTATAGTCACCATCATTATAATTACCATAAGTTTGTAAATAATGATGTCTAGGATTTGGTGTTCTAAAGAGTGATTGTATTATATAATTCATATTAAATGAATCTAATTTTTCTTTGAGAAAGATAATAATTAATATATGAATCTTATGTTTGAGGATACTAAGGATATTAAGGAGAATAATAATCAGCATATAGATCATGTGATAATTCCAAATAATAAATACTTGATGAACCATAATTCATCAGAGTTCGTTGGAGCCCATTGGAGCTAGATCTCTTCATAATGGATCTGGCCTGGTTTAATTAAAACCGACCAATCCTAGCCAATCCTAGCAAATTGACTTTGATCAGGCCTAGATCGGCTGATCCGACGAACCTTGGTTCTAGCATTTCGTAGTTTTGTTCTTAGATATATTTTGAAGTTCTAGACACTCTGAGGAGTCCTTACATTACTCTTGATTTAAAGGCTTGTTCTTAAAAACATGTATATCATAATGTCTTAGCAAAGTATTTCTGATCTGCCTTTTCATTATTTCTAATTTGACCGTGCAATTTTTGATAAATCCTCAAAATGCCTCAGAGTTTGCTCAAGGTGTATTTGATTACTGAAAGCTACAAGTGTCAAATAAAAAATAGTTACATTTTTCGCAGCCTATAATACCTATTTCTGCACAGCATAGCTAAAAGATTACTAATCTCTATAAATAACTCTAACCAATCTCCTTATTCAATGTTGTTGATGTTTGCATGAAATAGCTGTATAGATTTTGTTCTTTTTTCCGTTCATGTGTATTAGCGCATGTACACATTGTATGATTCTTAAATATTGTTAGATAATTAGTTTACTCAAAAGTTAGGTTGTTAAGTATCAGACCAATAATGTATGTCATATTATAAGATGCCCTCTCATGTGCTATACACCATATAAGAACAGATAATAGAAATATACATATACATATACATTAATACATATCATATCTTTAAGAAGCATAACTAGAACAATGGAACCATTTGATTGCCTATTTGTCCTTTCACACTTTCACTTGACTCCTCATGTCCCAATTATACCTAATAAAAATTACATCCAATGAAGCTTATCAAGTCCTATCTTTTAATTTCCATTTATGCTCAGTTTGACCTCCCAATAGGACCTCATATGAGTAAAATTAAATACATACTTGCTAGGTTGTCCACTGATATGCCTTTTTCTGTAAAATTCTATGCCAAGCCATTGTTTTCTTTCTACATCTTCCTAGATTTTGGGGTTCCTTGATTGCGCTCTGTTGCACCCACTGTGGGTTTGATATCAGGTGCATGAACTCCATCGGATATACAGAGTGCAGAAAATGCTGATGGCTGAATTCAGCAATAAGCACAGTATACTCCACTCTGTTTCAGATGTAACTCATAGACTGGCTACAAGTTCAAGGCCTGACTTTTGGACAAGTGCAGCTACCTCCGAAACCAGCCATGCGTCTCATATCAGTCCCCTAGTGATTTCTGAGTACCATAATTTGCATCTGTATAGTGCAAGCATCTGTTCTGAAGATCCATGGGTTGCCCGGAAGGGCTTTGATCATCAACATCATGCAGATGATGAGTTTACTTCCAGATTTGAAGACAACCAAGATCAGACCAGTGTCTCCAGAAACCACTTGAAAGAAAAGATGTGCAAGGAAGGGTCAGAGTTCTGTACTGATAATAAGAGTGAAATTGATTTGACGTTAAGCATTGGCTATGGTGAAGATAAGAATAAATCAAAGTGTTGGCTCCGATAGAGAAATGCAGAATGCAACTGGTGCATTCGACCAAGAAATTTCACAAAGTCCTCATCTATTGAAGCTTCTGAGTTAAAAGACGGCATGAACTTTGAGGATCTTTCAGGGGAATTATCTTGCCCAGCTTCCATTGCCAAAATGTGATGGATTAAGCTTTGTACCAACACTCTCAACCACCACTCTGCTTGCTTGAAGGATACTGTGTTCTTTGGTTACGGAGCCATGGTGGATCCTATTTACCTTTCTCACTCATTGAGAGGCAAATATCAGTGGTATCAAGTTCTTGAGATTGATTCTCGCTTGCTGAAGCTTAATGAATCAAACAAAAGATTAGATATTGTTTTAATTGGCATTAGTTAGATCACCTCATAATTTTGTTCAAGTTGTTAAAAGTGGTTCTCATTCACAATACTTATTAAAGAGGATAAATTATATGTAGTGGCAAACAGTTTCACAATCGGTTAGAACTTAGAAGATAAGGGTGATTCTGTAAATTAAGTCTCGAATAAATTGCTGTATCTTCCTTACTTTTCATGAAAATGGATGATTTATTTATAGAAAAAGAACATATGACGTTTTGCTTATTTCTTTCCTTAACTATAGAGCTCGTCGGCACTCCTCCTAATAACTTTGCTACTTGCTATCGATCTTGTCGTCGCTCACTGAGTGGCCATTGTTGCTTGCACCCCCATCGGGTGCTCTAGCATGAGAGAAATAGGTCAAGAGAGAGGGTTGTTGCTCGCACCACGTGCTCTAGCATAAAGAGGGAAAAAGGTCGAGAGAGAAAGGATCAGGGCAGTTTGGATTGGGTTGGGTTAGTTGATTAAAAACTTAATGAATTGTGCCGGTCGGTGGTCGGTACGATTCATTCTGTGGCACGGCCATCATTGCCTACAGTGTTGTGTTTTTTTTTTTTTATTTCAATTGCCCTGAAATCTTTCATCTGTGCACGTTCAATAGTATCTAAACCATTAGTAATAGGATTTACTTGAATTCCAAGGAAATAATGTATTTGTTCCGAGATCCTCCATATCTAATTCGAGGTGAAATGCATGCATGAATAAATTCATGAAGCAAGGTGTTACTGAAACCGTTAATTTTATATCAGCAACATAAAGTAGTAAAATTAGGGAATCATGATGCAATGACAAAAAGAGAGGGATCTCAAATACTACAAAAAAAATTCATAGGTTATTAAAAAAACTATCGAATTAATCGATCAAACCTGCAGGCTCTAGGAGTTTGTTTTAAATCTTAAAAAGCTATATTTATTTTGCAAACATGCTTTGGAAGAGAATCATAGAACCATGAAAAAGACGAATCTCCCATTTACGAACTAAGGCAAGGGGGAGGACTGTCCTAATAGTACCAGGTTTGATGGTATCCTTTTGCATTAAACATGCCTTCAATCGATTGAGGGACCCCTCAGCATTGAGTTTTGCTTGAAGACCCATTTACATTTAATAGGAACGGAGCTATTCCTAGTTATTTATTGACGCAGACAACGCCGTGCAATGACCGGAGGACAAGCAGAAGATGTAGCAAATAGCGCAAGGCTCTCAGGAATCAGTGTTCAAATAATCTTTACTGCGTTTGAATGACTGAACCTAAGAGCAAAATAGCCTTCGGAGGCATTTGAACGGGCCTACTTGGTATTCGGACGCCCAATAGCTAAATAGCCCACCCTTCCAGGCCATTTGAATGCTCGACGGATGCGAGTTAAGTTAATTTTCGTGTTTGATTAGTTTTTAGTTTGTTTTCTTTTCTTAAATGACTAGTTTTGCTTTTGCTGACTTGATAAGGAATATATTTTCTTCTTTTCTCTCTTTTCTCTCTAGATCAGCCAAAGTGACCTTTTTCACCTTTATTCTCACTGTGATATTGCTTGATAAGGCTCCGTTGGACAGGAACCTATCAACATTCTATAATATGCATGTCAGGTTGGCGAGGAACTAAGAGTCCAAGTGTTGTTTTGGTGGAGCGCCTCCCAAATCCTCATGCATTGCTTGAGTCCATCCTGCATCCATGTATCAAGGCTGCTCGTAGACTCTTATTAAAGATGAGCATATCTAGGATTTGGTTTTATATCCACTTGCTTTAGCTCGTGTCATTATGCACTGAATAGGACCCTGCCGAAGTATATGAGAGTGGAATAGTTGAATTATGAGATGGAAAAGCTTCTAAGTTGGGGTTAGTGGACCCAGAAGAGGAATGAGATGACTCTGGATCAATACCATGTAGTGAGATAGACTCAAGAGAAGTTGAGGGTGTTGGCATATCTGGAGGCATGTTTTATGCTGGGGTGGTGTCAAGAGAAACTTGTGGTGTATTATCAGTGTCGGGTATATCGAAAACTACAGGCGACATTGGAGACATGGTTGCATTATCCTGCATCGTAGAGGTGTTAAACATAGCTGAAATAAGAAGTGTGAGTGAGTCACCAGAAGAGCTGGCATCTTACCATTCTGTGAAAAGTAGAAGAAAACCCAATAGGTGATGAGTGAGAATGCAAGGTTGCAGGATTCTTGAAGGGAAAGTTTTCTTCATAAAAAACATGTCGTGAGATACATATAGGAGAGTTATTGGGCTAAACTTCAAAGATATGGATAATATTTTTCATCAAGGAAGTATAATCTGAATGCCTACAATAGAGCTTGAAAAATGGTGAGTACTCATTGCTTTGTGTGACTGAGGGTAAGCGATTGATTAGAAAAATTATAGTTGAGAATGCTACGACCCAAAAACGTTTAGGCATGCCACTATGAAATAACATAGTGAGACCTAATGCACAAATTGGTAGGATGACGATGCACTGGGGACACCATTTTGTTGTGGCATTTGAGTACAGGAAACTTGAATATCTTGATTCTGTAGAAATTTCTGAAAAGCATTGCTAGTAAACTCTTCACCACCATTAGATTAAAACACTTTAATTTTCTTTGAGAATTGACGGTCAATAAATTTAGCAAATGAATAGAAGGAAGTAAAATATATAGATTTACAGGTATATATAAACCACATATATCTACTAAAACCATTAACTAGAATAGCATAATTAGAGAATTTGTCAACGGAATTGATTGGTGCTAGACCTAGAGATTACAATGAAAATTTTAGAGTAAATCATAGTTTTTATTAGATGAATTAAGAAAAGGAAGGCCACTAAATTTCTCAAGTTGACATCTTTCACATATCGATGAGTTTTTCATTTTGCCAAGAACTTTAAAGTTTGAACAGCAATAGCTTGTGAGTAACCTAGCCTTTGGTGCCAAATATTGTGGCAGGCAAACTGAAATGGCACTAAAAGGTCAGCCTCTGGCGAGATTGAGATGGTGTAGAGGTTATCCCTCTTGTGCCCTTTCAGTGGTATTTGACTTGTGGCCTTGTCCTTTATAGTGAAACCAGCACCAAAAGATTCACAATTAATGCGATAATCTCTACTTATTGACCTACCGATAAAAGATTTTTTCAAGATTAGGGACTAATAAAACATTATCAAGTTTAATAATATTAGAATTATTGCATATTAGTGCTTCACCAATATGTATAATTGGCAATAAATTATCGTTATTTACTATTACATTATCAAAACCTTTATATAAATGTATATCATTTAGCATACCTGGGTTAGATGTCATGTGTGCAGTGCACCAGTGTAAGTCATCCACTCTTAATCAGCAATATTATAATTGAGTGTTAACACAGCTAGTGCTTAAGGCATATCATTGGGTTGATATGCATTGTTAAATCAATGCTAATATTTTGATGCTTCATATCCATGCTTTTCACATATTTGACATATGATATATGATTTCATTCTTTGTTTTGTGGTTGCTGTGATTTGAATTGTAGAAAGAGCAGCATGATTGTTTTGGTTTGTTGGATGAAATATCTTACCTTTTGAGAAAACATCATTGTGTTTGGAGCATTCTCCTTGTTGGTTAGGCTGATTAGAGCTCTTGAATTTTTGACCATAAGATGCAAAATATTTACTCGGCTCAATGCTATGAAGATTTGTACGAGTTTCATAGGAGGGCATTAGTGGTTTGAGCATGCTTATAGTAAATAGTTCATACTTGGTGGTAAGACTATTGAGGAGTGAGATAATCTTCATTTTATCATGCTCTATACTTCCAATTACAGCCAAGTTATCACACACACTTTTAAATTGTCTTAGATAATTACTAAGTAGAGTTGACGAATCCTTATGCATGTACCTAAGCTGTAGTTGAAGCTGAAATTCCTATTCCTGCAACACCTGCACACATTGAGAGCCATCCATACTTCGACAGATGTCTCTAAGGCAATTATCAAGCTTGGAGCCTCTTCTGTGAGGGTTCTAATAATCCATCCACGTAATAATTGATTTGATTTTCTCCATCTGACATATTTTAGGTTTGCCTCTTTGGGCTCATCATTAGATATATGCTTCAGGACAAGAGATATATGGAGAAAGCATGAGGTTTTCACTAGTGAGGCACCCCACAAGATTTTGGCTGTCAGCCAGACCAAGCACTTGCTCACGCCATAATGGATAATTGCCATGCTTTAACTGAAGAGTGACAAAATTTTCCATATAGAAAGAGGATAAAGAAATATAAGTAATGTTAGATCTTTCATATTTGTTTGATATATATATATATATAGCTTCTTGGAAAAGTGTAGGTTTTTAATGTTGATTGATTCTTGATGTACTTAATCTACTTTTCGAACCATTCTACTCCAAAGTGATCAAGTTTTTGACTTTTTTAAGTTTACCGCCAATTTTTTTTTAAGTGTCTAATTCACTTCAAACTAAAATGTGAGACAATGTGAGTTCGCCACATTAGCAAAACCTAGCAGCTATCTTTAAATATAAGTTGCTTTCCGATTCAATGACTTGTATAGAAATTTAAAAAAGTAAATTGCTAATGATTCTGTAGTATGATTTAGTGATTTTGTCAACATGATAAAACCCACATAGTTTCATACTTAAATTTTAAAGTGTAATAAACATGTAGAAAAAGTTTGGGAGTTCTAATTTGGTCTGGATGATTAGCTCCAGTATTATGACTTGCATTGTTAGGTAAGATGATTGATAGGGATGTGTTACAAACTAAATTTGAATTGATCCGAACGTATAAAAATTTAGGTGGAGGTAGCCTCGTGAGTTAGGATTTTAATAGCTTTGATTTCACCTAAATCGGATGTCAAGATGAAAAGTTAAAAATAAAATAGTGGAAATAAGTCAGAGAGGGTAGAACGGTAAATATCCGACGTTGTTGCGATCGTTGGAGGGTGGTGGACGGCTAAGGGTAGTGATGGATGGCCGTATTGTAGGGTGGCTGTTGGAGGTAGGAGGCGGCTAGGATTTGGAAGGTTGAAATATTTCTACGACTATGATATACTTCTAGAAAGATTAAGCGACCTAACAACTAAATAAAAGATAAAGACAAAAATAATAACTGGCTAAATTCAGATTTCTTCCAATGATAATTACCGACGTATATCCACACCTATTTATAGGAGTAAAATATCTAACAGATCGGATCTATATGTAGATTATCCGATTTATTTAAATTCAAAATAATAAGATAAAGCTAAGTAACTAAATTAACTCGGCTCGACTTGACTCAACTTAACCAATTTGGCCGGATTGTAACAATCTACAACATTTCGTCATTTCCGACAACATATCTTTAAGGTGACTAGTCTCTTATGTCCTTGTACTCATACAACTTGTCGTGCCAATTAGTGGATTTGGGTTCGTCTTCCTCGAGTCCGCCTAGGAACATGATGTGAGCTAGTTGTCGCTTGCATTTATGATCCGAGGCTAATCGGTCATTACAGTAAAAATACAAGTTTTTTTCTCAGCACTCTTCCAAGTCATTGGGTACAAAACGGCACGTGATTATCTGTCGATTAGGCTAAGCCGTTGGTGAAGGCTAAGTCAGGGTAGATGTCATCTTTAGTGGACCGTGGGCTTGCGCCGTCTTTCTTCTCTCGTCTTTACGAATCTAGTTCATCTGATCCAACTTAGACTCTATCAGAACAGCTAAGGAGAAGGTCTCGTTAGAAGTAGTGAGCTTCAAAGCCTTGACCTTAGCCTGAATGTCAGGCCTGAGCCCACTAATGAAGATACTCTTCAAGGCCGAATTAGACCAATTAGTGACTCGATTGCATATCCGCTCGAACTCCTCCTAGTAAGCTCAAACTATTGTTGACTAGGTCAACTTAGTCATCATGGCCTGAAAGTTTTCATACTAGGTCGGACCAAACCAAGCACAGATCGCATCTACAAAGTCCTGCCAAGACTCAAATAAGAGTGTAAATGAGCCGAGCCTGAGTGAGCCGGCTTAGGCACAGGCTCAGCTCGAAATTACTTTCGAGTCTCATAATTTTGCTGGCGAGGAGGAGGCTGACGGAGAGGAGGATGTGGCGCCATGGTGGTGGCTTGCCGATGGAGGCCGATGGAGAGGGAGGAGGTGGTGGCGCGTGGGGTGAGGCTATGAGTGATGATCGGGTGGATGAGGGTGAAGGTGAAGGTGAGGGTAGGGTGGGTGAGGATAAGGAAGGTGACGCGATGGGGAGGGTGACGTGATGGGTGATGGTGGGCGAGCATGATGGATGGGTTACGGGTGAGGGTGAGGATGGGTTAGTGACAAACACGTGACAATATTTCTTTATGCCACATATCCTTAGTTATAGCTAGTCAGGCTATTGAGCCTATCAAGCCGAGCCTGAGCGAGCTGGCTCCAGCTTTGGCTTGGCTCGATATTAATTTCGAGCCTATTACAGCGGCTCGGGCTTGGCTTAGCTCTGACCGAGTCGAGCCAGACTCGAGCTTCACTTGAGCCAAGCCCAAGCTGTTCGTCAAGCCCAACATCCCTAGACTCAAATGGTCGAGTCTGCTCAACCAATTGGTACAACCTAATTGCCATGCCCTCTAAGTGGAATGAGACTAGCTCGACCTTCTAGTGGTCAAGCGTGCCATGGTAGGTGAAAAACTGCTCCGCTAGATAGGTCCAGCCTAGCGAGTTTCCTCTAAATTTTTTTGAAAAATCAAGTTTGATGGTCCAAGCTTGGATCCCAAAATGTGGTTTGTCATCACGAGCGAAGTGACCTTGGGGCCGAGGCTGGTCTCATGGGTCATAGGCCCACGGGTTCAGCTCATGTCGCCTCTGCCCTACATGTAGGTTCAACTCAATCTGATGACATGGGCCCACTGGTTCATTTCACCATTCTTCTTTAGACTCATAGTCATGCTCGAGGTCTTGTTCATGGGTTCCAAATTAGTTCACACGAGTTGGTCGAACCAATTCGCGAAAATTTGGCCTTCCTCAAAAATCATGCGCTTCATCTCCTTCGTTCCAATAACCTAACCCTAACCCTAAGGTTGAATTTGGAATTCATCCAAGGGGCGCCACCACAGGGTGCATGGGGGGCGGTGGCAGCTAGGTTCGGTCGGGGGTTGCCGCTAGCTGGTCCTCGCGGCGGTGGAGGGCCGAACTCGAGGTCGGGCTTGAGATAGTGCAATGACGGCCATTAGTGTGTTTGGCAGGTCCATTGGCCCCTGACTGCTACGGAAGGGACTAGTAGCCCCACTACAGGGGAGCAGCTACAACGGTAAGCCACAGCAAAGCCACCCTGACATAAGGGTAGCTTCCCGTAGCTGTGGCTATCGGATTCGGCCACCTTACTATCTTTGGTGGCTGTGGTGGCCACTATTGGCCGGTAGTTGGTCCGGGGAAGTCAGCCGTGGGCGTGGGAGCGTCGAACCCGTAGCCACCATCTTCGAGTTTGCTACAGCGTGAACTACCGTCGTTGGCGATCTTCCAATCGATGCCGGTATGAACGATGACCTAGACTCAAGAGCGGGGGTCCTATGGGAGGGATCGGACGTGGCGATGGGGGCCGTGAGCGTCTGGCTAGCCGCTAGTGGGAAGCTAGGGTTTTCGGTCCTAACTTCCACAACTAGTGGGGAAGACAACTCGGGGGCGATCTCTATCGGCTGCTCCAGCGTCACCACGGCGGCTGTCGTGGAGGGACCTACACCGCTGGTGAAGAAGTCATAGTTGTCGTGGTTTGGGGCTTCTCTCGACCACCCTCACGGTATGAGTTTTCTAGCCACGATTGAGCAAATTTCGTCGTGGCCGATAGTGCTACGTCATAGGTTGGTGGAGGGCGACTAGTAAGGCCTTCGTCAAGGCCTAGATTGAGTCATTGAGGGCGGTTTGGATCTCCTTCGTGTTCTCCTTCGACTCGACCAAAAATGCTTTAAAAAAAGCTTTTGCCCATGTTGGTGGCTCGTCATCGATAGTTGCTGGGGTTGGATAGGCGCTAGATCAACTCCCACATGAATGGAGATGAGATCATAGTCCTCCATGGTCAATCCCTCCTTGTTGGCCTTGGAACGCGTGTTAACTATCTTTCAAGAAACGTCGGCTCTAATACCAATGTTACAAACCAGATCTGACTATTCGGACATAAGAAAATTTTGAAAATTTAGATGGAGGTAGCTTCGTGACCTAGGGTTCTAAAGGCTCTCGTTTCACCTAAATCGGAGGTTAGGATGAAAAGTTAAAAATAAAATAGCGGAGATAGGTCAAAGAGGGCAAACAGTAAATATCCGACATTGTGACGGCCGTCGGAGGGTGATGGACGGCCAAGGGTGGTCGTGGATGGCCGTATTATGGGGTGGCTGCTGGAGGTAGGAGGTGGTTAAGGTTTGAAAGGTTGGGATGTTTTTACGCCTTTGATCTACTCCTAGAAAGATAAAATGATCTAACGGTTAGATAAAAGATAAGGACGAAAATAATAACTGGCTAAATTTAGATTTCTTCTAATGATAATTATTAGCACATGTCCACCCCTATTTATAGGTATAAAATTTCTAGCAGATCGGATCCACATGTGAATTATCCGATTTATTTAAAATTCAAAATATTAAGATAAAACTAAGTAATCAACTTGACTCGACTTAACCAATATGGTCAGATTGTAAAAAAATGTGAGTATATTGTTTAATATCCATTACTTATGGGGAAGATGGCCACCTAAGAGAAAAATTAATAAAGAGACAGATTTACCGTTACAAAGTGAAAGAGTAATATGTACTATCATATTAGTAGATACTTCTAATTAATTTTAGAGATAATTCTGCATAAACCCTTTAAACTATATATCATTATTTTCACAATTTTCTAAATTTTTATATAACCCACATAAACTCCCCTAAACTAAGAAAAATATCTATGTATATCCTCTTGAACTAAGAGAAAAAAAGGATTGGGATGAAGATGAAGATCTTAAAGGGGGAAACAATATTACAATTGAACCTGAGCAATAGTTAGGAATATGAAGATGTTTTTACAATCCAGTCTTGTATTAATTGAATAGGGACCTCATATTTATAATTGACCATGTTACGAACCAGATCTGGATTGATCTAGATGTAAGAAAATTATGAAAATTATAAAAATTTAGATTCTGATAGGCTCAGAAGTTAGAGTTCTAATGGTTTTGGTTTCATATAAATTAAAAGTCGATATGAAAAGATATAAATAAAATAGTAGAGGAAGGTCAGAACGGGACAGATTGATAAATATCTAATGTTATGGCAGTTGTTGAAGGCTGACAGATAGCCAAGGGTGGTGATAGACAACCGTATAATAGGGTGGCTACTGGAGGAAAGCGATGGTTATGATTTAAATGTAAAATTATGATTCTATGTTAGATCTACTTCTAGGCAAATAAACGACTATGATTTATTTTAGTCTACTCAGATTATCTTACATTTACTCATAAGATAGTCTAAGGCTAAAACATAATTCTTAATTCTTCATTGTATGTTTGGATACTTGGATGAATAAACAAAGAAGCCCACCCAACCCTCTATACATAGAGATTGGGTATAATGAGTCATACTCGAATTTAGCCTTAAAAACTTATACAACTCGAGCTAAAACTTACCTTATAGGCTTACATGAATTAATTGAATTTGTCATAGTGGCTTACATGACTTGATTGAATTTATCTTAATAGCTTACATGACTTAATTAGACTTGTTTTAAAGACTTACATGACAAAACTAGACTTATCTTAAGGGCTTGCATAAGAGATAAACATAAATCAATGAAAAGATAAATAGACTCGATCCATTGAGCTTAATGTCCTCATGATTCGATTTGATCTGGTTCGTATAATCCACTACGCTTTCAACTACCTTGTCCTTAAGGTGTCTGGTAGTTTCTATACCTTTCGTCGCTCTCGAACTACATGTCCTCGATCTCCATGTGAGTCTTGTCTATCATATAGAGGATGGCCCACACGATGGGTTCTGCTCTAGGGCTCACTTGTTTGAGCAATAGTCTATCCTAATCATAGGTGGCTTGTGACAAATTCTAACCACTGGTGGTTCGAGCTAGGGTCTTAGTGCATGCAGTTTAGGCCATGGTTTGAATGCAATTGGTCTAAGAAAAATGCTTATAGTAGTAGCTTGGATCGAAAGTGCTTGGATCACCAAATGTGGACAGTTAGAGTTTTTTGCCCTAGCTTCCACTGTGGGCGGGGAAGACAATGTTGCAACCATTGCTGGGGCTTGCCCCGGTACTGCTACGATGGAGGGTTCGATCTGTAAAGATGGAGGGTGTCCACTACAACTGGAGGAGGGATAATTGCCACGGTTTGGATGGTTTTCACGATTTCACCATTATTAGTACTTGAAGGTGGAGGTGGCACCTATTCCACGGTGGTCGGTGGTTGGTGGCTGTTGCAACACAGGGTGGTGGTAACAAGCCTAGATAGCTATTATCAAGGCTTGGAGAGCCTTCCCGATCCTTTTGGAGCTCTTCCTGATGGATCCAACGACATCGTTAAAAAATTCCCACAGGCTTGGAGAGACTCCAGTAGCTCGTAGTCGACTGTTGGTGATGGTGGCAAGGGCGCCAGAGAAATTTTCACAAGAATGGAGATGAGTTCCTGGTCCTCTATGGTCAATCCCTCCTCGTTCGTCTTGGATTGTGTAAACTATCATTCGAGCAGCGTCGGCTTTGATATGAATGTTACAGACCAGATTTGAATCGAGTCAGAGGTAAAAAAATTATGAAAATTTAAGTAGTGGTAGCCTTAGAAGTTAGGGTTCTAATGTGTTTGATTTCACATAAATTGGAGGTCAAGATGAAAAGATATAAATAAAATAGTAGAGGAATGTCAAAACAAGACAGATTAATAAATATCCAATGTTGCGGAGGTTGTCAGAAGGTGGCGAACGACCAAAGGTGATTGTAGACATCTGTATAGTAGGGTAGCTACTGAAGGAAGATAGTGGCTATGAGTTGAATGTAGAATTAGGGCTCTATGTTAGATCTACTCCTAGGCAAATAAACGACTATGATTTATTTAGTTCTACTCATAAATTATCTTGCTCTTACTGATAAGATAGTCTAAGGCTAAAACATAATTCTTAATTCTTCATTGCATGTTTGGATACTTGGATGAATAAACAAAGAAGTCCAACCCCCCATATATAGAGATCGGATATAATAAGTCATACTCGAATTTAACCCTAAAAACTTATACGATTTGAACTAAAACTTACCTTAGAAACTTATATGACTTAATTGAACTTATCATAGTGACTTACATGATTTGATTAAACTTGTCTTAGTGTCTTACATAACTTAAGTAAACTTATCTTAAGGACTTACATGACATAAGCTTTAGAGATAAATATATATAAATCAATTATAAAATAAATAGAGTCAATTCATTGAGCCTAATATTTTCATGATTCAATTCAATTTGACCCGGTTCGTATCAAACAATGCGTATAGGGGTGAAGACAGGTCGGATTAACTCCGACCCAACCCGCTATCCGACCCGACTCGGATCGGATTCGGATAAAAAATTTCTATCCGATTCGGATTCGGATTCGGATTCGGATAAGGATAGAATTTTTGAAAAAAAATCGGATACGGGTCGGATATATTTTTCGGATTCGAATACGGATATCGGATATCCGTTTACCTGCATATTTTTTAAAATGATTTACAGTTTTTAGTTTGCTTATTTAAATAGTAAATATTAATATTATTACTAATAATACGTTATATATTATTTTTAGAGATTAATTTCTCTAATTTTATATATTTGACATACAAAAAAATTATTTGTTGTAAAACTCTTAATAATTTTGAAAAATCCCCTAGACACACGTATGTATCTAAATACTAGGCAATGATATCGCTCATTCGCTTAAGTAAAAGTCCGAAGAAATATTAAGAATGAAAGCAAAGATGAACGCCAAGATTTTAACGTGGAAAAACCCAAAACAGAAAAAAAAGGCCACGGATCCAAACTCGGATCAAAATCAATCACTATGATAGTAGTAGTTACAAGATTGACTCACAAAACAACCCGTCGATCCAAACGACTTTGTTCCTCTCAGTCTTGATCACTAGAACCCACGATTCACTGCTTCTCGTGATTGAAGTTTAATCTCAGTAGCCCTCAAAATTGATCTTTCGTCTAGATAGCCCTTAAGACGAAAGATTAAATTCTTGTAAATGAGTAGAACCTTGTTCGTTGAAGAACCGATGTAGCCTCAAGAAGTCTCTTTCAATAATGCTTCTTCAACTACCCTAGAGATAGGGCATCACAATCCTTATAAATGATCTTCAAGATAGAGCCAAATCTAAGTCTTATCTGTACTCACGAAAATCCAATAAATTGCAAACTTCATAGGTGCGTTTGAACGCGGCCTGAGTTCGTTCGAACGGCCTGACTTAATCTCAGGTGCGTTCGAACGGGCCCAACTACGTTCGAACGCGACAACTTGAATCCTTCAGGTTGCGTTCGAACGCGTTTGTGAACGCTGCTCTCGGTCTGTGTAAACGCAGTACCCGCGTTCGAACGCGTTTGTGAATGCACCGCGTTCGAACGCGTTTGTGAACGCGGTGTGAACTCAACAGCTTTTCTCCACTAATCTTGCAATTCTTCAAACCAGAGATATTCTAGACTTGTGTAAAGCTTATATACATGAAAAAATATACTTAAAATATTTTGTACACAATTGCCAACAAATAAAAACCTAACAATCTCCCCCTTTGGCAATTTGTGACAAAACACCTAACATCGCATGAAGAAGGAATGCACGATCCAGACTAATACTAGAATCTCGAGTCTTAGGGGTGACATTGTACAGACAAAAAAGGTGAAGCATGCGAGCCACGGATGTCAGCTTCGCATACGGCATCATGTTTCCCTTTCAACGTTCCCCTTTGATCAGTACAGTACCAGCATATTGATTGACATCAGGAAGTGGAGCAGACGTTGGATACTGGAACCCACCATCAGGAAGACGAAGTTCAGCGCGAATAACATCTGAGTCCAAGTATACAGACACACCACGAACAGTAGAACGTATACAGTGATCTAAAACCGTGGCATTACTATAAAATTCCCAAACAACTTCCACATAAGCAGTCCCGCTCATCCGACACACAGATAACCATCCACGCTCAGTAAAGATCTGTTCAATCCCCAATTCAGAAAAATCTGAAATAACCACAGGTCTTTTATAGATAACAGGACGAGTGTCAAAATTGTGTTTGTAGCGTCCGGTAGCCGTTGATGAAGAAAATTTTGGAGCCAAAGACGGTGACGAATGCGGCCTTGGTTTCTTGGTCCCTGTCACTTTTTTAGGCATTTTTGAGAAAGAAACAAGTTGCAAAATTCAATACAAGCCCAAAGCAACCAAAAAAAAAAAGCAAGAATTTCAAAAAAATTTAGAAACCATGAAGGCCCTAAATGAAACCCATCTTTCTCTTGAAAACTCAAAGATATCACGTTCAATCTCACAAGAAACATCAAGGTGTTAACATTATCAAAACGTGAAAACGCACAAAATCAATCAAGATCAATAGACTTTGGAAATGCACTTCTAGAAATTCAAAATATATTCAAGACATAAAATATGACAATCAAATGAAATAAGTCATATACAGATCAATCAAGTCATCAAAAGTATATTATAATCAATTCTAATGCATCACTCAAATTTAAATTAATCTTGATTGATCATAACGATACGCATATGCAAGATGAGCATAGATAACATGAACTAATCTTCTTAAACAACTTTCCTATATAAACAATGAAGCAACACAGTAGTCAAACCGACTTAGTATTAAAATTTTGCACTTTTCGACTTATTCTCCATAATATAACAGGAATTTTTCCTATATTTTTTTTAAAAAAATAGGTGCAATGATGGCTTTCACACATGAGTAGATAGCCCTTTTCTTGTAGTACAAATCAAACAAAGTGCAAGAAGAAATTCACATCTATTATTTTTTTGAATTTGCAAATAATGTACTGAGTCAAACTGGACTCTAAACAAGACGGTTTTCACACTAACTCATTGTAGCCATTTTCATTGATCTTTTATGAACAAATTTTTGATGACTAAGCATGAGGTCAAACTATGCAAATCAAGGTTAATATGAGCTATTTAAAAAAATAATTCATGATATCATGCTCACTCAAGAATACACATACGTTATGAGTGCATTAAGTTTAGTTTCATTATAATAGAAGTCGAAGAAGTGACAAAATCAAAATTGATACAATATATTACAAGATGACAAAATTGACTATAATAACTCATAATCAAGAGAAAAATCATATTTTTATGTCAAGAGTATATTATTGAACCTAGGAGTACATCAATTTTTTTTTTATGACAAAAACTCTCGGCAAATTTGAAACTTAAAACCAAGGAAAATTTCAGAGTAAAAGAAAACCTAAAAAAACGAAACGAAAGAAACTCACAAACTAAAAAGAACACAAATCCCAATAAAATCAGTCTAAAGCACAAATCCCTAAAGAAGTACGAAGATACTCAAATCTCTGTAAATCCAAAGGTTTTGTAAATAAATCACCCAACTGTTTCTCTGTCTCAACATGTTCTAGTGCTATTGTTTTGTCTTCAACTAACTCGCGTATAAAATGATGTCGGATATCAATATGTTTTGTACGCGAGTGTTGAACATGATTTTTCGATATATTAATAGCACTCATGTTGTCACAATAAAGCACCATAGTATCTTTTTCAATGCCATAATCCTTGACCATCTATTTCATCTATAGTAACTGAGAACAACAACTCCCTGCTGCAATGTACTCGACCTCCGCAGTAAATAAATATATCGAGTTTTGTTTCTTACTGTACTAAGCAACCAGATTGTTTCCAACATAAAAACATCCACCTGAAGTACCTTTTCTATCATCACATGAACCTGCCCAATCAGAATCCGTGTATCCTGATATGATAGCACCCAAATCATAAGTAAACCAGATACCTAAATCAACTGTGCCACTAATATATTTTATAATACGTTTCACAGCAAACAAATGTGTCTCCTTAGGTTCAGACTGAAACTTAGCACACACATCGACACTAAATGCAATGTCAGGTCTACTAGTAGTTAAGTACAAAAGACTATCAATCATGCTCCTATATAGTGTCTAATCAACAATTTTTCTGAAGTGTCTTTTTCTAGTTTGGTAGTTATACTCATAGGAGTTCTAGCATGTTTTGCATTGTTACATTTCAGATTATATGAAGTTCTAACAACATAGCAATTATCAGATGTTCTAGATCTAAAACATATAACATTACCATCATGATCTAGAATAGTACAATCATTTTTGGAGAATTTTACCTCATAACCTTCATCACAAAATTGACTGATGCTTAGTAGATTTGTTTTCAAGCCCTTAACATAAAAAACATTTTCAAGAATACGAATCCCTAGAGTACTTACCTTTCCTTTACCTATTACCTTGGATGAGTTACCATCTCCAAATGTCACAACTCCCCCTTCATGTTCTTCGAGATTAGAAAATAAGGATTTGCCGCCTGACATATGTCTTGAACAGCCACTGTCTAAATACCACAAATCAGAATTTAAAGCTTTCAAGGTAGTATGTACAATATAACATTTCAAGTCACTTTTCTTGATCCATATGGCATTTGTTTTCATCCCATAAATGAAAGCACTTCTAGGTTTTTGCAAAAATTTGCAATGGGGTCGAATATGCCCTAGAATGCAGCAATGATAGCATATCGGAACAAACCCTTTTCTACTCACCTTTCGTCGAGGAGTGTGACTAGAGTTTACCTTTGGTACCGTTGAAGATTCACTAGTTTGTAGATTCAACTTCAGTTTAGAAAGATTCATCCAGGATTGCTTTGAAAATGCGATTGATGGCTTCAGGTATTCTTCCTTTTGTATACCTGCAGAAACAAAAACAGTTTTATTATTATTTGAATTACCAGTATATCCAACACCATACCTGTCTTTTCCAGAGATTTGAGCTTTTAGAATTTCATCCAGTTTGTTCTTCCCTTTTAGAAATGTAACTTCCTTATGCAATCGCTCTAGTTCAATTTCATCAGTCTTCATTTTATTTTTCGCATTGTCAAGTTGTTCAGAAAGGTCTTTGACACGTTCAAGCTCCAATTTGTACTTCTCCTCAAATTGAATTCTTTCTGGTTCCATTACCTTGAGTCGTTGAAGTAGTCTAAGATTGCTTTTCTTGAGTTTAAACGACTCCAGGTACAAGTCATTATATGCCTTTTGAATTTCAGATTCATCTTCCTTAGCTGGTAGCATATCAAAATCATCTGTACTATCAGTATCAATAACAGAGTAAGTATTAAGTAGAGAAGAGGCAAAGGCTACAAAGTTTTCTTCGTTCTTTTCAGAATCATTATTAGATTCATCTGAGTCATCCCAAGTAACTTTCATAGTTTTGCCCTTCCTCTTAAGATGATTAGGGCATTCCTGTGTGATGTGTCCAAAACCAGAACATTCAAAACATTGAACTTTATTCTCAGAATTCTTATTTTTCTGTTTGACATTGTTGTTGCTCACACCTGTATTCGAACTCACAGAATTCTTCTTTTTCACAAAAGCTTTGCTTTTTTCAAATTTTTCAGCATTCAACTTGTTTGGCTTCTGAAAGAATTTATTGAACTTTTTGACAAACATAGCCAACATCTCAACATCTAAATCACCTTCATCATCATATTCCTCTAAATTTTGTTCAACAGTGGATAGAGCCATCCCTTTGGACTTCCTCGGTTTTGAAAGACTAGACTCAAATGTTTGTAGATTTCCTACCAATTGTTTAACTTTCATAGAGTTAATGTCCTTACTTTCCTCAATAGCTATAACTTTTGCTTGAAACCTTTCTGGAAGAGACCTAAGGATCTTACGGACAATTCTGTTTTTAAGAATTTTCTCTCGTAGGTTGAAACTGGAGTTGACTATATCACTCAGCTTTGCATAGAACTCATCAAATGTTTCATTCTCCTCCATACGTAGGGTTTCAAAACTAGTAGTCAACCTCTGAAGTTTTGAAAGTTTTACGGCCATAGTTTCTTCATGAGTTGTTTCTAAGATCGGCCAGGCTTCTCTTGCTATTTCACAAGTAGAAATTCTTCTAAATTCTTCCGAGGAAACACAACTAAAAATTACATTTATTATTTTGCTATTCCAATCAACTTTTTCATAATCTGTCTTATCCCATGATTCAATCAGTTTCTCAATAAACTCATCATTCACCATGTATATTGGTGGACTCCAACCGTTCACAATGGCCATCCATACTCGCTTTTCTATAGACTTCAAATAAGCTCTCATCCTAGCTTTCCAATATCCATAATTTGATCCATCTAGAATAGGAGGTCTAATAGATGAGGGTCCATCTCTATGAAAACCCATGCCTATATGATCTCTCTCAAAGGGTGAGAGAACCTGCTCTGATACCAATTGAAAAAACCCCTAGACACACATATGTATCTAAACACTAGGCAATGATATTGCTCGTTCGCTTAAGTAAAAGTCCGAAGAAATATTAAGAATGAAAGCAAAGATGAACGCCAAGATTTTAACATGGAAAAACCCAAAACGGGAAAAGAAAACCACAGATCCAAACTCGGATCAAAACCAATCACTATGATAGTAGCAGTTACAAGACTGACTCACAAAATAACCCGTCGATTCAAACGACTTTGTTCCTCTCAATCTTGATCGCTAGAACCCATGATTCACTGCTTCTCGTGATTGAAGTTTAATCTCAGTAGCCCTCGAGATTGATCTTTCGTCTAGATAGCCCTTAAGACGAAAGATTAAATTCTTATAGATGAGTAGAACCTTGTTCGTTGAAGAACCGATGTAGCCTCAAGAAATCTCCTTCAATAATGCTTCTTCAACTACCCTATAGATAGGGCATCACAATTCTTATATATGATCTTCAAGATAGAGCCAAATCCAAGTCTTATCCGTACTCACGAAAATCCAATAAATTGCAAACTTCATAGGTGCGTTCGAACGCGGCCTGGGTTCGTTCGAACGGCCTGACTTAATCTCAGGTGCGTTCGAACGCAACAGCTTGAATTCTTCAGGTTGCGTTCGAACACGTTTGTGAACGTTGCTATCGGTCTGTGTGAACGCAGTACCCGCGTTCGGACGCGTTTGTGAATGCACCGCGTTCGAACGCTTTTGTGAACACACCGCGTTCGAACGCGGTGTGAACTCAACAGCTTTTCTCCACTAATCTTGCAATTCTTCAAACCAGAGATATTCTAGACTTGTGTAAAGCTCATATACATGAAAAAATACACTTAGAATATTTTGTACACAATTGCCAACAAATAAAAACCTAACAATTTTGTATTAATTATATTTAAATAAAATATTATAATTATTTTAAATTCAATCAATATCCGTTTAAGATCCGATCATTTATCCGAAAATTATCCGTATCCGTTTAGTTAGGATATGGTTTTAAATTTTGCTATCCGTCCAATATCCGTATCCGAATTAAAAATACGGATCCGGATATGAGTTGAGCACTATCCGATCCGTATCCGATCCGTTTTCACCCATACACGCATATCATCTCATCTCCTTTCGACCTATCCCATAAGTCAGCGTGTGCTACACACGTGATGATAGTTGATGTCTGATTCTGATCAATCAGGCATGAGAACGATATCCTCGATATATATAAATACTGCAATTTTTGTTCTGCTAGAACACCCTCACCAAATCTCTATTAAATGAGCTTTGACCAATCTAGTAGGATTGGATGGTTATCTTACTTGATTTCCTCATTAATTTCTGCTATTTTAGTTTTCCAGCTTTCCATTCTGCGGTGATTCTGATCATTACACTCGGAGACGGCAATCGATATGTCAACTCAGGAATCAGAGAGCTTCACATTCAGGTAGAAACGGGGGTGAGGAAGGCTGCTCCCATAGAATTAATCAAGGCCAAGGTGACCACCATTGTTCACGCGTAAGAGACATGGGAAATAAGGAAGGAGATGGGGAATTGTTGGATAATTTCAAGTGAGAGAACAACTACAAGTATCCCTGTTAATTTTTGTTTTGTATTAATTGAATCTCAATAACTCTATTACGTCTAACTTTATTTATGAGTTAATTAGGGACATGAGTAATTGTGGGCAATCTAACTCCCCCGAGCCATACAGACTGTGGCTAGGCTAGCCTCCTCTCCGCTTCGCTGCTCCTTCGTTTCCCTCTTTTCGATCTCACCCAGATTGGCTTATAATTTCTCGAGCCTCCCCTTCAAGATTCGTTCTTCTTCTTGGTCCGGATCTTCCAAGGATGACTCACAGGAAGAAATGCAGGATTTGGTGGCCAGACAAGCTTGCTCGTGTCGAACCCTCTTCGGATCTTTTACTGTTCGGGTGGTACATGACATGCGGGAGCTCCGTTGATGCCGTTGTTGCTACCGCAGTTCCTATGCTAAAGATCTCGGCTTGTTTTCCACGATGCGAAGATCTTAAGGTAATTTGAATGCTTAGATTCGTATCCGCGATAACAATGTTTATGGTTAGAGTATTTTTCTGTTATGTGTGAAGAGTCTGACAGTAAGCTGGCTCGTATTGGCATTAGATCATTTCTTGCGTTTAGGAGGGAGACGATGTAGCCCACTCGTATAGAATTTACAGTAGTAGAAGGGAGGAAGCTAGGGCTCGGTCTTCTAGTCAGTTTTGATGATTCATTTGCCAAAGAACCAAGTTTTGAACACTCTTCGATGATTTGTAGCCTTCCTTGTCATAGTAAGAGAGCTTGAAGACTTCGAAAATTTGATAAATTACTTTTCAACCTTTTCCTTTTTATAATTTGAATTCTGTTTTAATTCTTTCTTTTCAGCTTTTGTCAATTCTATAATCATTTAAGCTAGAAGACTAGGAGCAGAGGCTGTAAATTAGTCTGCGATTGAGAGATGTTGAGTGATTAGTCTAAATTTTCTAGTTTTTGTGCTTAATAGATTGGTCCACATGTTAATGTCAACCAATTGGCATCAATGTTCATTTAGTCACTTGAATTTTATTTACTATAGGTGAGCGTCCGCGGTAATCTGCTAATTTGATTCTGGTCTCTTTACTAATTCAACAGATAAACGGCAGCACTGTGCCATGTATAGTACATCTTGAGGGCTTTTATGGCATTATCATCTTATAGCCTGGAGGATATAGATATCTCGAGAGTATATGGACCTTATGAAATTATTTGATCCTTTCCTTGCTGCTCATAGTTTTATACTGCATATATTTTGTATATGTTATTATATGCTTGGCTTCTTTATCATTTCTGAACAACAAAAGAAATATATAGAACTTCAAATTTATGGAATAGAGTGACTGTAGTAGCAAAGATTGAAGGTGAGATAGGTCCCAAAAGACATACTATTTTCTGTTTAAGATAATTTGAAGAAAAATCCTTCGGTCAATGACCTTAGGGTTGCATTTGTTTACCATTATTTTGAAATGGTTGGCATGTTAAGCTACCTATCTTACACCTTTGACCTATCAAAAGATAGTCCTGTCATTTCACCATCATTTGACATTGATTCCAATTAATGAAGTCCTTACTTCTAATATGGAATCCAGTTCAATGGCTCTTGTGTTTACCTGACTTTAACATTTGGATGTTAAGAAAAGGAGTCCTCATTCCATGGCAGGAATGGTGTGCCTTGGCACTGAACTGTTCCCAAGCCAAGGACAAGAGGTTAGACATTTGTTTCTATTTACCTACAATAGATTGAACTGATCCAATATATTTCTATTGCAAAAATGGTGTTTGCAACAGCCAATGAAAATCTTCTTAGAGATCAGGCTACCGATTGAGAACGTGTAGTGCTTGCGAGACTCATTTTCTTCTCCATATTGATCATGGAATTTCTGAGGTGTGGTAGTTCCTTTACCCTAGCATAATATTTTCAATGTTCCATTATCCTTCTTGATGGATGAATATAATTAGTGTACTGCAGCAGTCTGGTCTCATGAGGTTAATACCATTCCTATACTCTTAGGTATGATTTATTCCTTTAATAGTGGTTCAATCAAAGCCATTTGTCATTATTAGACTAGATAGACATATAGACTTTGCGCTTCAAGTTCAGAATTTGGGGTTTGAGTACAAGATCGATTTGGTTTATCTTGGCACTTATACTTTAATACAATGTTTGGTGTTTGTTTATGCTTCGACTACAGGCTTATTGAATTGGTACATAGCATCTTTGTCATATTTTCTTTATGCATTGCAAGTTTGCAACCTCTAGATTGCCTTGTTATTCATAGAAGTTGATAAGTGCCATGTATAGGTTCACAGTTTTATTTTTTAGATCTTCCGTGTCCTTGTAACCTTCACTTCAATCTCATGTTTATTATACTTGATAACTTCTGCTTTTTTACAAGGACATATAACGTTAAGTTTTCATATACCAGTGTTGTAGTAGAAGTTGATATTGGCTTTTCTGTTTAATGTATTTATCTTTTTAAGTCTGATTTTGTAATTGTTTACCTCTTTGATCTTTCTTTTTTCTTGTTATTCTCAGTTTAATTTTCCCAAGTTGCATCTTATTGTTTTCTTTCCTCTTTGAATGCTTGTATTATAAGCTCTACTTATGGATTTAAAATGTAGTAGTCATAATTATCTATGATGGATGCCAGCCTTGCTGTTTAATCATATTATAATCATGGTTTTGAGTTTTGGGCCAAAATCGTTCAGTTTCAGCCAAAATGTATCAGCTTTGCCATGACTGACCAGAAACTCAACCCGAGCTGGTAAGCTAATTGGTTTCGGGTGTTGGAGTTGTAGCTACCTCAAGTATTTGGTTCTATAGATATTTCATTATGCTAAATGTCTGACAAAATGTCATAATTTCTGTTATTATTCTGAATTTTTTTTCTAGTTATTGCTAGTTCTGAATTATGTCAGTTCTTATACATTAAGAGATGGAGTGCAAGTGAAACTTCTGAAACTAGAGGTACAACTGCTAGAATTTGCTGAAACTCTGATTTTTCTATTTATTTTTATTTTTATTTTTAAAGAGTGGGAAATCGAAATAAAAAACTTTGGATGTTTGGACCTTGGCCCCAATGCCTCTTTGAGCACACAATTGGCTTTTTTTGACTCCCGTTGTTGTATCATGAAATGCTTCCTAGATGCTTGCACATTTCTTTTTGTTTCCCTTTCTCCATAAGTGGAAATTCTTTTGGGTCTGGAACGCATACTTCTAACCTAGGCAGCTAGCTGTTAACAAAAGAAACAATCAATAGTTCCAGCCTAACATTACAGTCTGGTAATGTAAAAGATGATAATTTCCATGGATTCAAGTATCAGCTGATCCCAATCTGTATCGCCGAAACGGATTAATCGATATGGCTGATTTAGTCGATCCCCACTCCGAATTGCTTGAAATGGAAGGCCGATACAGCTGATATGGCCGATATGTGTCGTTTTTTCAAGCACCCGATCCTGATTCTAAAACTGATACTTAGAACCTTGATAATTTTTTTTCTGATTTATACAACTTGCATTGAACTTCATCTAAATGTTCAACTTACAAGTTTCCGTCAGGATATGTTAATCAGTTGAACACTGAATAATTAACCCAAGTATATATTGAGAGACACATTGCATCCATTTGACAGGTTTCTATATATCATATGTGTGATTGATTGTTTTCCATTACGTAGTTGGTGTCGATACATTTTGCAGTGTGGCCAATCAAGGTACATCAGGGACAATTGTTCTGATCAGTAATGCCATTACCATTGAAGCTGAAACATTTTAGATATGATTGCAAGTTTGCAACCATGCTGAAGCTCGTGAACTTTTGTTAAATTTTGCATTCATATTGTCTTTAAGATCACTTTTCAGTCTTAGGTTCTTTTATGACACAGGAAATGCTTCATTTTGCAAATGGGAAAATGCCTCTGCAACTTCAAGAGACTTCAGCTTTTGCTATTCTTGGACAATGTGTTGCAGATCCTTATGCAGACTCAGAATTGGTCGATCAAAATAAGAACCTGCTTTCTGGAAGCAAGTTTAAGCAACAACAATGTATTGGACCGGCACAAAATTTTTCCTTAAAAGACAAGAATTTGGACAGCATGGATGGTCAATGTCATGAGAAATCTTGTGCAGGAGCAGCATCTGATTATAATCATAGAAGATGGAAATGTGGTTGCAAAGCATTAGAAGGTCTTATAGAACATCATACAAACTCATCAATAAGAAGTGGTAACTGGATCCAGCTACTGTATAGATCTAAAAGAATGTTGGGTGAAGAGTCCAAAGTAATACCGGAGCTGCATCACATACATCTAAATGGTGATACAATTGCAGCCTGTGATGCTCACGTATGTAAGTCGAGAAAACTTTGCTTCTTTTTTCCCTGCATAAAGTACCTCAGTGCTTGATGTGATAATTCTAATTCTTCTTGGTTAATTGTAGGTAGTAATATATGACCAGCCAAGTTATGGTAGAAATCATTTGTCTTTGAGCTCTTGGGGTTTCTCTTTGCAAGTGAGGTCACCCTCCAAGAAACCAAATTGGATAAATGACCTTCAGAAGAAACCATTTCTTGATTTGGTAATTATGTCAAACTTGTTCATTAGATCAGTACTCTTTCCAGTATGTTTGCAGCTAGTTAGGTTTGTTCCTCCAAACTGACTTGCAGGATTCAGTTATATTGGCGCTTAACTGTTCAAATGCTGCTAGTGTACTTTTGGACCATCGTATTGGTATCGTTAATCCTGTGATCCATTTCTTCTGTAAACCCATGTAATTTCTCTTTCTTGGAAGCTTTTACTTGGATGACACCATGGGTTCCTCTCCTGAGTCCTGACTTTGATTTAATTCCTATTCAGACTAGTTGTCTTCATAGAGATGGTTTGGCATTTTGTGGCAGTGATTGTGGCTTCAATCTCCAGTATTACTTACCTCTTCCTTCAATTCTTCTACAATTATCTGAGTCGCCGATCTCAAACATTCTTCTTTGTACTAGAAAAGATGTTTCAAAACACATGGAAAAATGTGCACATACGCAGTTGTCAGATTCTTTATTGGCCAATTTTCCTTCAAGATACTAGTTTCAGGTAAATGAAAAATGTGTACAAGATCGCCCAGCAATTTATATTGGATCTCGACTTTTCTTAGTGTCACACATTTCGTCTTATCTGCAGTTCACAGTCAAATATTGAATATGCACATAAAGCTGCCCTCCAGAAGCACTTCAACTGGTCTAGTGTTGGTGTGGATGTTATGCTAGGCATTGTTTTTGGAGTATTATTATTGATTAATGCTGATGCTATCTGGTTGAAGATTCTTGCTGTTGTTCACTACATGACGGACAATGCGTTACGTTCTGGTTGTGTGTGGTTAATGGGTGTTCCTGCTGGCTTTAAGCTGAACACTGAGCTAGCAGAGCTTCTTGGCATGATTTCACTCAATGCAGTTCAAATTTTCTCTACCCTTTGGTCTTTTATGTCTACTTCCCTGAGATATATCATTGAGGGGCTTGCATTATCAGGAATTGTTTTTGGTCTAACTGTGCCAGCCGCTTTGTGCATAGACCTGCTCAAGCTTGCAACTTTGCATGTTACAACTCTTCATTGGTTAATCTCTTTTCTGTATTCACAACAGCTACAGGCTTTGGCATCATTGTGGCGCCTTTTCAGGTATTAGTTTCATTGCTACACAAGAGGCTAGCAAATTGAGTAATTTCTTGTTGGTGAACCTGCTGTTACCTCATTTATACTGTCTCATAGGAACCATTGATCTGTTGAATACCCCATATCTGTGAGAAGGCAGCTATCATTTAGTGCTTTGATCAGAAGAATTTTCATAATGAAGTGGTGATAATATAGTAATTCTCATGACTTGTGGATATACTTCATAACTTTATGGTAATATGCATATTAGAGTTCTCATGCCTCTAACCTCAAGAATGTATG
Organism: Typha angustifolia; assembly: GCF_048772165.1. NCBI lineage: Eukaryota > Viridiplantae > Streptophyta > Magnoliopsida > Poales > Typhaceae > Typha > Typha angustifolia. The sequence continues at coordinate 6,783,720 of NC_133251.1, forward strand.
CATTCTCATTTCCTCTTTATTATGGTAGTAGTAAATAGTGACTGAATGGCAAAAGTAATTGGTAAGGAAGGCCAGTTGAAGCCATAATTCAATGAGCAGCACTCCCCTTGGTGCAGAAATTGATCTGTGTATTTGGATAAGCCATTAATGGAGTCATGCCTGAAGTCCTAAGCTATTTTGGTCTTTCAAATTTCCGTTTTTTAATGAGCTATGACTAATTTAGAAATTTTATTTGCAGAGGACGGAAGTGGAACCCACTTCGGGAAAGGTTAGATAGCTATGACTACACGGTTGAACAACATGTAGTGGGTTCATTGTTCTTTACACCCTTCCTACTTCTTTTACCAACAACATCCGTATTCTACATTTTCTTCACCATCTTGAGAACCATGATAACTTTCGTCTGCATCTTGATTGAGATAATGATATCTGTCCTTCATGCTGTGCCTTATGCTGAAATATTACTGTGGTTCACAAGGAGGAGCAGATTTCCCTCTGGAATATGGTTTGAGTCCATATCAGTTCCATCTATGTATAGTCATGCAGATTATGGACAGTCAGATGAAGGATCAGAAACTTTGCTTTCACTTCTACATAGTAACTACGCTACAATTGGTAAAGTGCCACTGTACCTTTCACTAAATTGTGTTCTACCCTTTTCATTCCCTGTACAGACTCCATCCTTATTTTTCTCTGGAATCCCTCGAAGCAGTATGTACACTATTTCTGTAGAGAGTTTTTTTTCCTGACCTATATTAAGATATTATTGTTTGATATTCATCGATAGTCTCTCAGTAAACCCAATAACCATCATACACATGATAGGTTTAATCCCCTCACTATCCATGTATAGCTCTTGTGAAGCTTGTTAGTCAATTATGCTGTCCGCAATCATTCTTGGACTGTTATTTGTGTTATTTAGATACTTCTGAAGCTGCTAACTGCATGGCCAATTTCACTTTTCACTATACTATATTAGAAGTATCAGTTCCATTCTTACTAAATTTTCTTAGTTTACCTTGATGCATCTCACTGACGTGTAAGAAGGCAGACCTTGTTGAAGGTCTCTATTTACGATAGCTTCGTTTATGTTGATAGGCATTAGGGAAATTAAGATATTCTCGTGTCCTTTAGCAATTCTTTCTATATATTTTATTAATATTTTGAGCAATATTCTCCAACATCACAATGTACACATTAAGTACCATTATATAACATTGTTTCACTGATTTGTAAATTTATAACCATCAGAACTTGGAAGATATGCTTTTTCTTTATATTTGGCATCTTCAATCAACACATTTTTCCTGCTATTTTCAGTGAATTAAATGGTAACTTTTCTTATTTGGGTCTATGTAAGACATATAAGATCAACCTACTGAAACCCTGCTTTAATTATGCTGTCTCACTCATTACACCCTTGAGAGATGTGGCAATTTGTGAGGGCCACAGATAAAAAAAAATCACCTGCTGTCTTGTGGCGTGTTAATGGAGACTAAGGTGTCTTGACTAGATACAGATGTGTTACTAGCATTTCATTTGTATCAGAAACAATATATTGGAAAGACTTTCTAGTGACAAGTACTATTATAAAGTGAAAGAACTGACATGGAGACAAACAATTGCAGGGCAAGTCATTGGGCCACATTACAGTAAAACATTTCATGGGGTTGCCTCCTCTTTTGGCAAATCATTGGCATATGGGTTCCTAAGCGGTCAAAGGTCATTGCATGAAATTATTCTATTCTCTGTTTGACCGTTCTTTTCTTTTGCTAACCAACTTTTGAACTTCTGTTGCAGAATTCCATCAACTTTGCACACCAATCTACCTCCCTCACTGCCTTGGATCCGTATTGGCTTCAGAGAGTACTGGACGCTATGCCGCAGTTCTATGCTCTCTGGCAGATTATAGTAGTGATGTCAAAAAAAAAATGTGTGTGGCATCCAGCTGCAGCTCAATAACACTAAGATTTTCTATCAAATTCATCTTTTGTGATTCTTTTACTACAATTCATTTAGAAGGCATTACTCATTGTGATGGTAAAGGCTTGCCTCATAACTTAGAATTATGGGTTCAAGTCGAGGAAATAACCAGCTGAGTAGTAAGAGTAAAGCTGTTCTCTCTAAACCCCACCTTGGCAGGAGTCCTGTGGATCGGTTCAATGTTTTTATTGTTTGGTCCTTCCTAAACATGCTTAACATCTCAGTGATTCTTACTGACCTTTAAATTGAATTTGAGAAACACCTGAAATTTTGTTGTACCTAGCTTTTCAGAGCTCCGACATTGATCGGCCTAGAAATTTTAATTTTTTTGGCAGATTGTATCTAATGTTGGAATATTATGTACCTATACTGAGAGATTATTAACTAATTCACTTGTGTTCTTTTTCTTTTCAGTTTGTTGCATGATTGGTGTTTAAGAGTTTCGCGGAAAACTCGTACCGGCAACCACAATAAACCTTCTATATTGCAGCCATTTTCATGTTAGTTAGCTTTCTGTGGTTCTTATTCCTTGATAAAATTCTCTAACCAAACGTACCAGTGCTCTAGACTGCTTGCTCAATCCGAAGAAAATGAGAGAGACAACTATGGTTGCAAGATTAGAAGACAAAAAAGCATATACTGATTAAATTTGGCTTGAAACTCTCATGTCCAAAAAGTATAGCCATACCAGTTTCTAAAAGTTCGAATGCAACACATTACTTGAAGATCTATGCCTATTCATTGAAGTATATTATAAATCTTCTTATAAGTGGAACTGAGAGATCTGCTCAAGAATAAAGCCTAGGTGAATGAGAAAAAGAATTTTACACTAAATAGTACTTGAAGATCTCGATATCAAGTCGTCCCCCAAAAAAAAACATGGTAAAGAAGGAAGTGGACATCTGAACAGGGTCTGGTTTGATCATCCAATCCACAAGTGGTTTTAGGCCCACTTTCGGCCGAATAGGTTATGGTTAAGTTCAGTCATACTTGGGTCAATATCGAGTCATCAAAACTCCGACATACTCTCAGCAAACTCAAAAAATTATTTTTGATTTTTCGTACAAACGGTTTGAAAACTATCTTTATATATATATATATATACACACCAAACCATATATCCATATATCCAAATTGTTAACGTTAACGTTTATTTGACTCGGTAAGTAACTTGGTTGATGTAAATAACAAACTAGATAAGATCATATAAACCGTTCAAAAACTTGGCAGCTTATTATTGTAAGTCACTAATATAGTCAGTGATTTTTAATATAGTTAACAAAATGCAATGCAATATTTCCTACCAAATAAGCTAAGTGGTTAAGCTATATATTCATATCATAATTGGTCTCTAATTATGAGATTTTGTTACGGACCAGATTTGGAATGATCTGGACATAACAAAATTATAATATTTTTATAAGTTATAGCCTCGTGAGTTATTGTTTTAATGGTTTTTGTTTCATGTGAATCGAAGGTTGCAGTGAAAAATTAAAATTAAAATAATGGAGGAAGGTCATAACTATACAAATTGGTAATTATTCGATATTGCAATGGTCGTCGTAAGGCCAAGGGTGATGGTGGACGGTTGTAGGGTAGGGTGGCTTATGGAGGTGATGGTGGCTATGATTTGGAGGTTTAATTAGGGTTCTAAGTTAAATATACTTATAGAAAAATAAACAACTATAATTAATTTACTTCTACTCCTAGATTATCTTACTCTTACTCCTAAGATAAATTCAATGATAAAATAATTTCTTAATAATTAGATGATTAAACAAAAAAGTCTAGCCCCTCTATATATAAAGATCGGGTACAATGAGTCCTATTTGGACTAGCCCTAATAGCTAACACGACTCAATGCCAGTTTTAATATTAAGCTTTTATTAACTAACTTAGGCTTGCAAATTCCTAGATCGCCTTATTGCATCAGTCTACATAGTTGATCCTAGCTACGAAGGTATAAATGGCGAGTACCCACCAAAAGTCTCTCATAAGAGTTTCAAGTTTCCTCATAGTAGATATAAGAAGGATAGAGGTGGCCATGTAGTATAAAGGATTAGAGCTACGAACTGACTTAGCACAAGTCTTTCAGCATGAGATATGTAAACGTTAGATCTACATCAAGTTAACCTATACAATATCTTTTGATTTTTTTTACATTTCTATTATATCCTTGAGGATATTAACCGTTAAATCTTTATCAAGCTGATTAATAAACAGTTACTTCTACGGTACAGAAAGCGCTCTATTTATATTTGTATCAACATAATATGGTGGTTAATTTTATTATCTAGTAACTACATATATATATATATATATATATATATATATATATATTCATAGAAAAAATATATGTTATTTACATAAATATTCTTTTTGTTACTTAGGAATAAGGTTTATTATAAAATAGGTATTCCTTCTTGTTTTTTTCCAAAATAAGATCGTTTTTATAGGAATAACTATTTATATGTTAGTTTGTAGTTTGGAATAAAGATATAATAATTATCTTTAATGTGATATAAAGGGATAAATTTTTTTTCAAAAAACAAATATGTTTAATTTTTTTATGAAATTATTGTGAATACCCTTTGGTTTGATATAAAATAGGTCAATGAGATAGATATTAAGGAATAAATTAATTATTGGGTTAGTGGGTGTATAAGATGTAATTTTGGTGAATAGTATTTATATTCTAAAATTAAATTATTATAATATTTAATTGTTATTCTAAATAAGAATTTATATTTTAGAATAAAAAAAAATTATTCATCAAGTGAACATAGGCTTAAGTCTTGAAAATAAGAATAGGATGATGTCTCGGACCTCTGGCACACTCCAATGCTTTATTTTAAAGGTCCATTTCAGATTGCCCCCACCAAGTCCTTTGGATCTCAATTCCAAACAGTCAATAGACTCGTAAAAATGATAGTTTGTGAAACAGAAAACAAATATATTGGAGAATTTAAAAGCAACTCATATGTACAGAGAAGGGTAATAGCACATCTAGTTTGTTCTCTCTAAGCATATCTCACATATAGTACTAGTATTTAGAGTTACAAAGCAAAAGTAAATTCACCAGACACTACAAAAGATAAATTGGACTGCATTCTTTCAAACATAATCACTTTGTCATCTAAAAGTTGTCCATCTGCCAAGAATCACCAATGAATTTGCCATTATTTCCTTCTTTCCTTTTGTTTTAATCTTTTTAAATGTTTGGACCACTATCCTGTTAGGATTTAAACATTTGTATGTATAGTTCAGTCACATGTGTTCTGCCAGGATATTCATCTACGTATACTTTTACTGCCCAATATAGAGATGCACTCAATTTTTTTTAATAATAATGTTAGTAAATCCATAAGGCCAATGGATACTCTCAAGGGCAAATTAGTACTTATCAAATGTGAGAAGACATAAAATAATAAACTTTATTATTATTTTACAAGTGAACGGGCAAGTTTGGAGGGAAGTAGCTAGGGAGCAGATTGGAAGCAGACACCGTTCACCGGCTAATCCCTAAGGAATATATAACTAATACAAGATAAGGGAGAGGACTTCTTTTTTAAGAGAGATAAATTGCAGATCAGATCTCAACAACCTTTATTGTTAAAAAAATATTGGTCTTAATTAAAACAAATGCCAAAGTATCCTATCATAGAAGAGAGATGAAATAATCATGCACCGCAAAAGGGTACGAGTAGTACAACCAACAATAGCAGAGCTGCAAGCATTATTAGCGAAGGTGATCATGTAAAGCCATAGAAAAGGACAGTGCGGTGCCTGTGCATGGCGACGCCACCGACGCAGACGAATTAATCCAACCAATTTTTTAGCTTGGCTGGACATGTGCCCGCAATCCCCAGTGTTCTCCTCTTCTCTGATGAGAGTTTTCACTGCATTCGCCCTTCCTCTGTCCTCTCTCCCTTCTTACCGAGTGCTCTTTTCCCTTTACCTCCTCATACACCCTGATTATTCTCACCTTCCCTCTCCCCGGCCACGTCTTCCTTCGCTTTGTCATATTAAACTCAGAGGCTATTAAATATAAAATATAAAAATTATTCCAAACTAATGGATTTAGTTTTTATAGCTTACATTGAGTTTAACATAGTACCAAAGCTAGAGATCATAAGTTCAAATCCTTATATGCTCGTCTTTGTTTGAAAATATAAAACTCAATATATTTAAAGTAAATCTGCTCTTGAGCTTATCAAAATGTCTTAACCCAAAAATAAGAGGGAGTGCTAAATATGAAATATAAAAATTATCGTTCTATAATAATATAAGTTTTTAGAGTAATTAGTGAGTTAACACAGACAGAAAACTTGGAGGAAAAGCTATTTCAAAAAATTTCAGTGTGAGAATGGGAACTCTTATGTTCCTTGGTTTTTCATTTCACTATTTAATAAATTTGTACAAATTGCAAAATTTGGAATAGTATTCTAAGATATCTCAAGTATAGTAACTAAGCCTTCTAAATATGTGACAACTTGAGAGAATAATGTGATTCTGAGATCCTTCAAGCTCAGGGTGGGATATCTCGAACCATGAACTTGCCTTGAAGTGACAAGAATCGAGGACTCGAGAGGGATTTGGTGAAGACGTGCATGAATGATTTGTATATGGAATGTGGACCACACGGCTGGTACCATTGAGAACATGTTCTTGAACAAAGTGAACATCAATTACAATACGTTTGGTGCAGCTGTGGAACACTGTATTCTTGGACTTGTATATGGCGCTACTATTGTCACAATGTAAGATAGGAGGAGATATCAAGGTGACACGAAGTAGCCAAAGTAAATAAAGAAATCATAATATCTTAGCAAAGGTGGAGGCAAGTGCTCGATATTCTGCCTCAGAGCTAGGAAGAGAGACTGTTGCTTGTTTCTTTGCTCCCCATGAGATTAAGTTAGGCCCAAGTAGCATAGCCAGTAGTTGATCGGTGACTATCCGGGCACCCAACCCAATCTACATCTAAGAATGCCAGCAAAGATAGTGATTTTGTATTTTGAAAATGAAGTCCATGAGTAATAGTTCTATTAACATAGTAAAATTTTTGTTTCACTACTTCTACATGGGCAATGGTGGGCTTATGCATAAATTGGCAGACATAGCTTAGTGCAAAAGCTAAGTCAAGTCAGCTAAGATGTAACGATCCCCTAAGTGGTTTGACTGTCATAGGATACTTGTAAAGTGAGTGCTGGCTCGAGAGGGTGGCCACGCGTGGAGGTGGAAGGGGTGGTTGTAGCACTTGGTGATGATGGTGATGGTCGGTGGCGAGCTAGGGTTAGTGAAAGCTAATTACCAACTACTCCTAATGCAAGAAAATAGTTCATTCATCAATTTGTGCTTCAATAGGTATAGGCGGCTATCCTAATCAAATTACAAACTCGACTCAGTTTTTAGACTCAACTCGGTTGACCCCTAGCTCACTGAGCTCGAGTCTGACTAGCTCTTATGCAATCAAGTGCAAAATAAAGGTTAGACTATTGGGTCTAGTTGGTTATAATTAACTTAACTATACAATAATCTAAATCTAGTAAAAATAAAACTCATAGTCCTTATTATAAACAGCAAGTCTTCAAACCCAACGTTCCCTCGCTCCTCGCTCTAGCTTGATCTAGGTCGGACCGTAACATAAGAGTGAGATACTAAATGATCCCACCATTTGACGATAAACAATTAGGTTAGGAAGGAGACCCAATCCATGAGTAGATAGTTGGAGACCAGCAATCATAAAGCTATTAGCAAGCTCGCACCCAAATAGTCCTAACCGCTCAAGCAACTGAAGAGCATAACGAGCCTAAGAGATAGTAAGAGATGAGTGGGTCTGACGAACTTATATCCCCAAGAAATCGTTAAGCGGCCCTATATCCTTCATAGAGAAAGCTTGTGAGAGTTGTGAGATAAACCTCTGAAGTAGTGACAGATGGCTCCTAGTGATAATAAGATCATCCACGTAGAGTAGAAGAAACATAGTGTGCGGACCATTGTGCCACATATAGAAGGAAATATCATGTGAGTACCTTGTGTATCCAAGCTAAAGTAGAAATGTTATAAACTTATAATACCAAGCCAATGGTGGCGTGGAGCTTGTTTAAGACCAAAGAGGGCCTTGTGTAAATGACATACTTGAGATGGTGAGTTACATCAACAAGCTGGTGGGTATTGTAAGTAAATAGTTTCGTGAAGCTTGCCATGAAGAAAGACATCTTTGACAATCCAACTATTGTAGGGGCTAGCCAAGGGAGACAGTCAAGGATAGTACAAGATGGGTGGTTTCGAGTTTTACTACTAGGCTATAAGTTTCATCATAGCCGAATCCTAGATATTGATTATACCCTTTAGCCACTAAACAAGCCTTGTACCTTTCAATCATTTCATTGGTAGCAAACTTGAGTTGATAGACAAACTTGTAATCCGCAACATTCACATACAGATTGTAGCCGACCAAAGACCAAGTTTGGTTGTGGAGCAACCCTTGATAGTCATCGCCCATGGCTGCTGTTAGGTTTTTTAATTGTTGGCAATTGTGTACAAAATATTCTAAGTGTATTTTTTACATGTATATGAGTTTTACACAAGTCTAGAAAATCTCTGGTTCGAAGAATTGCAAAATTATTGAAGCAAAGTTGATGAGATCAAGTCATACCAACGAAGTTTGAAAATCTTGGACTTTCGTGAGTATGGATAAGACTCGGATTTGGCTCTATCTTGAAGATCATGAGTACGGATAAGACTCGGATTTGACTCTATCTTGAATATCATATATAAGGATTGTGAAACCCTATCTCTAGGGTGGTTGAAGAAGCATTATTAAAGGAAACTTCTTGAGGCTACATCGGTTCTTCAACGAACAAGATTCTACTCATCTACAAGAATTTAATCTTTCGTCTTAAGGGCTATCTAGACGAAAGATCAATCTCAAGGGCTATTGAGATTGGACTTCAATCACGAGAAGCAGTGAATGGTGGGTTCTAGCGATCAAGACTGAGAGGAACAAAGTCGTTTGGATCGATGGGTTGTTTTGTGAGTCAGTCTTGTAACTGCTACTATCATAGTGATTGGTTTTGATCCGAGTTTGGATCCGTAGTTTTTTTCCCGTTTTGGGTTTTTCCACGTTAAAATCTTGGCGTTCATCTCTGCTTTCGTTCTTAATATTTCTTCGGACTTTTACTTAAGCGAACGAACGATATCATTGCCTAAAGGTTAGATACGTACGTGTGTCTAGGAGTTTTTTCAACTGCAACGCACTTTGAATCAGCAACCTCTTTATAAGTACATGGTAGGAGGAAAAGCACTAGCTAGAGGGTGACGAGTGGCATGTAAGACTTTTTGGGCATCGAATCCCATCACAAGATTGTGTGACCATGGGGTGGATGTTGGTGACAGTGGATGGAGGAGCCACAATGTTAGGATCAATTGGGGTAGAGTGGATGATGAGCATGTTCGACATGTGCAAGGGGTCAACTACAGCTATGGATGGTGGTAACTCATGCTAGGTGACTTATTGAGGTGGCTTGGTCGAAAGGTAGCAATAGAAAGAGACTCCAAGTTGATTGGCAAGCTTTTGAGAATTGACGCTGTAATTTTGAGAATTGACATTATAGAGTGTTGGCGCTTGAATGCCTATCTATTTTGATGATAAGGAAGAAGTGGGTGCAAAGTTTGCCTTATCAAGGGTCACATAGCAAGAAAAATGCACTAGACATTTTTCAAATTAAGTTTGCTACGTCTAAAAGGTTGTAAGTAGGAGTAATCTTGGACCTAGTAGCCTATAATTATTAGAAATGTCTTTCTCTCCCATTTCAAAAGAATTTTTGAATCCTCTTCCCCTCCATTAGATATTGATCATTGTGCTAATATTTTGCATTTTATACACCAAGTTCCTCAAGAGGCACTTTACACTCTAAACTATTCACTCTGCTTCTAAAATTGAATCTGATATCAAAGATCTAGGCCCAGACAAGGCACCGAGCCCCGATGGTCTGACTGCTCAATTTTTCCATATGTTTTGACCTTTCTATAAGCAGGTTGCTTGCTCTTCTCTAATGTTCTTCTCCATTGCAATTTTGATCTAGAGACAAACACAAACATCATTCTTAAACAGAAGAAGAAGCACACAATAACTACCGGTGGCTACCGACCTATCGATCTTTGTAAAACTATTTATTAGTTGTACCGATATTGTATATATTTGTATTTCATTATATTATATGTTGATTCACATAATAAATATTGGATTATATTTTGCTTATATATTTGTCATAACTTGATGGTTTTTTGTAGTCTGTTTGGGTCCTACTAGATTATGTAATGGTCTAGTATTGTTATTGTAAGTTTAGAAATATATATATAAGCTAATATGTTTATGTGAATTGTAATATTATACCTGGGATGGATTATCATAAGTACATATTTATCTCCATGTGAAGGGCCATTCCTCTCATCATCTGTGTTGTGCATGCCATGTGGGTGTGTGAGCTTTCAAGTTCGCTATTTTTCTAGAACTCACTCTGCTAATTTGTAATAAGTCATCAGTGAACATCGTGTGAGATTTCAAGCACACCTCTTCCTCATTTAACTCCCATTGAAACCTATTGTGAATGACTTTGTAATCCAAAAAAAAAAATAGAGAGAATGTTAGATCCACTTATAAAGATGTACGTTTAAAGGGAGCGGGAGCAACCTTGCCAAAGTCCTCGCAATAGCTTAAAACTTCTTGCTTTCCCATTTATAACAACTGCCTGGGAAGAAGAAGAGATGCAGTTGTAGATAAGCTTAGTGAAATGCTCAAAGAAACTATGGAGAGATAGGCATTTATGAATGAAGCCTCATTCCACTTGGTCAAAAGCTGACCAACCTTGATAACAAAAGGATCCCTTGGAACTCTTGAAATATTTTAGAAAAGTCATGTAAATCTTAAGTACAAAGTTGTATTAGGTTTAGTAAAGTACTTTGCCATGAATTTATTGGATGAACTCCTAGTAGTCAACAGTCAACATTGAAAAAAACTCTAGGGCAAACCCTAATCTCAATTATAAAACCTTCAACTAGTAAACTTGACGATGAATAAAGAAAGCTAAAAAGTAAACAACACAAACAAGCACAATTTATATGAAAAATCCAAAACTAGGATAAAAACCATAGATTCTTTATGCTAGAATCAAATCAACCACTAATCAAAAGCAAGTATAAGAATTGCTTATAGATTACCTGCTGAAACCCATAGTTATATCTAAAGATCTCTTGTTCGCTAGATCTCACGATAAGTTGCTTCTAGCAATTGATGACACTGATCTCTTCAACCCTTGAGATCAAACCGAATCTTGTCTCAGTAACCGTCGAGACAAGTTGCACAACACTGCAACGATCAAGAATAATTTTTAAACACTCAAAACCTATAGCTTCTTAATCAACAAAGAATTTCCACTCAAATGTTTTCAAAGCTTCAATTCCCATTCTCCAAAACCTTCATATCTTCTAGGCTCTTAAGACTTATATAGATTTCTAAGGATAGATGAGAAACCTAGTTTAAATTGGCCCAAGATTGATCAACTTTGTAAGTGCATTCGAATGCACAAAGAGCCGTTCGAACGCACATACCATAAGTAGTCCAAACAACCAAGGCTGTTCAAATGCTCGCAAGGCGTGTTCAAACACCAATTAAATTCCACTTCTCTTGGGAACACGTGTTCGAACGTTTTTCGTGCCGTTCGAACACCTATTGAATGCCACTGCTCTCGAAAAAACCCGTTCGAACACTTATGGTGCTGTTCGAATGCCTATTAAATGTCATTGCTCTCGAAAAAACACGTTTGAACGCTTCTTGTATCGTTTGAATGCTAGTTGAATGCCATGCTCTCGAGATAACATGTTCGAACACTTCTGGTTCCGTTCGAATGCCTATCGAACTGCTCTTCTTAGGATATTGCATTCGAACATTGGATGAAGGTATGTCTTGCAAGTTCATTCGAACGCCTCCAAAGGACGTTCAAATGCCTAAATACTAGAACATTGTGATTGTGACTTTTAAGCAATTCTATTATATTATGCACTTCACAAAAATCTATCGATACAAATAAAATAGAATTTTGTTTACTTAATTACCAATAAAATAAAGTTACAATCTCCCCATTTGGCAATTTAGTAACAAAAACCTATAACCTTAAAATAAATGTCTAAAATACAATAGCCTATAGAGCATGATACAAAAGATTCAAAATTAAACAATTTGCAATAAGCCTGCACTTATCACATCAAAAACACTAGATACCATGTGAAACACGTGTGGATAAAAATGGTAATTAACATCCACTCACATTAAGAACAAAATCTAAAGGCACAGAAATATCAGTACTCAACATTTAAACAAATACTTTTCATGAGCACATAACATCCATATTATCAAAAGTGTTTAAGTGAAAAGTACTTAAACAAAGAAGTAAGAACAAAAAACACATGAATCCTAAGGTAATATAATTGGACCCCCTTCAAATGTCAGATGTCTCCCCCTTTTTTATTACAAAAGTGTCAAAAACATATCACCGCTGAGGAGGAAAATACCAATACATGTTAATGCAGAAAGTCTAAAGATCAGCAAACTAACATTCTTATGAATGTTCTGAATCTGAGCTATAATCTCGATAGAGAAGGTATCAAATTTCTGCTCCAACAGATCCAACTGAGTATTAATAGTAGAAGACTCCTTGATTTCTGTAGATTCATGCTTAGTGGGGAGGTTGTCAGCAGTCATAGAACCATAAGAAAGGCATGTAGAATGGACTGTGCTCCTGCTGAGTGTAGCAAGTCCCAATGGACCCAAGGGACAGACCACAGCCTTAGAGGGTTCAAAAGGCACACCGTGCCAGATACACAAATCTGTAATAAAAATGCCAAAAGGCGAACTCTCCATAGAAGCCAAGGACTTGACCGTAGCCTCAATACAATGATATATCACATGAGACAAATTAACAAGTATGCCTATACTAATGACATGTATTAGATATGCACGTTGCTTGTCAAGTTGAGTCTTTTGTGCCTTAGGAGTAATGTTAAAAACACAAATTAAATTTAGAATTCAGAATTATGTAGTTCTCATTCAATGATGCCTAGCTTATCATATTTCTACCCCAATCCATATTTGGTCCCACAATTTCTTTAACCATATCTTGAATGTCTGGTTCTGAGTTTTTTTCTTAAGGAAACTCGCCCGAAAGTATAGGGAGAGAAAAAAAATCTGTAATAGTTTCTAAATAAAGTACAAACTCTATCCCATGAACAACTGTCTCAATTAGTTCTCACACCACATCATTTGAGTAAAATTTTCGAACAATCTCAACACAAGTAGTTCCAAAAACTTTCAAAATGTTCAGCCAATTTTTCTCCCTAAAAACATATCAAGTCGTAGCTTGGAAAATTTAGAAATTTGGACTAGTCGTTTAGCAAGAACCAGGAGATTTGCAAAGTATTTTTGAAATCTTTCTATCTTTTCAGGAGAGAAAAACCTAGGTCTTTTGGATGAAGGCATAGTCCGAGCACTCTTACCATAATGTTTTGAAGCTAACATCTTTGTTCCAGGCATGATTTAAAAAAAAATGAATGAATGGTAGAGAAATAAGATACTAGATAATATAAACAGTTAAGTATGATCATACAAAATTTTTTTTAAAAAAATAATGATGGATCGAAAAAAAAAATGAGGAAGATCTAGTCTACATGATCAACAAAACAATGGCTCGCAAACATAATATGTAGTAAATTAAAGTGATAAGCATGCTTTCATATGAAATTTTTTTGAAAAGAATCATTTTATAGAAGAGTAAGATCAAAATCATGAAAAAAGCCCCCAAAAAATATGTAATTGAAAGAGAAAGAGAGGAGATCTTACCTTCTCAAGAATTCCAAGTAGTAAATCACCAATGATTCGCAAAGCAAATCTTCAAAATCGGCAAGAAAATGATGAAGGAAAAGGGAAAAGTGAAAACTTTTCAGGAAGAGGAAGTGAAAAGATAGCCCTAGGGTTTAATTTTAACCCTGGAGCATTCGAACGCCCAATATTGCGTTCGAACGCCTCACAAGTTGGCGTCCCCTCAAGTTCACTTATATTTTTTTTATTAAATAGATCAATGTAAATTGTATTTTCAGGAATTTAAAACAAAGAACATTTAAAGGGTTAATGTAAGGCAAAAGTAAAAGCTAATCCGAAAGAAATAATTTGTGCTCAGCCATAATTCATATTTGAAACAAAGACCTACACACAAGCATAAGTCAACTCAAGGTAAGGGAAAATAAAAAATACCCCTCAAGCTCTAAGATTAGATTTATTATTATTATTTTATTTGTTGTAATCAATAGCAGCTTTCACTCAGCGTGAGAGATAGTCCTTTACTTGTACAAAAAAATAGAGATTAGTTCTCCCCCTCAAGGGCATAATAATTTTTGAAATAGAATGTCAAATTGGACATATAATAAATAAGACGGCTTTCACACTCTTCACTAGGTAGTCTTTTCTATTGATCTACACTGTCAAACTGGATAATGTTTTTCTTAACTAAACCAAAGGATTAAGAGTGTACGGAATACATGATTGGCCAAGATAACTCATGTTAATTAATTTTTAAATCAATGAGCAAATATGAGTAGATCTAAGTTTCCATTAACTTTTGCAAAAATGATCATAGATAAGAAGAGTGTATAAAAGAAATCTTGCTCGACATTAATCCAATAATTGTTCAAGGTCGCAAATTAACACAAAATGCAATCCACAAGATGGAAGTTCTGTCAAAAAAAATTGAACAAATTTTTAAAAAATAAATAAATAAATAAATAATATATAGAAATAGAAATTACTAAAATATGCAAACCCCTAGAGATTTCTTAAGATATTTAAATCTTTGGATATCTAGAGGTTTGGTGAAAATATCACTGAGCTGTAACTTTGTTTTTATGTATTCTAAAGTAATAATAATTCTCCTCTACCAAATCACGAAACAAGGTAATGGTTCCTTGGTCAATCCCGTAATCTTTGCCTATTTGTTTTATTTATAACAACTATGTACAACAACTACTGGTAACTATGTACTCGGCCTCTATAGTAGATAATGAAATAACATTCTTTTTACTGTGCCAAGTAACTAAATTATTTTCGACATAAAAACACCCCCTAGAAGTGTTTTTTTTTGTCATCTTAAGAACTGGCCCAATCTACATCTGAATAACCAATAATAGAAGAGCTATCTAAAGTGTACCAAATTCCAAAATTTGTTATTCCATTCACATATTTGATAATACGTTTAACCACAATCAAATGAGATTCTTTAGGACAAGATTGATACCTTGCACAAATTCCAACGCTAAAGGATATATCTGGCCTACTAGCAGTTAAGTATAGAAGATTCCCTATCATACTTCTATATAAATTTTGACTCACATTTTGACTAGAATTGTCTTTGCAAAGTTGTGCTAGTACTCATTAGTGTTCTCGCATATTTTGAAAAAGTCAACCCAAAATTTTTTACCAAATTTCAAGCATATTTTGATTGGGAGATAAAGATACCATCATCAATTTGGACTACCTGAAGTTCTAGAAAGAACTTCAATTCTCCCATCATAATCATTTCAAATTTTTTTTTCATTAGAGTGGCAAACTTTTAAGCAATATCAATACTAGTAGCACCAAAATAATATTATCAACATATATCTATGCGACAACAATATTTTTTCAATCCTTCATAATAAACAAAATTTTATTAACTGCCCCTTGAGTGAAGCTAGAATCAATCAAATATTCTATCAGTTTTTCATGTCAAACTCTAGGTGCCTGTTAATCTATAGAGGGCTTTCTTCAATTTGTAAACATGTAAGGGGTAGTGAGGGTACTCAAATCCCTTAGATTGTTCAACAAAGACTTCTTAATTTAGAGTACTATTCAAAAAGGTACTTTTGACATTCATTTAAAACAATTTAAATTTTATATAACAAGCAAAAGCAAATAAAATTTGTATAGATTCTAGTCTTGCTATGGGTGCAAAAGTTTCATCAAAGTCTATGTTTTCTACTTAAGTATATCTCTGGGCAACTAATTTAGCATTGTTCCAAATGATTATACCATGCCATTAGTCTTATTTTTGAAAATCCACTTGGTACCTATTATGTTCACATCATTAGGTCTAGGAACTAGCATCCAAACATCATTATACACAAATTGTTCAAATTCTTCATGCATAGCATTAACCCAAGAATCATCTAGCAAAGCTTTCTTAACATCCTTGGGTCTATAACACAGAAATGTTACCTCATTGTGCATTTGATTCTAGATTTTCATAGGTTCCCGAACACCTCCAATTACTTGTGTCAATGATGATTGAGCATCACACGAGCAGATGGCTCCAATTAAATTTGATCTTGATGTACTTCAATTTTGGGTGGTTCGACTTCTTCTTTACTTATATCCTGTAGCTCCACCTCAGCCATATCGGTAAATGCAAAATCAAAATCAAAAGAGGAATTAGACAAGTCCATATTTGTATCCTCAACAATAACATTAGATGACTCCATAACAGCAGATGTATCTAAAATTGAACATTCTATAAGCTCTATTATTAATAGAATAACCTAAAAATATCCCCTCACTGCTTCTTGAATTAAACTTGGTTAAGTGTGTGCGATCTCGATGAATATAACACTTACTCCCAAAAACTCTAAAATATTTCACATTAGGCTTTTTTCTATTCCAAATTTCATAAGTAGTTTGTTTTGTTTCAGGCCTAAATAAACTCAATTAATCACATACACAAGATATTCATGACATCGGCCCAAAATCTTTAAGGAATATTTTTTGCATGCATCATAACATGTGCCATCTCTTGCACAACACAATATTTTCTTTTTATAATACCATTTTGCTAAGGAGTTTTTGGAGCAAAAAAATTCATGTTTAATACCATGGAAATAATAAAATATGGTGTATTATTTATTCTCAAATTCTCTTCCATGATCTACACGAATTCTAACAATCTTGGAATCTTCTTTATTTTGAAGTCGCAAGCACAAAGATTTAAAAACATCAAAAGTATCAGATTTTTCTCTTAAGAAAGCGACCCAAGTCAATCTAGAAAAATCATCTACAAAAGAAAAATATATTTCTTCCCACCTATACTTTCAGTTTTAATTGGGCCCATAAGATCCATATGTAATAACTCCATAGGTCTTTTGATCGTGAAAAAGTCAATCTTTTTATGTGAGAACTTGATCTATTTTCCTAACTGACAAGGTCCGCGTATGCCTTTCTTTGTCACATTCAATTTTGGTATATCTCTAATAGAATCAAACTTAGTCAACTTAGATAAATCATTTTCACATGACCTAACCTTTGATGCCATAATACAAAATCATGCAAAGATGCAGAATTGTATTTCACAAGAGTATTTAAACACCATAGCAATTATCCATAGTCAAATACTAATTTTTTGAAAAGTGTACTTCATGATGATCATCATACATTTGACTAATGCTTAAGAGATTTGCCTTTAAACTCTCCACATAAAGAATATTTTCTAACTTTGGTAAACCAAGAGTGATCACAACACCACGTCCCATGATCTTAGTAGTGCTACCATCATCAAAAGTTACACTACCACCTTCAAAATTTTCGAGAGACTGAAAACGATTTATCACCGAACATATGTTTAGAGCAACCGCTATCTAAATACCACATATCAAAATTCAAGGTTTTGATAACAGTATGAACAACATAGCACTTAAGATCATTTTTCTTAATCTACACTTGTGTAGTTTTCACACCAATTTTAGAAAACATTGCATTCTTCAAAGCATAACAATTTAGTCTAATATACCCTAAAACACCGCAATAATGACAAATAGGTACAAAATTAGATTTTCTTACCTGACCTTTCTTTTTGTAATTTGAAAGTACATTTTTCATATTTAAGAAATGTGTAGCTTTCGTAACCTTAGGATGTGCTGGTACACTTAAAGTCACATGTACATAATTTTTTATTGGATATTCTTGAGTGCCTGCAGAAATAAAAAAAAAAAATTAGTTTTACTAGTATTTCCAATATATCTAATACTATACTTCCCTTTTTCAGTAATTTGAGCATTAAGAATCTTGTCCAGCTTGGTTTTTTCTTTGAAAGAAGTAACTTCTTTAGTAAGTCTTTATGTTTCTAGTTTAGACTTCTCAAGATTATTAAGCTCCTTCTTTTCTTCTTCTAACTTCATCAATTTTTCTAAGGCTTCATTTAGTTGAACATGTAGTTTATCCCTTTCAGATTCTGAGTGCCTCAATTTGTCAGAAGTCTTGATGAAATTTTTCTTCATTTTGTATGTCTCTTGATATAATTCATCATACGCCCTCTGTATGTCCATGTCATCATTGCCATCTTTCTCTTCACTTGTGCTCACATTCTCACAAGAATTGTTAGATGAAACAATTGATGCAGTAAATGCTATAAAATTTTTTGTTCAGCTTTAGAATCACTACCATCGGACTCATCTGAATCATCCCAAGTAACTTTTATAGCTTTTCCTTTTCTTTTAAACCGAACCACCACTAGAGACCTTGCCCTTTTGTTTCAAACTCACAAGTTGAGTAGGAGCACTAGGCTCTTTAGATTTGTTATGAGGTTTTGATTTTTTTTAGCTTATTAGAAACATCCTTTGAGTTTTTAAATAATTTTTTAAGCTTCTTGACAAAAAGAGCCAACATCTTTAGATTAAATTCACTATTATCATTGCGATCATTCTCAATCTTTTTGCACAGAATTCAAAGCAACCCCTTTAGATTTTCTAGGTTGACGAAGAGTAGTTTCAAAAGTTTGAAGATTCCTAAGTAGTTGTTCAACTCTAATATCATCAACATCTTTATTCTCTTCAATAGCTGTAACTTTGGATTGAAATTTCTCAGGTAAAGATCTAAAAATCTTTCTGACAATCTGATTTTCAAGAATCTTTTCTCCAAGATTAAAGCTAGAGTTGACAATATCAGTAAGTTTAGCATAAAATTCATCAAAAGACTCATTGTTATCTATGTATAAAGTTTCAAACCTAGCCGTAAGTCTCTAAAACTTGGATAATTTAACAGTAGGAGTACCTTCATGTGAAGTCTCAAGAATATTCCAAACTTCCTTAGCAACTTCGCAATTGCAAATTTTGCGAAATTCGTCAAGAGAAACACCACTAAAAATTGTATTAATGGCTTTACTATTCCAACCACACAATTCATAATCTATTTTATCCCATTTGTCAAGTTTGATAACTTCTTTTTTTATCAATGACATAGTTGGAGATGTCCAACCATGATCAACCAAAATCTAGACTTGTTCATCTATAGACTTTATAAAAGCCCACATACTAGTTTTCCAATATGGATAATTAGATCCATCAAGCAAAGGAGGTCTAATAGTTGATTGTCCTTCCCTAGAAAAATCTATAATCCAAAAGATCTCTTTCTAAAGTAAGAAAGGCCTACTCTAATACTAATTGAAAAAAAAAACTCTAGGGCAAACCCTAAACTCAATTATAAAACCTTTAACTAGTAAACTTGACGATGAATAAAGAAAGCTAAAAGGTAAGCAACACAAACACGCACGATTTACTTGAAAAACCCCAAATTAGGGTAAAAACCACGGATCCTTTATGCTAGGATCAAATCAACCACCAATAAAAAACAAGTACAAGAACTACTTACATATTACCCGTTGAAACCTATAATTATATCTGAAGATCTTTTGTTTGCTAGACCCCGCAATAAGTTGCTTCTAGTGATTGATGACACTGATCTCTTTGACCCTTGAGATCAAACTAAATCTTGTCTTAGTAACTCTCCAGATAAGTTGCACAATGCTGCAATGATCAAAAACAATCTTTGAACCCTCAAAACCTGTAGCTTCCTGATGAAGAACTTCCACTCAAATCTTTTCCAAAGCTTCAATTCTCATTCTCCAAAACCTTCATATCTTCTAGGCTCTTCAAACTCATATAGGTTTCCAAGGATAGATGAGAAACCTAGTTTAAGTCGGCCCAGAATTGATCAACTTTGTAAGTGCGTTTGAACGTACAAAGAGTCATTCGAATGCACATAGCATAAGTAGTCCAAACAGCTAAGGCTGGTCGAACGCTCACAAGGTGCGATCAATCACCAATTAAATCTCACTTCACTCGAGAACACGTGTCGAACGCTTCTCATGTCGTGAGAACACGTGTTCGAACGCTTCTCATGTCGTTCGGACACCTGTTGAATGCCATTGCTCTCAGGAAAACACATTTGAATGCTTCTGGTGCTGTTCGAATGCCTCCAAAGACTGTTCGAACGCCTAAACGTTGGAACACTATGACTGTGACTTTTAAACAATTCTATTGTATCATGCTCTTTACAAAAATCTATCGACACAAATAAAATAGGATTTTGTTCATAATTGCCAATAAAATAAAGTTACAAACATAATAAGGCAAGTTACAATTGTAGTTTGAAGACCTTTTGAACCCACTTAGACAACTAAAGAGATTATTTAAGACTAACTATGAAAAGTTATACTCAACTAATAAGGATTAAAGAAAATCAAAAGCTTCATGTGAGAGTTAATTAGAACAAAATCATATTCTTTGTTGTCTACTGAAAATAAATATAAGGGTAATTTGCACCAAAAACATACTAAGTTTTTGTTTTTGTCACTCAAACTCATTTTCAGTTTCTTTTGCAGATGAGATATTTTCCTTTATTTTAAAAAATATTTTTCTATTATTTAGTGCCTCATTAAATGGTGATGGGATATTGTAAGAATAGAGAAAAGTGATCTATACTCTTCTTCTTCTTCTTCTTCTTCTTCTTCTTCTTCTTCTTCTTCTTCTTCTTCTTCTTCTTCTTCTTACATTCGGTTATTCCAATGGTGGATGGAATAAAAATTAAAGATTTGCTAGGGAAGCTTCCTTTTACTTATAGACATTTGCACATTTACTTTGTAGTTGGCATATTAATTTGAATTGCTTGATTTCCTCTAAGAAAAACTTAATATGCATTGCAAATAAGCTATGGTACCTAGTTATGGACACTTTCGTTTACATAACATAATTTCTTAAGTGTACATAAGAATTTTTTTTCCCAAATTGAAATAGCTAAAAGAATCATCCTTACTTTTTTTTCTGACTGTGATTCATAATTTTTTTTATATAAAATTCACAGTTATTTTACAAAATTGATAAAATTAACTGTGAAATACAAGCAGAAAAAGGAGGATGAAAAAGAGTGAGAGAAATACTGTCCTCTTTAAACTTTTGGAGATATTTCATAATCATTAATATTTTACTAATGTACTCTTTTTATGTTTCTTCTTTTATCTCTCACTTCTTCACCACTTTTTTGTTTTCTTCTTCTTTAACTATAAATAATTCTATACAAGCATCTCCTACAAATAAAATAAGGTGGTGAAAGAGTGAGAGATAGAAGAAAGAACTATAAGAGTAGAGTAATATTCTTTTGTATAATTGTATGAGAGGCTTGTACAACGTTATTTTGAGTAGAAAAAGAATAAGACAAAGAAGGAGGTGGAGTAATGAAAAGATAAAAGGATACGTAGAAGAAGAGTACATTAGTAAAGTATTAGCAATTATGAAATATCTCCAAAAGTTTGAATAAGTTAGTGTCTCTCTTATTTCTCCTAATTCTTTTTTTTTTCTGACTATAATTCACATTGTTTTACAAAATTTACAATTAATTTATAAAATTTATAAAATAACTACGAAATACGATAAGAAAAAAAAAGGATGATAAGGAGTGAGAGAGAGAATATAATATTCAAACTTTTTGAGACATTTTATAACCACTAAAATCTTGCTAATGTACTCTTTTCTATTTCTTCTTTTATCTAACACTCCACTACCTTCTTTGTCTTCTTCGTCCACTAAAATTAATTATGTATAAGCCCCTCAAAAAAACAAAGGTGGTGGAGTAAGAGATAGAAGAAGTAGAAGAAGAGTAAATTAACAAATTTTATAAATTGATTGTCAATTTTGTAAAAAAATACTATGAATTATTGTCAGAAAAAGGAGGAGAAAAAAGAAAAAGAAAGATACTACTATATTTAAACTTTTGGAGATATTTCATAACCACTAATACCTTCCTAATGCACTCTTCTTAAATTTCTTATCTTATTTGTCTCTTTATTTTTATTCCACTCAAAACAATTCTATGCAAGCATCTTATACTTCGTAGCTAGAGTAGCTAGAGCCTCGTTGTGAGCATCATCACCAATTTGGCACTTGAAACCACTTCGACAACCCTTTGGTTTAAGCGTGATTGCCACTTTAACTGATGAGGAAGGTTTGAGCACCTTCATTTACTTGAAGGATAGAGGTTGTGGCGTGTGGCTCAGGCTTCAAGTTCTTATTAGGAGGTTCCTTAGGGATTTCAATGGTAACTGCCACGGCTTGCTGTTGAACCCTGAAGGACAAGCTCCTCATGCTCCAAATCTAGGACGAAGACAATAGAGTGCTTCAGATCTATATAAATTTAGTGATTATTGGTATGTCTACTTAGGCGATAACAATTATGTCACCTCTTTTGAGTTATGGACACACAAGCAAGGCCAAAACATGTGTGTCAGGTATGCAACCCATCAACAATTTAGCGATGGGTGAGAAAACGTAGCATGTCACAACAAAAGTGTCAATTGATTTGGGAAAGTGAAGGGTCAAAAGGATGGTGGAGGAGAGGGATAAGGGAGTTAGGTGGGAAGGTTGAATAACAAAATTAGGGTTAGAGTGATGTGCATCGATATCAAGGCTAGGATCGACAATGTTAGAGAATCCACTTAATGGCTCTACTAACCTATTAGCCAAAGTAGCAAATGGATTTGAGGTGCAGTGAGAAGCCGTAAATAGGTTAGACCCATCTTGAACACTCAAAGTTACATGGATCGATAAGATAAGTGAAGTGTGCATAGAATAGGTAAGAAGCTTAAGAATAGAAGCCTTAGACATAGGCACTGAGAGACCAATAACATTAATGGACGAATCAACCACCATATAGTGGAGCTTGGGAAGAAGTGAAGGTCCACTACTTAAGGTACCCAGAGTCCCCCCCAAGGTCAACATGCCTAGCAGTTGATTGAGGACACATGTGGAGGGGCCCAAGAGGACTCCCCATTGGCTACAACTTTCCAGTTTAGGTATGACAACCTCGATCAGACATGTGATTTGATAATAGGAGATTTGGGGAAAGATTGCACATGGTCGATTGTAACATTATTAGCTGAAGAGGAAGAGACTATCATAAGGTGTTAGCCTGCCTTAGTAGAGGTAATCTCATCACCTTGGGAAGTTTTGAGTACTCAAAGAGATCTTACCATCTTTGTTGTGCCAATAAAGGGGTGTTGCCTTCACTTGATCAATTTTATGACAAAGTAATGGTACTAAATTGGAATAATTTCCTTCTCACCCTCTTGGACTATTATTATTTTTTTACCAATCACTCTTTAATTTTTTTTTAATATAATGACCTCCTAAAATTTTATTTTTGTTACATAATGACCCCCTAATGGAAATGGTCAAGTGATGTATTTTCTGATAGTTCAAGAGTTCATTATGTACCCAAAAAAATATTTAAAAATCATTATGAGAAAGTGTGATAGTTTAGTGGGGTAAAAATGAATTATCCCTACTAACTTTAATGTACTTGGTGGAAGACAGAAGATACAAAGTATTATATATTATCACAAATGTTGTATGTTTAAATTGAAACAGAATTGTATGTAAAATTGTATGAAATTGTTTGTTGTATTACTTGATATGTTTCAATTTATGGATTTTTAGTTCAACAGTTAAAGTAATGTCATTCATTTATTTTTGTTGATCTTTTTTTAAAGTGTATCACTACTGAGTTAGCTTGTTTGAAGATTAGAAAAATGTGTATACTGGATTTTTGAACACAAAATTATGTGTAATGTTATAATGTTGAATGTTGTATGGTTTAAATTGTTGTGAAATTGGTGATCACTTTGGAATGTTGGTCTTTTGTTATATCAAATTTGATTGTTGTACTTAAATTATTTTTTGAATCTTGGTGTAGCATAGTTATTATTACTATGTGAGCAGGGTTTATTGAAAGGCCTAATTGCCTAAGCGTGTGTCATGGAATATTTTAGTTCAATTCCAATGCTGCAGTAGATATGTAGATCAAGTGGCATTCTTACCAAAGGAGCATTTATTATTTGATATATCATATGCATATGATGTGCATTGGATGTGTAGAATACATAACCATAGATCTTATGTTTCATATTATTTGCAAGATAAATATGATACATCAAATATGAATAATATTTGATTCATAAACACATAACCATATCAAGATGATATCAATTATATCTAAAACAGTCTATAAGTATGCATCTTATGTTTTTGCAATGAATTTATTAGTTGATTTTATCAGTTTTCCACTTTAATAGATTCAATTTCTATTCATATTCGATTAAAATTCTATTTGTATATTCAGTTTCTATTCATATTCGATTAAAATTCAATTTATATCCGGTTCATATTTATATATGTTTAATATCTGATTGGTATCAAAAATATAATCTTAAATTTTGCTATCCATTGAAGTTTTTTATTTGAATCTATATCCGAACAAAAATATAGATCCGAATATTAACAAAAATTTGCAACTTCTTTTAATTTTTTTAAACTCTGACCGAATATTACCATTCTCATATTCTTTCCCTCTCAATATAAATTTCGAAATAAAATAGAAGGGCAGAGAAAAGCCAAATTTCTAATCCTCCTTCGCGCGGGCTAATTAATTTAAAGCAGAGCCTATGGTTCAAATCGAAGAGTCTGAACCTCAAAGACACAATTTCGGTCCAGAGATTTTCTACTATACCCTTGTACTCTCCACTAAATCTACCGAACTTGCCCCAACTCTTTTACCGCAGACTACCTACCGTTCCCACAGTGTCATTACTGCTGATTTAGGAGAACATTGAGGGTAACGAAGTAAATTTAGTCCTCAATTCCAACAAAGGAATCTGAAGCGACGAATCCGGAGACAAAGGTCCACTGAACCAAAGAAAAGAAAGAAAAAAAAGGAAGCTTTTACTCCAATTTCCGATCTCTTTTCTACTCCCATGGCGTCTTAAGGTTTCACTCTCGCCTCTTACACCAAACCCTAATCCTACCTCTAACCTTAACCAACCCTAGACCCGAAGTCCTCCTCTTACTTCTTGCCAGTGATACCAGTCGCCGATGGCTGCCTTGCATGCGCGGGAGGCGACGCCGCCGCCGGTAATCGGGAAGGCCGGGAGGTTGACGGTCTTCATCACCCCGCCGCCGACGCCTAGGCCCTCCGAGGCTGCGAGGTCACAAAGCATTAGCCCTAGGGCGAGCCCCAGCCCCAGTCCTAGCCCTAGAAAGGCGTCTCCTTTGCCGGTGAAGGCGTCTCCACCGTCTCCTTTTCCGGTGAAGGCGTCTCGGCCGACTCCTTCGCCGCCGGTTCAGGTCCCACCGCAGCAATTCGAGAAGCCGGCGGCGAAGTCATCGGGATCGTTTGGGTTCTTCTGGGACGCCGTTGCGAAAGTCCAAGATGGTAACTTTTTGATGCCTGTTTGGCTAATTGTTGTGTTGTTTCGACTTTGATGTGCTTGATGGTTGTGATTGGCAGCTCATTCGAGCTTGGATGAGTACTTGGCGGATTGGTTTGGGCTGAACCAGTCGAAGTATCAGTGGGCGTTGAATGATTACTATGAGAACAACGGAAAAGTAAGTGCTTTTTCGGTAAGTGTGGGGACATTTTGTGTTTCTTTTCTTTTTCTTTTTTTCTTTTTGACCTTGACGATCTCTACCTATAATTGTGGACTCACTGTGATGTATGTTAATTCTCTTCTTTTCTCCTTCTCCTTCTCCTTCTAATTTGCTCTTTTTCTGAGTAGGAATTTGTTTACTTTGGTTTTAAAAGAAGTGTTTCTTTTTTCCTTTTTCCTGCTTTTTCCAACATTTCTGTATTGCTTCATTTTATCATCTAGTTGGATTTCTGTCCTATTAAGGGTTTGCATTGTTTGTATTCTAGATTCTTTATGGAGAATATGATTTGGTTAATTCTTTAACACTTTTTACTAATTAATAGAAGTTGTAAGCCTCACTGCCTGCTCCATTCTATGTCTGATCTCTTGTTCTTTATTTTGCGAAGATATCTTACACCTTTTGCTTTCAGCACTGAGGTTTGTGCATACTCAACCTAGATAATGTAATCAGTGTATTTTCCTTGTTACTAGTGACAATTACCTTAAGGTAACTGAACCTTTTTTTGTTTACTTCGCATCAACCATCTCTCTGTCTCCATGCATCGCGTCTGTATAATACTGTTGAACTCTTTTAGGTGTTTGTAGCCTGGGTTGCATGATTTCACTTTTTTAATTGGACTTTGAGTCTTGTTTCTATACAAACTAGTTTTCTGCTGATCCCACATTTTGTAGTTCATGCTTGAACTTCCATCAATATACTTCTGCACTATGAAGTTCTTTAGAGAACACTGAAGGAACATGTTTCTCTGCTCTTCCTTGCAGGACATAATTTTTATTATTTGTTTTCAAACAAATCATAGTACATATCAAACTTTAATTTGATAAAACTTGAAAAATTGTGTCGCTTCTAAAAATGATTTTTGTATTGCTCAACTATGAAATAAGAACATATCTTTTGAAAAGATCATCACTTGATTGTTTGGTTTCTCGGTCTACATCAATGTTTATTGAATTTGTGAAGTCAATATTTTTCCCATATTATTATATAATATATGTAAATGATATATTTCTATATTAGTGTCTTTAGAAGTCTAGAAGATTCTATTAAAGGTTGAAGTTAGATGAAATAAGGAAAGATATATATGTTAGGTCATGTTGTTTATATCATTTTTGCAATGAAAATATTTTGCAAACAAGAATTTATCTATCTTAATTTTATGGATAGAAAATGTATCTTACACTAGAAGTGGTGTAGTGCTTCTCAACATAGTTGGTGCATAACTAGGCTTAGGGTGAGCATTGTTTCAAAAATTGTTTGGCGAGTGTATGGTGGTGGCTTCTAGTGTTTGTGTTGCTAGTTTTAAACTTAAAGAGGGTGACATTGATTATTCTCATATTTAGAAATAGGAATATTTAGCAATGTATTGAAAGGCGGCTGTAGGTGGCAGACGATCACCCTAGCGCCTAGAGTCTAAGCAGAAGGCGGGTGACAAGGTGGTCTAGCATTTTTAATATAAAAAAAATAAAAATAAATAAATAAGCATATATGATACAGATATATAATATACATTATACACTTATTTGTAACTAATATAGCAATTAATTCCTCCAATTAATTGCTCTATTTGCCTAGCATAATAGATTAAGAGTTATTGAACATTTGAACAATCAATAATTCAAGATTGATAAAAAGCTCGGGAGTTCAATAGTGCTATCGGTGGGAAGAAACAGGAGAGACTGAGAGAGAATGAAAGAGAATGAGAGAGAGAGAGAGACAAACAGAGAGAGGAAAGATCATACCGTTGCTTGTCGTTGTCAACCGTTGTCCACAATAGTTCGCTGCTGCATACTGCCAATCACTACCACCCTAGCTGATTGGTCGCTTGGTCGCCACTCGCTTCTTTCAGCCATGGAAGAGAGAGCTGGAGAGAACGATAAAAAAGAGGGCTTTAGGGTTTTAAATTTGATTGATCGAGAGAGAGAGAGAGCAGCAAGAGATAGGGTCTTTTTTAAGTGGTTACTTAACCCTGATCCGCTTAAATTGAATCCGACCCACTTCCAACCCACTTTGACTTGTTTCACTAGCTGGCAAGCCAAGCCATGAGCTCGCAAAGGCGGCAAGCCGTCGGCCTGCCTCGCTCTTTTTAGTGCCTAGGCGGCCCCGAAAGGTGGCAGGCCACATTACGTTGGTGCCAAGCAGCTTAACAGGGCGGCCGATGCCTGCCCCACCAAAACTGCTTTTAAAAACACTGATTATTAGGAATAAGTTGGACGACAACTTAGTTACGCGTTGAGAGAAGATAGCAAGTGATAGATTGAAAAAGATAAGTCACCTATATGGGTGGTGCAATTTGGGATCTAAAGCAAGAAATTACATTAAAATGGACCTGGATTTTTGTAATCTGGATTATAATAGCAATATTTTTCTTTTGGTTTAATTATATTTTTCATCCCCGATCTATGATTTAGTATCACACGACATCCATTACATTCCTAAGAACAGAAAAGAACATACAGTTTGCTGTTTGAATTATTTGAAACTAGCAACTTGCACCATTTATTAATCTGCCTTGGGAGTTTTTTTTTGTCAAAGCAACTGACAATCTGCAAGATCACACTATACAATTTGTGAAAGTTGTGAAATTTTGGAATCTAGATAGTTCTAGGGGAAAGTTATTTGCTTTTATTATTTAGGTTATAATATGCTACTGGGTCATAGTTCAATGGTGAAATATAATTTAGCCTAATTCTTTTGATTGTTTCTTTTGGAATATTGTGTAGAAAGCAAGGGAAAGCTTGATAATTATAGTTTTCAGGTGAGCTAGTTCATTTAATAAACTGTATCTAATTAATTGTCAATAAGGGTAATTAGGAGTCATGACTAGTATGCTAATTACGTTTCAGTTAGAGCAGAATTCAAAGTCATAAAAATGATAAAGATAGTATTTTAGACTCACCATTTTAATGACTTTGTCAGAAATGTTCTAATTCTTGATAAAGACAGCAAATTCTCATACCAGAAAATGATAAAGATGGTCTTTTGTGGCTCACCCTTCTGAATAATTCGAGGCATATAACTAATCATTTTAAATTGATCACTTCACCCCTGCATACATAGAAATTTTGCTGGTCTTCTTCGCTATGGTACAACTATGCCAAAATATCAAATAGAGCAGAATTCCAAGTTTCTCTTTCACTGTTATACTTATATTTATAAATCAGACTTAATAACAGCTGAAGTTTTTCATTTTTCTTCTCTCAAGTTACTAATGAGCATGATAATAAATACCTGCAAGAGGATTTATGGAATTTGGCTTTTGTCTTTCTCTAGCTCTTCTGCTTGTGTTTATGCACTTTTCAAGGACAGGTGATATTGAGAAATATCAAGGGCCTGTATCTTGAAATTTTTCATCTGTTAATGTTTTCAACCTTAGACCATCAATAACAATGCTTACATGCATTATGATTTTGGACCAGCACTTGTGCAAAGTTAGTTTCAATATCTCAGAACATCCATTTGTAGATCTAGTTAAGTGCGAGTTTTGTTGAGATCTGCTAGCAGTTTTGCCTTTCATTGTGGAACTTTTGCCTCCAAAAGTTCAAATTTTGGATGCTGGTAATCTGACTCAATTGTAATATGGTAGATGTTGCATTGCATCAATTGTATCTTTATTACTGGGGAGTAAAATACTACTCAACTGCTTTGAAATTTACTGAGAAGTACTAAAGTTACTTTCTCAGGATGGTAAGGCTGTTCTCTCATTTTATTCTGAATGTTCCAGTTAATGCAAGTACCCTTTGTTTAGTGCAATGAACATAAGAAAATGTTTGCATCAGCAAGTACCCTTTGTTTAGCACCATTGCTCAGTAGTATGCACCTTGTTTGCATATCACTGATCTATGAATGAATAATGTTGTTCATTCCTACTCATGATCATCAAAGCATTGCACTTGCAAGGCACTACAAAATAAGTAGGGCTTTGTTTGCTTTGAGTTTAGAGACTCTTGAATTGGTTTAGGGACTTCTAAATTAGTTCAGTAACCAAACCATTTTTTTTAATATTTAATCAAGTTTATTTTTCAAAAAATTAAAACTAAGAAATGAGACTAACTATTGAATTTGGGGCTTAGCCTCAAACCGAACAAGGTCTAGAATTTTAAGATTTTACTTCGGTTATGTCAGGTATTGCAGCATTTTACTTTGCATTTAACTACTATATCATATTTTATATGCAAGTTTCATTGTCTTGTATAGTTGA
This sequence comes from Typha angustifolia, assembly GCF_048772165.1. NCBI lineage: Eukaryota > Viridiplantae > Streptophyta > Magnoliopsida > Poales > Typhaceae > Typha > Typha angustifolia. The sequence continues at coordinate 6,813,724 of NC_133251.1, forward strand.
TTTATTCTTTTCTTGTCCTTCAATTAAGAATGTGGCCTATATATTATTTCTCTAAACACTTGCACATTTTCTATATGATGTACTAGATGAATAGATAAAATAGAAGCAGCTCTTCTTTCTACGGTGTGATGGTCTTGTAATGCCTTTATCTTCTGCTTTTCTGTACATAAAATATAAGCAGCTCTTCTTTCTGCACCTTAATATTCTTGTGATGCATTTGTCTTTCATTAAAACAAAAGGTTGGACTGTTTCATATATATCTTGGCTAATTGAGAGGTTACAAATCTTCATGTATCTTCTACTGCATTTTTTGCTTATAAAATTCAATTTCCTGATACCTTTTCCAATTTTGCAGCAGAAGGAAGGTGGTAAATCCAAGGAAGTTATTAGCAAAGAGCAAGCTGTCTAAGTATGTTAATATTATTTCCATATGTTTGTTGAGACTTTTTTCTCATACTTACAGATCAATTTTTTGTTTGCAGCAAGTTGTTTGTGGTATTCTTGGCATCATTTGTATGACCTTGGAGACCATGAAGGATGACTCTGTAACTGTTTAAGTGAGGTTACTAGATCTTTCATGTGTCCCTGCCAAAAGCAATATGGCAGTTTGATTAAGAGTTCTAGTTTTGAGGTTTGGCATTTTGTTCGCTCTTGGGAGTTTGTAGTATGAGATTCCTTGAACTCTTTTGAGACAGCTGAATCAAATGCAGTGGCGATTAGGAATTATCTTTTTCTTTTGTGAAAGGTAAGATTTACATGCCAAAGCTGGAACAAGGAATACAACTTAATGGTCTGTCAACGATAGTCCCATCATCAACTTTTGGCTGCGCACCAAGTTGAGCTTGTTGACAATCTTGGATAGATCTGATGAAGTACGATTTTCATTTGGATCTTGTTCACTGCTGGATTTATCCATCCTACTCTTGGGCCGGAATTTCTCTTCAATCGTAAGCTTTATTTGTCTTCCCAAAGATTAATGAGTCACAAGGCCTGGTTCTACTTTTGTATTCATTTATTACCCCGTGCAGAAGTCGTTTTATTAGTGCCCTTCTCTTTAAAGGCTTCTAAAAGTTGGATGCAATTGCTTGAATAAAAGATATCAAGTATAATAAATGTATCAACTGAAATAGATGAAACATAAGTAGAAATACATGCAATAAATTAAACAGCACCAATCTTTAGGTTGTCGAAGCCTTCCATCTCTATTTTCTCAGGAGTGGATTAGATTCTCTACTAGGAGTTGCATCTGTTGACCCATTTCCTGATGAATCCCTGCTGCCCTCACTCCATGGAAGCAAAGCTGTACCAGATGTTAGCATATGTTTGAATGGGTTTGGTGGGACATGGATCTCCATCTCCCCTTCAAGCATCTTGACCACCTTGCTCATGGGAGGTCTTGCCTCTGCCTGATACTGAGCACACCATAGAGCCACCTTAAACATCCTCTCTGCAATCACTTTATCCTCTTCTCCAATATTGGCAAGTGACCTGATCTCCCACAACTGACCGACTTCAAATTTCTCCCACACCAACTTTGGTAGCCACTGCTGGCTCTCCGCCATGTTTCCTTCGAAGTTCCTCCGCCTTCCAGCTATCTCAAACAGCAGCATACCGAAGCTATACACGTCGCACTTGTAGGTGACCACCGGCGATGCCCACATCTCCGGAGCGGCGTAACCTGGTGTCCCTCTTCCTCCCATCATGCTGATATGAGTGTTGTCCCTACTCAACAGCTTTGCTAATCCAAAGTCTGCAACTTTAGGGATCAACTTTTGATCAAGAAGGATGTTTCCAGGCTTTATGTCATAGTGAATTATCCTCTGCTGACACTCCTCATGCAGGTATCTAATTCCTTTAGCTACTCCAGTTGCGATCTCCAACAACGTCGCGAAGTTTGTATCGCGATTGTTGTCAAACAGATAGTCGTCCACCGAGCCATTCTCCATGTATTCATAAACGAGTGCTCTCACAGTCGAACCGAAACAGAAACCATAGAGCCTAACAAGGTTGATGTGGTATGTTCTACCAATAGTTCCCACTTCTGCCATGAATTGCTCCTCGACTCTCTTATCCAAGTTTCCGTTGAGCACCTTAACTGCTACAAGTACCCCATTTGGAAGTTCTCCCTTGTAGACATCTCCGAAACCACCGGAGCCCAATTTAGTCGAGTAGTTTCGTGTGAATCCAACGATCTGCTGTGGCAAAAACCTGATCGGTTTCTCTCCAGCAATTTCATTGAGGAAATTCTCGATTGTTGCCATCCTGATCTCGGAATCTTCAACTGTTGCATAAAAAGGTGGAACTGATGGCGCTTCTCCACTTGTAGGGTGCGTCTGAATGTTAACGGATGGCAGCCCATGCTTATCCGCATACTTGTATATGAGGTAAGGTATAACAGAGTGCCCAATTACAGCTACGACAATTATTATAACCACTGCAAAATTGAAGTTAAAAAGGTTATAAGTAATTGGGATTTTCTCATCGTAGTAGCCACTGAAAACTTTTTATAAAAATATCGTAATTACCATTATATTCTTCAAAATATCATAATTGCTAGTGAAATTATTGTGCTGTTTCAAAAATATCATTTTATTTATTAAATCTAACTAATTATGATTAAAGTGAATTTAGATTCACAAATACTGCTTTGATTTTGATGCGATTCGGACCAGATCAGATCACCTCAAAAGACATTGGGCTCGATGAATCGAGTCTAGTTATCTTATTTATTATTCTTACGTGATTTAATTAAAATCTTAGTATGTTAGAATTTTATTTAATTAGCTAAATCTAAATCTACGCAGTTTTAATAAAATATTTACAGAATATTCTACAGACATCCGAATAATATCAAACCATATGGAAAGGTCGGTGTATTATGGCTTGTATCTTAGGTATGCTTGGAATGAAGGATTAATTGGCTTTTGCCCTTGCATCTTCCACCGATCCCTCTAGTCCCGTATGACAGGCCTACTTCTCCACCTCCGTCTTTCTATCTTAATAGTCTTTACCTCATGTACAATTTTTATCTTTACCATTACCATAGTTATAAGCCAATTGTAGCCTTCAACCATCTATCGCATCCACATATGCAAGCCACCACTACCATCATCTATTGTCGAGCCACCTCCATCAACTACTCAGCCTCCAATCCATCATCACCTCCATCCTATACCTAGGGTTCCGTGCCTCCACCAACGGATCCCAAATCTCATGCAAACCTATCTCGTAGGTCTGACTCTCCAACCTTTATCTACGCTTTCGAAGATATCTTTCGATCTACACATCTGATTTAGTGAAACTAGATTCATTGGAAAGTTATCTCTCAAGGCTACTTCGTATCAAAATTTCATATTGATCTAACGGCTAGATCCTCCGTAATATCTCTTAAAAGTTACATCCTCAAATCTGTCAGAACGACTATAAATCGAATCAAACCAATTCATAACATATTTGTATAAATTGTTTAAAATGATTTTAAAGCTATACAACATTTTAATCAATACTATAGTTCAACAAAAATTATCTTATATGTGAGACAAAAAGCAGTTGATAAAAAATTCTACAATCAAAACTTAAAGAGGAAAAGGGTATTTTGTTATTTATGTAAGTATGTTAATTTTGACAATAATCTATTAGAAATATTCCGATAAAAATTAGTCATAATAGCAATTCTAAAAGTGTTAAAAAGGTTAGCGGCAATTATAAAACTTTAAAAACGTAATGATAATTATAATATTTTTAAAAGTTTTTAGTGGCAATTATAAAAAAAAAACCTAAGTAATTAATATATAATCAGCTAATATTGGCACATCTTTTAGCTTCTTACCGATGACCACGACGATGACGATGATTGTGGTTGGATTAGCCATCCTGGTGAAGCTAGAAACGAAGAAGGGGAAAAGAAGAACACGAAGAACAACAGATGATGGCAAAAGCTAAAGGGACGAGATATAGTCGTGTATATATATATATATGGGTGGTAGCAAGCTGACAATTCTTTAGAAGAAGATCGGCAACCAGTAAATACGACTAGAAGGGTAACGTTCAGCAGACGTCAAGAAAAGATGGATTTCAACCCTCACAAATTTGAATAGTATTTGATTGAAGTCAAAAAGGCAAAATAAGGGTTATTGTTTGCTCGTCAGGGACCACGTCATTCATATATGCAATTGTATACAGAAGAATAAAGAAATTACTCCTGTCACAAATTATATTGTATTTTCTGAGCGTGGTAGATATGTTGGTGCTAATATCTCTTCATTATTTTACCCTCTTCTAATTGTATTTAAATTAAAATTGTTACTTTTTTTATTATTGACCAATCTAAAAGTCAAATTTGAATATACTCATCAGAGATAAATTTGTAGATAATTAGATAAACTCTCCGATGCTTCTAAAATATTTTCAAAGCTCAAAAAATAATAATAATCAGATTTTAAATAATAAAGATATAATAAATATATTAAAAAATATATTTTATTATATTTTTGTCATCTAAAATATGATCAGTATTATTTTACATACGTTACAAAACTTATTCAATTATTTACAACTTTATCTCTAATGATTATATTCAAATTCAATTTGTAAATTTTTTAAATATAATGTAAAGTTGGTCGTGTTACTAGGATTATAGAAGACAAGTCTACCTTCAGAGAAAAAAAAAAAAAAAAAAACTCCCCTCTTCGAAGGTGGCTACTAAACAATTGCTTGAATAAATGAAGTCAAAATATAGTTGCTGAAATTAATGAAAGAGAGATACAGACATATAGTTATACAACAACAATTTTTAGGATAAGCTGAAGCCTTCAATCTCTTACTTTTCAAGTAGTGGATTAGATTCTATGCTAGGAGTTGCAATTGTTGACCCACTTCCTGAATCTCTGCTGCCTTCACTCCATGGAAGCATAGCTGTACCAGATGCTAGCATATGTTTGAATGGGTTTGGTGGGGCATGGATCTCCATCTCCCCTTCAAGCATCTTGACCACCTTGCTCATGGGAGGTCTTGCCTCTGCCTGATACTGAGCACACCACAGAGCCACCTTAAACATCCTCTCTGCAATCACTTTATCCTCTTCTCCAATATTGGCAAGTGACCTGATCTCCCACAACTGACCGACTTCAAATTTCTCCCACACCAACTTTGGTAGCCACTGCTGGCTCTCCGCCATGCTTCCTTCGAAATTCCTCCGCCTTCCGGCTATCTCAAATAGCAGCATACCGAAGCTATACACGTCGCACTTGTAGGTGACCACCGGCGATGACCACATCTCCGGAGCGGCGTAACCTGGTGTCCCTCTTCCTCCCATCATGCTGATATGAGTGTTGTCCCTGCTCAACAGCTTTGCTAATCCAAAGTCTGCAACTTTAGGGATCAACTTCTGATCAAGAAGGATGTTTCCAGGCTTTATGTCATAGTGAATTATCCTCTGCTGGCACTCCTCATGCAGGTATCTGATTCCTTTAGCTACTCCAGTTGCGATCTCCAGCAACGTCGCGAAGTTTGTATCGCGATTGTTGTCGAACAGATAGTCGTCCAGCGAGCCATTCTCCATGTATTCATAAACGAGTGCTCTCACAGTCGAATCGAAACAGAAACCATAGAGCCTAACAAGATTGATATGGTATGTTCTACCAATAGTTCCCACTTCTGCCATGAATTGCTCCTCAACTCTCTTATCCAAGTTTCCGTTGAGCACCTTAACTGCTACAAGTACCCCATTTGGAAGTTCTCCCTTGTAGACATCTCCGAAACCACCGGAGCCCAATTTAGTCAAGTAGTTTCGTGTGAATCCAACGATCTGCTGTGGCAAAAACCTGATCGGTTTCTCTCCAGCAATTTCGTTGAGGAAATTCTCGACTGTTGCCATCCTGATCTCGGAATCTGCAACTGTTGCATAAAAAGGTGGAACTGATGGCGTAGCTCCTCTTGTAGTGTGAGTTTGAATGCTAACTGATGGCAGCCCATGCTTGTTCACACACTTGTATACGAGATATGCTACCACAACTAGCCCAATTACGCCAATTACTGAAACCACTGCAAAATTGAAGGTAAAAATTGATAAGCAGAAATACGTAGTTAGCTTAGAGTAGTGGTATATGGTTGTTTAGCTTCTCACAAACACTGACGATCGCGACTGTATTGAATGCTTTGTTAGCTTGATTGTTAAAATCTTGAAACGAGTCTGGCGATGGAGGTGTAAATTCAAATGACATCCTGGTGAAGAGGAATCAGTAGCTACAGCTATGAAGGAAGAAAGAGGGAGAAGTGAAGAAGAGAAAGAACAGATAATGGCAAAACCCAAGGAAGTGAGGGATAATTCTGCAGATCGATTTGATTACGTACTTTAGTTAGGACTTTGCTTTGCTAATACGTCTCTATCTGGCCGGAAGCAATAGTGAAGCTGAACCATTCTTAAAGTTACTTACTGGGTCTTTAAGCAATAGCGAAGCTGACCCAGCAAACCCTGAATACGAGTAGTAGGATAACGTTCACGCGTACCGATTAAATAGATGGATTCTACCCACGCGGTTTTGAAAATTTATTTGATTGAAGTCAACGGTGGTGCAAAATAAAGGATGGAACCAGAATTCGTTGTTCGTTAGGGGCCACATCATTCATATATGCAGTTGTACATAAAAGAAAAGGACCTCTAATCACAAATTATATTGTATTTTCTGAAGCGTGTCGGATCTGTGATATTCCCTTGCCTCATATGCCTCCGCTTTTGATGCTAATATCATTTTTATAGTTTTTTTTAGTCTAGTGATCAGCTTCTTGGAACGCACGAAACGGCAAGGTCAACGGATTCAAGGATGGTAAGCACACGCATACTTCATTCGGGTCGGAAGATTACCCTCAAAAAACGGGAAAAAGAAAACAGCAAAAAGCTATTTAATAAATAGCAATCGGTTGCTTTTGGACATTAATTATTATTTTACCTGTGAATAAATCTCTGAATACATAGGTTTGGGATATGATTGAATTCAATAAATGTTCTCTCTAGAGCTACGAACACTATCCTGCTGTCTGTGGATCAAAAGTAATCTGTGGCCTCAATTAGCTGCTGTTGAGCTGTGTGCATTGCAATCTGAGCTTGAGTCCTTGCAAGCTCACGTTGGTTCATGTAGATCTCCTGCTGCAAGAGATTGATCACGCCGACGCTCCCGTAGACCGGATCTTGAACACGCCAGTAGGCTTCCGATGCGATGACATCTGCCGCTTGCGCGCGCTGATCGACTGGAAGTTGCTGCAGAAGAAGAGAATTATAGGAAAAATTTAGATTTTTCTTTTTCATTGATCTATTCGCCTAAGTATGATAACACACAAGCTAATGAGGAGAGATAAGAGAGAGAATTATGTATATGTATACGTAGGTACCTGGAGCATTCTTGTCACATTGCTATTTAACTCTTTCAAAGTATCAAATGGAATGAATAGTAAATGTGATGAATAATGTTGTTTGAACGGATAAATAATAGTGTGTTCGCACGGCATGTCTGCTCGAGCTCCCAAATAATTTTGATAACTTTTGAAGTCTTATTTGAAAAGGAGGATTTAAGATGATTTTAGAGTTTTATAGTACATTTGAACGAAGATTTTTATCACCCATATAACAAGAATGAAGGCATCTTATTTAGAAGGAATTTTAGAGATCTCTTCCACAAAACATTAGGAGCCATTAAAGAGATCAAGGGAAGAGATTATTTTAGTCTGAGATCTACTTCATCATCATACAACATGGAGTTCTTGGATATACTGCATCTATCTATATCAACATCTCGAGAGATGACCGACACATGAGCTAAAAGACCTTCAACCATTGATTGTGGGTGTTGAGCAGTTGGATAGGTTGTAAGTATATTTTTGTACCTATGATTATAGTGCAATAGTTCTTTTATTCATAGAGAGGGTGCATACTTTTATACCCTTACTTGATACAGCTTTTATGAAAAACTATGTACCGTGTGATTGTATTTTGGGTGCCTTATTTAAACATCATCAGGCACATCTATAATCGTCAGCATGTGATCCATGTTGAGTTAAAGGGTAAATCAACGAGGACTTTCACTATGTAGCTCATCGAAATAATAAATTCGAATAAGAGAAAGACTTCAACTATCAATCGTTCAATGTACAGTAAAATTGATTGTTGAGAATCTTGTACTATATTTGATAGTGAAACATATTAATCCAAGAGTTTAATCTGATCTGTGATTTTTTTTTTCTTCTCTTTGTTGAATGAGGTTTTCCCTCGTTTAGAAAATTGTGTCTAGATTGGTCTAATCTTATTCATTTTAGTCGGTCAATTAGTATCAGAATGGGTTCCTCTTATCTTAGAGAGATTCTTGAGATATTAAATTACCTAAGAAGATTAGTCAAACGTTAGGCATACCCTCATTGGTTACAATTATTTCTATTAAAAAAACCACGATGAGAGTCTGACTTTCTTTTAAGTCTATTGATGAGCATGTTTGGATACTTTGGGGTGGAATAGTAAGGCCATTAATACTATTTTTAATAGTGTTTCCTAAGAAGAATTCTGAAGGATCTGTAATTATGAAACTGCTAAAGAAACTTGGGAGATTCTAGAAAACTATACATACAACTATATATTTCATTAAATTACCTGAACTTTAGAGTTTGACTACTTTTTCTGAGACTCTCATAGCAGATTATCTAAAACATAACATGAATTCTATGCAAAGTTAAACTACATTGTGAACTCGAGCTTCAAAATTGGAGAGCAGAGATCCTGAAGAGCCAAATCCAAATTACAGTCCTTCGATCTCTATAGTAAAGATTTTAACCCAAAAGTAATGGCTATTGTAGAAAGCAAGGATGTCAACTTCATATAGGAAGAACAATTGGTAGGTAATTTGCACAATTATGAGTCCACTTTATGACTTCCTTAAAAGGGATAAGGTATATAGCTCTTTTTTCTCTCATAAAAAGAAGACTTGAATTCCGATAATGATATTGGTACTGAGTTGCTCATATTTATAAAATTTAAGAATTAAGAATTCTAATCCAAGTGAAGGAGATATTATGAACCAAATATGGACCGATCTGGACGTAGAAAAATTATGAAAACTTAGGTAGTGGTGGCCTCACGAGATAGGGTTCTAATAGCTTGGTTTCACGTCAATCGAATATCTGGATAAAAGATATAATTAAAATAATAAAGCAATGTTAGAACAGGGCAGAAGGGTAACTATCCGACATTGCTGTGGTGGTCGGAGGGTGGCGGACGGCCAAGATGGTGATGGATTGCCATATAGTAGAGTAGCTACTAGAGAAAGGTGGTGGCTAGGGTTTGGGGTGCTCGGAAGGATTCTACTAGTACGATATACTCCTATGAAGATAAAAATGAACGATAAAAATGGTAAATATAATAATAAGAAAATAACTAAACTCAATTAATTCTCAATGTTTGGATGCTCAAATTAATAAACAAAGAAGACCAGCCCTTCTATATATAGAGGTCAGGTACAATGAGTCATACCCGGACTTAGCCATAAAGGCTTATACAACTCGATGTAGGACTTGCCTTAAAGGTTTACATGAGTTAATTGAACTTATCTTAATGACTTATATGACTTAACTAGACTTGCCTTAAAGGATTACATAAAAATGAATCAATTAAAAGATAAATAGGCTCAATCCATTGAGCTCAATGTCCTCATGATATGATCTGATCTGACGCGGCAACGGAATGGCAAAGAGCGGTGGTGGAAAGCCGAACTCGAGCTGATGTAGCGACGACCATGGTTCACCTCCGACCGGTACCCCGGCCCCCGACAGTTGTTGAAGGGACTCATAGCCCCATTGCAAGGGCACGGTGGCGACGGAAATCCGCGGCGTAGCCACCTTGACTTAGGGGTAGCTTCCCGTGGTGAAGGCTATTGGGTTCGACCACGACGATCGCCAGCGACTACGGTAGCCACCACTAGCTAGCAGTCGGCCCGAGAAAGCCAACCGTGGCCGTGGGTAATCGTGGAAATGGCGGACCCGCATCCACCAACATGTGAAGAATCTAGTATATACTTATTTATCACTAACACATTGAATACATTATGAATTTGAGCCAAATTAGGTAGTAAAGCCACTCTACAGGCTGCAAGCCCCACCCATTCAAGAATCTCAGTAAGGCCCTAATATACCTAGGGCTTTGCTTTCCCTTCCTTCCAAATTGAAACACACTCTTTCAAGTGAAATTCTTGAGAATACCTTGTCTCCAACTTGAAACTCCAAAACATGTCTCCTCTTATCAGCATAACTTTTACGTCTACTTTGTGCTGTCTTCATATGGTGATGCTCCCCTTTATCTTTTCAACAATTGTGTTAGGTTTTTATTTGTTGGCAATTATGTACAAAATATTCTAAGTGTATTTTTTACATGTATATAAGCTTTACACAAGTCTAGAATATCTCTGATTTGAAGAATTACAAAATTATTGGAGAAAAGCCATTGATCACACCGCGTTCACTAACGCGTTCGAACGCGGGCACTGCGTTCACACAGTCAGAGAGCCGCGTTCACAAACGCGTTCAAACACGGGTACTACGTTCACACAAACCGAGAGCTGGGTCCACAAACGCGTTCGAACGCAACCTGAAGAATTCAAGTTGTCGCGTTCGAACGCACTCGAGCCCGTTCGAATGCACCTGGGATTAAGTCATGCCGTTCGAACGCACCTGTGCCACGTTCGAACGCACCAACAAAGTTTGAGAATATTAGACTTTCGTGAGTACGGATAAGACTCGGATTTGGCTCTATCTTGAAGATCATATATAAGAATTGTAATGCCCTATCTCTAGGGTAGCTGAAGAAAGATTATTGAAGGAGATTTCTTGAGGCTACATTGGTTCTTCAACGAACAAGGTTCCACTCATCTACAAGAATTTAATCTTTCGTCTTAAGGACGATCTAGACAAAAGATCAATCTCGAGGGCTACTGAGATTGGACTTCAATCATGAGAAGTAGTGAATCGTGGGTTCTAACGATCAAGACTGAGAGGAACAAAGTCGTTTGGATCGACGGGTTGTTTTGTGAGTCAGTCTTGTAACTGCTACTATCATAATGATTGGTTTTGATCCGAGTTTGGATCCGTGGTTTTTTCCCATTTTGGGTTTTTCTACATTAAAATCTTGGCGTTCATCTCTGCTTTCATTTTTAATATTTCTTTGGATTTTTACTTAAGCAAACGAACGATATCATTGCCTAGTGTTTAGATACATACGTGTGTCTAGGGATTTTTTTCAAATTGTTTACACCAACATTGAGTTTCAACCTTTTTTTTTTATCAACTTCAGCCAATCAATCGACGATTTACTTTACGCTCGTCCACCACCCTCCAATGACCGTTGCAATATTCGATATTTATCATTCTGTCCAAATTCAACTTTCCCTCATTATATATTTTTTAATTTTTCACCCTAATATTAGATTCACGTAAAACTAAATTCATTAAAATCATAACTCATGAGGTTACCTCCTATTAAAATAACTAATTTTTTTACGTTCAAATCAGTCCAAATTTAATTCGTAACAATAGTTGTCATGCTAGCTCTCCTTTCGGGTCGATTATACTAGCAGGGTTAGTAATATTCATGCTCATGATCTTGTCCAGACTCTCTCTACGTACTTGTTTATGTAATGCTTGGTCCAGTCGATCTAGGAACTGGGGGATACCTCTTGCATGTCTGTTCTTGAATGAATTTCAGTCCATGGGCTTTTCTTGAAAACAAAAAGGAAAAAGAAAAGAGTGAATTATGTAATGCGAAATAATGTACCTTGTCTTTCCAATTAACTATTAAAGGCATAACAAAAACTATTGTGGAGCTGACATATAAAAAAGCAACTACATCACTGAAGAACCGGACCAGTTCAAAGTTCTTGGATGTGTTGTGCACACAGATTATTTGTTGCCAGTTGCGGATTATGAGGTCAAAGAGTGTGCAAAAGCACATAGCATTCTACTTTTCAAAATGCTATATTTTGCTCATTTTTCAATTCAGTTTAGTTGCCGTAGACGATGTACCTTCAAAGAGAATCATATTATATTTCCTTTTAAAAGATGAAGTAGAATCTTCACACCGTAACCATTGCCTATCTGATCCCGTACTCTATATCTCGTCCAAGGGAAGAAGATGAACCGAAGGATTAGTGAGTTATAGCTTTCTGACATCATGATAAACTATGTAAGTATTTGCCTCTTCTCTCCATGGGTGCATCTCTTTTCCATTTACTTTTATTATCAATCTTCAATCCATGCAGTGGCGAATTGATAAGCCGATTTGTTTGATCTAGGGCTTGAATTCAGAAGTTTCAGTAGTTTCATATTGGAGAGTTATATTAGATTACTAGACATCTTAAAATGAGTCTGGCAATGAAAATTTCATCTACACCATTGAAGTGAATTCAATAACAAACAAGAGAGAGAGAGAGAGGGAAATAGAAGAGAATGATAGTAAATCCTAGATGCGATAGGTGGATTGACTTGAGAAGCTCGGTGCAAAACTGACCCGCCCGATGATCACCTTTAAATATAATTAACTCTTAACCCAATTGCACAATGGGTTGTGATGGTGTGCATATATTGATAACCTAGCCAAGGAGGAACTGTGACTTTTAAATTAAAATAAGATGAGGTCACTGAGCATTGAGGTTTAAGCCTTGGGAAATATGGTGAAATTCAAAAGAAGGTTGATCAAGCCAAATTGTCCTTTCGAATTTCTACCTTGAACTTAGACGTCAGATCGATCTGTCATTTGATATACAATTACAATTAAAAAATTTATAAATCTTTCATGCTTGGTTAAACATCCTGGATATAATCATGGTATCCCACCTGATTCTTTAAATTGATTCTTGTTCTATTTTTGAAGCTCCTTAGTTATAAATATGAAGCACATACACTATTTCTCCTGTAATGAATAAAACCAAATAATTCTTTGTTCTCATCTAATCCTCTTAAGCAATAGACTTCCTAGTTGCAACACAAGCGCCACCTTACTTAGTAGATTAAAGAATTTTTTTTTTCAGCGAGATTAGAGAAGTTTCATTGTCACAGCTAAAATATTATATATTAGATTTTTAAATAATAAATATATTAAGTAGATATATTTTTTGTCATTTCTTTATGATCTAAAATTTAATGCATTAGAATTTGATTAGTGTTTAAATAATATTTGATTTTAAAAATAACAGTTATACTTTAGTCAAAATCACATGGAGGTTAAAATACTTAAGTTAAAAGTACTCCACAGGTGAAGTGCAATTAGAGGTGGTCGTGGGGTCTGTCTTTCCCAAGCCCGATCCAAATCGGCAAGTTTTAATCTAGCTAAGCCCGGTTTGAGCCTAGTTTGGAGCTAGCCCAACCCAAGTCCAAAATGGTAATAGGTAGTATGGGCTAAGTTTGCCCACTCGGCTTGGCCCAAAAGCCTAACCCACTACGCCAACCCGTGGCTCGATCCGTTATACATGTCTATTCCCATAAGATTTTAGTCCCACGTCAGATATTTGATAAACTGGATATTATATATAAGTAGATTACCATAATGGAAAACTAAAACATCTTCATAAAAGCGCTCAACTTGATAAGATATAATATTTTTTTTTAAATTTGCCCATGCCCGATATCTCATATGCTAGTAGACAGTAACTGGCTTATAATATTCTAGCCCGGCCCAAACTAGGCCTGGCCCAAGTCTAAATATAATAAAAAAAATAACGATTGTATTTTAGTCAGAAAAGATAAAAAGTTAGTGCTTAAATTAAAAATACATAGAAGCTTAGTAAAATTGAGCCAAACTACAAGTAGTCAAAAATCCAATTTCTCCTATAATTAACGGTGTTCGAGGTCTTAACAACCCATGGCCAAATTAAGTGAAGAAGATAGTTCGACAATGTTTTCTTTATGAGCATAAAAAATCGCAAGTGCAACAATTACAAAAAAGTTTAACATGAGGTTGACTACTCTGGAATTCAATTGTAAAATACTACTCCAATTAATTTTCTCTCTTTAGTATTCATAACTTATATTGTGTTCTCCTATTGTTAATCTTGTTTAAGCCTTGAGAAACATGGCGAGTTCTCCAAACACCACAGGATCATCTGTCTCAGATGGCTTCACAGGAAGCACAACAGGAGACATTGCAGTTTATATCGGTAGGCTGGCTCATTTACTTATGGAGTTAGTAGTACATCCAGTTCTCATTAATAAATTTTGTTATATGTTCTATAGCAATAGCAATTGCAGTCGCTGTCGCAATAATCGTGATAACAGTTTTGATGTACAAGGCCCAGAAGTTCTTGTTACACCGTAGAATGGCAAATATACATTCCATTAACGATAATATTACCACCACTGATGACAATTCTACCTTGTACGTGGAGACCTCAGGCATCGAAATGCAGACTATAAATAGGTTTATTGACGACATTTTGAAAGAGAAGATAATTAAATTTGCTTCGCAGCATCTAAAAGATTTCACTAAGAATTACACAGAAAAACTTGGATCAGGTGGTTTTGGCACTGTCTACAAAGGAGGGTTTTCTAATGGAGTGCAAGTGGCAGTTAAGGTTCTTCATAGAACTTTGGATAGGAGTGCTGAGCAGCAGTTCATGGCTGAGGTTGGTACTATAGGAAGAACATTTCACTTTCATCTGGTTAGGCTTTATGGATTCTGTTTTGAGGCAACACTGAAAGCACTTGTATACGAGTACATGGAGAATGGATCGCTCGATCGATATTTATTCAATACGGGCCATCATATTGAGTTTGAGACACTGCATGCGATTGCGGTTGGTACTGCAAAAGGAATCAGATACTTGCATGAGGAATGTGAGCATAAGATAGTACACTATGACATAAAGCCAGGCAACATTCTACTCACAGCAAACCTCTCCCCCAAGGTTGCTGATTTCGGACTTGCAAAGCTTTGTGATAGAGATAGATCTCACATCACAATCACAGGAGCAAGAGGAACTCCAGGTTATGCTGCACCAGAGCTGTGGATGCCACTGCCTGTCACTGAGAAGTGTGATGTCTATAGTTTTGGAATGCTCCTGTTTGAGATTCTCGGAAGGCGTAAGAACCTTGAGTTAGACAAGCAGATTGAGAGCCAGGAATGGTACCCAAGATGGGTCTGGCAAAAGTTTGAACAAGGGCAAGTTGAAGCAATATTATCTCAAGCTGGAATTGAGGATGAAGACAGAGAGAAGGCGGAGAGATTGTGTAAGATTGCATTGTGGTGTGTTCAGTATCATGCAGAGGGAAGACCTTCGATGAGTAGTGTGGTGAAGATGTTGGAAGGGGAAGAAGCAATTGTTGCTCCTAGAAATCCATTTGCACACATGGCTGATTATACTGCAGGCTCATCTATGTTAAGAGACATTGAAGGTGATTTCTCATATTGAGAGAGAGCATAAAATGGATAGTAATTAACGAAGTTTCTATTATGAAAAGGAAAGATTGAATTGATTGTAGAATAAAGTTTTATTATTCATTGGTCTTTCCTACTAGTGTTTGCTTAGTGTTGCTGTAATTAAACACTACAATGTTCGAAATTTTGTTTCTCTATCTACATACGAAGAATTATGTTTTCCCTCTTCATCTATATATTGAGTACTTTTCTCACTTGTCCTTGACTCCTTATTTAGTCCCTTTTTCTCCAAGATAGACAGGAAATAAGAAATAAGAACCTCTCTTTTATGAGGTAGATCTAGTAGATCTTTGTTGGGGTGAATATAAGAGTGGGCATGCACTTCACAAAATTATCGGCTCAAATAAGAAATGACAACAATATAGGTCTTATTAAAGTTCATAGAGAAAACGAATGGAGAAATCTCCGTGTTGCAACTAGGAACATAGCGCATATAACTATGTTATATATAGGTTAAATTAGTTATAATAAAGGTTACAAGAAACAAGTAGGATAAAACTAAATAATTGTGATTGAAATAGATATATGCCTCCATGAAGGAAAGAAATCCATTTTAATTTAGAACTTGTGCAAGCCATGGAGCAGTAAACTTCTAGACTAGACCAAGCAAATATACTCTCTTTCTCTCAAGCGACAATTCTTGCAAGAAAGTTTATTCGTTTTTTCTTTAATTAGGTTGCAAATCCACCTATTCATTTTATAATGATTGAAATCAAATTAATGTGACTTTATCAAGTCTGATCTAGAACATTTAGGTTATACATCATTCATAACGGACAACCTTACAATCAAGCACCAAAATATGCAATAAACAGATATAGTATGAATATTTACTAATTATTTTTTTCAGAACTACATAGGTTTTACTCTGTAGTTTAGGAATACACTAATCTTTGACTCAAACTCAATTTAGACTTAGATTGTATCAATCCACCGCACTTCATCAGTCCACCTTGGGTTCAAGATGAGGCACAATCTCTACTTGGGGACCCTCATATAGCTAGTTCGATATCCTCTGGGTCCAACTCGTTCCAGCAAATTATTAGCTCGCCCAGATCAGATTGTCGTGATAGCGCATCCATCACTCAACTTTTTGCCTCTTTTTTATTATTATTTCATAATTGCATTCAAGTAGCTTGGCTATCCATCATTGTTCTGTCGGTGTATATATCTGCTTACCTAAAATGTAAGGTAACTCTACTGATCAAGGTGAATAATGAAGTGGTAACCAATGAGATATGTACGCCACTTCGTGACAACATGAATAATAGCTAATATCTCTTACTCATAAGTAGATAATTGCTGAGATTTAGGCAAGAGAGCTTTGTTGAGGTAGGCCAAGAGTTGACCTTCTTGTATGAGCATGGCTCCAATACCAACTTCTAAAGCATCGCACTCGACGAAATGGGAGCGGATGTCATGAATGCCTTCAACTTCTCAAATATATCTGCTTTGTTTGTCCATCTAACACCCTTCTTCAATAAGAATGTCAATGGGGCATTAATCCTCTCATATTTTTTGATAGACCGACGATAGTAGCCTGTAATACTAAGAAAACTACATAGCTCCCTTGGTTCGTTGGTAGTTACCATCTCACCATGTTCATGATGATTCTCTTGCGGTTCACCTCAACCCTTATGGCTAAAATAATCTGTTCAAGATAATCTACTCTTTGGTAACCCCAAAGACACTTGGATATCTTTACATTTAAGTGGTTTTGGTGAAGTAGAGATTGCACCTCCCTACAAAAAAATATAAGATATTTAAAAAAAATACAAGTAAATACCATCACAATAGAGGTCTTAAGATATCATTCATGAGTCGTTAGAAAGATGTCGGTGCATTAGTGAAGCCAAACAATATCACCAAAAATTTATAGTGTTTGTCATGCATGCAAAAAGTCATCTTATGCATATCCGACGGGCCTACTTGGATTTGATGTTATCCGGCCCTCAAATCTAACATGGAGAAGCAAATCGTCTCGAAAATCTAGTGACTCCTCAATCATCGAAATTGGATAACGGTCTTTGATAGTAGTAGCTTTCTATGCTTAGTAATCCATAATATAAAACTGTCAACTCTCGTCGTTCTTTTGTTCTAGCAACATTGACAAGGAGAACATACAACAGATTGAGCAAATAATCCCACTAAACATCATTTCTATGACCAACTTTGTGATTTCCTTTATTGGGTATGTGGGTATGCTTGTCGGTCCAACACGGGTACAATCTCAACCCAATGATCGTGACATCTAGCTATTTGTCCCTTTAGGGCCTTAAATACCTCACCGAGTTTCTACAATACGGAAGATAGATCAGTGGGTAACACATTCATGAATCACTTTGTTGAATGTCTAATCAGTTGCATGAAATAGCTGCAATAATCTATTTTGGATAAACCATTCAATGAATGTAAGGTTGCACCCAAATTTGGTCGCTGCCCTTCCAAGTATACTTCTTGCTACCACTTTGGAAGTCGATGGTTAACATTTCAAAATTGAAGAAAACATTATTGAGCCCTTCAAGCTACTGAATGCTAAGTACTATGTCTATTTCTCAAAGGTCCAATGGGAGTAAGTTTAGAAAAAAGACATGTCCTTGGACTATAATCATCACACTACGACAAATTCCTTCGACTCTCAATCTTGTGTCATCTCCAATGGATACATTAAAATCAATGGACGTCTCTAGTTCTAATTCTATTCTATGAACCATCTTCTTATTAAGGAAGTTATGAGTAATTATATTGTCCATAGGAACATGAACTAGACAATTCTTCACTATTCCATCCATCCACATAGTTTGTAGAGCAGTAGATCCTAAATATGCATGCAAGGAGATCTTAGAGTTAATCTGCTCCTTGCCATCCCCAATATCCTCCAAATCCTCCTCCATTGCTTCATCTCCTTCATGTGCCTCAACCCCAATCTTAGTGTCAGTCGTCTCCTCTATTAATATCACGGTTGACGATCTTGCATATTTGTGTCTCGGGACGAATTTCTCTTTGTATTATAAGCACAAGCCTTTGGTTCTTTATTTCTCTATCTGCAATGTTGTGATACATCATGTCGGAGGTCTTGGGGACCTTTGTAAGTCTCTAGAGCACCCTAGCCAATTGTGGTCAAGTTAGAGCTTGCATGACGGCTGTGGCTGCGTCCATGCCATCATGGTCGTAGGTGGCCTAGTGCTCCTTTGCATGTCCATCCCAATTTAGGGTACTTTTCATCTAATCTTTAGTGCCCCAAGATTCTCTTCCATTTCCCATGCCATCTAGAAGGTTTTCATAAGATAAGTAGGTAAAGCGGCCTTTACTTTAGCTTGGACACTATGGCAGAGTTCGCTAATAAAGGTGTTTTGAAGAGTAGTCTGACCATCCTTGAACTCTATTCTAAACCCTCTCAAACTCCTCTTGTTATGATTTGGACAGCGGTAGTTTAAACAAGTTTTGAGAGAGTTACCTCCTCATATACGAATGACCCGAATCGAAGACAAGTCACATTTGTGAACTCGTCTCATGTCAAAAACAATCGGTTCCTTTGGGTTGATTAGAGTCATCATATGGTAATGTCCTCCAAGTGAAAAGAGACCAAAACGACCTTGGATTCTTCATGTGTGATCAGGTAGGAAGAACTGGTTTGTTTGATAGGCCGAATCAAGTGGGACGCTACCGCTGAATTTAGGAAAGTCTAGCCTCATGGTCCGGCCTTGAATCGCCATTTTGCATGTCTTTCTATCATCATAAAGATCATGGTAGGGCACCTTTACTTCCTTCTCATATGGTTGTGATGTATCATCATGTTCAGCCTATGGGTCGTGCACATGGTTGTGGACATGCATAGTTGTAGGGGTATAAAACCTATCAGTGGGAGCACCATTTGCTCATGGCTCTAGAGTAGACAACAACGGTGCTTGGATTTGCTATCCTGAGGGTAACATAGAAATGTCATTATGCTTAAGTGATAGCGGAGGTGTCAGCCTAGGGCTATACATAAGGGTGGTTGTGGGAGCCCTAGTTGATGATCCAATGGTAGTTCTAGATCAACAGATATTTCTCATCTCATGGAGAGAGTAGTCATTCTCTATGACGAATATCTTCAAAAGGTTAGAGCTTATCATGAGCAACACTTTGGTAAGGTCTGGTGAAACTGGATTCATCTGCTTCTCTAGTTGAAAGTCCTCAATCTCATGCTTCATTGAGAACTCAAGTGGTGCAATATAAGGTGCTGAAGAACCTTGATTAGTTGTATCCCTTCTTGCGAACATGGCTCTTGTGGTCAGCATGTTGACAAATATTGACTTATCCAAATTGTTGAGATACAAACTAGCTCTAATAATAAACTATTATGACCATGCAAAGGATATCAACCAAATTGTCGTTAGATACCAAAGAAGATTCTTTGCTGTTTCTTGGATATAGTATGACCAACTAGGAGACTAGCCAATTTGTGCTTGCTGGTTTCTAGAAGCAGTTCGCATCGGAATCCTGGAGTGTGCATAATGTGATGAGCTCGGTGAGGCTAATATGGTGGGCTATTGTGGATGGGCTTTAGGTAGTACTTTTTGGGATTGCAAGAGGTTGTCGAGTGGTGTTTAGACTCAAGGGAAGGTTGTGGAAAGGTGTAGCTAGGTGATAGAATGATCTAGAATTTAGGTACAGTAGATGGTAAGGGTAGGGTTGATGTAGATGATAGTGGAACATAGGTAATGACCCTAGTAGGATTGTGCACGGCTAGAAAAATGCAACTTTCACTTTCATGCAGTGAAAGTGAAAGTTGCTAAGAGGAGTGCACGACAAGGTTAGGGAGAGAACTTGATAGAAGAGGTAAGGAGAGATAGAGGAAAACTAATTCGTTCAATTTAAAAGCATGCCTCAGATAAAATAAGGCTCTATTTATAGGAAATAAAACAAAGAATCACAAAATCAAATGAAAAATAAATAATAAGCTTAAATAAACTAGTTAACATCTCCATTAAATTAGAACACCTATTTTCTAGTTATTTTTTCTGAAACTATGCATAGTGTAAATTTCCTACAATTCAGAGACGGGTTAATTTCTGACTTGGACTCATTTTAGACTTAGACTTTTTTCTTTAGGTATCCTTTGGGCTTTACAATATTTTTTTTCTTCTTTTTATTGTGTTGTTTTTTGCTAAGTAGCATAGGCTTGTTCAAACTCTCTCATTTTCCTCCATCTATCAGGCTTGCAATAATTTGATTTGAATAAATGACACCTCACCTGCAGAGCCATTTTTCAAAGATAAAAAGTCCAGACTAACCAAAACTTCATATTAGTATGGTCATCCTGATTTTGTCAAAACTTCATATTGTAAACTTTGTTCAATTTTGTGCACAATCTTTCTTTTCTTTTTTCCATTCTCTGGTGCAGTCCAAGACCATAGTAGTATGGTCATCCTGATTTTGTTGAGTTAGGTCATCTAATGTATGACATTTATTGCTAAAGATTCTAGAATCCTCTCTCCAAATTAGCCACAAGGTAACAATTGAAACGTCATCCCATGAACCTCTTAATCATCTCTTAATTTTGTTGCTCCTCATAGGATCGTGCCAGGCCTGCCTTTGAACTTGAATAATTTCTGAAGCTACTTCCAAACATCATGGACCCACAATTAACAAATAATTAGTTGCTTGTTTCCTGATTGCTCTTACAAAAGAATACATTTGTCATCTCCTACCAGTTTCCTTTTCTTTAGATTTTCCTTATTAGAATGTTGTTTGTTAAGTTTTATTTGTACTTATATAATTAACAAATTATATTTTTAAATATAATTTGTCTAATTTTTTATGTATGAATATATATTACAAGTTATATAATATTTGACAAGAATATTAAAGTGAAAGATTGATTTTAGCGCTCGCACGAAGGCTTAAAGTTTGCCGTACAAAAGTTCTTCTTTGGTGTTTTGAACGGTCAAACACGAAGGCTGATTTGATTTAAATTTTGGTTTATCACTATTTACTTTATCTCTAAAAGAATCTGTAGAGATCTTCAAAGAAGTATTATCTTATCTTTAAGAGATACTTATCTTATTTCTAAAAGAGATTTATTTTATCTCTAAGAGGTATATAAACGGTTATATCTAACCCTAGTTGGGAGCAATGAAGCATTAATTTGAAAATCATCTTTTACAAAGTCGTCTATAATTATTTTGATAGGGTCTACTGTACCAAAAAATAGGCTATGATACCAATGATAAGGCTACATAATGATTCCTTCAAGATCTGGATTTATTATAGGAAGCAGTCCACGCAACCGAGGGAAAATATTCACCAAATTTTCTTTCATATTCAGAAAATTACGAAACCAAGTGGATCGATCCGTAACTCCCTGATCTACGTTTTTCGTATTTACTCCCTTCGCAGATTCGAATTGCAACTAGGACGAAAACACGATACATTGCGGATGATGGTGGTGGTGATGGGTGGAGTGGATGTTAGGGTTATGGATGATAATGGAGATGAGGGTGGATGGGTGATGTTGTTTAAGTGATTAAGACGAAAGGAAAGAAGTGGTCGAGATCTCAAGGAAGAGGGAGGACTCGACGGACGAGGGAGATTAGAAGTTACGAGAGACTTTGCCAACGGTAGAGGTGGTAGGTTGGTGAAGAGGGAGGAGGGAGATTAAGGTAGAGAGAATAGAGAGAAGATAGGATGCAAGAAATTAATAATCCAATAGCATAATGATTTTGGTTGCCATCCACACCTTTATAGAGGCTAACCAACAAGCCAAAATATAATTATTAACCCTAATTCTAGAAGATTCCTACCGATCGCATTCGAACGCTCCTGATTGCGTTCGAACGCACAAAAGGCGTTCTCTGTATGTGCGAACGCGATGTAGGCGTTCGCAAGGGCGTTCAAACTCGCCTGACTACGTTCAAACACATATTTTACGTTCTCTATTTTTGCGAATCTAATGCAGGTGTTCGCAAGGGCGTTCGAACGCAGAAGGCTGCATTCGAACGCGACCTGCAGGAATTTTATTTTAATAAAAATAAACAACTAATGCAATAAGAAAAGACCCTAACTAAATGTATCATATTTGAGATTATCTTTTGGATGCTACTAGAGATCACTTCTCATCTCAACGCGTCTACATCAAATCTAGAAGAACTACATCTAGAGGGTCATTGAGACAGAAGGATCAACCTCAATGTTCACTTTAAAAACCTATCACGAGAAGTAGTGTCGTGAGTTTTAGCGAGCAAGGTTAGTACATATTGAGTCGTGAAAATTGGAAAGTGACATATAAGTTTCCGGTTAACTACTACAGATTTGGTGATTAATTTCAATCCAAGTTTTGATCCATGATTTTTTACTCGATTTGATGTTTTTCCACATAAAAAGTTACGTGTCTGTGATTACCTTTTCCACATTTTATTATTACGTGATAGATCTCATATCCTAAGAATGTTTTTTTTTCAATGTTCTTAATATCCAGCCAACTGAATACTTTGACTTTCAAAGTAGGCTTTGAAAGTTAATTAATACCAGCTAAGCCAGCCGACTAATTTTTTTAAGAAAGTTAATGCAAAAGAAAAAAGTGCAAGATGTTTTTTTTCTGTGTATGTGAAAAGCCTAAACTAGAAAAAAGAAAGTATAGTTTCACCGGACTCCTAAACTATTATTTATTTTCATGTCCAAGAACTTTTTTTTTTCGTACACACAGATGATATGTCCACTAAACTATTGAAAGTCTCAAAGCTCTCTTTTATTAGTTTTTTCCTAGACTCACATGTGACTAAATATATGACATTTATATCATCTTTTAAAAAGAAAGAGAATACTAATATACCAAAACACCATTATAAGTAGAGGGGTATTTCTGTCTTTTTATTATTATTTTTTACGTTAAAAAGTCAGGAGGGTTAAAGTTGGGTCAAAGTTTTTTAATGGTTTAAAAGGTCTATGTGTAATTAAAAAATAAAAGTTAGAAATGAACAATATTTCAGATATCTAAATGAAAATACCAAAAAAAAATACTAGAATTTGCTGCAGAAAACTTCTCTACCATATGTAGAATTTACAATTTTTCTTTAGATGATACGAGGATATAAACATTCTCATGAGAACAAGTCGAACAAAAGAGTCTCACCACTAACAAATGGAACACATAGAAGACCTCACCAATTATGGTGAAAAACTAATAGATGTAAGAATCTTTTATCAAACCAAGGATGGCCAGAGAAGTATATTGAAACCTGCATCGGAACCCTCTTGAAAGGTAGCAAGATATCCTCTCTGGCCATAAGTCCAAGAGGTTACATTAGCATGTATGATTTAAATAGCTATTCTAACTTTGCCCTCCCTAAAATAAAGGCCTTTTAGGAGTAAGAAATAGATATAGCTATATTCTAGATTGAACCTTGTTCCTAAATCAATCGAGGCTTAGAAGAGTTTGACTCTACATATCAGGAAGGGTTAACCCTTTTATCTAGCTTATAACCAATGTGCATATGAGCAATAAAAAAATATCTTTTGAAATATCTCGCAGATGTGATTTTGGCATGCAGTGCAAGTCCTGAGAGGTTTCATTAGCCGACAAGAGCTTGTAAGAAGGCTACAATAGAACAAACTTCTGTTACAAGATTAAACAAAACTTGAAGTTACAATACAATTAATAGCAGTTATGTTTCTTATAAAACAGTCTGAATAAACAGCACATCACTTGTGCTACTCTTAACCATATGAAAGTAAAAAAGATAAAATTCAAAGTAAATGGTCGATCAATAACCAAAGTATGAGTGAGGTTTCACTTATCTTCACTTTTAAAGGATTTGACAGTAAGCTGACAAACCACAAATCTTCCATCTTCTAAGGAAGGTCTTCAATTAATTATCCAAACCTTCAGGATCACATGGTCTCCATACCGTCCCATTGTTTTCATCCATTAGAGCAATGCCAAGAGCAGTTAGCTCTTTCCTGATCCTATCCGACTCCGTATACTGCTTGTTCCTTCTTGCTGCAGTTCTCTCCTCGATCTTTTGTAGAAGTTGTTCCTCTGTTAAACCTGCTCTTGTCAATGCCTTATCTTTTAGCTGCTGCAGAACCTATTAGATTTGAAAAGGAAAAAAAAAAATCCTAAGACTGCGTAGAACTTTGGCAAAAGCAGAGCACTTTAAACTAGGACCATAAATTACCGCGGCACAAGATGAAGAAGGCATTAAACCAAGAATACTGAGTACATCCTTGACTTCCTTCTCCAAAGCAAATAGAGTTTGAATAAGTGACTGCTGCTGCTTCTTACCCTTGGGAACATAATTAATCAGATTCCAGTTAGGCCTTTCCCAGGTTCAAATAGAATAATAGATAATTTCAGTTTCCACATAGGAGTGTCCAATTCATTGAGAGCATTTGAGCTATCTATGCAATATGTGTTCTGTTAGAAGGAAAGAAATACCAGATCCATACCTTAAACTTCTTCAAATTGCTATTTATCGCCTTCAATGGTTCCATAAGATCATCCAGGACAGCAGTAGTATGCAGATCATCTGACATAGAGGTTACAAAATTGGAATGGAACTTCTTGATCAATTCTTGGATTTCATTTGGGACTTGAGCTTTGACCTTCTCTCCACGAAATGGAGATAGAGCTGCTTCACAGTCATGCACAGTCTGCAGCAGACAGAAACAAAGTAATTTTAAGTCCCACGAAAGTGGTTCTTTTGAAGCTCATAAAACTTTTCCAATACATAGGCAGGATCATATTAATATATTTGGTGAGCAAGTGGTGGCAGAGAATTTAATCATTTATAACCATTAACAAATGTTTACACCTGATCTAAACAATTTATCCTCCTGCTTTAGGCAAGTTGCAGACCTGGTATATGTAGAAGACACGATCAGATGCAGTTTCAAGCTGTCTGTCAGAGTAATTGACATCTGCCCTATAGTGTGTGCGCATTAAGAAAAATCTTAAAGCCAAAGGATGATACTTCCCAATAATCTGCATGCATTGACATAAGTTAGTTCGTAACATAGGAAACAACCCACCCTTTGAATTGCATAGAATTTGAAAATACGAATATAATTAACATATTATTCACCCCATACATCTCTGATCGTGAAAAAGTTGTTATCTGATTTGGACATTTTCTGATTGTCCTTGTTGACAAAGCCATTGTGCATCCAATAGTTCACATTGCAATCCGAATGGGCAGCTCGACTCTGTGCAAGTTCATTTTCATGATGAGGGAAAATCAAATCCTTCCCTCCACCATGAATATCAAATGAATGACCTAAATAGTGAGCACTCATGGCACTGCATT
This sequence comes from Typha angustifolia, assembly GCF_048772165.1. NCBI lineage: Eukaryota > Viridiplantae > Streptophyta > Magnoliopsida > Poales > Typhaceae > Typha > Typha angustifolia. The sequence goes on from NC_133251.1 coordinate 6,839,467, forward strand.
CAATATGCCACCCTGGTCTTCCAGGGCCCCAAGGACTGTCCCAACTTGGCTCACCAGGCTTAGCAGACTGCCAAAAATAATAATTAGAGCAAAGGATGTGTACGCACAGATCTAGTTATGACAAATACAAGGTAAAAATTAGCCACGTTCTACCCACCTTCCATAATGCAAAGTCTGCAGGGTTTCTCTTTCTTAAATCAACAGAAACCCGACCACCACCTCCAGCAAGATTATCATCTAACTTCCGTCCAGATAGGCAGCAATAATTAGGAAAACTATCAACAGAAAAATAAACATCTCCATCAATCATGTATGCATGTCCATTATCCATTATCTGTCAAGGAATGCAAATTGTGTCAGAAACAAATAATTGAATTTGTAAAAGGAAAATATTTTTAACAAAATATTAATTTTGGAAAGAATATCATAAAAAAATGTTCTACTGAAAAAGTAGTTAGGACTTAGGCAAACAATAAAAGGATCTCATTTTAGGTAGGTACTTAATAATAATTTATGTTAGTACATAAATTTTAAATAACAAGGAACTGCCCATGGCATGGCAATAAATAGATCAATATCTAATCAGCTGCATCACTAAGAAGAGAAAAAAAGAAATAGAGATGGCAGGCAGATGGAAACCTAAATGCTAATCAAAGATACAATAGAGAGAAGGCCGACAGGCAGCTAATATTACCTTTCTTCATCTAGGCTGGTTTCGGCCGTTTCAGTCGAAACGGGTGGGAACGGGTCGGATCCAACTGACTCTCTCTCTCCCTTCTCTCTCTCTCTCTCTCTCTCTCTCTCTCTCTTCTTTCTTTCTCTCCTTCTCACAAGTCTCTTTTTCACCAGCAACTGAGTAGATCTCCGATAACCTCAACCACCGGCGACATTCTCCAACGAAGATCCGACGACCTCGACCTTCGGCAACCTTGGTTGAGTTTTTTTTTTTAATTTCTAATTCCCTTTTTATTTCATTGTGCATACTGCACCTACAGCAAGTTCATATTTTACTTTAATATTGAGGATCTAGCACCTTATAAAGACTCTAGCCAATCCCAATTGACTAGTTCTGGCCGGTGTTTCAACCGTTTCGACCGAAACGGGTGGAACAGGTCGGATCCGACCTAGGGAACATTAATAATTGATATCCCTCCACCCACCTGCCTCTCTTTCTCCCTTTTCTCTCTTTTCTTTCTTTCTCTTTTCTTTCTTTCTCTCCTTCTCACAGGTCTCTTTCGCACCGGCGACTGAGTAGATCTCCGATGACCTCAACCTCCAGCGACATTCTCCAATGAAAATCCAACGACCTCAACCTCCAGCGACCTTGGGTGAGATTTTTTTTCAGTTTCTAATTTCTTTTTTTCCTATTGTGCACACTACACCTGTAGCAGGCCCATATTTTACTTTAATATTAAGGATCTAGCAACTTATAAAGGCCCTAGCCAATCACGATTGGATGGTTTCGGCTAGGGTTTCGGCCATTTCGACCAAAATGAGTGGGAACGAGTCGGATCCAACCCGGATCTGACCCGGGGGACATCAATAACCCACCCACCTGTCTCTATTTCTCCCTTTTCTCTCTCTTTTCTTTCTTTCTCTCTTTCTCTCTTTTCTTTCTTTCTCTCTTTTCTTTCTCTCCCCTTCTCACGGGTCTCTTTCTCACCGGCGATTGAATAGGTCTCTGATGACCTCGACCTTCGATGACGTTCTCCGACGAAGATCCAATGACCTGGACCTCCGGCGACCTTGAGTGAGTTTTTTTTTTTGTTTCTAATTCCTTTTCTTTTCATTGTACACACTGCACCTGCAGCAAGTCCATATTTTACTTTAATATTGAGGATCTAGTAACTTATAAAGGTCCATATACTTCTGAAAATCAACTAGCTAGTTAGCTTACCTACGAGCCTGTTTATGAGAGACCCTTCTTACCTCCACTTCCAAACACTCCACCTAATACAGCAAATAAAATTGATAAAATTTAGATGAGCTCATATCTAATAGAGAAGGTGAAACTTGATGATATCTGATACATTGAAAAGGATGGCTACATCTGATTACATGTAGTTTGATGATGGTGACTTAGAGCAACATGATCCCGATATCTTGAAGAAGGATGAGTACCATCTTGGGAGAATGATGCAAAGATCACTGATCGGATACATTAGCATGTGTACCAGTGCAGGTAACACTGACAGTTGATGATCCCCTCTAGTAGGGATCTGATTTTGAGTTAGATATTATGCTTTTTTTTATTATATGATATTTATGATTGCATTTATTTTTTACAGTTGTTTAGGGTGTTTTTCGTTTATTGTCATTATAAGGTCTACACAAAGACCCACTATTTTCCCAGTTAGAGTTAATGAAGAATTCTAAGTTTTGTCTATTTAGGGTTAATGAAGAATTCTGAGTTTTGTCTGCATTGTAAAATTTTGTGTAAAAGGGTAGAGGTTTCATGGTTAGTGGTCACCCATTAGTAGATCTGACACCTTAGCACGATTCGATCCACTTCAATGGTAAGGCAGGCCGACCAATGCCAAAGCGGGCTGCTCAGCCTGCCAAGCTCAAGGCAGGTGCCATAAATTACCAACAAAGCTCATGGAATGTGTCATACTGATAAGAGACTAACTGTTCATTTCAGGTTTTTAACTAGTTCAAATATACAACTATATCCATGTTTATGAGAAGTTGAGAAAATAATGTGTGCACAGAAGATGCGGATTTCAGATAACCATGAAGAGACAACCCCCCCTCCTACATGATGTAAATGTATTCCTAAGATATCAGAACCACCATCATGATGTAAAACATTCAGATGCTATTGCATCTCTGGCAACGGATATGCAATTCAAATTTATAATATGGTCGACAATGGCTAGAAGATACCTGGGTTATCATATCCTTTATCTCTTCTATGTGATCTGTTACACGAGGTTCATGAGTAGGAGGCAAGCACTGAAGTTCTACCATATCATCCAAGAAACATTCACTAAATCTTCTGCTCAAATGCAATGGATCCTCGCCTGATTCATTTGCTCGTTTGATAATCTGTAATGTGAAAGCACTGTAAGTATAAGATGTCCAAGCTAAGTGACAAACAAGAAATAGTTAAACCTTAAAAATTAAGAGCCTCCACAATGTACAGTAAGTGTGTCGATGTCTCACTCCAAATGCAAAAGAATATAGCCATCATATGATACTATGATAGACCAGAAAAATGGCCACAAAATCAGAACGTACCCAATTAAACCAGAAAAGATCAGTAATAGCAGCAAATGACGGAGTTTGTTAGAGCAGAATAAGTTGAGGTAGCATTAAACACCATGAATCAGAAAAAAAGAAGAAACAGATCCATTTATTACATCATATAGTTGCACTAGTTTATCACAGCTTCTAATCAAGCATTAAAGAATATTACTGAAGACTCTTCAAGTAATATAACTACATCAAAAGAGCAGAAGTGCACCATGACAATGTTTTACAATGTTATCAAATAATATATTCAATATGCATTGTATCAAATGAAAAATAACTCCAAATAACCTGGAGCACATCCTCAGAATATTAGAAGAAATCAAAAGATTTAGATCCATATGCAAATATCTTTGATCATTCTACGTCATGTTGTCATCCACATATGTTGTCTATAGTTGCAACATGGAATAAGGAGGGATAGTCATTTTTAGGCTTATGCAAAGGACAGCATATCACATGAGATTACATATCAGATGTCCAAATTTTAGACTAGTGCTTGGTTTATATTAGACTATGCATAGGATAACTTAAATGAAGACAGAACTATACATATGAAGTGACCACTATCATTGTCAAAAGAAACTAATAGCACAAAATTATTATTCAAACTAATGTTGATAATCTCATACAAAAGCTATATAGCTCAAGTAGATTATTTTACATTTCAAAATATATACAAAAATTTATTAAACATTTACTATTCTTAAGTTTTTAATAAATAGTAGATGCAAACAAAACACCAAACAAAGATGATTCATATTAAAAAATAAATAATAATTAAAACTAATAACAATAGTAATAATAATATTAAGGTAATACAAAAAATAAATGTACAAAAATAAAAAATTAAGTTTTAATAAAATATAATTTAATTTAGCAATATATTAATTAAATTGAAATTGAAATGAAAATTAAAAATTAAATAGAACATAAATGAAATGTTTAGAAAAACAAGAAAGGAAAAATTAAGTAAATGAAATCTCATACTTTTATGTATATAAATATCTAAATCTGTCACTTTTAATTTTATAAGCTAACAGATATAATTGAATTTGACATATCTTTCTGTGTGAGGGATTTAAGTTGGTCTAGTTAGTTGCACCGTTGTAAATGGGCTGAAGTTCCGGACAAAAAAGGCAATGAATTAGTCTAACTAAGCATAGATTGTTTTGATAATTGACAGCTATCATCCAACTAAGAAAAATAAGTGCCATGAAAATTAAGCATTATTCAATCTATAGTACCAATGACACATAAAGAAGGTTGGCAAAATCATAAATCAAGTAGCTACAGCTTGCAGTATGTAGATAAATGTAAACTAACATTTCACATAATCACATCTAGGAAGCACAGCAATCAAAATTAAAATATAATAACTCAAGTTCAAAAAAATCCAGCAGGTAGGTAAGTACAGCTTGAAATAAATTCCTTATATAGTTATATCAAAAAATTGATGGACAAATATTCTTCATTAGCCAGTTCAAAATAAGTTACTGACAAACCTAGTGTTAATGATCAAAGTTCTATACCTTGTCATCAATGTCAGTAAAGTTGCGAACATATTTGACTTCATATGCCAAATGCTTCAAGTACCTGCCAAGAAGATTATCTTAATAAGTCTATCTTCCATCACAAATCTGTACCTACAAATTTAAATACAACTGCCTATAAAATAATGCTGACTGCACCAATGATTCAGTTAGCAGCCCTAAATGAAGTCATCGTACTTGAAATTTGTGCATGAAACTGCAGGGATGCATAATCATATATTTGCAATTAAAATCCAAACAACATGGCATGCATCTGTGTTGAATCTTTTATGAAAAAATAAACATGAATCAACTAGTGGCCCTTCCAACTTGTGCAACTAAAAAGCTGACGCGAGGAACTGTACAACAGCCATGGCTACATACATCACAGAGTATGACCAGAATTAAGGTCCAATAGTTTTTCTAGCATACAGGAAGTTAGATTAATACTTCTGATTTATTTTTTTCCGTTCCCTGGTTGATAGATTAAAACAGGACTTAAAGTCTTTCTGTTTGTTCCTGTATCACTTTGCATTATATCTATCCATAATGACGAATGAGGATAAATTATCAAGTGGAATACTGAAAGTTGATTATGACGAGAAAGGGCTTGCTACAGGTAGCACCACGTGCCCCCAAACTGCCAAACAACGGATGATTAATAAAATGGCACTAAAATTTATTTCATAGTTTTAGAATAATTCTTAATCACATGTATCAAAAGGCATTTGGGACTTTCTCAAATAAAGAATTGTTACCTTAAACTGTTTAGTTACATCATAGCTTTGAAGTGGAATAAGTGAATCCAAGATATTTTGAAAGGGCACACTATGTACTCTCGATATCTTAAAGCCACAAAACTCGGAATCAGAAAGTAATCTAAGTATAAGCCTATCGAAACTCAGATTGATAAATTAGACGTTAGAAAACATATATAGCATGTTCCTTTATTTGCCTTCCCAAGAAAAGAAAATGGCAAAAACAAAGAAGAATGCAAAGGCTAAATGATTCTATACATAATGCACCACAAAAGAGACAAACATTAGACATCATACAAAAATCATGCAAAGCTGATCTCTCGGCTGAGGCTCTCCAATTCTAGACACTTAAACAACTTCCTACCTAGAAAGGGCTTCCAACTTACCCATAATAACTCTATGCTTCGGGTTATACAACGCAATTCTAGAACAGGACTCTAAAACTTACACCAAGATTTGCCCAAAAAAGGAACCAGAAGTAAAAAAAAAATAACAAACTTTGGCTCAAGTAAATTATTAATCAATAATCTATCTTATGTTTTGATAGCTATCTACCATCTATGGCTATACTATATATGACTCACCTATGAAGCATGTACACAATTCACTAAATCCATTAAGCCCAACAGATATAAGCCACTGAAGGTGGATTCATGATACCAATAACACCCTTAATCAAAACTGCAGGCTTGATGCTGGCCAGCCTACCATCTTAAGATTCTAAACATCATAGTCCAATAGGAAGTAGAACATTCTTTAAGCATTTTCTTATCACTAAAAGTAATGTTAGGGGCTAAGCAAGACCACTATAAACCATAGAAGAAAACAAAATCGCTTCTTCATACCAATCTTCCACTCTGCTACTTTGGTAGGATCCAAAATTTCTAAACGTTAGCAAATCAAAACCTACTAATCAATTAACAAATCAAAACCGCCACAGCTAATCATGATTTTCCAATCAAGACAAGACAGTATTTTCAAAAATGAATCTAACTCAGTTCTCACCAAAAAAGAAAACTAAGGAGATCAACAAATCACGAAGCAGAGAGAGGAGAGGATGGATTAATACAGAAATCGACCTATAGAGGACATCGAAGGCGACGTAGGCGCGTGCGTGGCCGATGTGGCTGAGACTGTAGGGCGTGACGCCGCACACGTACATGAGGACCTTCCCCTCCATGATCGGCTTGAAGGGCTCCTTCTTCTTTGACATTGTGTTAAAGAGCACCAGCTCCCTATCTTTCGCCATCACCTCCATAAACCCTAATTCGAACACGGGGGTACGGAGAGAGAGAGAGAGAGAGAGAGAGAGAGAGAGAGAGAGAGAGAGAGAGGAGACAGGGAAGGAGGAAAGAAGATAAAAGAGTGAGAAAGGATTAGGAGGGGTGGCGGCCGGATGGGATGAGCGCGTACAGCGGCCTTGCCGCAGCTGCTGTTGGTTCAGGCAAGAAGAACGAATAAGGCTAGAGAGAGAAATAGGGAGATAGAAAGAGGGAGAGAGAGGGTGGAGCCGCCGGCGAGGTTGGCAGGCGGCGGTGAGTACAGGGCTGGGGTGGGTTTAGAGGAGAGACTGGCAATCGGCTTTTCTCCCTTTCTCTTTCCCTTTTTTTTCATCTCCTAATTCTCTCCGTCCAAATGCAGTTTAAAAGTAGTGAAATCGGGTCTGGTTAACCGGATTCGAATTGGGTCGAATCAGGATAACCCAAACATGTTCCCTTTATTAAGCCGATCAAAATTTTTATACAAAAACACGATCAATTTAATTTTATTAAGGCCCTGTTTGGATTTAGGTGATTTTATAATATTTTAAACTCCATGGTAAAAATATACTATAGGAGTGTATGGCATTATCTTTTGCAGTAAAATAACACTGCAGTATATAGCTAAAACATAGTAATACTCGAGTAAAAACAAAAAATCCACTCAAAGTTTCGTATTTTTCTAAACGAAGATCATCCTGCTCCCTTTTCTATCATCTCTTTTGTTTCCATATCTCTCTTTTATCGTCGTACCCTCTTCCCTCCTAATAGACCCCGCACCCGTGATAAAAATCAGCCGTCCCTTCTTCTCCTTCTCTCTCACGCCTTTCTTCTATTCTAGAAAACCCTAATATTGCAACAACAACAAAATCCCCAAAAAAATTCAGACAAGAATGGGAGAAGGGGAGAGGCTAAAACAACTATCTTAGTTTGCCAAAACTGACAACTAGGTTATTACTCAATTTTGCTCTATGTGGAATGCGCATGGGCCATGTAAAAGAGAGAAGAGTCAAAGCTATTATCTCATTTATTTAGCCTGCACTAGCACTAGTACTACTACACATGATATTATCTCATTTATTTAGCCTACAGTAGTAGCACTAGTACTACTACACATGTTGTCCCCCACTCCACATATTGTCAAAATTTACCCCCTCCCCCTCCAATGCTAAACTTTTTTAGTTGAATTAAAGGTCATTAATACCACGCTAAACTCAAATAGCATTTGTAGGTAATAAATGGATTTAATGGTGAATTTGATACATTGAAATTAGTTATATTTATGCCTATAAATGATTCACTTTTTCCTTGCATATGTAATAGTCATTGATCTTTTGCTAATGGTTAAAAATGTCTGAATAGATTTATAAATTCTTTTGCTCTGTTAATGTTGCTAATATTTGGATGATTTTTGTAGTAGTACATATAGAAGGCCAAATCATATAATATTAATCTCTGTCATGTATTGAATTTTTAAAGTATTGGAAGTAGAGATGCTTACATAAATTCTCTTTGTGATGCTCTATAATTGACATTGAATTCTAGATTTCTTCTATAGATTCTCATTGTGACTTTATTCAATTTTATTTTTATTTAAAAGTTTATAATATTAATATCATAGCGGCATGTTCGAATGTATTGGATTGATGATATAGGTGAAGGATCAAAGAAAACAAAAGGAGAGCAAAATGGAACAATATCCAAAAGACACATTTGGTAAAATTACTAACAGATTATAATATTCCAAGATATCAAGCACAAAATGCATGGACCAATGAAGCATAGGGTAAAATGTTGAATAGTTGAATGCTAAATTTTCTGAAGCAAATTTGACTATGAATCAAATCAAAGATTGTGAGCAACAATTGAAGAAGATTGCAAAATCCTAAAACAATTATCTAAACGTAGTAGATTTGGATGGGACTACACCAAACAGCCTTGATGAAGTTTGGAGGTCACTATTGGAGAAAAATAAAGAAGCAAGAAAACGACATAAGAAAGTTTTCCTTTTTATCTAACATGTCATGACCTATATAAGGATATATTTTTTTTTAAGTAATAGACTTCATGCATATTATGTATTGATTTTTTACATGTTATAAAATAAATAGTTGTAGGGAGATACGCTGAAGGTAGACGATCTCGAGGACCTAAGAACTATGGAGTTAGAGCTAGTATGTAATCACACGGACAAACAACATCTCATTCAGTTATGATATATTTAGTTAGAGTCTTCTCTTATTACATTAGTTATTTATTTTTATTAAAATAAAATTCCTACTGTTCGAATGCGGAAGGAGTTGCGTTCGAACATTCTTGTGAACACCTTCATCAGGTTCGTAAAAACAGAGAACGCAAAATGTGTGTTCAAACATAGTCGGGCGTGTTCGAACATGATCGGTAAGAATCTTCTAGAATTATGGTTAATAATTGTATTTTGGGTTATTAGCTAGCCTCTATAAAGGTGTAGATGGCATCCAAAATCATTATGCTATTGGATTATTGATTTCTTGCCTCCTATCTTCTCTCTATTCTCTCTATCCTAATCTTCCTCCTCCTCCTCCTTCTCCACCAACCTACCACCTCTACTGTTGGCAAAGTCTCTCCTAACTTTTGATCTCCCTCGTATATCGAGTCCTCCCTCTTCCTTGAGATCTCGGCCACTTCTTCTCCTTTGTCTTAATCACTTAAACAACATCATTCATCCACCCTCATCCCAATTATCATCCATGACCCTAACATCCACTCCACTTATCACCACCACCATCATCTGCAATATATTATGTTTTCGTCCTAGTTGCAGTTTGAATTTGCAAAGGGAGTAAATACCGAAAACGTAGATTAGAGAGTTACAAATCGATCCACTTGGTTTCGTAATTTTATGACTATGGAAGAATATTTGGTGAATATTTTTCCTCGGTTGCGTGGACTACTTCTTACAATAAATCCAGATTTTGAAGGAATCATTCTGTAGCCCTATCAAGTTACTCTTGCACGTTATTTATCACCTGACCTTATTATTTTTGCTTCTAGAGTATCACCTCGTCGCTTTCATTCGGTAGAGGAATGCTAAAAAACTGATGCTACAACTATGGACCCACCATCCACTCAAATACCTTATACTGAAATTCCTTTATCTCAAATACAACACCCAAATGATAGAAGGGATGTAAGAGCTATTATTGTTGGTTTTGGATCAATAAAGAGATCTAAAACTACCAAAAGTTTTAAATCAATTCTATTTAAGATTATATAGCTATAAGAAAAAAAAGAGACAAATCATGAAAATTCAACTTTTCCTATCACCAAATGTATTGTAGCTTTCAGTAAAATGGAAGAATTTGCATCTTATGAAGATATATTGAAAGCAAAATAGATAAGGATATTCATGAAACATTCATGGCTCTCAAAGGTAATAGAATTGTGACTTGGCTTAGGGCTTAGTTGCGTTAGCTACCTTGATGCTTCATTTTTATTTCTAATTTTTTATGACTATTTTGAACCTTTAATAGGTTGATGTTTATCTTTCTTTTGGATGATCTCTTTTGAACTCACAAATATAAAGATAATTTTCTTTAGTTTCACTTTACAAAAAAAATTATGCAAATCTTATATATGTGAGTAACCAAATTATGCATACAGAGAAGTTTGTTGAAGTACGAAAAGCTAAGCACAAGAAAATATACATGTGATTATATTGCTTATGTTGTAGTACGAACTCTTTTTATGCTATAGTAGTCATTCCATATTTAATGAGCTATTTCATCTCTTTTGGTTGCACCGACAATACGTTGATTGTTTATGCTATCAACATCTTCTCCATAATTTTTATCACTTTTTGAAATATCAATGATCTTGTCTCCATGAATTTGAGTAATAGAATTATTCAGCCATTTCATATCCTCATCATAAATTCTAATAAAATTGTGTAACACACAGACTATAGTAACGATATTTCTTTGTGAATCAATTTGGTGAAAAGTAGCTACATTTAGTATTGAGAAGCGCATCTTTAAGATGTCAATGATGGATGCATTCAACATGGTTATGGAGAGATGCATGTCGAAAGTTGAATAATTCTTTATAATCTCTAGGTCTTGCTTAAGTTTCTTCCTTGTTCTTACAATTGATAGCGCACTCCTCTATATTGAGCAATAAAAACTTGGTGTATTAACATAACCTATATCAACTAGATAATATTTGTCTCGTGGAATACTAAAATCTTGATCTACTAAATATTGTAAAGTTTTAGCATCAAATGTAGAACCTTCCCATCCAACTCTTACGTAGACAAAGTGTAGACTAAAATCACAAGCATAGACTAAAATCACAAGCTAAAATTACATTTTGTGATAATATTCTTTTATGATTACGATAAGGTTCTTGTCTAGTGATATTGATATAGGGACATGTGTACCATCAATAGCACCAATACAATCCTACAATAATAATAAATAAAGTAACATTCTCTAATGTATTCGAAAGAATAAAGATTTGTTTAAGTAATCCTTACCTTAAAATATGGAAAATATTTGCTATTGTTTCTTATTTCTGATGGTGTAATGGTTGTTGGCCTTTGCACATAATCTTGTGTCATTTCAGTAATTGTCTCTAATACTTGTTTAGAATGTTGAAATACTGTTTTACTACTATGTTGAAATATTTCTTGTACAACACGATTACTTGCATTTCGAGATAACGTATATGAAAATATTATAATTTGCTCTTCAACTGCAACACCTTTAGTATTACGAAGAAGATTTCTCTCGTTTAGAAAATTCACAACAGGGTATGGAAGATATGAGCATCCATTCGAAATTGACTTTTGCAACGACTTTCATAATTTCAAGAAATTTTTGAACATATGCTGCACCTGTTAGAATCGATGTATGGCAATGCTATCTATATGATTGATTATCAAATAAATTTGAAAAAATAACGAATATTATATCATCATCCTTTTGATTTATTCGCCTCCAATAATCTGAATCTATGAATATGTAGAGTAGAAATGAAAAATATTGAGAAATAAGTGGATATTCTTATTTAAGAAAAGATTGGTCATATATATAGAGTTCATTGTCATACTTATAACAACTAGTGAGGGTAAAATTGAAATTTTTTTTGCAACTACTAGTTAATGTAAAAAATTAGAGAAAAAATGATGTGAGGAATCAAGATGAATTATTTTAAGAATTGATTTTCAATCACACCTTGATTAATACCATAATTATATAAATAGAATTAATTTGACTGGTAATCTATAAAATAATTTTTTTATCTCACCAACTTTGATGATATCTTCTTTATTAAATGCATGGTGATAAGAATCAAGTTTTTTTTCAATATCTACGGAATTTGAAAATATATCTACGGAATCCAAAGGTAAATTTTTACAAATTCAAAAGATGGATATTTATGAAACCTATATATTTATGGAATTCATAAATATTACATTAGTCAATCTCCATGCTTGCATATTTACTGCCAAATAAATAGATAGCGGTTTGATACAATGGACATACATCAAACATTAATAAAAGATCTTCATCCTCAATAATATGAACAAAAGAATCAACTTACTTTGACGGAAAGAGGCATTTAATGCTAATATCATATTCATCTAGATGCTCTTTCATTAATTCATAAAATTTCGCCTTCACTTCTAGTATGGTGAAATTCTTTTAATGTGTAAAAGATGAGTATTTCCACCTTCATAGCAAAAGAACATTTTATATTCAAACACTATTATAGCGTCATCCATGTGAAAAAAAGGTTGTACCATAACGGTATAAATGTAGAGTTTTTTGAGCTATTTCTTTAAAAGAGGTAAAAAGAAAGTTTGTTGCAAACCTCTTCATTCCTAGGAAATAAATAAGCATAGAGTAAGTAAGTATGAAGTTTATTTTACTGTAAGAGAAGAAAGAAATCTCCTTTCTCCTCTAATCTCTTGTTAATCGCTACCAATAAATATAAAACCAGGAAAAAAACAACATTTAATATGTTGCTAATGGTGATTTGATCAATTTATATATAAATAAAAATTTACTGTAACTAACAATTGAAGGTATCTCTTTACATTTAATGTAGAGAGATATCCTAAAAATTGGTGCAAGGGCATCTTTTAGTACTTTTAGAAACATATGGGTAAAGCTTCAAAGACAATTTAAATTGGATAATGAGTCAAAATTATAAATGTATTTGGTTTAGGGTGCAAATAGCCCTTACAAGTTTTAAAATAATTACGGTCTTAATTGATTCAATAATTCATTATTTTTTAGGAAGCGACGAGGTGCATCATAATATTTTGATTAGGTTAGTCCTAATAATAGAAGGATTGAACTAAATTATTAGAGCCTAACTTAACCTAGTTAGGTACTTTTGCACTTTATGTGACACTCGAGTTATCGAATAGTTCTCTCCCCTCGACAAAGTGAACAAGAAAGAGTGAAGCTTCTATTCCACTAGCAAAGAATATTATTAAGATTCATTTTCAATAGAATCTTATGTAGTCATAGGTGGAGTTTTTGACCAAATTAGCCATGTTTCAATTTATTTTTAATCGAAATAGACTATCCCTTAAGTTCATAATCAAATGAGGTCTAATTTATTATAACTGTAATAAAAATGCTGAACTAATTAATATTTTATCTCTAAACAAAAATGCTAATAAGTTCAGTGTGTTTGCCTAGTTCTAAAACATTGAACTAATCAGCGTGTTATGTATATAAATCTATTTAACTTAATCTTTTAGCAGTTAAAAAAATTGCTTAGTGATAAAAATGCTAAACTGATTAGCGTTTTTAAAACGCTGATTGATTTAACATTTTTGTTAGGACTATAGTGAATTAATCCTATCTGATAATAAATTTAAGAGATTGTATATTTCAATAAAAAAAATAAGAAAGTTTGTCTAATTTAGTCAAACTCATCATAAGTACTCTCATGTCTTTCTTTCTCATTAAATCAATCACTACCTGAGACACCCATATGCCTATGAATTCAATGATATTTTGGCCCCAGAGGGAAACTTCACAAAGGAAGCCTACCAGTTGGTCTGGTTGTCCCCCCTAAGGTGGCTTAGTTCAATTTTTACTGATTTTTATAACTCTAAATGATCAGTATTCATTACAATGGGTGAAGCGAGCGTGACAGTTTGAACACCCTATCGCATTCTGGCGACGGGGCCTTTAGTGGCTCCTCAAAAAGTCAACAAGGACTAATTGGCTCAATTAAGGGTAAGTGAACCAACTCCTGTTTTAGTACTTGACTATTTTTAGGTTGTTTAGAGGTCTCTTTGAAATCTTAGAGTGGTTGTAAATATATTTATTCTGTTTCTAAAAGGTGTATTTAGTTATTAGAAAGTGAAAGAAGTGAAATGGGTAATTAAAAAAAAAACTCACTTTCTAGTGTTTAGCAGTAGAAAGTAAGGATTACTTAGTTGTTAAAAAGTGGAGTTTAATAAGTGATTGACTTTGGCGATGATATTATTCCAAGAAAGAAATTTAAAAAGTTGAAAGTTAGTAAAATGAGAAGCCAATGTAGTTAAACACAAGGAATTAGAAAAATAATACATGAGTATTAGAGAACAAGAGATAGAGAGAGAAAGAGAAGTGTTTTTCATTAGGTTGTTCTTTTCTTTTTTGAAACGAACAAGTTCAATTAAGTTAAACATAAGCCCTTAAGGTAAGTCTAGTTAAGCTATGTAAGCCATTGATGTAAGTTCAATTAAGTCACGTAAGCTATTAAGACAAGTTCAATTAAGTCATGGAAGTATTTAAAGTAAATTATAGTTTGAATCGTATAAACTTTTAGGGCTAAATCCGAGTAGGATTCATTATGCTCGACCTCTATATATATAGAGGGGATGTGCTTCTTTGTTTATTCATCCAAACATTCAATGAAGAATTAAGAATTATATTCTAGCCTTAGACTATCTTAGGAGTAAAAGTAAGATAATCTAAGAGTAGAAGTAAATTAATTATAGTTGTTTATTTTCCTAGGAGTAGATCTAAGTTAGAAATTATAATTTTACTTCTAACTCATACCTCCAACATATAGCCACCATCACCTCTACGAGCCACCATCACCTCCATGAGCCATCCTACCTTACATCCGTCCACCACCACCCTTAGCAGTCTGCCATCCTCCAATGACCGTTACAATGTCGGATATTTACTGTTCTGACATTGCTTCACTCTTTTATTTTAAATTTTTTCATCCCGAACTTTGATTTAATTATAGTCATTTATTTTCCTAAGAGTAGATCTAAGTTAGAAATCCTAATTCTACCTTTAATTTATAGCCACCATCACATCCACGAGCCATCCTGTCTTACGGCCGTCCACCACCACGCTTGGTTGTTTGCCACCCGCCGACAACCGCCGTAACATTAGATATTTACCATTCTGACCGTGCTTCATTCTTTTATTTATATCTTTTTATCACGATCTCTGATTTAGGTGAAACTAGAGCTATTAGAGCTCTGACTCACGAGGATACCACCACCTAAATTCATGTATATATATGTAAATGCTTGTAAGTATATTTACTTATAAATATTACTAATTATATTTAGCTAATGGTTATATTATTAAATGTATAATCTTAAAATAATTAGCTGCTCAAAAAATTTAATTTCAATTAACTAATTAACATAAAATACATAATTAATAGAAACCAAATAAAAGGAAAACTAAAATAAACTAGAAACTCTGCTAGAGTGCTGGGCCGAGCTCAACACTATTGCTGAGAGGAGGGATCGAGAAAGAAGAGGAAGAAAAGGAGAAGAAAGGATAGAAGAAGAAGAAGAAGATAGAGAAAAGGAAAGGGGAAGGAGAAGGGAGGGGGATTTGGGCCCATGGGGAAAGGACCAACTGCTGATGGCCAGCCAATAGGTAGCCTTATCTTGGCGGCTCAGTTTAGCAAACTTGAGCCAAACGGAGAGAGGAGAAAGAAAGATAGAAGAAAGGAGAGGATGAGGCTTACCAGCAGTTGCTTGGTGGTGGCGGTGGCAAGGTTTAAGAGGGCGACATCAAAAATCCGAGGGAATATGATATATATATATATATATATATAGAGAGAGAGAGAGAGAGAGAGAGAGAGAGAGAGAGAGAGAGAGAGAGAGAGACTGATTATAATACTAATATCCGTGGAAAGGCTACAATTCATCTAATTTATTTTATAATAATAAAAATTAATAAAATAGATTATAAGTAAATCTTCACCACTCGTTTGTGGACTTGGGGTCATTTACTAATATGAAAATATTTTCATATGAACATAAAACTAGCAAGTATATGCATTTACATTGTAAGTATTATAAAGAAGGATGTTATATGATATATATATAAATGCCAATGTGATCACAGTAATGCGTCCATGCAATATATCTATCATGTCTATATCTACAGCTCACATGTATTAGTAAAGGAACACATGCTATATATTATTCAAACTATTAAATCACTTATTTTAGGCTCATATAGAGCTATAGCCATGGAATATCATTATATGCTCACAGAGTTATCCATCACATAATAACATATGCTCACAAAGCTATTAATCACAGAAATATATACTCACGCATCATTTCACACATCGAGGAGGCATAGACATCTAGCAGTAATGTCACATGTATATACCTAGGGACGATGTATATGGCTATTGGTCTATGATCATTAGACTAAGAACTCTAACCATAAGCCACACAGGCTAATTATCTCAACCATAGACCGTTAATAATATAAGCATCATATATATATATATATATATATATATCCTACCTTTAACCTCTGGCTAAATAAGTGGATGACACTACCTAGCCAAAACTTAATTACGTGATGGTACATGTAAGTAGTGTAGTGATCAATATTATCAATCACACACACCGATACTTAGGAACTCACCAATAATTCATGAATAGGTAAGAAGCACTAAAATAACTATAATTATGTTAATCAATAAATAAGTATTTGAATATGTATAATATGAATGTTATGAAATCATAAATCCACTATCACTTCAGTACTACACTATTCCTAAACTATGGATGATTCACTTGCCTAATAGCTTCTAAGTTAATCAACTCTAATTGTGTCATGTGATCGTCCTCGCATGGTGGTAAATCTACCTCGATAATAAAATTAGTAAATATAAGCACAAACCTACTTGAATTAATGAATTAAATAATCCATGACTAACCTTTATAGGTTTGGGGTATATCTAACTAAGAATTATTATATTTATTAATTAGGAAGAGTTAGTATTTAATTACGATGTTCCAATGGACTATTGAGGGTTATTAATACAATTATCATCATGATAACTATTTCCCTAGTTATTATCAATTGAAAATAAATTAAAATAGAACTTATTGATTACTAAAGCATGATTTAAAAAGATGAACAATTAGAACTAATTCCCCATTAGGAATAATTAGTAAAGGCACTCTTAAACTATAGTTTAATTTATTAGGGTTAAATATATTTTACCCTAATATACTTATGCCCAAAATCACTTTACCCTATTATACCTATAAAAGTTTTAAACTAGTTCTTATACTTATGACTAAAGCGAGATTGTTAATTTTTATGTTAAATTTAACTAAAAATCATGGCTATTTTGATAATTTTACTGTATTATATTAAAATCTGTATGCATTCTCTAACAAATATGATAGAGGCGTTTTGGTCATTTTGATGTAATTCAGTTAAAATATAGGCTAGGAGCCCAACCTATGTAGCCAGCCCACCACTTGGGCTGGGCTATTGCACCTGACCTAAGCTTGAGCTAAGCTGGGCCACACCTAGACCGTGTTACACCCTATCCCCTCTTTCCTCACCCTTAATACAAAGCATGTCGAGGAGAAGAAGGAGAGTGGTTGCTGACGAACATTGCTGTTGGCAGTCGAGGCTAACACACCCGCCCCCTCTTTCACTCGTATGGGGAAAAGGCACACAAGGTATTGATCGAAGATGAAGTATGAGCTCATCTTGGCAGGAAGAAGCTTGATGGTGACGAGGGGAGCGAATGAGCCACTTAGGAGTCTGATAGGGAAACTAAAAACTATGCTCTATGCTAGAGGGATAAGGAAGTTGAGGGGATGTGCATGATGCATGGGGGAAGGCCTCTCCACGACCGACGGTCATGAAGTTGGCCCACATAGTCACCCGGGCTATAAGAGCCCCAAAGCAAAGTATTGTCAACTTTCTCTTGTGGACGGGAAGCTTCCCCACCTACCAAGGGGAGCAGACGTCGACAATAATAGCTAAAAAATTGCTTAAAATACCATATGTAGTCTCCATATGGAGATGGGACGACCCTCAACGACATCAATATCAAGGGGGCGACAAAGAGAATCATGAAGGACCACAGCAGGGAGGCAAATGGCCGTCGACCAGCTAAATTTCGACTAGCTAAATTTTCGACGAAAACGAGAGGAAAGGAAAATACGAAGAAAACATTAAATACCTAATTAAACTTAAATCATTCATATCTGGTTGTAGACTTGTAGGGGATGTTTTGACACGTTGATTCATGGAGTCGGCGTCCTCTGATGACTCTCTAACGAGGCGGCCGGGCCTTTGCTTAATGGCGGTGGCAGATGGACAAAATGAGAAGAAAACATAAGAGGGGAAGGGGAATGAAAGGGGAGCAAGTGTCCGGCACGTGCGCACCCTTAGGGTTCAGCACGCACGTGTTTTTTTTGTTACGGGATGTTACACCCTCCCATCTCTCCCTCGCACCTTCTTCATCTCGCCTGAACCAACAGCAGCCGCTGCCGGCGGCCACCCCACCCGGCCTTTACTACTCCTAACCTTCTCACACTCTCTTATATCCTTTTGTCCTTCCATCTCTCCTCTCTCCTCTCTCCTCTCTCCTCTCTCTTTCTCTTTCTCTCCTCTCTCTTTCTCTTTCTCTCCTCTCACCCTCGGGTTGGAACGTTTATGGAGGCGATGGCGAAGGATCCGGATCTGGTACTCTTCAACACAATGTCGAAGAAGAAGGAGCCCTTCAAGCCGATCGTGGAGGGGAAGGTGCGCATGTACGTGTGCGGCGTCACGCCGTACAATCTCAGTCACATCGGCCACGCACGCGCCTACGTCGCCTTCGATGTCCTCTACAGGTTTAATTCATCTCCTGCCATCTTTGCTTCGTGATTTGTTCCCGTCATCATCGGATCTTCCGTTTTTTTTTGGTGGGAACTGAATTAGGTTGCCTTGATTTGATTATGATTGATTGCGGCAGATTTGATTTGTTAAATGAGTAGTTGGTTCTGGAGATAAAAAAGATTCGCTTTTTTCTTATCACAGTGGGGGTTTTGTAGAATTTTTGAAATTTTGGGACTACAGAAGCAGCAGGCTGAAAGATTTGTAGGAAGAAGCGAATATTTCTTTTTTCTGTATAGTTTATAGTGATGAGAAAATGCTTAAAGAATCGTCTGCTTCTTATTGGATTATGATGTTAAGAATCTTGAGATGGTAAGCTTGCCAGCTTCAAGCGAGCTATTTGAGCAAGGGTGTCATCGGTATCATGAATTCCCCTTCTATCTGGCTTATATCATCTGTCGAGCTTAATAGATTTAGTGAATTGTGTACATGTGTTTCATAGGTGAACTATATACGGTAGAGCTGTTAGGTGGTAGATAATTATCAAAACCAAGGATAGATTATTAATTAATAGTTTACTTGAGCTAAAGTTGGTAATTTGTGTACTTTTGGATCCTATTTTTGGCAAATCTTGGTCTGAGTTTAAGGAATCCCATTAGGGAATTGCATTGTATAACCCTTATAGGTCAGTCGGAAGCTCTTCCAAGATAGGAAGTTATTTAGGTGTTTAGAAGTGGAGAACCAATGCCAAGAGATCAAAGTTACATGATTTCCGTACAATGCCTAATGTTTTGTCTTTTTGTGGTGCACTATGTATAGAATCATCTAGCCTTGATATTCTTCTTCGTTTTTCCATCTTTCATTTCTTTGTTTTCTTTTTCTTGGGAAGGCAAAAGAAGGAACATGCTATATATATATTTATATATTTTCTAAAATCTAATATATTTAAGTTCTTGATCGGCCTATAAGCTGATTAGTTTCTAATTTTAAGTTTTGTAGTTTTGAGATATTGAGAGTGCATAGTGTGCCCTTTCTTTCTTGGATTCAATTATGCCACTTCAAAGCCAGGATGCAACTAAGCAATTTATGGTAACAATTCTTTATTTTGAGAAAGTCCCAAATGGCTTTTCATACATGTGATAAGAATTATTCCGGATAATTTTAGCGCCAGAATGGCTTTATGGCAACTTATTTTCCTTTTTTTCTGCTATTTAATCTTGACATTTTATTAATTTTTCTATTGTTTGACACTTTGTATACGAGAAAACATTTTGGACCTTGATTCTGGTCATACCCTGTGATGTATGTACCCATGGATATTATACAGTTCCTTGTGTCATAGTTTTTTAGTTGCACAAGTTGGAAGTGCCACTAGTTGATTTGTTTTTTTTTTCTTCCTAAAAAGATTCATCTGCAGTTTTGTGCACACAAATTGTAAGATGTTCCAGTATAATGACTTCATTTAGGACTGCTACCAAATCATTGATGAAGGAAGTCAAAAATATTTTATAGGCAGTTGTATTTAGATTTGTGATAGAAGATAGACATTTTATAAGATAATCTTCATGGCAGGTACTTAAAGCATTTGGCATATGAAGTCAAATATGTTCGCAACTTCACTGACATTGATGACAAGGTAGAGAGCAATACACAATGAATGTGGATTACAACATGAAGTACAATGTTTTGATCAAAGATATTTGCATATGAATCTAAATCTTATGATTTCTTCTGATACTGCCAAGGTTGTAATCCAGGTTATTTGGAGGAGGTATGCATCATTTGGTACAATGCATATTGAATATTTTAGTTTGTTAACATTGTAATTCATTGTCATGGTGCACGTCTGCTCTTGTTATGTTGTTATATTACTTGAAGAATCTTCAGTAATATTCTTTAATGCTTGATTAAAAGCTGTAGTTAACTAGTGCAACTATATGATGTAAGAAATGGACTTGTTTCTCTTTTCTTTTTCAGATACATAAAGTTCATGCTATCTCATCTTTTCTGCTATAATGAATTCCTTTATCATATACTTTTACCGCTCTATTCTTATTTAATTGGGTTCCTTCTGATTTTGTCGCATTCTTATGGTGTGTCATATTATGAGTATACTCTTATGCAATTGGAGTGAGACAACATATATTTATTGCACATTGTGGAGGTTCATCATTATCAAGGTTTAATTTTCACTCATTAGTCACATATTAGCTTGGACATTATACTTAGGGAGTTAGGGTGCTTGACTGCTTTCAATCTTGAAGGGAATATACACATTTACCTGTATTTTGTACTTATGGAATTTAGGAGAGATTTATGGTTATTTTACAGATTATCAAACGAGCAAATGAATCGGGAGAGGATCCATTGCATTTGAGCAGAAGATTTAGCCAATATTTCCTGGATGATATGGCAGAACTTCAGTGCTTGCCTCCTACTCATGAACCTCGTGTAACAGATCACATAGATCAGATAAAGGATTTGATAACCCAGGTAACTTCTAGCCACTGTTGGTCATTTTTTAAATTGTAAATTGCATGTTCGTTGCTGGAGATGTTAATGCGTTTGAAATTCTGACTGTTCATGATTTTGCTTATTTTTTTATATCATATTACGTTATGATGGTGGTTCTGATATCTTGGTAAAATATTTACATAATGAGGGGTTACTGATATGTTGATAAAGTGTTTGTATCTCTTGTTTTACCGGATCTTATATGTTTACATTGGTTTCTATTTTTCTCAACTTCACATGAGACTGTATATAATTGTATTTGAACTATTTAAGACCTGACATGAACAGTTAATCTTTTACAAGTGTGACACATGCCATGAGCTGTAGAGTAGTTGATCACTTGATCTGTTGGTTCCTTATGGCTCTTGCCATGAGTTTGGTCATGTAGCTTTTGCGAGAAGTCCTATACTGCCATAGTAGTTTGGATTGCTAATGGAACAATACTTATCTGATATAATGTGAAAATTTGAGGGAGATATATGAATCATAGTTTGACTAGGTTTAGAGATATGAAAAGTACAAATTTAAATCGAACTCAAAAATAAAAACTAAAACCAATATGGTCTAGGGAAACCAAATTTTACTAGGTTTAGAAAAATGATTAATTAGTAAAAAATTATAAATAATTAAGAATTGACCTCTAAAAACTAGAACGAAGTAGGAGATAGAAACCAGAATACTACTCAAATTAAAAAAGCTAAACTCAAATACATCCTCCTCATGCCCTTCGTGCCTAAAAGGTTAGTTCAAGGGCTTTGATAGGGAAATGCACGTTGTCTGATTTAAGGACACGAAGGATGGTCCCAGCAGTTGGGTCTCCCCATCTCTCCTCAACTTCCCCTGGTCTTCGGCCCGAGCTGTATGAGGTAGAAATGCAGAAGGTTCATCCCGTCATCATACTGATGCACGATTGAGATCCAATTAGTTTCCATTTTATCAGGATGAGAACCCGACGACCAATAAGCCAAGGTCCGCCTTCGAGCACTTTGGAGCCATTTTCCCCCTGGAAAGTGAAGAATCGAGTAAAAGTAAGGAACAAAAAAAGTTGAGAATAGATCAGAAAAGTAAAAAGCATGACAAAGACCACGGCATGATTTTTTTTTGTAACTTGGAAAACCTCTCTCGCCTAGAGAAGAAATACCACATATCCCATCATCTAGAATCAATCTATTTCAATAAAAATTGTAAATATAAGTTTCACTTATAATCGCTCTATCATACTCGAGACGACCATCGATTGAAGTTCTTTTCTTACTCAACCTCCTTGATGAATTACTTTGTGATCATAGATAGCATCTTTGTTGATTGTCCTTGTGTCAATATGGATTACACTCACTCTCGCTCTTTAACCCTTCACGTCGATGTCAATGATAGACAGCTAATTCATGAATTTGTGATACATGTATCGATGATCAGCTTGTTTGGTTGATGAATGAATCAATGATTCCCAATGTTTTACAAGGCAGTTACCCCATTGCATCGCGCCCTAGACGGTATGTAGTCACCAAGGCGGTCTAGCCTTTTTATTATATGAAAAATTAAAAATAATTATATATGATATATAATATATACTAGGAGTTTATTTACCCCCCCTGTGGTGAGACCTAAATTCACTTTACCCTCGGTCTAGCCTTTTTATTATATAACAAATTAAAAATAATTATATATGATATATAATATATTAGGGGAAATTATATTTTACTTTCATGTGGTTAGACCTAAATTCACTTTATCCCTTTATAGTTTCATTTATATCATTTCATCCCATTGTGGTCTAGATTAAAGTGCAACCATTACGTTTTTCATAAAATTTTACCAAATCTTAGGTTAAATTTGAAGACATATAAGATAAAAAGTTGTAGAGAAAAATTATATTTTTAAATATAATTTGTCTAATTTTTTATGTATGAATATATATTACAAGTTATAAAATATTTGACAAGAATATTAAAGTGAAAGATTGATTTTAGCGCTCACACGAAGGCTTAAAGTTTGCTGTACAAAAGTTCTTCTTTGGCGTTTTAAACGGTCAAACACGACCATTGGTTGATTTGATTTAAATTTTGGTTTATCTCTATTTACTTTATCTCTAAAAGAATCTGTAGAGATCTTCAAAGAAGTATTATCTTATCTTTAAGAGATACTTATCTTATTTTTAAAAGAGATTTATTTTATCTCTAAGAGGTATATAAACGGTTTAATCTAACCCTAGTTGGGGCAATGAAGCATTAATTTGAAAATCATCTTTTACAAAGTCGTCTACAATTATTTTGATAGGATCTACGGTACCAAAAGATATGCTATAATACTAATGATAAGGCTATAAAATGATTTCTTCAAGATCTGAATTTATTGTAGGAAGCAGTCCGCGCAACCGAGGGAAAATATTCACCAAATTTTCTTTCATAGTCAGAAAATTACGAAACCAAGTGGATCGATCCGTAACTCCCTGATCTACGTTTTCCGTATTTACTCCCTTCGCAGATTCGAACTGCAACTAGGACGAAAACACGATATATTGCGGATGATGGTGGTGGTGATGGGTGGAGTGGATGTTTGGGTTATGGATGATAATGGAGACGAGGGTGGATGGGTGATGTTGTTTAAGTGATTAAGACGAAGGGAAAGAAGTGGTCGAGATCTTAAGGAAGAGGGAGGACTCGACGGACGAGGGAGATTAGAAGTTACGAGAGACTTTGCCAACGGTAGAGGTGGTAGGTTGGTGAAGAGGGAGGAGGGAGATTAAGGTAGAGAGAATAGAGAGAAGATAGGATGCAAGAAATTAATAATCCAATAGCATAATGATTTTGGTTGCCATCCACACCTTTATAGAGGCTAACCAACAAGCCAAAATATAATTATTAACCCTAATTCTAGAAGATTCCTACCGATCGCATTCGAACGCTCCTGATTGCGTTCGAACGCACAAAAGGCGTTCTCTGTATGCGCGAACGCGATGCAGGCATTCGCAAGGGCGTTCAAACGCGCCCGACTGCGTTCGAACGCATATTTTGCGTTCTCTGTTTTTGCGAACCTAATGCAGGTGTTCGTAAAGGCGTTCGAACGCGACCACTTCCGCGTTCGAATGCAGCCTACAGGAATTTTATTTTAATAAAAATAAACAACTAATGCAATAAGAAAAGACCCTAACTAAATGTATCATATTTAAGATTATCTTTTGGATGCTACTAGAGATCACTTCTCATCTCAACGCGTCTACATCAGATTTAGAAGAACTACATCTAGAGGGTCATTGAGACAGAAGGATCAACCTCAATGTTCACTTTAAAAACCTATCACGAGAAGTAGTGTCGTGGGTTTTAGCGAGCAAGGTTAGTACATATTGAGTCGTGAAAATTGGCAAGTGACATATAAGTTTCTGGTTAACTACTACAGATTTGGTGATTAATTTCACTCCAAGTTTTGATCCATGATTTTTTACTCGATTTGATATTTTTCCACATAAAAAGTTGTGTCTGCGATTACCTTTTCCACATTTTATTATTTATAGTATGTGATAGATCTCATATCCTAGAATGTTTTTTTTTCAATGTTCTTAATATCCAGCCAACTGAATACTTTGACTTTCAAAGTAGGCTTTGAAAGTTAATTAATACCAGCTAAGCCAGCCGACTATTTTTTTTAAGAAAGTTAATGCAAAAGAAAAAAGTGATGCACTTTTTAACACTTAAAACATCATATTTTAAAAATCTTTATTGCTTTGAGAGTTTTTTAGTTATTGACTTGGAGTTATAATTATATTGAGTTCTTTTTATATTGTGGATTTTGATAACCTACATGTCTAGGCTGTGTATCCTAACTTCTATTAGGGTATATGATCGATTATGATTCTAATTTTGGGTCGTGATAGTCACTTATCTCTACATTCTATTGAACTTTTAATCCCTCTTTCCTTGGATATTTTTTTAGACATCAAATTTATATAGTGGGCATCACAACTGATATATAAATTCATAATGCTTCTTCCTTTATAATTTGTCTAAGTGCTAATTAAAATTGAATGACCAATTTTTTTTTCAATGTAGCTTTATAATTATCTAAATTATTATTTGTTTTAGCTGCTTGTTTCTTCAAAAATAGCTCATGCAACTTATGCATAGATGTTGGCTTGTACTCCCGACGGTAGCGACTAACTGCTTTCATCAATATGTAAAATGATTTGTCAATAATGACCAAAATGGATGCCACACTTGTAAATCTCCCCCTTATAGCGTTCCTATTATTTTCTCAATTTAATAGATTGGTAAAACAAAGGAAAAGAAAACAAAATTTTCAGGACTTGATTACTAGCATGTTACCAAAGCATAAGTTTTTATATATTAAAGGCAAATAAAAAGTAATGCTTATCTATCTTCCTATCCATCAGGACTTGACTACTAGCATGTTATTAAAGCATGGTTCCCAAAATCGACCAATCTAGATTGGGGGATCAATTATAGTTGATCTAGATTCCCAAGTTGTGATTGGTTTCGGTTTAGGATTGACCATATGGTCAAATACATGTTGAGTTTCAGCCAAAACTAGTCTATTTGGTCGGGTCGATGCCTGATTAGCCGATCCCGCCCGATACGGGTATGACAATATGGATTTGGGTCGGTTTGATAAGATGTGTACATTTTTCTAGCAGTCACTCTTGATCTTGATGCTGAGTTTCAGAAGCTTGTGTCAAACCATGAGAAGAGCTAATAATTACTGTGGCATATAAAAGTGTAAGTATTTTGTTTATCACTTGTTTCGCATACCTGGAATGCTATCAAACCACCAAGTCCTGGTTGTAATTTCTCATCTACTTGTGTTTAAAATAATGACGTATATTGGACAGTTCATTGATAATTATAAGAACATTGAAGACTTCAGTCATTATGAATCAAGAGCAAACTAACAAAGGCAGTGAGTGAGAGTGAGATATGAGAGTGTGAGTGTGTGGGAGCATGGGTGGCAGTGGCCACCAGTGGGATGGCTGTCGGCGCGAGTGGGAAGAGAGTGAGAATGAGAAGATATCGCCGGTAGTGTGGGAAAAGATTGGGTCATTGCTATCGCCTTGCATTGTTCTCGCTACTTCTGGCTGTGGAAGCTCGAGGAAGGGAGAATGGAGATGAATCAATCTAAGGCTGGTTCAAGTGGATATTTGGGGTGTTTTTTTTATAGGTGAGTTAGTCCTGAAACTCAATATGCAACCCGACCCACTAGTGATGATTTGACCTGTTTCAATGTTTTGGCGGGCTGAACTGCCAGCCCTTTAAAGTAGGTTGCTTCAGCCGCCAAGTGCTTTTTGGTGCTTAGGTCACTCACTAAGGCGGTGACCTTCCCGACTACTTTTCTCAGTCACATTCTTAATTAGCTAGGCAGCATATCATGGCAATTTTAGATTATTAATCAATTTTTTAACATGTATACTTATGTTTAGGCATTTAGGAATACAAAATATTTAATAATAATAATAATAATAATTATAGGAGGTGACATTATGCATTGATGGGGTATCGGGCAGTTCGTCCTGCTCGATACATTTATAACCAACCAAGAGATTGAGGGTTGATTCCACTTGATCCCTAGTGGTGTGATTCAACATATAGTAACCAAACAAGTCCAAGTACACTAGGATTCTATAATTCACTTCGTCCTTTTTAGATGCATAATTCTTAAATAATTGCGCCTAAAATGAGATCCTTTTATTGTCTGCCCAAGTCCTAACTTCTTTTTCAGTAGAACATGAAACTTTTCAACTTATTGCTCCAGGTATTGCAATTTTGCATACATGTATTACCTAATTTCTACATGGTTTTGTAAATGTCTCTTTCCATGATATTCTTTCCAGAAATCATTTTGATCACAAATTCTTTCTTTTCAAATTCAATTATTTGTTTCTGACACAGTTCACATTCCCTGACAGATAATGGATAATGGTCATGCATATACTATTGATGGAGATGTTTATTTTTCTGTTGATAGTTTTCCTAATTATTGCTGCCTATCTGGACGGAAGCTAGATGATAACCTTGCTGGAGGTGGTGGTCGGGTTTCTGTCGATTTAAGAAAGCAAAACCCTGCAGACTTTGCATTATGGAAGGTGCTTGAAATGTGGCTAGCTTTTATCTTGAATCTGTCATAACTAGAGCTGTGCTTACACATCCTTTGCTCTAATTATTATTTTTGGCAGTCTGCTAAGCCTGGTGAACCAAGTTGGGACAGTCCTTGGGGCCCTGGAAGACCAGGGTGGCATATTGAGTGCAGTGCCATGAGTGCTCACTATTTAGGTCATTCATTTGATATTCATGGTGGAGGGAAGGATTTGATTTTCCCTCATCATGAAAATGAACTTGCACAGAGTCGAGCTGCCTATTCAGATTGCAATGTGAACTATTGGATGCACAATGGCTTTGTCAACAAGGACAATCAGAAAATGTCCAAATCAGATGACAACTTTTTCACAATCAGAGATGTATGGGGTGAATAATGTTTTAATGTTATTCATTTTTTCTTTTTCAAATACTATCCATTCAAAAGGTGATTTTTTCTATGTTACGAACTAACTTATGTCAATGCGTGCAGATTATTGAGAAGTATCATCCATTGGCTTTAAGATTTTTCTTAATGCGCACACACTATAGGGCAGATGTCAATTACTCTGACAGACAGCTTGAAACTGCATCTGATCGTGTCTTCTACATATACCAGGTCTGCAACTTGCCTAGAGGAGGAGGATAAATTGTTTAGATCAGGTGTAAACATATGTTAACGGCTATAAATGATTAAAATCTCCGTCATCACTTGCTCACCAAATATATTAATATGATCCTGCCTATGTATTGGAAAAGTTTTGTGTGCTTCGAAAGAACCACCTTCGTGGGGGTTAATTACTTTGTTAGTTTGTTTCTATCTGCTGCAGACTGTGCATGACTGCGAAGCAGCTCTATCTCCATTTCATGGAGAGGAGATCAAAGCTCAAGTCCCAAATGAAATCCAAGAGTTGATCAAGAAGTTCCACTCCAATTTTGTAACCTCTATGTCTGATGATCTGCATACTACTGCTGTCCTGGATGATCTTATGGAACCACTGAAAGCGATAAATAGCAATTTGAAGAAGTTTAAGGTATGGATTTTGGTATTTCTTACCTTCTAAGAGAACGCATATTACATAGCTCAGATGCTCGCAATGAATTGGACACTCCATGTGGAAACTAAAATTAGCTATTATTCTATTTGAACTTGGGAAAAGGCCTAACTACAATCTGATTAATTATGTTCCCAAGGGTAAGAAGCAGCAGCAGTCACTTATTCAAACTCTATTTGCTTTGGAGAAGGAAGTCAAGGATGTACTCGGTATTCTTGGTCTAATGCCTTCTTCATCTTGTGCTGTGGTAATGATCCTAGTTTAATGTGCTCTGCTTTTATGAAAGTTCTATGCAGTCTTAGGAGTTTTCTACCTTTTCAAATTTAATAGGTTCTGCAGCAGCTGAAAGATAAGGCATTAATAAGAGCAGGCTTAACAGAGGAACGACTTCTACAAACGATCGAGGAGAGAACTGCAGCAAGAAGGAATAAGCAGTACACAGAGTCAGACAGGATCAGGAAAGAGCTAACTGCTCTTGGCATTGCTCTAATGGATGAACATGGCAGGACGGTATGGAGACCATGTGATCCTGAAGGTTTGGATAATTAATTGAAGACTTTCCTGAGAAGCTGGAAGATTTGTCAGCTTACCATCAAATCCTTCAAAAGTGAAGTGAAGAGGCCTCACTCATGCCTTGCTTATTGATCGACCATTTACTTGAATTTTATCTTTTTTACTAACTTCATATGTGTAAGAGCAGTACAGGTGATATTTGCCGTTTACTCAGACTGTTTTATAAGAAAATGAATGCTATTAATTGTATTGTAACGACGTCAAGTTTTGTTTAATTAAGGTTTGCTATATTGTAGCCTCCTTACATTTATGGACTAATGAAACCTCTAGGACTTGCACTGCATGCCAAAAGCACAGTTTTGTGTGAGATATTTCAAAAGTTTGAGGTGGGATCTATTTGGGTAAATAAAATTTAAAGAGAGTTTGGTCCAAAATTCCTTAATTGCTAGGGAAATCTACACCTTTCCAAAGTCTGGGCTCTGGTTGGTAAATTTTTTCTTGGGGAGCTGCTCTCCAGTCCCCCCCACATTCATTTCATAATAAAATCTGGACTTGAAAGAAAATGAGTCAATCTGGCATCTTAACAATATGACACTCAGTAACTTAACAATCAACAAAACTACGAATTAAAATTGGGAAGTTATATATGAATCTCCCAACATATGAAACTTGCCATAAAACTAAAATAAATTTTAGTAAAAAGGTGTAAGAAAATCGGAATGCATCGTAACTCCCCAAATATTTACAAGAATAGATTTAAAATAAAAATAAAAATAAATATCATCAACTATCTTCCGAGTACATAAAAATGAATATGTGATGACTTCCTTCTCTTATAAACAATAAGTCCTTGTATAGATGGCTCTTGCGTGTAGAGACCTCCATTTCAAGAGCCTTAACCTCTCGGGGGGCCTTTAACAATCTGTACCTCTAATCCCTTATGTATTGGACTATAAGACTCCCCTTATCCTCTTCCTCTACGTCCTCATCCCTGTCCCAATCTGCCACATTCTCTCATTCGTCTAGATGGATCATGCGTTAGTTAGGATACGGGGACCTCAATCTCGGGAGGTGCAATGTCCTTGTGAGCTAGAGATGCAGCGTTCTCGCGAGTTAGAGGTGCAACATCCTTATGAGTCGGAGGTGTAGCATCTTTGTGAATTACACGTGCAGCAATACCTCATGACTTATCAATCATATTTAATGCTAAGGTGCAAGAGGAAGAATATGCATCTTTTGTCAAAATGATGAAGAGTTTGGGTTTAGCTCGGCCAAGGGTTTATTTACAAGTGGAAATGCTTTTTGGGAAAGCAATTCTTAAGTCACTTTCTCGTTAAGTGATTATTTAGTCGCTTTCCCGTTAAGTAATTTAATATTCGCTTTTCGGGAGAGTGATTTATTTAGGCTATGGGCTAGCAATAAGTTGATGAATCGATTTCTAAAGTGATTCATTGATCGTTTTTCACTTTCCCTTTCCAATAAAGTGATTCATCATTAATCGCTTTTCTGTTGAACAATTCATTAATCGCTTTTTGGTAAAACAATTCATCAATCGCTTCTAGTAAAGCATCATTAATCGCTTTCCCTAATAACTTAGAGATGGGAGTTACTAATTAACTGAAATACTTTAAAACAGTGTTATTGTTTGAGAAATATATATTATAATAGCAGTACTTTGGTCAAAAACTCCATTTTCAACCACCATAGTTGGCAGACAGTTAACACTATAATTTTTCATTCTCAAGGTAGAGTTGTTGATAGAAATAGATCTATTTTTTTAATTTATTTAGTAAAGTAGATAACGCTCAAACTTAAATATCAAAATATATTTATTTTACTGTAGCCCTAAGTAAAATATTTAACTGTTAGGTACTTTACAAATCTAAAAATAAAATGCTTACAAGATCAACTTATTTTTTAAGTAAAATACTAATCTTATTAGCATTTTTATTAAAACACTTTAGATAATGCTTCATATCCTTTAGGTCTTTAGTTAGAAAAATACTTAACAGTTAATAATTATACTTTTAGATAAGTAAAACGCTTAATAGTTAGCCATTTCAGTTAGGGCTATAATAATATAGACTCTGTTGGTATTTAAATTTAGGTTATTATCTATTTGGTAAATAAATTTTACAATAAAGCTAGTTTGGTTAAAAACTCTCTCAAAGCGATCCCAACACATCATTACTTGCCGTGTTGATCCCACCTTCCCTCAAAGACATAGACTTTAACAAAGTAGCTTTTGTGAGTACACTTTGTTGGCATTGGGAGAAAGAGTAGCCTAGCTAGTCATTATGATAGTGCTTTTCACCCCTCGACTCCCATGCCCTTATTGAAAGCACTACTGCTTCAGATGGTCTCTTTTGGGAAAAATAGCTCTTTTCGGTTTACGGCAGAGAACTCGTAGTTTAAAGTTACTTATATTCCACCCTTTGTAGGGACTCTTGGACCAAATAGTGAATTTCTCTAAGAATAAACATATCTTCTTATTAATTATAATAGCGAATTTCTTATTGGTGTTATGGAAGAACAATCTAACCTTTGGTTGAAACCGGCCTAATAACTTCAGCCTCTAACGATACCACATTTCTATGAATTTCATAGAAGGTCTTCCACTGGTACGTGGCTATTTTGTTATTTTAGTGGTGGTTGACAGATTGAGCAAGTATGTGTACTTTTCTGTATTATCGCATCTATTCTTAGCCAAGTTTGTGGTTGAAATTTTTGTGAGAGATATTGCTAGGTTGAATGGCATGCCATGTACGATTTTCTTCTATCGTGGTCATGTTTTTGTGAGCGACTTTTGGGTGGAGTTTTTCAGATTATAGGAGACTCAATTGAACTTCAGTTCAACCTACCATCCACAGATGGACGACCAAACTACGATGGTTAATTGAGGCATTGAGTAGTATTTGTGGTGCTTTGTGGGAGAGATGCCAAGACGATGGTTAGAGTTCTTATCATGAGCGGAGTGGTCTTATAACATTGCCCACCACAGTAGTATTGGCATGACTTTATTCGAGGTGGTGTATGGGCGCACCACCCCGTCATTACGCGCTTATAACCCTGTGGCATTTGCGGATCGAACGAAGGTGAACTTGTCATTGATGGATAGAGATGCCACATTGAGGAGGTTGCTTGCCCATCTTAAACTTGCTCAAAACTACATGAAGCAAGTTTATGATCGCAGCCATTGGGAGTAGGAGTTTGACACTAGCAGTTGGGTGTTCGTGAGGGTGCAACCGTACCAACGGGTGACCTTGCGTCCGATGCGAAATCAGAAGTTAGCACATCGCTACTTCGGTCCATTTTGGGTGTTAGAGCATATCAGTCCGGTTGCGTATCGCTTGGAGCTGCTTGAGGGGTCGAGAGTACATCCAGTCTTCCATATTTTGTTGCTAAGGGAGCGGATTGAAGATCATCAGGTTGTTGGATCAGTTCTACCGGAGCCTTTGGAGGAGATAGAGATTGTGGAGCCAGTTCGTGTACTTGCGAGATGCCGACGATGTCATGGTACTAGATTGGAGATGGAGGCCCTAGTTTAGTGGCTTTGCAAACCATGCGACGAGGCGACATGGGAGCTGGAGACGGACATCTTGGAGTGTTTCCTCAGCTTTACACCTCGAGGATAAGATGGGGGAAGTATGGTGGGCTGATACACCTTGTTAGAGTCTTTTTTATTGCATTAGTTGTTTATTTTTTTTAAATTTATGTAGGTCACGTTCGAACGCGGAAGGGGGCACATTCAAACAACTTTGCGAATGCTTGCATTAATTCGCAAAAATAGAGAACGCAAAATGTGCATTCGAACGCAGTCGGGCGCATTCGAATGCACGCGTGCAAATGCCTACATCAGTTAGCATCCATAGAGAACGTATTTTGTGTGTTCGAACGTGGTCGACCCTGTTCGAATGCGATCGGTGATAGTTCACTAGTATTAGGGTTAATAATTATTATTTTGGCTTCTTGGCTAGCTTCTTAAAAGATGCGGATGCCAGCCAAAATTATTATGATGAATGAATATTAGTTTCTATCTTCTTCTATCTTCTTTTTAGTTTCTCTACCCTAATATCTCTCCTCTCTCTTTACCAACTAGCCACCTTTACCGTTGGCAAGGTCTCATATATTTTCTAATCTCCCTCGGCTGTTGAGTCCTCCCTCCTCCTTGAAATCTTAGCTACTTCTCCCCTTTCTTTCTTATCCCTGAAACTATATCAACCATCTACCCTCATCTCCATTATCATCCATAACCCTATCATCCTCTCCACCCGTCACCAACACCATCACCTCTACTCTAGCGTATTTTCATCCTAGTTACAGTCCAAATCTATAAAGGGTGTAAATACCAAAAATGTAGATCAGGAAGTTACAGATCTGCCACCCTTAATTTCGTAATTGTTTGACTATGGGAGAATATCTGGTGAATATTTTTTCTCGATTGTGCGGGCTGCTTCTTGCAATCAATCCGGATATTGAAGAGGATGTTCTGTTCTTATCAAACAACTCGCTTCTTCCTCATGTTTTGGCTGGACTGGACGTCAAAGCTACTATTTGTTTCACAGTGTGCAAACCTTAGGCACAATGGTCCCCAATCTCAACAAAACTACTATCGTCCTTATCCCAAAGAAAGAGAACCCCTCAAAGTTGGAGATTTTAAACCCATCATTCTATGCAATACCATATGCAAATTGTGCTCTAAACTTCTAGTGGTGAGAATGAAATCATTTCTTGGCGACATCATCTCAAATTCTCAAAATGCATTCATTCCGAGAAAGCAAATTGTCGACAACCAAAGTGATCGCTCAGTCGGCTGAAGAATTCCTCAACCAAGAAGGGTGCCTTCATGCTTAAGGCAGACCTATCCAAAGTATTTGATCACATGGAATGACCTTTTCTCAAGGAATTTCTTACATTGTATGGTTTTCCCACCAACTTTATTCAGCTTGGAATGGCATGTATCACATCGGTGAGATTCATAATTGTTACGATCCAACCACGTGGATTAAGTAGAGTCAAGTTGAGTGGAGTCTATTTACCTTTTAATTATTTCATGATATAAGCCTTTTATGCAAGTCTAGTTTAGTCATGTGAGCCATTAAAGCAAGTCAAAATAAGTTATGATAGCTCTTAAGGTAAGTCTAGTTAAGACAAGTTCAAATAAGTCACGACAGTCCTTAAGGCAAGTCTAGTTAAGTCAAGTAAGCCTCTAAAGCAAGACCAATTAAGTCATATAAGTTTGTAAGACAAGTCCTAATTTGAGTCATGTCAGTCTTTAAAGCTAAGTTCGAGTAGGACTCATTGTATTCTACCTCTATATATAGAGGTGGTAAGGCTTCTTTATTATTAATCAAGGAATCCAAGTATCCAAGCATTGAGCATTAATTGTGTTTAATTATCTACTTATTACCGTATTTATCGTTTATCGTAGTCGTTAAGATCGTTTTTGCTTTTCTAGGAGTAAATTATAGCCGTAGAACGTTCAAAGCTTCCAAACCCTAACCACCACCTTCCTCCAGTAGCCACCTTACCCTACAACTGCCCACCACCACCCTTGGTCGTCCGCCACCCTCTGACGACCACCG
Source organism: Typha angustifolia (assembly GCF_048772165.1). Classification (NCBI taxonomy): domain Eukaryota; kingdom Viridiplantae; phylum Streptophyta; class Magnoliopsida; order Poales; family Typhaceae; genus Typha; species Typha angustifolia. The sequence goes on from NC_133251.1 coordinate 6,874,125, forward strand.
CAACATCGGATATTTATCATTCTACCTTATTATAACCTATCTCCATTTTTTATTTTTAACTTTTCATCCCAACCTTTAATTTAGGTAAACTAGCGCTATTAAAACCCTAACTCACGAGACTACCATCACCTAAATTTTCATAATTTTTTTATATCCAGATCATTCCAGATCTAGTTTGTAACAATAATAGAGATTAAAGTGAAGGCTGATAAGTTCTTTGTGCCCTCTAGAGTTTTGAGGTAGGTTGTATGTTCTCTCTCTTCCTTTTTATTTTGGGATCAAACATGCTCTCCTATCTTCTCGAGTGAGCAGCTAGGACCGAAAAGCTTATAAGGGTTAAACCAGTAAGAGGGACTGATGCTATCAGTCATTTGATGCTTCCTGATGATTAATTGCTGTTTGGAAGAGTTATCGATAAGGAAGCATCCATCTTCACTAGTATCTTAAGTATTTGCTCCTCTGTCTCAAGACAATCTATCAATTTGGACAAGTCGGGGATCTACTTCTTTTTTTTTTTTTTGAAGCCAAGGAGCTGTTTTCAGCTATATATTATTGGGCTACCTCTGCGTTTACCGCATCAGTAGAAATAAGATTACATAATTTTAGGGGATGGGTCCTAACTTGTTACAACTACAATAATTAGAGGACACTCTAGCCCTGGCCGCTGCCTAGTCAGCTACTACTAGGGGTGAAGGATCGGATTCAATCCGATCCGATCCGCTATCCGACCCGGATCGGATCAGAAACAGGTCAAAATAACTTATCCAATCCGAATACAGATATGGATACGGATCGCAGTTTATAAAAATATCCGAATTTGGATCCGGATACGGGTGTAGTCTATCTGTTCGGATACGGATACAGATATTGGATGTCCATTTACCCATATACTATACAATATTAACAAATATCCTACCCTTGAAAACCAACCCGACCCGTTAAGATAAAACCCCTCACCCTAGTAATATATTCATTTTGTATTTGTATCCAATTAAGATTTGATTCTTATCCGATTTGTATTCGTATCCAATTAAGATTCAATTCGTATCCGTTTGGTATTCGTATCCGTTTAATATCCGATCCATATCCAGTTCATATTCATATGCGTTTAATATCCGATCCGTATCCAAAAAATATCCGTATCTGCTTAGTTAGGATATGGTTTTAAATTTTGCTACCCGTCTAATATCCGTATCCGAATCCATATCTAGAGCATAAATATGGATCCGAATATAGGTTGAGCACTATCTGATTCGTATCCGAACGTTTTCACCCCTAGCTACTACATGACATTCCCTCCTTACATGAGCAAACCTAATCTCCAAAAATTCCTCTCTCAATCTGAGGCATTCAAGCACCATGTTCCTGATGCGCCAAGGGCTATACTCTACCCTGTTCAAGCTTTTAATTGCCTCCTGACAGTCTGATTCGATGACCAGTCTGCTATCTCTAGTGGCCACCCTTAACCCCAGCCTGATTGCCCATAGCTCGTTTCTAAGGCTGAGGTCCCCGGACATGGTTCCCATACCGCCTGAACGAGATCTCCGTTTGCGTCGCGGATAACCGCCACTGCACCTCTTTGGAAAGCTCCCACAGTGAACACCCTGTCGGTGTTGATCTTGACCCACCCTTGCTAGGTGGTTTCCACCGCTCCTTATTTCTCTTCGCCTTATGTTTTTTATTATCCTTAGTTGTCGGCCTGTGTTCATTAGCTAATGCTATTGCCCTCCTCACCACTACTGTAGATGGTGCCGCTTATCCACCAAATACCACCGCATTCCTCTGTCTCCATATTATCCAGAGGATGCAAGCTATCATGCCCTTGATCTCCAAGTCTTCATATTTATTCGATTTCCAAGCTTTGGTTATCCAGTCCAGATCTACCGAGATGTTCTCTACTCCCTCGTTCAACCTTAGTACCTCCAATCCTCCAGGCTATACTTGCATCAATATAGAAGGTGGTCCGTCGTCTCCCGATACTGTCCGCACATGGCACACCACTCATCCAGTCCAATGTGGATGTAATGGAGGTATGCTCTCGTTGGGAGCCTTCCCTAGAATAGCTTCTAGCTGAAGGTTTTCAGCCTTGGAGCCACCAGTAGTTGCCAAATAGCCTTTCACCCTTCCCAATGGGTCTCCTGCTGAGGTTGTAGGAAGGAGTAAATGGCTTTCACTAAGGGCACTCTCCTTGGGTGTGGCCACCATATCCATATGTCTTCGGTGGTGGCGGCACCCATGGGGAGAGCATAAATCTCGAAAGCCAGGTCAGTACCGGCCTCTCTGCATAATCTCTCTATGGTCCAGTGTTGGTTGCCAATGATGTCTGCCACCTTCATATTTTTGTCCATTAATGCCTCAGCGAGAACCCTAGCTTGTCTGCTCCATGGAACCTCGTGAGTCTAGGGGTCATAGGCTGCTCTCGTGGTCCTAGTGTTACCTACCAGAATTTGGCGGCCCATCTTCAGTTGGTTTGCCGTGCGGCTTAGAGTCGGGGATCTACTTCAGTAGGAAGACTAGCCATCCTCGAAGGCAACGTATCCTTAGATACTCTCCAAACTAGAATGCTGTAAGAGAGAGAAAAGTACCTTTGTTCTCCTCTACTACTTCCTAGATCAAAGGCTGCTGCTTTCAAGTTCATCCTGGATAAACTTCACCCAAAGCTAGCAAGCTAGAAGGCTCTCATGCTCTCATGCTGGTCGGCTTGTGCTAATCAAATCGGTTCTCTTCTCCATACCAAATTATTATATGAGCATGTTTGTCCTCCCTAACTCTCTGCTAGATAAAATCACCTCTGTTTTTCAGAATTTTGGTGGGGGCTCAAGCAGAATGGACGACACCTACGTATAAAAAAATGGGATTCCATTTGCAAGCCCCTTTGAGTTTGGAGGCCAAGTTTCAAGAACATCTCCTTTGTAAACAAAGAATTGGTTCTAAAGCTAGCTTGGAGGCTCCACTCAAACCTATGGGCAAAGGTGATCAAGGTGAGACACTCTATGTTTTTGCTCCTTTTGGGATGCATCACCAAATCCTAGAGGATCATGTATCTGGAATGCTTTAATGAAGGTAAGAGGAGTGTTACATGGCAGTATTCGCTGGTTAGTTCACAACGGTGAGAAGATAAATATCGTCGAAGATCTCTGGCTTCCAAATTGCGACCTCCAACATCTAGTTCTCCCTCGAAATGTCAATCTGGTTAAAGACATTATTGCGGGGAAGAACTGGAACTGGACTCTAATTAGCGACCTTCTTCCTCCTCGGGCTGTAGCTACCATCTCGTAGATCCACTTGACTCAAGCTTCCTCCGATCAACTCGACAGTTTCGTTTGGATAGCGTCCAAATCGTGCTTCTTCAGCTGCAAGTCAGCCTATGCTGTCCTCTCCAATGGTCACTGGACTAGTTCGACCTCATCCAGTATTCCTACATCGATGTGGAAGAAGATCTAGAAGAACTCCTTTGTTATCCCTAGAATCAAGACGCTCATCTCACGCCGCCTTTCCAATGCTCTATTTGTTCTGGCCAAACTTAGCATATTCGTCCCAACGTTGAATACCTTTGCCCACTTTGCAAAGCCAGTGGAGAGACCATTGATCACCTCTTCATCTATTGTCCATTCTCTAGAGTGGTTTGATTTGCTTCTCGATTGGGTATTAGAAAAGATATATTGCAAGGAGGAATGGACATCTGATCTCTCCTTGTTGGCTTCGCAGGAAGACGCTGCTCTTCTTTTCGCAGTGCTTTGGGAAATCTGAAAATCTCGAAATGACATTCATTTTAGAAAAGGCCATTCATCACTATCAACCGTTATCACCAAAGCTAATAAGGCAGCTGAGAGAGACCGTTCTCTCTCGTTGCTTGCGGCAAACTTTGGTCTTGATATACATGTCTCTTCCCCTTCACTTTCACCTCGGTAGCATAAGGAAGTCGGGTTGAGTGCTGGGAATTTTATCAATGAGGGTCCTACTTCCTCATATTCATTCTATTGGGTAGATGCTAGCTGTCATATATAAGTTCCACAGGTGGAATAGGCTTTGGTTTGCTTGAAGGGCTCTATATTTATTATAGCTCAAAGGCTCCAAATATAGAGCTAATAGCTCGGCAATGCACAGGGCTCTATATTTATTATTTAATATATATATATATATATATATATATATATATATATATATATATATATATATATAAATTTAAATTATTTAATAAGTTTTTTTAATATTATTATTTTTTAATAAAAAATATATGGTTAAAAAACTATTTAAAATAAGATTAATATTTAATAGTTTAAGAAATAATTTTAAATTACTATTTTTTTAATTAAAAATATCAAAATTATATTACACAAAATAAAAATAAAATATTTAAAATAACTTAAATAATTTAATATTAGACTCATTTTAAAGATCTCGATGAAAGCATTCTAATGATATTATTTCTATTAAAAATTGATTAGCAAAACTAATTATATATTCAGTTAAATTAATTAAATTATTTAATAAAGAATATAGATGAAATTTAAATTTTTAGATTAAACTTTTGTAGGGTAAAATTAATATTTCTAAAAGTTAAATAATATTGGAGCTAGGTTCTAAATTTCTCCACTGTAAGAGCATCTCTAAGGGAGGGCTCTATATTTAGAGCCCAAAGGCTCCAAATATAGAGCTAAGAGCCCGGTACGCTCCAACGCACTGGGCTCCATATTTATTATTTAATTAATATAATATATTATATATATATGCTAAATCACTTAATAAGACCTCTTAATATTAATAAAAAATATATGTTTATAAAACTCTCATCGATATCTTTATAATAAGACTAAAAATTCAATAGTTTCACACATAATTTTAAATTACTAATTTTTTAATTAAAAACATTAAAATTATATTACATAAAATAAAAATAAAATATTTAAAACAACTTAAATAATTTAATATTAGACTCATTTTAAAGATCTCGATGAGAGCATTCTAATGGTACTATTTTTGTTAAAATTTGATTAGCAAAATTAATTATATATTCGGTTTAATTAATTAGATTATTTAATAAAGGATACGGACGGAATTTAAATTTTTAAATGAAACTTTTGTAGGGTAAAATTGGTATTTCTAAAAGTTGAATAGTATTGGAGCTGGGCTCCAAATTTTTAGATGGGGCTCCAAATTTGGAGCTCCACTGTAGCTGGCTCCAATTTTGGAGCCCCATTTGGAGCTCGGTTGAAGCTCTACTGGACTCCAAATTTGGAGTTTTGGAGTCTGATAGGAGATGCTCTTAGCTCTAAATTTATAGCCCGATTGAAGCTCCACTAGACTTCAAATTTAAAGTTTTGGAGGTAGGTTGAAGATGCTCTAAAACTAGAAAAGACTCATAAGTTTTAGTAAACTATTGTGCCAACTCTCTCTACGGTGAAGTCTCGGCACTACTATCCGATGTCAAAGAAGCGTCCCTGGACATTGACAACAATCTCGTTTGGGTCTTTAGTGACCCGTTGACTGCCGTCAATACTTTGAATGGTTTGGTAGTTAGGGCCAATCGGCTAGTCCACTCCATTGTTTCTCAATGGAGTCAATCCTTGAGAAGCATCCCCGTATCAACATTTGCTACACTAGTTGGAGTAACAATACCACGGCCAATCTCCTAGTTAGATTTGCCATTTGTAATTCCAGTTGTAAAACTTGGTCTAGCTCGGAACTAGATCTTCTATGTAATCACTGAGCTCCATGGACTATTGTCTACCGATATTTTCTCAAAAGAATCACTAACAAAAATTAGTTTTTACGAAGATATTTCTATTAGTATGTCTTTAGTACAGTCTAGAGAAGATTTTCTAACTTTTACGTGAGGTGGATAAATTTGCTAGGGGACCGCAGTGTTTTATTTTTCCTGATTTGAGAGTTTCATATAAAAATCTTTGTTTGTGATCACTCTCTTGTTGATTGCTTTAGTTGCTATTGTTTCCTTGTTATTATTTTCTTCCACTCTAACTTCCCTAGAAGAGGAAGGTTGACAAGAGCCCTAGCATGTACTTTCTAGGAAAGCAATTTCTATTTTAACCACAATTATTTATTTTTTCCCCTACTTGTTTGTTGTAACCTATCAGCTTTTGTAACTAATTTAACCTAAATATCACGGAGTTTTATGCTCTGTATTTCTATTTTGCGACAGAGAAATTTCTCCATTCGTTCTCTCTGAACTTTCTTAAGGCCCATATTGTTGTAATCTCTTGTTTGAGCCGATACTTATGCGAAGCCACTGTCATATTCACCCAATCAAAGATCTACCTATAGATAAAAGAGAGCTTGCTTCTTATTCTCTGTCCGTCAGGGAGAAAATGGGACCTGCACAAGCACTTGTGGGAAAAATAATTCTGTCTATGCAAGGGAAAATAGAAAACTTTGTATGTTGATAGAGGAATAAGCTTTCAAACATTGTAGTGCTTAATTTACAACTTCACCTATGCAAACATTAGTGCGAAAGATAAATAACTTCATTCTACAATCAATTCTATCTTTGTCTTTCATAATAGAAACTTAGATAATTACTAACGATTTTATGTTCTCTCTCAATATGAGAAATCGCTCTCATTGTCTCTTAACAGAGATGAGCCTGCAGTATAAGCAGCCATGTGTGCAAATGGATTTCTAGGAGCAACAATTACTTCTTCCCCTTCCAACATCTTCACCACGCTACTCATGGAAGGTCTTTCCTCTGCATGATACTTAACACACCACAATGCAATCTTACACAATCTCTCCGCCTTCTCTCTGTGTTCATCCTCAATACCAGCTTGAGATAATATTTCTTCAAATTGCCCTTGTTCAAACTTTTGCCAGACCCATCTTGGGTACCATTCCTGGCTCTCAATCTGCTTGTCTAACTCGAGGTTCTTACGCCTTCCAAGGATCTCAAATAGGAGCATTCCAAAACTATAGACATCACACTTCTCAGTGACAGGTAGTGGCATCCACAGCTCTGGTGCAGCATAACCTGGAGTTCCTCTTGCTCCTGTGATTGTGACGTGAGATCTCTCTCTATCACAAAGCTTTGCAAGTCCGAAATGAGCAACTTTGGGGGAGAAATCTGCTGTAAGTAGAATGTTGCCTGGCTTTATATCATAGCGTACTATCTTATGCTCACACTCCTCATGCAAGTATCTGATTCCTTTCGCAGTACCAACCGCAATCGCATGCAGCGTCTCAAAGTCAATACGGTGGCTTAGATCGAATAAATATCGATCTAACGGACCTTTCTCTATGTACTCGTACACAAGTGCCTTCAGTGTTGCCTCAAAGCAGAAGCCATAAAGCCTAACTAAATGAAAGTGAACCGTTCTTCCTATTGTAGTAACCTCATCTGTGAACTCCTCCTCATCTTTGCTATCCAAGTCATGGAGAACCTTAACTGCCACTTGCACTCCAGTAGGAAACTCTCCTTTGTAGACAGTGCCAAAAACACTTGATCCAAGTTTGTCTGTGTAGTTCTGAGTGAAATATTTTAGATGCTGTGAAGTAAATCTAATTATCTTCCCTTCTAAAATGTCTTCAATCAATCTATTAACAGTTTGCATTTCGACATCTGGAGTCTCCATGTACGAGGTAGAAGTATCATTAGTAGCAGTAATATAATCATTGGGGGATCGTATATTTGCAACTCTACGGTGTAAGCAGCTAGTCTGGGAGCATTTGTAGATCAAAATTGCTGTCAGGATTATTAGGACAACTCCCGCAATTGGTGATGCTATAGAAAATAAAGCCAAATATGTTAATGAGAACTTAATATACTACTAACTGCATGAGTAAATCAACCAGCGTACCGATATAAACTACAATGTCGCCTATTGCGCTGCCTGTGAAGCCATTTGAGGCAGGTGATCGTGTGATGTCTGATGAACTCGCCATGGCTGTAAGGTGCTAAATCAACAACGAAATTAGGATAGGATAGCAGAATATATATGATGAATACTGAAGAGAGAAAAATGGCTCGAGTAGTACTTACTTCTGTTTATTGAGCAAGCTACTTGAATTCCAGAATAGTCTACCTCAAGCTAACCTTTTTGTAGTTGTCAATTCAAAAGCTCATTGAAATCTTACAAAAAAGTGACAAATTGCAAAGTTATAGCCTGAACCGTAGTAAAATGCTATTAGTAAGTAAGAATTTTTCGTACTGTTAAGTTACTTTTTCATATCTTGAACCCGGATGTTTGTGATCAATGTTATATATGCAATTAGAATTTAAGAATTGATTACTCTTTCATCCTTGATTAACTGTCATAGATATAATCATGATAACGCAAGATCTACCTGATAACTTCCTAGTTGCAACCCAAGTGCAACTTCCTTAGAAATTATGTACGAAATTACCCATCAGAAAAGCAAAATAGAATCACAAAACTCAATTGGATCGGCAATAATTTATCGAGGATTTACTATGGACATCTTCGATATTAGGATACTGGATTCATTTCAATGTACGTCATTGAGATGTTGCTGTAACTTAGATTGCCAGATCATTTTTGCAGCATTGTCTAATAAATCTAATCTAACTCCCCAATCTGGACTTGCGCATGACGTTCTTAATACAAGCCCTATCTTGATAATAAAATTAAACGAAAAGAGATCCACCATGGAAGGAACAAACAATAACAATACTTACAAGTTTATATGATGTCAGAAAGCTATACAACTCAACAATCCAACCTCTTCTTCCTTGGACAAGATATAGAGTACAGAACAAGATAAGCAAAGGCAGGAGATGATTAAAGAAGGCTACTGTCAGAAGATTCTTCATCTAAGAGGGAAAAAAATGAATGCTATGTGCTTATGCACATTGTTTGAACTCTTAATCTGCAATTGATATTGATAAACCTTGTACGCAACAAATACAAGAACAGGGAAAGATAATGGCATTCTCAAATATCCAATGTTAGTTATCACCATCGAGTTGTAAATTTTTTTTATTTATCTGGACTACAATAAGATATACTATTAGTAAGCTGTAATGTCTCTTTCATAATTTTGAACTAGTAGTCCAATCCAATGAATTCATCTTCAAAAGTAAGTGATGTTTTTTTAGGGTGTTTTACAAATCACACCCTATATTTTACTTATTTTATAATTTATACTCTGTCTTCGATGATTTTATCCCTTCTTTTTTCTTTATGATTCTCGTTTAACACTCTCATATTATTTTGACTAATTGAATATTAACCAAATTAATAATATACCTTCACCATTATTTTTTTCTCCTCTTTGCCCCTCCTCTCTCAGAAGAAGGCATGAATAATTTAGATATTTATAAATTATTTTATATATTATAATGAAATATTTTTTTGCTTGTACTGTTTAAATTAATAGAGGATATAAAGAAAAAGTAGGGGTTGGATTACAAAACCTTAAAGACGAGATATGAATAATAAAATAGATAAAATATATGGTTTGATTTGTAAAATTTCCTTTATTTTTATAAGCATGTAAAGTGTAAAAAAGGGATGGCATCTCATTAAATGCTTGATTTTTTTTTTCTATGTACTAAAACAATATGATGCTTATGTAGAAATGATATTGAGCTCATAGATTACAAAAGTCTATATATATATATATACACGGATGCAAACAATACATCGCCTTTGTTGGGTTTGCTAAAAGGGTGGTGTTTTGGTTGCGAAAAGTGAAATAAGAGGAAGTGATATGGGAAGTGAAAGTTTTAATGGAACTTACTTCCTAACAAAAAATTACCATTATCATTTCATAGCATTTGCTGGGAACAAAGAATGTGGGATTAGAACTTATAGCTACTTTCTTTTTTCTTGTTTAAATTGAGGAAAAGTGGAAAACATAAGTAGAACTTTAGAGACAAAAATAAAAAGATTCTTTTATATCTATACCCCTCCAAAATTCCTTATTGGCGTGTGCACTGGCTTGATCCAATCCAAAACGGTTTTGGATTAGATTGGAGACGTAGCTTTCGAATAAAGCTGCGGATAATCTAGCTGTTGGATCTTCGTGAAATTTGGATATGTTGTCGCCCTTGAAAATTTTTTTTTCAACGAATCTAAGATCTCAAGGTTTGGATAACTCGATCTTGAGATATCGCCTGAACAGTGACCGAAAGTCTGGTAAACTTTAGCTTAATAGCCCTTCAATAGCTAGATAGGTGCTAGGTTAATTCTTTAGTGAAGAGGGAGAAGTTGTTGTAGAAGAGGGGGATTAGGAGTTAGAAGAAGGCGACAAAAGACTTGGGCGGTGGAATGAAGGAGGTGGGAGAGAGCGCTAATGGCTAGAGCAAGTAGAGAAGGAGATAAATGCACAATATCGTTTTCAATTATCACATAAACTTCAATTATGGTTTTCCCACATATTTATAGAGGTTCACCCTAAAGACCTACTAAGTAAAAAATTCTAACAAACCAATAATTTTCGCCGCGGTGTGTTCGAACACGCCTGATTGCGTCTGAAAGTGAAATTACAGTTATCTGTCGTTGCTAACGTGTGTAGGCGTTCGAACGATTGCATTCGAACGACCCAATTTCGTTTAAATACATAAATCATGTCGTGAACGCGTGCAGGCATTCGTATGGCCCGTTCGAATGCGGTCCTTACGTTTGAACGCAATCCTTGCGTTCGAACGCCCCCCGAAAAAATTTCTTTTACCTCTTCAAACAAAAATCAACTAGATTAATAGACTCATCTCAATGAACCCAATGTCGCGAGTGGAGCCAATATGGACCTAGTCGTATCACTTCACCACGCTTTCGTTTACCTTGCCCTCAAGGTGTCAGCTCTGGATAACGGTACATGAAGTCAGATTCAGGCATCCAAGTTGCCTCGTCCACTATGCGTCCTCACCACTCTACCAAAATCTTAGTCACCCACTCATCTTAGACTCGAGTGCATTATCTAATTAGGATCCGAACTATAATAGGAGTATTCAATTCAGCTTCTGACTTGTCGGGGTCAGCCCTTATTGGCCTGGGTGTAACAGCTCCTATTGGCTCGCCAGGGGGAACTCGAGCCTTAAGGCTTGAGACATGAAAAACTGGATGTATCCGCACCTCTTTAGGTAAGTCTAGATGGTATGCCACGAGTCCATAAAATTTTGGAGCCAACTTTTGATTAGGAATGGGCCTAACCGAGCTTTGCCGATATGGTTGGAGTTTGATGTAAACCCAATCCCCAATCGAAAAGGACCTCTCTTAGTGCCGCTGGTCAAAGACTTGCTTCATTCAGTTTTGGGCAGCTGTTAGGTGCATCTTGAGTCTCCTTAATACCTTATCACGATCTCGCAAAATTGTATCCACCTTAATTTGGTCAGCTCGGGCTGATGGCAAGTATGTATGCAAGGTCGGAGGCAACTGACCATTGATGGCCTCAAACAGGGTTATGCCAATTGCCGAATAAAAAACCGTGTTGTATGACTACTCTGCCCATGGCAAATAAGATAGCCACTGCCATGGTTGTTTGTTGACAAAGCACCGAAAATACTGCTCTAAGCATCGGTTCAGCACCTCGGATTGGCCATTCGTTTGAGGGTGGTAGGCTAAACTCATACGAAAGGTAGTCCCTTAGAGAGCAAAGAATTTCTACCAAAATTTACTCACAAATATAAGATCATAATTTGAGACAATCAACTTTGGCATACCATGCATCTTGACCACGTTGCGCACCTAAATCTCTACAACCTTCCTTGCCATGTAGGGATGCACCAAGGCTAAAAGATATGCATACTTGCTGGGGCAATCTACCATCACCATGATCACGGAATGTCCTCTAGCCTTGGATAGACCGTCGATGAAATCCATGGCGACGTCCTCCCGAACCTTCATTGGAATCGGAAGCGATTGTAGCAAGCCAGTAGATTTTATCGATTTCGTCTTTGCTCTTTGACACACCTTGTAAGCCTTGACGTAGGTTTGTACATCCTTCTTCATTCCATCCCATGTGCAACTCTAGCTCAGCCATTTATAGGTGCACAACACCCCTTCATGTCCAGCCATAGGAGTGTCATGGAAGTGGCGCACTAACTCCAAGCGCAAGTGGCGGTCAACTAGAAAAATTATCTTGTCTTTGTCCACCAAGAGTTTGTCCTCCACCAAAACTCCTTGCATACAACTGAGATCTGTAGCAAGGTTGGCCAGCATCGTTATGGTGTTCAGATCCTTCTTGTAGGCCTCCCATAGCTACTTAAAAAAGGAAAAATCGGCACTGAAATCGTTGCCAACTCGGTTGGATTTGGGCACCTTGATAAGGCATTGGCGACGCTGTTTTCGATCCCCTTCTTGTACACCAACTCGTAATTGTATCCAAGTAGCTTGGATACCCACCTTTGTTATGCTAGTGTGCGTATGTGCTGCCCAAGGAAGTAGGGCAAACTCCTTTGATCGGTGCGAATCGTGAAGCGTTGTCCGATGAGATAAGACCTCCACTTGGTGATAGCATGGATGATGGCGAGCATCTTCCTTTCATAAGTGGATAGCGGCTGTGAACATTTAGAAAGAGCATTGCTCATGTAAGCCCCGGGTCTACCGTCTTGCATCAAAAGAGCCCCAACGTTGACTTCAGACGCATCGCACTCAATGGTAAACGATTTGGTGAATCCGCTAAAGCAAGGACTAAGGCTGAGATCATCGCCTTCTTCATGGCTTCAAATCCTTCCTTTGCTTTCTTTGTCCGTCCATGTGAATGCACCCTTTTGCAGCAAGGCCGTGAAGGGAGCCACAATCTTGCTATAGTTCGCCACAAACTGATGATAGTAGCCGATTAAGCCGAGGAAGTCGCGTAGCTCTTTGGTTGTCTTGGACAACGACCACTCCAGCATACTTTGGATCTTCTTGGAGTCAGCTTTCACGCCATCCTTAGATATGATGTGGCCCAGGTAGTCAACCTTTTGCTGCCCCCATGAAAAAAAAAATAAATCCCTAGACACACGTATGTATCTAACCTCTAGGTAATGATATTTCTCGTTCGCTTAAGTAAAAGTCGGAAGAAATATTAAAAACGAAAGTAGAGATGAACGCCAAGATTTTAACGTGAAAAAACCCAAAACGGGAAAAAACCACGGATCCAAACTCGGATCAAAACCAATCACTATAATAGTAGCAGTTACAAGACTGACTCACAAAACACCTCGTCGATCCAAACGACTTTGTTTCTCTCAGTCTTGATCGCTAGAACCCACGATTCACTGCTTCCTATGATTGAAGTCCAATCTCAGTAGCCCTCGAGATTGATCTTTCGTCTAGATCACCCTTAAGACGAAAGATTAAATTCTTGTAGATGAGTGGAACATTGTTAGTTGAAGAATCGATGTAGCCTCAAGAAGTCTCCTTCAATAATATTTCTTCAACTCCCCTTGAGATAGGGTTTCACAATCTTTATATATGATCTTCAAGATAGAGACAAATCTGAGTCATATTCGTACTCATGATCTTCAAGATAGAGCCAAATCTGAATCTTATCCGTACTCATGAAAGTCCAATATTTTTAAACTTTGTTGGTGCGTTCGAACAAGCTCGAGTGCGTTCGAACGCGACAGCTTGAATTCTTCAGGTTGCGTTCGAACGCGTTTGTGAACGCGACTCTCTGTCTGTGTAAACGCAGTGCCCGCGTTCGAATGCGTTTGTGAACGCGGCTCTCTGTCTGTGTGAACGTAGATTTAGCATTCGAACTCGTTTGTGAACGCACCGCGTTCGAACTCGTTTGTGAACGCACCGCGTTCGAACGCGTTTGTGAACGCGGTGTGAACTCAACAGCTTTTCTCCAATAACCTTGCAATTCTTCAGACCAGAGATATTCTAGACTTGTGTAAAGCTCATATACATGTAAAAAATACACTTAGAATATTTTGTACACAATTGCCAACAAATAAAAACCTAACACCCCATAAACACTTGGAGTCTTTGGCCTTCAATTTGTGTTGCTGCAATAGGCCAAGTATCGTCTGAAGGTGTTGCAAGTGCTCCTCCCATGTGCGGTTGTATACCAATATATTATGAAAGAATTTCAGCACATATTGCCTCAAATGAGGCCTAAAGAAATCATTCATTAAGTATTGAAAGGTGGCGGGAGCATTGGTAAGACCAAAGGGAATAACGAGGAACTCGTAATGCCCATCATGAGTTCTAAACACTATCTTGTGCACATCGGATGGTTCTACTCTAATTTGATAGTGCCCTGCCCTCAAATCCAAATTTGAGAAATGCACTCGCCAATTCATCCAGCAACTCTTTGATCACTAGTATGGGATACTGATTTTTGACGGTGATAGAATTGAGAGCTCGATAGTCCACACAAAACTGCCATGATCCATCCTTCTTTCACACAAGCAAGACTGTTGAAGAATAGGCGCTTCGACTTGGTTTTATCACCCTGCTAGACAACATCTCTTGGACCATCTTTGTTATAGCCTCCTTTTGGATGTAGGGATAATGGTATGGCCTCACATTTGCTGGACCAACCCCGAGCATGATTTCGATGCGATAGTCTTGCGTCCTAGGTGGAGGCAATCCATGTGGCTAATGGAATGCCTCTTTAAATTCTTGCAAAATAGTCTTTAAGTCAGCAAGTAAGTGTGTTGGATCGTCTACGTCCTTGGCCCTTTCAATGAGTTGCATGGGGGATCCGCGGCACTTGGGTTTCGACAACCCTTCTAAGGACTGTAGTGCTTTCTTGACTTCCTTGCTTGATGCGGGTAGTAGCTAGATCGGTTAGCCTTTATAACTAAACTCCATCTCCATGGTGATGAAGTTGAAGGTGATCGATCCAAGATTCCGAAGCCATTGCACCCCAAGCACCAAGTTGGCTCCTCGTAGAACCAACGAATATAGATCAATTCGGAAGACATGGCCTTGAATTTGTAATTGGCCCTTGCAGCATATGCCATCTGTTCTCAACATGGTTCCATCACCGATAACCACATCGAAGCTGTTGGAAGGTTCTCACTCCAATCCCAAATGCTGCACCATCCGAGAATCCACAAAATTATGGGTGCTTCCTAAATCAATACGAATTAAGACTTTGTTCTTCTTGATCATACCTTTGACGCGAAGAGTTTTCGGAGTCAACTTGCTAGCAAAAGAGTAGAGAGCTTGGCTTGGACATCAAGCGGGTTGTCCTCTTCGATTTGGCCACCTTCTCTTGCTGCTCCTCAAGATCTTCAATGGGATAATCCTCGATCATCTCCTCCATGAGCATTATGGCAGCAGGCTATTTGGAGCATTTGTGGCCCGATGCGAAGCGCCCGTCACAATAAAAGCATATGCTTTTCAAGCACCAATCTTCGATCTCTGTAGGTGTGAGGCGTCATCCCATCATCCGTGGCTATCCCCTAGGGTCAGGGGCTGTCCGTGGTGGGGGTGGTTGATTAGGGTGTGGCCGAACCCACCCTGAACGTGCCACACTCGAGACCGGCGGTCTAAGGTTAGAGAGCGGGTCGCTAGTGCTCCATGCTGGATGGTGTGTCACCTTCAACTCCTTTATCTTCTCTTCCATCATTTAAGCCATTGAAAAGGCTTCCAACAAAATAGTAGGACGAGTCGTCTTGACTTCCGCTTGGATATTACGACGGAGCCAGGAGAAAAAGTGCTTTTGAGAGTTCTTATAGAGGTCTTTGGGGTTAGCTTCGTTAAAGTAGCTTGGAAGTCTTAATAGTTAGAGAGTCTGAAACGCACACAAAGCGCGTCGACAAACTCCTCCCAAGTGATGAAGGCACATGCGTTGTAGCTTGAACTATCTCACTGCTACGTCTTCAAGGTGGAATGAGGCCAGAAGCACCTTTGATAGGTGAAGAATTGCTTCGTTCTATAAATCTAATCTAATGAGTCACCCTCGCTGAATTTAGGAAAATCGACTTGAATGGTGCAGGATTGTAGCATTTGGTCACGTCTATTCTTGTGTCCTCGATGAAGTGGCTCATGTTGCTGGACCCTTGGTTGATATGGGGACTCCTCCTAAGGTTCCTCCTCTGGGTATAGGGCTATAGGTGCCGTTGGGTGCAAGGGTGGTAAATTGGTGCAACACCCTTGTGGTTTGTTGCGTTATTGCCATGATGCTTCCAAGATCGGTCCTCGCTGGATCCTATCTCATGGTAAGGGATGAGCCTCTTGTCTTAGATAATGCTCATGAGGTGGAGGTCGACGATCTAGTTGGGCAGCAAAAAGTGGTGGAGCCACAGAAGACGCAGCCCTGGCTGGTTCTTCCTCATTGTTCCTAGGTGGAATGCCGCCTTGATTAACTTCCCCATTATTGAAATGCTCCAAGGTACGCCTTGGAAGATTTTGGTTCATGTCCACCAAGGTTGCCTTGATCCCTAACATCGTTTGTGCCACGAGTGCTAGTGTTTGAGAGAGATCGGAAGGGCCTTTTCTTCGTCCTTGCAAACTTTGTGAGGATGGTGATCTTGACGGAGCCATGTGGTCCGTCTCTAAGCCTTGATCACTTATTTTCTTTGCTTTTCCACCTTCGATCTTGTGGTAGCCATTACGATTCAAGGAACATTGGCTTTGATACCAGTTGTTACAAACTCGCTTGATCCGATCCGAAACGGTTCTAGAATTGATTGGGGACGTGACTTTTTAAGGAATCTACAGATAATCTAGTCGTTGGATCTTTCGCAAATTTGGATATGTTGTCTCCCTTGAAAAGAGCTTTCCAATGAATATAAGATCGCATGATTTGGATAGCTAGATCTTGAGATATCGGCTGAAGAGTGGCTGAAGGTCTGGTAAACCTTAGCTTAATAGCCATTCAATGGCTGGATAGGTACTAGGTTAATTTTTTGGAGTGAAATGGGAGAAGTTGTTGTAGAAGACAATGATTAGGAGTTAGAAAAGGCCGACCAAAGACTTGAACAGTGAAAGGAAGGAGGTGGGAGAGAGTGCCAATGGCTAGAACAAGTAGAGAAGGAGATAAAAGCACAATATCGTTTTTAATTATCAGATAAACTCCAATTATGGTTTCCTCAATATATTTATAGAGGCTCACTCTAGAGACCTTTCAACTAAGTTAAAAACCCTAACACACCAATAATTTTCGCCATGGTGCTTTCGAATGTGCCTGATCACGCTTGAATACGAAATTACCATTCTCTATTGTTGCGAACGTGTGCAGGCATTCGAATAATCGCGTTCAAACGGCCCGAGCCTGTTCGAATGCGTAAATCGTGTTCTTTATTTTTGTGAATGTGTGCAGGCGTTCGCATGGCTCGTTCAAACGTGGTCCCTGTGTTCGAACGCCTCTTAGCAATAATCTTTTTATTTTTTCAAATAAAAATCAACTAGATAAATATACTCATCCCAATAAACCCAATATCGCGAATGGAACCAATATAGCTCGAGTTGTATTAGCGTGTGTATCTATTTAAATTTTACATTTGTGTGTACTTCCATTATACTTTTTATATGGATACTCTTTATTTTATTTTTCACAACTACATTCATAGTAACTTAAAATTTGGGAAGATATAAATTCCCTTTTAACTAGAAAGAATGCAGAACAAGTTTATTTTTGTCTTTCTATAGTTAACTTGATGAAATAAGAGAAATTAAGGGATATACACACAAGTTTTTGTTTAAAAAAAGATTTAATCTTTAGAGGGCTACATATATAAATAAGAAATTTTAGAAGATATAAAATTCACTTACAATTCTCGATATTACACCCATGATTATTTATTAGAGCCTTTCTCTTGCTCGCTAGATCCCATTATTAACTACTACCCATATCAATGATCGCCTCTGATTGACGTCCATCACCTTGGATCGCTCAAATCTCACTTTGTTGAGATGTTGAAATCATCGATATGTAAGTCGTATACGAAGTGCCATTCTCTCAATTAATCTCCAGGGCGTAGATGATCTCAGATGAAATTATTCTATTTTCTCTTTAATCCTCTATCTCTTGTTTGCTTTGAGTTCAAGGGGTAAACTTGATCCCTACTCCCTAGTAAATAAAATAAAAATTCTAATATAAATTTGAATTAATTATAATTTAGCATTAATATGATTCAAATCTATTACTTTCATGCTATGTTAATGTTCTCTCTCTTCTATCACTTTCACGTTTTGTCAATATTCCTCTCAAAGACAATCATATATGTTTTGATATAATACAAGTTTAGATAGAGGATCCAAGAGCTAAATGGTAGTATTTTATTATGACAAACGCTATACTTCGAGGCACAAATGCGCTCGTTTGATGGCCTTGATAATGCTCTTGGAAGAGTCCGCTAACCATGAGCTGTTGGAGGACAATGAGAAGGTTCGTCGCACCAAAGACACTTAAGGTTGACAGGATTATGAAAAAGTACATGGTGCGGATAAATGATTATAACTCCAATAATAAACTATATAGTCAAACGACTTAAAGAATTACTCTAACTCAATAAGTATATCGAAATTTCAAATTATCATAGTTTTTATTAATTTTATTTTATAAGATATTTAAATAAAAAAAAGTGAAATATGAAATAATAAAAATTAAATTAAATCTTGAAAATAAAAATGATCAATCAATCCTAATTTTTTTTAAAAATAAACTCAAATACAAAATATATGCATGCTTGAGTATACAAGTAATCCAATAAGTTTTGGCTAGCTAAAATATCCTATTAAAAGATCACTTGATGACATCAATGTCTTTTTTAACCCAAACTTATTTAGTTTCAACCCAAAATAAAAATAGTTTAGATTTTTGTAATAAATTAGAGTGTGGCCTTACACTATAGTGATGACTAATAGGTATGTATCTAAATCTTTTATTTTAGTGTGGGCTTATAACATTGTATTTTGAGCCCAGTCCATCACCTTTAGACTAGTGGGCTGCAGGTAGGTCAGCAGCCCACTTTCTCATCTAAGCAATGCTGGGCCTTGAGCTCAGCCCAGCATATGGACCATAGGCTAATCATTATTAGTCTTATATTTTTCTTTTTAACTTTTGTTAGCTACATTTTTTTTTATTATTTATTTTACTTTCTCAATCATATTATTAATAAAATTAAGAACAATACATAATTAAAATAGGTATTTAAATTTATTAGTCTTTTCAATCATCTTCGACACTTGCAAATGTAAATGACTCTAATTTTACCATAAATGACCATTTTAAATTAATACAAAATAATATATTAATAGGAAATGATAAATACAAAACCAAGTCAACTACTCGGACCTAGAAAATCAAACTTAATTTATACAACAAGGTAGTTAGTCTTATAAGTTCATCATTCTTATGTTTATTTTATCTATAAATTATTAGACCAATTACTATGCGGGGAGGATCTCGAAATTTAGGAGGAGTCGACTGATTAGGAGAGTGAGACGTATTTTAGAGATATCCCAAGCGAGTAGAATCCTATATTAGTCTCGAATAATGTATATTTATGTCATTTCTTACCTGCATTAATTATATGCCATTTCTTACTTGCAATAATTACATGTTATTTCTTATTTGTATTAATTACATGTTAATTCTTATCTGCATTATTTACTATTTATTGCACATGTACGATAGGCTCCATGCATTGTTTATAATACATGTTACTTTGATGATCATGATATAATAAATAACAGAAGTCATGGCACCACGTGCACGTATCATTGTTAGTCGAGTCCCAACTAGGCAGTACCTCTCTCACCCACTCAATCTGGGTTAAGGGTAGAGTGTGTTATATAGTATTATATTAGCGGTTTACACCTGAGGTCGTTAGCTGGTGGAGCATTTAGGTGATTATATTGCCCTAGTTGGAGACTAGTCTAGTATGATATTAGTAAAGATGATTGAGAGCTAAGGTTATAGTTCTAGCGGTACTAGAAGACGTAGGGTCAGGGCGTCTATCTTGCTGTGTGCTCTTACCTGCCGTATGCGATGATTCTATTCTATGCGATGATTCAGCTAAAAGTAATGAATATGCTCTGTGCGATGATTTACTAGAGCGGTGTTGATGGGCTTATGACTGGGGTCCTTAGTTTGATGGTCATAGACAACCGGTTATATGCAGCGTCGCCAAACATATATGGGCGATAATATTGCTAGATGATTAGTCCCTTTCAATACTATGTTGCTTTGTGAGACATGTCATTAGTGACTCGGTTTCTATGTGGATTTATATGTAATTGAGCTATGATATGAAAGTTATTAAAAGTTGTACTATACACATTTCCTTGATCTGTTTATGGATTTGCATTTCTATTTATCATGCAATACAATATTCATAGATTACTATTGGGTTATACTGCTACGCCCCGTGCTCACTGCCATTTTGATGAAAATATTTCAGAGCTAATTATGAAGGATGTGGATATCGATGAGTAGCAGATTCATTTCCCTATTAGTATTATTTATTCTATTATTTCTAGTTGGACTTAACCCTGTAAGAGCTTTTATGTTTAAAATTTATGTATGAACTTGTATTCTTAGAGACTTATTGAGGTCTGTGATAATTGTAACTTTAGATTATTTGTTAGATTATTATGGTATTTCTAGACTTATCCAGATACTTCGTGAGATTATTTCACTGACAGGTCACGTGAGAATCACGTGAAACTCTCAATGTGAAGAACACGTGATTTTTGGAAGTGGGTGTTTCAAGTTTGTAGTAACACAATAACGTAATAAAACACTTCAAGTGAATTATTTAATAAAGAGGCAAGATACTGTTAATACATGTACTAATTTATTTGCTAAATAATCTTAGCTAGAAGCCCACAGATATTTCTATTTCTCTCGAAATCAGATGGACTGAGAATATAAATTGATTTTAATACTTCTATAGATACTATATCGTCGTCACGTAGTTCCGTCTTCAATTAATAAGGTTTTTCTTGATAAAACATAACGTCCGACGTTCTCTCCACTTGTATACCATGATTAACAACTATTATTGCCATAGAAAACTAGAGTCTTCTAGCACTAGCTCCATGTTTAAGAGATATTATAGCAACAAATTAGACTATAATATTTATAAAAGTACCTGGGTTCGTTAATCAAAAAAAGAAAGAACCTGTGATTATGGGCACACAGATCTTTCTGTATCTGACTCTATGTATACTTTTATTATTATTGAATCCACACGCCTCAAGGTTTCTCCAGCTCTATATATAGGTATAACTTTTTGTCATCAAAGGACAAGAAACAAATTGAAGCAAACTTGGTCACTAGCTAGTCGTATATTACCAAAGGGTAGGCCGCCATGGAGGGATTGCAATTTTTTCTTCTCTCCCTCCTTTTGGCTTTCTCCATCGTATCACCCATGGCTACTGCTCAATTGAGTCCGAGTTACTATAACACAACCTGTCCCAATCTCGAGAAAATTGTGTTTGACGTCGTCACCCAGAAGGCGAAGGAGAGTGTCATCGTCGCCCCGGGAGTCCTCCGGCTATTTTTCCACGATTGCTTCGTTAACGTGTGTCTTTCTTTCATGCATGCTGCAATTATAATTTTAATAGTTTGCTAGTTATTTTTTGTTTTTGCTCATTATGAAATCATTTTGATCTTTGACCATGCAGGGTTGCGATGCGTCAGTGATGATCTTGTCACCAAATAAAGACGACGAATGGCACAGCCCAGATGATATGTCGCTTACAGCGGAGGGTTTCAATACCATCGTGAGTGCGAAGGTCGCTGTTGATAGCGATCCGCAGTGCAATAACAAAGTGTCCTGCGCCGATATATTGGCCATTGCCGCAAGAGATGTCGTAAAGTTTGTAAGTATATATATATACATATATATAAGCTCAACAATTTAATGAAATAGTAACTAGCTCATGACATTCTTCAAGGCTAGCTGGTTACGACATTTAATGCATGCCCGCCTTCATCAATGACTTATATACTTATTGTTAAATATTTTCTGCAGACTGGCGGACCACAATACACAGTCGAGCTGGGGAGACTTGACGGTAGGAATTCATCAAACAGCAGTGTCATTCTCCCGCATCCGAACTTCGATCTGGATGAGCTTAACAAGATGTTTTCGAATTTTAACCTAACACAAACTGACATGATTGCTCTATCAGGTTGGTTGGTTGTTTTAGGCCATATATAAAGAACATATGCATTTATAGATAGATTAGTATTATCAAACTAACAAGGAAAACTAATAATTTTCTGAGTATTGCTTATTAGGTGGCCATACCATTGGAGTCGCCCGCTGTGAAAAGTTCTGGTACCGTCTCTACAATTACTCATCAAATGCAACGACGGACCCCTCACTGGATCCGGCATTTGCTGCTCAGTTGATGAAAGATTGTCCACGGCAACCCAACTCAATAACCTTCAAATTCTTGGACGATGTAAGTCCGTTCGGATTCGACAATGGTTACTACAAGGCTCTGCAGCAAGGCAAGGGTTTGCTGGGTTCCGATGAAGTCCTCTACACCGATTCAAGGTCGAAAGGTACCGTCGACTTGTTTGCTGCCAACCAGACTGCCTTCTACGAGGCATTCGTTACTGCCATGACTAGAATGGGGAGGATCGGGGTGAAGAATAGTACGAATGGAGAAATTCGGATCGATTGCAGCAAGCCGAACTAGATTGCGCTGAGATCGGTAGAGATATGGTTTGTTTGACACAGTGAATGATTTGGTCTTCCTTGGGATTTTTTTCTTCTTACTTGTCATGAGTGCTAGCTGTGAGTTGCAAGTAAGAATATTTTAAAGCCAATGCTGTAAAACGCACGAATAAATTAAGGGGCCGTTTGGTTTTCAAATAATGCACAGCAGTGTTTTGGATTATTTATGTAACACCCAGTTC
Source organism: Typha angustifolia (assembly GCF_048772165.1). NCBI lineage: Eukaryota > Viridiplantae > Streptophyta > Magnoliopsida > Poales > Typhaceae > Typha > Typha angustifolia. The sequence continues at coordinate 6,896,862 of NC_133251.1, forward strand.
GATCAATTAAATAACTAAATAATCAAAAAATTAAAAAAATGACGTGAGGATTCGAGTTGAATTATCTTATTAAACTAATTTTTTGATACGATCCAAGTCTAATCAGATCGAATTATAAAGATATTAGGCTGAATGGATTGAGCCTATTTATCTTTTAATTGATTCATGCTTTTGTAAATTTAGGATTATAACTGCTTTATCTGAAATTAAAAGTAACAAATAAATTCGACTACCTAACTTGACTCATGTGGTCAGATAGTATCAAACTGCTTACCACGTCCTTCCCCCTTGTCGTCCCATAACAGCATCTTATTCACCATTGTCACACTAAGCTCATCACCAGACCATACCAACCTTCTCAATTCAATATCACCACCAACATTTATATTAGGTCCAATTAGATGTTGAAGTTCATTGATGATGGCTTTGTGTCTTGAACATATAGTTGATGGGTTTTTTTACCATAATTTGGGGTATGATATCTAAGTGATGTGATAGAAAAGTAATTTAGTAATTTGCAATTTATATATTCAACATTTATCAATATTCATTCGAATTAAGGTTCAATAATTGAGAGATAGACATAAAATTGTCAGATTATCTCCAACACCTACCTTACGGTACAATAGTATTTTGCTCATAGATTTCTCATATAATCTCCAATTTATCTAATTCTTGATTCTATGGAAAAAAAATATCATATAAAGAGATTTCGTAAATTAAACTTATTGGTCCCAAACTTAGTGTTTACAACTGATCTTGTCACACTGGCAAAGAAAGAAAAAATGGGTGAAGAAGAAAGAGAAGATCCATTACCATTTGAAGGCGAGGAGCTTGATAAACGAGGTGCTCTTATATTAGCTTGGATATGCTTAAGATAAGTTCGTAATGCAAATATATAGGTGGCAAATAAGTTTGGTATTCTATATATTGTAATTCATATGTACATCTGTAATTTATATGTTCACAGTCAAGGCAAACCTCTATTAGATGATTGGAGTGAAGAAATGAGCCTAAAATCATTAGCACCAAATTATGTAATGACAAATTTATGGGCACAAAATATCAAGTATTTATGATGTATAATCAGGACACATTACTTATCAAAGAGTATTATATCTGAAGAAATTATAGATCAATTGGAAAGACATATTAGCTCAAGCCAATTTGAGTTGGGCTAGGTAGGCCCGAGCCCAAGCCCATGCAAGCTGGCTAAAGCGAGGTGGGTTGTTGGGTGGGCTGCGGACTGAGTCTTGGCCAAGCCCTATCTATTGCTGAGCCCAAACTTCTCGCAGGTTATGTTACTCTTTTATTATCATTTAATGTCAGTCTAGTAGTAATTCAACATTTACCGCAGATATCCTTGGATTAGCACAAACCTCCAAAGTGAATTGAGTTTAGAGTGGAGTCTTTTCGTTACTAGAAAAATAGTGATTGCGGGCAAATAAACTATCTTTCCTTTTATTATTAACTTATATGTTGCATAGTAGAGTTACCCTACTTAATTGTACATATTGACTCATTTTGATACTTGACATGACTACATTTCGTGTGATTATTGTGTATATTGATTAGTATATGTTTGATAATACCTGTTATTCCATTATGATATTTTCTTTATACTTATTCGTTGATATGTGGATGTTACTGGCATACATGCACTACTATAATAGCTATAACATCCATGTCGAATAGTTTCTAGCACCCCTAGCTAAGGTAATGGGTGAAAGAATTATATTATAATATTATATGGTACGGTCTTAAGTGATTTGGCTCCAGCTCAAGCTTATCACGTTTAATAAAGGAGTTTTAATTTTAGGTTTAGCCTCGGCTTACTCAAACCAATATGAGCTTGAGCCAAACAAGCCCATTTTTAAAAATGAGCCCAAGCCTTAAACAAGCCCAAAAGGCTTAAATGCCCAAGCTTCGAATGAGGCTAAGCATTAAACTAGCCTAAAAGCCTTAGGTGAGCTATTGGATCAGAGATCTAATGGTTAAGAATATATATATACATAATATATATACATATATATTAATAAATAATATTTTTTTTGAGCCTATCAAGATGAGCTTAAGTGAGTCAACTCTGGCTTAGCTCGGCTTATTTAATAAACAAGCTTTAGTTTTGGTTTAGACTTGGGTTAGCTCAAATTTAGCCGAGTTGAGCTTAAGTCGAGTTGTAGCCGAGTTGAGTTCAAGTTGAGTTGGAGCTGCTTATTTATTTTGACAAGCCTATTGGGCAATATATGGTCGACTCACAAAAGTCAAACCCTTATTGTATTAAAATGGTGGTAGGGGGAGTGGGATGGTTTGAACTTAGAGGTATCTGATAACGCAAGATTAAGGCATTATTGAGCGGCGACTCATGATATTTGGCATAAGTAGTGTGATGATATTGAATCAAGAGCTTTGGTTGGTATCCTTGAGGTACAATGCTGACCTATAGTAATAGGCCTACAATTAGGGTTCTTAGTCATTTAGCAACAAATCGGTTAGTTGTTCACCTGATAATAAGTAGGCAATTGTATTGCTAAGATCTATCCCCTTATGGGTGTTTGCTAGTGGGCCTAGTGTTGAGTGTAGTATAGGCGTTGGCCTATGAGCCTAATAACTAGCAAATTAGGTGTACTGATGAACATAGTGAACATAGTAAATGCATAAACTTTATCATGTCATAAAATTCTTTATGCACTATTATGCTAGAGTTAGTGTACTTACTGAGTGTTAGACTTATCTAGTTTTGATGTGTAATGTAGATTGATTACAGCCTTCATGAGAGCTTTTATAGAAGTTTATTTAGTAGGTAGGGTATTTAGAATTCTTGCATATTAATTTTATGGTAGCATTGTAAAGGGATATATTCTTCCCTTATTGTAGCTTTATTTCAGTATGTACTCTTATATTTTGATACTCCATCCACTGTTGTACTATTGTCAAACTTATTGTTTCTTATGGACTTTACTATTATTTTTGCTATTTTGGTCTTATTCAATGATAAGGTGTATATATTTAGCTATTCTTGTTTACACGTGAGGAGCATATGGTGAGTTAGGAATGTTTCATCATCCAATGGCTAAGACTGTATAATATTTAATAAATTTAACCCAAAACACTAGTTAGTATGACATGAAGTACTATCCTAACCATTCACTCTTACTACAAGATATATTACTCTACTATTACATTTAGACATAATAATTTTCATAAGTAAATAAAGTAGTGATGTATAAACAAATGTTGTTATTACATTTGTCTCAGTAATAAACTTTAATATTCTTAGTGATGATTTACATACGCTACTATTTATTCTTGTATAGAAGTAATTTTATATTTTTAGTGATGATTTATGAATGTCACTATCTATTCTTACATAACAACAATTATATTCGATATATAATTAAAAGAGGAAGTGTACATTTAAAGAACATTAACCCACCAAAATTAAAATAGCACGTAAAAATCCTCATTGATTCTTCCTACTCTTATCTTAAATTTGATATATATACTTATTTAATTTATTTAAATACACCCTTTAAGTAGAAGAGGGAGTGTAGGTTTATAAACATTGGGTGAGAATTAATCCACGAAAATCAAATTACTTCATTTTGCCTATGAAATATCTTCTTCCATATTCCTTTATTCTATTTGATATATATACCTTTTTAAGCTATTTAATTATACACAAAGTAAGAGAGGGAATGCATTTTAATAAAAAATTTGGATGAGAATATCAACCCATCAAAGTCCATTTTATCTGTCGACGAAAAATCTTGTTCCATGAACCCTCCTCTATTTGATATAAATACATTTTAAAGTTGTTTAAGTATACATCTTTTAACTAAAAAAAGATAGTGTACTTTAATAAAAAGAAAATTGGGTAAGAATATCAACCCAAACAAAAATATGTCTGCCTTCATCATTCCCAAATCTTATCGAGTCTTCTCATTGCCTTGTGCCCTCATTCTATTGCTTTCTTCCATAGCTGTCGTCTTCTTTCATTGTCACCACCGCCTCATTCTGTCACCGCCTCTCAACATCATCATTGCTTCATCTTTCCATTGTCGTCATTGTTGCTGTTTGATACCTCTCCTCCCCTACCATGACTACTTTATTTATAGGCTTCTATAGATTAGTGGGATCTTATGCTATTACTTCTTTCCATTATCTAAGAAAGTTCATATTACTTTTTTTGGAACTTCGCCATAAAAACTTATAATATAATAACCTACTCTTGCTCTAGTAATTGTGTTACGAATTAGATCTGGACTGATTCGAATATAAAAAGATTATAAAAATTTAGGTGATGGTAGCCTTACGGGATATGATTTTAATGGCTCTGATTTTACATCAATCAAATGTCTGGATGAAAATATATAATTAAAATAGTGAAACAAGGTCAGAACGGTAAATATCCGACGTTGGCGGCAGTCGTTGGAGGATGGCGGACGAGTAGGGGTGGTGGTAGACGACCATAAGATAGGGTGGCTCGTGGAGGTGATGGTGGCTACGGGTTAAAGGTAGTATTAGGGTTTCTAATTTAGATCTATTTTTAGGAAAATAAACGGCTATGATTAATTTACTTCTACTCTAAGATTATCTTACTCATACTCCTAAGATAACTTAAGACTAAAATAATTTCTTAATACTTAGATGATTAAATAAAGAAGCTCGCCCCTCTATATATTGAGGTCAGGTCTAATGAGTCTTACTTAGACTTAGCCCCTAAAGGCTTATATAATTTGAGTTAGTATTTATCTTAGAGCTTACATGATTTAATTAAACTTACTTTAGTGACTTATGTGACTTAATTGAACTTACCTTAGTAACTTACATGACTTAAATAGACTTGCCTTAAGGGCTTACATAAGAGATAAATAGATTCGATTTATTGAGCCTAATGTCCTTATGATACAATTCGATCTGACCTGGTTCACATTAATTCACCATACTTCTGGCCACCTTATTTTCAAGGTGTTCATTATGGTTTCGATACCTTTCATCGTTCTCGAACTGTATGTCCTCAATCTCCATGTTGGTCTCATCTACCATGTGGAGGACGACCTTATGGTGGGTTCTGCTCTATGACCCACTTGTTTGAGCCATAGTTTGCCCTAAATGTGGGTGGCTCGGGCCAAATCATAGCTATTGGTGGTTCAAGCCAAGGTCTGCAAGTGGTTTATGCCATGGCTCAGGTGTGGGCGGTCCAAGGAAAGTGCCAAAGGTGGTGGTTTGGATCGAAAGTACTTAGATTGCAGGCGATGAAAAGCTAGGGTTTCGACCCTAGCTCTTACCACGGGTGGGAAATACGACCCTAGTGCCAAATGCATCCACTATCTTAAGAAAATGTATGTAATCATATATGAACCCACACTAGATCCCTTTTCCTTATCATTTTTACATCTTTCCTCCATGCCGAGAACTTCACGGTAGCTACCCAAGTCAATTTCCCCCACTCTTGCAACTCCTCCATGCGAATCACCAATGGGAAGTCCACCAAGTATTCCTTCCCCAATGTCGCTCTAACTCTCCAGACATTGCCCCATGATCATAAGGCATCCATTGCTAGCTCCAGGTTGTTTGTAGAGATCTATCCTCTTACTATGTTTACTGTCATACATAATTTCAAGTTGAACTCATTTTTTTGCATCTCCTCTGATGCCCTCAACATTACCATCGGCGAGCCATTCTCGACATAATTTTGATTTCTTTGCTCCATTTTGCAGAATCTTGCTCAATGCCCAAATCTTTCGCACTTCTAGCAAAGGATACTGTTCCAGCACGTCGATGCCTAGTGGTTGCAATCACCGCACTGGAAATACCTCCTAATCCTCTCACTCCTTTAGATGAAGAAACCCTAGCTTGTCTATCTTCTCTCAGCTTTTCTTGAAACCCTTGAAGAGCCTCCTTGTAAAGCGGTCTACTACTCTCTCCCCTATCAAATTTCAGTGTACTCACTTCCTTCTAGCGTGATTGTTGAAGAGATGAGACCACATCGAGCTCTCCGTCGTGGGTGAGAATAGTTAGTTCTCACTTGTCGATTGTCGATCCAACCACTTGGAACTTTCCGAGTTTTGATCCCCTCAATCCGATCATTGATCCAATCCTTGATTCAGCCCTAGATCTGATCACCAGGCTGATCTTTGGGCCAAATCTTGAATTTCGCTACCCAGAGTCTCTAGGCCCATGATACCTTTCTCACCCGAAGCAAATCTACTTTAAGCTAGTTGAAACATGTAAGGGGGGGTTATTTGAAAATTCGTACACAACTTAATTGAGAATGCTAATTAAACTCCAACTTTTGATAATTTTAATGAACAAACGCAAACCACAATTGAGACTATACATACGTCAGGACCAGATTATCCTTGGACAACCGGAAGCCCATTAGAACTCTGCCATAAATGCAAATAGGTTCTCAAAGTAGCGTACACTCTCATCAAAGATTAATACACCCATGAGAACCAAAACGTCCCTATTAAAACCCAATGCAAGGCCTTCCAATCCCATGACACAATCACCCAACGTCAAAACAAACTATATAGTAAATTAATAATTCAGTAAGCACTCAACAAAATGGCAGCCCCTATTGCAAAACAAAGGCTCGCACCGACGGCCACCTTGCTGGCCGAGGAGTGCGGCTTCACCTCCCCGACGGGACCTGCAGCCCCTACCGGACCTTCACTCACGGGTGCGCTGGCATCAGCAACCGGTGTAGGCACGGTGGCGGATTCGGTCGGTGGGCTAGACTGCGGGGCCTCCACGGGGGCTGGAGTTACTGGCTTCTTCTCGGGGGCGGGCGGGCTAGACTTCGGGGCCTCCACGGGGGCTGGTGTTACTGGCTTCTTCTCGGGAGCGGGCGGGCTAGACTTCGGGGCTTCAACGGGGGCTGGAGTGACCGGCTTCTTCTCCGGAGCGGGAGCGGGAGATCCGGGCTTTGCCGGGGCCGGAGAAGGAGCCTTCTTGGGTGGTGCTGCGGCCTGAGCCGGAGGAGGCGATGCTTTCCCGGAGTTCTGGATACCAGGGGGAATGATGGCTTTGCTGATCTGTAGTACCGATATATTGTACGGCTTAGCAGCGATGACCTTGATCAATGTCGAGTCCACGGGTGCCCCGGGCTCGGCGGAGCCGAAGATCATCTGCTCGTTGGGCAGCTCGGTGTAGTTCAAGAACCCCGACTTGCCGGTGGCGGTGCCAGTGGTCTGGTAGAGGGTGGTGAAGAGAGCGGTCTTGTTGCTGAGGCTGTCGAGTTTGACGGGGTCGTAGTAGTCGAGGATGACGTGGACGGCCAATACATTCTTCCGGACGTCGGCTGAGAGGGAGGTAATGGGGCCGATAGCGGAGTTGTCGACCGCGAGGACGGTAATCGTCTCCCGGCTGTTGATCTCGTCGGCTATCTTCGTCTGGGTGAGATAGCTGTTGAAGGTGGAGAAGTCCGAGAAGTCGGCGAGCATCTCGGTGATGTTGTGGGCCACGGTCGACGTGGATGAGAAGAGGAAGACGAGGAGCGGAAGCACCACGGCGGCCGTAGCCTTGGAGGCCATTATTAGAATTTACAAGGGGCCCTTTCGGCTTATTGGGAAGGATCTATTTGGTTGGGTTGGGAGGACGTATGGAGGCGAGGGCAGTTATATAGTTATCTCAGTTTGTTTGATTTGTTATTTTTAGAACTTTTGCCGCCAAATTTGTCGGAGGGCTTGGGGTTTGTTTGGCGGAGGTTTGCCCGAAATTGGACAGCTCTCTTGTGGCTAAGGAACGATCGATGTAAGATGAACGAGTTGGACAAAGTCTTTGCTTAATTCAAAAAAATGTAACCATGCAAGAGCTATCTTGAGGTTAGAGAACTGGATTACAGATAAGAGTGATCCATACTAGCATATTTACTTATAATATAATCTTTTTTATTTCATTTTTCAGCACCAACCATATGTGCCAAATATAGAATATGATAGGTTAAATCTATACAAGTATTATGCTTTTTTAGAAGAAAGGAGGATGATGCATTTATTATGTTAATAAAAGAAATGTATATATACTATGTCTCTTGTAAATCATAATACAGAACTCCAAAGCGGTAAGATAAGAAAATAGATTATTCTATCATGCCAAAAATACCTCAACTGTCACCTAGCCCTTATTATAATCTTTACTCTTACCAATCCCTTATTTAATATTTTTTTATTTCCTTACTGATGATATTGGAAAATTAATTATTTCTATTGCACTTAATAGTCACCTATCCCCAGTTGTTATCTTTATTCTTGCCTAACTATTATTTAATTATTTTATATTACTATAATATCTATTAATTATTCCTTCAAGGTGATGTTGCTGAATTAACACATAGATGAGTAATGCAAGAGTTTTTCGCTTTCTGATTCAATTTTTTTTATTGAAATAGATTTTTGAAATTTATTATTAAATTGGGTCTAATTTATTGTAGTCCTAATAAAAACGCTAAATTAATCAGCGTCTTTGTCTAGGAATTTGGTTGGGCAGTTTTTAATAATCCTAAAACGATGAAATAATTAGTGTTTTAAGTATATAAATATCTTTAAATTAGTCTTTTAATAGTTAAGGCAAAAAAATATCTAATTAAAAATGTTAAATTGATCGATATTTTTATTAGGACTATAGTGACCCTATTTAGTAATAAATTTAAGCGGCAACTTATTTCAGTAAAAATATATAAAATAAGTCTAGTTTAATCAAAAACTTCGTAGCGCTGTGCCCACAATCACTTTATAAATATAATATAAATAAGATTATATCAAAAGTGTATGTGAGCATAGCATTATTCTTTACCAATGTTTATTGTTCGTGTCGGAATCTTTTCTCGACAAATTGCTCTCCGAATCGTACAAGTCATTTATGTCAGGATTGTTTTGATAATTAAAGTTTAGGGTAGGGATTTTATCGGTTTCGTCTTGATTAATAATAGGTGACATGGCCGAAGAGTAGGCATAATTTTTGATTGGACGCCAACTAGATTGGGTTGTTAACGGTTTACTTTTTTAGATTTAAATTAATAGAATATATCCTATATTAATGATTTTTGAAACTATTTAATCTCCATTTTCTTCTAGTTTGACTGTGTGACCATTGACATAGTCGGATTTTAACATTAGTTTAGGAGAACTCCCTAGACAGCATTTAACAATTTTTAAAAATGCTAACTGGCCATTTTTTTTTCATGAGGAACCACCTACCTATACTATATCGTCTGGTTTGGCTCGATTACATGATACCCAACTATATTTTGACTTTAAGCATTTAACTCCTCTATAGTCTACATTAAAGAATAATAGTTACTTTTCGATCATATTTAATTAACCTGAAGTCGAATTTGAAGGTCATCATTAGAGATAAAATTGTAGAGGACTAATTCTTTTTAATGCATCAATTGAATTATAGATGATAAATATATTGAATATATTTATATTTTTATCATCTAAAATTCAATTGATATTATTTTAGATATAATGGAGAGGTTATTCAATTCTCTATAACTTTTTTATCTCTAATAAGAATTTTTAAATTCGACATTTATATTAGTCAAATATAATAAAAATAAGTAATTGTTGCGCTCTAGTCTAAACCAAAGGAGGGTTAATGCTGAAGTTGAAGATATATAATGGTTTCATGTCATTGAGCCAAATAGCCGAGTAAAATGCAAGGTGGAGCGAGCTCAGAGGCGATGTTAGTTCTGTTGGCTCCTTATCACTGGACACAACCCTTCTCATCGTCGGTTGGAGCTTGTTAGAGCCTAGCCTTGGTTATAGGTGAAGAAGGAAGGTGTGCGATTTTTTTTTTCCTAGCTAAGAGAAGAGAGCTCAAGAAGGTAAGGAGAGTATTGAACTAGAGAAGGAGAGATTGAGAATTAATGAAAGGTTTTAAGAAGCTTAGCTTATAAGTAGCTAGATAATAACTAAAACAAACTAACTATACAATAAATCAAAATATAATTGTTGTACAAGGAATATTACAAACTAACAAACTAATTTCTAATACTCCCAATCAAGATGGCCAGTGAAGATCAATCACAACTATCTCTAATAGAAGTGGAAACAATTGAGAAGTAGGAAGACCTTTGGTGAAGACATCAGCAAGCTATTGTTGTGTTCGAATAGGAAGCAACTTGATAAATCTTTTGGTGATCTTGTCAGCATAAGATAACAATTGATTCCAATATATTTGGTGTGTTCATGGAAAGTAGGGTTATAACTTGCAGCTTGATTATCACAAAATATCAAGCTCAAAGCAACATATGAAACATGAAAAGCTTGAAGCATCCATGAATCCAAACAAGTTCACTGGCAATAGAAGTTACTTTCCAAGAGATTAGTTATCTAGTCTCAAAGGAACATACAAAAACTAGAAAATATATTTTTCTTTAATCTAAACAAGCACCCTAATATATTTTCTTTAATCTAAACAAGCACACCCCAATCTTGAACTGGAGTGGACTTAATATATCGAAGCAAGTGGTGAACAACATCAAGGTGAGGCTGTCGAGGTTGAGAAACAAATTGATTCAACTTTTGAGCAAAAAAGGTAATGTTAGGTTTAGGAAAGGTTTGAGTAAAGAACTCATCCAATAAGCCTCCTATAAACAATAGTATTAGGAAGAAGATCTCCTTTTTAACGAGCTCAATTTGATCTTAGGATCCATAGGTAGATTAGCAAGTTTAATGACAAGAAATCAAATGTCTTCAAGAAGATGTGGAGAGTAATGTCTTTGAAGAAGAACGACATCCTTTTTGGACCGAGCATATTCTAAACCAAGAAAATATTTGAGTGAACCAAGATTTTATTATTTAAACTAACCACGAAGAAAAGACTTCAAATAATCAATAGACTTGGAACCAACACCAGTAATGATAATGTCATCAATGTAAACCAATAAAGCAACAAAGGACTGGCTAGACCCTTTTGTGAACAATAAATAATTAGATTTGTACTATTGAAAACCATGAACAATAATATCATTTCAGAAATTTGAGAACTTTGAAAACCATTGTCTAGAAGCTTGTTTTATGCTATAAATGGACTTATGTAATCGGCAAACCAATCTCTCCCCCTTAGTGACTATGCAAGAATTTAGTTGCTATACCATAGGCATATCCATGTAAACCTATTCAAACAAATCTCTATTGAGAGAAAAGAATTATTCACATCAAGTTGAACAAGAGTTCAATGATTTTTAGCAACAATAGCAAGAAGAACATTGACAATAACCAACTTGGCAACCGGAGAAAAAAGTCTCTATAAAGTATAAGCCTTCTTATTGAGTATATCATTTAGGAACCAAACATGCCTTGTGTTTTTCTATACTCCCATATGCCGGTATTTCACCTTGTAAATCTACTTACAACTAGTAGAATGTTTGCCCTTGGGTAAAGGCATAACAATCCATCTTTTGTTCAACTCAATAACAACTAATTTAGTGGCAATAGCATCTCTCCAATGATCAAACTTAAAAGCTTGATGATACAATTGGGGGCTTAAAAGTGGAAGAGATGTTACAAAGCAAGGAATTGTGTAGAAAATAATTAGAAGAAAGATAGCTAGCAAGTGGATAAAAACAAGTGGACGGAGGAAGAAATGAATTTTCCGAGAGATTATAATAGAAATCTCTTAGATAAGAGGGAGATTAATTTGATAACTCTAGAAGTTCTAACAATAGAAGAAAGTTTCTGAGGTGGAATCAACTCAAAATGAGCAATATCAACTGCTGAAGAAGGACTAGAAGCAGATTTAAATTCTTCTTTTCAAATAGAATCAATAGTAGGAGAAACATGTGGAACTACTACATCAATTGTATGACCAGAAGTAGAAGTAGTATAAGAGAGTTAAGCAAAACAAAGCCAGAAAAAAGATCAATTAAAGGGCTAAGAAGAAGAAATAGTATGCAAAAAATATATATATTTTTATGAAAAATAATATTTCTCGAAACAAAGAATTGCTTAGAAACAATATCACAAACCTTATAATCTTTGATGCACGGAGGATATCCAACAGAAACACAAGTTCTTACGCAATGAGAAAATTTAGTGATGTGAGAAAAAAGGGTGGAGGCAAAACAAAGACTACCAAATTTGCTATAAAGGAAGGAGTATGGAATTTGATTAGCTAACAAAGGAAATGGAGTTCTATTAATAAGAAAAATAGCAGTAGGAAGACATTCACCCGAAAACTGAAGAGCCACTTGAGATTGAAAAAATAAGGCACTAGGTATATCAAGAAGATATTGATGCTTTCTCTCCACTATTAAGTTTTATTCTAGTAAATGACCCCTTTGGTAAGAAATAAATTGGTAAACTACAGCTAAAAAGCATCGTCAAAATAAAATTACTTGATCACATCACAGACTTATGTTTTATAAAATAGATCCAAGTGAAGCTAGTAAATCATCCACCAATGTAAGAAAGTACTAAAAATCTTTGTGAGTAGATGTATGAAAAGGATCCCAAGTATTACAACGAACAAAATCAAAAGCATGAACAAACAAATGATTGTTAGAAGCAAAAGAGCTATCTTTGTTTAGCAAAATACTTCAATGATCACTTGATAAAAATGCTGGTGCAATTCATTCTTGTAGAGACAAGAACAAATGATGCGAAAGTAGATACGGTTCCAAAATAAAATCAAATTCCACTTTATTGAGTATGACACCCCTTGTGTGGTAGGAAGGACAACTCTTGCATCTAAGGAGCAAAATACATTTGTGTTTGGCTTTTAATTGCACATAATTAGACCTTTTGTCAAGAAAAGCTTGTCTTCCTCAGTGCTTTAATGCGGTGGACAGGATTTTCCTAAAAGCTAAGGCTATGTTCACTTGTGGAATAAATGTGGAATATGCATAATTATTCTAAAAGAAGAGCTAATACTAGTATAAGTATTCTAATATTTAGTTCAGTACTAATATAACGAGTAATAATTATATACGATGTGACATACAGTTGATATGTAAGTATTGAGAATTGGTGATGTTTTAAACCTAATGACAAAAATACATTTGAGCTGATGAGAAACAATATTTTAAAATTTCTTCGCATTATGCGGATATGTAGTTTTATGACCCTGCACTACACAGATATATGGGGTTATAACCCCGTACTCAGATATGCGGGGTACTACCCTGCACTCGAGCGTGCAAGGTATTACCCCACACTATGCGAGTATGCCTTTAGAGAGGCGAGAGTGAGAGAAGAGATAGCAACCGTAGCTGATATGACTAGTAATTTTATGTTGTCAGGTTGTAAGTAATAAGATGAGAGAGAATGTTGAATTAGTATACTAGAAAAATGTACGATGTTGTTTAATTATTACACCAGAGTAAACAAACTGTTTCTAGAATAATTCCTATTCCACAAGTGAATGAGAGCTAACTTATCTAAAGTCTTTGACAAAGCCCACATCAACGTGGACAAATTTGAAAATGAATTGAAATGAGAAATGGAGACTTGGGTGATGATCAAACAATCCAGATGATTATAAATAATACTAAACTCTAACCGAATTTTCCAATTTTCCTATAACCCAGCCCTCATACTATTTTTGGGCCAGACGAATATGTTTAAAGATAGAAAAGAAAGAAAGAAAAATACTATAACCAAGTGAACCAACCTATCTCCTTCTACCAAAAAAAAAAGAACCTATCTCCTTCTAAACACTATTCCCTTTCTTGTTTCTTCTCTTAACGGATAGCGGCAAAAATAAAGAGCTCTCTATATTTGGAACTTAGTTAGTTATTCAATTTATTAAATTCGTTGTACAGCTATCATATTTTGATTAGTTATGTAGTTAGTTTTGTTTTGGTTTTTAAGTAGCTATTTATAAACTAGGCTTCTCTTGTAACGATCAATTTATTAAATAGTGAAAATATTTCATCAATTCTCGTTCTCCTTCTCTGGTTTAGTATGGTATCACAGCACTAGCGTGCTTCCTCCAGTGTTCATATTCTTTCAATCCAAATTCTTCTAAGCTTTATCTTTTGTTGATTCATTTTGATTTATTAGTTATGTTAGTGGTTTTTGGATTGATGTTCTCTGCTATGGTGAATGAAGCTTCTTTACAATCTTAGAATTCATCTAGTTCTTCAATGAGCAAATCTTCCATTGAAAACATCGAGTCCTTACTTTCTTTATCATTTTTATTATCTCAGTCTAGTTCTTATTTCCCAACCTCCCACAAGCGAAATTATGCTTCGGTTGAGCTATGGTGATTGCTTTGTCTATCAAGAACAAATTAGGGTTTATAGATGGATCAATCCATCGATCTATAGGTAGTGATCCTCTTCTTAACTCTTGAATTTAAAACAACAATATAGTCATATCTTGGATACTCAATTCTATGTCTAAAGAAGTGTCTACTTCTATGATATATTTTCAATCTGTTTATGAAATCTAGATTTATTTTTAGGAATGGTCCTCGTATTTTTTAGCTTAGAAGTGAATTAGTGAATTGATGAACCATATATAGGGACAATTGACTCTTAATGCATATTTCACCGAGCTTTAAATTATTTGTGAAGGACTTAACATTATAGACATGTTTGTTCTTGTGGTAAGTGCTCTTGTGGAGGAAGAAAGCTCTTGTTGATCATCATCATATGGAATATATGATGTCCTTCCTAACTTTGCATAGTTAGAGGTCAATTGCTTCTCATGGATCCTATTCATCCAATTAACAAAGTCTTTGCTAAAGTTTCCCAAGAGGAATATTAGACACATGTCAATGATATTGTTGGAAATTCTAAACAATCTTCCTTTATAGCTTCCTCTATTAAGTCTGATCCTCATAACAAGGGTTTTACTAGAAGAAAGAAAAATTGATTTGTACTCAAGTTGTAACCATGAAGTTATAAACTTCATAGTTATCCTCCTGGTTATAAGCCTAGACAAAAGTCAAATTCTACTACTATTGTAACTCAATTTGCTAATCAAGTCTCTCTTTTAACGGCCATGTTGAGTACTCATCTATCTATTGGTTAGATTGGTGCAGAGGCTGAAAGTTCTTCTACTCAAGCTATAGGTACTTGTTTGTTTATCTCCATAAATCCTATCTTTTATTTGAATAGTGGACTCATGTGCTACAAGTTATATTTGCTTCGATCAAACTATTTTTTATTATGATCCGACCATGAGAGTTCAATCGGCCAAGTTGAGTCGAGTCAACTCTAGTTAGTTATATTTATTTATTATCTTTAATTTTGAATTAAAACAAATAATTCACATGTGAATCCAATCCACTGACACTCTACTACTATAAATAGGAGTGATCATGGTTCATTTGGAATTATTTGATGTTAAGACAAATATTAAGTTAGCTAGTTCTTTTATTATAATTATTATTCATAGTATTTTCTTATGAGTAGACTAATTAGAAAAGACCACTTTCACCTTCAAACCCTATCTACTATCACTCTCTATAAGTTATCCATACCTATAGCCAGCTGACCACCACCCTTTGATGACCGCTGCAACGTCAGAGATTTTCTTTTCTATCCCATTTTGACATTTCTCCATTATTTCAATCATATCTTGTCACAATGATCTCAGAATCACGTTAAACAAGAGCCAAAATAACTCTACCTTGTGAGTCTATGAATAATAAAAATATTGTAAATTTCTTATAAACAGATCAATTTAGATCTTGTTCATAACATTTTCTTTCTATGAAACCAGTCCATAATGATTTTGTTACTTTACCTAGTTATAGTAGGATTCCAGTCTATTTCTTGGTGATGTGAGGCTATCTTCTCAACTAGTGCTTGATGATGTTTTATATGTGCCTCAGTTCAAGTTTAACTTATTGTCTATGAATGCTTCAACTAGGAATTCTACATTATGTGTCTAATTTCTCACAAATTTGTCTTATCCAAGATCTTCTATAATTGAAGACAATTGGCAGGGGTAAAAGGGTTGATTATCTCGTCCTTGATTTTGGGATATTCATAGATCATATTAGCAATAAGAATTCAATTGTTCAAGTCTGCAATTTTTCTTATTCTATTGTTAATAATGTGAATGCTCAAATTTGGCATCACAGATTAGGCCATTGGTGATAGAAAGGTCATCCTTCTTAAGGGATAATGACAATATTTGTTTTATTGAGAGCCAAATCCATATAACTAGGAGAAGTCCTTGACAGCCTTACAGATCTCAGTCTTCAAAGTGGGCTAGAGAGCTTGAAGAAACCAAGCATTTAGACATTTGGATCCAAGGCCTTGTCAGGGCCAAGGCTTCTAAGAGTGGACTCAATTTCCTCCTCCAAAGGAATGGATTTGAGGTTCAGATGTAGGAACCTAAGGAACAAAATTTCTTCTTGTCAATGCACAGGTTAAATAGATTGCAGGTTCAAGAAGGTAAAAAGCTTTTTAAAAGGCCTCTCGGATTATCAGATATCGTGAATCTAATGAGTACCTTGAGAGTCAAAGTCTAGGTTGAGGGAGTTAATAATGGAGTTTCTTATTTATTGAGTCGATGGCAAGTATGGAAAAATTTGTTGTTCTATCTTTGAGTCGAATCCACTCTGAATCTATGCTTCCAATAGATCTCTTATTTGAGGTAAAGGTTTTCAAGGCAGCTTTGAGGGACTTCTCTGTTACGAATCGGCTTAATTTAATCCACAACGGTTCTGGACTCGATGAAGCACGTAACTTCCAAGGAGACTTATGAACAATCTAACCAACGGATCCTCATAAATTTTGGATATATTGTTGTTCTTGGAGAGAGTTTTCTAAAGAATCCAAGATTACAGAATTCGGACGGTTAGATCTCAAGATATCGACCAAATAGTGGGCGAAGGTCAATTAGATCCTAGCTTGATAGCCCACGAATGGCTAGATAGATGCTAAGTTTAGTTCTTGGTGTGAAAGAGGAGAAGTTGTTGTAGAAGATGGAGGTTAAAAGCTAGAAGAGGTCAACCAAAGACTTGGGCGCCAATAGCTAGAGATAAGTAGAGGAGAAGATAAGGGCCAAAGCCAATTCCAATATCATCATCATCATACTCCAATTAGGGTTTTCTCCACATATATATAGAGACTCATCCTAGGGACTCATCAACTAAATTAAACAACTCTAACAAATCATAACAAATCAACAACTAAGTTAAAACCCTAACAAACGAACAAAACCAATCTTCCTTTTTTTCTCAGATTAACCCTTCATTTCATTGCAAATAGATTCCGAATTTAGTTGTAGATCTAAAGGTTGGCGACCTTATCCAACTAGTTTGATATTATTTGGATATATGTAGAATATTTTGCGAATATTTTTCTGAAACTGCGGAGAGCTAAATTTGGCTAATTAAACAAAATCCTAACCTGCTAAGATTTTAATTAAACCAAATAACCAAATAAGATAATTAGACTCAATCTATTGATCCTAAACTTCTTTTGATGTGATCCGATCTGACCCGGTTCGCATCATTCTCTTTCACCCACTCATTTCCCCTGGCTTGCTTTATTTTAGCACTCACCATGAGGTCAACAAACCTAGTTCAGGTAGCGCAGTCAAAATAACATAGCAACTCAAGTTGGCTTGGGCTCGGTTCAATGCAGGTTCAATTCAAGCTCAGCTCATAATTATGTGAATCCAGCAATAATTTTCCAAATTAATTTGAGTCAAGCTTGAGCAAAAATTGGTTTATTCGAGCTCAGCTCAAAATTAAGTAAGCTAAGTTTGAACAGTAAGATAGGCTCAAAATTGATTCTGAGTGGAGCTCGAACACAACCTGGCTCACTTAAGGTTGGCTCCAATTGATCTATATATTATACTAATATATTAGATCTTTGATCTAATGGTCATATCATCTTCTACTCTCTTTGGCCTAATATAATCGGTTATTCCAATACTATTTGGGCCTTATTCAATTCAAGCTTAAATCAGTCTTTGAGCAACCAATTTTGATTAAGGCTTAAATTCAACTTAAGCTGGGTTTGAATTGGGTCTACTTAAGGCTTGTCCTCAGACTAGATTTGAATTGTGCTTGTTTGAAATAGTTTTGAATTGGATTTCCTTGAAGCTCAAGCTGACTCATGCTCGAATTAGGCATAAATTGGGCTTGAACATGAATTTAGAGATTAAATTTAATTTTGAACCAAGCTAGGTCCGCTCATTTACGCCCATAGTATTGGGTTCTGTAGCTAACCAAATAATTAATAAATGGAGGATCCAACAATATGATTACAAATTGGGATGTGTATATTGACCTTAAAATCTGAAACAATCTAAAACTGCTTCGGTATATTTAATTATGGTATCTTCCATGTAGACGAAAATTTTCCTCAAAGTCCTCCATATTTTTCGCCATTTTGTTTCACCTCACACATGAGCCGCACCTTAAAATAGATCCCTTTGCTTGAGAAGTACAAGATAAAAGCATTGCAGATTGTTGTGTATCGTTTTGGCCATCCATCAAATTAAAAAACTAGTCGGCTGCCATGCTTAATATGGCAGTAATTGGCGTGAAACAGCCGCCCAATCCACCATAAAGCTACATATAGTGGAATTCTAGTCAAAGCTACAAATCCAAGTTCACCTGTAACCAAGAGAAATAGATCCACTATATCCTCAAATCCATGAATAGAAATGCCAAGTCATGGTACTTGGCATCCTTTGAATTGGACTGTAGAGAATTCCTGCAGTGTAAGCTGCGGAGAATCCACAGCCTATGATCCAAGAGAGAAACATCCATATCAGAGACGCTTTGCTGTATATTTACACCACAACATTACAACACCCTTCTTAGTGAACAACAAAAGAAACAAAGAATACAATGGAATCCAGAGCTACTACACCAGAGGAGAAGGAGAGCAACAGCTCTTTCACCCTCTTGAGGTCCCACGAAGACGAAGCCTTCGCCGGCCGCGCTCTCTCCCGGAGTTCCATCCAGGTAGGGCTCTCGTCAAGAGGTTATTACAGAGCCTGTGGCAAAGTACCCTTTGATTGGGAAGCAGAGCCTGGTAAGCCCAAGAGTCCAACTGAGTGTGAGATGATCCCACCTCTGAGCCCTCCACCGGCAATGCAAAGTGCACAGCTTTCTCACGGTGGCAAACTTGCACGGAGAGGATATAGGAGGAGCAAAAGGGAGATGGTTCCTATACATGGTTGCTTCCTGAGACCAATGAAGATGATGATGATGAGGACTGTCAAGAGGTTGGAACTATCAGGAGTCTTGATGTGCATTTCTAGAGGTGATTAAACCTTGTGGATTCATAATATATTTTAGGTGTTGGTAACCTGTACATTCATGTTTGAATCGTATTTGTATGTTCTTTCCTCTTGAGAAAAGAGTAGTTTATTTATCAATGACTGCAAGTTTGTAAAACAATTAGTCCTGTTTCAATCGACTGACATAGGAACTCCCCTTTAACATGTGAGAGCATTAGAAGATATTTCAATCTTGAAGAATAGGAACTCTCTAAACATCCGAATAACACCACTTGATGCTAAGTTGAAGGATAACTAGTTTTATTTAGGGATATTTACTTTTATAGGTGAACAAGACATTCACTAGTACTATCAAAGCACTTCTACTGGCTTGCACAGTTCTCTAGAGGAAAATGGCGTCGAGCTTTTTGCGTATGCGGAGAGAGAGTAGGCGATTGTTTTTGGTCTGTTCTCCTAGACTGGAGCATTGATTTTATTTCTTTAAATAGAAGATATTATCCTAAGTTTTCTCAGGATACAAATGGAAGTTAACCATTACATAGTCCCATATAAGGAAAGCAATCAACGGTCAAAATATATGATACCGTGGACAAGCTCGTACATCTGGGTATATGATACGATATGGCCTAATGACCTATATAGTCTTGCAATCAAATTAATCACCTATTGAAAGAGATACAGACGAAAGAGATACAGACGAAAGAGAATACTTTATCACTTTCCAAATTTTAAATAAAAATAATTTATATATAGTAACCCAATCAAACTAATCACCTACAGAAAGAAAAATAAATAAAAATAAGTCCTAACCCAGCACAAACTCACAAAAATAATTTATTTAATATAAGTCTTCACTGTTGGGCTTGAAATGCAAAAAAGTTATACTCTATGGAGAAAATATCATGGAACCATTCAAACACATTGAGAAAAACTAAGATGTCATTTGAACGGCCGGCCAATCATTTGAATGCTGGACTAAAATTCTATCGATTCTCCTTCTCCACGAGCCACCTATTGTGTTGCCTCCTATGATTAGTAAATTAGAATGGAGCGATTATACGTCCATTCCTATCGTTCTCCTCCCCTTGAAGATGAACCATATCCTCAATGTTGAGATACAGAAATCGCTGATTCAAGTCTTCAAAATCTTCCCACTTAGAATCCTTTAATGGCAATTATTCTAATCTCTCGACTACACTCAGCAACATCCAAATTACCTACCCTGGATCCCATAGGTTCTGTGCTACTATTGGTGGCTTTTTTAGACTAGTCTTCATCGTCATCATAAAGAATGCCCCCTCGCTTTGTGGCTCATCATCTTCCATTGTGTCAACTTTTTTCTATCTAAAGACCCGCCCCTACATCCCCTTATAATCTGTACATCTTTCCTTCCATCTCAAAATCCATTTTAAAACTTTTTATATAAAGATATTTGTTCCCAAACTTTATAGAAATTGCACTCCCAAAATGATTTTTGTAATCCTCAAGGGATGTATATGGACAAGGAAGTGATTCTTGCAATCAGAGCTCTACATTATGGTAGATCTCTTTGCACTCCAGTCTATTTCTATTAGAGACCAATATTAAAAATAGGCAAGCGACACTATCTTATACCAAAACATTTTAATGATCAACTTGCTTGCAAACTTATGGGTGCTCCCACTATTAATCGACATTGGACCTTCCTTCCCTTCTAAGATCTTGCAATCTACATGTTATGGTTCTGGTTCGAATGAGGATTATGGATGTGCTCAGCATCAGCGATGATGGTGGTGGTGGATTGACTAGGGCAATGGTGATGGTGTGGTTAGGGTAGTAGTGGTAGTTGTTTTAGATAAGAGGGAGAGAATAGACGGGAGAAAGGTCCTTTCCTTAGGGGCAAGGAGGATTGGATGGACAGTAGGGGAAGGCAAGCCCCAGTGGTGGTCAACAACTTTGACGAAGGAAAGGGGCAATCAAGAGAGAGAGAGAGAGAGAGAGAGAAGGTAAAGAGAATGATCAAATGTCCAATAATCCCTAATGAGAGTGTGTACCATACTATTTGGTGGCTATCCAATTTGACTCAATCAGATCGAATAGGCTCTAGTCCAACTAATATTCATAACCAATTGACTAATACTCATAAGAGAAGGACTAGAAAGCAATTATAGCACTTATAGCGTCTAAATAGCAAAAGCACTACAATAAGCAAGTAAAATGATAAAAGCAAATAGATAAATAGCTAGGGAACTGGGTGTAAAAGCCCCCGACATATTTCGAGGCGTTGAAGCCCATGTGATGCTCGCTCCCTTAGGTGGATCATAATAGGCTACCACGCTTCTATCACCTTGTTGTCAAGGTGTAAAGTCAGTGGCCTTGCATTTATGACTTACTAGCCCTTGTTCTTTGATGGTCTTAGTAACTGCAATTGAGTGTTAATCCCGACTTAAATCACCAACCTTTTAGTGTCTTAGTTGGTAATTCAAGTTGGGACAAATGTTCGGCCCCAATGTAGTAGTCGATTCAAAACTCGCCCTCGAGTGACCTTTCTTAGGGGATTGTCAGCCTTGAGATCTTTTTGTGGGTGATTGATCTTGAATCTCCACTCCAGCTCCATGTCTCCTCGTGGGTTTTTATGCTAGTGATTGAGCATTTTCCCACTTCGAGTCACATATTTTCAATAAGGAAAAGTTGGTAATATGCATTGAGAAAAGTACTCAGTCTCTAGTGTAGTCATCACTAACCCTCCCACGATCATTAGAAGAAAGAGGCCTCCTTATATAGTCGAGTTGTGTCATTAGTAGGCCAGCGTTCCTTACTGTTCTCAAGTCATTACTACCCTTTAGTCTTTCTGAACCGCAACTGCCCTTCGCACTTCTCCACTCATTATGCCTTAGCTGGGTCATACCCATGCCTGACTTGAGTCCATCCTCTAACTTCACCATTTTGATTCCGCTCGACCTATTTGCTTCAAGGTCCAGCTCGTGTCCAACTCGCAAAATCTTAGCTTCAATTTCTACATCATCAACTCACTGCAACAAGGTGGGTTGAATCCAATATTGATTGGAATTTGGGTGGCTAGGCCTAACCGCCTTCATTAGTCAATAGATCAAGTCGGCCGGGTCAGCTTCGTGTAAGTCTGACTCATGCTGCCACACTAACCCCCGCTATTGAATGCAAGGACGGGCTTGGCTTCGTCTTCATGCCCTCAAGTTGAACTTCTCTACCATTTTGCCAAAATGTTATGTACATGCTACTGAAGTCAAAATGTCACTAGTCCCAAACTCCGCAATCACTATGTGCCTAGTAGAATGTTAGCTCCTCGAAGGGTGACTATGTACAAGTCTACGGTAAGCTCATGTCCTTGCAAGCGAATTCAAACCCAGTGACAAGCTGTTTGCCCGCAACTTTGTGTTGTTACCAAATACTATCTCAAATCTAGATGTCATCTCCATCTCTAACCCCAACCTATAGATAAGGCACTCGTCCAACAAGTTATGAGTAATCATGGTGTCAATAAGGATGTGTATGCATTGCTTCTCGACCAACCCATCCACCCTTAGGGTATTCGGGGTGCTCATGCTAGAATAAGCATGTAGGGAGATCTCGACCAGTATCTCCTACTCTAAGCCTTAATCCGAAGCCTCCTTGACATCCTCCACAATAATAGCATCATTAGTAATGTCATATACATCGTCATTTTGTCCATCAATCAACATCATGCTCATGGTACCTTGGCACAATGGTGGCCCGAAGTGAATCGCTTATTGCATAAAAAGCATAATCCCTTGGCCTATCGCTCCTCCGTCTATACCGATGTGAGAGTGTAAACCAAAGATCATGCTCTTCCTTCAAAACCTGTTGTTGGTCTCGACGCTGTCCTTGACCCATAAGGCATTGGTGCGGCCTTCAAGGCTGAAACAAAACTGTTTGGCCACACCAAGTGCTCTTGGTGTGTATCGACTGTCTCGGCTGGTCTAGGTGGTTCGCATGGCACTCCTTAAGGCTGCATGCTTTTGTTCCATCCTTGTGGCAACCTCAAAAGCCTCGCTCAAGTTCCTAAGCTAAAGGGAAATGACATCGGGCTTGATATTTTCATGCAGCCAGGGTGTGAAAGTGCCGACTAATAATTATTGAGGCCAAGGTGGTCAGCACCGGCTACTAGCATGCTCGAACTCTACTTTGTACGCAACCACTGTTGTCCACTACATCAATTTGGAGAGCCTAGCATTGTAATCTTTGAAACCAACAACCCTAGACCACCTAGACATGCCATCAATGAGTGTCGTCCAAGTGTCAAATGGTTGGTGGGCACTCACCAATTGGTACCGATGGAGTGTCGCTCTTTACAAGTGAAAGCTCGCTAGTACCACCTTGGCAAAACTCTGTTATACTTTGGTATTCAAAAATTTGCTCAGCTCTAAAAATCCAATCCCATAAGTTACCTCCTTGCAACGTTAGAAACTCGAGCCTTGTCGTTCACCCTTGAATGCCATTATCACAGTTGGGGTGTACATGTGCTCAAGTCTAACCGCAAGTGAATAGAATAGCTGCACCACATGGTCACGTTGCATACAATCTTCTTCATCTCGACGCAACCAAAAGTCCTTCTCACATCAGTCCATACGTGGTAATGTGTCATAGGACTAGGGGGGAGGCAAGATGGGCTTGGTATAGGTGATGATAGCCCTGGGGCCATGGATTGGTGCAGCAGTGGCGCACGATTCCGACGCACATCCACTGAGCACGAGGGTGCGAAGGTTCTCCCGCAAGCCTCTAATCTCCTCTTGCAACCTCTCTTGCAACTCTAGCAAACATTGGAGGATAAGGTTGGTGGTAGGGCAGTCATGATGGCCCCTCCAACCATTGACGTGTTCGGTGATCTCAAGGTGGCCTCAACTTCCATCGAGGGTGCCGCAACGGTAGATAGCTCTTCTTTGACATTGACCTCCGTAGCAATCTTGCTGTTTGCCATTGAACAACTGGTGGTCATGGTCCAAAAACTGATGAATCTGATACCATTGTTATGGTTTCGGTCTGAATGAGGGTTGTGGATGAGCTCGGCATCGATGGTGGTGGATCGGCTAGGCAATGGTGATAGTGCAATTAGGGTCTAAATTGCAAAAGCACTCTAATAAGCAAGTACTATGATAAAAGCAAATAGATAAATAGCAAGGGGCTAGATGTAAAAGCCCTCGACCTATTTTCAAGCATCAAACTCATGTGGTTAGGCTCGCTCTCCTAGGTGGAGATCATCCAACACAACTAGATAAAGCATGCAAGATAATCTACAAAGACACATAGTTAAAGCACAAATCTTTTCTTCCTCACTTTGGAATCTTATTAACAATGGCCTCGGGTTTTTGCTGTTCGTAGCTAGCATTGGAATCTTATTAACAATTGCATCTGCTTTTCCCTTATCCCTTATTAGTTAATCCTCATGCATCACTGTTGAGTTCATAGCATGAGATATCATCTAAAGTAACCCAACAATTCTAACTCGACTAGTCATAGATCTAGAAGGTAGTTTCTTCGAGTCATTATGATATTCTCTAGTGGTCCCCTCAATGCTAAGCCCTATTAAAACCCATTGACCTCACATAGAAAGCCATCTTCTCAGGAAGACATACACAGGAAAGACAAGGATAAGTTGATAACCTTGTTTTCAAGTGACAGATCTTTATTCGTGAAGAATGCGCTAATTAAGGATAGAGTCATCTCGATTTTAGCATAAAAGCCCAGTAATTAACATAAAGAATGGCACTAATTAAGGATATTCTAGCACGAAACTCGTATCAGTGCGAGGATTGAGGAGGGCAAATATGTTTGGCTTGTCTCCGTTGGTAGAGAGACTGTTTACTTGACGTAAGTAAGCACTACAAAGAGTATATTTGCAACTAAACTTTCCCTTCACATGTACTTCAGTCAGAGAGTGCAGAAGAAGATATTTTAAATGTTCTGCACTAAAACAGGTATAGAGTAAGTCAGCAAGGGAGATGTTGACAAAGGAAACAATGACTTGAGAAGGCAGGCAGAGGACCATGAATGCTTATTTGAAGCAAGAGAGGAATCCTCATCCACACGAAGGTATGCGCATCTCCCCGGCTTGCAAAGATACCAAGAAACTAGAACAAGAACGACTTGCTTCAAAGTGCAAGTTAATTTTCCTTTTCAGTACTGAAGCAACTACTTATAAATTTAATTAAAGAAAATGGGTAATATTTGTAGTATAATTTAATTCTTATACATCTTTTTTTTGCTATTTATTCCATGTGCAGGTATACTTCACATAACTGAACACGAAACCAAGACAGAACCTTAAAGCTATTATTAAACTTAGAGCCAGCAATAGTGAATATATAGTTTCATTTCAGAGGTTATTCATTTCATGTGCGATTGAGCCACAAGTGAAAATTCGCAGCGGTTTGTTATTACTAAATAAGAGTTTTATTTTATGAATAGTTATTCATATGTTTATTTTTACTCTGAAATAAAAATATAATATTTATTTTTTATGTGATATAAAAGTAAAACAATTACTGAAATGTCATTCGATTTTATATTAAGGAGATTGATGGGATAGATGAAATACAACTAAGTATGCAAGTATTCAATGCAATGGTGTTATGTAAACAATTATTGACAGCTAAGCCCAGTTCATTTATGGAATAGAAATAGGTTTATTCTAAAATAAACCTCCTTATTTTTAATAGTAACTAAATAATAAGTTATCTTATTCTAGTATGGTAATTCATAGTCTCTCTCATCTTATTTCAAATAATCTTTTAAAAAATTTAATAATAATCTATAATTACTATTTTCACATTAGATTAGACCTATTTAATTATAAATCACCTCAAATATAGTTCAGATTCTCTTTTTTCTCTCTCTCCATTATCTTTTCTCTTAAAAACTTGTCATCTTAGCTACGGTTAGTTATCTTAACCTACAGATGAGACTCAATCTTTATTTCGAATTAGAAATTCTATAAAACTTTTAAAAAAAAATTTAAGCCTACATACTTTTTTTGCAGTGCGAGCTTATAACATCGTATTATTTTGTAGTGTCTCTTTATTTTCTCTAGTGCATGATTATTATATATATAGTATGGGCTTATAACCTCGTGGTGTCTTTTTATTTCCTCTAATACATGATTATTCTACATTAAGTGTAGACTTATAACTCCGTAGTACCTCTTTATATCCTTTAGTGCATAGTTATTTTACACAGAGTGTGAGCTTATAACCCTATATTACTCTATAGTGCTTTTTATATCTTTTAGTTCATAGTTATTTTACATAGAGTGCAAGATTATTTTCTTGTAGTGCGAGCTTCTATCCCCGCATTATCTCGTTGTCTCTTTATTTCCTTTAATACATGATTATTTTACGTAGAATGTGAGCTTATAACTTTTATTATTTCATAATGTGTATTTATATACTCTAGTTCATGATTATTATAATAACCCAATCGTAAAAAGAAAATTTTTTTGTGCATGACACTGTGGCCAACCTCTTGTGCATGCACTGCACCACTACTACAACAACCCAGCTCTCTCTCCGTTCCTCCTTATACTTTTCTCTCACTCTCCTCTCTCTTACACACTCTCTCTCTCTCTTACACACACTCTCTCTCTTTGCCACCGTCAAGGTGAGCCTTCTTCTCTCTCTTCTCTCTTCCCTTTTCTCTCTCTCCTTTCTTTCTCTTAGGTTTGTTGAACCAAGCTGCTAGTGAGAGGCCAACTACTAGCTAGCTAGTAGCAGCCAAGACCCCTCCCTACCGGCCCAGTTACCCCACTCCCGTCCTTTCTCTTTCTTCTTCTCCTCTTCTTCTATCTTTATTTCTACTTCTTCTTCCTCGGTTCCTCCTCTTTCTACAACAGTGTTGGGCCGAGCCCAACACTACAGCAAAAGGGTTGCTCCCTCTTTTTAATTTCTATTAATTATGGAATATATTTTCTAAAATTAAGATAAATTAGATTATTTAGATAGTAAATTGTTTTGATAATTTACACTTTCTAGTATAATTTTTAGCTACGTAAAATTGGTATAAAATTGATTAAATATAATTATAAATATTTGTGTATAAATGTATCTATAATTTTGGCACTATTATTAGATTAATGCATATAGTTATATTAATAAAATTCTTATATTCATGTTTATATAATTATTTTTAGCATCTTCTTATTGTCTACAATTTTTTTTATAAAATGAAATATATTCTTACATATTATATTTAAAGATTAATCTTACATATTATATCTATAATTGGATAATGAATATTTTACATATAATTAAAGATTAATTAAACAATAGTAAGAATAACAAAAATAATTAATAATAAGACTATGTTTATTATTATATTTTTCTAAATCATACATACCTGTTGTCTATTATATACGAAATATATATGGCAGTTAATGTCAATGTCTGCTAGTTAGTGGATTCCTCTACCCAATGTCTGCTGCTTTCGTTGGAGCAAGCAACCAAAGAAGCCTCCCGGCCATCGCTTCTGAAATGGTTGTTGAGTAGCTAGATATGGCAGTTAATTTCAATAATGTGAGCCCTACTGACATTTTGGAGCAGTTAATCGGGAGGACCAAAGCATAGGCCAAAGACTCGATGGGCAAATTAAATCCACCCCCGACATCTTGGGCACAAATTGTTTAGGGAATTAAAGCTAGGCATAGGGGGGCCTGCACCAGGTTTCTACAAGCAGCGAGATCCTACAAAGATTACAAAAAAAAATAAAAATGCTTTAGGCTCGGTTGGAACAATCTTAAACCTCATCCCTTGGCAATCAAAATTTCAACCTCTTGTCGAGGAAATTAAGACTACTCCAATCTGGGTCCAATTCATTAGGTTGCCTAATGAGTATTGGCCCAAAGACATCCTCCTAGATGTTGCCTCCGACATTGGCAGGCCTCTCAAGGTTGATGCCTATACTTTGGCGAGAACGTGTGGTCGATTTGCCCGGGTCTTTGTGGAAATCAACCTCGCTGCCCCTTTGAAATCATCCACTAGAGTTGGTCCTGCTAGTAAAACATTTTTTTAGATGGTTGCCTATGAAAATCTATCTAGTATTTCTTTTTGATGTGTTGCGGTTCTTGATTTAGGTGCATAGTAAAACCGCTTCAATTTGTATCAATTTTTATTTATGTTTTAGGAAAATAAAATAGTTTATAGCAGGTGGCATTCGAATGCAAATGAATTGCGTTTGAATACGGTCATTTGAACGTCTGTTCTCATGTTTGCACATATAGAGAACGCGTTATGATCGTTTGAACGTGATCGGGGTGTATTTAAACACACGACGGAAAAGTTGAATTATAATAGAACTTGTTTAGGGTTAAGTTGAGTTGTAATAGGATTTGTTTATAATTTTTGGATGTTTAGCTAGCCTCTCTATATGTGGAGAAGCAACCTCTATTGATTATAGAATATTAAAATTAGTTTTCATCTAGGCTTAAGCCATTTTCTCCCTTTTCCTTACTCCTCTTTGGTATCCAACCCAAGTTCTCGTCTAAGGTCGAGGTTAATCCTTCGTCGCTTCTTTCTTCTTTCTTTAGTATCCAACCATACTTGAAAGCTCTCTTTTCTCCCCTCATCTAGTTCCAAGCACTAATCCATCCACTGTATGATAATCATCTTTTCATACCCTAACCACGTATTTTATGTCCATCTTGCTATCCCCTAACCTTCTGTCATTATTTAATATGTACTTTTCGATCTACTCATCTAATCAATAAGATTCTAGTTGCGTTAGATTCCTAACTTGTTGAGGAAGAATATATCCAAACCTTATATCAATCCAACTTTGATCGATCCCAATTACCTTTGCAAGTTTCATGCTGATTTTTATCCAAATTATTTAATCGGATAGAAACTCATATTCACCAAAGTTGCTATTTGAGGGACCTGCTTGCACCTGTGATCTTGCATCGGTCACCGAAGTTGCTATTTGAGGGACCCCACAACCTATGGAGGCACTCGCCCAAAACACCTTAGATGGTGGTGGCTCTGCCAAGGGTAGCAAATCCGTGGGCGTCTTGGGCACCTACTTGCAGCTTGTGATCCTACATCGGCCACCGAAGTTGCTATCTGAGAGACCCCACAACCTACAGAGGCACTCGCCCAAAACACCCAAGATGGTAGTGGCTCCATCGAGGGTAGCAAATCTGTGCAGGCACCGGAGCAGGAGGCCTTGGGGCCATAGATTAGGGTTCAAAGATGTGGTCAGCAAAATTGCCCGGCTAATGGTGGCTCCACCAATGCCACCAAAGGGGGTGGGGCAACTTTACCATTAGTGCTGCCCTAAAACCTAATGGTAAGGTGACCCCCAATTCTACACTAGAATGAGTTGGCGACCTTACTGATACCTCCATGAGTCAGCCTAAAGGGGCACCAGTCTCTATCGTGCGCACCACACCCAAGGTCGATGGGACTAGAGATGTTATTCGATCTCACATGCATCGCCTTTGTGGGAAAAGCTTGGCCATCCCATTAACGCAGCAGGGGGAGAGCTTGGCCATGGTGCTAGCAATGTGGTGGTGGGTCCACCCAATGTTTCTAAGCAAATGGCTAATTTCTCTATCTTGGGTGAGGATACTGACGTGGTTACAGCAAAGGTCGCCTCAAGCCATGAATAATTAATGAGCCAGGCTGGTCCCGAGGAGATGTTAGTGGACTCCCCTACCCACATGATGAGTGACAACATTGAATTTTCCAGTGAAGACCTCTCCAATACCCATGCTATGACCTCCCATCCCTTTTCTCCTCACCCTACACAAACCTGTAGCTCTCTCAATCAGGTTGCGAACCTTCCCCCTCTACTCCCTCCATATCTAAACTCCAACTTAAATGTTGACTTCCCCCTAACCCTAAAGGATCACACTGTTCTTGACCTTGATCATGAAGAAATGGTCGTGCAGGAAAGGGTGAGGGTAGACAACGTTCACATCCTAAAGGAGTCTCCTAACAAGGAACTTCTTCCTGGACTGTAGCTGCAATCCTTGCGTCAAAAGAAGCTAGCTAGGACTACTAGTGTCCAAGTCACTACTTTGTTAAAACCAAAAGGAAGAAAGCATGGCTTTAGATGTCAAATGCGTGAACACAACCACGATGAGGAGGGCAAAGACTGGGAGCAAAGGGGCATGGACCTCAAGTCAACCACCACAAGGATGGATTAATGTGTATCCTTAGCTAGAATTGTAGAGGAATAGCCAAGAGAGAAGGCTGTTCGTCTCTGTTAAGTCTTCTTTCCTCAATCTCCTAATATGTTTATATTATTTGAAACACATACTACTTTCTCAAAAACTATGTTTCTCCTCCGCAGGATGAGACCAAATGAAAGGGGACTTTCATCCTAGGTAACTGTGCTGCAGGTGGCAACATAGGCTACTAGCTTGCTAGGTCAATAAAGGTATCTCTAATCTCTTTCTTTCCTAGATTCTACATTGCGTTGTCTCAGAGAAAGGTAAGCCCCTATGGCTACTCTTCTTTATTTATGCTAGTACAAATCCTATGGATAGAAATTTCTCTGGCATGAACTGGGATGTCTGGATATTCATGATATGCCTTGGTGTGTTATTGGTGATTTTAATTGAATTGTTAACTCGGAGGACAAGTGTGGCAGATCCCCATTTAGAGTAACCTACTCTATCAAGGCATTTAAAAACTTAATTCTAAAGCTGCCTTGATCGACGTGGGCTAAATGGGAAATCCCTACACTTGGTGTAGTAGTAAGCATGGCTCCTCACATATTCTGGTTAGATTAGATAGATGCTTTATAAATAATGCTTTTCTTCATGCTTTTCCTTGACTTGAACTTTCTCACGTTTCTAGGATAGCATTTGATCATGCTCCCCTGATTACTTAGTTTGGTGAAAATAATTTTCTGTTTAAGCCTATGCTTCGGTTTGAAATGGTTTTCGTTTGAATATCCTGATGTTAAAAATATCATTGATGATGTGTGGGCTAGAAGCTATAATCTTAGTGTTTCTTCCTCTCCTTCTTTGCTTAATCATAATTTGTCGTTTATTCGTCATGAACTTATTAATTGGAACCGCAACTGTTTGGGATGGTTGGAAGTGTAATTAGATAGAGTCAAAAATGAGATTACTCTTCTAGAAGTGCAATTGGATGTTAAAAACAATATCTTATCTGTCGATGACAGCACTAGACTTGCTTGCCTCAATTGTAGATGCGTGGCTCTGCTCGCACAAATCACCCTTAAGTGGCATAGCAAATCTAGAGTTGTTTGGATAAAGAAGGGTGATGAGAATTCTTGTTTTTTTTTCATATTGCTACTAAAATCCATAGTCTGAGAAACCTCATCACAAGCATTTGCAATAAAAGAAAAGAAACTCAGACTAACCACATTGAGGTGAGAAAGGAATTTCTGAATTTCTATAAAGGGTTATTGTGTGAGGATGTCAAGGGGAACTTCCTATTAGATCACTGGCCACCGGTCCTTCGTATGGATAGACTTAGTAGTGGTGATTTTACTAAGGACATTTCTGAGACTGAGATGAGAGAGGCTCTTAGTTTGATACCTAGTAGAAAGGCCACGAGCCCTAACAATTATCATGCTAAGTTCTACAAAAATTATTGGGACGCTGTCGGCTACACTATGGTGGATGCTATGGTCCATTTTCAAAGGAATGATGATATCCCATGGAGCTGGGGTCAAACCATCACCCTTATCCCAAAGAATGACCACCTGGCTAAGGTTGGCGACTTTAGGCCTATTTCATTTTGTAATATGAATTATTACATTTTGGCTAAGATTCTGACAAACAGAATCAAGCCTCACCTCCAGTCCTTACCCCTTGGTTGGTTATGAGCAACGGCTTTTGTAGTCGATTGTTATATCAATGATAACATAGCCATCGCCTAGGAAATTGCTCACTTTATTAATTCCTCTGAGTCGGATGGTAGATATATTATGATCAAGTGGACCTTGAGGAAGCCTATGATCGTATTAGAAGAAAGGCAATCACAAGTGTCATGACTAAAATGAGCTTTGCAAATATTTTGTTAATTGGATTTTGGTTTGTCTCAACTCTCCTATTTTTGCAATTTTGATTAACAACAATAATTTCAAGTGGCTTGTGGGAAAGAGGGGTATCCACCAAGGAGACCCCCTCTCACCCTATCTTTTTATTTAGGTTTCATAAATTTTTATGGCCTTCATAAAAGAAGCTGTTTTTAGTAATGATTTGAAGCATTTTCACATTGGTGATCATTTTGTTATTAGCCATTTAATGTATGCGGATGATTTGCTAATTGTGATATATGCTTTTGTTGCGTCCTGCTCTTCGTTAATGAAAATTTTTAAGACCTATGAATGCATTACTAATATGAGAATCAATAGACAAAAATCTAAAATTTATTTTCCAAACAATTATCTAGCCCCTAACAAAGAAGATGTCTTGTGCATCCTCAATATACTAGCGAGGTCCTTTCCTTTTAAATACCTAGGAGCTAAAGTCTCCCCTAAATGGCTATTAATCAAGGACCATGAAGATTTTCTAGCTCGAGTTGAAACCAAGTTAGCGGGCTGAAAACGGGTCTCACTTACTCAAGCGGGGCGCATTACCCTCGTTAACTTGGTACTCAACTCTATGCTTATCCATCTTCTGTCCTTGACTTAGACCCAGATAGCCATAGTGGATTGCATCACAAAGCTGTTACAGAAATTTCTTTGGGAAGAAGGCAAAGATGGCGATGGCCTCCACATTGTGGTCGGGACAAAACTACTCTCCCACGCCAGAACGGTGGCCTTGCTATTCATAATTTGCATAGTGTTCATTTGGCCCTCATGGCTAAGAAAGTTCTATCTATCTTAAATCAACACCCCAAGCATGGGTAGATTTGGTTAGGCAAAATATAGAATGTTGCATTCTTAGAAGGGTTCTAGGCCAAGGCATTGTGCATGGAGCTAGAGGTTGATTTGGGATTTGACTGAACAAATCAAATCTGGCCTTCACAAGCTAATTAAGAATGGGCGAGACACTAATCTTTGGCATGATCCTTGGTTAGCTCTATACCCATCATTTACTAGCCTACCTACATAAATATGGATGCGATGGGTTATTTTAGACAAGTTTTAGATGTTATCACAGCTAATACCTAGAATGAGGACATGATCCTTAAACTTTTTAGTCCCTCTCTTGTGAAAAAAGTATTCTCCTACCTGAAAATATCAATCACCTCTTCAATGACCGTCAATTTAGTACCCCTCTCTGGGCCTTCGTAGAGGAGATATTTGATACGTACATCAACCAACGTAACTAGCTTACCAGACACTAGTTAAATAAGGGGGAAGGATTAGTGCCTAGGAATAAAAAATTGCTCCATACAAAACTGGCAAATGTAGAAAAAGAGAAATGAGGCTGTGTATAATAGTACCTTGATCCCCACCCTGAAGGTCTAGAACTCATCCATTAGCTTAGCTCTTGAATTTTTTAAACATGAACCGGCCTCTGACCGCCCTATACAAGCTAGCCAAACAATCCTTTGGAAGCCCCCTCCTCCTGGTTGGGTGAAGCTCAACACGGATGGGTCCTTCATAGGGCCCCTTGAGTGAGTGGGTATAAGCTTTGTGGTCTACCACCCTAATGGAGCGCCTATTCTTGCAGGTGCTAGAAGCATAGTGGCGTACTGAACCCTTGCTATATAAGCAGTTGTGGTCCAAGAAGACCTGAAGGAACTAAACAACTATTACTTTATCAATATCTAGATTGAGACTAACTCCGTGGTCCTTAAAAACATGTCCTACAGACTCCGCCAACCTCCATGTGCGTTGGAATCCATTCTGACATACACCATTTTTCTTTTTAATGTGTGTAAAAGTCACCCATGTGTATAGAGAGCCAATAGGAGTGCTAATTGGCTTGCCAACACAAGGAGGACTTCTGGGTATGGTTGTACTTGGGTTGGGGCGGTCCCTACTCCCTAGCCCCTTGCTCCAATTTTTGCGCTCCGACCTCAATGGCGCCTTTTTGAAACCGCGGCACTTGATTTGTAAAAATCCTTTCCTTTTTTTAAAAAAAGATAAAATATTATATACTTACTCTATAATTAACAAACTAGGATTCTTATTAGATAAATATAAATTATAGTAATAGCATATCAATATTATTACAATTAAATTTATCATATAAATCTAATTAATTTTAAACTTAATAAACTATCATATTTTACTCAAATGGATTAAAATAAAATAACTAACTTTATATTACTTAAGCAATTTTAGATCCCAGACCTCTTATTTGTGACTCATTGAACTTTGCTGGTGATGAGTTGACGGTTGGTCGATAAATGTAAGGGATACGTGTGTTATGTCTTCTAATTAAATTATGAGTAGTCTTACCTCCTAGAGAGCTTTCCTATATTAACATATATTATACTTATATGTGTACATATTCTGCTTTGAATATAAGATCATGATTATATGATCTTATATAAAGATGATTACAATCAAGCATAATTTATCATTTATTTAATTAGATTAATCCTAGATATTAGTATGTTAATGATATCTAGAGATGATTGAAGATGACTATACTGTTTTGACTTTATGTCAAGATGATCTCTAGTATGAATATGTATGTGATAGATGTACAATTAGATATTGCATCGCATCATATTTATTTTGACTTTTTTGCCACCTAAATTCTAAAGTTTCATGATCTGTTATAGTATTGGATAAATGTATATAATCTATTATTTAAAAGGAAAGCATGCATTTGAATGATAAGATAGTTGATAGAAAGCGTGAGGATACCCAAGTAGGCACGAGGGTTAGGATATGCTTGGTGGATGATTAATTCTCTGATATATTTGTGATTCTTTGGCCTCATTTCTGAGATCATTAGTCTGTGTACACAGCAGACATTCAGTCACATAGTGTTCGCTAGGGCATATATGACAAGTTATCCTCATATTATTTCTATCATCTAGAAGAGATGCCAGGTCTGGATGGATGTTTATATACTTTTAGCGAATGGTAGGGTATGATTGTTACTAAAATACTTTTAGCAAATGGTAGGATATGCTTTAAGCCTTTGGGCATGTGATGGGATTGGGTACCAAATGTTGACTATGCATAATGGTCTAGTATGATGATGATGCTATTCAAAATTAATATTAATGACTAAGATATTAAAAAATACATATGATTTCATTATCATCTAATGTACCTGATTATCGAATGATCATAATGCATCATATGTAATTGCATTAAATATCATAGTATGATCATGATCGGCGTGCATCATATGTATTACATTTAAGAGAGTTATAATAATGGTATGACTTTAGACTTATTTATATGTTGTTAGAATTATATACTTAATTAGTCATGACATGATATCTATTATATATTTATATATTATTAAGGACATATCTTTATATTTATTTATGACATGATGTTTTTTTTTTACTTATATTATTTAGTACATGATTTATTTTCTTTTTGACAGAATTAATTTAGGATAAACTCTATTTACTAAGCTTTTAGCTTATGACTCTCTTTCTTTTCTAACCTCCTAAATATGAGGCACCTGATAGTGATTTGAGATATCGGGAAGAGACATTTTAGGGTAAAGATGAGGTGAGTTAGACGTAAGATTGTATCTACTGTAGCTTATCTAGAAATTGAGTTATACTAATGCATATTTTTATGTTCCATTATATTCGATCGTGTTTTATATAATAGAAACTATTGTACAAATTGGATGGTATTGTATTAGTTGTATTTGTTGTATCTTGATAGTTTGTCATGATTTGTGTGCGTCCTGGTATATTATGTAGTAGTCCAAGTTAATTTTTATGGATTTGGATATTGATATGTTAATATATTTATTTAGATGATGTCATGATTTATTTTGAAATGAATTATATAAGCATTAGTGTATCTATGCTTGATGACCCTGCCCATCCTGTCATGTATGCCACTCGTGCATTGTGGGCGCGTGGGCAAACACGTGGCTATGTTAAGCAAGGGCGTTAAATTTTTTTTTTTACATAAAGTGCGGGATTATCTTTTCGTAATGTGAACTTATAACCCCGCATTATACTGTAGTATCTCTTTATTTTTTATAGTACATGGTTATTTTATATAGAGTGCAGGCCTATAACTATACATTACTTCGAAGTGTCTCTTTACATCCTCTAGTGCATGGTTATTTTATATAGAATATAGACTTATAATCATACATTATTCCACAGTATTATTCCACAATGCTTATTTATATCCTCTAGTGCTTGATTATTTTATATAGAGTGCGGACCTATAACCCTACATTACCTCGTAGTCTCTTTAAATCCTCTAGTGCATAATTATTGTACATTTAATGCGGGCTTATTTCTTTGTAGTGTGCGAGCTTATAACCTCGCATTACCCGTAGTGTTTTTTTATTTTCTCAAGTGTATGATTATTTTATATAAAATATGGACTTATCACTCAATATTACCTCGCAATGTCTATTTATATCTTCTAGTATATGGTTATTTTATATAAAGTGTATGTTTATAACCCCGCATTACCTCGTAATACATCTTTATATTCTTTAATGCATAAATTTTACATAGAGTGCGAGGTTATTTTTCCACAGTGCAACTTATAATCTCGTATTATCTACCCCATAGTGCATAGTTATTTCCTCATAGTACGAGTATATAAAATATTTTAAATCCATAGTTGTAATAAAAATAATATTATTTTAGGAAAATACTATTTATTACTATTAGTTTAAAATATACTCAAAGGTATTTCATCATTTAGTTTAAAACATCACCAATTCCCAATACAATTTCATTATTCTTTAATACTTTAATATCAATTTTATGTCACATTAATGTAATTATTACTCCTTATACTAATATTTAACTAAATATTAGAATAACTTATACTAGTATTAACGTAGCTCTCTTATTCTAATATTAGCTATGGTATGTCTGCAATACCAACTAAGTATGCCATAAGTGTTAGGTATACAAATACTTTTCATAACGTAGAAATAATTTTCAAAATATTATTAAATTTTATAGTAAAAAATAATAGAATTTACATTGAAAATATATATATTTTTTTTAGTTTAAAACATGAGATTATTAATAATATTATACTAATTTTCTCCAAAATTCTTATTTTATTATGTAAAGAAAGAAAATTTTAATTAGGCTAACACATAGTTTAAGTAGTAACTATATTACTTTATCTATGATTAAATATTTATTTCGATAAAATATTAATTTATTAATATTATATTTTTGATGTTACTAGTACATATTAAATTATTTTAATAATAAGATAATTTATAAAAAGATATTATATCAATAAATACTATCTTATTAGGAATTTTATGATATTTATTTTTATACTTAAGTATATAAAATTAAAATAATATTTAATAATAATAATACTTTTTTAAAATATGCTTATTTTTTGTGAAATTATTAAATTATTGACATTTATTATGTTTAAATTGAATTTTATTTATTTATTGTAAAATAAAATAATATGAAAAGAAAAGAGAGAGTAAGATAAATAATAAATTATGATAAGATGTTTAAAAGAAACGAAAGAGTTGTAATAAATTATGATAAGATATTTAAAAGAGATAACAGAGGAGTAATAAATTATAATAAGATATAGTTAAATCAAAGATAAATTGGTAATTAGGTTAGTGTGTGGTATAAGATATAATCTTAATAAATAGTATTTATATTTTGGAATGCGACATAATATTATAATATTACGATGTTTAGCTGTCATTAGGTTGTTATTTGGAATAAGAAATTGTGTTATTAAGTCAAATAGACTAAGCTTCTAGCTTGGTTCTGTGCTCTATTACATGAAGTACGCCCGCACCTGGCATAAATAGAAAAAAATGTGTGATAACTAACATATACTATAAATAAACGTTGTTCGAGCCAAATGAACTTGGTTTCTCTTCGGTAATTTGGATAGTATTAATTTTGCCTTTCAGCCCTAACCAATTTTTTGCATGTTAAATTTGCCGAGTATGTGTTTTAGCTCCCCTCTAGGTTCCTTCGAGCCTTCATAGGATGGTCAATCAGCGTCTAGGTATCACCCATTGCTCCTTCCCTTTCTTTGTATCTTCGCATTAAGATTAGTCCCCCTTGAATAAGGATTTAAATTACAATGATTTAGTGCAGAGGGCCAATAATCGCCTCTCCAATTGGAAAAGATTGTCTTTCATAGGGTGGAAGGACTATCCTTAATAACTCTACCTTAAACTCCATTTTTACTATCTGTTCTCTAACCTTGATGTTCCTATGGGCATTGTGGATGCCTTGGTTTGTATTACTAGAGATCTTTGTGGGAGAGGTACAGTTCTGAAAGAGGTATGCAGCATGTCAGGCCTGA
The DNA here is from genome assembly GCF_048772165.1 of Typha angustifolia. NCBI lineage: Eukaryota > Viridiplantae > Streptophyta > Magnoliopsida > Poales > Typhaceae > Typha > Typha angustifolia. Next base: position 6,935,417 of record NC_133251.1, read on the forward strand.
GCATTCATAATCTTTGGGTGGTGCGTTGGGGCTTTTGAGCTTTTGACTCCCTCAACCACCCTATGGAGTGAGCTTATTTGCTCTAAACTTGGGACCTTTCATCCTTGGCATACTCATCTTTGGAAGTCTTTCTCCCCACTCGTACATTGCATCAGCAAGGTTCTCATCTCCTCCTGCTAGGACCTCCTCAAGTTATTGGGACGAATAGGGATACATATACCATTAGTGATCCTTGGATCCTCTCCATCCCTATCTCCCATAAACTTACGTTTGTTAACTCTCATATCTCTTTTGGTTGCAAGTCCCTTATTTCTTGCAGCTCTTGGAATATGGAGCATTTGCTATCATGATTTGGGCCCGTCTCCCCTGCCTGCCATCCTTTTTCCCCGATTATTAGGTCTGGACCAAGGATCAGTTGGGCCGAGTTAGAGCTATGTCAGCCTATTTGTCTTTGATTCCCCATTGCATCTCCACTCATTTTGTGCTCCGGGTCCTTTGGAGCTTTTATCTGGTTATGCCATTCATTACTCGTTGTTAAGATCTTCCTTTGGTAAACCCTCTATAACTGCCTCCCTACCAATGTTCATCTCTTACTACGGCATGCCCCTCTTGATGTTAATGTTTGTTGTCGTTGGTGTCTGGTTGAACCTGAGGACCCTTCCCATTTCTTTATCTGTTTTGCCCCCAATCTATTTGTAGTTGGGTTGTTATCATTTAAATTCAACTTTGCCTCTCGTTCACTACTGACTGGGTTGAAAGCGGCAGGCTTGAGGAAGGTAGTAACCAGGAACCCAAGCTGGGGGCTTTCGTGCCCTTTTGGCAGGTGTGGTTTAAGGCGAGGAATATGGTGTGTTTCACTAATCAGTTCACATTTAACTCGATTTATTTTGCTAGATGATTATTGTCAATGTTAAATGGCCCCCTCCCCCTCCGGGCTGATGCAAGCTCGACTCCGATGGGGCTTATGCCTCTGGTGCATCGGTGGGTGGGATCAGGTTCCTGATTCACAATGCTATTGAAGTCTTATTTTTGCAGGTGCGAATCGAATTCCTTGTTCTAGTGATATCCAAGCTAAGGTTTCAGCTCTTCGCCTTGGGTTGCTTGCATGTGTCGTCTCAAGTTGCCTCTGATTGATGTGGAATCAGATTCCCTCACCTTAGTCAACTGGCTCACCCATAACACTTTATGAATTCCCCTGGCTAATCTGCCCTCCTCTCTTTCTAAGACTGATGGGCCCCCCCTCCGTCAATTCTCAAACTTATTGCTTAGTCATGTATATCGTTGTTCTGGTCCTTCTTTCTACTACGTTTATTTTTACTGAAAAAAATAACCTATGTGAATTGAAACGATATACTCACTATTGCTAGCTCTAAGTTTAATAGCTTGAGATGTTGGCGTGGTTGTGTTCTATTAATAGCTTAAGATGTTGGCATGGTTTTGTGTTCTGTTATGCGACGTACACCCGCAAATAAATAGCAAGCACGTATACGAACTAATATATACTATTATGTTCAAACCTAATCAAACCATCTTTTACTATGTTTTGATGGTAGGCTTGTTTCAATGGTTAGACTTTCTCAACCCTTGAACAAAATTAGGAACATAGTTAATAATTCTGCTCTCTTAGATTCATGAGATAGCTTTCTAACTTTTAAATCTTTTGTTGTGCTTGGTTTTGTGTTCCTAACAAAAAGAAACTTGCAAAGGAAACACATCAAATAGATGGTCACATGTACATAAACCATAGGTGGCGACCTTGGTCTTTCAAAAACACTATTTTTTATCACAAACACATCAAAGCAGGCTTCGAGACCCAACAATGTTCGAGAGGGTGGTGTAAATACCGTTGATAGGGGCCGTTGTTAGGATCGTCCTTTTGATCCACCTAGGTTAGCCATGATACAAGATCCAACAAGGGTTGATGACTTGTTGGATGCGAGCTCCTTTCTCTGTAGTACATCAAGGCTTCTCATCAGCGCACCTAATCAGTGAATTGGTCGAATAATGTGTAAAGAGAGCAAAATGAACAGCCAGTGGCATGTAAGCCCACTGATAATTATTTATATACACGAGATAATTGTGGGTTGACAACTTCTAGCAACCATAGAGAGTTAATGTAATTCAGGAGAAAAAAAAGGAAGAAAAGGATGGGATTATGCCTATTGCCAGATGAAACAAAGGGGCACGACGCATAGCAGTCAATGATCATAATAGTAACGCGAGCGTCGCCTCCCATATCTCTCCCTGTTTGAGTAAACAAAAGACTATTAGAAAGAGTTGTCAGAGATCACTTAAAGTGTATAACTGTATTTCTGTATAAAAGTAACATAAAAGAAAGAATTTGTATTTATGTAGAAAATTCTGTCTTTCCTCTTTACAGGAGAAATATTTATGATTTTTATCCTTTTCACTTTTCAATCATATCATCAGAAGTCAGAACCATATTCCTTTTCACTTGATTATTAGCTGATCCAAACAACTATGCAAAGCATGCAGTTCAACCAAAAGAGAGCCTGTATCATTTGACTGGAATAACACTTTTTCCCCAAAATAAAGTCTATAGAGGAATACCAGTTGAGAAATAAAACGTACCTGTAATGGTTAGTAATTCTCCCAGATGTTGCAGCAACGCTGCCTGGTCCTACAAAATCATCATCAATTTCATCAAATCCATAGTCCCTTATATCTACAGATCTTGTGGGACCACCGTCAATATTTGAATTATCAGAACTTGATCGGTTGCTATTTCTCCTTTCGCTTTCTCTTCCTTCATTTCTTCTTGACCTCCTCCGATTTCTTGAAGACCTTGCAAAAACCTTATAGAAAATACAAGAGGTCCACCACTTCCCCCTGACCCTATGGAAATCTTCGTACTCATCTCCAGTCTCATCATCTCCATAGTCAATGACATAGTCCCCCAACACCACCCCATGAGGTACTTCGGCATGTATAGTGCTCAAAACATCTATGATATCAGATGACTGCTGGAAATTTTCCCAATCAAGTTGTCTAGCAGGGTCTATTTCCGATGGGTGCGAATTGGGATGCTTTAATTGAGTGTGCTTTTCGAGCTCAAAAAAATTGCCGACATATGAGCACTGTTTCTCTTCACAGCATCGTTTCTTCATATTAAGATGCACGCGGGCCTCATCAATGACAACCCACCCTATTACATCTCCTCTACACAGTGGACAGCTTGGTTGGTTGTTTGGGTTTGATGGAATCAAATGAATGCTTTCCAAAGATGTTATATTAGTAGTTGAAGAAACCTTCACAGTAGCAGGAAGCCCATGTGCACTCTTGAATCGCTCAAGACAGTTTGAACGTGTCTGATCAGTATCGCATATAAATGGTCGACACCCCTTGTCATATGATGAGCAAATGAGAAGGACCCCATTGTGAGGGAAATCCAAACAGATTGGGCAAGTTACATCCTCCCAGTTGCTATCAACCTGGATATTCAGTTCCAAAGAATTTGACTTGATCCACCTCTTAGACAAATTGCCGAAAGCCATATCAAAGCTTTCCCAAGTAAACATTAGGGCCAATAATAAGTAGGTTTTGGCAGAATGCCTGTAATGACCTGCATATAACAATGAAAGTTGGCTTTGTATCGATACTTTGGTATTCTAGAAATAAGAAGATATTTGAGAAAATATAATAGAAGGTCTAACGGCTTAAACACTATTTAAAAGAAAATTCAGAAATTTACTTAACACAGATGCTGCATTTGAGAACTTTAAGGACTGTAAGACAACAATGAGAACTTGTAGATATATGACTTCCATAGTCATCCTAAATTTTAGATCTAGCATTCCATTCTCTCACTGAAACATTATGTCTAGGTAATTTTACACTCAATATGTTGAATGTATAACAACATAGCTCCATATGTTGCAGATAAGACTAACAATAGGCAGAACATGGAGGGGTAAGGGAGCATAGTCTGCTCTCTCTCAGCTTTATAAGAGCATGGGTACTGCCTTTAACATTTCATAGTGGATCAGGAACCCATAATGTTGCCATAAATTTGCCCATGAGACTAGCCACAACCTGTGGGAGGTGAGGGGGCATACTTTGCTTCCTGTCAGCTCTTATACGAGGTTACTTGTCTTTTATGTTATATAGTGGATTAAAAACCTACAATGGTTCCATAAATTTGTCCATTTCTATATTTCACAATCTACAGTTGGGGTTCATTCTGCTATCCATTCTCTTAGAATATACCTTCATACATTTAAGTAATTAATCAATTAGTGCAAAATATTATAATGGCAAACTCGTGGATATAAAACATTTAAGTATATATGATGTACAATCCAGGAATTACATATGATCAAGAAATTGAAGATTCACATGAAAAGAAGCAAAAATTCCAAATTCAACATTTATCTCACCAAATCAGGGTTGGATTGAACCGCAAGCGAGCCAACTAGAAGGGAAGGTGAGGTCGGTTAGTCAGGTAAATAATATTGCTACAGTGCTGGATGAGCAGTACTTTGCTACAGCAATTTTTGCTATAGTGATCTTGTCTGGACAAGCTAATTAGTGTTCGAACAACAAGAACAGAACACCTAATGTATTTCAACTGATGTCCTAAAGGCACTTAAAAAGGCATCCGGTCAGTGTGCACAGGATTAGAAATGTGATTTCTGAAACCTATTCAAACTTGGATTTTTCTTTAGTGGATTCTCCTAATTCGAAGCAAAAATATTATTCACCTCTATAAGTGATAGTCTTAGAGAAAGGGATCCAAGTCATGTGAATAGTAAATTATCTAATTCTAAAATCTCTAATGGAACATATGTCATATCAACTATGGTTTGAAGGATCGGCTGATCCCGATCTAAACAAGATCCAATCAATTGATTGGGATCAGGTGGGATCAACCGATCCCAATCTAGATGGGCCGGTCTTGATCTAAATTTCCTTCTCCTTCATTAGTTTCTCTTTCTCTCTCCCTACCAATAGCTATTGCTTCTTTGACACAGGAATCCAGCTTTCGCAAATTCCACCAAGGCAGATCCAACTCTAATGACCTTTGCTATATGATTTTTATTTCTCTCTATCTTCTCTTATTCTTCCCTATACTTTTTTTTCCTCTCCACTACAGCAGAATTTTTCCTTTTTTTTTCTTTCTATTTCTTTCACTCTCTCTCCCCTTCGTTGCAACAGTTTTGAGTAATTTAGTACCTTTTTTATTTTTAGACTTCATATGTAAGTAATTCTTATTTTCTTAGTTTTGTCATTTTTTAATCAAAATTTAGAAATTTTCCTACATTTTCAAATAATATTTATAAATTATGTAATGAAAAATAGTTTAATCCGATTTAAGCAATCAATACAGCTGATTTAGCCGATACAATTGATACATATAATTTTTTTTGGGAGGCCAATCCCGATCCTAATTTTTTGAACCTTGCTATCAACTTTAAGAAGAGTTATTATCATGTATCTAGGAGCTAAAGCTACAATTATTGATCTTCAATAGTACCAGATGAGCTGAATCGACATTGTCTTCATCGTCATTTACCACCACATCGACAATTGTGCTTGAGGTTGATCCATTGCTCGAATGGTTACCAAATAGAGGATTACTACTTTATAAGGATAGTTAATTAGGTGATTCATGTTCACGCAATTACTTAAACACTATGATATTGAAGTATCGAAAGGGGTTGTAAGTAAATATTATTTCTATTGCTTGGTGAAATAAATCAATCAGCTTTAGAGGGGTCTATGATTTTTTCTTCTTTATGCAAAAGAGGTTTTCCACGTTAAAAATAGAAAAAAAAATGTGTTGTGTTGTGTTTCCTTTTATTACTCTTACTCAGACTTTTATTCACCGACTTGAGTTCGATTTTTATAGTTATAGCATTCGGATTTTCTTTTTCCTATTTGGTTCCGGTTTTCTGAAAAAGATTCTTAATCAGTTTTTCTAAACCTAATAGAATACAGTTTTCTTAAACCAATTCAGATTTAGACTTTTATTTTCATATCGTTAAATCTAATTGGTCTAGGAATCCTCTCTCACGAAAATTTTCTAATCTTATTAGTTTTTCTTGCATCCATAGTTTAAGTTCTAGTAATTTCCTACGCCAAACAGTCCATTGATTGACTGATTATGAATAATCCAAAATTTGTACAATTTGCTAAGGGAATGGTTCTCCAATAAAGAGCTTGATTCTTCTATAGTTATGCAACTGATCTTTACATATAAAAGGTAAGTCCTATACCATGCATGCAACATAGTGCGAGCAAGATCTTCTCAAGTGTTATCAATTGCTCATTGGAGTACAATTCTTCCACAAATCAAGTGCTCATGCTAATCTGGATAGACTTCTCCCATTTCCCATTTCCCATTTCTTCTGAGTCTCGAAGTGATATTAATATTATGTGTGAGAACAAACTAAACACTTCCTTCATTTACTAATTAAGTCTCCTTTATCCCCCTCAATCCTCCTGCTTGGCAATCTCATCTGTTTTATTATCTAGAATTATCTGAAACGGATACCTGGACAATTCATTCCTAGCTCAAATTTCAATTTTAGTGATGGAAATTATAAATAGCCAGATGTGAGCTACAAGATACAGACTTATGTAGAAACTATTCAATTTTAAATACCTGTTAGAAATAATTCTGCATTTAGTATGAAAAGAAAAGTATAATTCAATTACTAATTTGGAATCATTTGATGTTTCAAAACAAGGTTTCAAACCCATGCTTCTGTACATTAAGCATTTTAAACTTAGTTCATCATCTCCAAGAGCTTACATTTTGCATCTAGAATATATATACATACATAGAGAGCGAGTGAACACAGACAAAGTGAGCTGAATTAGAGTTCAATCAAAAAAGCTTGAAAGACAATCTTGTTAACACAGAACAGAAGATGCAAATGCTTTGCCAATTTATAACTTATATGTTAAGCTAGAGAAGAAGCATACATTTAGTTACATGATGCATCATGTTAAATGATTTATACAAAAGACAGCAACCTTAGTATGACTTTCTATCTCTTGCTGCTTTCTCATCTCCTATACAAATGCATATATAGTTACATACATATAGTAAGGTAGAACATTCTCTATGTAATAGAAATAAGGAGTCCCAATGAACAAAGTCTCCACCAATTTGGAGATAGGAATTAGGAAAAGAAGACTTCTACATGACTCCAACCTAGACAAGTAGAATGCATAGGAAAGTGACAACTGTCAAACAGAGTGTATATAAGCAACCAAACAGAGGTACATTACTGACACCTATTTGCGTATATGTGTATGCAAATGTGTGTGTGTGTGTGCACGCGCATCGTTGGGTGGGGGGTGGTACATGTGCATATGCAAGCAAGTGTAATATGCATATGCATACTGATGGTAGTCACAACACCAGGCACGAGGTGTGTAAGTAGCACACTCCAATGCTAAGTGTCAACCGGTGCTGATATTGTGGAGCCTATTTGACAAAAAGACGGATTCTTTATTGTTTCATGTTTTATTTCTATTTGATGACTAAATGGTTATATTAAGCGGACAAATCACTAATGTGCATATTGGAGTCAATTCGTGAATTAACTTCCTTATAACACCATGGTTCAAGTTTCGAGCAATCTCACGTAGAACTATCCTTATCTCTTCTCTCTCTTCTCTCTCTCTCTCTTCTTTCTTTATTTTTTTATTTTTTCTCTCTCTGGTGCCCCATCTCTCATTTATTTTTCTCTCTCTAGTGTCTCCCTCTCTTTCTTTCATCCGATCTCTTCCTCCCTCTCTTTCTCTCTTTTAACCTCTATTACTACAACAAAAAATCTGCTGCAGTAACATTGTGATATAGAGAGATAGAATAGAGAGATGAGAGATAGAATGAAGAGTGAGAGGAGGAAGAGATTGAGAGGGAGAACCAGAGAGACAAGAAGGGAGAGAAGAAATAAAAAAAAAGAATCAAAGAAAAAAAATTGCCTTGCGGCTGTAAGAGAGAAAGAAAGGAGGAGGAAGGAGAGAGAAGAAATGAAAAAAATAAAATTTTCCTTGTAGCAATAAGAGAGAGGAAGAGAGAGAGAAAGGAATTGATAGAGAAGAAAGAAAAAAGAGAGAAAAAAAAATAAATTTGCCTTGACAATAATAGAAAGAGGGAAAAACAAGGGATAGACAATTCGGTATTCATAAATTTTTGAGTAAGTTAATGCATCTTTTAGGTTTTGTGCTTCATATGTCAATAATTATTATTTTCTTATTTTATTATTATTTTTTAAGTTTTACAAATTTTTAAATATTATTAAATAAAATTTAGAATTTTGTGTAATTAAAAAATAATCCGATCCGATACGAACAATCAATGTATCATTTTTCTAAATGACCGATCCCGATACTGAGTTTTGAAACCTCGTATAAAACCTCTCATTTTCTATTGTTGATAAGGTGTGATATGGGTGTGATATCATATTGGCATGAGACCAATCTTAGGAGTTCTTCCTACCACAATGAGTCTCAGCTTGTGATTTTGCTATTTCCCCAGAAAATGACTTGATTGTTCAATAATATTTCTCAACTTCTCCTTTCTATTCTTCATATTTGAGATTCTTTTTAAACTTACGGATAACTAAACAAATACTTTTCTTATTCTAAGAAGAAATACTTAGAGGTTCATCCAATTAGAGGACAAATGTAGGACTACTACAAAACTATCAAACATCCATCTTTTCTCTAGCACTAGATAATCCATTTTTCTAGATCTCAATCCACCAAGTACTATGCTACAATAGTTATACAACATCCTAAGCTCTTAAAGAGAATGATAATCTAGTGGCAGAAAAACACTATGCAATGAAATACACTCAGTGACAGCTCACCATAAGATATTCAAATGTGAGTCCTAGGATAATCAATGTAAGATCATATTTAATCAAAGCAATAAATGGTACACAACCCCTTTGAAATTACCTAAATGCCAAAACCAGGCCAATCTAAACACAACCTATGATGACAATTAACAAATACTAGTGAGCACAGATAGACTTCAACCTTGCAACTTAATCACTTCGTGTCCTTATATTTGATAATTTTCCATCTCTCATTAAATGCAGCCTAAGATATTGCAATCTTATATGGTTATGCCTGAATTTGGCCTCCTGGCATCCTGAGATAACTACATCATTGCTAGTAACATCTCATCCATAATATCAGGACTCTTGAATATGTCAACAAGGGATGTCAATGAATGGGATTAGGCAAAGCAAATGGGGAAAAAGTTCAACAGATCCAACCAGGTGATTCAGCAAAAGTTAGGTTGTGACCTGGCTCATTTGTGTCCACTTCCTTTCTTGCTCAGATTCATATATCTGCTTTTATAGCTCTTCCTTCCCATTTAATCTTCCTTCCTATTAAATTGTATAAACAGGTATAAGATGATGAGGAAACTTTATCCACATTCTATATCCTTACACTCCAAAGTATCTCCTAGAGCAAGCTAAAGTTAAATCCAAGCACATTAGCTCCATATAACGTCAGACCTACATCATCCTAAAAGCCAAACTCACAATATCTTTCTATAAAACTCATCAAAAAAAGTGTCCTGAATCAGACATTCTTTTACTAAATAGTACCATAGATATGGCAAAAGGCCAATCTTCTTATCAGAATTATAAACATACCGAGTGCCTTGTTTGTTTAACACGCAACAAGAACAAAATACATCATGCATGATGCACTACCCTAGGTCAAAGGAACAATTAGAAACATCATCCCATAACTCTTAAGCTTGGAAAGAAGTCCACCTTTTCTTCATTTCCCAAGAATCACACAACAGAATTGAATCTACAATTCTACATAACATCACTCAGATCCAGAAGAAATTAATAAACGCCAACACCCCCACCCCCCACCCCAATTTAAGAAAAGAAAATTTCAACCTGACTGCTAAAAAAACCAAAAGGAAAAAAAAAAGAAAAAAAAAAGAAAAGAACTAAAGCACGCAAGAATTAGTTCCCCTCAAATCTCGAACTATCAGAATTAGGAACCCTAAAACCCGCAGTGGAACGATCACCAATCAAAGAATGATCACCAAAACTTCACATAAGATAACAGAAGCAAAAATTGGAGACCAAAAAGAGTAGTTTACGATCAAAACCTTGATTCCTCCGGAAGATTCCGGGGCCTCCGGAGCGGAAAGGTGGAGAAAGAATCGAAACCCTAACCCTAATCGATCTCCTTCGGCGTGCGACAAAGGGAAAGAAGAGGAGACGAGGACTCTAGAGAGAGCCTTCTCTTTTCTAGCTTTTAGTTTGTTCTTTAATGATAGTGACAGAGCCTAATGCTTAGTGTCGCAATAACTACCCAATATCACTAGTGGTTGACATAGAGTTCGCACGTGTAAGAGAACGAAGCATCAACATATAGGGTACGTTCTTCGTACGCGTAGAGATAACCTCGTAAAGAGGAGGAGGAGGTCAGAGGAGAAAGAGAATGCTGCGGTGCGGGGAAGGCGGCCCCAAAAGTCGTTTTTTTGTTAACAAATCTTATCGTTTTAATTTATTAATTTCCTCTTGTGACATGCAACACGCTTAAGAGTTTGAGAAATAAACTCTTGAATTTAAAAAGAAAATATATGAAGTCTTGGAAGTAGTCAATAATCAATATAGATACGGATATTAGCGTTTAAAACCCTACCATTTAGGTATTTATAATTTACACTGTTTTTAAAATTTTGTATGTGCAATTAAAAATATAAAGTGTAAACCACCTATATAAAATTAGGGTGTTAAATGCAAACTTTTTATATACATAATTTAGCAGTAACCTAGCTTTTCCAAAGGCAAAAGAACACGAGGTACAAGTTGTGCAGAAAAGCAACGAAAAACTGAATGAAGGAAAAATATTCATAAGGTTGACCTATCAATGAGACAAACAACTTTCTTTTGTTGCTGTGCTTGTAACCCTCTAATTATTGTAGTAGTTGTTGGCATGTCTTTAGAAGTATATAGAAATAGTTATGAATCTTTCTAAGTGCAACGAGATATCATGATTTCTGAAGTACCTATTATTCTAAATATCTAGAATTATTGATATTCACTAATTTTCTTTAATAGGAATGTGATATTGTTTTAAGGAGATTAATATATCTATATATATATATATATATATATATATATATATATATATATATATATATATATATATATACAGGATTATTTAAATTATTTTATGATATGTAGTTTGGTCAAATGTTTTGAAAGGTAATGTATTTTACATTCAAAGTTGGAAAAAGTGTCCTTCTCTAAACGGAAATTTACATATAACACCATATCTTTTAATAAAATTATGATTTACACCCTATATTGTTATTATTTACAAATAGAGTTTTATGATTTAGTAAATATATGCAAAAAATATCCTACCGTTAGATCAGTTAATTAAACTTAACTAAACCTCTGAGCTAAGTTAACTATACTAAGAAATTATGAAAATACCTTCAACTAAGTCATATTAGGGGTATTTTAGTCATTTTATAAATAAAATATCTATACTTAATAGAATATTCTCACGGTGTCAGTCCAATCTAACCTAGAATATTTTTTTTTACATATATTCACTAAATCATATGGCTTGATTTGCAAATAGTAAAAATGTAAGGTGTAAATCTCTCCCTCCTCCTTGCCCCCTAATCCCCCCTAAGGAAGCCACACCCTTATCTGATCTTGCTCCACTAATACAACCCTCTACTCCTAACTCTTCGGTTTATCTCTTCACAAATGATCATGCAATTTAAGCAACTAAGGGCATCTAGCCTTCTTATGGTTCACAGTGATACAATTCGGAGTTCACCAATGTCGTCTCGAGCATGAATATACTTTAGGAGTGTCTTTTTTTCTTATTTTAATGTTTAATTTCTAAGAAAATAAGTTTTTTGTAAATCGCGTTCGAACGCGGGTGGAGTGCGTTCGAACATGGTTGTGAACGTGGTTGTAAACGTGGTTTTGAGATTGGACATTCTCGCATTCGCAAATCCAGAGAAGTGGGAAATAGGCGCGTTCGATCGCGTGTTCGAACGCCTGCATCGCGTTCGCAAATCTAGAGAAGAGCGAACTCGGTGCGTTCGAACGCGATTGGGCACGTTCGAACGCGATCGGCGAAACTGTATTGTTTAGGGTTAATTTTGAATTGTTTTGTTAGCCTCTAAAGGATGTGGATGGCAACTAGAGAGTCATTATTGAAGAATTGAGTTTTTGTCTTGCCTCCTTCGTCTTCTTCGCTCTCGTTTTCTCAATCCCCAGCGACGCCACTTCTAACCTCCCTCGACCGGCCAATCACACTAGATCCTTAGGGGCGGTTCTCTCCTCCTCCTTCTTCCAATCTATCCAACACTTGCCATAACCTTTCCATCAACTATAACCCTTCCACCACCACTTTTCACCGGTGCCACCCCATTAACGCCAGTCCACCTTCAACCACCATCACCTAGGATCTCGTGCCTCCATCTACAGATCCTGATTAAACCCTCTGATGTTTGTCCACTAATTGGACGATATCTCGAGATCCCCACATTCGATTCACCTGAAACTTGATTTGTTGGAAAGCTCTTTTCTGGGGGCTACAACATATCCAAATTTCACGTCGATCCGACGATGGCATCTTTCAGGATCTTATTACCAAGTTCCGTGCCAGACCTAGCCCAGATTAGAGAATTGGAAGAGATCGAACCTTAGCCTAAGGGGAGATCGTATCACATAGCTATAGTAGGTGCAAGGCATGTCCACTGTCCACAGGCTTTGAAAATTCATAGGAGAGATAGTGGTCACATATGCTAGGCACGTGCACTGCTTACTCTTTCCCATTTCTTCTCCCTCTTTTCCTTCCTCCCTCACCCTGTAACCCTCATTCTCCCCTTTTTCTTCTCACTGCACTAGAGTATTGTCAAAGCATGCCATCGCCACGAAAAGGTTTTCTGATGAGTCCCCTACCTCTTATTTAATTTAGTTAGTGTTTAGTGTGTATTTAGTATATTTTTCCTTTTCCTTTTCTTGTTTCGGGTCTCATCGAGAGATTGGCTAGTCGGTGAGCTCGTGTCAATGCCACGTTGGACTAGGGAGCTTCCCCTTGTTATCTCCTCTCTCTCTCTCTCTCTCTCCTTAGGTACTCTAGGCTCTCAATGGAGGCTACATCCCATAGCATTCTATCATGGGCTTATCGACACTTTTTCGGGCATTGCCATCATCGTCTCCTCCCCTCATCCGATCAAAAGCATTCCTCTTTATGAGACAAAGTTTTTGGTGTCGTCCCTAAGTGCCCTCGTGGTTGGGTTCGCTAGGTGAGCCATCTCCATGGCCGACTACCTTGGCCAGTTGCTCTCCACCTTGTGTGGACTGTGCTAGCTATAGGGAAGGGTTTCATGTGGTTAGTTTTGACCATTAGTATAACGCACCAACCCCGCATAGGCATGTGCTCGCCGATAGGCCCACACGACACGTGTGGTGTACGAGATAAGATAGGTAGGGCTATCATGCATAGTCAATATACATGTGCTTACATAATCCATCTCAAAATAAATTATGCCATCATCCAAATAAATATATTAGCATATTAATAATCGAATTCATAATAATCATCTTGGACTACTACATAGTCTAGTAGGACTCACACAGGTCACAACAAACAACCATTAATGTACAACAAAAATAACTAATGCAATATCATCTAACATGTACACCATTTTCTATTATACAAATCGGATGGGTTCTCGTACCAAAAATAGGCTATACAATGATTCCTTCAAGATTTGGATGTATTATAGGAATCAGTCCGTGCAACTATAGGAAAATATTCTTTAAATATTCTCTAGTAATCATCAAAAAATTACGAAACTACGTGGATTAGATTCGTAACTTCCTGATCTATAACTTTTATATTTATGCCCTTCATAGATTCGAACTAAAACTAGGAAGAAAATATAAAAAAATATGGGTGATGGTGGTGGTGACAGATGGAGTTGATGTTAGGGTTATGGATGGGTATAGAGATGAGGGTGGATGGTGAATGTAATCAAGGGATATAAATGAAGGGAACGAAGTGGTCGAGATTCCAAAGAAGAGGAGTGGCTCGACAGATGAGGGAAATTAGAAGTTATGAGAAATCTTGCCAATGGTAGAGGTGAAAGGATGATGAAGAGGGAGGAGAGAGAGAGTCTAGAGAAAAGATATGAGGTAACAAAATTAATAATCTAATAGCATAATGAATTTGGCTACCATCCACATATTTATAGAGGCTAGCCAACAAGTTCTAAAATAATAAGTAACCCTAATTCTAGAGGATTCCCGCCGATCGTGTTCAAACTCACCAAAAGAGGTTCTTTATATGTGCAAACGTGATGCAGACGTTCGAATGCAGGCATTCGAACTTGCCCGACCGTATTCGAATGCACAATATACATTCTCTGTATTTGCGAACTTGATGTAGGCATTCGCAAGGGCGTTCAAAAGTGACTCCTCCTGTGTTCGAACGCAACCTATAGGAATTTTATTTTAATAAAAATAAACAACTAAAGCAATAAGAAAAAATCCTAACTAAGTGTATCAAAATCACAATCTAATATAGCAAAATATAGAAATATATATCGGCCAACTCAATTTTTATACAAGCTACATTCTATATTATCTCACGTCTAGCTTACCTTATCTTTGCTCTAAAATGTCTATTTACGATATCTCATATCACTATCAAGTGATCACGCATACAATATGTAAAACATGTATATAGTCCTTATGAAATAATAATACATAAATGCTAATAAATAACACATGAACATGGATATTATAACATTACCACAAATTTAATTACTAGCATTATTGCATCACGTTTATACTATCCAAGAGTCACTTGCCTAAAATCACTCAGATTTTTTTGCTTGCCTCTGCATCACCGATATCCTCCCCATCAAGATGTGGATTTAATAATATGATGAATATAATTGCATCATAAATAAAATAATCTAACATAGAACTATTTAATTAAATAACACACAAATCTTTTGCATCACATTGTTTTAGAGATGTTGTAGAAAGAAAGAGCTCAAGTGAGAGAGAGGAAAGTGAGAGATTGAGAGAAATTGAGAGGGATATATAAAGAGAGAGAAGGCGATGGAGGGTGGCAATGGGTGCGGCGGTGGCAGGGCCAGCCAACTACTAGGCTTGGTTTGAGACAAGACTGGCCGCAACGTAGCCGATCACATCGTGCCCAATAATTTTTATTTTCATTTTTATTATTTATTTATTTATATGTTGTTATTATTATTATTTTTAAGGTTGGGTTGTTACAATTAGTGGTTGAGATAGCCGATGACTTCTTTCCCTCCCTATCGTGTTTCTTCCAACAAAGATGAACTCGTGCTTCATCTCTGGCATTATTGACACCTCGCGTGCTTCTCCCTAGTCAGAAAGGGGCAGCAAGTGTGTTGGCTTGGCTATCGACAGCAATGTTTGCCAACGACCAACCTTATTCTCCCACGGGTTGCCTTCTATTGAGTGTAAGGAAAGGGGGTGTAAGGTGGGCTAGGTGCGTCCTAACCTAGCTTGGGCTTGCGTTGGTACAACGCAACCCAAGTGGTGGGTTGTGCTGTAGGTAGCCTTGTTATGAACTGGTCTTAGCTACCCAATCAAGTTCAGATGCAAGGAAGCAGTCCACATAGTTGAAAAAAAAATTCTTTAGATATTCTCCTGTAGTCAAAAAATTACGAAACAAGTTGGGTTCGTTTCATATCTTCTTGATCTACATTTTTTTTATATTTATGTCTTTCGTAGATTCTAACAACAACTAGGATGAAAATAGGCAAAGTTACCGTAGATGTGGAGATGATGAGTGATGGTGATAAGAGTGGTGATGGGGGTGATGGGTGATGGAATGGTTGCACGAGGTGCTTTTGGGTGAAGGAAGAGGAGGAGGGGGTGGTCGAGATCCCATGGAGGAGAGATGACCTGACAGTCGAAAGAGGCTATGACTAACCAGCGTTGAGGTAGCACACGGTTAGGGTTTGAGCGAGAAGGGAGAAGATTTAAAAATAGAGGAAGAAGAAAAGTTAACACAATATTCATTGATAATTCTAATAAGGTTGCCTTCCACATATATATTAAGAGGCTAACCTTACAAGCAATGAATTCTCGCCAATCGTGTTCAAACGGGCAATTCTCATTCTCCATATGTGCGAACATATGTAGGCATTCGAATAGGGCTTTAGAACGCGATCACCTCGTTTTCGAATGAGCAATTTACGTTCTCTATATATGCGAACGTATGCGAACGTTTGAACGCGACAACTAGAATTCTTATTCTTAAAAAAAACTAAGAAACCAAAATATGAAAAGAGGTCCATAGGTTGTATCCATGCACGAGGGTAACTTAGTGTGGTATGAATCACATCAAGTCTAACCTAATCTTATGAGTTGGACTGTTGCCCAATCTATGTTTGTGGTGGGTTGTGCCGCAACTCAATCCATGCTGATGGTGGGTTGGGCTGCAACACAACCCAAGTTGGTTGTGGGTTGGGCTGCGGCCAATCTATGTTGACCATGGGTTGGGATATAGTCCAAAGTGGCAATCTTGGTTAGTTGGGCTTTGGGCCCACTTTATTAGTGATGTTGTAGTATTGGGGTTGGTTGCATCCTATTGCTATGGGCCTTGGGCTAGCCCAGCTAGATTAATAGTTCTATATTTTATTTTAATTTATTTAGTTATTTTATTTAATTATTTTTGTCCACTTGAGCCTTAAATATTAATCATCTTTAGAGTATAGCTTTGTTACGAATAATGATTGTTATAAATTGAGTAACAAATGAGACTGGATCCAAAGTACCTCTACTAATTGCTTTCATATTTAACAAAGCAAGTTAATTATTGTCTAATTTATTTATTTAAATTGATGATAATTAGTGGAATGGTAAATTTGAGGTTAATTGGACTAACTACTTTTAATAACCCATCAGACCATTGTTACTGCTATACAAATGTAAGAATTCTTGGGTGGACATATCCAAACCTGTAATGGTTCTCAATAGGTTTATTTAATTAATTAGAAGTAAGTAAATTGTGATAATACTTTTTATTACTTTCATTATTGATGTAGCTTCACTACCATGTGAGATTAATCTCGTGGTGTAGTCAAAGCTAATTAACTTAGAAACGATGTCATGTATAAGAGTAATATAATATTTAAGTGATGTTTTACTTTATCGCTGTACTACTTTTATATCATGCATGTGCATATATTTATTTACTAATCAGCATAATTATGTATTTACTTCTTCATAATAAGCATGGCTTGTTGAGTGCATTCCTAGGGTACAAAAAGTTTGATGTGGATGTCATATGAATGATGACGATGATCACTACACCATTTCCATATTGCATGTAGTTGAGTCCCATCTCGATAGTGCTTATTTACTCGCTCAACCTTGGTTTATAGGGTAGAGTATATATATCACCTATGTTTTTGATATGATTCAGACTTCATCAATGTCGTCTCGAGCATGGTTACACCTTACGAGTGTCTTTTCTTATTGTGTTAGTATTTTATTCAGAGAAAAATAAGATTTCTGTAGGTTATGTTCGAACGCAGATGGGTGTGTTCGAATGCACTTGCAAATGCTTACAAATATAGAGAACGGGAATTGTGCGTTCGAACGCGCTCAACCCCGTTCGAACGCCCACATGCGAACGTCTACATACGTTCGTATCAACAAAGAACACAATTTATGCATTCAAACATGGTCGACAGAAATCCACTGTTTCTAGGGTAAATAATTGTCATTTTTGACTTGTTTGGTTGACCTCTTAAGGTGTGGATAGCAACAAAAAAGGAGATATGGAATGAATTGAGTTTTTGCCCTAATCTTCTTCCTCTCCTTCTCTCTCGTTCCCTCATCCCATGGCTCTGCCACTTCTAGCCTCCCTCAATCAGCTACTCACCTTAGTCCCATAGGGCGATCCTCTACTCCCCCTTTTTCAAATCTCTCTACCTTCGCCCTAACAATTTCCACCATCCATAATCCTTCCCCCATCACCTTTCTTGCCGGTGCCACCCATTACTTCTGACTTACCACCTCGATAATTCACCTAGGATCTCGTGCCTCCATCTACGGATCGAAAGAACAAACTCCTTGGCGTTCACCCACTTATCCGAAGATCGGATCTCGCCATCCGATTCACTTGAAATTAGATTTATTAGAAAGTTCTCTAGAGCTATGATCTATCAAAATTTTATGTTGATTCAACATTTATTTCTTTAAGAATCCTCTTCTAAAGTTCCATGCAAGATTTTACCTAGACTAGATAACGAGATAGATCAAACCTAATCCAAGGGAGATTGTATCAAAGTGGTATCAGAGCCACCGTTTCTCGGACACGCGCTTCCTATGACGACAATTAGAGCTATGGCCGCACGGCAAAACAAGGAGGACAAGATTTCTCCAATGGAGGAAGGGGAAACGGTTGCAGGAACTTCCACCCGTTGAATTGCCCGACTGAATCTGAGTATGGAAGAGCCTAGCGTTCAAGCCATGATTGGATCACTTCTAGATAGATGGCCATCAATAATCAGATGATAATGCAGATGATGTAGAAAGTACGGGAAATATGGGCCACAAGAGAAGCCATGGTGATCGGAAACTCATCGACGCCTTCTCGACGCGAGTCTACCACCATGAACTCGCCGCCATTGGTTCAGAACCTTCACTCACAAGAACCCCTGCTGCCATAGCCCTTTGGGTAGAGACCAGCAAGGATGATTCCGCCAGGCCAATTTGTGGGTGAGCCTATCCGCTGGGCAAACCTAAATGGCGATCACCTTAGAGGTCTAGACCCTTGGGCGAAGCAAACGAACTAGAACCGCATTGAGTTAACATAAATCGAAGGAGAGATCATCAACCATTCATGATGCATACTCCTTAGGTTAGACAAGGACTCGGATATGATCCAGACCGAGACAACAATATCTGTGGGCGAACCGTGCATCTCAACTTTCCAAAGTTCAAAGGTGGCAACTTAGGCGATTGGTTGCATAAGGCGGAATAATTTTTCACGTACCAAGGTACAATAAAAGAGTATAAGGTGACGCTTGTGAGCTTCCATCTTGAAAATGCGGCACTTCATTGGTTTTAGGCAGCCAATGCGTGTAAGATGATTCAAAGGTGGGCCAATTTCTACACCGATATCACTCGGCGATTTGGAGCTTTGGGGTATGAAGACTTCAATGCTCTCCTCTCAAAGACTGTACAAAGGACTATGGTTGGAGCATACCAAAAAATATTTGAGAGAATAAGTAGTCACTGCCAACCTCCTTGGACCGATCAACAACTTCGTAGCACTTTCATCTCGGGGCTATGGGGAGACATACAAGTCGACGTAAGGGCTTTAAGGCCTAGAACCTTAAAGGAGGCCTTTGAGGATAAGGTGCTAATGGAAGATAAGCATCGAGCAATGAGGATGCACATCAAACAAAATTGGACAAGCTAAGATAGTTGCAACCCGGCTCAACCTACCATAATGGTAGGAAATGCAGTTGGTGTATCCAGAGTTGTTGCTACGATGGTGCCTTCTAGGGCAGCCCTGAGGCCCTCTTATGATGTGTGTAAGTATGCATCTAGAGGTCTGAGTCGAGCACTCACACCTGCTCAAGTGGAGGAGTGAAGAGCCAAGGCCTTTGCTTTCATTGTGATGAGAAGTTCATACCTGGACATCGCTATGCCAAATTGATGCGATCGGTGATGCTAATAGATGGATTGGAGGAAGCTGAGGATCAGGTTGCAGCTGAAGATGATGGTGTGGCTAAATAGTTAGAAGGTGTAGTGAAGGAGAAAACCACACTGGTTCCACTCACAACTTCATCGACGAGATGTTTCTTCGAAAGATTAGACTCGAGTTGGAACCCACGGACGGGTTTGATGTGATGATCAGAGATGGCACCACATTGTGAGCTGATTTTATTTGCGGAGGTGTAGAGTTGAAAGTGCAAGACCAAACTTTCAGATTAGATCTTTACCTGTTGGCCTTACGGGGTGCCGACATTATCTTGGGAACTCAATGGCTTTAAAGCTTGGGGCTCGTGATATTTGATTTTACAAATCTCACGCTTACATTTCGGAGGAATGGTCGGAGAGTGCTATTGGATGGAAATCAGCCACGACAAGGGCTAGTGTTGCAATCGCTGTTTGAACTTCTATGTGCAGGGGATCGAGCTCTACAAATGGCTATTATTGAACCAAAATATCCACCACCCAATGGAATACCCGCTGATATGAAGGAGCTGCTGCTGGAATTTAGTCCACCGGCCCGTCACCATGACCACCAAATTCTTATTATTCTAGGGATTAAACCAGCCAATGTTCGAACGTATCGGTACCCATATGTCCAGAAGGAGAAGATCAGCAAATTGGTTGTTGAGATGCTAGAACACAGGATCATCCAGCTAAGTAGGAGCGCCTACTCATCGTCAGTACTGCTGGTTCGAAAGAAAGATGGGAGTTGGTGGTTTTGCGTTGATTACCGAGCCTTGAATGCAATCATCGTCAAAGACCGTATCCAATACTGATGATCGAGGATTTGCTAGACAAACTCATAGGGTCAGCTTACTTTAGCAAGCTTGACTAAAAAATGGGTACTTTAAAATTTCACATTAATCCGACAGTTAGATCTTCAGGAATCCCCTTCTAAAGTTTCATGCAAGATTCTGCCCAGACTAAATAACGAGATAGATCAAACCTAATCCAAGGGAGATCGTATTAGTTTTATCAATCAAAACTGAGGTCTGAGGCCATGAGGGACTAATAGGTATGCGTGTGCTAGTTTGAGTAGGCATAACGTTACCGAGTTCAGAGACTTTACACTAGATAATCTTCAAACTATGGTAAGTAGTCGTAAAGGTCATAGACCTAACAATTCTCGATTACGTAGGGTCAGGGCATCTTGAGCGTTGACTCATTTTTTCTACACATGTGGTGCAATGATTTGAAGTCAAGGGCTCGAGTTAATAGGATCGATATGCAATGTTGATTCCTATGATGGTGATGGCTGATGACTAAGGTTCTTAGTATGTAGTGATAGATAATCGATCGTGCTGTTTGTGGGTAATAAGCATGGCGATACTACCGCTAGATGTCTTCCTTCCTTGATGAGTATTCGATATAGATATGTATTTTAGGCTTATTGTGATCTATGATGTTGTGGGCTTCTTTTTGCTTATATTATTTGTAGAAATATTGGACTTCTCTTATATATTATATATACATATTGATCAACAGGTCACATAAAAACCACGTGAGTTCTACCCAAGTGAGGAGCACATTTATTTGGATGTAGATGTTTTAGATAGGATTCCTATATCAAGTTGATCTAGAGATATGGAAAGTCAAAGTTCAAGTCAAAAGTTAAATTCAAAAGTTAAAGACTAAATCTAAATTTGTTTAGGAAAATTGAGTTCTAGGTTTAGAAAACTGAATAAGAATCAAATTTTAAAACCAAAACCAATTAAGAAATCTATATCATATTCTAATAATGCAAAATTGAACTTAAGTATGTGTGCAAAAAATCTAAGTATGAGTAGAAAACAAAATGAAAAATTAAATATGAACAAAAAAAGTAAAGCACTGCAAACACACCACAACACTTTTTGTTAATATGGAAAACCTCTCTTGCTTAGAGAGAAAAATTTGAGACCAATCAATGTCAATTAGTCTTAATTAACTAAGTGATAAAAATAAAACTTACTTATAATCCCTTGTAAACTCTAATGCTTGAGTATTTAAGTAACCTCATTGTAATACTTTGCTACTAAATACACATGCCCCTCATGTGAATAAAATCCATATAATTTCCATGTGACATATTGGTTAAGGTTTGAATATAATAACTAGGAGAAAAGTTCACAAATAATACAAACAACAAAAGCCCATAACATCAAAGGCCACAAGAAGCCCCAAAATATAAATTCAAAAATTGAAGTAAAGTGCCCACGTAGGGGTAACAAGCTATCTAGCTTAATTTACATGAATAAAATAAATAGAAAGAAACTAAAACTAGTTGAGACCGAGAGAAGGAAACTTCGGAGGAAAAACCCGTCACTAACACATTTTTAAATTAAACTTACTTGACGAGGGAGGGAGCTTCGACACTTCGATTCCTGGGGTCCGCGAGCTCAATGGTGCTCCTGCGCAATAGCATCCTCCAAGGGGAAAAAGGTAGCTGGTGGGGAGGAGGAGAAGAAGAAAGAGGGAGGGAGGGAAAGAGGGAGAGAAGGGGCGCATGTGCCTCACATGTGCGCACCCTAAGCCATAGCGCACGTGTGGGTCACATGCGCTCCAATTTTTTTTTTTTCGAATTTTACAACACTCTCACCATAAAAAAATTTTGCCCTCGAAATTGGAAGATAATTCACAATTGGAGCAAGATTGATTAACAGGTCCAAAATAAAAGTCTTAAAAGTTAACATCCACAGTTAAAGGTCTTAACCAACTTACCATGATTCATCATCAATTAGGAGGAACATTGATGACAAAAATAAATATACTAAGAACTTACTCCTATACTAGAAGCGATGGCAAAGATACAGCACATATTAAAACTCCTCAAAATAGGACCAAAACTAAAATTTGCCCGCAACTGGTCATTATAATGCACGCCTTAGCTTGGGATACTACACCACAAATCCTTAGACTAACTTATATTAGATCCAACTCGAACTTTGCTAACAAAGCATACCTTATTATTGACTAGGGATAAAATCTAAGGATCTAGAATAGCAAACCAACTAAACACCACAAGGAATCACAGCCACTTAGTATCAACCAAAACTAAACATCATCCAACTCATCCTAACAAAATCAAAATATATAGCTCTCCCAGATTGAAGTGATCCAATAATTTGCAAACCTTTATTTCCACTTTTTTGCTTGTTTCTATCTATCTGTCTACTAACACATTAATTTACTAACAATAAGTCATTCATACTTTGAATCTTTTAAATACCACAACCAATGAATTAGGATAGAGCGCCCATGCTAATAACCAAAAGATAAACTTACATTATGACAAGATAGACAATGAACACTTTGCTCATAGAGTCTCACTTCACCTTAGGTAAGGACTTGCGTAAATCATCCCTCGTATCATTTCTAAACTCTCATTGCTTCACCTAATAATACTCTAATAAGTTAAGTATTCTCAAAATTAGTAATCTGGACGAAACAATTCTCCATTAAGATCTTCATGTCAACTACCATAAGTCATTAGCCACACTCATATTGTAAGGTAACTCTTTTCACCAATAACAAACCGGATATTCACTACCAACCACATAACCCCCAAATAACTAAACCTTTAAAAGGAAGATCACACGCCTGATATTGTTCCTCATGTACTAATTATATAGAATTTTGAGAGCTTAATTACTCAATCCAATTATGACTAGTCATCAGTTATCCACCAATAGAGAATTGAACGTTACTAGTCAACAACTTTTCTATTAATGATTATCGCAACTGCCGACTCAGAAATGGCCTTAGGTAAAACCAACTTCACGCTGCTCCTAATTACTAATTAGCTCTATAAACATCAACTCCAAATACAGATGGAAGAATAGTCTACAACTTGAGCCAACCCTCTTTGAATTAACCAAGGAGTAATTAAGCAACAGGAAGCAATCTCTATTACCCTTATTAGCCAACAGCACAAACATAACTTTTTCTTTTAAGAAAAAGACATTAACTATAAGTTTGAATTGCGCTCCCTCGTAATTTTTTTAGAAGTTCTAACATCTCTATTATAAATAGAACAAATACCAACTTATGGTTGAACTACTGATACATTTAGTTAGAGTATGTTTTTATTGCATTAGTTATTTGTTTTTATTAAAATAAATTTTTTGTAAGTCACGTTTGAATGCAGTTGGGGGCACATTCAAATACATTTGTGAACGTCTGCATTAGGTTCGTAAATACAGAGAACGCGAAATGTGCATTCGAACATGGTCGGATGCGTTCGAAAATACTGTACTACTTATGATGCCTACTAGAATGATGCAAAAAAGAAATTAGAATAAATTTTAAATTTTAAATTACATAATTTTTTGTGCAGGGTGTAAGTTATCATTAAAAATATATTATTACAACACATATTGTATTTGATGTAAATAACCATCAGCGATGGAAATGCCACACCTAATTCAGATTGTGATAGTAACATATTACTCATGTTGAAATTCACAAATAGTTGTGATAGCAAATAATTACTCAATTACGTCAATTTAACATTACACTGTCATAAATATTTTCGCGATGGCAATATTTGCAATAACCTGTGATGACTTTTTAAATAGTTACAAATTCTATTTGTGAATTTTTATTTTTTACCACACTCATGAAAATTAAAACTAAGTAAATTTAATAGAATTAACTCTTTTCTGCAAGTCTTAATGCGAACAAGGTTAGATCAAATCGCCTCATGACGATATTGGGCTCGATGGATCGAACTTATTTATCTTTTAATTTATTCATATTTATATAAACTCTTAAGATAAGTTTAGTTAAGTCATGTAAGTCACTAAGTTAAATTCAATAAAGTCATATAAGCCATAAGGCAAGTTTAATTAAGTCATGTAAGCCTCTAAAATAAGTCATAGTTCGAGTTATATAAACTTTTAGGGCTAATTCCGAATAGGACTTATTATATCTAACCTCTATATGTAGAGGAGCTGGGTTTCTTTGTTTATTCATCTAGAAATCCAAATATCCAAGCATTGAGAATTAATTAAGTTTAATTAATATCTTATTATCGTATTTACCATTTTTACCCTAGCCGTTAGATTGTCTTCATCTTCATAGGAGTAGATCATAATCGTAAAACAATTCTAAGTATCCAAACCATAGTTACCACCTTCCTCTAGTAGCCTCCCTACTATATGGCCATCCGTCACCCTTCGATGACTGCCGTAATGTTGAATATTTACTATTATGCCCTATTTCGACCTCTCTTTATTGTTTTATTTATATCTTTTCATCTAGACTTCGGATTGAAATAAAACTAAATCCATTAGAACCTAAACTCATGATTCTACCACCACCTAAATTTTCATAATTTTCTTAAATCCGGATCATTCCCAATCTGATTCGTAATATTGGTATCAGAGCTGACCCTCCGACCTTCATCTATATTTCTAAAGATATCTTCTAATCTAGCCATCTGATCTATGTGAATTAGATTTATTAGAAAATTATTTTTTAGGGTTACAACTTATCAAAATTTTATATCGATCCAATAAACAAATCTACCTAAAACTCTTCTTAAAGTTCTGTACAAATTTCTATCCAAAAACTTATTCGAATTGGATCAAGTTGGTTCATATCAAATTGGTATCAAAGCTAGCTCTCCGACCTTTATTCACTTTTCTAAAGACATCTTCTAATTTAGCCATTCAATCTGTAGTAAACTAGGATCATTAGCAATATTTTTTCTAGGGCTACAACCTATCAAACTTTCATATCGATCTAACGACAGGATCTATTGAAAACTCTCTTAAAATTTCTATACAAATTTCTGTATAGAAACTAATTAGAATCGGCTCAAGCCAGTTCATAACATTGGTATCAGAGCCAACGTTCCTTAGTCGATAGTGAGCATATGATCCAAAGCTAAAATAAGGGAAGTCGTGGCTATGGAAGACCAAGAACTCATCTCTATGCTTGTGGAGGTTTCCTTAGTATCACCAACAACCGCCAGCAATGAGACACCAACGTGGGCGAAGGCATTGGTAGAGTCCATGGACTTGTGAGAATCATTGAAGAGAGCAACGAAGAGCTCCGAGAGGATCAAGAAGTCTGTCCAAGCCTTGAACGCAATTATCCTAGCTTGACACCATCCCACCGCGCAACTAGAACCACTGGCCACACCAAAACTAGCCACCAAAGGCGAGACTAACTTCACCATTAAAGGAGATAGAAGAGAGCTCCAAACTACCACAACCACTTCTCCTCCGACTGTAGTGGAAGTCCCTTCAACACCGTAGACCCTCCAAACCACCCCTATTGCATCGGAGAAGCCCCTAGTAATGGCCCCAACACTGTCTTCCCCAACACCTTTCCACTAGTGGTGATTTAGGTACTTTTGGTCCAAGCCACCACCGTCGACACCTTCTTTGGACCATCCGCACCCGAGCAGTGGCCTAAATCGCATGCACTAAGACCGTGGCTCAAACCATTCATGGCTAGGATTTGGCACAAGTCACCTGTGGGTAGGACAGACTATGGCTCGAATAAGTAGGCCCTAGAGCAGAACCTACAATGGGGCCCTCCCCCTCGTGGCAGATAAGACCCATTATAACCCTAACATACGAGGCTTGGGGCGACCACCACAACGTCATAATTTTACCATTCTACTCTGTTTTGACCTTAATCCACTATTTTATTTATATATTTTATATATTTTCATCTAGACCTTCGATTTAGATGAAACTAGAACTGTTATAACCCTAACTTACGAGGCTACCAATACCTAAATTTTTATAATTTTCTTACATCCGAATCATTCCAAATCTGGTTCGTAACATTGGTACTAAAGTTAACCTTCCGACCTCCATCCACTTTTTTGAATATATCTTCTAATCTAGCCATCTGATCTATGGGAAGTTAGATTCACTAGAAGGATATTTTCCAGGGTTACACAAAATTTCATATCAATCCAATGCCTAGATCTACTAAAAACACTCTTGAAAGATCCCTTTAAATTTCTGTCTAGAAACTGCTTTGAATTGGGTCAAGCCGATTCGTATCAAATTTCCGATTCGAATAAGTTTCTAACCAAAAATTTGTACGAAACTTTCAAGAGAATATTCAGTAGATCTTGTTGTTGGATTGATATAAAAGTTTGACTGATTGTAACCCTAGAAAAGATCTTTCTAATGAATCTAATTTCTTGCTGATTAGATGGCTAAATTAGAAGACATCTTTAGAAAAGTAGATAAAGGTTAGAGAGTTAGCTTTGATACCAATATTACCAACTAGATCTAGACAGATCCGAACATAAGAAAATTATGAAAATTTAGGTGGTGGTAGTCTCGTGAGTTACGATTCTAATAGTTCATGTTTCACCTAAATCGAAGGTTTTGATGAAAAGATATAAATAAAAATAGTGGATTAAGGTAAGAATAGGGTAAAACGGTAAATAGTTGATGTTGCGGTGGTCGTCAGAGGGTGGCGAATAGCCAAGGATGGTTGTGGACAACTGTATAGTAGGGTGCTTACTAAAGGTGATAGTGGCTATGGGTTGGAGCTAGAATTAGGTTTTATAACTTAGATCTACTCGTAAGAAAATAAATGTGTATAATTAATTTATTTCTACTCCTCGATTATCTTACTCTTACTTTTAACTCAAGACTAGAATAATTTCTTAATGCTTAAATGCTTATATTATTAAACTAAGAAACTTAGCTCCACTATATATAGAGGTTAAGTATAATGAGTTCTACTCGGAGTTAGTCCTAAATGCTTATACGACTCGATTTAGGACTTGTTTTGGAGGCTTACATGACTTAATTAAAATTGTCTTAGTAACTTATATGACTTAATTGAACTCAGTGACTTCCATGATTTAACTAGAATTACCCTTAAGGGCTTACGTAAATATGAATTAATTAAAAAGTAAATAGACTTGATCTATGAAGCCCAATATCCTTATAATAGAATCCAACCTAACATGATTCACATCAAGTCTCTCACAATCCCACCCTTCAAAAAAAATACATGATGGTGATATATGATAGGAGGAAGTATAAAAGAAACTGACAGTTCATCGGACCTAAATCAAGTTATCCTACATTTTCTTCCCTCGTTTTCAGGAACCCAAAGTTGCTTCCTTTTCATTCACAGAAATTATTGCCCATTCCCCATTGTTCTCACTATTAAGCAAATTAAATTTATTAATCCATTTATAAAATCCTCATTGGCATTTTTAGGTTCCATAAATCCGAATGGACTCTGTATATTCAGGGAATTTCACCCTAAATAACCGACCTAAATCTTTGACTGCACCTATTACTTTCAGCCAGAATTGTGAAATTATGAAAAGAATGTTTTATAGATGATTGAACAAGCACTTAACGATTTGGCTTATTCTATATTGTTAAGATCTCTATAGTAATGGGCTTCCACATTCAGTAGTGCCAGTAAATAAACAACTGGTTTTGTAAAATGATGCATGGGTAATTAGAAGATCAGAGGAGGTAGCACAAGTGTGCTGAACATACACTCTTTTCTAATCAGAATTCATCACGTCGGAGTTGAGCACACTTCTTTTCTAATCAGAATCCATCAAAAACAAAAACAACCTCTCTTTCTCAAATTCAAAACAGAAAGAGACTCAAAACAGGCTTCACTTCATGCATGAGTTATATGAATACCATATAAATACTAAACACCCACACCCCTTCATATTCCCACATATAAGACTCCACGAGTCCTGTTACAAAATACTAAATGACTACTAATCCTAACACCTCAATTTATCTTCCTGATCAACCATTAATAGATAGTATAATAATGCTTCTATGATCAATCTCCCACCGTAATGTCAGAGAAGTCAAATAGTCAAATTTAAATGAGAGATAACTCATGCATGCAGGCAAGAATTGGGCAATTCACTCTATATGCATGGCTTTAAGATTGGGCTTAAATGGCTAATGATAAACAAGAAGTTGATGATCTAGATAGACTACGTGCATAGCATAAAAGAGACTTTGATATAGAGCCTTGGCATTTATCATGCTATTAGAGCATCCCCAAATGGGCTCCAAATTTAAAACCCATCTAAAAATTTGAAGCCCAGCTCTAATACAATTTAACTTTTGAAAATGCCAATTTTGCCCTACAAAAGCTTAATCTGAAAATTTAAAATTCGTCTCTATCCTTTATTAAATAATTTAATTAATTAAATTAAATTATTTAAGTTATTTTAAATATTTTACTTTTATTTTATGTAATATAATTTTGATATTTTTAATTAAAAAAAGTAATTTAAATTATTTGTGAAACTATTGAATATTAGTCTTATTATAAAGATATCAATGAGAGTTTCCTAACCATATATTTTTTAGAAGAGAACTTATTAAGTGATTTAAAATATAAATATATATATATATATATATTAATTAAATAATAAATATAGAGCTTGGTTCTTTGGAGTGCACTGGGCTCTTTGCTCTATATTTGGAGCCTTTGGGCTTCAATTATAGAACCCTCCCTTAGAGATGGTCTCATAGTGTCACCAAATTTGATTTGTTTGATTGGGTTTGCTAGTTTGCACAATACTCCACCTTGTTCGTATGGTAAGGTAAGCTTCAAAATAAAGTTGGCTTATAGTAATTTAAAGATGGCAATATTTTGTTACGATCTGACAAATGGGTTAAGTTGAGTCAAGTCGAGTCGAGTCAAGTTAGTTACTTAGCTTTATCTTATTGTTTTAAATTTTAAATAAATCATATAATCCATATGTGGATCCAATTTGCTAGAAATTTTTACTCCTATAAATAGGAGTAGACATATATCGATAATTATCATTGAAGGAATCTGAGTTTAGCTAAGTTATTATTGTCGTCCTTATCTTTAATTGTAGTCCTTAGATCGCTTTTATCTTTCTACGAGTAGATCATAACCGTAGAAACATCCCAATCTTCCATACCCTAGCTACCTTCCTCCACCGACAGCCACCCTATCTTACGGCCATCCACCACTACCCTTGGCCGTCCGCCATCCTCTGACGACCGCCACAATGTCGATTATTTACCGTTCTACTCGATCTAACCTTGCTCCACTAATTTAACTATAACTTTCCATCCAAATCTCTAATTGACTTCATTCCAATGCCATTAGATCCGGGACTTCCGAGATTACTAACCCTTAAAATCTCAAGATCATCCTACAGATGGATCGCTCCAGATCTGGTTTGTAACATTAGTATCAGAGTCGATGTTCCTTGGATGATGGTTAATACATGATTCAAGACGAACGAGGAAGGATCGACCATGGAGGGTTAGGAACTCATCTCCATTCCTGTGGAGGTATCTCTAGCGTCCCTTCCACCTCAAGCAACTATTGACGATGAGTAGCCGATATGGGCAAAGGCATTTTTTAAAGAATTTTGGCTGAATCGAAGGAGAGTTCCAAAAGGATCAAGAAGGCGATTCAAGCCTTGACGGCTATTCTCCTAGCCAAGCGCAGCCAACCCGTGCCCGCAGCATTTCCAGCATCGTCAACCATGGCGAAAATAGCCCAACCACGACCATCAACTTTAAATCTTGAGGGTGAGGGTGGTGGAGAGGAGCCCCAAACAGTTGCAACCACAACTCCTCCGGCCGCAGTGGAGGCCCCTCCACTATTGCAAGCACCCACTATCACTGCCATTGTGCTAGAGATGCCACCAATGCAAGGGCTGCGATCATCTTCTTCACATGCGATGGAAGCTAGGGCTGAAAATCCTAGCTTTCCACTAGCGACGATTCAAGCCCCACCAGCACTGAACTCCACATCCAACACATTCCTCGGACCACCAGCACTTGAGACGTAGCCTTCGTTCACACCGACAACCGTCGAAAGACCACCGACGATAGCAGTTTTCACTACAGCAAACCCCCGGCTAGTGGCCGTGGGTCTAGCACTCCCACGACCACCATGATAGGCTATGGAACGATTCCTTCAAGATTTGAATTTATTGCAGAAAGCAGTCTATGCAACCGAGGAAAAATATTCACGAAATATGCTCTCGTACTCAGAAAATTACGAAACTAAGTGGAATCGATCCGTAACTCCCTGCAACTAGGACAAAATTATGATTTAGTACGGATGATGGTGGTGGTGATGGGTGGAGTGGATATTAGGGTTATCGATGATAATGGAGATAAGGGTGGATGGTAGATGTTGTTTAAGTGATAAAGACAAAGGGGAAGAAGCGGTCGAGATCCCAAGGAAGAGGAAGGACTTGACAAATGAGGGAGATTAGAAGTTAGGAGAGACCTTGCCAACGGTTGAGATGGTAGGTTGGTGAAGAGGGAGGAGGGAGATTAGGGTAGAGAGAAGATAGAGAGGCAAGAAACTAATATTCCAATAGCATACTTATTTTGGCTGCCATCCAGACCTTTATAGAGGCTAGCCAATAAGCCAAAATAATAATTATTAACCCTAATTCTAGAGGATTCCCATCGATCACGTTCGAACACGTCCGATCATGTTCGAACGCACAAAAGGTGTTCTCTATCAATGCGAACGCGATGTAGGAGTTCAAATGCGCTCGACCGCGTTCGAACGCGCATTTCACGTTCTCTATTTTTACAAACCTAATGTAGGCATTTGCAAAGTCGTTCGAACGCGACCCTTTCCTCATTCAAACATGACCTATAGAAAATTTATTTTAAAGAAAATAAATAACTATTGCTATAAGAAAAGACCCTAATTAAGTGTATCACACCAGCGACCACGGCTCGGCTTCCTCAGGCCGACTACTGACCAATGGTGACCACCGTAGCCATTAGCGACCGTCAGGTGGTTGAGCTCGACAGCCACAACCATGGGAGGTTGCCCCTATGTTAGGGTCGCTCCACTACGGCTTCCTGCGACCGTCGCTCACCTGCAGTGGGGCCACAAGCTCCTTCCACAGTCGCCAGGGGCTAATGGACCCACCGGCAATGTGCTATGGCCGTCGTTGTAGTCACTCTAGCTCGAGCTCAATAATTGGTTTCCACTACCGCTCGCCACCACGAGGACCAGCCACAGGCTGATTGTTGGCGACCCACGACCGAACCTAGCTGTCGCTACCCCCGATGCAACCTATGGTAGTGCCCTTAGGCCGAATTCCAAATTTAGCACTAGGGTTAGGGTTAGGTTATTTGCATGAAGCTGATGAAGTGCACAATTTCTGAGGTAGGCCAAATTTTTGTGTATCTATTCGGCCACCTCGTGCAAATCTAGTTTGGAACTCATGAACATGACCCCGAGCATGAGTACAACCCCAAGGATGAATGGTGAAATGACCCAGTTGGCCTATGACCTGCATGCAGCTCGGGTGTGACATGAGACGAACCCGTGGGCCTATGACCCACGTGACCAGCCTCAAAGCCGAGGTCACTTTGCCTATGATGATAGATCAGAATTTGGAATCCAAGCTCGGACCATCAAGCTTAATTTTTCAAAATTCTCTAGAGGAGACCCACTAGATTGGACGTATCTATTGGAGCAGTTTTTCACATACCATGGCACACTCGACCACTAAGAGGTCTAGCTAGCCTCATTCCACTTAGAGAGCATGGGGATTAGGTGGTACCAGTCAGTTGAGCGGATTCAACCATTCGAGTCTTGGTAGGACTTTGCAATGCGATTTGTGCTTGATTCAGACTGATCCATTATGAGGACTTTTAGGCAATGTTGACTAAGCTGACTCAGTCAACTACAATTCAAGCTTACTGAGAGGAGTTCGAGTGGATATGCAACTGAGTTACTAACTAGTCTGACTCGGCCTTAAATAGTACCTTCATTAGTGGGCTCAGGCCTGACATTTAGGCTGAGATAAGGCTTTAAGGCCCACTACTTTTGATGAGGCCTTCTCATTAGCTATTATAATGGAATCCAAGTCGGATCAGTTGAAGCAAATCTACAAGGAGCAGAGAACAAAGACGGCCCAAGCCCATGGCCCACTAGAGATGGCATCTTCCTCGACTCAGCCTAACCAATAAATGATCTCGCACAACTTTGTACCCAATGACTTGGAAGAGCACCGAAGAAAAGACTTGTGTTTTTACTATGATGACCGATTTATCCTTGGCCATAAATGCAAGCAATAGCCAGCTAACGTCATGTTCCTAGGTAGACTTGAGGAAGATGAACCCGAATCTACTGATTGGCACGGCAAGTTGTATGACTACAGGGATTTGAGAGACTAGTCACCTTGAGGACAAGCTGTTGGAAGTATAGTGGATTGTTACGATTCAACCACATCGGTTAAGTTGAGTCAAGTTAGTTACTTAGCTTTATCTTATTATTTTAAATTTTAAATTTTAAATAAATCAGATGACCCGCATAGGGATTTTTACTCCTATAAATAGGAGTAGACATATGTTAATAATTATCATTAAAGGAATTTGAGTTTAGCCAAGTTATTATTGTCATTCTTATCTTTTATCGTAGTCGTTAGATCGCCTTTATCTTTCTAGGAGTAGATCAAAGCCGTAGAGGCATCCCAATCCTCCAAAACCTAGTCACCTTCCTCCACCGGTAGCCACCCTATCTTATAGTTGTCCACCACCACCCTTAGCTGTCCGCCACCATCCGATGACCTCCGCAACATCGGTTATTTACCATTCTGCCCTATATGACCTTGCTCCACTAATTTAACTATAACTTTCCATTCAGATCTCTGATTGACTTTATTCTAAAGCCATTAGATCCACAACTTCCAAGATTACTACCTCTCAAAATCTCAGGATTATCCTACGGACAGATGGCTCCAGATCTAATTCGTAACATATTTCTTTGTGAAGTTCTCAATTCTTTTTGAATACACTATTTTTACCAATAAATTGCTTAAGCCATTATATAGACAAAAATGGAAACCTAGCTATTAAGGATCCAACATTTAGGAGGTTAGAAATGATCAATGCTCATAAATATCTTCTTTAGATATTTAGAAGGCTAAAGATAAGACCAATGATCCTAGATATCTTCTCTAGCTAGATAAAATATTAAGTGAGGCTTTGGTTTCCATAGTCAACAAAAGTGACATTACTTATCTATTTAATAATACAACAGCGAATAAGTGTTAGTTTTACCTATTTATCTTATGTCGCACGAGTTTAGCTTTGCTACAATATTGCATAGGCTCTTCGGCACCCATGGCACTTCGATTTTTACCAAAATTTTGATGGAGCATACTATTCTTTCCCACCTAATTGGCAACCATCTTAGTCTCACACTTGTAATTTTTCAGCTGTGCGATCGTCATTTTCTACTATTGGTGTCCTACTCTCTTGGCATCATGGTAGCCCTGGGGAGGTTCCTTTGTAACTCATCTCCCTTTGTAACTCATCTTCCTTTGTAACTCATTCGCCTCATGTAGGATAATATGCATCGCAACATGGAGTACATATGTCAATAATGGGTAAGCATGGTCCAATAGGATTACGATTAGTTTATCCCTTCTTTATGCATGATACGCCTCCTAACACAGGCCTTTAAGGAAGGGTAGACCCTAGCAATAGAATCACCTGCCCATAACCCGACAAACAGCATGATCGGTTGTCTGCCCTACAAAATAAGGACCCCAATCGTATGATACGATCTTCCCTTAGGCTAAGGTTCGATCTATCCCATTTTTCAGATTTGGATAAGATCTCGCACAGAACTTTAAAAATAGATCTCGAAAGATTCAGCGGTCGGTTCAATGTGAAATTTTGATATGTTTTAGTCATAGAACAGAGCTTTCCAACAAATCTAGTTTCAAAAAAATCGAACAGTAGGATCTCGAGATATCGTTTAAAAAGTAGACGAATATCAGGGAGTCCGTCTATAGATCCATGGATGGAGGCAAAAGATGCTAGATGATGATGGATGGTGGTGGACAGACGATAATAGGGTGGCATCGGTGAGTAAGTGGAGATGGAAGAATTATGGATGATGGAAGGGGTTAGGGCAAGGTGATAGATAGATTGGAAGAAGGGGGAGGAATGGGCCGTCGCCCCTAAGGGACTAGGGTGAGTGGCCGATCGAGGGAGGTTAGAAGCGGCAACATCGGGTAATGAGAGAACGTGAGAGAAGAAGATGAAGGAGACTAGGGCAAAACTCAATTCATTCAATAATGACTCCTTTGTTGTTATCCACACCTTTAGAGGCTAACCAAATAATTCAAAAATAGCCATTATTAACCCTAGAAATAGTAGATTTTAGCCGATCATGTTCGAACACGCTCCATATTTTGCGTTGTCTGTATTTACAAACCTGATGCAGGCGTTCACAAACGCGCTTGAATAGACCACACCAGCGTTCGAACGCGACATATAGAAAATCATTTTTTCTGAAATAAATACTAAAATAAGAATAAAAGACACTCCTAAAGTGTATCCATGCTCGAGACGATATTAGTGAAGTCCGAATCATATCATCGTAAGCCCCACACCGAGGTCGGTACCGCACATCGGTACGACCCCTTTGAGCCCGTGGTTCTACATCATCGCCCCATAGTGCAAAAATCTCATAAGCCATCACTCATCGACGCCTTTACCCTACGTCATCAGGTACCACTAGGTCTACGTAATCCTTCCCTTATTTTCTAGTTTAAGCACCCTTAAGGGGTAGATTTTCATCGATCGATAGTAAATTGCTCATCGCCCAATGAAATGGCTGCTTGATTGTCTGGGATCCACAGACTAAGACCTCAAGTGTAGGCCCTACTATATATACTATAAAAATATCTCCCGCCCCTAACTCTGGCTGGGGAGGTGTCTGGTACTACCGAGACATAGAATCATCCCCTTTCGGGTCGTGCATGTGTGCAGGTGTCATGGCAAGTTAATTAAGTTTAGCATGCGGCACATCACATTAAATACATAACAAATCATGTCAAGCAACGAACAAATTAGTCAAGTTTTTCTAGAATGCAAAGATAAGCATGCCATAAATGATTATGCTATGTTATCTAAGTATGTGGCACAACACATTAAATACATAACAAATCATGTCATGCAACGTACCAATTAGACAGGTTTTGCTAAAATACAAAACCTGCTGAGCCAGCCTGAGGTGGCATGACCAAGCTGGTCGTGCCCAGCTCGAGGCAGCCGCACTTGGGCTGGCCTAGTCTAGCTCGGAGCGGGTTTGATGCTCCCGAGTTGGTCGAGCTAGCCTGAGGTGGGCTCAACCGAGCTGGTCGCGCCCAACCCGAGGCAACCACACTCGAGCTGGCCTAGTCTAGCCCAGGGTAGGTTCAATGTGCCCGAGCTAGTCAAGCTAGCCCAAGGTAGGCGAGACCAAGTTGGTCGCGCCAAGCCCGAGGCAGGCGTGCTCGATCGCCCCTGCCATGTGCAAGCTCGACCTGCCCCAACCTGAGCCAAGCATGCTTGTTTGGCGGGAGATGCTCAAGGTAGGCATCACCTTGGGCATGCCTACTGCACTCAGCTGGGTCATTCCCAGCCTGAGTCGAGGTCGAGGGGGGGGGGGGGGGGGGGGGGGGGGGGGGGGGTGGTACCACCTCCTATCCCCCCTCAAGTTACCAACCTTACTAAGGGGGAGGGCACCAAGGTCGACGATCCCACCGCTGCCTTACCGAGGGAGGAGGGGTGGTGACAACATGCAGCCCGAAGCGCCGCATCATCACCGGAGAGGAAAGAAAGATGAGGAGGAAGGGGGAAGACTCACTGATGATGACGAGGACTACACCGACCTGACCACGAGGGCGACGATCACAATGACACTCAGAGAAGGAAAGGAGAAGGGTGGAAGGAAGGGGGTGACGCCGAGCTCTTCTCGAGGGGGGAGAACAAATAGGGAGGGATGGAGAGAGAGAGAAAGAGAAGGGGAGAGAGAGAAGGAGGGGACAACGGCCCTTTGCCTGGGGTTGCCCCCCCTCTATGCACACCGATGGTGGCATGCGCAGAGGGGGGAGAGGGGAGGGCTCAGTCTACCCTCCTCCCCTCACCCTAGCCTGAGAAAGGAGGGGACGTGTCCCTCACGTGCCCCATTTATTTTTACATCTCTACTACCATTACAAAAAATTTCGACTCGAAATTAATTACTCACATAGTGATTCGAACAGGAAAGGATAGGTTGCCCATATCTCTTCCTCACGCTCCTAGGAGGCCTCCTCCACTGATGATTTGTCCAGAGTACTTTAACCAAAGGTATGGTTTTGGCTCTCAGCATCTTCATCTCCATGTCAAGAATCTATATCAGCTGCTCTTCATTGCTCAAATCCTTCCAGAGGCGGATAGGCTCATACTGAAAAACGTGGGAAGGATCGTGCATGCAACCCCTCAGCACGGACACATGAAAAACGTCACGGATCTGAGCCAAATCGGGGGTAGGGCAACCCGATAAGCCACCAGCCTAACGTGCTCCAATATCTCAAATAGACCCACATAGCGAGGGCTTAGTTTGCCCTTCCTCCCAAACTGAAAAATCCTCTTCCAAGGTGACAGTCGGAGAAAAACTTTATCCCCAACCTGAAACTCGAGGTCACGACGTCGACGATCTGCATAGCTCTTCTATTGACTTTGAGCAGTCCGTAGGCGGTCCCAGATTAAGCAGACCTTGTCGATAGTTGTTTGTTCCAGTACAACATTCTCCACTTTTCTCTCCCCTACCTCATCCCAACTAATTGGCATCCGACATTTGCGCCCATAGAGGGCCTCATAAGGAGGCATTGCAATACTAGAATGATAACTATTATTATAAGCAAACTAAATTAGCGACAGATGCCGGTCCCACCCCAACCTAAAGTCCACCACGTTGGCCTAAAGCATGTCCTCTAAGGTCTGAATGACACGCTCAGTCTGCCCATCAATTTGAGGGTGGTAAGCTATGTTGTACTGCAACTTGGTCCCAAAGGACTTATGCAGGTGGTGCCACAATCGAGACACAAACCTGGGGTCCTGATTAGATGTGACAGAGACAGGAACCCCATGCCGGCAAAATATTTCATCCTTGAATTGAATGGCAAGTTGTTTCATCGAGTCGGAGATGCTTTCCAGTAGGAAGTGTGCCAATTTAGTTAACCTGTCTACAATAACCCAGATGGCATCCTTCTTCCTCTTGGTCTTAGGTAGCCCAGTACAAAATCTATAGTAATGTGCTCTCATTTCCATTCCGGAATAGCTAACGGTTGGAGGGTACTTGTGGGTCTTTGATGCTCGATCTTCACCTGCTGACATATCAGACACCGAGCGACGAACTTTGCAATACTCCTCTTTAGACCGGGCCACCAAAAATGTCGTCGCAGGCTGTGGTACATCTTGGTTTCCCCTGAATGTAAGGCATAAGTGGATTGATGAGTTTCCGCCAAAATTTCCTCCCGTAGTCCCCCCGACTTGAGTACACATTATCTTTCCGCAAACCTCAAAGCTCCGGCTAGGTCCAAACTAATTTTGCTCTTCCTACTGCTCAGCACCCATTGTATAATCTGGAGAAAGGTGGAATCATCTTGTAGGGCTGCCATAATCCTGTCCAAAAGGGTGGGTTTGGCGGTGAGCTAGGCAAGGAGCCTCCTCCCTCCCCTCTGAGCTAGTATTGGGGTATCCAGACACTGCAAGTCCCTCAAAAGGAATGGCTGCTGAGTAAGCACAATGGCGAGATTGCCCGATGATTTCTTACCCAACACATCCGCCACCACGTTAGCCTTTCCTGGGTGGTAGTTGATGGTGCAATCACAGTCATTGACTAGCTCCATCCATCGTCGTTGACAGAGGTTCAAATCTTTTTGAGTGAATAAATACTTGAGGCTCTTATGGTCGAAAAAGATTTTGCACTTCTACCAATAAAGGTGGTGTCGCCAGATTTTGAGAGCAGAAACTACCGCGGCTAACTCCAAGTCATGAGTGGAGTAGTTCTTCTCGTAGTCCTTCAGTTGACGGGAGGCATAGACTACTACACTTGGAATACGGCCCCACTCTGAGGTACCGTGATGACGGGGGCCATCGTCAACCGATGTTTCAACTCTAGGAAGCTCTCTTCACAATCTGGGTCCCACACAAACTGTTGGTTCTTGAAGATCAGCCTAGAAAGAGGTGAGACAATTTTTTAAAATCCCTCCACAAAGCGTCTGTAAATAGCCAACAAGCCCAAGGAAACTTCGAACTTCAGACACACTAGTCGGTCGCTTACATTTTAACATTGCTGAGATCTTCGATTGGTCAACCCGGATGCCCTCTCCCGACACAATGTGACCGAAAAAGATCACTTCCTCCAACCAAAACTCACATTTTGAAGAATCTGACAAACAGGCGTTCCTCCCTCAAGATCTGTAGTACCAACTAGAGATGCTGCTCGTGCTCCTACTCACTAGAAGAATAGACCAGAATGTCATCAATAAACACCACCACAAACATATCCAAAAATGGGCAAAACACCCGATTCATTAGGTCCATAAATACGGCCGAGCATTGGTCAACCCAAAATGCATGACTAGAAACTCATAGTGACCATGCCGAGAGCGAAACGCCGTCTTCGGAATATCCTCCTACCTAATTCTGAGCTAATGATAACCCGTTTGTAGGTCAATCTTTGAGAACACCCGGGAACCATAGAGTTGATCAAAAAGGTCCTCGATGTAGGGGAGGGGATACTTGTTCTTCAAGGTTACTCGTTTCAACTCCTGATAGTCGACACATAGGCATAGGGTATCGTCCTTTTTTTAACAAATAAGATGGGAGCAACCTAGGGGCATACGCTAGGGCGAATGAATCCCTTGTGAAGGAGGTCATCAATCTGTCTTCGGAATTCCGCCATCTCCAAAGGTGCCATTCGGTAGGGCACCTTGGACACAAGCCCTGCACTAGGCACTAAAGTAATGGAGAACTCAACCCCGCGATCAGGGGGCAGCCCTACAATATCTTCAGGGAAAACATCCGGGAATTCATGAACCACAGCCACATCTGTAAGAGGGAGGGGTCGAGTAGATGGAGCTGGGTCCAAGGAGGAAGAGCCGGAGTAATAGTCTGGCACCAACTATCGGGTCTGGAGTGAGTTAGAGATGCGGGTCAAAAGGCTCGGACGCGACTTGCGAATTTGATAAACCGCTCCCCCGCTTAGCTGAAGTACCACTTCCTTTCAAAAGAAGTCAATGCTAGCATGGTATGATGCTAGCCAGTCCATCTATCAAAATCTTGCATTTCCAGGGGTAGCAAATCCACTAGGAAGTCCCACTCGCCAAAATCAACAATGCAAGCATGAAGGACATGGTTGATCTCAAACGCATCCCGTAAGGGACTGGATATCAGGAGAGGCTCATCAAAAAACTCAATAGGATGGTCAGCATGAGGCAGAAAAGTATAAGAAATGAACGAATGCGTGGTCCCCGGGTCGAACAAGACCTTAGCAAGTCGATAAAATAAAATCATAGTACCTGCAGCGACCTCATTAGAAGCCAAGGCATCCATCTCTATCATAGCAAATACTCGATCGGTGCATGGGCCTCTACCCCGGTATGATGGGCCATCTTTGGCATATCCATGACCCCGACCGCCAAGAGAAGAGGCTCGAAAGGCTCCCGGCATCGAAACAGCAATAGATAGGGAAGAAGGGGCAAGTCGTGTCAGGTAGTGATCGCGAAGATGGCCCTATTGGCCACACAAGAAGCACTGGGCGGGATGACGAGGATGAGGGCAATGTCTGGACATGTGACCCTCCTAGCCACAGTTCTAACACCCCCGCACCCCGGAAGGTCTTGATGCGAGCTCGATCCTAGTGGCAACCGTGGAGCCCCACACAAGAGCACCAACGCTAGCTTGGGAGAGGGCCCGGCTGATGCCCCTTGAACTATGGGAGCTTGCACAATGCAGTGCTGACTCAGAGGTAGAGCTGCTTGCCTGGTAAGGATGGTAAGTAGGTCTCGACTGGGAGGAGCCACCCGACCCTGAGCTCAAACTAGGGCAGCGACCATCATGCCCCCGGCCCTAACAGCGATCCAATCGATCCTAGTCCTAGTTCAAGGCCTTCCGCTCCATAATATTAGTTTCAGCAACCAAGGCCCGCTCCACAATCATGGTGTAGGAAAGAGGCCAAATAGATAGTTGCTCTCTAATGCCAAGACACAAGCCCTCGCGGAAGCGCTCAGCCCTGACCCTATCATCATAAACCAGATATGCTGCGAAATGAGATAGGGCATCGAAGGTTGCCTCATACTGAGCCACAGACATGTTTCCTTGCTTCAAATCATTGAAATCCCTCTACGACCTATTCCTCACAGCCATAGGGAAATATTTCTAGTTAAATGCATTAGAGAACATGGCCCAAGTAATAATCTCCGACCCTGGTGTCAACTAGATCAACTTCTCTATCGCCTGCCACCACTGCTCAGCATCACCACGAAGGAGGAAGGTAGCGAAGGAGACACTACCGATTGGAGCACCCCAAGGTGTCCAAGATCTTCTTAACATCCATTAACCATCTATTAGCCTCCAATGGCTTAGTAGTGCCACTGAAAACCGGGGTGGTTCTACTACATGAAGCGATTTAGGGATATCCCTTCTTTGCTACTTTCTAGGTGGCTAGGGGCCTCATCAGTTCGTAAGGAGGCTGCGAGGGACACGTAGAACCTTCTCGGTCAATCTCTCCTGCTACTGGACCAAGCATGCAAATATCTCTATGCTGACCGGTGTCGCCTCTGCATCGGGGTTCCCAACTAAGGCTAATGCATCCTCAGAGACGGCACTACAACGATGACGGGGTGGCATCCTGGATTTGCAAATTGACAACCCATATTAAGACCTAGAAGGTAAACACATTGCTATTGACAAACTTACATTATTATTATTTACTTTTTGTTCATTCCATATATATATATATATATATATATATATATATATATATATATATATATATATATATATATATATATATATATATATATATATATATATATATATATATATATATATATTCATATATCTTTCCATAGGTGTTGTATCTCCGATGGATTTGTCAAAATATTTTTTTTGAAAACCTAGCTATGATACGATATTGTAACACCTCAATACCACCATGTGACTCTCACAAGGCTTACCCCTCACGTGAAGGTCACATGGGGATTTAGAAGGTAGACAACATGCCATCAAAATAAGGAATCCAAATAATTTAAGCGAAATACGGAGAAAGGGCCTCCAAGCCATAGCAAATCCATCAAAAATACAATAGAAGGGTAAATGTCCCCGATAAGGGTACATAATCAAAGTAGCTACAAAATAAGGATATAGATCCCTAATTATAAGTTCAGAATGCCATCATCGCCCTACTAGCTAGCAGCTGCCAAGCCTCTCGCCAGGGGTAAGTCAATCTGCACTTAATGTCATCACAAAATGAGCCTAATGCTTAGCAAGTGGTACTATCCCTAAGTATTCATCAGCAATAATTATCAAATCCAGCTCAAAATGAGATATAGGAACGTGCATCATGTAGGATAATATGCATCGCAATATCGAGTACATATGTCAATAATGGGCAAGCATAGTCTCACAGGATAACAGTTAGTTTATCCCTTCTTTATGCATGATACACCTCCTAATACAGGCCCTCAAGGGAGGATAGACCATAGCGGTAGAATTGGCTGCCCATAACCCGGCGAACAGCATGATCAGTCATCCGCCCTATAGACTAAGGACCTCAATCGTAAGCCCCACACCGAGGTCGGTACCGCACATCGGTACGACCCCTCTGAGCCTACAGCTCTACATCATCACCCCATAATGCGAAAATCTCATAAGCCATCACTCACGGATGCCTTTACCCTGCGTCATCAGGTATCGTTAGGTCTATGTCATCCTACCCTTATTTTCTAATTTAAGCACCTTAATGGGGTAGATTCTCATTGATCAACAATTAATCGCCCATGGCCCGACGAAATGACTATCTGATTATTTGGGATCTATAGACTAAGACCATAGGCATAGGCTCTACTATATATACTATAAAATATCCTCTGCTCCTAATCCTAACTAGGGAGGTGTCGGGTACTGTCGAGACGTAGAATCATCTCTTTCGGGTCGTGCACGTGTGTAGGTGTCATGACAAGGTAATTAAGTTTAGCATAACACTATAGTAAATATGGTTATCTAAGCATGTGGCACATCAGATTAAATATATAACAAATCATGTCAAGCAACGTACTGATTAGACAGGTTTTGCTAGAATGCAAAGATTAGCATGCCATAAATGATTATGCTATGTTATCTAAGCATGCGGCACATCATATTAAATACATAACAAATAATGTCAAGCAACATACTAATTAAATAGGTTTTGCTAAAATGCAAAGATTAGCATGCCATAAATGATTATGCTATCACATCAAGTAACAATCAAGAGTGGATAGACCACTTGCCAAGGTTCGCTAAAACAGTCCCTAACGGAGAGCGGTCTCCACCTAATCACGGCTAGCCCCAAGCTAAGTGCTAGTCACAAGGTGCTCTGTGATAATATCAATAAGTCAGCACCAAAATCATAAAAAAATATTTATAAGGAATAGTAAATAGGGATAAATAGTATTAAATGCCCTAAATATGAGGCAAAGCAACGCTCAAGCTAGCCAGGCCTAGCCCAGCGCTCGGGCTCAGGCTGGCAAGGCCCAGCCCAGCAGGCACATGCCCGGGCTTGCCCAACCTAGCCTGGGATGGCACAACATGCCAGCGTCAAGTGTGCTTGGGCTGGTCCAACCCAGCCCGAGGCGGCACAATATGCCCGAGGCGAGCACTTGGGCTGGCCCAACCTAGCCCGGGGTGGCACAACGCACTCTGGCTAGCCTAGGCAGCTTAACGCATTCGGGTCTGCCGAGCCAGCCCAAGGGAGGGTGCGCTCGGGCTGGTCGCGCCCAACCTAAGGCAGCCGCGCCTAGCTGGCCCAGTCCAGCCTGGGGAGGGTTCAACGCACCCGGGCTGGTCGAGCTAGCCCGAGGTGAGCATCATACACCTTGCTAGAATCTTTTCTTATTGCATTAGTTATTTATTTTTATTAAAATAAATTTTCTGTAGGTCGCGTTCAAATGCAGAAGGGGTCACAATCGAACGCCTACTTAGTTCTCAAAAATAGAGAACGCAAAATGTGAGATCAAATACAGTCGGATGCGTTCGAATGCCCGTGTTCAAACGCCTGTATCAGTTCGCATCGACAAAGAACACCTTTTGTGCGTTCAAACACAGTCGAGCACGTTCGAACGCGATCAGCGAGAGTCCACTAGAATTATGGTTAATAATTGTTATTTTGGCTTGTTGGTTAGCCTCTATAAAGGTGTGGATGGCTGCCGAAATTCTTATGCTTAATGAATATTAATTTCTTTCTCCTCTATCCTCTCTCTAGCATCTCTATTCTATTCTCCCTCCTCCCTCTTCACCAACCAACCACCTCTACCATTGGCAAGGTCTCTTTTAACTTCTAATCTCCCTCATTTGTCGAGTCCTCCCCCTTTCTTGGAATCTCGACCACTTCTTCCCTTTCGTTCTTATCTCTTAAACTACATCAACTATCCACCCGCATCTCTATTATCATTCATACCCCTAACATCCACTCCATCCGTCACCACCACCTTCATCTTTACTATA
Organism: Typha angustifolia; assembly: GCF_048772165.1. NCBI lineage: Eukaryota > Viridiplantae > Streptophyta > Magnoliopsida > Poales > Typhaceae > Typha > Typha angustifolia. The sequence continues at coordinate 6,979,716 of NC_133251.1, forward strand.
TCATGATTTCATCCCAGTTGTATTTCGAATCTGCGAAGGGCATAAATATGACAAACGTAGATCAGGAAGTTACGGATCGATCCAACTTAGTTTCATAATATTTGGTGAATATTTTTTCTCAGTTGCACGGACTGCTTCCTACAATCAATCTAGATCCTAAAGGGATCATTTCGTAGCCCTATTAGGGCACGACCGAATTGGTCGCACCTAGCCTAAGGCAGCTATGCCTGGGCTTCTCGGTCCAGCCCGGGGCGGGTTCAATATGCCTGGGCTAGTCGAGCCAGCTCGAGGCAAGCGAGCATGAGTGCACCTGCCATGCACGGGCTCGACTCGCCCTAGCTTGAGCCAAGCACGCTCGAGTTGGCGGGAGATGCTCAAGGCAAGCACGCCTTGGTGTGCCTGCTGCACTCGAGCTAGGTCATTCCCAGCTCGAGCCAAGAGAGCCACCTCCCCTCCCCCCCCGCAAGTTGCCACCCCTACCGATGAGGGGAGGGCACCAAGGCCGGTGGTCCACCGCCCTTGCCTTATTGAGGGAGGAGTGGCGATGACGACGTGCATCCCTAAGCACCGCATCGTCACTGAAGAGGAAAGAAAGGCGATGAGGAAGGGGGAAGACTCACCGACGATGACGAGAACTACACTGACTCGACCATGACAACGACGTTCAGAAAGGGAGTGGAGAAGGGTGGAAGGAAAAGGGGGTGACGCCGAGCTTTTCTCGAGGGGGAAGAACAAATAGGGAGGGAGGGGGAGAGAGAGAAAGAGAGAGAGAGAGGGAGAGCGAGAGAGGGAGAAAGAGAGGGAGAGAGAGAGAGGGAGGGGGCAGTGGCCTTCTGCCCGAGGTCGTCCCCCTTCCGTGCACGCCGATGGTGGCGTGCGTAGGGGGAGAGGGGAAGGGCTAGGCCTACCCTCCTCCCCTCAGCTTAGCCTAACAAGGGAGGGGACATGAGGGTGGGCACATGAGGATTTTTTTTAAGGTATGTTGCATCAGCCATCTACTAATCCAGATTTGCCTAGTCTTGCCCTTCACGATAAGTTTGAATAGTTTTGTCTTTGCACCATCACCTCGTGCGACTCCTTTGATGGCTGGGTGAGGCATGTGTCCATAGGTGTTGTTTGATGAGTTGTTTTCACTCTAGGCTACAGATCGAGCTCCGCCTCGATGGCATTGTTCGTTGTTTCCCTTGGTGGTTTTCGCTTGGACAACTCTTTTGTTATCGCATCCTTGAGCTCTCCAAAGATGTTGGTGGCTTCCCTAGGTCAGCCACTTCATCTAAGCAAGTTTCCTCAATCATGATTTACTTATAGGGTGCCTCCTTTATGAGAGCACCCACATATGACGAAACTTCCTCAAAAGAGAGTAGTTGTTAATTTGGTGTCGTCGACCCGTCGACTTCAGACTAAAACTTCACCAAGCTAGTTGCCTTAGCAACTCGCTCATCGGATGCCTCCATGAGCATAACTCCATGCACTGCATCCCAATAAAAATGAGCAGCTCTCATCTTGAGCGCATCGACTTCAGATTGTAAGAAGCAATATCTCTATCGTTACTTGCTCATTGAGTGCTTTCTTTGCGAGAGCACCTTCAAATTGACTCTAGACCCAACTTTACTCTAGACCCAACTCCTCCAAGAAAGATGCCTCAGCAACTCTCTTGTCCAGTATCTTCTTTACGAGCACAATCTCATGGACAATTATTTTACCTTTATAACTAAAGTGAGACCGTTAGTTTTTTCATCCAAATTAACGGAACACCACAAAATATTTTAAAAATTAAATGACAGGCTGAATTGTCTCTATTTTTAATTTTTATGAATAAAAATATCCTCCCCTGTTATATAAGTATTTCTTTCTCTTCAAAAAATACACACATATTTTTTCTCTTGCTTTCTAGGCTATGCTAAATATATAATAAGTTTTATTAATTCTATATTTTTATGAAGTTTAATAGTTATATCATATCTAGGAATAAGACAAATATTGGTTTAAAACATCAGATAAAAAAACTCATTTATTTTGCCTAAGAAATACAATGGGGGATATTTTGATCATTTGAGCGCACTCTATTAATTTTGACAGAAAAATTGACGGCTTTATTTTAGTCGTAAGTATAGAGACTAATTTAAAACTTTTTAAATTATAAAAAGGTGAAGTGATTTTTTGGTATAAATACAAGTGGGTAAAATATATTTAACTTTATAATATAATATATATGGTCTGATTTATTATTTACAATAATGTGTTGATACTGTTGGTAATGCACTTCAACCTCAAATAAGAAGGATCGGGTTCCAATCATTGGTTTTGCTATCAATTTTTTAAATTGGTTGGATTGTATTTAGTCTCATACGAATCATCTTTTTATATACTGACCTTAAATTACAATAATGTAGCTATAAAGTAAATCCAATATAAATGTAGCTAAAATAGGTTTGATACATCTGAAGGTCAAGCTACCCCTAAGCAATTAATTTCGAGCCGGGCTGAGCTAGCGTTTACACTCCAATCTCCGTTTGCTCTTCAAAATGATAAGATACCCAACATTCTTAATGCAAAATGGGACTTCTACGCAATTTTGTTTTATATTAACGACTCAATCTTGATCAACACATTTGTTACATTTTCATGCTCTTAAGGAACGAATAATTTATTTTATTTTACTTTTCTTTCTCCTTTTAGAGAAGTATTCTCTAACTTTCCTATTTCACATCAACCTTTTATTTTCACATTATCCTTCTGTTGTTCTACATGTGAAGACGATGAATATTTAATATAAAGATCTGAGAGGAACTTTCTAGCAATTCTTTCTCGTATTCTAGACGAGAGAAGAATACATAGTCCATGAAGTACTTAAATTTGTGTATCTTGGAAGATATTTTACACTAGATAATTCTTCTACCAAATTCTAAATTACGTTTTTCTATAACAAAATTAGGCTCAAATAGAGAGTTGGGCCTGATCAAGCCAAGTTTCCCTCAAGCTTGGTCCGGAATTGATCAGATACAATTCAGGTATATTTTAAGCTCGAACAAAATTTGAGCTTATTTGGAGCCGTTTGATAAGAAAATTCAAACCTCTTTCAAGTAAAAATATAATTCAAACTTGAATCAAATTTTAATAGAGTCAAATGTAAATTCTGCGGTGTATAATTGAGAATAACATTTAAAATTAATAACAAATTTGGTGATATAATGTTGAAATGCGTAATAAGAAGAATAAAATTTATTATTGTAATTAGAAAGGTGAATGTTTTATAGGGATGAAGTGAATAACAATTGCTAATTGTGTAATTAAATTATAAATGAGAATATACATTAGTAATAACACAATTTATTAATAAAACTTTGAAGGTCGCCTCTTAGAGATGAGGTCAATATCAACTGCAAATTGCGTAATATAACTATGAAGTTCATTAAGATACTTACAAAGTTTATCATTTTTGTTAACAAGTTGAATAAACAATTGATACATAACAAGACAAATATATTTATATTGTTCATCAATGATATAAGTAAAAAAATTTCAACATGTTGGCTATTATTGTAGAATATCCTCTCTCAAAAAGTAATAATTAGCCCGCATATTTGTAGAAATTTTACTTATATAAGTATAATATTGAGAATAATCTTACTTCATCAGCTCTATTAGATAATTGAACTCTATCTCTCTCTAAGCTTGTATTGGTGCCCAAAACATATTGTATTAAGGAGAACCCTTTGGAGCATTCAAAAGGTTCTAAAAAGATGCATTATATAATATCCATGTGAAACTTTAGGACATGCATCAGTTACTGCACGAATCAATCACTTTGCCTATTTAATAATATCTTCAGCTATTCAAAGGATTCAATTAATAAAGATATAAAAACTAGACCCATGCTTCAGCATTTTCAGATTCTGCCATACAAAATTCTATTGGAAGGATTTGATTATTAGCATCCGAACTAGTTACAACAAGTAATCAATATTTATAGTAGTTAGTTAAAAAAAAGTAGCATCAATGCCGAGCAATAGCGACAAGCATGCTCCAAAAACCCAAAATATATGCTTAAAATGTCTATAGTCAGCCTATTGCAGTTCTTTTTACAGTATCATAATCATTTAAGCTCATGAGATACCTTTGCAATCACTTGTAAGAATTTTCATAGTTTTATAGCTCTCTTCGAGTGCCTTCCATTTAGTATGATATGTCTTTTGATAATCGATTGAAACACCAAATTATTTCTACATGTCAACTTGAATCATCTTCAGTGTGTATGCTTCAATTTTCTTGAGCACCTATTCACGCACTTCACCAGATATGAATAAACTTGTATATTGCAAACTCTCATGAATTTTAGATGATCTGCTTTATAAAAAATCATTCAATATAATATATTATGACACTTCAGCTTTAGGAGTTTTTAAAAGTTGTACATAAGATTCTATATAATAATCAATATTATTACTTTATAAAGCAAGTTCATATATCCCATCAGTTGATATGGACATATTTATAAGTGGATGACTTGAATTATGCTCATGGTCACTATAAGGTTGGATACACAAGTTTGTTGGCACATCACTTTCATCAGTTAGAGATGGATTAATATAATCAAAGATAGAAAAATCTTTATGAAAAATCGGATTTGTTTTGTCATTTAAAGAATGATTGATTGAATCAATGATAGAAAATTCTTCACTAAGATTGTCATCATGTGAATCAATAACATTTGTCGTGACAATTTTATAAGGATTACATATAGGAGAATCAACCTCACTATTAGGTATATTGTCCATTTAGGTCAAATGGCTGATTAATAGGATAATCGAGATGAAGTGACCTTTTGCCCCTATATTGAAACACCCTTTTCTAAATACACATACATCTCGCATGGGTAGAACCTACATAGTTTCCATATAACTTGTTAATCAATATTTCTACACATTATACAAGATAAAAGCCCAACATTTCAATAAATAGTATAAGCAAAATAATGTCCAAAATATTATAGGCCAAAATAAGTCCAAAAATACATATCCATATATCTCATAAAAAATAATGCCTAAATAGAGGGCTACAATTCATCTAACTTATTTTACAATAATAAAATAAATAAAAGAAATAATGAAAAAAATCTTTGGTAGCTCCTCCATAGGCTCAGAGTCATCTACTAATTAAAAAATAATTTCACCAAAATATGATGAGTGTAAAGCCCAGCAAAATATACACATCTACAATCTAAAAGTAGTAGAAAGAAGGATGCCACATAGTATATATATATATATATATATATATATATATATATATATATATACCAATATGATCAAAATAATGCATCTATTGAACATGGACATCACATCTATATCTACAATTCACATTTATTAATAAATAAACACCTGATATGTATCATTCAAACAATCAAATCTTTTTTGTCAAGCTCACATAGAGCCATAATCATAAAAAATCGTTATATAATCACAAAGTTATCAACTACAAAATAAATATATGCTTGCAAGTCATCTCAAATATTGAGAACAGACATCTAGCAGTAATTTCACTCACATATGCTTGGTGACGCTAAAGATGATCCTAGTCGTAAGCTCACACGCCCACCTCTATCATCATCTATACAACGAAATCATTGCACATGTTGGAAACATCAGACATGGCGGTATCAAGAACGCATAGCTTATGGATGCCCTAACCCTACGTCATTGGGTACTGTTATATCTACAACCCCTACCTCCCAATTATAGTTTCAGATAACTTAGCGTTTATTCTCTATACTCGACAATGTTACTCCTCTTCAAATTGGCACACATAATGCCTAATAGTCCCATCTTGATCTTACAATCTCAGGTATTAACCAATAAAAATATGCGTACTATATACACTCTACCCCCCTTATCCTAGGCTGAGCAAGTAAATGGGCATTACCAAGATGAGACTTAACTATATGGTGATACCAGCAAATAGTGCAGTGATCAACATCATTAATCATATGACATATACATTGAAGTTATCATACTTAGAGATGCACTAATAATCCATGAATGACTATGAAGGAGTAAAATAAATATAATTATGCTAAATAGTAAGAAAAATATCTACACATATATAATGTGAATGTAATAAAATCATAAAATCTAACACCATTTCGATACTACACTATTACTAGATTATAAAGGATTCACTTAACTGACTTCGACTCTCAGTTAACTAAATTGCACTAGAAAGATCATCCTTGCATGGTACAGAATCTATCTCGATAATGAAAGTAATAAATATATACGTAACCTTACCTAAATTAATTAATTAATCCATGGATAACTATTATAGGTTTGGGTATGTCCACTTGAGATATTTTTACATTATTAATCAGATAGAGCTGGTATATTAATTATCACAGTTTGACACATTATTATGGGTTATTAATATACTCATTGTACACAACCTCTATATGTAAAAGCGTTGGGCTTCTTTATTTATTCATTCAATTATGCAAGCATTAAGAATTAATTGAGTTTAATTATTATTTTATTAACGTATTTATTATTTTTATCGTACCTATTAGATCATGTTTATCTCATAAGAGTAGATCGTAACCATAGAACCATTTTAAACACCCAAACCTAGCCACTACTTTTATCTAACAGCCACCCTACTATATCACTGTCAACCACAACCCTTAGCCATTCGCCACCCTCCGATGGCTGCTGCAACAAATATTATCATTCTGCCCTATTTTGACTTCCCTCCACTAGTTCATTTATATCTTTTCATCTAGACCTCCAATTTAGGTTAAAATAAAACCATTAGAACCTAAAATTTTATAATTTTCTTACGTCCAGAGCAGTCTATATTTGGTTCGTAATACAAACCTACCAAGACATGGCCAAAGCTCTAAACCAACTAAGCTTGCCACTTGGGCTGGGTCAAAGCTCGATCCAACAACAACTTGGGTTGGGCCGCAGCCCAACCCACCCTATATTAGGTTGGGCTGCCTATAACCCAACCTACCAAGCTGGGTTGGGCCGCACCCAACCTAGCCTACCTGCCTCACCTCCTTCCCTCCTCTCTATCAACACAATACAACCATGGGAGGAGAAGAATATAGTTATCGTTGATGAACCCAAGCAGCCAAGGCCAGCCAAACTAGGACTGAGACTAGTGAGAGGTGGGTCCCCAACCCGAGGTGAAGCGGTGGGGCATTCACCTTAATGGGAAAAGCCTAACAACGAAGGGCGAGAATGTCGACAAGAATATGCACAACTCAAGAGTTGGCCAACCAAGGTGGCTGGCGGCAACTAGACACCCTCTCCATGGTTGGTAGCCATGGAGGTTGGCAAAATCCACAGCTAGGTCACAATAGCCCCAAAGATGACACCAAAGGCCTTGTCTCACGAAGAGGAAAGTTTTCAACCGGATTGGGAGCGGAGACGACAATAGTGATGGCCAGAATCACGCTAAGAAGCTAGAAGTGAAGGCTACGAGGTGCCTCCGTCGAGAGCCTAAAGTACTCATGAAAGATACCTAGTGAGAGAGGATAACAAGGGGAAGATCCTGGGACCGGCTAGACAGTGACACAAGGTTGCTGGCCAATCAATCGCCCTATGAGACCAAAATAAGAAGAGAAATGGGATACTAATTAAACCTTATTAACTTTATAAGGTACTCAGCGTGTCTCAGCAAGGCTTCGACGTAGTTAGAAGAATAGAAGGGAAGATGATGATTGCGAGAGAGAAAAGAAAGAAGAAAAAAAGGAACTGGCATGTGCTCTCAATTTATTTTTTAAGGGATGTTATAAATGATTCAAATTAATATTAAAAGGATTTTGAAGTTGTGAAACAATAGGCTGCTTAATCATTGAATTTTGCCCCTAGATTGTCCTAAAATATGAACAATTACTCTTCTTCAATAAAGAAAATACTAAATTATTTATGTTTTTCCTTTTTATGTCAAATATTTACGTGTTTCTTTAACAAAATACATAGTTAAATCGAAAAGTTTGACATAACTAACCTATTCCACATAGCTTCTCAAATTAAGAATTCCATCCTTAAAATATGAAATACATTAATCAATAACAAATTTTATTGTAAGTTAGTAAAGTAATTTGTTGCATATGTTCAATGTAATTACGAATTATGAAGATAATATGTTACCTTTGCTCACCCTAGTAAATCTTTCTTTTTTCTTATTCGAAACATTTGTATAGCTTAACAAAATTACGGTGATAGATCTTATAGCTCTAGAATATCACAATCTTTGAAAATATCGACGAATATGTCATAGTTACCCGAAGAAAATAGGTACTCCAAAATGACTTCAACTCACTTGGAGGGATTCATATTATTTCGGAGAACTTAGACTTCAATTCTAGCAAACTGCATTATCTGCTTGTAATTATGTGAATGATACTATCGCCCTCATATTGCAAAAATCTCTTATTATCATCGAAAATAATAGCACTATTATAATGAAACAAAATCCTCACATTATGGTCAGATAGATATTTTATTTTTTTGAATATAATACATGAAGGAGGGCGAGATAAGATGAAGAAGACAAATTCTAACTTGGAATAATGGAGAAGAAGAAGATAAAATAGACACGAACAAAAAGAACAAGAAGTAGCTCTCTACATTCACACAACATCCAATTACATTATTTTTACTTAAAAAATATTACTTTATCTTTCTACGGCATTTAATGAGACACTCGAGTACCAAAAAAGCAAACTAAAAAAAAAACAAATAGAGTTTATACCTCAGGTGTAAATGAAATCGAAAACGGACAAAGCCTAAGATGTGTTTGGTACAAATTTCCCCCTTCAAACTGTAAACATTAAATTATATGAATATATATATATATATAATATTTTATTTTTTTATTTGATCACTATGTTAAAAGAAATTTATTATTTTATCACTAAATTTTTGCTGGCTCTCACTTTCATATCTTTGAAACTAATCACGGAAATTAGCCACTTGTTCTTTTTTTTTCTTAAGTTAAAGAAAATTCTTTAGATTCTAAATGGGGTGTGGAGGTAGCCTTAAAAAATATCATATCATCTGGACAGCTAAGTTAGGTCCCCCTAATTTTATGACTTGGGCTCCTATCTTAATTTGATGACTTATGAGTCGGGCCCGTGGGCAACCGTTTTAAGTAGCTTAGGCATCTGCCCAGGACGTACAAAACTTAGAAATTAATGCAATTCTGACAGTACTCTCCTGTGTCTCCATTTCTAATATAAATTTTTAAACCTTGTTTTCTTTGAATTTAGAGATAGTTAGAGACTCTAAATTAATTCAGTACTCTCCTGTGCCTCAAAGACTTATTTTCTTTTTCTTTTTTTGTTGTTACAGATGAAGTTAATAACTGACCTATGTAAAATATGTATACTTAAGTATTAAGCTTATATTTCCCAAGACCAAACCTAGTTTGGTATTAGAAATAAACAAAAATAAGAACTTTATACAAATGCCATTGGGGACTGCTGTCAGAATGATATCTGTCCTTTATACTCACATGGCATCACTTTTATACAAATAGAAAATTTATGAAGATGCCACTAAAGAGTACTGTCAGAATGAGATCTATCCTTTAGACTCGCATGGCATCACTTTTAACTTGTGCATTGGAAAGAAAGCAGTGCAGACTAGACCAGGAATAAAAGCCACAATTAAAAGAGCAACACTTTTTTATCTTTTAATTGATAGAGAATCTATAAGTTAACCATAGGTTAGATATAGCTATTAGCCTTTCCCCGTATATAAATTAGATATATGAGTTAATCCTTCTAAAAAATAAGTCATAAATAAATTAAATCATGTTATAATAGACCAAAATAAGTATACAATTGTGTAATACAATTTAGTTTTTTCACAAATGGATAGATATGATTGAATTACTACTGTACTGTATTGCTAGTAGATGTGATCATCAAATCTCACCACCCGTGCAAACCTAGCTCGTGCCTGACTTTAATCGGCTAAGCTTGGCTTCATATAATACTTTTGATGCCTGTGCTTGTTGCTTGGCCAATTACGCCCAGTCCAAACTTGATATTTTATAGGCTAATGGATGGTAACAAATTATAATATTCTAGCCCGTTTTGGATCTAACTTGGCTCGAATTCACCCCAGTTTGAATAATTAGCGAGTCGACCCGAGAATAATAGTAACATCTAAGTGGTGGTCATAGAGTTGGCTTAACTTGGAATCACACTCCCATCTACATTTGATCGTTGAAGGCGACCAAAATTAAAGCTGCCGGCCACTAATGTTCGGGCACTAAAACATGATTAAAGAAGCAAGACCAATCTCCTTGTAGGTAGGTAGCTTGTATTAGTGCGTACCACTTTGGCAAATATGCTAGTTAAATCCATGCGATAAGAATGGGATCTTATTTTTTCTGTAGTCTCCTGTCAAGAAAGACAGGCTAATAGGAGATTGGTAACTCTTAAATTCAAGTCTTCGCTTCATCTGGCATCAATCGTTTTCCTCGTGCTGGTTTGAGAACTGCAACACTATCGCACCACTTATGAGCATGCAACGTTCTCCACGCCACTCTATAATATTAAAAATAAGAGGTCGTAAACTAACTATAATTTTTTTATTAGATAAGGCTCTCCCACTTATGGGGATATTTTTGTAACGGGTGTTTCAAAAGTGAACTCATTATCTCTTTGGATGCTAAATGAATAAAGGTTATCAGATGCAGCAATGAAATAACACCTCAATTGGTTAAAAGTGACTCATATTGTTTAAGAATTTTAAAGCCAAAATCAGCAACATTTAGTCGTCAGTTCCCTGGTATGCCCTCAAATATTATTTCTTCTAATTATTAAAAAAATGTTCTTTCTTTGACTCACTATTTCCCATGCATATAGACCGATGGGATATAGACCGGGTGGATTTTTGCGGAGGATATGGCGTGGAGATCAGAACACCACATGTCTGTCTTCATACCATTCTGAGAGAGGATCCGAGGAGTCGGTGGGATAATAAATTCCATGTGGGCAAACTGTTTACTGGTAATAAGTGTCTCTGAAAACATATAAGCGTCCCGGAAGATCTGTATTATTATTAATATAACAATGTCGAAAAAGTAAATCATAAAAAGATAACAGTAAATACATGATTTTTTTTTATTATTATTATGATCACTTTCAACGTCTCACCGATTACTAAATAAATATAGCAGGTATAACATGGAATTTATCGTACTGTCTACCGTTGTCCATGATTATATATGTAAAGATTTACTTATTTGAATTCATAATCTACTATTTTCCATGATCGACTTTGAACCTTAGTGACTCTTGAAACTGATGCTTCGGTCTTAATAATTCTTAAGATGAAGTTCTTTGAGACTAAAAGAAGTGGGATAAATAGAAAATCTATTCAGCACATTCTATCACAAAGCCTCCCAAAACTATGATACGATCTTCAAAAAATGCCCCAAAGATAATGGAAGATGTGTAACGTTCATTCTTCGGCCATGTGCACGCCAACACATCTGCACTGCATATGTGACGCACGTGATAGGATAAACATGCATTAATAGAGAAATATACATGTATCAAAGATAATTTATTTTAAAAGTAAATTATGCTAAAATCAAAATAAATCTTTGGCACAAAAGGTCTATCTGTATATTATAGTGATACTAAACAACTATAAAATCTGGTAAAATAAACACATGCCTTAGAAAATCATTACTAAAAAATACAATTCAATAATATCTCATATTATATAAATCACTGTCTAATATAGTGAGATATAAAATATACAAAAGTGATATAATTCAAATCCGATATAAACTATTACCTAACTCCTAGAGCACCTTACCCTGTATAAGTTGTTTTTCACAATCTCTCGATTTGCTAAAAGATACAACATATCTAACGGTTAGAAAAATAAATAAAAAAATTTATGAGCCAAAAAAACTCAATGAATAAACATTACTCCCGATTAGAAATGTTAAACAAAAAGTACATTATAGTACTAGATAATGATGTGAACTAAGTCATGTCGAATTATATCATAAGAACATTGGGCTCGATGAGTCGAGTCTATTCATCTTTTAATTGATTCATATTTATTTCTTATGTTATGTCACGTAAGCCCTTAAGACAAATCTAGTTATATCATATAAGCCCTTAAGCCAAGTTTAATTAAGTCACGTAAACCACTAAGATAAGTTTAATTAAATCATATAGCCATTAGACAAGTTCAATTAAGTCATATAAGCTTCTAAGATAAGTCTTAGTTTGAGTCGTATAACTTTTTAGGGCTAAGTCCAAGTAGGACTCATTATGCCCAACCTCTCTATATAAAGGGGCTGGTCTTTTTTGTTTAATCATCCAAACATCTAATAAACAATTAAGAATTATATTTTATCTTTAGACTATCTTACGTGTAAGAGTAAGCTAATCTAAGAGTAAAAGTAAATTAATCAAAGTTTTACTTTTCTAAGAGAAAATCTAAAATAGAAACCATAATTCTACCTCTAACTCATAGCCACCATCACCTCCATAAGCCACCCTACTTTACGACCATCCACCATCAACCTTGGCTGTCCACCACCCTCCGACGACCGTCACAACGTCTAATATTTATTGTTCTGCCCCGTCTTGACTTTGCTCATTCTTTTATCTATATCATCTTATCTTGGCCTCCAATTTAGTTAGAACTAGAGCCATTAAAATCCTACTCATGAGTTTACCACCACTTAATTTCTTACGTCTAGATTAGTTCAGATCTGGTTCATAATAGATAATATAATTTAGAAATGATCATCATGTTATATATGAATGAGCAGATATATGTATCATCAATAAAATATATATATATATATATGTGTGTGTGTGTATGTGTGTGTGTGTGTACAATCATATTAAAACATCATTAAATATAATAACATATAATGCATGATATCATGATCATAATATAATAATTTTAAATGCAACATATATAATATATGAGAACTACTCGATAATTATATATATCAAAATATGATAGTACATTATACTGGATATACTGGATAATGTAATTCAGAAATCATCATGTTATATATGAATGAGTAGGTAAATTTATTATATATATATATACACATATACGTATAATCATACTATAATATCATTAAATATAACAACATATGATGCATGATCATCATGATCATGATATGATAATTTCAAATGCAACACATATAATATATGACAACTACTTGATAATTATATTTTTTAGAATATGATATAATTAATGTATTATGTATTATCTTAATCATCAATGTCAATTCTGAATGCCACAACTATGGGTGTAAGCGAGATGAGCTTGAACAAGCTAGCTCCAGCTCAAGCTCGGCTCAAAATTACTTTTGAGCCTTATAATTCTGCTCAAACTTGACTCAGCTCAACTCTAACCAAGCTTGAGCTGAGCCTAACCAAGCCCTAGCCGAGCTCGAGTAGAGCTCGAGCTTGATTAGAGGATGTGGATGGAGGCTTGCTGAAGGAGGAGTAGGAGACAAATGGAGGATGATGGCATGCCAATGGAAGAGGAGGCCGAAGGAGATAGTAAATGGAGGAGGAGGAAGTTGATGGAGTGGAGAAAGAAGAGGAGGCCAACGCCGAGCCCAACGCCAATGGAGGAGGAGGTTGCCAAAAGACACTAGAGGAGATAGTCGATGGAGGAGGAGGAGGCTGACAAAGAGGAGGAGGTCGACAAAGAGGAGAAGATGGCATCATGGCAGTGGCTTGCCGATGGAGGCTGACAGAGAGGGAGGAGGTGGTGGCAGCTTGCTGATAAAGGCTGACGGAGTGGAGGAGGTGGCGAGGGTGCACCGGTAGTGTGGGGTGAGGCTATAGGTGGTGGTCTGGTGGATGAGGGTGAGAGTGGGATGGGTGAGGGTGAGAGTGGGGTGGGTGAGGGTGATGGGTGGGTGATTGGTAATGGGTGAGGGCAAGGGTGATGAGTCAAGCTATCGAGCCTATCAAGCCGGCTCTATCTTAGGCTCACCTCGATAATAATTTCGAGCCGATTTCAATGGCTCGGGCTCGGCTCAGCTCTGACTAAGCCGAGCCAAACTCGAGCTTCAACCAAGCCCGAGTCGCTCGTCAAGCTTGACAGCCCTAGCCACAACCATATTGGATCACCAAGTATGAGCCATATCCAATATCCAATACCATAATTCTTTTCTTGAAGGTTCAAAACATACTCTGTTATATGCTAAGGACATATCAACATAATATTCATCCTAGGTATCTTTCTAGCTGCTAGTAGTCACATGAAGATAACTCACCACATATGTCCTGATGAAGGACATATATTTGAATATCTATTATGCAACACATATTACTGACCACAGACTTGAGTCATAGGATTGCATCTCTAGAGATCAAACCCCTCTAAGCACTTTTAACATTGGTGCCCGTTCGAGTAACCTTATTTTTTCTATCAACTACCTACTAATGTGATTCCATGAATTTCTTCTAAATGATAGATCATATATATTTATAAATACTATAGTAAATCATGCATCTTAAAAATTAAAGTTAAAGAACAAATCATATGCATACTCATGTTATTGATCAACTTAAATAAAGTATGAATAATATGTTTCTATATAAAAGCCAAAGTAGGATGTATACATATAAATATATGATATATCCTATTTAGGGAGACTACTCATTATATGATCACATAATACTCCAATCATGTATGCCTTACGTCTATCAACTAAACATCAACTTAATGCTTGCAAGGTTCACTCAGTCTCAAATAAGTGGTTTAAAATTTAAAAATGTTTAAATAATATGAAGTTAGTTATTTATTTAATTAGAATCTATTAGTATAAAATATAATAATATATTAGGTTTAATTAAAATCTTATTTAATACCTTACTTCCACCATTTCTTCTCATTTTCTATACCTCTTAACCATCTTCCCCATCTACTTTCTCCATTGTTGTCGTTGTCGTCGTCGCCGACGCTGCCGCCGCCGCCACCACTTTTCCTCATCTTCCCATTTTCCCCTCCCCTTCCCCGTCCTTTTCTTCTTCTTCTTCTTCTTTGGGAAGAGAAAAGATGAAAAAGACAAGAGTAATTGAGATATTTATAAATTATTTTATATATTATAACGTAATATTTCTTTTCTAGTACCCTCTAAGTTAACCTAGGATATTAAATATAAATTATAGGAGAAAATAAGGAAGTCGAGTTACAAAATTCTCAAAGATGGGATATTAATTCATTTTCTTCCAAAAACAATACATTTTTTACCTTTTCACAATATATCAAAAGTAATAATTACACTTTAGCCTAATTCACTACAAACACCATATTTTCTTAGCCTAATTCAAAGTATCTAAATTAAGACTGAGAAATGAGACCGGCTAATTAAATTCAAGGCTTAGCCTCAAACCAAATAAAGTCTTCTATACTGTTTGTTCATTTGGACAATCTTGACTCGACAAGATGTTAAAACAATATTGTGCTAAATTTTGGTTTTTTCATAGATTAACTTGATTTCTTAGAACAGATTGATTTACCAAAAAGCTACCATACACATGAATCTAGTTTATGTAACTCAATTACAAGCATATTTTAGAGACTTGTTGCAACCTATGATAAATTTGAATTCTTTATTTGATTAATTTTGGTTAATTTTGGCTTATTATTTTAGATACCATGTGAAAAAATTTACCAACAAATCACGTCAGTACTATGTGGGTTCCATCTATGTGAAGATGATACGATTAGATCCATATTGGCTCCATGCGTGACGTTGGGTTCATGGAAATGAGCCTATTTATCTGGTTGAGTAAGTAAAAGCAATAAAATTAATTTTTGCTAGGGCCGTTCGAACGCCTACATCATGTTCGTATCGATAGAGAACGGAAATTCTGCATTCGAACACAATCGGGCGTGTTCGAACGCACTGCGGTGAAAGTGTGGGTTTAGTTAGAGATTGTTAGGGTTGTTTGGAGTGTTAATTAATGAGTTCTTATGGTGAGCCTTTATATATATGTGGAGGAAACCCTAATTGGGGGATCATCTTATTATTGAAATTGACTTTAGCCTTATCTCCTTCTCTCTTGTCTCTAGCCATTGGCATCCTATCCCACCTCCATTTTTTCACCGCTCAAGTCTTTGGTCGGCCTCTTCCAGCCTCTAACCACCATCTTCCACAATAACTTCTTTCCCTTCACACCAAGAACTAACACTAGCATCTATCTAACCATTACACGGTTATCAAGCTAGGATCCAAGTTTCAGAACCGTTGCAAATCAGATTATGCCAGTTTGTAACAACTGGTATCAAAGCCAATCTTTCTCTAACCACTATGGCTATCACAACATCCAAGGCGACTAAGCAAGTAAGTGATCAAGGCGTAGAGACGAACTACATGGCTATATCAAGATCCCCATCCCTTTAGAGTTCTCGAGGACGAACAGAAAGTCTGCCTTATCTTGCGTAGATCCTAGCACTTATGGCACAAATATTGTTGGAGATCAAAGCCACCCTTGCTGATAAGAATAAATACCCTCCAAGACGTACCCCTAAGCGTCATCGAAGACATGAGGAACCCCTCTTACCTAGAGAGGGGAACCGACGAGGACCAATCATGGAGGCACCATGGCGATAGCGCGACGAGCCGCACGGGCGCCACGCCGACTTACCTCCCTTGCACTCGAGGGAACCTATGGCCCCACACCTAAAGGAGGAGCCTTGGGATGAGTGGGAGGAACTCTCTCATCAGCCAAGGGTCCAACAACAAGAGCCGCTTCGCTGAGGACGCGAGAACAAACATGACCAAAAGCTACAAACCTTGCACCGTTCAAATCAATTTTCCTAAGTTCAGTGGTGGTGACTTGTTGGATTGGATTTATAGGGTGGAGCAATTCTTCACTTATCAAGAGACACCTAATCACCAAAAGGTGCTTCTGGCCTCATTCCACCTTGAAGACATAGCGATGAGATGGTATCAAGCAACGCATCGCTCACGCCCCTTCGCCACTTGAGAGGAGTTTGCCGATGCACTTTATGTGCGTTTTGGATCTTCCGACTATGAAGACTTCCAAGCCACTTTGATGAAACTAACATAGAAGACTATTGTAAGAGCCTATCAAGAGGAGTTTGAAAAAATTAGCAATAGAGTCTATGGTTGGTCGGACTCAGCCCTCAAAAGTACTTTTATCTCTAGGCTTCGTCGTGATATCCAAGCGAAAGTCAAAGCTACTCGTCTTACCACCTTGCTAGAGGCATTCTCAGCGGCACAAATGATGGAGGAAAAGATACGATAATTGAAGGCAATACACCAACCAAAGTGGACCACATTGGAGTCGACAACTATGGAGCAAACGCCATTGAGCAACCTGAGACTGCCAGCCTCAGGTGTGCCATATTCGGGACAAACTCGGCCAAACCCAAGCGGGCCAGCCCCACTTCGAACCGGGCCAGATCCTCAAGACTAGCCGAGGTTGAGAGGTCGACGCCTCCTACCAGCAGACATTGAAGATCGACGTTCCAAAGGCCTGTGCTTCTATTACGATGAGCGCTTCATATCGGGCCATAAATGCGCCAAACAACCTGCTACCATTATGCTCATGGAGAAGATGATCAAAAATGATTCAGAGGGCGACATGGAGGACCAATCGCGAGAAGAGTGTGGACAAACCGAAAAGGATGCACACTCGACAAATCAACTACATAAGGTTTGGGAACCACCATGGACACCTTGAGGACAAGGTGCACGAAAGTGTGGTAGAGTGATACGATTCAATCCATATTGGCTCCACGCATGACATTGGGTTCATGAGAATGAGCCTATTTATCTAGTTGAGTAAGTAGAAGCAATAAAAATAATTTTTGCCAAGGTGCATTCGAATGCCTGCATCACGTTCGCATCGATATAGAACGGAAATTTTGCATTCGAACGCACCGCGGCAAAAGTGTGGGTTTAGTTAGGAATTCTTAGGATCGTTTAGAGTGTTAATTAAGGAGTTCTTAAGGTGAGCCTCTATATATATATGGAGAAAATCCCAATTGGGGAATCATCTTGTTATTGGAATTAGCTTTAGCCTTATCTCCTACCTTGTCTCTAGTATCTCCTATCTTGTCTCTAGTCATTGGCGCCCTCTCCCACCTCCCTTCTTTCACCGCCTAAGTCTTTGGTCGGCCTCTTCTAACCTCTAACCACCCTCTTTCACAATAACTTCTGCCCCTTCACACCAAAAACTAACCCTAGCATCCATCTAGCCATTAGAGGGCTATCAAGCTAGGATTCAAGTTTCAGAACAGTTGCGGATCGGATTAGGCCGGTTCGTAATAAAAGAGCATATATATTTGCTGATGGTATTTCAGTAGAATAACCTTCAGTTTTTTTTGGCTAATCAAACCGAAGATATTGAAATGTCCTAGTAAGAAAGAAATATATGTCTGTTCTTCCACCTCTCCAGGAATTAATAATGTACGTAAGTAACACTTGGCCCTGGGAAACATTAATCAAGTGTCAATCTATGTGATAATTATTGCTTATGTTGTTTGAACATGTTTGTTTTAAAAAATACGATGTGCAATCTATATTTAATGTTATATCAGGACATGTGCCTAGTGAAAGAATGCTCTTGCAAAGAAAATTAAACAATGGAAGTGAGTTCAAGTCAGAATACCATGGTTTAGTTTTGCACACTTGGTGTGCACCAAAAAAATTTACGGGTGTGTGCACCTATGGACGAAAACAGGTTCGATTAACTCTGACCCGTCTCATTATCTAACATGATCTAATTTGATTAAGATAAAACTTTTACCCTACCCAACCCACTTACAGATTCAGACTCGAGTATGAGTTTTTTTAGAAATATCCAGATACAGATTTAGATGCGAGTAGATTTTCTTAAAAAAAGGCTTGGATATATGGATATGGGTTAGATATAATTTTTTTAAATACTAATATGGATATTGGGATATCTGTTTACGCACATATTTTTAAAATAATTTATCGTTTTTAGTTTGGTTATTGTTACTAATGAACTGTTCTATGTAATTTTTAGAGATTAATTTTGCTAACTTTATATGAATTTGACATACAAAAAAATTATTATTTTTTGTAAAATTTTAGTATTTTGTGTTAATTGTGTCAAATTAAATTTGATTTGTATCCGTTTAAGATCCGATCTTCTATCCACAAAATAATTTGGTACATATACAAATATTATCCATATCTATTTAATTAAAATATGATTTTAAGTTTTACTATTCTTCTAATATATGTATCCAAATTCGTATTTAAACTAGAAATATGAATTCAAATACGGGTTTACCGCTGTCCAGTTTGTTTTCACCCCTATCTGCACCCGAACACAAAATTGCACATGAGTTCATATGCAAATCAGAGCTAGACACCCAGCATGTTGGTAAGAAATAGAAAGTTCAAAAACTATTTCAAAATTTGATGTTTACTTTAGGATTCTCTTAGAACAAATCAGGTACTTTCCTCAAGTAGCTTGTTTTCTACTAAAATTGAGGAGAGCTTTCTTATGTCATTATTTGGAGTTCATCTATCATCTACTGAAGCAGTGGATGAGCTTAAAAGACAGTGAACACATCAACAAGAAGTAATCTATTTCATTAAGCTCATCAATGCAGAAAGTTCTATTAAAAGAAGGATTTTTATTTAAGAGATCGTCCGAGCACAATGAGAGTAGTTCTAAGTACATTTTATATCCATATTTGAATATGAAATAGATTGATTGCTACGAAATTTTCCTCTTTGAAATAGATTTTTCAATATTAAAAAAATTGTGTCTCGATCAATTAGCATGTTTACCTTTTAATCTCGAATTTGTTTCAATTTGCTAAGTTTGAATTGGAATCAAATTTTTATGTATAAATAGTAGGACTTGAACTTTATGGCTTGATTTTGGCTTCCTATATTTCTTTCACTCAGTAGGTATAGATTTTTATATTTCTCCTAAAATTTCACTAGTCTTATTCTAGTGCTTCAAAATATAATTACTGCTAGGTTTATTTAACCTATCTTTTAGAAAAGGAGATGGACAGTTGTAACTTTAGGGAGAAATAAAAGAGTGTTAGACTAAACAAGATACGTACTTTATGACAGATGCATTTTACTTTATTCTATGTAACTTTTACAGAGAAATATCTCATAAATTAGGAAAATATAATCATCTCATTCTCTCACATCTCCTGTTGTTAGAATTTTTTAAAACAAAGACAAATTAGTTAAAAAATAGTGAAATTAAATAATTTTATAATAAAAATATTTAAACGGAGAAAAATTGCTATATATCAAACGTTTCTCAAATTTATCATGCAAAACTGTATAGTTTCTTTTATTGATACCTTTGTCCCAGTAGCTTAGATAAGTGACCCTTGGGAGTTAAACTCAATTGTGATGATTGGCTGCTATTTTTTTCCTTTTTTTAGAGCCTTTTTCGGATACAAAAACACTAATATCCCATTAAGTCGTCTAATTTAGACTTCAAGTTATACGCATCGTCAAACTATTGCTTCAAACTAAATGCCGTTAAAAAAATTACTCTAAGTTATCGCGTTGTCGAGCTACTCCTCCAAGCTAACTGTATCACTGAGCAATCAACAGAGTCTAGTCATTAAGCTAAACCACCACCAACTAAGCTAAACCACTACCAACCATTAAATAATTTTCTTTACAATATTTATTTAGAATTGAAGTCTTGACCTCGTTGGTGATAAGGAAGTCTTCTAGAGATGGTTGGTGGCAGCTCTTCATTATCAACATGAAAAACAAGCAAAAACAAAAATAAAAGAGAAGATTCTTTCTTATCAAGGAAAAACAAGCAAAAACAAAAGGAAAAGAGAAGGCAATTTTATCCATCATATGCAAGTGGCAACAAACAAAAACATTTATATTTTGCTGCATGAATCACGTTAATTATTTATCATTGACTACAGTAGAAAGTAAATCAAGGAGGAGACTACGACTTACGAGCGTCTATCCAGACTGGCAATCAACTACTGTACTTACATATTTACCACGTCCATCCATCAATAGGATTCACCAGATACCTCCCCTTCTTCTTCTTCTTCTTCTTCTTCTATATAAAGGGGTCTGGTCTCCATCCTCTTTGCTGTATTCTCCACCTCCTAAGCTCTGAAATGGCTTCCAAATCTCCTGATAAGGGCTACATGATATTGCGCCCCGAGAGAGCGAGGCTGATCGATATCCTGAGCCTTTTGTTCCTTAGGAGAAGCCTCACGAGCTATGGGTTCGTGGAGACTAGTGGCTCGACCGTCCTCGACCTCGAGAACGTTCGGGCCGATTGGGTCACCGCCATTACCATAGCTATTCAGAAGTTCCTCGCATCCATTAGTGCCCCAATGAAGATGCTTGGGATGTTTCTTGAATTTATCCTGAACTTGTTCTCTCTTAATGGTGGAATATTTGGCCTACTCTGGAACTTGATCAAAGGTTCTGATCAACTTCTACTTACCTGCTTCTTGACTTAATTTATTTCATCAGCACAGGATATATATTTATTCCATTTCCTTTAAGATTTAGCAGACTGCAAGCAGAGGGACAGCTTGTATAATTAATTGACTAAAAGTTTACATGTTTGACGATGTTGTCAAATATCGACAAGCTGAACAGCTCACTCTCTCTCTCTCTCTCTCTCTCTCTCTCTCTCTCTCTCTCTCTCTCTCTCTCTCTCTCTCTCTCTCTCTCTATATATATATATATATATATATATGCATATGCGACTGTCTGCTCAAGCTATGTTTGTGTCTTTTATGTGGTAATTGGATGAGCATATATAGATATATAATTCTCCTTAATATATTTTCTGACTATGATTCCTTGGTTTATTCTGTTGGCTAATTTGACTTGTTATTTATATAAAATCACATTCACCTATCTTACAAAATATTGGTATTGTAAGCTCAGAGGTATGTAATGATTTGCATGACTTCTGTTTTTTCTATGAAAAATGTTAACAAGCACTTGGAATGATCTTTCTCGTATGTTTTTTTTATGTTTATTTTGCCTAGGATTAGTTAGATTGATTTTCCTTACTGGAAATATTTATTTTATCAACACATACCGAGAAAAAGATCACAAAATATTTGCTGATCATGTTTATCATGCCTCTTTACACTTTATTAGCTAGCCACCAAAAATAGTGGAAGTATTTAATCTTTTTCCAACCTGAGACACTTTTCTGAAATCCTGATCGTACCTAATGATCACAAAAGTGTTACATATTACATTAATATTAATAAGAATATTAGCATAACAGTTCTTCCCTCGTAATTTCTTCTTCATGCAGTCATGAAAGGCTAGCCATTTTTATATTTGAAATATTACTTATAATGATCAAATGTGCAGGTTCCCTTATAATCCCTGATCGCGAAGCAGCCAATTTCCGAACCTTTCTTGGCCACATTGACAAGAGAATTGATCTCTACAGTAGCAAATCTTTGATCCACTATATCCCCCTGCAGGACATTGAAACTGGCATGAGTGACATAAATTTATTGGATCTCTGCATGATGGCATCCAAAATAGCGTACGAGAATGCTGCTTATATCAAGAATGCCGTGAACGAACATTGGAAGGTAAAAGAGAGAGAGAGAGAAAAAAAAAATTTGACATGATGATCGAGCATAGACTGACCTAGATTTACTTCTTGAACGTGGAACATATGACTAGTTAGAATGATCCAGGTGAAAATTGTCCTTATGCAGTATGATTTAATCTAATAAAGATGCACTATTATAATATTAAATAGTTAATGAACAAATATGTAGTTTAAAGCACTTTCATATTTTGCCAAAATCCAACTCAGATATATACCAAACTAAATTTATTTTATTTTGTTTTATTTTTTGCAGAAGAACTTGTTAAGAAATTTTTCTATTTTACTAACTTGGGGGGAAATGCTATATTCAGATGGTATAGCATGCAGTTCTTGATATAAGGAAATTCAATCATCAGAAAAGCTACTCTACTGAAACATATTTCGAATTTTCCTAAAAATAATTTAATGCTTCTGTAGTTGTTGTTTTCTTTGGTAAAAAAAAAATAATTACTTTATGGACTACAAACTTAGTATTATTGAGTATTTTAGAAGTTCTTAAAACTTTCTAGGATGAGAGAATATATTTTTTTTGAGTCCAGAATGTTGGATCCAATTGTTAATCGATGGCTGTAAAGCATTAAATTTCTTTTTATAAATATCGATAAAAAATATATATAAGCTCATGATATGTACTGACTTTACTATGTTGGTTTTGATCCATATGCAGATGAACTTCGTAGGGTTTTACAGTTGTTGGAACAGTAAGTATATATATATCCTGCACTCGTGCTATCTAATTAACGTTGAATAGTTGTTAATGGCAGCCTTCAAAATGATGCAGGATTCCTCAATGACAATACAACCCAAGCCTACATCTTTTGCAACAAATCACAAGACGCAGACGTAATAATCTTAGCCTTCCGCGGCACCGAACCCTTCAATGCCAACGACTGGTCCACTGATGTGGATCTCTCTTGGCTTTCCATGGGAAAACTGGGGAACGTCCATATGGGATTTCTCAAAGCTCTTGGCCTCCAAGATGAGAAAGACTACAAGAAAGGCTTCCCCAAAGAGTTCAATGGAGATCCCACCAAACAAGTGGCATACTACACTCTCAGAGAGGAGCTAAGAACCTTGCTAAAGAAACACAAGAATGCCAAGTTGGTAGTCACTGGGCATAGCTTGGGCGGTGCACTTGCAGCCATCTTTCCTGCCCTGCTAGCCATGCATGATCAAAGTGATATCATGAGCTCCCTGTATGCCATAATGACCTACGGGCAGCCTCGGGTTGGAGATGCAACATTTGGGAGCTTCCTACAATCGTTTACTACGTCCGACTACTATCGGATGGTGTACCGCTTCGATATCGTGCCGCGAATTCCCTTTGATCTTCCACCTATAGCATTGTTCAAGCACTCTGGGGTTTGCGTCTACTTCAATGGATGGTATGAAAGAAAGGTATGGTATGCTTGGCTTGAAGAATCTCCAAATAAGAAATAAGTCTACATGATTACGGTAGAATAATTCTTTTTTTTTTCCTTTTTGTTATAACAGATTATGGAAGATGCTCCAAACAAGAACTACATTGATCCAAAGTACATACCATCGATGTACTGGTATGCTTGGGTTGACCTCTTCAAAGCCTTCTTTATACGGTGGACGGCTGGCAAGGACTATCAGGAAAGTTTCGTCTCACTTGTCTACAGGGCATTCGGGCTAATCATTCCTGGTATTGCATGTCACAGTCCCAGGGATTATGTCAATGGTGGAAGACTATCCAAGAATGCTAGCAAGCAGGTCTAAAACGAATATTGTTTAATTTAGTACTGGAATAGTCAAGCAAGGGAAACGTATGTTTTAAAGGTTTAATTCCTGACGTGGGACGGATGTCGTCTGAGAGATGTCGTTTTGTACCATTTCCATATGGCTTGTGCTTCGGTTGGCGTGTAATTGTTCTATTAAATAAGGGAGTAGCTAAGAATGATTAATTCCTGGTTCTGTACGAAGTTCTCTCTCTCTCTCTCTCTCTCTCTCTCTCTCTCTCTCTCTCTCTCTCTCTCTCTCTATATATATATATATATATGTAAAAACGTGAAGAACGAGAATTCCTAAAGAAATCAAAAGAAAGAGCATCACATTTTCCTCCGTTTGGCTTTTTCCTTTCACTTTATGAGAAATTACCATTTATATTTTGTTATATCAGTATTTATAATTTGATCCCTGTATTTTAGGTTTAGTTCTGAAAGATATTATGACATTGGTTTTCTTATTGAAAAGTTACTATATATATATATATTAAAATTAATTATAGATGTTAAACCACCTTAATACTCTTAAATAAGATTAAAGAAATGTATATTTAACACCCTATCTTTTCTACCATTTGCAGTTCAGAACCTGTATTTCTAACATTTAAAAATCGATTCCCCAATTTATTTTATCAAGTATGTGCAAAGAAGACCTTGATGTTAGTTCGGTTAAATTAAAATTACTAAAATACTCTTATCAAAATAGCACACTTAAAAAAAATCTTACCAAAGCTAAGATCTTAGAGGAGAAAAAATGTTGGAAGGCAATGAACTCATTTCAATATTCTTTTGCCGGATCCAAGTTTCTCCCTCTAGAAAGAAGAAGAGCGGGTCATTTTTGATATCGTAGAAAATAATGGTTCGTAGTGAACAAAATATTCTTATTTAGTGTTTCATTTTGAGAAAAATTAAGGACGGAGCCTTAATTAGAATATATTAAGTAAAGTTTAGCGGTAGAAGAGAAAAAAAAAAAGAGAGAGAAATCGAAGCGCGATTTCTTAGGATAGTATAATTCTTAGTTCTCACATATCTTAAGAATATCAGAGATTAGTTCCCCACTTAAAAAGTCTAGTGTTTCTTTCTTTTCGTATCATCTACCAAATAATTGCCTAAATAAAATTCAAAGCATTCGTAATCTTTATCGGGACATTAATTTTTAACCATTGGTCCCAAATAGTCCTTCAAGATAAGAACGTTGGCGGGGACCTAAAATTAATTGTCGAAATAAGAAGAATAAGCTAGAAATAGGAGCAATGCGGAAAAATGTGATAGAAGTCTCTTCACGGTAATAGTAGAGCCCACAAGAAAATCAATACAAAGTCCTCTTCGGGAGAGAAGAGCTTTAATGTGAAGCTTGATAGAAATGGGAAGCTAAAGAAATTTCTAACTTTCGAAGAAGGGATAGCTTCTATATAGAAGCCGGATATCTGCAACTACCATTAATGATAGTTTTATATAACGAGTTGGCGATAAACATTCTATTAGAGTTGAATCCCCACGAGATAGCATACTACAAATCAGAGGTAGGTAAAATTGATAGATTGTGTTGACAGCTATTAATCTCTGTCGCACAGTTCGTAGAGCAACAACGAGTCCAAGACACTTGGCCAGTATAGCAAGTTGTAAGTTTTAGTTGCTAGCCGAGAAGGCTAAAGGGAAGAACCTACAGAGAGGTAGATTAGAAACCAAACATTGAGGGAAACGGGAATGACGCCGATGACCAAACATCGCTGGATGTCGCAGCGGAGAGGGGGAGCAACAAGGTGATCACCTCGAAGTTGCCTCGGCCAAGACGAGCTCCGATGAGCACTGGCCGACGAATGGCATAGCGAGAAGGAAGAAGGGTGGGGGCGAGATGGCCTTGGCACCGGGGAATATTTAATCGCCACGGCGAAGTGCCAAGCGGGTGCGGCGGAGAACAAGAGAGACGCGGTATGGGTTCCCATGATGGCTCGCCCACGGCGAGATCTCGGGTTGTCCAACGGGCACTTAGCAGGGCGCCCGCTATCGGGGCCACGAGTCTCGTCAGAGATGGCGAAGGGGTCCCTGTCATAGGCCATCACCCCGGGACGCTCGTCGACCCCGAAATTCGTCGGTCCAATCACCGTGGGCCGACAAGAAAGTCCTCACACAATTGGCAACAGGACGACCGCGACCACCCTCACGTCGAGGCTCTGACCATGGAAAAGAGGAAAAAGGAAAGGGAAACTCACCACGGGAGTCATTGGCGAGGGAATCAGGGAGGTGGCATTGTCTGTCATGGTACGCGGCAAAGCAAGGTGAAAGGAGATGGGGGTCCTCTGTGGAAAATTCTCATCCATGAAGTGGGAAGGACAAGGACTAAAATGTAGGAGTGGACAGCAGCCCTTTAAGAGAGAATAAGATCCAATTTCTTTGGATTAGTCCATATTTACACCCTTTGAACTATCGTCCATTTTCAAATAGTCTCTCTCTAACCATCATGTGTAGACTAAAGATATTCTATAATTATTTTACCCTCAATATGCTATGAAAAATAAACAAGAGGCAGTCTATGAAAAGAAAAATATATTATTTAGTCTCAACTATTAAATTAGAAGAGAGAAATTAAGAATTTTTATTGAATCATTTATCTTTATTATTACCTTTTGTTGTCATGTATTATGTTTTCTGTTATTTTTAGTTTTAATTCTAATCAAACAGAATTGATTTTGATAATTAATATTTGTTAAAATAATTATCTAAATAAAAAATAATTATTTTAAATATATAATTCAAATTTCAGATGACAAATGCTGTTAGTTTTTTTTTTCAAGGATAGTTATATCATTTATTTAGTTTAGTTATCCCATCAACAGTCATTTATAAACCGAAGAGTACAGTTGAAAATTGAGATTAGTAATTCCAAAAAATATATGTCATTCTTTGAGATAAGCTTAGAGATAACTTATCCATACATACACTTTTAACTTGGAAGTAATAATAAATTGCTCATGACCTGGTATAAATATAGAATGTTGTCGAACTATTTATATAACTGTGTGAAAAGAAAATGGCTAGCCTCTAGAAATGATGAAGAAGGTGAATTTATCTCGACTAAATTTGTCATTCACCGGATGCATTACAAACAACAAAACCAATATATTCTTAGAAAATAAAACTATCATGAATAAAGATGAAAATCGTAGAATTAAACCTTATCCAAAGAAAAGTTAATTATAATAATAAACACCAAGGTTTTTTATATCTCAAAATAATAACATCATCTTCAATTTATAGAAAATAAAAAGGCACTGACTAAGATGTGCTAGGTAGTTAAATAACTAAAACAAGTTTGGAAAGTTAAATGACCAAAAGATATAATAAAATGAAGGGTGCTATTTAAATAAAATAATTAATTAGAGTAGTTATAATCATAAAACTAAGAGAAGCTTTATCTAAACATCAATTCACAGATCTATTTATTTATTTTAAAATAACATCATGTAAATTAATATTTCTAACAATCCTTCATTTATTTTAAAATAAAGTTAACATTGATTTCAAAAATATACTCGCTACTACATAAAGATATTGATAAATAAGTAAAAATACTGCATAAGTTAGACTTTTACATCTTCAAATATTTATTGGGACGTTAAATAGATATAAAGACGTTGATTTAATAAACTTTATGATAGAATTAGAGAATTTACATGTATTGTAATCTAAATCACATGGTTCTTCTTAGATGCGCATTAATAGCCATTTGCTAATCCTGACTTCTGAGTATGGTAGGAGTTGGCCAAACTCCGATAGAATATGCCTAATTTCGCACTCACATATATAAAGTTCTTTTAGTTGCTCCTATAAATTAAACACACATATTATATGAACTCACCATGAATTTAACTTAATCTCACTTATTCATTACATATAACACTTACCAAATAATTTCTAAATAGGTTAAGATAGCGTGCAACATTATCACCATCCAAAATTGTTTTTAACTTTGAATCTAGAGTATGAAAATACTTGGTTTAGGTAGAGTTGTCATCCTTTGATGATATTTATTAACTGGTCTTAGATCTTTTTCTTGAGATGATTTTCTAATTAGGTATTTGTTAAGGCATTTTATTAAAGGATCCTCTAAGTTTGTGCACGATCGAATATAATGCACGGTAATTACTTCATCTTCTAATAATTACCTCACACAATTATGTCTAAGATATATATATATATTTTAACTTTCAATTATATGATTTACTATATATTTATGATAAAGTGGATTAACTATTACAATGAGTTAAAATAGGAGGTATATGATTAGGCCATATAGGTAAGTTGATCCAAAAGTCTCTTAATATTTAGCCTCTTTGCTTGCAATTCTTAAAGCCACTTACTCAAACTTTATGGTAGAATGAGAGTTATACGAGTATTTTTCTTGGATCTCAAATAAATAGTACCACCATCAAGAGTAAAATCCACCCACTAGTAGATTTAAAACCATGGCCATCATCTTCATAGTTCTAGTTTGCATTATTATATCCTTCAATAATAGATGAATTTCTTCTTATTATAATACAAATGATTTAGTTCCTTCCAAATATCCTACTATAATGGATATTACTTTTCAATATTTAAAATTAAGATAACTAGTATATCTAATCAATTTGTCTATGACAAAAATAATGTTTGAACTTGTGCAATACATTGCATATATCAAACTTCCAATAACCCTGAGTACTTAAGTTTTGAACACATTAATTTTTATCCATATCAAACTTTAAGCTTAAATTATAACGAACTATCGGAACTTTATCAAACAAATAAGAATATTTCCTAAGAATATTTCAATATAATGATTTTGTGGCAATGCAAAAGAGTTTTCATCTTGGTGTATTTTGATACCAAGAATAATATTTATAATACACAAAACTTTCATATAAAAATGAGATGAAAAAACAAATTAGTTATTTTAATACATAAATCGCTCTTGCTAAAAATGAGCATATCATCCACATGCAAACATATGATCACAATGTCATTAATCAACTTATAATAGATGCATTTGACCTCCTTATAATTATTACGCACCAGATCTGAACTGATCTGAATGTAAGAAAAATTATGAAAATTTAGACAGTGGTAGCCTTGGAAGTTAGGGTTAGAATAATTTTAGATTCACATAAATTAGAGGTGCAGATAAAAATATATGAATAAAATAGTAGAGCAAGATCAGAACGAAGTAGAACGGTAAATATCAGGCATTGCGGCGATCGACAGAGGGTGGCAAATGACCAAGGATAATGGTGGACAATCGTAAGGCAGGGTGGTTGCTGGAGGGAGATGGTGGATAGGGTTTAGAAGATCCAAAGGCTTTTAGGGTTACGATTTACTAATACACTTAGTTAGAGTCTTTTTCTTACTGCATTAGTTATTTATTTTTATTAAAATAAATTTCCTGGAGGTCACGTTTGAATGCGGAAGGGGTCACGTTCAAACGCCTTTGCAAACGCCTTTGTGAACGCCTACATTAGTTCACAAAAGCAGAGAACGCGAAATGCACGTTCTAATACGGTCGGGCGTGTTCGAACGTCATGTTTAAACGTCTACATCAGGTTTGCATTGACAGAGAACGCCATTTGTGCGTTTGAACGTGGTCGGGTGTGTTCAAACGTGATCGGCGGGAATCCACTAGAATTAGGGTTAATTATTGTCATTTTGGCTTATTGGCTAGCATCTATAAAGGTGTGGATGGTAGCTAAAATTATTATGCTATTAGAATATTGTGAAAAAATAAATCCCTAGACACACGTATGTATCTAATCTCTAGGCAATGATATTTCTCGTTCGCTTAAGTAAAAGTCAGAAGAAATATTAAATACGAAAGTAGAGATAAACGCCAAGATTTTAACGTGGAAAACCCAAACGGGAAAAAACCACGGATCCAAACTCGGATCAAAACCAATCACTATGACAGTAGCAGTTACAAGACTGACTCACAAAACAACCCGTCGATCCAAACGACTTTGTTCCTCTCAGTCTTGATCGCTAGAACCCACGATTCACTGCTTCTTGTGATTGAAGTCCAATCTCAGTAGCCCTCGAGATTGATCTTTCGTCTAGATCACCCTTAAAACGAAAGATTAAGATTTGTAGATGCGAAGGGCCTTGTTTGTTGAAGAACCGATGTAGCCTCCAAAAAGTCTCCTTGAATAATCTTCTTCCACCACACTAGGTTAGGGCAACACTATCCTTATATATGATCTCCAAGATAGAGCCAAATCCAAGTCATATTCGTACTCACGAAAATCCAATAACTTGCAAACTTCACATGTGCGTTCGAACGCGGCCCGAGTGCGTTCGAATGGCCTAAATCTCAGGTGCGTTCGAACGGGCCCAAGTGCGTTCGAACGCGACAGCTTGAATTCTTCAGGTTGTGTTCGAACGCGTTTGTGAACGCTGCTCTCGGTCTGTGTGAACGCAGTACCCGCGTTCGAACGCGTTTGTGAACGCGGCTCTCTGTCTGTGTGAACGCAGTGCCCGCGTTCGAACGCGTTTGTGAACGCGGCTCTCTGTCTGTGTGAACGCAGTGCACGCGTTCGAACGCGTTTGTGAACGCGGCTCTCTGTCTGTGTGAACGCAGTGCCCGCGTTCGAACACGTTTGTGAACGCGGCTCTCTGTCTGTGTGAACGCAGTGCCCGCGTTCGAACGCGCTTGTGAACGCGGCTCTCTGTCTGTGTGAACGCAGTGCCCGCGTTCGAACGCGTTTGTGAACGCGGTGAGAACGCGAGGCTTTTCTCCAATGATCTTGCAATTCTTCACACCAGAGATATTCTAGACTTGTGTAAAGCTCAAATACATGAAAGAATACACTTAGAATATTTTGTACAAAATTGCCAATAAATAAAAAACCTAACAATCTCCCCCTTTGGCAATTTGTGACAAAACACTTAGGTTACAAGATATTACAATGACTTCAAACTGAGCAATCAACAAGTCTAGAATATTTTGCACATCAATCCCTGCAAGGAAACATATACCAATCCAAGATTAAGTGAAAATAACTTGAAATAAAAAAAAAATCAAAACACAAGTTATCACAAGAGCAAAAATTTAAACAGACAAAGATTAAACACACGTTATCACAATTACTTCAAGTTAAGTTAAGTTTTAAATGCCAAGTTCAACCATCAAGTAAACTCCACTAAACTCCCCCTATGCCCATACTCCCCCTACACACCTAGACACTCTCCCCCTTTTTGGCACAAATGCCAAAGACTAAGAACTCGAAGGAAACTGACGATGAAGAATCGTCAACACGGAATCAAGTACAGTTCCCTGACGGACTTGCTCAGTACGTAGATCATTCACCGCGGAATAGAGATCCCGCACTTGAGTACTAAGTTGATCGAACCGGTCCGAGTACTGTGGTAACTCCCCCTCAGTGGGAGATGAGTCATCGGCAGAGCTATCATCAGAACTGTCGAGATGCGATGACCGACCAGCGGCGGAAGAGGACGGTTTGAGAGGAGACGTCTGGTCGTGAGCTTGACTCCGCTTCAGAGTAATCCGATCCAATGGTTTCTGCGAAGTAAGAGAAGGTTCCGAAGCATCTACTCGCACCCCACTCTGAGTGCACAAAGTGGTAAGAAAAATGCCAAACGGTAATCCCTCACGAGGTGCTTCTTTCTATGCAGCTGAGAGAATGGAATCATAGATCACGGCAGCTAAGTCAATAGAGACTCCCGATAACATGGCATGAAGAAGGAACGCACGATCCAAACTAATGCTGGAATGGCGAGTTTTGGGGGTGACATTGTACAGACAAAAGAGGTGAAGCATGCAAGCCACAGATGTCAGCCTTGCATGCGGCATCATGTTACCTTTCCAACGTTCCCCTTTGATCAGGACTGTACCGGCATAGTCATTTATATCAGGGAGTGGAGCAGACGTCGGATACTGAAACTCACCATCAGGCAAACTCAGTTCAGCACGAATAATATCGGAATCCAGGTATATAGATACACCACGAACAGTAGAACGTATACAGTGATCAGAAATCGTGGCATTACTAAAGAATTCTCGAACAACTTCCACATAAGCAGTCCCGCTCATCCGACACACTGATAACCATCCACGTTCAGTAAAGATCTGTTCAATCCCCAACTCAGAAAAATCAGATATAACTACGGGTCTTTCACAGATAACAGGACGGGTGCCAAAATTATGCTTGTAACGACCCTCAGCCGTTGATGAAGCAAACTTGGGAGCCGAGGATGGCGAGGAAGGCGGCCTTGGTTTCTTGGTCACCGTCGTTTTCTTAGGCATTCTTGAAAAGAAAACACGTTTCAATATTCAATACATCTCCGAAAGCAACCAAAAAAAAATAGCAAGAAATCCAAAGAAAAATGGGAAAAACCATGAAGCCCCAAAAGGAAAAACATCTTGCACTTGAAAAATGCAAAGATATCACGTTCAATCTCACAAGAATCATCAAGAGTTGAACATTAACGTGATCAAAAGTTGAGAACGCACAAATCACTCAAAATCAAACAAGTTTATTGAAAAAGAATAATGGATTATCATACCTTGCAAATGTGGGGAGAAACTCAAAATTTTGGTTGAAAGACACTAGATCCGGAGGAGATCGACCCCCAAAAAGGATTTGAAGTGAAAAATTCGATGAAAAACACCAAGATCTTGAAGATTTGAGAAGGGGAAAATGAAGGGTTTTTAGGGTTTGGAGAATAGAAGATGAAACCCTTGGGTTCGGACGCAATATTTAAAGAACCCACGCGTGCGTTCGAACGCACAAGTCCGCGCGTTCGAACGCGCCGCGTTCGAACTCAACAATCCTCGTTCGAACGCCCTTTTTTTTTTTTAAACTAAAAACAAGGTAAAAATATTTTTGGAGATGCACTTCTAGAATTCCAAAATATAATCAAGACATAGAATATGACAATCAAATGAAATAAGTCATACAAGATCAATCAAATCATCAAAAGCATATTATAATCAATTCGAATGCATCACTCAAAATTACATTAATCTTGATTGATCATAACGATATACATATGCAAGATGAGCATAGATAACATGAACCAATCTTCTTAAACAAACTTTACTATATAAACAATGATGCAACACAGTAGTCAAACCGACTTAGTATAGAAAGTTTGCACTTTTCGACTTATTCTCCATAATACAGCAGGAATTTTTCCTGTAATTTTTTATTGAACAATATATGTGCAATGATGGCTTTCACACATGAGTAGGTAGCCATTTTCTTGTAGTACAAATCAAATGATGTGCAAGAAGAAATTCACATATATCATTTTTTTTTAAATTTGCAAATAATGTACGGAGTCAAACTGGACTCGAAACAAGACGGCTTTCACACTAACTCATTGTAGCCCTTTTCATTGATCTTTTATAAAAATATATTTGATAACTAAGCATGAGGTCAAACTGTGCAAATCAAAGTTAATAGAGAGCTATTTAAAAAAAATATTTATGATATCATGCTCACTCAAGAATACACATACGTTATGAGGCATTAAAAATTTATTATTATAGAAGTCGAGGGAGTGACAAATTCAAAATTGAAACAATATACTACAAGATAACAAAATTGACTATAATAACTCATAATCAAGAGAAAAATCATATTTGTATGTCAAGAGGATATTATTGAATCTAGGAGTGCATCAATTTTTTTTTGTTTTTTATTTTTTTTTATTTTTATTATTTATAACAAAAACTCTCGATAAATCTGAAACTAAAACCAAAGAAAATTTCAGAGTAAATGAAAACCAAAAAAAGTGAAACAAAAGAAACTCGCAAACTAAAAAGAACACACATCCCAATAAAATCAGTCCAAAGCACAAATCCCTAAAGAAGTACGAAGATACTCAAATCTCTGTAAATCCAAAGGTTTTGTAAACAAGTCACCCAACTGTTTCTCCGTCTCAACATGTTCTAGTGCTATTGTTTTGTCTTCAACTAACTCGCGTATAAAATGATGTCGGATATCAATATGTTTTGTACGTGAGTGTTGAACAGGATTTTTCGATATATTAATAGCACTCATGTTGTCACAATAAAGCACCATAGTATCTTGTTCAATGCCATAATCGTTGACCATCTGTTTCATCCATAGTAACTGAGAACAACAACTTCCTACTGCAATGTACTCGGCCTCTGCAGTAGATAAAGATATCGAGTTTTGTTTCTTACTGTGCCAAGCAACCAGATTGTTTCCAATATAAAAGCATCCACCTGAAGTACTTTTTCTATCATCACATGAATCTGCCCAGTCAGAATCCGTGTATGCCGATATGATAGCACCCGAGTCATAAGTAAACCAGATACCTAAATCAACTGTGCCACTGACATATTTTATGATACGTTTCACAGCAAACAAATGTGACTCCTTGGGTTCAGACTGAAACCTAGCACACACACCGACACTAAATGCAATGTCAGGTCTACTAGCCGTTAAGTACAAAAGGCTACCGATCATGCTCCTATACACTGTCTGATCAACACTTTTTCCTGACATGTCCTTACCTAGTTTGGTAGTTGTACTCATAGGAGTTCTAGCATGTTTTGCATTTTCTAAACCAAATTTAGTCACAAGATCCTTAGCATACTTGGTTTGAGCGATAAAAATCCCTCTCTCCAATTGAGTAATTTGAAGCCCTAAAAAAAACTTCAACTCACCCATCATACTCATCTCAAAATGACTGTGCATGAGATCAGCAAACTCCTTAGCTAATAATTGACTCGTCGCCCCGAAGACAATGTCATCTACATATATTTGTGCCACAACTAAACTCTTGTTTTCACGTCTGATGAATAATGTCTTGTCCACTCCCCCTCGAGTGAACCCCGCATCCACTAAAAAGGTGGTCAACTTCTCATACCAAGCTCTTGGAGCTTGTTTTAGCCCGTAAAGAGCCTTTTTCAATTTAAAAACATGAGAAGGAAATTTTTGATCTTCGAAACCCTTAGGTTGTTCCACATAAACATCTTCATTCAGGATACCATTTAAGAAAGCACTTTTAACATCCATTTGAAACAATTTAAATTTTAAATGACAAGCAATGGCAAGCAGTATACGAATAGACTCTAATCTAGCAACAGGAGCAAATGTCTCATCAAAATCTATACCCTCAACCTGAGTGTATCCCTATGCTACTAGTCTGGCTTTATTTCGAACTATATTGCCATGTTCATCACTTTTATTTTTGTAGATCCATTTTGTTCCAATAACGTTCACATTCTTAGGTCTAGGAACTAAATACCAAACATCATTCCTAGAAAATTGCTCTAATTCCTCATGCATAGCATTTACCCAAGAATCGTCTAACAATGCTTCCTTCACATTTTTAGGTTCAAAAGAAGATGTATAACAAGTAAATGATACCTCACTTTGGATTTGTCGTCTTGTCTTAATTGGTCCATTCAAGTCTCCT
Organism: Typha angustifolia; assembly: GCF_048772165.1. Lineage (NCBI taxonomy): Eukaryota > Viridiplantae > Streptophyta > Magnoliopsida > Poales > Typhaceae > Typha > Typha angustifolia. Next base: position 7,015,533 of record NC_133251.1, read on the forward strand.
ATCACTTGTGACAGTGGATGATTTGATTTCACTCTAGCAGATGGTTCCGGTACGTTGCAGTCATTTTTGTTCATTTCAACTTTGTCCTCGTCCTGATTCTCCATTTCCAGATCAAGCTCCTTTCCTATTTCTTCGTAATATGTATCTGCAGAAACAGAAATAGAAGTAGCTTTAGTTAAGTCAGTCGAGGATTCATCTATCATAACATTAGTAGATTCCATAACAGTAGAAGTTTCAAGGTTAAATACTCTGTAGGCTCTACTATTATTCGAGTACCCCAAGAAGATGCCTTCGCTACTTCTAGTGTCAAATTTAGCCAAATATTCTCGATCACGCAAGATATAACATTTACTACCAAAAACTCGAAAATACTTAACACTAGGTTTCTTACCTTTCCAGATTTCATAAGCAGTCATATTTGTACCTAGTCTTAGATAAACACGATTTATCACATGTACCGCTGTATTGACCGCCTCTGCCCAAAACCTTTGAGTAACCTTTTTAGCGTGAAGCATAACCCTAGCCATTTCCTACACAACTCGATTTTTTCTTTCAACAATCCCATTCTGTTGTGGAGTTATAGGAGCTGAAAACTCATGTTGAATACCAAGAGAATCGCAAAATATAGAAAAATTTTCATTTTCAAATTCTCTACCATGATCAGAACGAATCCTAACTAGGGTTGTAGATTTTTCATTCTGCAATTTTAAGCATAGTGATTTAAAAACTTCAAAGGTTTCAGACTTCTCACGTAGAAAGGCAACCCAGGTATATCTGGAGTAATCATCGACCATTAAGAATATATAGCGTTTACCTCCAAGACTTTCAGTTTTTGTTGGTCCCATCAAGTCCATGTGAACTAATTGTAGCACACGGTCAGTAGTAGCTGTATTTACCTTCTTGTGTGAGATACGAATTTGTTTTCCAATTTGACATGAACCGCACACTCTTTTTGACATTTCTTTTATCTTAGGTATTCCTCTTACCACTTCATGTTTGGACAGAGTAAATAATTCCTTGTGATTCACATGTCCAAGACGTTGATGCCAAAGATCTGCAATGTCGAAAGACGCACTGTTACATTTCAGTTTATGTGAAGTTCCAACGACATAGCAATTATCAGATGTTCTAGATCCATAACATATAATATTACCATCATAATCTAGAACAGTACAATCATTTTTGGAGAATTTTACCTCATAATCTTCATCACAAAATTGACTGATGCTTAGTAGATTTGCTTTCAAGCCCTTAACATAAAGAACATTTTCGAGACGAGGAATCCCTAGAGTATTTACCTTTCCTTTACCTATTACCTTTGATGAATTACCATCTCCGAATGTCACAACTCCCCCTTCATGTTTTTCAAGATTAGAAAATAACGACTTGTCACCCGACATATGTCTTAAACAACCACTGTCTAAATACCATAAATCAGAATTTAAAGCTTTCAAGGCTGTATGCACAACATAACATTTCAAATCACTTTTCTTGACCCATATGGTTTTTGTTTTCATCCCATAAATGAAAGCAGTTCTAGGTTTTTGCAAAAATTTACAATGAGGTCGAATATGCCCTAGAATGCCGCAATGATAGCATGTCGGAACAAATCCTTTTCTACTCACCTTTTGTCGAGGAGTGTGACTAAAGTTTACCTTTGGTGCCGTCAAAGATTCACCAGTTTGTATATTCAACTTCAATTTTGAAGGATTCATCCAGGATTGCTTTGAACATACGATTGATGGCTTCATGTATTCTTCCTTTTGTTTACCTGCAGAAACAAAAACAGTTTTATTATTATTTGAATTACCAGTAAATCCAACACCATACCTGTCTTTTCCAGATATCTGAGCTTTTAGAATCTCGTCCAGTTTGTTCTTCCCTTTTAGAAAAGTAACTTCCTTATGCAATCGCTCTAGTTCAATTTCATCAGCCTTCATTTTATTTTTCGAATTGTCAAGTTGTTCAGAAAGGTCTTTGACACGTTCAAGCTCCAATTTGTACTTCTCCTCAAATTGAATTTTTTCTGGTTCAATTTTCTTGAGTCGTTGAAGTAGTCTAAGATTGCTTTTCTTGAGTTTAAACGACTCCAGGTACAAGTCATTATATGCCTTTTGAATTTCAGATTCATCTTCCTCAGCCGGTAGCATATCAAGATCATCTGTACTATCAGTATCATCAACAGAGTCAGTATTAAGCAGAGAAGAGGCAAATGCTACAAAGTTTTCTTCGTCTTTATCAGAATCATCATTAGATTCATCTGAATCATCCCAAGTAACTTTCATAGCTTTGCCCTTTCTCTTAAGACGATTAGGGCATTCTTGTGCGATGTGTCCAAAACCAGAACATTCAAAACATTAAACTTTATTTTCAGAATTCTTATTTTTCTGTTTGATATTATTGTTGCTACCACATGTATTCGAAGTCACAGTATTCTTCTTTTTCACAAAAGTCTTGTTTTTTTCAAACTTTTCAGTATTCAACTTGTTTGGCTTCCGAAAGAATTTATTGAACTTTTTGACAAACATAGCCAACATCTCAACATCTAAATCACCTTCATCTTCAGACTCCTCTAAATTTTGTTCAACAGTGGATAGGGCTATCCCTTTGGACTTCCTCGGTTTTGAAAGACTGGACTCAAATGTTTGTAGATTTCCTACCAATTGTTCAACTTTCATAGAGTCAATATCCTTACTTTCCTCAATAGCTGTAACTTTCGCCTGAAACCTTTCTGGAAGAGACCTAAGGATCTTACGGACAATTCTATTTTTAGGAATTTTCTCTCCTAGGTTGAAACTGGAGTTGACTATATCACTTAACTTTGCATAGAACTCATCAAATGTTTCATTCTCCTCCATACGTAGGGTTTCAAAATTAGTAGTCAACCTCTGAAGTTTCGAAAGTTTTACAGCCATAGTACCTTCATGAGTTGTTTCTAAGATCATCCAGGCTTGTTTTGCTATTTCACAAGTAGATATTCTTCTAAATTCTTCCGAGGAAACACAACTAAAAATTGCATTTATTGCTTTGCTATTCTAGCCAACTTTTTCATAATCTGTTTTATCCCATGACTCAATCGGTTTCTCAACTAACTCATCATTCACCATGTACATTGGTGGACTCCAACCGTTTATAATAGCCATCCAAACTCTCTCATCTATAGACTTCAAATAAGCTCTCATCCTAGCTTTCCAATATCCATAATTTGATCCATCTAGAATAGGAGGTCTAATAGATGAGGGTCCATCTCTATGAAAATCCATGCCTATTTGATCTCTCTCAAAGGGTGAGAGAACCCGCTCTGATACCAATTGAAAAAATAAATCCCTAGACACACGTATGTATCTAATCTCTAGGCAATGATATTTCTCGTTCGCTTAAGTAAAAGTCAGAAGAAATATTAAAAACGAAAGTAGAGATGAACGCCAAGATTTTAACGTGGAAAACCCAAACGGGAAAAAACCACGGATCCAAACTCGGATCAAAACCAATCACTATGACAGTAGCAGTTGCAAGACTGACTCACAAAACAACCCGTCGATCCAAACGACTTTGTTCCTCTCAGTCTTGATCGCTAGAACCCACGATTCACTGCTTCTTGTGATTGAAGTCCAATCTCAGTAGCCCTCGAGATTGATTTTTCGTCTAGATCACCCTTAAGACGAAAGATTAAGATTTGTAGATGCGAAGGGCCTTGTTTGTTGAAGAACCGATGTAGCCTCCAAAAAGTCTCCTTGAATAATCTTCTTCCACCACACTAGGTTAGGGCAACACTATCCTTATATATGATCTCCAAGATAGAGCCAAATCCAAGTCATATTCGTACTCACGAAAATCCAATAACTTGCAAACTTCACATGTGCATTCGAACGCGGCCCGAGTGCGTTCGAACGGCCTAACTTAATCTCAGGTGCGTTCGAACGGGCCCAAGTGCGTTCGAACACGACAGCTTGAATTCTTCAGGTTGCGTTCGAACGCGTTTGTGAACGCTGCTCTCGGTCTGTGTGAACGCAGTACCCGCGTTCGAACGCGTTTGTAAACGCGGCTCTCTATCTGTGTGAACGCAGTGCCCGCGTTCGAACGCGTTTGTGAACGCGGCTCTCTGTCTGTGTGAACGCAGTGCACGCGTTCGAACGCGTTTGTGAACGCGGCTCTCTGTCTGTGTGAACGCAGTGCCCGCGTTCGAACGCGTTTGTGAACGCGGCTCTCTGTCTGTGTGAGCGCAGTGCCCGCGTTCGAACGCGCTTGTGAACGCGGCTCTCTGTCTGTGTGAACGTAGTGCCCGCGTTCGAACGCGTTTGTGAACGCGGTGAGAACGCGAGGCTTTTCTCCAATGATCTTGCAATTCTTCACACCAGAGATATTCTAGACTTGTGTAAAGCTCAAATACATGAAAGAATACACTTAGAATATTTTGTACAAAATTGCCAATAAATAAAAAACCTAACATATTGGTTTCTTGCCTTTCTATCTTCTCTCTAATATAATCTCCCTCCTCCCTCTTTACCAACCTACCACCTCTACCGTTGGCAAGGTCTCTCTTAACTTCTAATCTCCCTTGTTTGTCGAGTCCTCCCTCTTTTTTGGGATCTCGATCACTTTTTTCCCTTCGTTTTTATCCTCTAGACAACATAACCCATCCACCCACATCTCCATTATCATCCATAACCTTAACTTCCACTCATCCTCTTATCACCACATTATCCGCAATATATCATGTTTTTGTCCCAGTTGCAGTTCGAATCTGCGAAGGCCGTAAATATGAAAAACATAGATCAAGGAGTTACTAATTGATTCCATTTGGTTTCATAATTTTCCGAGTATGGGAGAATATTTGAAGAATATTTTTCTTCGATTGCACAGATTGCTTCCTACAATAAATCTAGATCTTAAAGGAATTATTCCGTAGCCTATCATTGGTATCAGAGCCTATCAATTTGGTACTGTAGAACCTATCATTGGTATCAGAGCCTATCAATTTAGTATCGTAGAACCTATCATTGGTATTAAAGCCTATCAATTTGGTACCGTTAAAACCTATCATTGGTATCAGAGCTTATCAATTTGGTACCGTAGAACCTATCAATTGGCATTAGAGCCTATCTTTTGGGAGCCTAGCCCTATCAATTGGTATTAGAGCCAGGTGAACCTCAAATTTTCATTAATGATGGAAACAAGGAAGAAGGTATCAACAAGGAGATCAATAGAGAACACACCATCAAGGGAAGACTCAATCCACGATAACTCTAACTGTGACGTCGATTCCTTTAGAGTGACCACGGTAGGACCGTGTCAACCAACGTCCATAGGTGTGAACATGGGCTTGGTAGATGAACATAGGGGCATGTTCCAAACATTGATGTATAGAGTTGACGCAATACAGAATGATCATAATACTTTAAAAGAATATGTCATGAATCGATCATCTTCGTCATCTTCTCGACGAAGATCGATGCCTCAAGAAGGACCAGCGGTAGGACCACACCGAACCGATACCCCACAGGTCCAGGTGTGACATGTTAGTCTCAATGATCCTCCTTTACCTATGCCTACACATCATTCCCCACCTCCGATAAAAAACTCAAGACCGACGATGGTGGAACCCGAGAGGCGTGCGGCATCGGTGCACTTCATTGATGAAAAGGATTGACACTTAGAGGATGATGTTGATCCCTTCGGAGATAGTGATGGGCGAGCTCGAGGATTAAGAGAAGGATATCAACATGCACAAAGGTTCAGAGCTGAACCAAAGATCTTTTACGAACCCGACAATGCTATTCGAGAGAGAACCGTACGTTTGGACTTTCCAAAATTCCAAGGTGGTGATCTAATGGATTGAGTTTTTTAAGTGGAGCAATACTTTGATTGCCAAGGGACAGCGGAGGACACAAATGTCCAAATGGCAAGCTTTCACCTCTAAGGAATGGCATTACATTGGTATCGATCGGTTATTCATGGTAGAGGATTTACCGGTTGGGCTGACTTTTGTAGGAGAATTACTCGCAGATTTAAGACAACGATATGAAGATTTTGCTGCTACATTAAATAAGATAGTTCAGAGGAAGACCGTACTAGAGTATCAAGCAGAATTGGAAAGAGTTAGTAGTCGTTGTGAGCCACCTTGGCCCGAACCGACATTAATGAGCATATTCATTTTAGGGCTGCAAGAGGAGATCCATGTGGATGTTCGTGCTCTCTGTCCTACTACTCTTAAGGAGGCCTTTGAGAAGGCCGTGAGGATGGAGCAAAATCATAAGGCTCTCAAGATGGTAGTGAAAATGAGTTGGGGCAACTGAGATGGGCAGTTTGTACCTAGAACGCCAGCTGAAAATTCTGCGGGTTCAAAGATAGCGGTTGCTAGTACTAGACCACGACCACCTTTGAGGCCTTCTTCCAATGTTAGAGGAGGTACAAGACCCCTTGTTCGAACTCTCACACCTACCCAGGTGGAGGAGTGAAGAGTGAAAGGCCTTTGTTTTCGATATGATGAACATTTCACCCCCGATCATCGATGTTCCAAACCGATCGGGAGTGTGATGCTCATCGATGGTCTCGAGGAGGACGATGACGTTGTTGGTGATGGAGAGTGCTCAAAGGAGGTCTATGAGGAGGCCGTGGAGGAGGGCGCGAAGGAATATGTCTAGGCTGAAATATCAATGCATGCATATTTGGGTACTTCTGTGCCGAGGGCATTACGGGTGGACGGACTCGTTAGAAAGTATTGTGTGCACATCCTCATCGATTTATGGAGTACACAACTTTTTAGATGAGATGTTAGTGAGGAGATTGGGGTTGGATGCTAAATCGACCGCGGGGTTTGATATTGCTATAGAAGACGACACGAAGTTTCAGGTGGAGAGCTTGTGTCACCGGGTCGGTATACGGGTGCAAGGACACAATATCATTGTGGACTTGTATCCACTGGCGCTGTGAGAAGTAGACATTATCCTTGGCACTCAGTGGTTACAGAGTTTGAGACCCATCATATTTGATTTCTAAAGCATGGGGTCAAAATTTAAACAAGGAAACAAAGATGTGCGGCTTGATGGCGTTCATTCTCCCCTGATTCCTGCAATGCAGCCGATGGCGGGCTGCCTTGTGCAAGTAATTTGATCTATCTTCTTCGATTAGGACTAGTAGGAGATGAGCCTCAAATAAGTCTAGATACTAACATCGAGTTGTCTAATTTATTAGATAAATTTGTTGGACTGTTTGAGGAACCAAAGGAGTTGCTACTAAGGCAAATGGTGGACCATCGCATAGAGATTGTGCTCGAGGCTGCATCGACGAATGTGAGGCTATATCGGTATCCACATGTGCAAAAGGAAGTTATCTCCAAGATGGTAGTTGAGATGTTGGAGCAAGGCCTCATATAACCCAGCACCATGCAGCTAGGGCAAACTGCTCAAGGAGAGAAAGAAAAGGGGGGAGGAGGAGGAGGAGGAGAGAGAAGAAGAAGAAGAAGAAGAAGAAGAAGAAGAAGAAGAAGAAGAAGAAGAAGAAGAAGAAGAAGAGGGGCTGGGCCACAGGGGCAGGGAACGACTACTAGTGGCCACTCAGCTGCCGACCTCTCATCGGCGACTCAATCCTCCAGCGGCCCCGAGAGGAAACCGAGAGAACTAAAGAGAGAGGGAGAGAGGCTCACCGATGGGTAGAAGGGTCGACGACAGCTCTTCTCGGTGGTCGATGGCTGCTGGGGAACTAGAGGGAGAGAGAGAGAGCTAGAGAGAGAGAGCGGTCGAGAGAATGAGGGGAGGAGAAAGAGAAAATTAGAGAAAGAGAGAGGGAAAGAGGTCGAGGTGGTCACGTGGCGGCGGCGGAGTGGCCGGTGGGCTGGGTCCCACCTCCACGCATCGCCATAGTGCCAAGGAAAATGGCTTGGTGGAGGTGCGTGGCACCTCCACCGCTGCCACTGCATGTTGGGCACGAGACTGGCCACAGCCGTGGAAATCGGCGGTGGCGTCGTTCGTGGAGGTCGGCGGCAAAGTCGGCGAACAGAGGAAGATGGGATGATGGATGTAAATGACGGTTGGGGCTAAAGAGGAGGAAAATGATGATGGGTTTGGATTGGGTCGTAGGTAAACAGGTCAATTTTTGGGTAGGTTTCTACTGATTCACTAAGGCTAAAAGATGGGCTTGGTTAGGCTGGTGGGCTTAGTTGGTTAGTGGTCTTTGGGTTTTGGAATGAGGAAAGGTTTAAGCTAGTGGGTTAATGGGTTTAGGTTTTGGGTTGGTTGGGATTAAGTTAGGGAAGTAGATAAGATAAGTATTTATCCTAAAATTAGGAAACTAATTTTCAAACATTATGGAAACTAATCCCTAAAATTGTGGAAACTAATCCCTAAAATTATAGAAACTAATCCCTAAATTTATGGAAACTAATCCCAAAAATTTTAGAAACTAATCCCCAAAATTATGGAAATTAATCCCAAAATTATAAAAACTAATTTCCTAAAATTAAGGAAAGGTAAATAAGAAAAAGAAGAAAAAAAATATCTTCTAAAATTAATTTCGAAATTTTCAAAATTTAAAATTAAAGATAAAGATAAAACAAATAAACTGAATTTCGGATTTTTTTTTTCTCTTTTTTTTTTCAGAGAGCTCTTTCTTCTTTTTTTTCTCTTTTTTTTCAGAGAGCTCTTTCTTTTCTCTCTCTCTCTCTCTCTCTCTCTCTCTCTTTTAGAGAGCTATTTTTTTAATCTAAAACGGGGAAACAAAATCTATTGAATAAAGCTTACTTGTGATTATCTCCTTATGTGGAGATTTGATGATGGTAATGGTTTATTATTTTCCTCCTTGAGGGTGATCTCCTCATGTAACTCGGATCCGGATCCTAATGTTATCAGGCGACGGATCTCATAGCGATCTGGTGTTTGTGGAGCGATTGATCTGACAAAGAAAAGATGAGGCGCTGCGTAGAATCCAGGCGGTGGAGCGTCCATAAACTAGGAAACGATCCACTCTGATACCAAAGCTGATGCAGAACAACGTCTTGATTGTAGAGTTGAGAAGAAAAATTAGGGACAAATAATCAAACCCAAGGAATCCACCAATCGGGGTGTCGGAATCCACCGACGTTAGAATCCACCAACAAACACTCAATAGGAAAAAGCTCTCAAAATATTTATTAACCCATAAAAGATGATTACAAGCCTTTATATAGGCCAAATAAAGTAAAAGATAAAAGATAAAAATAGCCCTAGAAGGTGACTAAAAGATCAAATATGAAAAATAGCCCTAGAAGGTGACTACTCACAACCCTCGTTAAGCCAAAGGCTCACGGGTGCAGCCCTTTTGTGCTTACGAGAATAAACGTGACAAAAAGTGGTGTCCCCACCACCCACTCCATGAAAGGGTTCTCGTTGAAGCCAACAACCCTATGGGCTACCGCTAGCTACGACGAGGTGCTGCTGCCATGAACCCTAGGCCCACGATTATTCGAGCCTCCCTTCACAGCAAGGGAAGGCGTAGGGCTGACCCATGGCCTCCCTCGAGCTCTTGCGATCAAACTGGCTGGCAGCCTTCCCCCATAGTTGGCTTCTCCTTGGACAGTAGCAGTGAGGCCGAGAGGAGCTCCACCTCCTCAGCCCGATCCAAGGAACTATTGACCAAATGGTTGGAACCTAGATAAGAAGGGCGATGATGGGGCAACCCCTTGGTGGAACTAAGAGGACTTTGGTGTGCATCGTGATAGAAATGATCGGAGATGATGTGACCCAGGGGTACAAATCCTTCACCCACCAACGATTAGACCGAAGGTGGCATTTGACCCCAACGCAATAATGACATTCGCGGATGCACTACATGACTCGACTTTCCAAAGTTCTAAAAAGGTAGCCCATTAGATTTGATTTTTTGAGTTGAGTAGTTTTTTTAGTATCAAGGCATCGTAGAAGATGTGACGGTGTTACGAGTGAGCTTCCACTTAGAGAAGCGACCCTATATTGGTACCAGTCGGTGAGCGACTACTAGATATTTGGGACATGGACTGAGTTCATAGAGAGGCTCTTGAGATAATTTGGGACCTCAAGCTTCGAGGATTACCATGCCACACTAACCAAATTGGTTCAGCGGACATCTATAGCCACATACCAAGAGGAGTTTGAGCGTGTGAGTAGCTAGTGCCAACCCCTTTGGCAGTAGTAGTTGCTGATTAGCACATTCATCTCCAGGTTGCGCGAGGAGGTCAAGGCCAACGTCCTTTCCTTACAACCTTGGACGTTAAGCAAGTCCTTTGAGGATGCCACACGAATGGAGTAAAAGCACACTACCTTGAGGAGTGCTTTAAATGCTTCATGGAGGAACCAAGATGGCAGGATTACCCCACGTGCACTAGGTGTGGGCAATGGGTTGACAGCTGCGTTGAGGTCTATCCTTGCCCTCTTTGGGATGAGGATGGCACTGAGACTAGCTATGGGTCCAGGAGGAGGAGGGGCACGACCTGTGGTCTGCACTCTCACACCTGCACAAGTGAAAGAGCGACGGGCTAAGAGGTTGTATTTCCGGTGCGACGAGCAATTCACTCTAAGCCTTCATTGCGCTAGAGCCACCGGGAGTGTGATGCTAATTGACGATCATGAGGATACATGCGAGGAGGTGACGAAGGAGGACTTAGCCATCGAGGATATGATAGAGGCCACGGACGAGAGCCTCAAGGAGGATATTCCTGCTGAGATATCCATGCATACTTACTCAGATTAGCACCCCGAAGAACCTATAGAAGGACAAGGTGGCCAAGAAGAACAACGTACACATACTCACTAACACTAGTAGTATGCATAACTTCTTAGACGAGCGGCTCATGCGGAGAGTGTATGTAGCGGGGATGGCACGAAGCTCCAAGCGGAGAGCGTATGTAGTGGGGTCTCCTTGAGGGTGTAGGGCCACAACTTCATAGTAGACTACCCCTTGGCACTCCATGGGGTGCACGTTGTCTTGGGCACCTAGTGGCTATAGAATCTTAGCTCGGTTACATTTGACTTCTCATGCATGCAACTTACCTTTTGGAGGGACGGACAAGTGGTGAGATTGGATGGAATTTGGATTTAGCCGCACCGTATGTTGCAGCCGCTTATTGGTGTGCTCGGCGCTGGGGAGCTTTCCTACTTTCTATAGGTGGCCCCTATTGTACTTGAGCTTGCTTCAAGCTTATGTAAACCTGCTTATTTGCTTCAATTACTGACTAACTTTTTTGGACTATTTGACGCCTCAAAAGGGCTACCCTCTACTGGGCGTGGCAACCACATGATCGAGATTGTGCCAAGGGCCGAGTTAGCCAATGTTTAGCCCTACTAATACCCGCACATGAAAAAGGAGGAGATTTCAAGGTTGGTGATTGAGATGTTGGAGCAGGGCATCATACAGCCAAACCGGAGCACGTATTCTTCGTCGGTCTTACTGGTGAGGAAGAAGGATGAGAGTTGGCATTTTTGCGTGGACTACCGTGCGTTGAACGCCATCACCGTCAAGGACCGGTACTCATACAGGTTATTGAGGAGTTGCTAGACAAGCTAACAGGGGCATCCTACTTCAACAAGTTTGACCTCTACGTGGGGTACCATCAGATCTGAGTCCTGATAGAGGATGTGCATAAGACAGCATTTCAGACTCATGACGGGTACTATGAGTTCAGAGTTATGCCATTCGGGTTGACAAACGCACCGGCGACATTCCAAGAACTAATGAACAACATATTCCGACCACTCCCCTGGCGGTATGTGTTGGTATTTTCTGATGACATCGTTGTATATAGCAGGACCTGGACGGACCACATAGAGTGCTTGCGAGCCGTGCTGAGCCTAATGTCTTACCAAGTAAACACAACCTCACCGCCTCAAGAAGCAATAAGATTTGAGTCAAAAGGGAAGGTTATTCAACATTAGACATGCTAAATTAATTCTACTAAAGTACAGAGCATAATCGTCTCAAGGAGCAGAAAGTGTTTATGAAATGGTATGGAGGAAAAAAAGAAAAGAAAGAAAGTAAAATCTAGGAATGGATTTAAATGTTTACCTAAAAGAAGGTAGAAATTTCTTATTCATATGACAAACTTTTGAGCACATCACTTATCCTCTTTACTTTAATTGTTGCTAAGTAAAGTAGGAAATTATCTTTTTACTAAACACAAGAGTATGAGCTTATGATCATATTATCCCGCATTAAGTTTATATTCCTTAAATTTTTTGCATGTTTTTAAAATGTTTGTGGGTAGCATTGCTGAAAACCCTCACAAGACAACACTCGTCTACTAGGATAACCTAGGAGTTTAACAGCTTATTGCATCTGCCAAATGCAATTGTGTTCCTATGAAAGTGGCATTATATATATTTGGGGGAGTTTTTTTATGCTTGAAATTGCTAGAGTCTAGCAATAAGCTAGTTGGGGAGTGTGATAAGTGCATAAAAATGCCTTTATAATATTAAAAATACTAGGTTAATTGTTAAAATATAAGCGTCTTTCTAGTTGTTTAAATAGGTTTCTCTAAATTCATGTTTTCACTTTATAAAATGCTAAATTATTGATTAAAAATATATTTTATTACTAGAGTGAAGTTTAGAGAAGTTGTACCAAGCCTACATGTGTTAGATTTGCTAAAATCTAAGTTTTTAGATAATAAAAATATGGGTTATTTGCAGCGAAAACCCACTTGGTTTTCAATTTGGAAGCCCAAGGTCATTTTCGGTTTTCTTGCACTTGAGGCTTTTTCCATATTTTTCTTCTAACTTTGCCCTTCTCATACTCGAGTATTGCATTAAATGCTGTAGATAGAGAGCAGATAGAGAAATCAATGTTTTTTACGTGAACTTGATTGACTGGACGTTGTGAGCTGCTGCTTTCTTCTTCTTCTTCTTCTTCTTCTAATTTGTACATTTGGGAACTTTTCTTCGTTATATTCATAAGAATGGAACATCTATTTGACCGTAATGTAAGGGTTTTGTTTCACTATAATGGTGCTATTATTTTGGATGATAAGAAGAGATTTTGGCACTATGAGAGCGATTGTATCATTCATAGAAGTATAGGCAGACAATGTAGTTTGTTAGATTTGAAGTCAAAGTTCTCCAAAGTAATGCGAATCCCTCCAGGTGAGTTTGAAGTCTCTTTGGAGTACTTATTCCCTTCGAACAACCACGATATATTTGTCGATATAAGATAGTGATGTTATAGAGATGTATGATTTGTCACCTTTACTTTGTCGAGCTATACAAATTTTTGGAATGAGGAAAGAGAATGATTTATCTGAGTGAGTTAATATTTTTATGTTCGTCGTTACATTGAACATATGCAAGAAAATTACTTTTGCTTACTTTAGTGACAACATTGAACATAAAAATCGTTACTAATTAACATATGTCGTACTTTAATGACAACATTCATAATTTAGCTACAAATTTTGTAATTGAAGTATAAATTTAACTATGAATTTTATAATTGAACTACGAATTTAGCTACGAATTTCAAAATTGAACTATTAGTTCAACTATGAATTTTGTAAATAAAGTACAAATTTAGCTATGAATTTTGCAATTGAGCTATTAGTTCAACTACGAATTTCGTTAATAAAGTACGAATTTAGCTATGAATTTTGCAATTGAACTACAAATTTTGAAATTGAACTATTAGTTCAACTATGAATTTCATAATTGAAGTACGAATGTAGCTATGAATTTTGCAAGTGAACTATGAATTTAGCTACAAATTTTGAAATTGAACTATTAGTTCAACTACGAATTTCGTAATTAAAGTATGAATTTATCTATGAATTTTGTAATTGAACTACGAATTTCAAAATTGAACTATTAGTTCATCTACGAATTTAGCTATGAATTTTGCAATTGAACTACAAATTTAGCTACAAATTTCGAAATTGAACTATTAGTTCAACTACGAATTTCATAATTGAAGTATGAATTTAGCTATAAATTTTGCAATTGAACTACAAATTTAGCTACGAATTTTAAAATTGAACTATTAGTTTAACTATGAATTTCGTAATTGAACTACAAATATAGTATCTAAATTCGTAATTGAACTACGAATTTCATAATTGTACGATGAATTTAGTTACAAATTTTGTAATTGAACTATGAATTTAGTTATGAATATCGTAATTTAGCTACGGGTTTTCTTAATATTTAACATCATCATGTCATTAATGTTATTTTAGGAATATCGTAATTTAGCTATGGCCCAAATTTATTTTTATTTTTATTTTATATGGATGTTACACTCAACGAAGGAGAGGCATGGAAGCGTAGCTTTTGCGATCAAATTTAAAGAGTTGGGCCCAGCAATGGGGGCCGGACCTCGGAGCTTCATTCTTGTGGAGAGGGTTTGGGGGCACAAGGCTTTGTGGTCTAGAGCTTGAGGCTCGGGCCCGAAAAGAGGATCACTAGGGAGAGGAAAAGAGATTTCCATAGGAGAATAAGTTCTGAATTTTTCTATCTTATCTTTAAAGATGCTTCATCGTCTTATGGGAGCCGATTGATGAATTTTGACCAAACTAGCCCTGTTCTAATTTTTTTTTTATCAAAATGGATTACCTCTCAAACTTATACCAAATGTGGTCTAATTTATTATAACTCAAATAAAAACGCTAAATTGATCAATGTTTTTTTTTTCTAGGCAACAACATTGATCAGTTCAGTGTTTTTATTTGGTCCTAAATGCTAAAGTGGTCATCATTTTATGTATATGGGATTTTTACAAATCACACCCTATATTTTATATATTTTGTGATTCACATCCCGTCTTTGAGGATTTTATAACCGGATCCCTCCTTTTTCCTTATAATTCTTATTTAACACCTTGAGTTAACTTAAATGATACCAGAAAAGGAATATTTCATTATAATATATAAATACTTAAATTACTCTTATCTTCTTCTTCCTCTTTTTCTCTTCCTAAAGAAGAAGAAGAAGAAGAAGAAGAAGAAAAGGAGAAAAAGGAGGAGAGGGAAAGACGAGGAAAACTGGTTGCGGCGACGCAACGCCGATGGTGGAGGTGGTAGGTGGAAAAGATAGTGGAGGGATATAGAAAATAAGAGAGAATAATTGGGGTATTTTAATAATTTGGTCAACGTTAGTTAGTCAAAATAACGCCAGGGTGTTAAATGAGAATTATATAAAAAAAGTGGGGTTAAGTTACAAAATCCTTAAATATGGAGTGTGAATCACAAAATATGTAAAATTTATAGTGTGATTTGTAAAAATTCCTATATATATAAATCCAGGCAAAAAAAAATCTGATAATAAAAATGCTTAGTTTATTAGGAGTTTTAAAAATGCTAATCAGTTCAGCATTTTTGTTAGGACTGCATTGAATTAGATCTCATTTAATTATAGAGAAATTTATATATAACATCTTGCTTTATAATATAATTGTGGTTTATACTTTATGTTTTTACTATTTACAAATTGAGCCCTTTGATTTAGCAATATGTGTAGAAAATACCTGAGTTAGATTTGAACTAACACCGTGAAAACATTACGTTAAATAGAGATATTTTATTCTTAAAATAACTAAAATATCTTTATTATTAAAATATCTAAAATGCCCTTAGTTTGAGTAGCAGTCTATTTCCGTAAAAAAAAAAGAAAAAGAAAATGGTTCTAGTTTGGTAAAAAGAAAATAGAAAATGTTTCTAGTTTGGTCAAAAACTTGGCCATTGATTTTGGAGGCATATTTAAGTCGTAGCGCATACTATTATTTGTTTCTTTCTTTCTTGGAAATGGAAGTAAAGAATGCTTAGTTTTACACCCTATTTGGTAATAAATTTGATTAGGAGCTATTTTGGTCAAAAACTCTCATTCCTCCGACTATACCAAGTTCGATTTAGACATGGCGTTATCCCTGCCCGTGAATCTGCAAGACTTTATCGATCCGTCTCTTGCTCCGTTTCTTCTCCTTGGAACTTATTCGGCTTCGTGCCACCTCCTCCATTCTCATTCGGTCGATAATTATAAAATATTGAAGGGAAGTTCCACCCCAAAAATGCCGCAGTGCCCATGTCCTCTTTTTTCTTTTCTCCTCCTCAGATTTCTTCTTCTCTTTCCTCGTTCATCTGAAAAATTATCTGGGACAGCTCAAGATTGCATCTTGGTTGGTTGATTCATCTAAGACGATGGTTGACTTCGTTAAAGGAAATGTAGGTTGGTTGGTCGATGGTGAATGGAGGACTTGTCAGACGGATAAAGACATGGATAAAGGCGCGTTTCTCATGTCCCTACCATCTCTAATCGGGACCAGATTGCGTTGTCATCATGTTCCCTTTCTCTTTGGTGTTACAACACTTTGACTTCTCCAGCTAATTTAATTGGGTCTCTGACAACAGTTGTCTGATCTACTAACGCAACTAGTAGCTACGTCCATAGTCTCTCACGCAACCTTGTGAGGATCTTGCTGGTCTTCCTTTTTTCCTTCATGGTAGTCCTGTAGATAGATAATTCCATTCTTTACATGATGATAAGAGCGTTAGCGGTGGAAAGAGAGGAAGGCAGTGCGGAGATGTTTTCTTACAGATCTCAGCTCGAGCAAGAAGTAAGCCTACTTTTTGCCTTCATCAAATTATGTTTTAGATTGAATTGTTCCAACTTTTAGTATTAAAGCTGGAAGTTTGTATGTGTGTAATAAGATCTATGGACTAGTGATGTTAAACAATTCCACTGGCCTCCTAAGTACATCTGTTTGCTCTTCATGTGTATCACTCTTTTGTTTGCTTGCCTTAGAGGTGCATTGGTGCAGCTAGACTGCTAGAAATTCTATTGTTCTTTCGGGCATTTCATCAGACAACTTATGTATAGCCACTACTATTCACCTTTTCTGCAAGGAAGGGAGAGAGTTGAGGAGGTTTCAGATCCATACTTGTTTGCTAGCATTTTAGGCAGACATAAAGAGTTACTACTTCAGTACTTCCTACTGCACACTCCTCTGACATTCTAGAGGAAACTAAGGATAAAACCCTGTAGTAAGCCGAAGTAGTTGCTTCAACAAATATTTCTATATGTACTTTTGAGATTATAGTTTTATCTCGTCATTCCTTCAACAGATGAAGCGAGATTGCTGCGGACATTACCTTGGAGTAGATTTTTGGAATTATGGTTGGATCAAGCATCTATTAGTTCATAAGGAGCATATTGTTGATTAAATACTTCCACACTAATTATACATAAATGCCTTGGTTTACTCTGCTGAACTTTCTCAGGCTTAACATATTTTGGTAAAACACCACTTGGCAGGTTAAACAATTGCAGAGGCGGCTCAAGAGAGAGGTAGATCTGCATGTGACTTTGACAAATGTTGTAGCACATGGTGCTGCACCTTTGTTGCACTCTCCTGTCGAGCTTCCTGATGAGGTAGCATATTCGGTTTGTGAGCTCCTTTATTTTTTTTCTTTTTTCTTCTGATATTAGATCTTTATTTTATTATTCAAACTTTTATGTTATTATAAATTTCTAGGCCCAGGAACTCCTAACTAACATAGCTGTTCTGGAGATCACAATTTCATCTCTTAAAGAAGAGTTGATTGCCTTGCATTTCCTGCTTTGTCAAGAAAGAAATGAGAGAAATCGTTCTGAAACCCATTTGGAATGTTTATCATCAGCATTACAAGTTTCACCATCAAGTTCCGGCTGCACATCGGAAGAAGTAATTGATTTATGCTTGCTGTATATATCTTCCATAGTGATATTTACTTTGAAACTTGGTTTCTAGTTACTAAAGGTTTTCAGTTGCTGTGTTCAGCATGTATCTTTATTGAGAAATTTGAAGATTGGAGGATGCCAGACAGTTAACACATTTCAGCAAGATCCATTGTGTCAAAGCAAAGATGGAAAGTCAATTGAAAGCAATGGACTTGTAGATAAGAATCACGGAGAGGTGGTAGGTTCATACTTTTCCTGTACCTGAGAATCAGTAGCTTTTTGATTTAATACTGACAGTTGTTAAGGCTTTGAGATGTGTACTAAACTAGAGAGCAACTCTTCTAGTGCAGAAGATGCCAGGTTTGTCCAATGTGGATGAAGAAGGGGAGAAAATTGAAGCCATCCAACAGTTTAGTGCAAAAGAACTACATATGAAAAGTATAAAACAGAATCTCTGGTGCAACCCCAATCAGCTTTCAGAACAAATGGTGCAATCGATGAGAAATCTTTTTCTATCTTTATCTGGGTCATCAATGATGTGCTCAAATGTTTCTTCTGAGTATTCTTCATCATCACCAGTTGGGCACCTATCTCATTCACCATTGACATCATTCTCAGATTCATCCATAATGCCCTCAATGTTACGAAGTCCTTCAATTGAGTCAGATCACAATAATGAGACAATGGATTTAGTGAGCAACTTTGATCCTTATAGAGTTAATAGCAGTTTGAAGTGGAGTGATATTGGAATCTACAGTTCAGCAGCTGAGGTTTCCTGGATGTCAGTTGGAAAGCCACAACTTGAATATGCTGCTGAGGCCCTAGAAAAATTCAGGTTTGACACTACTGCACTTCTGCTAAAAATTATACTGCACTGCTACTAAATGACTAATAATAGATGACTAAATCTCATGATAACTACCCATGAATGATTGAAGCACAAGCTCTATAGATAGTTTTGCTTTGCATGCTGTATCTCAAGTTGGCATATTATTTGGCAGAACTTAGACAAGAATGATGTTGAAAGACCTTATCATGGACGGTGTCTTTTCCCCTTTTTGGTGCATATGTATATATAGTGGGTTTACATGGTCTATCTGGCCATTCTTTGTAGAATTGTACTCTCAGTGGAAAAGAAATCTTTCTCTTTCCAAAACTGACTTGTTTAACATTTTCCACTTATAAGACTCTTTGAACCATATAGACATAGTTTCTTATATGATTGTTTCTATCTATGTGAACACAGAAAATGTTAGAGGCATAAACCTTCTTATTTTTAATACATTTAAGTTGGTAATTCTTCAATAGATGAACTGGACAAGTTTCTACATATGGCTCTCAAATTAAAAGGTTAGAAAGCATCATGTTAGAAATTCTAGTACATTTCCTTCTATTAGATGTATTACTTTTTGATAAAGAATTGCAATCTTCTTTACATAAGCTTGTTAATTTCCAACTAGAACTGTTAATGAAAATTTAGAATTGCTTCAAGAAATCATCCGAGTTCTGATCCTTTCAAAGTGATCTTGCCTCCATTGTCTCCATTTGCCTCCTTTTTGTCTTTCCATCCAGAGGACCACTGAATCCTACCATAATGATTTAAGAATAGATAACTGGTAGGGAAGATTAACATGTTATTATAAATTACTGAATGTGAAATTAGTAGATCTTTTGGTAGGAAAGGTCCATATATCATTATTACTATGTAAACCTCTAATGAAAGGAAGAGAAGAAAAATGAAGTGACTTGAATACATGGGTGTCAACTAAGGTGATTAAAACAAGCAATTTAAAGCCTCACAGAAACCTTAAGCTCAAACACAGTAGAAAAATTAGAATAATCTTATAGCTAGAATAGAGATTCTAACTTATCATCCATTAAATGTCTAATTATAATTTTCTACTGAGAAGTATGGCGCAATATATAAAGCTATTAAAATTTATGTTCTTCTAGAATGAGCATTCAAAAGTGTACCCTTGCTATCCTGTGATGTTTGCTATCCCTGATAGCTTTAGCTGGTTCATAAATGATTACTGTCATTGAAATGAGGTATTCAACTAATAGTCCTTATCATGCTCAGCAGATGGTGTGGGTCATGGCATGTGCTTTGAGTTTATAAAAACGGCATCCCACTGCATGAAGCCTCTGTCTATATGGGGTTTGGTAAGGGAAGATGTACATAGTCTTATTTATGAGAAGGGTGTTTCTAAGACTTGAACCGAACCTATGACCTCTTCAGTACAAATGGCAAGCCTTACCATCACTGCTTGTGGCATGCCATGGGCCGAGTGTGGGCTTGTCGTGGTTGGCGATGGAAGAGGAGGTTGCTGAACCGGGTTAGCAGTGGGAAATGGTGTCGGTGCAAGGAAATAAGGAAGGTGGCGGTTGTAGTTGGGCTCGGAAGGAAGGTGGTGGGTTGTAGATAGGGGTTTTGGTGGTTTTGTGAAGATGGGGAGGTGGAGAAGGCTTGGGCTAAAGGAGATGGAATGGCACGACTATCAAGGTGAGCTGGGGTGTAGTGAAGGCGTGAGTTAGGAACGGTAGGCTTAGCTGGTGAACTCGATAAGGGTGTCACCAGCTGAGAGAGAGAGAGATTAGAGCAATTCTCGTTGCCTTCTTAGGATGCTCATCATACCATCTTTATAGTGGCTACCTTATTCTAGGTTACTTACTCTCCAAGCAATCCTAGACTAGACTAGACTTAACTCAATTAGACCAACCCTGACTCGACTAGACCAACCAGCTCTGGGCTGGTTCACAACAGGGCTTTGTAGGTGTCCCATCAACACAGCCATGGCATGCTTTTTTTTCCCACTTCTATTCACTAATCTTCTAAACTAATTCTGAAGTGTATTTAAACTATGATTCATTTTTCATCCATTAAAGTGGCAACAATGTTTAGGGCTTTGGGAATGCAACATAAAGACTATAATGCAACAATGAAAATACATAAGAGTTCACCGACCACCTATATGGAATGAGAGCGTGTTAATAAGTGCAAATTACAGTCACTCAAGTTTTTCTTTCAATTTTTGGACTTGCAAAATTTGGGCAATGGATTTGGGGCAAAACCAAATTTGCCTCAAAGTTGACTGATTTAAGGTATATTTTCCATAATTCTATCATGAAATTGGTAGTTCTGTGGAAGATTAACCTCTTACAAATGTAAATGATTTATCTACCTCAAACATTGTACATCTACTCCACTATTGCTTTTAGTTTTCTCAATGTTTTAAATTAGGGTAAGAAACGAAATTTCACTAATCTAAGGTATATTTTCCATAAATTAGATCTGTGGAAGATAATCCTCTTGTAACTGTACATCTACCTCAATCGTGGCAGATCTAATCAAATTTCGCTGAGTTTGAAATAGTTTAAGTAGCTTTGTGAGAGAAATGAAGAACCTGTAATGTTGCCTCGTGGGTGTCTAACCTTATGTTTGTGTT
This sequence comes from Typha angustifolia, assembly GCF_048772165.1. Classification (NCBI taxonomy): domain Eukaryota; kingdom Viridiplantae; phylum Streptophyta; class Magnoliopsida; order Poales; family Typhaceae; genus Typha; species Typha angustifolia. Next base: position 7,036,621 of record NC_133251.1, read on the forward strand.
ATTTTAGCAGATCAACAAAAGCATGCACACACACACATATTGGGTTCTCTATACAATACATGATAGTAATTTATTTCTAATTGGCAATGGCATCAATGTATCATTGTATTCCTTCTAAAGTTGCAATGACAAGCCTCAAACATAAGTATGAAGAAATTAGATATTTTGGTCAATGAAGAGAAAATGCATATATATTATTGTAATGGAATTGAGAGACTGACATCAGATGTGTAAATCAGGTGAAAACAGTACCCAATGAGGAGTGTGCATAAATTTTCCTCTTTCCATTATGTTTCTCGAATTATTTTGAATAGAAAGGCCTTTTGGTAATTTACATAAACCAAGCATGATATGTGATATTTCTGACGATACAAAGATAGTAGTTTGTTTGAGAAATGTTGTTTGCCAAAGATAAAGTATTACTCAATGATCACCATTATAGATGGTATCTGTTTTCATGTCACAATTTATGACCAACTCTCAAATGTAGTTCTTTATAATGAGTATGTGTCCCTGTGAACCAAGTCAACCAACAAGCTTTTCACTATTCTAGACTGCATGCCCATCAGTGCCAGTGATATGTATCTTCATTTTTCAAGATTAACTCTGCATGATTAAAATAGCAACCTATAAAAAATGTTTTCTCAGGGCTGTTTGGTACTTGCCCAAAATGACTGGAATGGTTCATGCAGTAGCACATTTCTACTTGATGCTCAACAGTGAGTGCTTATATCTTTTCTCTTTTGCCTACATTTGCTGTAGATTTCTTGTGGAGCAACTAGCTAATGTGAACCCTGCTTGGATGAGTTGCAATGAGCGGCTGGCATTCTGGATCAACTTATATAATGCCTTGATAATGCATGTACGTTTGATACAGACATGTTTCTTTTGCACCTTTCTATTAGGTTGATTTGTTTGACTGCATAGAATTCTGTCATCACAATTGGGAATTCAGTTCCTTGCCATCACTAATGAACAATCAGTATTATTACATGTCATCAGCTACTTTCAAGGCAGCATTTTCCTGATACTTTGCTACTTTAGCTAATAAATCCTTGCATAAAAATCATTGTTTTGAAGCTACATATTGATATTACATTCTACACAATTTTTGCACAATCAATTCATTTCTTGCTTCTTAGATGTCAATTTCAACTGAGAAATTTTTTTCTTTACTAGAAGAAGCAAATCAATTTGTGTTCTTCATTTTATGCACTTTTGGATTGAAACTTTCAGTTTTGGATTGCAAGGTTCCTAGTATTGAGATTGGGATCGGTATCGGCCGTCCGAAAAAACGATATGTATCGGCCATATTGACCGTTTGTATCGGATCAGATTATTTTTTAATTACATAAAATTTTAAATATTATTTAAAAATACAGAAAATGCAGAAAAATTTAGAAAAAATAATAGAAAAATAAATAAATAAAAATTACTCATATATGAAGTCTAAAAATTTTAAAAATATATTAACTTACTCAAAATTTAAAACTTTGATGAATATCGAGCTAATTCTCATAAATTTCTTTGGTCTTTATTCTTATAATCACCATAAGTTTGTAAATAATGATGTCTGGGACTTGATACTTCAAAAAGTCATTCCATCATAGTAGTCATATTATATGGATTTTGTTGTATGATTTGCATCTGATGAGGATAATAATTAGCATTTAGATCTTGTGTTTGAGAATACTGAGGATAATAATTAGCATATAGATCTTGTGATGGCTCCAAAAAAATAAATACTCGATGTATCATAATCATAGGAAGCAACATTCTCATAACGACGTCGTTGATATGTATATACATCCTCAGTTTCTCTGTTTTTAATACTTATGCCTCCTTGACTTTTCTCCTTGACTATCACCAGTCATCTGTCTAAGTAAATTAAGGACCCAATTATGGTTATATATAAAATTTGTCGTCCTCTGACCTTCATATATGACCATGTCAATTTCAGGCTCTTTTACAATATCCTCTAACATTATATTAATACAATGTGCAGCACATGATGTTTAATATAAATGAGGTCTTTTTATTATAAGTAAATTTCCAGCAACTTTATAATTGGTCTCATTATCAGTAACCACTTGGATTACTATTTTTTTATCGATTCCTTATACCACCTCATCCATCAACTGATAAATATAATCTGTATTTTTGAAATGAGCAGTAGGATCCATAGACTTCAGAAATATTGTCCCCATGCCCGAGTACACTAAGAAATTAATTATATTTCTTCTATTTTGTGTACTTCATCCATCGCACATCAGTGTAAATTAAATTCATCCCAATACTGTTTAAATGTCTCAATATAAGTATAAAACTCATCTACTTTTGAGTCAAGATATTTAATAGTAATATCATTTGAACTAGGAGGCAGAATACCAGATCCTACTGAATGTATAGCATCTACCATAGTGTGATAATAAGGACTATTAACTACATTGAAAGGAATATAGTTGTAATAGAAAAATTTAGAGATAGCCCTACCAATGTGTTTCTCTGTATTTTTAATTTCTTTGAGAGCTGTCTTGATGGAAGTCTGTGTACTACCCTTTTTTTTCTGAATATATGTATCGATTGGTCCAATATTTTCACTCTGCTGTAACACCAGGAGTCCTATGAGTAAAACTGTTGCCTTCATATTCTCTTTCTCCTTATATATTAACTTATTTAGATCTCTGAAAGTTACCATTAGTATTTCTTTTTATCTCTTCCTCTCTTTTATGCATATTTCTGCTTTTTCATTACCCACCTCATTTGTCTCTCCTCCTCAATCTCCCTAATATGCTTAGTTAGGATCTTTTCTTATTGCATTAGTTGTTTATTTTTATTAAAATAAAATTTCTGTAGGTTGCATTTGAACGTAGAAGAGGTCGCGTTCGAACGCCTTTGTGAATGCCTGCATCAAGTTTGCAAATACAGATAACGCATATTGTGCATTTGAACGTGGTCGAACAAGTTCGAATGCCCACGTTTGAACTCCTGCATCGCGTTCGCACATCCAGAGATAGAGCTTTTTGAGTGCGTTCGAACGCGATCGACGGGAATCTTCTAGAATTAGGGTTTCATATTGTTTTAGGACTTGTTGGCTAGCCTTTATAAATATGTGGATGGCAGCCAACTTCATTATGCTATTGGATTATTGATTTTTTGCCTCCTCTCTTCTCTTTAGACTATCTCTCTCTTCTCTCTTCACCATCCTTTCACCTTTACCGTTGGCAAGGATTTTTCTAACTTCTAATCTCCCTCAAGTGTCGAGCCACCCCTTTTTTGGGATCTCGACTACTTCGTTCCCTTCGTCTATATCCTTTAATCACATCCACCATCCACCTTCATCTCTATACCCATCCATAACCCTAATATCCACTTCATCCGTCACCACCACCATCACCCACGTTATTTCGTGTTTTCATCCTAGTTGCAGTTCGACTCTGTGAAAGGCGTAAATACGAAGGTTGTAGATCAGGAAGTTATGGATCTAACCCAATTAGTTTTGTAATTTTCTGACTACCGGAGAATATTTGACGAGTATTTTTCCATTGTTGCACGGACTGATTCCTGTAATATGTTTAGATCTTGAAGGAATCGTTGCGTAGCCTATCTTTGGTATAAGAACCCATCAAATTGGTATCAGAGCTTATCACTCCCTACTCTGTTCACTGCTATCATCATCAATGTGTACAAGATTATGTATCGATTCTTTACAAATTATTGACTCTCCCTTTTGTGTACATTGTTTATCCTTCTTTTTGCCAATTACATAAGCCAACATTTGCTTTCTAACTTTCAAGAACACTTGAGTGCAAGTTGCCACATTGCCTTGCCTTCTAGCTAAATGTTCTTTCAAACGGCTAACACCACCACACATTTCTTTTCTACACCAGTTGTATTTAACATGTTTTTTATTTTGCCCAATAATACTACAATGTTGCTATCCAATATCGGTATCATATGACTTCTCTTTTGAAGCCATTAATATTTTAACTCTGTAACTAAAAAACATAAACAAAAATTAAAATATAATATAAAATAATTTAAAATTTATGAAAATAAAAGTATAAAACCCTCTCAATTTTTTTTTACTTTCTAGACCGGTGAGAAAGAGAAAGAAAAAAAAAAGAAAAGAAAAGAGAGAGAAAGAGAGAGAAGAGAGAGAGAGAGAGAGAGAGAGAGAGAGAGAGAGAGAGAGGAGGGGAGAAAGAGAGTCAGGTGGGTGGGGTCCCCCGAGTCGGATCCGACCTGTTCCCACCCGTTTCAGTCGGGATTAGCTAAAACGGCCGATCCCGACCAAAACGGATTGGGTTTCAGCCGAAACCCCAGGCCAGGATCAAGATCGGCTGAAACTAGGAACCTTGCTATATTGTTCATTGCTTTGGATTCTGATAATAATTCCATTTAGATGATGATCATATATCAAATTATTGTTTGTCATATTTGAGGTATTATCTTAAATAATTTGGTCAGTTTAAAAAAATAAATAAAACTGCAATTAGGGGACTTTATTCATATTGTGTGGTCGTGTTGTTGTTGGGGACTTCATTCATAGAATAGATTAGTTCCCTACTGTAATAAGTGTTAACATATATATGTTTTTATGATACACCTGAGGGACAATCTATCTCATGGATATTTTTATATATACCTCTTCCCTAACGAGAAAAGATTAGAGAGTTTTTTTTTCTGTTGTTACATGGTATCAAAATCCAGGTAGGATTTCTCTTCTTCTTGTCCTTTTCTTTTCTTGTTGAAATCTCCCACCCATTGATCTTCCCTGGTTGGACTCATCGTGTGATTGCAACAAACTGTCAAGCTCTAATCTCCTGTGGAGTTCTCCTTAATTCGATGACCTGTTGAGCTCCACTCAACCCAGCGAAATAGTATGCGTACTAGTGAAATCCTCGAGCAACTGGTGAAATCCTTGAGCTTTCCACAACCTGGCAAAATGACACTTGTGGTAGGGAGTGCCTGGCAATCTTCTCTGTCAAATCTCTTCTACAGGTGGTACTCATGCAAAGTCCTCCATAGTTCCCCACCACTAGCTTCCTACGAAATCCTCAAGCTCCTCTTATTTTTTTTTCAATTCTAGCAAAGTTCATATGTGAGAGAGTGATGTAGACATCACTAATAGGACTCGATGGCGTGTGTACCAGTGTACGAGACGCCGACAGTTGATGATCTTCTCTATAGGGATTTGGTTATGATTTTTATTTATTTAGGGTGTCTTTTGTTTATTTTCTATCTAGGGTGTCTTTTACTTAATTTCATTGTAGGTTTATATGTACACTGGTTGTATTTTCTTTTGAGGTTAATGAAAAAATTATTTGACTTTGCTCTTTTGAGAACCTTGGTGTGAAACTATTTTTAGAGTGGAGATGTGAAACTCCATTCCTTTCTCCCTTAGTTTCCTCCTCCATCTCTCTCTCCACCACGTTTTGCAAGAAATTATGGAAAACCTCCCTTTCTTGCTCTTGAAGGGTTCTTTCTATTGTGTTCTTTTGTGTGGAATCCTTTTCTCAAGTGGTCCAAGCAATGGAGATTGTCATCACTTCCATAGATCTTGTTTGTGATTATCTTCCTCCATCTGCTGATTTTATGCTTGTAACAGTTGCAGACTAGCTGTATTGGTTTGCAATGATAGAGTGCATTTGATGATCGTAATATCACGAGTCATCTTGACAAATCTAGTCTCGTGCCTCCTTATTCTCTAGAAGAGAAAGAGCAAGCTACCAAAGAATACGCCGCTTGGAAGGCTCGTGATAAATGTGTTTGAGCCTATCCGGTTGCATCAATCGATAAGGCTTCTCGATCGGATCTTATTTGTTTTACTACTGCAGTGGATCTTTGGAGCTATCTTTGAACCTGTTTTGTTGGATTGGATCTTATCGCCGGTTGAAGACGTGTCTTAGCAGACTAGGGCCAAATCCCCCGACCCTACACGCGAATGGCCTTACTTAAATAGGATGATATGCACATTAATCCTTAATGAGATGATATGCACATCAATCATTACTTAAATAAGATGATATTCTTCTTCAACTCTAAGTGAACAATTTTCAACTCTCACTAATCTATTATGCCACTGCAAATGAACTATGCCAATTCCTTTAATTTGTGGGCCTTTTCATTACACAAAGCAACAACATCATTATTCATCTTTTCTCAAAGGGGCAAAATGAATCGTGATGGAAACACATTTGATATGCGTAAAGCTGAATCCAAAATTCAATGCAATATCAAAATTCTCATCCTCAAGTTTTGTGAAGTTAACTTTTGGTTCTTCTAGTCAATGCTACTCAATTTATGACAATATTTTTTCTAATGCCCTTCATTGCAAACTTGCAACAACACAAGCATTCGTCTATTGGAGAAATTAACCTGTCAGACATTGGATCCTTCTTGTTGAACTTTCTGCTCTTTGATCTACCCCTCACTATCAAAGCTCCAGAAGGAGAGTTCATGTGAGCTTGCTTATTCATCATTTAGTATTCATTTTTATTAATGCATTTACATTTTCCCCCTAACTGACTGAATCTTTTCCATAAGGTAGTAGTTCAATAATTATATGTATTAGGCAACGAATTCAATAACAAGGTGCTTTATCCAAAATTTGCAAATCTGCGAGTATTCTATTATAATCATTCACATGCTCATTCAAAATAGTACCTTTTCTAAATGGAAGCGAAAAAATTTCTTCTTCAAATAAAGTTGATTTTCGATGCTTTTCATCATATACTATCTTCTATTTTTTTTTAAACTAATTATTTGCTGATGTCTCCTTCATAACAAAGTACTTTTGATCAAAACTTGATAGTGCTGCAAACCTTGGTAGCTTATCTTCTCTCCTCTAGTGTAATATCCAACTATTGTTGGAACAAAATATCCATAACTTTGTATTGTCACATGCCGAAGTTATTCGTGCCATCAAATTTCTCTACTTTGAATTTCGTATTTGAAATGAGCCTCTTCACTTCTGACTTTAAAGATGATTCTTGCAATATCTTCTCAATGAGCGATCAAACCCGTCGAAGTGCTGATACCAGTTTGATGTGCAGAAGCGCTGACAAACACCTTAATCCAATGCAATGTAATCTCCATTAGGTGTACCACACTTTGCTATTGCAAAAGAGGTGCAGGATGCAATGCTAATTATTTTTCAAAAACCCTAATTTCTCAGTATGCACTCAACAACCCCCTTTTGATGCTAATGCAAAAAAGAAAGAAAAGAGGAGTCAGCTTTCTGTAGTTGCTGCAACCAAATAAAGGTGTGAAGGACTCGTACTGAGTTTCATATGAGGGTCTTGCATCAAGATTCAATAGCATATTCGATCTTGTAACAAAAGGATCCAATAAAGAAAAGTTGATCATGTTTGGATTCAAATTTGATTCCTTTGCTTTCCTAGCATCAGAAATGAGCCAAAATTCTAACAACTCCTACCAAAACGGGGTATCAAGAGGCAAGATGTATGCAATCTTATACTTATTTATGAATAGACTATCTTATCATTTGAACCATGACCTCCTTAGTGCAAGGGGTTACTTATGATATTGTCTTCTCATTTTCTTTGTGCTACTACACGTATCTGGAGATCCATAACTGGTACAGCAGAACTAAGTATCATTTAATGTCAATGACAGAAATGAAATTGCACTAGGGAGTACGGCAGAATTATATAAGCAATTCTGTCTCCATCTTTCAAGGAAAAAGTATGAGTTCACGACTGATTTTATTTCATTCTGTTCATTCAGCTTGAGTAGTTGCTTTATTCAAAATATTTTCCTGTTCATATGTATTTCGATCTGCATTTATTTTTCTTGAACATCATATTTACATTATTTGGACATTACTTTTTTATCTATTTAATATGGATAATGTTATTAAATCTAAATCCCTTTCATTTGATTTTAATGTCTTTGAAAGATTTCTAGTAAGGTTTACTCCTCTTGAAATCTCTCAGGCCTATTTAGCATATGGTTTTCCGAGAAACGACGTGGAACTTTTCTCGCTAATGCAAAAGGTTTGAATGCTTCCATTCCGTTCTTGTTAAAATTTTGATTGTGTATGTTGAGAAAAAGATCTGGATGGTGCAGGCATGTTATGCAGTAGGTGGCAGGTCATTTAGTGCAGCTGAGATCGAATTTGTCATCCTAAAGATGAATGCTCCCACTCATCGACCACAACTTGTATGCTGTTTTCTGTCTGTTAAGTTGTTCTCATCTTGATTTCATGTCATAATCCTCAGTCATGCTGCTTCCAGGCTTTAATGTTGAATCTTCATAAGTTAAAGATTTCTGAGGAGCACAGGAAGTATTCAGTTGACAACCCTGAACCTCTGGCACTTTTTGCTCTCAGTTGTGGAATGTTTTCTTCACCTGCAGTGAGTTAATGTTCTAGTTCTCCATTCAGTTATGAAAATAGTGGAACAATGAAAGCACTTGTTTCATGAATCAATTAGTATGAATTATATTTTCCTATTTAAATTCTGGTCAGCTACATGGAAATTCCCTGTTAAAACTGAAGCTCCCTTTTTGTAAGAAGAAAGTTTCACGCCATAAGAGTTTGCTGGAACAGAGAGAAACTAGAAATATCCTTCAAGTAGTCACTATTACTACTTTACTAGTATTCCTTTCCTACAGCTAAACATCTTCGTACTATTATTATTCAGGTAAGAATCTTCTCTGCTGACAATGTTCACGATGAACTTCATAACTCAATGAGGGATTATATCCGAGCATCAATTGGTATAAGTGATGAAGGAAAGCTATTAGTGCCAAATCTGCTGCACAGTTTTGGTAACACTGTGGTGGAAGATTCGCTGCTTGTTGACTGGATCTGTCGTTACCTTTCGCCTGATCAAGTTACAGTTGTTAGGGATTCCGAATCACACCGGAAGCAGAGGTTCCTTGGTGTACGAAGTTTTAGTAGCGTCCCATTTGATTCAAGGTTCCGTTATCTCTTCTTACCAGATTACAAGAGCTCGCAGAGATCTTTGTAAGTAAACTGATTGCATAGCAGTTGAGAATTCGCATCCTGGAGCCTCCATTACAATACATGCCAGCACATGCTCTCATTGAAGACAGAGAATACCAAATGCAAAGCACATATTTAGCACTGGTCTTTTGTCCAGCACATATGAATGATGTGGGATGAAAAGAGCTGAGGTAAGAAGCTGCCGTGATGGTGAAGCTAATGGATCTTGTATATGTTGTGAACTCTTAAGGATTTGATTGTAATGGATCTTGCATATTTTTCAACTCTTAAGGATTCGATTGTTCACGGGCAACAAAACTCTGACATGGTCTGGATATTTGTCTTTGGGTGAAAAAAATAAGCAGCAATCAATAATGAGAATCTTTTCACTGTGGATCGAATAATGCTTAGATGGTTAAAGAGGTTCATATTGTACAAGTGTTTTCGAGTTTAAATTCTGCACTGTTCAATTGGGACTCCTTTTAAATTCTCACTTCTCTCAAATATAATAAGAATTTTCTATTCTTTTAGATGTGTTCATACTTGCATTAGCATTTGTTACTGTTGGAAAATTAGAAAACTTTGTAATGTGAAATTTCTTGTTATGACTCTCTGCGAAAAAGCTAGAGGTAGATGAAGAATTTTATTTTGATCCACTACTATCTTTCGTAAATCTCTGTTGTGATGGGTAATTGGAGCATGGCTAGCCTGACCCGCTTTGGGTTAAGCTATTTTAGTTCAAGCTTAGATTCTGAGGCCCCACTTATATCTATATTATTTAAAATCTTATTAAATATATACGCTCTTGTATTCTCGTATTTTGTAAGACACGATCTATAGAAATGCATTCGTTTTTACAATTGCACTAAGTAGTAACAAGTGCGATGGTATTTTACACATTGCTACATAGCATAGGTACGGAGGTAATATGTCAAATTTTTAATGCTAACAGAGCAGAGAGCTCGTCCTTCACCTCACCTGATTGTTGGTAGGATTAGGTCGAGTGAGAACATTAGAAGAGAACCTCTTTTATGCCACTAGAACTAAAATACTTCCAACACCGAAGCAAATGGCTCTAACCATAGTACAACACCCAAGCTCAAGACATATAAATGTGGAGAAAGATGAGAACGCGAGTAAGTGCATCAATACAAGAATAGTAGTTGGTTTACTTAGCACTGGGCTATATTCTAAAGCACGGAGAAGAAATAAATTGAATATTAAGATTATGAGATACAAGTAGTGTGACCTCACCATTTTACTAGAATAGGCATCAAAGAAAGGTTTCTTACTTGGTCCTCACATAAGAAAACCAGTTCTGGAATCTCTTGATCAACACCTCCGACCAAACAAAAAAGGCCAGAGAACCTTCTCATCATTTTGGTACACACAATTTCTCTTATCCATGGCAAGAATAGAGAACCTTCTCTTCATTTTGGTACACACAATCTCTCTTATGCATGCCCCTCATTTAACTCAAGCCACATTCATTACTCATTTCATTGTGTTTATTAAGCCAATTAGTGTCAGCAATTGAATCAGATTAGCCAGGTTTTGATTTAGTCATGGCAATGCAAATACCGAGTGACATATGCTATTTGAATTATAAACAACATTTTTATATTATAAACAAGCTATTCAGTCATAATTGAATTATTGCGTCATTAACTTGTTAGCGGGTCACATCATAGATGGGTTAAATAGGTTGAAATAATAAATAAGAACATGACTCAATTATTAATCAGATTAGATGAGTTAATCTATTTATAACCTGAACCTTATTAGATTATATCTAAACCCATTTAAAATCCGGGTTATTATGTCTAGTAGCGAGTAATAGGGCAGGCACAAATGACTATGTTTAGCTTCATGACTGAAGTTATATCATTTCAAGAGATGTGTAGGATAAATGAACCAGGGATCACGTCAAAGTCCATTACGTTCTTAATTTACTACTGTCATAATATTTTAGTTTGTTTGGATAGATATATAGCTGCAGATCCAGATACATCATTTATTTGAGTAAGACTACCCGAAAATTATAATATATATGAGTATGTTTCGGATTTAAGATGATCATAGCAGAATCTTATTCGTGTCATAGCAGAATCATTATCAGCCTTGGTTAAAGTCGAATTGTTAATTTAGCCATGCACGTAGGAGACATATATATAACCCAAATTGTTTATGCTCAGACTTGCTCAGAAACTCAAAGTTGTCATGTTGTTTTCCTAAGCATCATTGCATGATTTTATCACTGTTACAATTGTATCTAATTGAAGATTTCACAGTAGATGTGGTGCCAGTGGAAATAGAAAAATTCTATTTAGAAGCAATATATATGGCATCAATTGGGACATAAGAGCCACATTAGTTCCGTCAAGCTCAGTATATAAGGTTCATCAAAGGAAGAAAGCACAGTTCCCCTTCAAATTGAAGCTTGATAAAGCCTAGTTCTAATCAAAATTCAATTAAAATTAATTTCGAATCTATATCTGTGATCAAGTTTGAATTAAAATTATTTCAATTCAAACTAATTTTGAGCTAATTTTAAGCTCAAGTAGAACGATAAGCAATTTTAAGCCTAGGTCAATTTAAGCCAAATTTTAAGCTTGATCAAGTTTGAAAAAAAAATTAAACTTTAATCAAGCTTAAAGGTAAAACCTATTTCAAAAATATAAATTCTATAAGATTAGAGTATATAACAATCTACTTAAGTAAATCTTAACATATAATAGAATTTTGTATAATATAAAAAATATTGCTCATATTATATATATATATATATATAAATGTACAATTATTATTTTGAGCCTTATTGAGTTTATTTGATCGAGCCGAGCCGACTTATAATCAAACTTGGATCGAAATTATTTTCCAGCCTATTTTAAAAATCAAATTCTGCTTTAACACATTTTTGAGCCTAACTTGATCCAGTCTTATTGAGCCGAGGTCGAGCTTATTGATTATTTTGACAGCCCTATGTGTGTCGGTGCAAAAGTGATAGTCTGGTGGGTTGTCATGGCTGCATGCGTCCATAAAGTACGACTATTACCAGTAGCAGTGAAAAGAGAAAAAAGAAGGAAATGCTGGAGATTTCTGGAAAAAGACAAAACAGAAGGAGAAGAAGCAACATATAGAAAGGAGATTGATGAGCATGCAACAAAATTACTGAAGGGAAATGGAGAACAGAAGAGCAGGAAGAGGTACGAGACACAGGATATGTACAAAAGACAAACAACAAATGAATGGTTAACATAATTCATAAGCATATGCCATGCAATAAAGAACATGCCTCTTAATTCCTTCTCCCATTGCTGCAACCTTAATCTCTTTCAGCTCAAACTTAACAGCATTGCCTCACTGAACAAGCCACAACCTGAGCCCAATGCCTCAATCTTGTTTTCACATGCTGAGGGTTGTCTCCTGTGTGTGTAGATATATATATTGTGGACAGATAAGAAAATATATGCATATATTTTAATAAATATATATATATATATATATAAATCAAACAAAGAAAAACAAATATTTCAACAAGAAGAGTGGTACGTACCAGCGGTAATGATCTTCCACAAATCACCCGGCGAGGACTGCGACTGCGGCGGTTGCTCGTTAGGGCTACGCGGGCTCGGGGTTCCACCGAGGGTATAGGAAGAAGAGGTGGCGGTCGGGGTGGAGGCGGAGCTGGCGGAGGACCAAATCTTCGGATCAGACATCTGCCGGGTGACGGCGAAGTAGAGGTCGAGGGCGGGGAGAGTGTCGCGGAGATCCTGGCCGCCATCTTCCTCGATGAACCCGAACCCTAACTCGATGGATCCCCTCAGCTCGTCGAGGTCCTCGTCCGTCAAGCTTCTCACCCTACGAATCCCGCCAATATTCGCCTTCTCCTCTACCTCCACGTCGTTGTCTTCTCCTTCCTTCTTCACCACGCGCTGCCGCCGTCGCTGCAGTATCTGCCTCCGCCGCTTCTCCCACTTGGCCTCCCTCGTCGTCTCCTTCATCGAAAGATGCTTCGATAGCTTCTTTCGGTTTCCGTTCACGTCGGCGTTCCACGTGGGGGGCGGCGCCTCGACCACCACCGCCATCTCCTCCTCTTCCACCTCGCTATCCGACGACGAAGACAAAGGCATCGCTTTTGGCGACTTGTTCTTCATGCTTAATTCTTTCATTGCAGCCGCCGCTTGGTCGACGGCCGCAACGCTAGGAGAAGAGGAGAAACAAAATTAACATGTATTGCAGGAGGGGAAACTCCTATTCTGATGCAGGAGAAGAAGAAGAAGAGAGGATGAGGAACCTTCTATTAATCGTTGGAGCAATGCCTGCCGCTCCTTTGCCTTCTCTAAATTTGTGTAGAAACCGGTATCGTACTGCTTCATCTTTCACATAAATAGAACGACGTTCCGGTGATCCTCTACACTCCCATATGTAAGTTTCTTCTCCAGCTAGTGCTTGGTTGTATTTAATTGGCTGAAGATGGAAGATTCTATCTGTCCGGAGAAACAAAACCAAACAAACATATAAACCAACAAACAAAAAGCAACAGAGAATAACTTAAATTTGTTTATCACATCGAATCATAGATATGTTAGTTAATTAAATTCTACCTAACAAATATTAACAGTAAGTTGTTCATCAAGAAGTTAATTAGATACGCTTGCAGCAAGCCAACTCGTTTATAGTTTCAACTTTTTTCATCATTATTCTTATTAATAATTTGGAGAATTTTTTTAAATTTATAGAATGATAACAGTATTGGCAGACCAGGATTTTTGTTTATGGCTATAATTTAACTTTTATTTCTATCACATGAAATAATTGCTAAAGTTTTAATCATTAAATTCTATCAGATAAATAATAATAGTTGGAGTTATATTTACTTTTAATATATGTCATATCAAATAATTGTTAAATTTTAATATATAAAATATATTAAAATTATACAATAATGCAAAGAATCACATACTAATACATAAAAATCTGATAAAGTAAATATATATATATATATATATATATATATATATCAACAATTAATAAAAAAAGAGAAATATAAAACATATAAAACATGTATAATTTGACATTAAAATCATGAACACAAATAAGATAAAAAACAATCAAGTAGAAATTTTACTAGATATATTAACTTCAAGCATAATGCATTAACACTATTTAGTAGCAACCATGACAATCTGTAGGAGCTAAAAAGTTTGGCAGACCTTAAATTCAAATATTAGGATGTACATGATTCTTGGGAATCTTAATTAATTAAATAACAGAGAACAAATTAAATTTGTTTATCACACACATCTTAAACCATGGAAATGTAAATTAATTAATTTGACCTAGTTATCTCGAGTTGAGTCTCTTTTATATTTTAAGAATAACAATTATGACTATTATATGACTATTGCATTCGAACGCAGAAAAGTCACATTTGAACATCTGCATACATTCACAAAGATAGAAAATATATTTAGCATGTTCGAACGAGATCGGCAAAGCTATGTTATTTCTAGTGTTGTCTTTTGATTGTTAGGTTAGCTTCTAAATATATAGAAGACAATCTTATAATTATTATTAAATAAATTGAGTTTCTTTCCCAAATCTTCTCTCATTTTTTTTCTCGTTCCCTCCTACAACGGCTATGCTGGCTCTACCTTAACCAGCTTAACCACCCTAGACCCTTAGGGAAGATCCACTTCTCCCTATTCTCCCTTCCGAGATCACAACAAAGTTCCACCAAACAAACAATAACATTAGTTTGTTCATATTAATAAGTTAGTTGAATACGGCTACAGCCTATATTTTTTCGGATCTCCGCCTCGAGTTGGCTTGAGATGAGCTAAATCCAACTAGTTTGTATTTTAATTATTTTTCAATATTATTGTAGTTGATAATACGGAGAAAAACTAAAATTTATTTATCATATCTGAAATTGTGAACTGGTTAGTAATTCAATTCTATCAAATAAATAATAATAGTTGGGATATATTTATTTTTAAACTATGAATGGGTATATTTATTTCGAACCCTTGACCATTGGCATTCAAATGCTTAGATGCAGATTTCAGTTCGATTAAATTATATTGATAGTTGTTTGATGTGATCCAGTTCAGATCCAACCACTTCGTGGGACATTGAATGTGTATAGTCAAGTCACTTACCTTAATTAGCTTATTTTAATTTAGCATGTGATCTATTTCAACTTTAGCATATTAGATGGTCTAATTGGTCGTCTAGACTTGGTTTAAATAATTGGTTTGGTTAAACCGATTAGCCTCCAATATGAGGAGATAGGTTGAGATCAAAATAAGGGAAGAAAAATTGGTCAAGTTTAAATAACTAGATGTAGTCTTTTGGAGTCTAATTAATTTTTCAAAATATTATTTTCAAAGTTTGCACACCAAATTAGACAATAATTTTTAAATTAAATATTATATCTATTAATGCAGCATTTAGAAAAGCACCGAACTAAACAGCCTCTAAATTTGATATATTTTGTCTTTCCAGTTCATACAACACACGTTTTCTATTGTAGATTAGTGTGAACCACGCTTGTTGGATAGTCATTTGAAAGATGTTGAATGGTAAGTTCAAAAAATGAAATATGTGTGTGTATATATATATATATATATATATAACTACATGATATCTATTATAGAATGTAAGCTGTGATTATACTATGACTGTCCACTATATAATAACACGATTATAGTAGAAGAATCCTCGTTAATCATCCTATATATAATTGTAGGAATATTCCTAACAGAAAGCACCCTCCGAAGGTGAGGCCGAGTGCGACAGCAAGAAGAAGATCCCTATTGGGCCTCTTGGTAGAGAGAGGAGGCAAATCTCCCAAAGTACTGTTAGAGCAGGGGCGATTAATTACAGAGCCACACAGCTTGGGGTTCCCTTGGAAGCTTGAGATTGGGAATGTATCAAGCTGATTACCTGATGGAATTGGCCCCTCTAGATCATTATCAGCAACACTGAATACTGCTAGGAAGTTGAGATTGTTGAGGGACGGGGGAATCATGCCTGTAAGGTGGTTTGAGGACAGGTCCATCTTCTCCAAATTGGTGAGGTTATCCAGCTGCGGGGGGATCCCACCTGATAAGTTGTTGAAGCTGAGATCTAGTACTTGGAGCGCCTTCAATCTACCAATCTCAGGAGGGATCGCACCAGTAAAGCTGTTGTTCCTAAGGCTCAAACTTGGAGAAAAAGCAGAGAGTTTATTATACTGAGGAAACCATGACTTAATTTTCAAATTGAATACGGGCAACACAAAATAACTTGGGTCCAACTGGGCAACACCCTGTTCCGATGCCAGCAGCGGCATCTCTGTGATTGCCTGTGGAATTTCTCCTGACAAATAGTTATCAGATACGTTCAGAGAAAAGAGCTTAGGCAGGGTGTTGAACCAGCTGGGGATTGTTCCAGTGAGCTTATTTCCAGACAGATCCAGGCCTTCCAGATTTGTGAGCTTGGATAACCAGAATGGAATTTGGCCAGTCAGCTGGCATTTTCCTAAGCTCAGAATTTGGAGTCTCTGGAACTCGCCTGTCCAATCCGCATCAGGAAAGGCTTCATGTTTGAAATTTTCTCCGAGTAGAATCACTGTAAGATTCTTGCACTTCTTGAGGATGTTGAGCGTGCCACTAATATTTGTAAAATAGTTAATGGACAATGATAGGAAGGACAGAGCCTGCAGATTGGTCATCCCATGTGAGACCTGACCCGTCAGTGCATTGGTGGACAACCGCAGTGCAATCAGGTTTCTGCAGGTGTAGATGCTCTCCGGTATGCCGCCGGTGAAGTTATTGATCGCCAAGTCAATCGTGTTGAGATTAGAGAGGCTGGAGAAGTTGAAAGCGGAGAGGTTACCGTTGAAGTTGTTGGCCCTGAGATTGAGGTCCTTGAGGCTAGTACAGTTGCTGAGGGATGAAGGCAGGTTACCACTCAGTCTGTTGCTATATAGGGCCAGATGCTCCAAATTTACCAGTTGACCGATAGATTCCGGCAGATGCCCACTGAGTTCATTGCCTCCAAGATCAAGCATGATTATATTCGAGAGCTTGGCTATACGTTTGCCGTCAAGGACACCGGAGAGATGATTGTTAGGAAGAGAAAGGTGTCGCAGCGAGGCGGCTTCAAAGAGGTCGTCAGGGAGAATTCCGATGAGATTGTTGTGACCAGCTAGGAACACCCTTAGCTCTGAGCAATTTCCAAATCCATGAGGAATGTTGCCGCTGAATTGGTTACGCGAAAGGTCTAGAAAATCAAGGTAGCGTGAGCCACCGCAGAGAGAAGCAGGAACTAGACCAGTGAAGCTATTGCCGCTGCCGTCGAGAGCCACAAGATTCCGAGTAAGCCCCCAGCTGAAGGATGGGAATGGTCCAGTGAAGCAGTTGCTCGAGACGTTCAACAGCTTCATGGGGAGGGCACCATTGGTTGACGAAGGAAGCTCGGGTAGTCCTCCGGTAAGACGGTTGAAGCTGACGTCGAATGTAACGATGCTGCTGGACCACAGCAACGCCGAAGGCAGAGTACCGGCTAGCCAGTTGTGGGAAAGATCGATATATGAGAGCTGCGTCAAATTGGCAAGTGCAGGGGAGATCTCTCCCCTGAGTTCTTTGGACGGCAGTGAAATTCGAGTGACTGCTCCATTAGTATTGCATCCAATCCCCTCCCACAAGCAGCAGTCTGAGCCGTTCCACGAATCAACAAGGCTATTATTTGTGGTGAGCAAAAGGCCATCGTGGAAGGAGAGGAGGGACTCCCTATCCAACTGTGAACAGGCATTCAGGGGAGAAGCCAAAAGGAGTAGGATGGAAATGGGAACAAAACAGGAAATGAAGAGGTTGCTATGGTAACAACCAGCATGTAGTAGTTGTTGCATGGCTTAATTATCACACAAGCATCACATGAAGAGGTGAAAGATAATTCTGTTGGACGAATTGGGGAATATTGAACTAAGAGTAACAATTAAGACTCTCTCCTTCCCTCTTCCTTCACTTAAGACTCTACATATTTATGTTTGTTTTGTCTGGAGTAGAAAATGAAGTTGCGTGTGGCACAGGCAAAGAAGACCCACCTCAGCAGGGATTCAGTCCAGGCGATGACCAGTCAAATACTCCCCTCTCTCTGGAAGTAATGGATTAGAAAGGAATAAATTTTATATCATTTGTTATTATTTTTTTTATTATTAAAAGTACTGGAGAATTTACTATGGTTTTTTTTTTAATCTATTTGCAGTTTACACTTTAATTTTTAATATTTTAAACTCGCACCTTATGTTTTATGTTTGTAGAAAACACCTTTTTGTTAATTCTCTTAACTGAACTTAGCTGAACTCTTAGCTTAAGTTAGTTATACTGAAAACATTATCAAAATATCTCTATCCAATCCAGAATACCGTTACCAAAATATTTTACCCAAATTAAGGAAAAAGGAGGATGAAGGAAAAGATATCACTTTAATATAGAAGCATAAGAAATGTTAGGATTACCTTAGCTACTAGTCATTTGAGCTTTAGATGAGTAACTCTTGCATTTTTTTTCTTAGCAATTGCCAACTCTAATATGGATAACACAATTTCTTGCTGTGCTCATAAGCTTGAATATATATACACAAATGTCAGATCCAT
Source organism: Typha angustifolia (assembly GCF_048772165.1). Classification (NCBI taxonomy): domain Eukaryota; kingdom Viridiplantae; phylum Streptophyta; class Magnoliopsida; order Poales; family Typhaceae; genus Typha; species Typha angustifolia. The sequence continues at coordinate 7,055,241 of NC_133251.1, forward strand.
GCCATGCCCAACCAAACAGCTACCAAATGACTCCGGTGATCAACTCAATGCAACTTACACAACATGGCGACGCATCAATATGATTGTCATGAGTTGGATTCTTGCAACACTATTCAAGTTTGTTCTCTAACAAGTCATGTGCCCCCAATCTACAAAAGAATATGTGGTCTCACTATAGTGTATGTACTCATCCATCTCTTAGACTACCATACTCCGCCTACAATCCCAGCTACAAATAATCGGGTATATTATCTATTACTGACTACTTTGACAAACCCCATAACCTTATGGACAACCGTTATGTTGCCTCCGATTCTATCGTAGACTAAGAGGTAGATCTCTATATTCGGGGAGGTCTTGGCCCTGAATATGAACCGTTCATAATGAAGTCTTAGCTTGCTGACTGTATTACCATTGATGACCTCTACAACGCTCTCTTAACATAAGAGACCTAGCTCGCCATAAAATAATGACTGTTCCAAATTGATATCTTCTCCATGAACAAATTGTCTCTCATAGTAGCTACCCTAACATCCACAAGCATTGTCCTAATTTGAATAGAGGACGTTGTAATGGTTATCAAAATTAGGGATGTGGTTGCCAACAACATAACCGACGACAAAAATAACAATAACCATTCCCATCTCAATAACAACTATTCCAGCAACAACAAGGTTGGAATGCAGCTCCTCTAATCCACCAACTTTGCAATGGTGGTGATCAATCACACTAGTATCAATGACTCAAAGCGTTTCGATCATGTCTTCCAAGGCTCTCCCTCAGCTAACCTCTCTTTTCTACAAGCCGAAGGGTCTGACCCACTTTGGTATCCAAACTCTGATGGGATACAGCATATCACCCATGATGGAAACAATCTAGACTCCACCCAATCCTATGGCGGAACCAATCATGTCTATATCAATAATGGTCAAGCCTTGGGTATATCTCGTATTGGAAGCTCTTCACTTTCTTACTCTATTTCCTTGTGCAATGTCTTGCATGTTTTATCGATCTAGAAAAATTTGATTTCAATTTCAAAATTCACCAATACTTCAAACTGCATCTTGCATTAGGATATTTGATGCATGTTCCTTTTACAACCAGACTCATCAACTGTTTTATTACTACCATATCATCCTTACACAGTACCTAATTCCATTACTACTCTATCTTTCATCACTTGAACCATTCTCCACTCTAGCTGAGCCAATATTTAATATCACCTATTTAAGCCAGGAGTCTAGCCTAACACCATTGTCACAAACTTCTTTATCAGTCTCTCCACCTAAATGACAACTAGCTCCGTCACCACTCATCACATGGTCACTCACTATATGAGAAGTTATCTTAAACCTAAGTGTTTGCTTGCCTTAAAATATTTGATATTTGGCTTCAACTTGCTACTCTCAAGCAATGGAAGATGGAGCATGCCGATTGGCAATGGATGACGAACTCAATGCCCTACTACTAAACAAAATTGGTCTTTGGTCCCTTTGCCTACCAATCGAAGAGATGTTGACTATAAATGGGTATCTTGCATCAACCAAAACCTGGATAGAACCATGAATTACAGAAAGCATTATTAGTCGGCAAAGAATTCCGTCAACAACTAGGACAAGACTTTCATGACACCTTCAGTCCTATAAGTAAATGTACAACCGTTTGACTTTGTATTAAATCAAACTGGCAAATTGGGCAATTTAATATGCCATTAAATGGCTATCTAAATAAGGAACTCTACATCTCCAACCTCAAAGTTTCCAACATCCTCAATTCCCCAACAATGTTTCGTCGATTCCATCACTCTCTTTGAACTAAAACAAGCCCTAAGAGCTTGGTTTGAACCCTTTGTGATCTACTTAAGGCTATCTTCACTGTCTCCAAGTATGACTCATCTCTATTCATCCATCAATGTCACAACTCTATCATCTACATGCTAATTCATGTCCATGATATAATTATTACTGTCAACAACTTGGAATTTATTCACAAACTTCTTTATCTAGGTGCCATATTGCACTCAAAGACTTAGAATAACTCCATCTCATTTTTGGTGTTGAAGCACACTTAATCGACCCCGGTCTACACCTATCACAAACTAAGTGTATTATGAAACTACTTTAATATTTTGGACATGAAGATGATAAACCTATCTTAACTCTTGTTCTTGCATTTCAAAAATTAGTATGTAACAATGGTGATCTTCTTCTGTACCCAATTTATTATGGTCCAAACGTTTCCCTCTATTATAGCAAACATTCATGATGGTTAGAATGTACGCTCATTGATTAAATGGAGTTTTCTTATTGGTTGAGATAAAAGTTTTTTCATTGATTGAGATAAAAGTTTTCTCATTGATTGAGATAAAAATTTTCTCATGAGATGAACGTTTGATTTTAATATGGTAACTTATAGCCATGATGCTTGATGGGAGCTAGGCTATATATAGTGAATTTAGTCTCTAAGCTTATTCACTAAATTCGGAGAAGCCACACCGTTAATTTAGAGTGTTTTAGAGCTTAAAAGAGCCAAAGCTAATGTGAAAAAAAAAATCATAAGTTGAGGTGTGAACTTGAATACCAATACCCAGAGGTACGATGATCTTTTGGGTCTTTAGATTTTGATCCTTTATATAGTTTAATTCCGTATTTTTGTTCCTAAAAGAGTTGCACAAAAATGCCTAGTGATTAATTATCAAGCTAAAGGATTTGACCCACTCTAGTATACAAACTCTAATGGGATACATCATATCACTCATGATGCAAACAATCTAGACTCCACCCAATCCTATGGCCGAACCAACCATATCTACATCGATAATGGTCAAGCCTCGGCTATATTTCGTATTGGAAGCTCTTCACTTTCTTACTATATTTCTTTGTGCAATGTCTTGCATGTTCCATCGATCTAGGAAAATTTGATTTCAATTTCAAAGTTCACCAATACTTTAAATTGCTTCTTGCATTAGGAAACTTGATGCATGTTCCTCCTACAACCAAACTAGCCAACTATTTCATTCCTACCATATCATCCTTACAATCTACTTAACCATCAACCTCATGTAGCTATACAATACCCAATTCCATTACTACTTTACCTCCGCCTGCACCTGAACCTTTCTCCACTCGAGCTGAGCCAATCTCCAATATCACCTTTTTAACTAGTAGTCTAGTCTGACACCACTATAGCAAACTTCTTTATCATCCTCTCCACCTGAACAACAACTAGCCCCCCTTGCCACTCATTACATGGTCACTCACTACATGAGAAGTCATGTTAAACCTAAGTGTTTGCTTGCCTAAAAATATCTAATAGATCAACTCATCGATCTGGCTTCAACTTGCTACTCTCAAGCAATGAAAGATGGAGCATCCTGATTGGCAATAGATGACGAACTCAATGCCCTACTACTAAACAAAATTGTCACAACAATAACACAATATATCTCGCCACGAAATAGTTGATTATCACTTCGTTCGTGAAAGAGTTGCACACAAATGCCTAGTGATCAAATATGTTTGCACTGTTGATCAGCTCGCAGGCATCTTTGCGAAGAACCTCTTGTGCACACGCTTTGACTTTTTAAAATCTAAACTCAACCTCTGTATTTGTCAGCCATTGTTCGCAGGAAGGTATGAGCATAAAACCTGCTACCATCATGCAAGCCATGTTAACCTAATTGAGATCCATTTCACCTGATTGAGAGCCTCTGCTATTAATATAAATATCCTCATTATGGTAAACAATCATAACAAATACCTACGATATCATGCCTTGAATAGCATGAATAGAGGATATTGGGGAATTAATTTGCAACTTCTCTATTATTTCCATACATTGTAATCATTATTATAAATATAGGAGCATAACAAAGATTATGATTACCATTGCTAATCCTCATTTTAATTCTCTTAGCTTGTAAAAACAATGAAGTTCCTTTATGTCCTAAAGGAAATAAAAGAAAAGGATAAAAGGAAATTTTGATACCATGGAAAATATAATGTGTAGTCTTATCAGCTTAAGCGGAGCTAGTGTTAACCTAAACTATGATGTTTCTTACAAATATTTGGAAAAATATAAGGTTCAACAGACAAATATCTAAAATATAGGATGTAAACCATAAATAAAATGAAATACCAAAGATGTTATTTTCTAATTGAAGTCAAACGTTAAAACCTGGTGGATGGAATTTTACCGTGTTGTTCTTTCACCTTGACTTTTTCTTAGCTAACTAATATTCATCAAAAGAGGAGGATTCAAGTCAATAGTTGCATAGACCGACTACTTGCCAAGCAAGTTGTCTTCGGAATCTTCCTGGAACTTGATTAGTGCATTAATTATTTTATGGGGAGCCATTTAGTTTAATGTGTTTTAGAATTCAGCATCTATAGTTACCTGAGAAATCGATGTAAATAAAAATCATGCAACTTTTCTTTTTTTGTTTCCATTAAAGATTAAGTTTTGACATCCGCTTAGTTAAATACTTACATGTGAGCCCATTTTAGTCTTTGAAAAGGATATTTCATGGTATTTATAAATTAAAACTTAATTGTTTTTTTAATTCATGAGGTCAAACCGCCTCTTAATTACCGAGTAATTTTGCCTTACAGTAACGAGACCGAAATAAGATAAAAGATTCGGCACTGACTTTAATTATCTAGTTTGTATGGCCATGCGTTAGTAACTACCAAACTTTGACTACGCTCTACGCTCGAACCAACTTTAGCTGGGCATGAATCCGAATTAAAAGCTGAGTGATGTTAAAAGGTTATCATAGAGCGGGTCATCGAGCGAGTCATATTTTTGGGCCAATTGGACTTAAATATTTATTCATGATCCGACTCGCCAATCATTCAGGTTGGGCCAGGTTTAGACCGGGCTAGAATATTTTAGCTTGTTACCGTTCACTAGCTCATTAGATATTGGGCTTGGATTAGACATAATGGGTCTAACATAATAGGTTAAATATAAAAAAATACTATATCCCATTGGGTTGAGTTTAATTGGCATATATGATGACATTTTAGTTATCTTTTATGTAAATATACTTACATATTAATATATAATTTACTAAATATCCGATGTGGGACTAAAAAACTATGAAAATAGGTATACATTATGAATTGGGGCAGGCTTGGCTCGAATTTAATTTCAAGCCTTAGAATTGGGCTCAAGGTCAGCTCAGCTCAACACGAGTCGAGCCCGAGCCAGGCTAGACCGAGATCGATCTGAGCTTGAGCCTAAAATGAGTCTATCATTAAGCCTCATTCAAACTGAGCCAGATCGAGCTGGACCAAGCCAGATCGAACGCAAGCTGAGCCAAAAGAAGAAGAAGAAGAAGAGAAGAAAAAGATCGAGGCCCGCAGGACGACGTTGGGGGACCTTCCGGAGAGCTGCATGGTGAAGATGTTGATCCATCTCAATCCAGTAGAAATTTGCCAACATCGCAACAGCTTGACAAAGCGGCACCACAGCGGCTTGCCATTGCCAAAGGAGGAGGAGGCGACACTGCAATGGCTTGCTGTTGTTGAAGGAGGAGGTGGCGGCACCGTGATAGCTTGCCATTGCCAAAGGAGGAGGTGGCACCGTGGCGGCTTGCCGTTGTCAAAGGAGGAGGAGGTGGTACCACGGCAGCTGCTTGGCCAAGGAGGACGAGGGCACGAGGCGGCGACTTAATGAAGGAGGAGGTGGCACTAGCGCACTGCGGCGGAGGAGGTGGGGATGTAGAAATGCGATTTGAGAATTTTGATTTTTCTTACCCCTTTTATACCGAGCTTGAGCAAGTCGGCTCCAGCTTAGGCTTGACTAGATAATAATTTTGAGCCATTTTAGGCGGCTCGGGCTCCGCTCATCTCTAATAGATTCGAGCCAAACTTGAGCTTCAGTCGAGCCGAGCTCAAGCTACTAGTTTAAATTGACAGCCCTAGGTTTGGCCATAGATAGGAGTAGTGGGTTGGACTTTTGTGTCGGGCTGAGCAAGCAAAGGCTTAGCCCATGTTGCCCACTACCATTTCGAGCTTGGATGTTACGAACTAGATCTTGACTGATCCAGACATAAGAAAATTATGAAAAATTTAGGTGATAGTCAATTAGAGATCTCGATGAAAAGTTATAGTTCAAATAGTCAATTAGAGATCTCGATGAAAAGTGACTCTCAAAACTCGCCAAACCCATGGCCCACGCTGCCGGTGAGTCCTCTTCAACCCTATGAAGTTAATCTTAGTTTAATTAAGTATTTAGTGCTTTTCCTCTATCATCTTCCTTCCCTTGGTTTTGTTGGGAATTCAGCCGATCGGAGGCCTCATGCCTCGCCATAGTAGTCCATTGAGGTTCCCCTTATTATCCTCTCTCGTTAGGTAGCCTTCTAGGGTACTCTAGGCTCTCAATGGAGGCTACACCCCATAGTCTCCCATTGCCGACTTCTCGGTGTTTTATCGACCATTTCCACATGTGTCTCCCTCCCCATCCAGCTTGAAACTCTCCCCTTCTTATGGCCAAGCTTTCGATGTCGTCTAGCAGTACCCTCATGGCTAGAGTTGTAGGGCGGCCTCTTACCCTAGCCACCAGCCTCGATGAGGGGCACTCTTGTCATTTGCCCCCTCTAGCGGTGAGTCTCCCCTTGGTTGGCCTCTACTAGCCAAAGGGATTGCTTTGGTGGACTCGGCTGGGGTCACTAGTAGCTACAATTATCGGCAGCTCCCTCTTTGTTGTCGATCTTCTTCTGCTCCTTTGTGTGGAGTTCTTAGCTTCATTAGCTGAGTCAGCACTACGGGTGCCTTCCTCGGCTAGGGGAGCATCGACTAGTGTGTTGACCTCGACTATTGGCGGTTGATGCTGGGCTTGGTAAAGCCTAGCCCAGCTTGGACCTTGGTTGGATTAAGCCTAACCCTGGTGTGGCTTAGGTAGCCCAAGGTTGTGGACTTGGGTTAGGGGTGGCACAACCTTAGTTTTGAGTTGGGCTACGACCCAGCTTATTTTGGATTGTTGGTTGGGCTGCGACCTAGCCCATTTTAGGTGGTGCATTAGGTTGTAGCCCAACACATTTTGGGTTATGGGTTGGGCTGCAACCCAATCTAAGCATGATTATGTATGTTAGCATATAATACGTGATAATGATGATTGTTCTATTATGCTTGTTTTATATGGTATAATCATACCACTAGCCTATGATTGAGGTCTCAATCTGTTGTTTTATTTGAAAAACCCCTAGACACACGTATGTATCTAACCTCTAGGCAATGATATTTCTCGTTCGCTTAAGTAAAAGTCGGAAGAAATATTAAAAACAAAAGTAGAGATGAACGCCAAGATTTTAACGTGGAAAAACCCAATCGGGAAAAAACCACGGATCCAAACTCGGATCAAAACCAATCACTATAATAGTAGCAGTTACAAGACTGACTCACAAAACACCCCGTCGATCCAAACGACTTTGTTTCTCTTAGTCTTGATCGCTAGAACCCACGATTCACTGCTTCTTGTGATTGAAGTCCAATCTCAGTAGCCCTCGAGATTGATCTTTCGTCTAGATCACCCTTAAGACGAAAGATTAAATTCTTGTAGATGAGTGGAACCTTGTTGGTAGAAGAACCGATGTAGCTTCAAGAAGTCACCCTCAATAATGTTTCTTCCACCACCCTAGAGTTAGGGTTTCATAATCCTTATATATGATATTCAAGATAGAGCCAAATCCGAGTCTTATCCGTACTCATGATCTTCAAGATAGAGCCAACTTCGAGTCTTATCCGTACTCATGTTCTTCAAGATAGAGCCAAATCCGAATCTTATCCGTACTCATGATCTTCAAGATAGAGCCAAATCTGAATCTTATCCGTACTCATGATCTTCAAGATAGAGCCAAATCTGAATCTTATCCGTACTCATGAAAGTCCAATATTTTTAAACTTTGTTGGTGCATTCGAACGGGCTCGAGTGCGTTCGAACGTGACAGCTTGAATTCTTCCGGTTGCGTTCGAATGCGTTTGTGAACACGGCTCTCTGTCTGTGTGAACGCAGTGCCCGCGTTCGAACGCGTTTGTGAACGCGGCTCTCTGTCTGTGTGAACGCAGATTTCGCATTCGAACTCGTTTGTGAACGCACCGCGTTCGAACTCGTTTGTGAACGCAGCTCTCTGTCTGTGTGAACGCAGTGCCCGCGTTCGAACGCGTTTGTGAACGTGGCTCTCTGTCTGTGTGAACGCAGATTTCACGTTCGAACTCGTTTGTGAACGCACCGCGTTCGAACGCGTTTGTGAACGCGGTGTGAACTCAACAGCTTTTCTCCAATAACCTTGCAATTCTTCAGACCAGAGATATTCTAGACTTGTGTAAAGCTCATATACATGTAAAAAATACACTTAGAATATTTTGTACACAATTGCCAACAAATAAAAACCTAACAATCTCCACCTTTGGCAATTTGTGACAAAACACCTAGGTTACAAGATATTACAAAGACTTCAAATTGAGCAATCAACAAGTCTAGAATATTTTGCACATCAAGCCCTGCAAATAAACATATACCAATCCAAGATCAAGTGAAAATAACTTGAAATGAATAAACAATCTAAACACAAGTTATCAATATAGCATAAATTCAAAAGTACTTAAGCAGTTCACAGTTACTTCAAGCAAAGTTCAAAAGTACTTAAGACTCTCATAAACTCCCGCTATGCTCATACTCCCCCTACACACCTAGACACCTAGACACTAACTTAGACACTAAGACACTCTCCCCCTTTTTGACACAAATGCCAAAGACTAGGAACTCGGAGGAAACTGACGATGAAGAATCGTCAACACAGAGTCGAGGTAGGTGAAGAAGGCGGCCTTGGTTTCTTAGTAACTGTAGCTTTTTTAGGCATTCTAGAGAAGGAAAAAAGTCGCAAGATTCAACATATGCCCAAAGAATACAAAAAAAATCCAAAAATTCTAGAAACCATGAAGACCCTAAGTGAAATCCATCTTCCACTTAAAAATGCAAGTTATCACGTTCAATCGCACAAAAAACATCAAGATATTAACTTTAACATGATCAAAACTTGAAACTACACGAAATCAATCAAGATCAATAGACTTTGGAGATGCACTTCTAGAAATTCAAAATACATTCAAGACATAGAATATGACAATAAAATGAAATAAATCATACACAGATCAATCAAGTCATCAAAAGCATATTATAATCAATTCTAATGCATCACTCAAAATTAAATTAATCTTGATTGATCATAACGATACGCATATGCAAGATGAGCATAGATAACATGAACCAATCTTCTTAAACAAACTTTCCTATATAAACAATGATGCAACACAGTAGTCAAACCGACTTAGTATTGAAATTTTGCACTTTTCGACTTATTCTCCATAACATAACAGGAATTTTTCCTGTATTTTTTTTTAAAAAAAATAGGTGCAATGATGGCTTTCACACATGAGTAGGTAGCCCTTTTCTTGTAGTACAAATCAAATAAAGTGCAAGAAGAAATTCACATCTATCATTTTTTTTTGAATTTGCATATAATGTACTGAGTCAAACTGGACTCGAAACAAGACGGCTTTCACACTAACTCATTGTAGCCCTTTTCATTGATCTTTTATAAAAATATATTTGATAACTAAGTATGAGGTCAAACTGTGCAAATCAAAGTTAATAGTGAGCTATTTAAAAAAATATTCATGATATCATGCTCACACAAGAATATATATACGTTATGAGGCATTAAAAATTTATTATTATAGAAGTCGAGGGAGTGACAAAATCAAAATTGATACAATATACTACAAGATGACAAGATTGACTATAATAACTCATAATCAAGAGAAAAGTCATATTTTTATGTCAAGAGTATATTATTGAATCTAGGAGTGCATCAATTTTTTTTTTATAACAAAAACTCTCGACAAATCTAAAACTGAAACCAAAAAAAATTTCAGAGTAAAATAAAACCTAAAAAAAATGAAACAAAATAATAAGAAACTCGCAAACTAAAACACAAATCAATCCAAAGCACAAATCCCTAAATAAGTGCGAAGATACTGAAATCTCTGTAAATCAAAAGGTTTTGTAACAAATCACCCAACTGTTTCTCCATCTCAACATGTTCTATTGCTATTGTTTTGTCTTGTTACATTTCAGATTATGTGAAGTTCTAACAATATAGCAATTATTAGATGTTCTAGATCCAAAACATATAACATTACCATCATGATCTAGAATAGTACAATCATTTTTAGAGAATTCTACCTCATAGCCTTCATCACAAAATTGAATGATGCTTAATAAATTTGCTTTCAAGCCATTAACATAAAGAACATTTTCGAGACTAGGAATCCCTGGAGTACTTACCTTTCCTTTACCTATTACCTTGGATGAGTTACCATCTCCGAATGTCACAACTCCCCCTTCATGTTTTTCGAGATTAGAAAATAAAGACTTGTCACCCGACATATGTCTTGAATAGCCACTATCTAAATACCACAATTCAGAATTTAAGGCTTTCAAGGCAGTATGCACAACATAACATTTCAAATCAGATTTCTTGATCCATATGGCCTTTGTTTTCATCCCATAAATAAAAGCACTTCTAGGTTTTTGCAAAAATTTGCAATGTGGTCGAATATGCCCTAGAATGCCGCAATGATAGCATGTCGGAACAAACCTTTTTCTACTCACCTTATGTCGAGGAGAGTGATTAGAGTTTACCTTTGGTACCGTCGAAGATTCACTAGTTTGTATATTCAAGTTCTGTTTAGAAGGGTTCATCCATGATTGCTTTGTAAATGCGGTTGATGGCTTCAGGTATTCTTCCTTTTGTATACCTGCAGAAACAAATACAGTTTTATTATTATTTGAATTACCAGTGTATCCAACACCATACCTGTCTTTTCCAGAGATCTGAGCTTTTAGAAATTCGTCAAGTTTGTTCTTCCCTTTCAGAAATGTAACTTCCTTATGCAATCGCTCTAGTTCAATTTCATCAACCTTCATTTTATTTTTTGCATTGTCAAGTTGTTCAGAAAGGTCTTTGACACGTTCAAGCTCCAATTTGTACTTCTCCTCAAATTGAATTCTTTCTGGTTCAATTTCCTTGAGTCATTGAAGTAGTCTAAGATTGCTTTTCTTGAGTTTAAACGACTCTAGGTATAAGTCATTATATGCCTTTTGGATTTCAGATTCATCTTTCTCAGCAGGTAACATATCCTGATCATCTGTACTATCAGTATCAACAATAGAGTCAGTATAAAGTAGAGAAGAGGTAAAAGCTACAAAGTTTTCTTCGTCCTTTTCAGAATCATCAATATATTCATCTGAGTCATCCCAAGTAACTTTCATAACTTTGCCCTTCCTCTTAAGACGATTAGGGCATTCTTGTGCGATGTGTCCAAAATCAGAACATTCAAAACATTGAACTTTATTCTCAAAATTCTTATTTTTCTGTTTGACATTGTTGTTGGTACCACCTGTATTTGAACTCATAGTATTCTTCCTTTTTACAAAGGCTTTGCTTTTCTCAAGTTTTTCAGCATTTAACTTGTTTGGCTTCCGAAAGAATTTATTGAACTTTTTGACAAACATGGTCAACATCTCAACATCTAAATCACCTTCATCATCCGACTCCTCTAAATTTTGTTCAATTGTAGATAGGGCCATCCCTTTGGACTTCCTCGGTTTTGAAAGACTGGACTCAAATGTTTGTAGATTTTCTACCAATTGTTCAACTTTCATTGAATCGATATCCTTACTTTCCTCAATAGCTGTAACTTTTGCCTGAAACCTTTCTAGAAGGGACCTAAGGATCTTACGGACAATTCTGTTTTCAGGAAGTTTCTCTCCTAAGTTGAAACTAGAGTTGACTATATCACTCAGCTTTGCATAGAACTCATCAAATGTCTCATTCTCCTCCATACGTAGGGTTTCAAAACTAGTAGTCAACCTCTGAAGTTTCGAAAGTTTTACAGCCATGGTTCCTTCGTGAGTAGTTTCTAAGATCGTCTAGGCTTCTTTTGCTATCTCACATGTAGAAATTCTTCTAAATTCTTCCGAGGAAACACAACTAAAAATAGCATTTATTGCTTTGCTATTCCAGCCGACTTTGTCATAGTCTGACCTATCCCATGAGTCAATCGGTTTCTCAATAAGTTTTTCATTCACCATGTACATTGGTGGACTCCAACCGTTCATAATAGCCATTCAAACTCTCTCATCTATAGACTTCAAATAAGCTCTCATCCTAGCTTTCCAATATCCATAATTTGATCCATCTAGAATAGGAGGTCTAATAGATGAGGGTCCATCTCTATGAAAATCCATGCCTATTTGATCTCTCTCAAAGAGTGAGAGAACCCGCTCTGATACCAATTGAAAAAAAAATAAATCCCTAGACACACGTATGTATCTAACCTCTAGGCAATGATATTTCTCGTTCGCTTAAGTAAAAGTCGGAAGAAATATTAAAAACAAAAGTAGAGATGAACGCCAAGATTTTAACGTGGAAAAACCCAATCGGGAAAAAATCACGGATCCAAACTCGGATCAAAACCAATCACTATAATAGTAGCAGTTACAAGACTGACTCACAAAACACCCCGTCGATCCAAACGACTTTGTTTCTCTTAGTCTTGATCGCTAGAACCCACGATTCACTGCTTCTTGTGATTGAAGTCCAATCTCAGTAGCCCTCGAGATTAATCTTTCGTCTAGATCACCCTTAAGACGAAAGATTAAATTCTTGTAGATGAGTGGAACCTTGTTGGTAGAAGAACCGATGTAGCTTCAAGAAGTCACCCTCAATAATGTTTCTTCCACCACCCTAGAGTTAGGGTTTCATAATCCTTATATATGATATTCAAGATAGAGCCAAATCCGAGTCTTATCCGTACTCATGATCTTCAAGATAGAGCCAACTCCGAGTCTTATCCGTACTCATGTTCTTCAAGATAGAGCCAAATCCGAATCTTATCCGTACTCATGATCTTCGAGATAGAGCCAAATCTGAATCTTATCCGTACTCATGAAAGTCCAATATTTTTAAACTTTGTTGGTGCGTTCGAACGGGCTCGAGTGCGTTCGAACGCGACAACTTGAATTCTTCCGGTTGCGTTCGAATGCGTTTGTGAACACGGCTCTCTGTCTGTGTGAACGCAGTGCCTGCGTTCGAACGCGTTTGTGAACGCGGCTCTCTGTCTGTGTGAACGCAGATTTCGCGTTCGAACTCGTTTGTGAACGCAGCTCTCTGTCTGTGTGAACGCAGTGCCCGCGTTCGAACGCGTTTGTGAACGTGGCTCTTTGTCTGTGTGAACGCAGATTTCGCGTTCGAACTCGTTTGTGAACGCACCGCGTTCGAACGCGTTTGTGAACGCGGTGTGAACTCAACAGCTTTTCTCCAATAACCTTGCAATTCTTCAGACCAGAGATATTCTAGACTTGTGTAAAGCTCATATACATGTAAAAAATACACTTAGAATATTTTGTACACAATTGCCAACAAATAAAAACCTAACATGGTCACAAAAGATCCAACAATTAGGGGTAGATGATAGTAGCAAGCTCTCGGAATCCCTTAGGAGAGCGAGGGCCTCCTACCATAACTTTGCTTGCACTACTGCTTGGCACCAATCACATCAATCGACTGATCACGCGTGCCTTCCTTTACTTTGTTAAATATCTCAAAAAGGTTTGTAGTACTAACTTATACCAATGAAACCTATCATGAGCTAAAAACCACTTTTTTATGTTACATACCAGATTTGGGTTCTAATAGCTCTAGTTTCACCTAAATCGGAGGTCAAGATGAAAAGTTAAAAATAAAATAGAGCAAAATAGTAAATATCTGATGTTGCAACGGTTGTCGAAAAGTGGCAAACGATCAAGGGTGGTGGTGGATGGCCGTAGGAGATAGGGTGGCTACTAGAGGAAGGTGGTGGCTAAGGTTTGAAAACTTTAGAGGTTCTACGACTATGATGTACTCTTAGAAAGGTAAAGACAATCTAACAACTATGACAAAATAGTAGATGAGATAATAAGAAAATAAAAAAACTTAATTAATTCTCAATGCTTGGATATACTTGAATTATTGGATGAATTACAAAGAAGACCTGCCCCTCTATATATAGAAGTGGGGTACAACAAATCCTACTTGGACTAGCACTAAAGGCTGCACTAAAGGCTGATAGGACTCGAACTAGAACTTGCCTTAGATTAATCCTAAAGGTTTATACAACTTGAACTAGGACTTATATGAATTAATTGGACTTGTCTTAGTGACGTACATGACTTAACTAGACTTGTCTTAAGTGCTTATATAAGAGATATTGTAATAACCAAGGTAAAAAAAATATAAAATATAAATAATAATAATATATAAATTAAATTTAAAGAAAGAGACAAAAAAGAAAGAAAGAAAGAAAGAAAGAAAGAATGAAAGAAAAAGTAATTAAGAAAATAAATAAATTAGTGTTGCATGGCACGAGCTCATGCCATGCAGATTGTGGGCGCAGCCGCCGCCGCACCTCCCTCACCGCCTCTCTCTCTAAGACTCTCGTACTCTGTCTCACTCTCTCTTACCTCCTCTCTCTCTCGAGCTCTCTCTTTCTCTCCATTTCTTACCAACGCTGGCCTGTCGTTGTCGTCGTTGTCGCCGCCGCCGCTACAGCCTAGGTGAGCCTCCTCCCTTCCTTCTTCTTCTTCTTCTTCTTCTTCTTCTTCTTCTTCTTCTTCTTCTTCTTCTTCTTCATCTTTTCCTCTACTTCTTTTTCCTCTCTTTGTTTTACCTTCTCTAGCAATAAAACACCTGTCTAAATTACTTATGTTATTTAGTTATCTAAATTAGATTTTTAGATATTTACTTTTTCAAGAATATAAATGTAGTAACACGGTTATTAGATAAGTGTAATTAGTGTAATTTTAGTTGATTATAATTATAGATATTTGTACATAAATATACTTATAACTTTATATATTTTTATTAGATTAATACATGTCTTTATAATTAGGTGTATATATATACAACTTATTATACACTATTATGCATGCAATAAAATTGTAGGCTTACTTAATATTTATATTATCTGATTAAGTAAATTTTTTTTATATACAACTCTTAATTGATTTTGTAAGAGCAGTAGTCACAAAATAATTAATGTATAATTATATAATATATGTACTTGTATTTTAATTTATATTATTGTACATATAGCTCTTTTACGTTTTTTATTAAAAAGGATTGACTATTCTACACTTAATAGATAATTAGCAATTATAAATAAATCTACAATTAGAATAATAACATATTAATGTTATTATAATTAAATATATGATATAAATTGAATCATTTAATAAAAACAAAAGAAGAAATTCTATACCTAATAAATCATTATATATTAGACAAACGGATTCTAATTGAATAAATAATTAACTTTATATTACCTAAATATTTTTAAACCCCAAACCCCTTATTTGGGACCCCGTGGACCCTACTAGCAATGAGTTAACACTCGGTTGGCGGATGTGAGGGATACGTGATTTGTATTTTCTAAACAGATGGTGAGTAGTTTTATCCTCTAGACGCATTTCTTAAATTAGGATCTATTATATAATTATGTATATGCATGTTTTGACATCTAGTATGATTATATGACTTTATCTAGAGATGATTTCAGTTGAGCATATTTTATTATATATTTGATTAGACTGATCTGAGATATAAGTATATTGGTGATATATATAGAGATCATTGGAGATGATTATACTGTTATGTCTTTATGTTGAGATGATCTTTAGTATAAGTATACATGTAATAGACTAGCATGAGTATCCATGTGATACATGTATGTTCGAGATCACATCGCATTATATCTCTTTTGACTCCTCTTCCACCTAAATTCCTCATATATATGACTTGTTATAGTATAGGATAAAATGTATATAATCTGTCATTTAGAAAGAAAGAATAAAATCTAATTAATACGATAATTGATAGAAAATATAAGGATACATGAGTAAGCGCAAGGGTTAGGACGCGCTTGGTGGATGATTGATCGCTCGACGTAGTCACGATCCTGTAGCCTTACATCCGAGGTCGTTAGTTTATGTGCGCAGTAGACTTTTGGACACATGCCGTTCACTAGGGCATATATGACGAGTTATCTTCATGTGTTATTATCAGCTAGAAGGGTGCTTGATCTAGATGAATGTTAATACCCTTAGTGGATGATAAGGTATGATTATGTTTGAGATAATCATTATGGATGATAGAGTATGCTCTGAGTCTTCGGACATATTGATGAGACTGGATATTAGGTGTTGACTATGCACATTGGTCTAGTATGATAATGACATTTAGGGATGACACTGATAATTGAAATGTTGAGAAATACATATGATTTTATTATCATCTGATATATCTAATTATCGAGTTGTCATTATACATCATATGTGATTGCATTTGATATCATAACATGGTCATGATCGGCATGCATTATATGTGTCATATTGATAGAGTTATGATGATATTTGTACTCTATTGTATAGACGATGATTTGTATAATATAGGTCGGATTATAATGTACTCATGTATTAGTGATTTTAGTTGTATCTTGATGGTTTGTCGTAGCTTGTGTAGGCTCTGCCAGATTATGTAGTTGTCTAATATGCTTAGATATTCATATATTAACAGGTTTATTTGGTTGATAGTATGATTGATCTCTGAGATGAATTATGTTGCATACAGGTG
Source organism: Typha angustifolia (assembly GCF_048772165.1). NCBI lineage: Eukaryota > Viridiplantae > Streptophyta > Magnoliopsida > Poales > Typhaceae > Typha > Typha angustifolia. The sequence continues at coordinate 7,071,976 of NC_133251.1, forward strand.
CATCTATGTGTGACGGGCCCCGACCGTTCTGTCACGTGCACCACGCTTGCCATATGGGCTTGTGAGCGTGCATGTGTCCATGTCGAGCGGGGACGTTACAGATAAACATGACCTAGAGATAAATAAGACTTAGCTAAATCAGCTTTTCTTATCTTTCTTAGAATTTTTCTTCGTTCTGCGATAGATATAGTTTTAATCTGGAGAAATCTTGAATACAAAAATTGTAGATCAGGATGTCTTCAATATTCTCCAAGTAGTTTCATAATATTTGGTTGACTGATGAATATCTGCAGAATATTTTCCTAAAACTGCGCCGAAGTTAATTAAACTAAACTTAGCTAACTAAATAAATTCTAACTTACTTAGACTCTAACTAAACTATATAAACAAAATAAATAAAGTAACTAGACTTAATCCATCGAGCCTAATGTCCCTATGATGTGATCTGATTTGACCTAGATTGCATCATTTTTATACTAAGCTATCCGACCTATATGAAAGTTAAACCTTCAAATATGTTTTTGCATAGCAATTGTAGGAATATGTCTTTAAGCTTTTATCTCAGAATTTTTTATTGAAGTTGCTAAACATATGTTGCAAACGAAAATGGTGATAGGCTAATGACTCTGTCCATCCATTTATTTCATCATTGATTGTTGCTATAATTTTGACGTGACGATCTCAAACATAACATATGTATTCCCTCTAAAGTACAACCCTAGAATGCATGCATACAAGGAACCAACCCTAACTATCATTATTCTCACTTTACATAATAACAAATGGAAAAGGAAATACGCCATTATTTGCATTATTGGTGATAGCAATAAGTAAAATCATTTGTGAAGTGTGTGTAGGGGTGAAAATGAGTTGGATTAACTCTGACCCAACCTGCTATCCGACTTGATTTGAATAAAAAAATTCCTAACTGTTATGCATATGGGTTTGGATGCAGGTAGGATTTTTGAAAAAAAATAGTCCGATACGAATTTGGATATGGATCTAATATAATTTTTTCGATGTGGATATGGATATTGGATATCCGTTTGCCCATACATTTTTTGAATGATTTATAGTTTTTAGTTTACTTATTTAAATGGTGAATATTGATATTATTACTAATAATTTATTCTATACTATTTGTAGAGATTGATTTTACTAATTTTATATGTATTTGACATGAAAGAAATTTATTTTTCTTAAAGTCTTAATATTTTTGTATTAATTATCTCTAAACGTAAGGTCATAATTCACTTAAAATTCGACACACATCTGTTTAATATCTGATCCTTTAATATATTTATTACGTGAGTGTTGAACATGAATTTTTTTAATATATTAATAAGACTCATATTATCACAATATACAACCACTATGTCCTCTTCATTGTCATAGTCCTTGATCATTAACAACAACTACCTGCTGTCATATACTCTGTACCTGCAGTAGATTAAGATATATAATTCTACTTCTTAATGTGTCATACAATAAGATTATTACCAACATAAAAATAACCATTAGAGGTACTATTTCTATCATCACATGAACCTACCCAATCAAAATATGTTTATCCCTATATAATAACACTCGAGTTGTGCATAATACAGATACCCAAATCAACTATACCATTGATATATTTTATAATACATTTCACTGCAAACAAATATTTCTCCTTAGGTTCAGACTAAAATCTAGCACACACACCAACACTAAATACAATGTCTGATCTACTCGCAGTTAAGTATAAAAGAATACCAATCATGCTCTTATATAATGTTTGATCAACATTTTTTCTTAAACTGCGCTTTCTAAGTTTGGTAGTTGTACTCATATGAGTTCTAGTATGTTTTGCATTTTCTAAACTAAATTTTGTCACTAAATTTTTAGCATACTTGGTTTGAGTGATAAAAATATCTCTCTTTAATTGAGTAATTTAAAGTCCCAAAAAGAACTTCAACTCATTTATCATGCTCATCTCAAAATAACTATGCATGAGATTCAAACTCCTTACCCAAATTTACACTCGTTGCTTTGAAGATAATGTCATCCATATAAATTTGTGCTATAATAAAAATTTTGTTTTCATGTCTAATGAACAAAGTCTTATCCACTTCCTCTTGAGTGAGCCCCGCCCGCATCAACTAAAAAAGTAGTCAATTTCTCATACCAAGCTTTTGGAGCTTGTTTTAGCCCATAGAGATATTTTTTTTCAGTTTATACATATGAGAAAGAAATTTAAGATCTTCAAAACCCTTAGGTTGTTCAACATATACGTATTTATTTAAAACATAATTCAAGAAAGCACTTTTAACATCCATATTGAATAATTTAAATTTTAAATGACAAGCAATGGCAAGAATTATATGAAGTGACTCTAGTCTAGCAACAAGTACAAATATCTTGTCAAAGTCTATACTGTCAACCTAAAGTTTATTCCTATGCTACTAGTCTAGCTTTATTTCTAACTATATTGTCATATTCATTACTCTTGTTCTTGTATATCCGTTTTATTCCAATTATATTCACGTTCTTAGGTCTATGAACTAAATACCAAACATTATTTCTAGTAAATTGCTCTAGTTCCTCATGCATCGCATTGACCCAAGAATCATCCAAAAGAGTTTCATTTATATTTTTTGGTTAAAAAGTAGACGCGTAACAAGTAAATGATACCTCACTTTGAATTTGCTTTCTTGTCTTCATTAGTTTATTCACATCTCTAATCACTTGTGCCAATGAATGATTTAATTTAACTCTAGTTGATGGTTCGAACACATTGTTTGTAACGCCCCCGCCCAGCACGGGCACGTGCACGCACACGCGCCCACACGGCACGCGCGGCGCACACGACAGGTCGGGCGGGGCCCGTCACGCACAGATACACTCCTGTGCACATACAATCATGACATCATCAAATAACACCTGCTAACATATCCATGATCAGATAATCCATCACCAAATAAACCTATTAGCATATGAATATCAAAGTCCATAATAATATACACTAGACCGCCACATAATCTGGCAGGACCCACACAGGCCACAACAAACCATCAAGATACAACTAAAATAACTAATACAAGGGTACACTATGATTTGACCTGTATTATACAAATCATTGTCTAATACAAAAGAGTACAAATATCAAATATTGGTACAACTCAATTTCTATATAAACTATCATCTATACCATCTCGCATCTATAGCTCATCTCATCATCGCTCTAAAATATCTTCTCAAGTCGCTATCATGTACCACATATCTGAGGGGGTTAGAAAAGAAATAAAGAGAGTCATGAGCAAAAGGCTCAGTGAATAGACCTTACCCCGAATCAGTGAAGCCAAACAGAGAGTAAATCATGTACTTGATAATATGAATCAGAAAGCAGTATGATGTCATGTATGAACATATATATATATGTATCCTCAATGACATATATATGAATGAAATCAGTTCTCATGAATGACCATATTATATCCTCAACCGAAATTATATAACATGATGAAATTACCATATAACATCACCGAATATAACATCATATCATGTATAACAATTATGATCCAATGATACTAGTCACAACAATGATGATGCATGATGCATGCCAACTACTAGATAATCATATATGTCAGAGCCAGATATAATTCACATATCTCTCACTATCACAATCATCCGTCTCAACTCTGAATATCATCCACCATGCTGGACTACGGTACCCGGCCCCAAACTCGATACACATCATGTTACAAGCTCAAAGCATACCCTGTCATACGCTAAGAGTATCTCTGTAGATAAATCATACCCTGCCATACGCTAAGGGTATCTCTGAAGAAAGTAATCATACCCTGCCATACGCTAAGGGTATATCAATGATAGTTGTACCCTGTCATACGCTAAGAGTACAACTATCAGCCATCACCATACTCTGCCATACGCTAAGAGTATGTCCAGTACCAGTCCGGACCAGATACCGTTCCAGCCATCACATCACATACACATGTACTTTTATGATTTCCTATATATGATAAATCATATGCATATATCCAGTACGACAACAGATCATACAACTCAGGAATTTAGGTGGTAAAGAAGCCGAGAGAAAAATGATGTAATGCAAACTCCAACCATGTATCTAACACATGCATACTCATGCTAATCTATCACATGCATACTCATGATAGAGATCATCCCGACATAAAACCATAATAGCATAATCATCTCCAATCATCTCTATATATCACCAATGTACTCATATCGCAGATCAGTCTAATCAAATGCATGATAAAATATATGCTCGACTGAAATCATCTCTATATAAAGTCATATAATCATGCTGGAGGCCAAAACATGCATGTACATAATATATAATAAATCCTAATTTGAGAAAGGGATCTAGGGGATAAGACTACTCACTGTCCGATCAGAAGACACAAACCACGCATCTCTCACGTCCGTCAGTCAAACATCAACTAATCATCAGGATCCACGGGGTCTCACATAAGGGGGTTCGGGGTCTGAAAATATTTAAATAATATGATGTTAGCCGTTTATCCCATTTAGAATTCATTGGTGTAAAATACAATAAATTATTTGATTTTATTAAATAACTTGATATACATTATACATATATATAATTATGATAACCTTATTCAATTATTTGGCAATCAATACTTTTACCTAACTAGTTACTAATCATACATATATTAATCATTATTCATAAATATAAAAATAATTATCTGAGCTCAGCATTTTATTGCATAGAAAATAATATATAATAATAATGATAAGTTGCTAGAAACACATTGTATACTCAAATGTATTAAATATATGCATGTATAAGCATACATAAACATTAATAGAAACTTATAAAATTTAATTATTTTTAATAAAACTAACTATATAAAATATAAGATTATTATCTATATGATTACATGTATTAATCTAATAAACAGTGGTTATACTATATATAATCATATGCAAGTACTTATAACTATAATTAATAAATTATTATACTAATAATACTTAACTAATACTTATGCTAGAGAGTATAAATTATTAAAATAATCTATCATCCAGATAACTGATTCACCTAAATTTTAAAAACTAAATCATATAATTAATATAAACAAATTAAAAAGGGAGCAATCCCTTGCCACAGTGCTGGGCTCGGCACTGTCTGCTACAGTGCTGGGCCGAGCCCAGCACTATTGCAGAAGGGAAATAGCTGAGGAAGATGAAGAAGAAGAAAGAAGAAGGAAGAAAGGAAGAAGAAGAAGAAGAGAAGAAAAGAAAAGAGAAGAAGGGAAGAAGGAGGAGGGAGGTGTGGACCCGGGCCGGCGGGGAGGGCACCGGCAGCTGGTGGCCAGCCAACTGCCGGCCTCTCGCCGGCGGCTCGGCTGCGACGGGCCCGAGCCCAAGGTAAGAAAAAGAGAAAGAGAGAGAGAGAGAGAGAGAAGAAGAAGAGAGAAGAAGAGAGAGGAGGAGAAAGAGCTCACCGGCGCTCGTGGAGGTGGTGGAGGTGGCGGCGGCGGCGATAGTCCGGCCTCAGCGAGAGAGAGAGAGAGAGGTTTAGAGAGAGACCAAACGGGAGAGAGAGAGAGATTTAAAGAGAGAGAGGGAAGGCGGTGAGGGGGGGCGGTTTGCGGCGGCGCCGGGGCCCGCCGCGGCCAGCTGGTCGCAGCCCATTGGCTGTGGCAGCGGCAGCGGGCACGTGGCGCCCCCACCACGCAAGCTGCATGCGCAGCTTGCATGGGCACGAGGCCGGCCACAGTGTGGCCGGTCGCGTCGTGCCCAGAATTTTTTTTTTTTTTTTTTTTTTTTTTTTTATTTTTAAGATTGGGTTGTTACATTGTTGTCATCTTTCTCCTCTGATACTTTGTCCTCGTTCTTTTACCAAATTGTTAGAGTTAACTCTTTTTCATTATCTTCATCAAGTGTATTTGTGGAAACAATAAAATGAGTAATTTTAGATTTTTCATCAATGTTATCATTTACAATGACATTTGCAAATTCTATAACAGTACAAGTATCAAGATTAAATACTTTATATGCTCAACTATTATTTGAATACCCTAAGAATATGCTTGCTACTCCAAGTGACAAATTTAGTGAAATATTCTCGATCACACAAAATATAATATTTGCTACCAAACACTTGAAAATATTTAACATTGAGTTTCTTAACTTTGCACAGTTCATTTGCTGTCATTTTTGTATTTGGTATTAGATAGACACGATTGATTATATATACTGCTGTATTTACCACTTGGCCAAAAACCTTTGGGGAACTTTTCTAATATGCAACATAACCCTTTCCATTGATTGCTGAAAATTCATGCTTAATACCAAGAGAATTATAAAACATAGAATAACTTTTATTTTCAAATTCTCTACCGTGATCATAACGAACTCTTACTAAAGCAGTAGATTTTTCATTCCCCAGTTTGAAGCACAGGGATTTGAAAACTTTAGAGAATTCAGACTTTTTGCGTAAAAAGGTAACCAAGGAATATTTAGAAACTTTATAGGCTGAAATTGGAATTGATTATATCACTTAGTTTTGTATAAAATTCATCAAAGGTTCATTCTCCTCCATATAGAGAGTTTGAAAACTAGTTGTCAGTCTCTAAAGCTTCAAAAACTTAATAGCCAAGGTTCCTTCATGTGTAAAAAAAAAATCCAAACGAGAAAAAACTACAGATCCAAATTCTCTAAACTTATAGCAGTCACAAGACTAACGTACAAAATAACCCATCAATCCCCACAATTTTGTTTAACTTAGTCTAGCTTGCTAGAGCCCATAATTCACCGCTCCCATGATTGATCTTCAATCTCAATAGCCCTTGAGATTGATCTCTAATTTCAGTAGCCTTCGATATTGATCATTCGTCTAGATGACTCTTAAGATGAAAGCTTGGCACGTTGAAGATTGAGTTAAACAAAGTAATAGAGATCGATGGGTTATTTTATAAATTAGTCTTGTAAACTAATATAAATTTAGTGATCGATTTTGATTCGAGTTTGGATTCACGGTATTTTTCATTTAGATTTTTCCACGTAAAAAATCTTAGTATCATCTTTGCTTTATATTTTAATATTTATTTCGCATATTTACTTAAGCAAAGAGTTAAAATTATTATCTAAAATTTAGATACATACGCGTGTTTAAATTTTTTTTAGTAATTAGAATAATATTTGGAAGAAAAAAAGAAAGGACGCTAGTTGTATATGTATATACATAATGCCTATTATAGAATGTTTAAGCCGTGATTACACTACAATTGTCTATATAATAATAATAACTATAGTAGAAGAAACCTTTTTAATCATACTACATATAAATGTAGTAATATTCCTAACCCAAAGAACCCTCCGAAGGTTACGCCGAGTGCGGCAGCAAGAAGAAGTTTCGTGTTGGTCCTTTTGGTAGAGACAGGATTCGGAGGAGGCAAACCTACGGAAGTACTGTTGGAGCAGGGGCGATTAATTAGAGAGCCACACAGCTCGGGGTTCCCTAGGAAGCTTGAGGTTGGGAATGTGCCAAACTGATTACCTGATGGAATTGGCCCCTCTAGATCATTGTCAGCAACACTGAATACTGCCAAGAAGTTGAGATTGCTGAGGGATGGGGGAATCATGCCTGTAAGGTGGTTTGAGGACAGATTCAAAATTTCTAAGTTGGTGAGGTTATCGAGCTGCGGAGGAATCCCACCTGAGAAGTTGTTGCCGCTTAGATCTAGTACTTGAAGCTGCTTCAATCTACCAATTTCAGGAGGGATCACACCGGTAAAGTTGTTGTGCGCAAAGTTCAAAGCTGGAGGCAGAGCTGACAGCTTATTATACTGGAGATCCGATGAATTATAACTGCTCAAGAAGACGGGCAGCGCAAAATCCTCCGGGTCTAGCTGGGCAATAGCCCGTTCCGATGCCAGCAGCGGCATCTCCGTGATTGCTTGTGGGATTTCTCCGGACAAATAGTTTACGGCTATTCCCAGATGAAAGAGCTTAGGCAGGGTGTTGAACCAGCTGGGAATTGTTCCAGTGAGTTTATTCCCAGCAAGATCCAGGACTTCCAGATTTGTGAGCTTGGATAACCAGAAAGGAATTTGGCCAGTCAGCTGACAATTTGCTAAACTCAGAATTTGGAGACTCTGAAACCCGCCGACCCAATCAATATCAGGAAGGGCTTCACCTTTGAAATTTCCACCGAGTAAAATAGCTGTAAGGTTCTTGCACTTCTGGAGGATGTTGAGCGTGCCACTGATGTTTGCCAGATTGTTATGAGACAATGATAGGAAAGACAGAGCTTGCAGATTGCTAATCTCAGGTGAAACCTGACCCGTCAGATTATTAGCAGAGAGCCGTAGTGCATTCAGGGATCCGTAGGCGTAGATGCTCTCCGGTATGCCGCCGGTGAAGTTATTGATCCCCAAGTCGATCGTCTCGAGATTAGAGAGGTTGGAGAAGTTGAAAGCGGAGAGCTTACCGCTGAAGTTATTTGCCCTGAGATTCAGGTCCTTTAGGCTAGTACAGTTGCTGAGGGATGAAGGCAGGTTACCACTAAGTCTGTTGCTATCTAAGGACAGATGCTCCAAATTTACGAGCTGACCGATAGATTCCGGGAGATGCCCACTGAGTCCGTTGCCTGCAAGATCAAGCGTGATTATATTTGAGAGCTTGGCTGTGCGTTTGCCTTCAAGGACACCGGACAGCTGATTGTTAGGAAGAGCAAGGTGTCGCAGCGAGGCTGCTTCAAAGAGGTCGTCGGGGAGCGTTCCGTTGAGGTTGTTGTGGCCAGCTTGGAACACCCTCAGCTCCGAGCAATTGCCAAATCCATGAGGAATATTGCTGCTGAATTGGTTACGCGAAAGGTCCAGATAAACGAGGAAGGGTGAGCCACTGCAGAGAGAGGCAGGAATCAGACCGGTGAAGCTATTGCCGCTGCCGTTGAGTGCCACAAGATTCCGAGTAAGCTCCCAGCTGAAGGATGGGAATGGTCCAGTGAAGTAGTTGCTCGAGACGTTCAACACCTTCATGGGAAGGCCACCATGGATTGGCAAAGGAAGCTCTGGTAGTCCTCCGGCAAGGCGGTTGAAGCTTACATCTAATGTAACGATGCTGCTGGACCACAGTAACGCCGAAGGCAGAGTACCAGTTAGCCGGTTGTGGGACAGATCAACATACGAGAGTTGCGTCAGATTAGCGAGTGCAGGGGAGATCTCTCCCATGAGTCCTTTGGCCGGCAGCGAAATGCGAGTGACTGCTCCATTAGCATTACATCCAATCCCCTCCCACAAGCAGCAGTCTGAGCTGTTCCATGAACCAACAACAAGTCTATTATTGGCGGTGGGTGAAAGACCAGAGAGGAAGGAGAGGAGGGACTCCCTATCCAACTGTGAACAGGCATTCAGGGTAGAAGGCAAAACGAGCAGGATGGAGATGGGAATAAAACAGGATACGAAGAAGAGGTTGCTGCGGTAACCACCAGCATGGAGAAGTTGTTGCATGGCTTATCAACAAAAGCATCGCTTGAAGAGAAGAAAGTAGATTCTGTTTGATCGACTGGTTGGGCAATATTGAACTGAGGAATGGAGGTCAGGAAAGTCTAAAAGTAATACTAATCATGAACCTAGTAAATGGATGCATTTAAAATAAGATGGATAGTGCATGAAATGGTGTGCAAAACGTGGCTAAACTGAAGCTGACCTGTAACCCTGTGTATAACGTGGCTATTTCCCTTTCCTTGGAAGATTCTGTTTACAAAGTTTGGGTGCAGGTTGGAACGCTGAGGATAAGACATACCCCTAATATAATTTTCTTGTGCTTACGTCGAATTTGGGATATGATGTTGAATTGACAATTTCTGTACTTCATTGCTTTCATATATTTTGATGCTTGATCACCGTCAAAATATGTGTTAAGTAAAACATGATGCAGTTTTGAGAATTAATACTATGCTTAATCCTAATTTGCTTCTTGAAATTGTTAAACAAAATCACCTAGTTGTAGATACATGCTATAGGGTTTGTTTGTTTATGGAAAATTTTCATTAAACCCAAGGAAATTCTTATATTCACATCTATGCTAGATACCATAGCTATGTTGCATAAGTTAATTAATCTACTTTGCTAGATACAAGAGCCATAAATAAGGAGAATTGAATTTCAGCAATACTTAAAATTGGGTAATATATCAACTTGGAACCCAAATAAACATTAGTGGTGAAATCGAAGCGTTGACATATTCATAAAATTGTGCTTCTGATTTTTTTTCTTCTTAATTTTCGTATATTTCTCATTAAATAAACAAAAAAATTCTCAAGCAACCTACTTGCATTAGTGTTAATCTAATTCAATAACATTTTCTTAAGCGTTCGTCATCTGTTAGTGTTAAAACAACAGCCTCGTGGCTAACAACAATACTTCCACCATGGTTATGGTGGTGGTGTTGGTGGATGATGCGGACAACAACGATCATTCCCACCTTAACACCAACCATTTTAGTGATAATAAAGATAGAATGCAGCTTCTCTGTCACACTTCAAATCTGCGAAACTCTAGGATAAAACTCGTAAAAAACACGAACATCCAAATAATAATCAGATCTTAAAAATATATTGACATAGCAAAAATAGTACTCAGCTTTTAGAATCCTTACTAATCGGTTTCTTAAATTCTTACAAAATAATAAAATCTTATGAGCTAGACGCTTAGCAAGTAACACATTCTACTCAGAATATATCTAATGACAAATATCAATATATATATATATATAATAGCCAAAAAATAGGTCATGACACAATATATATAAACCGTCTTGTTAAAAGAAATAATTTTCTTGTCTCTTGTATTGAATTTCAAAATCCAATATATACTAAATGAAATCATTCATATTATCTCATATTGAGTAAATCAATATAGCAATACTTAATCTCTATAAAAGTGTACTATTATGGAAATTGAATTATAAATTATTTATAATTTTTTAATTTAAATAAATTAATATAAAAAGAATTGATCTCTACTGTACTATCATGAAAGCCCGCCAAAATTGATAAAATATCATATTGTCTTTTCAATGGATACTCTGACTCGTAGCCACATCGCACTGCTAGTCACCATCAAGTTGGCGCTCAAAACTTTCCTAGATAGTCGATCAATTTAGGATCATAGTAGGTATAGTAGTGTCCTACCAACAATAAATTTAAATACTAATATTTTTTGTAATATATATATATATATATATATATATATATATATATATATATATATATATATATATATATATATATATATATATATCAATCATTCTTAATAAGTGAGAAAAACATGAACAAATAATAATCTAACGTTTTTCCCACAAGATTTCACATCTCAAAAATAATATTTTATTTATGATCATCTCTTATATTTTATTGATAGAACATAAAATATATGAGCATAAAGATTTCCTCTTTTATTTTTTAAAAATAAAATAAAATTTTAAAAAAATTTTAGAAATCTGAAATTCCTTTAATATGAAATACTTCTAATTTATATCTTATTTTTGAAATAAAATAAATATTAAATATTTTCAGAAATCTAAAATTCTTTCCAATTGAAATATTTCCAATTTATATCGTATTTTCTGAAAATAAAATAAATATTAAATATTTTAAGTAATTTGAAATTCCTATTCCTTTAAATTGAAATATTTTCAATTCATATCTTATTTTCAGAAAATAAAATAAATATTAAATATTTTCAAAATTTTGAAATTCCTTTAAATCAAAATATTTCTAATTTGTTTGATATATAAACATCATAATCCTTTTTTATTCCCAAAATAATAAATATAATTTTTTTTACAAAATATAAATAATCTTAACATCTCTATTTCTTCAATAAAATTCTTAAAACAACAAATTTCTTAATTTCCTATACATATAGCATAATTGACATTATCTTATCAAGATTTTCTATCTCATAGACATGATAAGAATAAATAAAAAAGAAATACTTTTTAATTCATCAACTCTATTCTAGAATAATAATATTTAAGAAAATATGCGTGGCAACTTATTTTGATTGCTCGATCAAAAAATAATCTGATTTTTACATCTTAATTGTAATATGCACGAATTTCAATATGCTCCACCATTGTCTTCTCCTCTCTTTCCTCGATACATTTTTATCTTCTTTTCTTTTCTTTTTCTTTTTCTTTTTTTTCCTTTTCTATCTAATCCCTCTCAAAAATAATTTCTATTTTTTTTCTCCTAATCTCTGTATGCTATAGTGCCGCCCCTATCTTTTCTCTTAAACTCTTATCTAGGGTTTTCTTCTAGACCGTTTTTTATAGTAAAAAAATATAATAAAAATGTTATTAGAATAGAGGTTCTAATATCTTAAAGATATACATAAAAATTTAATTTGATTTAATCAAAATCCTAAAGTATAAAAAATAAAACAAATTTATTTAAATATTATTCTATTATTTCATTTATTTATATTTTAAAAATACGGGTTGTTACCCATTCTCTAACCTACCAATTGGCAATACACACCAACCTCAATAACTCAACCACCAACCTCAAATCACTCAAAGCATTCCTACCATGCTTTCTAGAGTTTTTGACCAAATTAGTCCTCTTCCAAAACATTTTTGTTAGAATGGACTATTCTCAAACTTATTTATCAAATGGGGTCTAATTTACTGTAGTCCTAACAAATGTCTAATCCTAAAATACTGATTTGTTCAACGTTTTATATATATAAATCTATTTAACTTAGTCTTTTAGCAGTTTAGGAGAATAATTATCTCACGATAAAAACGTTAAAAATGCTTATCAGTTCAGCGTTTTTGTTAAGGCTATAGTAAATTAGACCCTATTAAATAAGTTTGAGAGTAGTCTATTTCGGTAAAAAAATTTTAAAATGAGTTTATTTTGATCAAAAACTTTGCTTTCTAAGGCTAATATCTCTTCTCAACGGATCGAAGGATTTGATCAACTCAAGTATGCAGACTTCGATGTGACATATCATCTCATCCATAATGGAAACAATGTGGACTCCACCTAGGGGTGTAAACGAGCCCAAGCTTAAGCAAGCTGGGGTAGCTCGGCTAGGCTTAAGAGGTAGAAAAATTTAGCTTGGCTTAAACTCGAGCTCGATTAGAGCTGAAAAAGCTCATCTCAATTCGGCTCAGCCCTAGCTCGGCTTGACAGCTGCCAGCTCAATCCAAAATTTAAGTATTATATTAAGCTAATCCAACAGTCAATTTTATTACATTCAGAGGGAATGATACCTATAAAGACATATCTATAATTTCCAATATGGGATGGGTTAATAAGAGTTTATTTAACCAACTATATTATATGTCATTTATAGTTTTATTTTGGTATATATATATATAATATCATCTCACATGTTATATTTCGAACATATTCAAGTTGAGCTCAGCTTGACTCGATTAACCTTTCAAGCTCAAAAATCTAGCTCGACTTAGCTCATTTAGAGCTCGACCGAGCTCACAAGCCTCGCGAGCTGGCGATCTTTTTTAACCACCCTAACTCCACCCATTCCTATATGGGAGCCGACCATATCTACATCAGTATTGGTCAAGTCATGGGTATATCTCATATTAGAAGCTCTCCATGTAGTGCGACAATATTGGTGCAATATATCTAGCTGCCAATCCAATTTTTCTTGCACACAATAGAAGTTGACTCTCACTTTGTTCATGAAAGACTTGCACAAATATACATGGTGATCAAATATGTTCCCATTGCTTATTAGCTTGCACACATCTTTACGAAGATCCCCTTGCACACACATGTTAACTTTTCAAATACAAAAATAACATCTATCTTCGTTGGTCGACATTGAATTCACCGGAGGGCATGAGTGTAAAGCCCACACCATCACGCAAGCCACATCAACTAAATTGAGGGCTATGTCACCTGATTGAGAGCCTTTGCTATTACTTTCGTTTTTTTAGAGAGAAAGATCGTAGTCATAAACTTTATTCATTTAATCATTAGTACATCCAACACTGGTGGATTTAACTTAACCATAGATAGTTGCGAAGAAAGAGCTACACATGCTAGATTATGAGCTAAGAACTTGTCAGCTTGACTAGTATACAAGACAGTAACAAAAGGAAATGCCATATGAAGATTATGGCACTCTCTAATACAAAGGCCGAATGATCCATGGTATATCATCCAATGGAGTACACGCTCATTTTGCACATGATCATCGATAAGGCGAATACTACCTAGGAGGGCCTAAGCCTCCCTTCCAAGGTCGATGCATGAACCAAGAGATAAGTAGTTAAAGCGAAGGCAACCCAAGGCTCTAAATTGAAGGTAAACACCAAGACCTGCATCCACCCTTTGTCGCCAACTTACATCCACCATATCGAGCTAGTCAGCTTCAAGAGCCATCGGAAGTGTTAGTTCCACACAAGGAGACAAGAGAAAATATTGCGCTAAATGGAATTGACTAGAAGCTATGGAGGTGTAGCAGATTTGTTAAAAAATTCTTAATTTCGTTCCTTTCAAAGGATAATGAAGATGGAAGAAAGAACTTTGGTTTCACATTCAGAAGAAAGAGTTAGTAATCCGTTTGCTTCTACTTCAGAAGAAGAAAGAGTTCGGCTATGCACCTACAGCCAAAATTGATCCATCATTACCACGAATAAGAAAACTCGAATCGCCCAAACCCAATCCGAGCCAAAAGCTCCATGAGAGTTAAGTTTGACCCAACCCATATGTGGAGTAGTCCAAATGCTTGACTGAGGCTCAGTGCCTCTGGGTTGATTAATTGGAGAGAGAGGTGTTGAATAATCATTGACCATAGATAGGATATTTTGAAAAGTAATCTGAACCGGGATTGTAACATTGAAGAAACAAATAAAATTTCTTACTTTTCGAATCTATCAGAGAGTGTTAGACTAAAAGCCGTAATACGCTAGGACACTAGCTTCTTAGGAATAAGAGTAATATAAGTTTGGCCCCAATCAACAGGGAGGGTGCCCTGATGCTGAAATAGCCTTAGGGCCTAGCCAACATCCTAACCAATTTGGTCCCAAAATTTATAGTGAAATTTAACCTAGAAGCCATCAGGCCTAGGTGAATCGACCGAAGCGTTTTACGAATTTTATCCTAAGTGAAAGGAGATAATAAATCACCATAGCAATTAACCGAAATTGAGGGGAAAGTGGACAACATGTCCTCAAAAGGAATAGGATTATCCGGATTGCCCCAGAGCTTAGAATAAAACTCCTCAAAGGCATCACTGATTTGAGAGGGATCCTCAAGGACATCATCGAGTCCTCTAATAATGGAGTGAATAGTATTGCACCTTATATGAATAATAGTAGACATGTGGAAAAATGCATATTGTAGTCCCTGCCTTCAACCCACTGGCACCTAGATTTAGCATGCCACTTAGTCTCTATCTGCCTAAGAATAGCAGTGTGATAATTATATATGCGTTGCAACTTAAAAGAGTTCTTAGGACTGATAGAATCTCTAGCCTCACAAGCTTCTAAATTAACAATTTGAGTAGCAAGATCATCAGCAATGTTTTCAATTTTACCTAAGTCATTTCTATTCTAAAATGTAACATTTTATGCAATATTAGATAACTTAAGATTAAGAGTAGTAAAAGGGTTCGCATGAGTGTTGAGATGACAAACATTATTTATAATATCGTGCACATCAAGATAATTATATCAGAACATTTCAAAGCGAAGAGAGGAGGCCCCATGCACCTCATCAAGTAAGAAAACAACATTAAAGTCCCCAATAACTAACAAGGAAGGGTGGAGTTTAGAAATCATACCAAGTTCCTTACAAAGATCATTTCGAATATAAGGGAAGTTACTAGCATAAATACCAGTTATAAGCCATTCCTTTTTTAAATGGTCCTTGATCACCGCATGAAGAGCTTGATCTAATCTCACAACAGTTCGGATGTTGGCATCGGAATGCTTCCAAGTGTAGGTTATACCTCTAGCCCTACCATGAACTGGAATGCATTCACAGATCCGACCTGCACCAAATGATTTAATTAACGAAGTAGCACGTAATTCAAAAATATGGGTTTCTAAAAGGATAATAATAGCAGGATGATACAACTTGATAAACTCTTTGTTGCGGTTCCTTTTGTCGGCCTTTACCGCACCCCTACAATTCCAAACTATTAACATAAATCAGATTGCGTAGCTGGGTCCTCTAGCTGGACCACCATAGGGTCAAGTAACATTTTCCCCTTTCTAGATAGGGCTTTGGCATGCTTGAGCTCCATGGCTTTTTTTTGGATAACCTTCTTGATAGAAATTTTATGGACTTGACCACACTTTAGTGGTCACAACTGGTCTTTCCGTGGTTGACAAGAGGAGGAAGGGTCAACAACTAGAAGTAGCGGCCTTAGAGAATCCAAAGCAGAGGTGACTTTGTCAAACAAAGAAGATCCTGAGTCACCAGATAGAGTGCAAGGAGGTAAGGTAGTTGACATAGCAATGGGAGGAGGCATAGGACCAAGAGGGTTTGCCCTCTCCTTAAAGGGGGAGATGCAGTTAATTGAGTTACGTTTGGGAGAAAGGGGTTGGTGAGAAAGTAAGTATTCGTGTAGTGGGCTCGAGATGTTCAGGGGCGGGTTTGGATGCAAAGAGTGGCCCTTGATGATTGTTGGATGGATCAAGCTAACGTCTCGAGGGGGCGTCAAAGAGGTGTAGGGAAGAGGCAATATCTCATTGTGGATTAGCGAATCTCCTACGGTGCCACGTGGCAGTAGAGCTTTGATTGACAAGTCATGCAAGGTATGGTGTGTCTCGGTAATAGGCACTGAATGGACATGAGCTAGAGAGTTGTTGGGAGAGCTTAGGCCACGCCAAGGCAGAGGAGACGTCTCAACTGCAAGCACGTGAATGGCTACGGGAGCCTCCACGTGGCCGCCCTCTAGGGCCCCCTCGAGCAATGGGTTGGCGATTTGCGGGTCAAATCTGTGAAAAATCGCTCCTCTCATTAGGTGGCGGGTAATGGATCTTCTCCTCTAGGTGCCCAGAAACCCCGAATCTGCATTTGTTCTGGTCTGAGGCGAGGGATGCATCTGAGTAGTGGCTGGCTGCTGACCACGGCCAGGGCACCCCACCCTGATCCATGGACCAAAGGAATGTCTTTAGCATCAACACCAGAGGGAGTAGGGTCTTCTAGGCCGAGAGGAGGCCCACCGATAGAGTGCTTTGCTTGAGGGGTCGGAGAATTACTAATCTTCTCCATCGGCACAGTAGTAGGTGAAGAAGGAGGATGATGGATGACCACAAGAGGGCAGTCAACTATATGATGGCCGATAGTGCCACACCAAAAACAAGTAAGAGGAAGGTTTTCATAAGATATAATAATAAGATGGCCATCTCTCTCTAGACCAATGAACAAAGATTGCTTGAGGGGCTTTGATAAATCAATATCAATGCATATTAGCCCCTACCACAAAGGCAGGTTAGGGAAGGCCCAAGGAAGAAAAGCACTCAGAATCGCCAAAGGAGGTTTTAGCCTTCTCTTTCCATTCTACACAAACCACCTAGGAGAAGAACAAAGGATTCTGATACTTAAACTAAGATCTCCTTACAATGACTACAAATTAGATCCACGTACTCAGCACAATATGACTTAAGGGCCTCTTGGAAACAACCCGACCGATATAGGATTACAATTGTAAAAAAAAATCCCTAGTATCATTGATACGGGGCTTATTTGCAAAACCCATCGTCTTCTTCCTCCAGCGCTACTTGTCTTCACCAACCGAGACTGTGGCACCTATCTCACCTCAAAGCCGAAAACCCTAGAGGAGAAGTCGACGAGAAGGAGGAGGGCAGGGCCAACAACAAGGAGGACAAAGGTGGACGTAGCTCTACAAAGATCAAGAACGAGATCAATGTCGACATGAAGGCGTCAGAGTTGGGGGAGAAGAGCTAGGAAGAGTCGAAGGTGGAGAAGCCGATGAACGAAGAACGCGATGATTTGGAGATCAGCCATGGTGGCGTTGGGGTTGCGAAATTGGAGGTGAGGAAATTTTGCCATGATTATTTCTTTGGTGAGTTAAATTCATCTAGAAATGGGACAACCTTAAATGATCTTTTATGAAACAGGAATGTGAAATGGAGATTATTATTAGCAAACTCATCGAACATTTGTTGTTTCTTTGATCGTGTTAGGTTAGATAGATTGGTAACTTGTCGTTATGAGCACAATGACCTAATTCCTTGTAGAGGATATTTACTCCCATAATAGTAAGGAATTTTATGTAGGATTTGGCTACTTCGCAGGTCAAATGGATGTATCTTATGGCTTTATCCAGGGAAAAAGAAAAGATATGCACATGTCAGGTGTAGCAAGTTTGGTGCGAACAATATCTTGAAGCAGATCGAGAATTTTAAAACAGTTATTTACATTTATGGTATTGTTAGAAAGAAATTTTGTGTTATATAAGAAGCAGTATAACATCATGTGGGCTCCATTTTTTTTTTTTCTATGAATCGTTTCTGATAATTTACCTTAAAGCGTGCATTAGGTCTTATACAAGGCATCAGATATGCTGTGATCTGCTACAGGTTGCTGAAGTACGCTAAGTAGCTTACTGCAAGACTATTCATAGTGGTAGATAGCAAATGAAGTAGGCTAGTCAGGGAAAAGAAAAAAAAAAGAATGAGGGAATAAAAGAAGAAAATAAATAAACAGTGGAATATGATCCCTGCATTTTGCTGCAGAAATTTGTAGGAATCGAACAGCAGTCTCAGAGAAGTACTCGGTTCTACAAATGAAATAATACAATGGCCATCTAGAAATATTAATTTACATCGGAACTGAGTGAACCATTTCATCTCTTGATAAAGACCCTACCAAACTTGCAATTAACTACCGCTTGATGGTTAAAGTGGCAAATAGAATAGACAACAGAAGAAGCACGACCATGACCTGGGTGAAGTCAGGCAGGAAAAGTTTAGATAAATATAGACAATAGCATCAGTATTATGGACTGGTTTGTGAGAACTCACCAGAAGTGAGTTGTACCGTAGCTTGCTCTCATATAAGTGACATCCCCTGCAGAACCCAATGTAAAATTAATAAGCAGACAACAGGAATTAGTATCACTTTTCACAACAAATGACAAACCTTCGATTTAGCAAACCGGAAGACATGCAAGCCTTCTGTATTGCTTCTACGCGCTTAAGGGTAAGAGAGGCATTCGGATCATTCCCATCAACCTGCAGAGGATATTCTCACTGTCTCAGGCTCACATAATTATGGGGCCTTAAAGGACATCTACAGGTTGAAGCTAAAAATTGTTAGCAAGAATAAGTTCTGAACTGTCTTGTTACTATCCCTATATGTTTTTGAAAGAGAATGTGTGATCCATGCCAACCGACATGCATTACAAGGAAATCCTTGAGCACTTGTGCTGTAAGCATGATGACTAGAAACATTCTGGTATCATGTGAATTTTTTCGCCTGCAACTCACCAAAGTGATGACTAAAACAAAGAAACCCGTTTCATGTTTTATCTTCAACAATAAGATCAAGCGCATGTGTGAATAAGACAGAAGTTTTCTAACTAATTTATTTTTATTTTATTGTGAGAAGAACCCAAAGCACAAAGCATTTGCAGGATACAAAAGTATATTGAACTTGCGTGGAAGTGCATGAAAATGAAGCAGTCCCACCAAAAGACGAAGATATAACAAATGGAAGTAAACATTCCAGAGATAGTTAAATTAATTTAATTTATGTTACTCTAATAGGATAATTCCCATTTTTCTCAGAAATAAATAAATAAAAAACATTCCAGAGATATTTGTGTACATAGATATCAATTAAACCAGTCAGGCACAACAGATTATACCTTGGACTTAATTAACGAAGAAAATTCATAGAAAGCACCGTAGACATCTGACATGTTTTTCGTTTGATAGATCACCCTGGCAACCAGTCCTGGAGTTAAACAATGTAATGTGAACCATCATTAAGATGCAGCATTTGTTAGTTTATTATATATAAACAGAACAATGAGTTGCCGTAAGATTTAAGCAGTATTAACAAGTCAATAAAATATGACTTTTATAGTTATAGTACTATAGTTAGCAATATGCATGCCTCTTCCATCAAGGAAGAATCTACTATTACATGAATATGGCAAAACAATGGCATAGTGTATTAGTAAAGGGAAAGGTGGTGTACATCAGTGCATATTGCTCTTGTTTTCATTTTTTAATCATTCATGACCCGAAAGCTAAATATAGACTAAACAAAGAGCTAACCATCTTTAGATATAGAGGTACTTAGGCCTCACCAAGCTTTAACTAATATAGTAAGTTGTTTGGTCTAGGTTTCAAATAATATATGTCACTGAACAATTGCTCCGAACTAAAGACCGCGGAGACCTGCTCCAAATCATTGTGTTACCAAACTGCTCTTTTAAGCCAACCGCACCGCCAAGCCATCAACCGAGTTGAGCCGTTGAGCCAAGCTATCAAACTACTAAATAATTTTTTCCACAATAATTATTTAGGATTGGAGTCGATCTCATGACTTCATTAGTAATAGGAAAGGATACCTACCAACTCTATTAAAGTTAGTTGGTAGCGCAGATTGCTCTTGTATTGTATTGCCTTGTACTAAGCCCTCTGTAAACCAATTGCTCCCATATTTCAAAGAATGAAAAAGTAAATTTAAGGCAGTTATGCTTATCAAGTGGATACCCATTGGCTATATTATAAGGCATTGCCCTGTTTTTGTTTATTTTCAAAGGCAATAGATGCTAAATGAGTAATACTTTTAAACTTTAAATGATTAAAAATCACTTAATTTAGCAAATAGGCAAATGGCAAATAAAAGGTTATGGTACATGGATAAGATCCCTAGCATTTCTTCATTGCCAACAACCAACATCTTCTAATGTCAGAATGCTAAACTTTAAAAATTCATTGCCGTCCTAAATCATGTCTAATCCTAACAGGACAAGAAGTTTATTCTTGTCGAAAACTTGCACCAATGATCACATATTATTCAATCAATATTACGGGTTAGACCTTAGAATAGGGTTTCTTAAGGACTTGGTATGACAATAAGGCTTGTACATATCTAAGAGGCAAGTGTTCATCTAAAACTTACACCAATGGTTACATCTTATTCAATCAACTTTATTGGTTAGAACAGGTATGACAATAAAGCTTGTGTGAGAACCGAAAAAAAAAAAAGGGTTGAGAGAGGAGGGTGCACATGCAACCCCCTCCCCTCTCTCTCTCCGGCACACGACAAGGAGCAGCAAAGATCTCACCGAATCTGAATCAAATTAGATCTGAATTTTTTTAATCTATAAATTAAACCCTAATTCTCTCTCTCTCTCTCTCTCTCTTTACTCCCCCAGCCTCCTCCCTTTTCGCTCCTTCGTTTTCTTCTTTCTCATCGTCGGAGTCACGTCGTGGAATCAGTCTGCCGGAGTGCCGCCGAAGCCATCGGAGACCACCACGTAACTCCTTGGTAAGCCCTCTCCTACCCCTCAATTTTAGTTTCAGTTTAATAGGTTAAAATATAAATACCTAATTCGTGAGATTTTGGTTTTGTCGGCGAGTCACACCAGCTGGCGGCTTCGAGTCGCTGCCGCTCCATCACTGGAAGCCTCTTGCCGTGGAGGTTCACCTTTGGAGCCCTTGTGTCTCCGGCCACCGTCGGCCATAGAGTCGATTACCGTATGCGATTTCTCCTCCACCTCGCGAAGACGACGGCATCACGAGGATGTCGGGGAGCTTAGGGCGTAGCCGACGGACTGTCGCCCGCAGTGGCCGCCGGCGTCTCTCTCTCTCTCCTCTTTTTCTCTCTCGCCCTTGTCGATCCCCCTTCGGGTTGAAGAAGGTAGACTCGGGCAACCCGAGTCTGGCCTTCTTTCCTTAAGTGTGGATTCGGGTCGAGTTGGATCCGAATCCAAGGGACCCGACCCAGTTCCATTAACTTAATTGGATTAGGCCTTTGGCCCAATCCATTTAAGTGTATGGTTGGGTGGGTTACGGACCGACTGCAGCCTAGCCCAACCAATTGGGCTTATTTTGACCCAAATTTGTTTTTTGAGTTAAATTATAGAAAATCTTAATATTCTTTAATTTAAAAATTTTATTGTTGTTTATTATTAAAGGTGGTGACTTTTAGCAAATAAGCTAGAGATTAGAGATTTCAGTTGCCTTGCCTATACTTAGGTGAGTGAGTTCACTCACATATTTATTTTTTTATTATACTTCGTATCTTTATCAAACCATATAATTAACTGTATGCAAATTATTTATTTCATCCTTACGTGCAAATTTAATTGTTATATTTTCTGTGTGCATTTAATCATTATACTCAGTGCATCGCCATACTTTGTGCAAATATTAAATTTTAGTGAAAAGAAAAATGAAACTAGTATTGGTATGACTTAGAGAACAGTCCCGATATAAATCGCTTGCGATTTTCCGTAGTAACTCAAGTCTATCTGGAAGTCCAATAGAAAGTCCTATATCATATCACTACGGTGATTTTCTTAGGTGACTCTGGCGGGGTTAGGAAACAGTCCTAGGATGAATAAGAAATTTCTTAGGTAGCTCTAATCTCTTTCAATGGTTGGTGGAAAAGTCAGGGTGTGTTGATCACATAGTGATACCATCTGATGACCCCAACCGGATCAGCTATGAGAAAAAGTCCCGAGCATCATCTCGAGGTGACTTCTAATTGATATGGATCCATAGGGTATAGACCCATTGAGACAAATGATAGTATAAATATTGGAAAGATGTTAATATATTGAAACCGTGCAAAGCTACAAGTTATGACTCTCTATTATTATCATTATCATTATTTAACAGCAAGCCTATTGCAAATTGTTATGTCTATCATTGATCTTAGGTTTTATTTAACACTATAAAATTTTAAAATTTATTTGGTTTTTGAGTGAATTCCACTCACTGAGCTATAGTTGTTGGCTCATGGATTTCTTTCTCTTTTTTTATCTCAGATAATAATCAGCGTGGCAACTGAGCGAGACGCACCCGGACCCCACCTCCACTTAGGACCTACCTATTTACCTTTCCGCTATTTTGGATTTTATGTTTTAGATTTAACGTTAATTTTATTTCGTTGAGACTCAAACGATAACATTATTTTATGTTCATTGCAATTAGTTTAAATTTAATAAAGCAGATCTTCTTCGTTTATTTATTCTTGCCGTTGTACACTTAGGAAGTATTAGTAAGGCTTCGTGTATCTCAAATATATTGAGGTGCATGGTCGGTCATGATTTCGATCTCAGGTCATGACAGCTTTCCTTACCATCTAAGAGGCCACGGGTTCAACTGTTCAAGTCATGAAAGCAACCACTTCAATACTAACGATATGACTTTGCAGCCTCCATTCCCAAACACCAAAATTGATAGGAACCTTGTGCATAGGGATGTCCTTTGGAAAGGTCACTTGGAAAATGCCATAATGACTCATAAAGCAACTTTATTCTTGATGATATTCCTTATTTCCAGATGAAAGGTCGCATCTAAAAAAATCATGAATGTGTGAAAAATACATACCAAAGGGTATGAAGGGATTTGCCCATTAATTCTATCATATGGAATATAACACAAATTCCAGAAAATAAGATTTCAAATTATCCTCACAAGGGGGAAAAAATCACTTGTCAGAAAATAGAGCAAGTTTGCAATATGTTGTACTCAAAATTCACTTATCCTAATTGAACATTACATCATAAGACTACTTTTTTAGTGGTGAACTAGTGATTACCAGACATATGAAGATGTAGTTAACTAAAAAAATGAGAAACATCAGATTACTAGCAAAAGGAAACAGTATAAATACAGAATGGTTATTATTCAATAAAAGAAACTTTGAAGTAGAATTTTCTTACCACGCCTCATTTTCACTACTCCTCTAAAGATCTCCACATTGTTATAGCATAGAGCTAGGGTGCCAATAGCCATGATCTAATACAATGAAAAATTAATAAATATGCATTCTCACAATTCACAAAAGATGAGATTTCCAATTGAACAAAAGATGACAATAGTTAACTCAGAACAAGTTAAAAGGGAAAAGAAAAAAATAAAGGTTAAGAAAATTTTTAGAACTTATCATGTAGCATGAGAAAGGAAGAACATAAATAAAAAATAAAAGGTGAAATAAAATTAATGAAATGGGGTTCTACTTACAATTAATGTAATTCCAGATATAATGACAAAAAGGGAATCTCCTTTGCCCATGGTTGCAGATTCAACAGACAATTACACACGGCAAAAAGTGTGCATTCCTATGTTGACAAGATTTTCATGTTCTGTAGGCTTTGTCGCTGTATGTATGTGGTTGCTAAAATGTTTAATAGGTGGGGTTAATGACTTAAATCTACATTCTCCTCTAGGGTAGTATGCACAAAGAGGTTCTTTGTCATCTGCCCAATGCTCCTTATGTGGCTGTCAAACATTTGATGCCCTGTGGATGACATTGATCATATCATGGCGCATAGCTTGTCAACAAGCAGGTGGGTGCCCTCTTTCCTCTTCATTCAAATAGAACGAAGACTTAGCCACTGCCATGTAAGGTTATTTAGTGTGAATAATTGGTCACTGGTCACAAGATGTCCGTTGAAGTAGAACAGTAATGTTTCCAAGGATGAAAATGATATTTAGTAACATTTCAGTATTCAATGTTTCCTTGGTATTTATCAAGTATTGTCCACTACTGTCCTTTTGGCTAATCAAGAGATCTTCACCAAAATGAAATATTTATTACTAGAATCCCTCCCGAACCCCTCACCCATAAAGAAAAGGGAAATAATCTATACATAATAGTACGAAAAGTGAAATCAAAAAAGAAATTTAGCAACTAAGAACACATTGAGTAGCAAAAGTATTCTTCAATTTCAGGAACACGGTAAATAAAACATCAATGCCCAGTATTTTTCTGCTTAGCTGCTTCAATTTTCATGGACAGACTTAATAACCAAACATACCTGAGGAATGGCACAAAATCGGAAGATAGCGAGATCCTTCAAAGCAGACATGTACTGAAGGCAGTCTTCAGCATGCATCAGAGCATTAGTTACCAAGTCATTCAAGCATTGCACTGCCTTTGCAGAATTCTCCTCATATTTAAAATCCTGAATGTAGCAGTTCTGGTATATGAGAATTATGTTGTGCCAGAAAATAAAGCTATCTATATCAATTAATTTTCTCACGATGAAGACAGACTAAAACCAGATGTTAAAGAATATGGAAACAGAAACCAAGATTTTGAAGGTGAATTATCGAAGTACAGTTAATAAACCTCAAGTTTGTTCGCATATTTATTCCATACTTCTCGAGGCCAGAACATGCGTGACTTTGGTATCTCATTTATGTCTTCCAAATAGTCCCGTATTATATTTGTTTTCTGCATTTTAAAGAAGGTTAACAAATGCTTTAAGTAGTTGGACAGGGAATAGTCCAACAGACCACCATCATTGAATTCATTATTAGCTGACAGATTTATACCTGAAGAAATAAACCCATTGAATTGGAAAGTGAATCTGAAGCTAGTTCTTCCAATCTAGAAGCATGAAACAGCTTAGAGAGTCCTAAACCTACAAGCCCAGCCACGTAGTGACAATACTCATCATAGTCGTCAACTGTTTCAACCTGCAGAAAGAAAAGAAGGCTCATATTCAGTTCAATAGAATTAAGAAATATCAAATGAACGTGCTTTTGTTAAATAAATGATCTATAAGGTCAGAAAGCTGAATATACAAAGTCAAGTCTGACTAAATCTTGTAATAATATTTCAACAAGTTACCAGTTACCACAAAAGCTGTAGATACTGCAAAAACAGCTGGCATTAGCAAGGTCAGTCAACTGATAATATCATATTCTGGCCAGCAGATTGAGTACACACTGCATCAAGAGTAAGATTGCGAACAATATAGAATAGGAAGATGACCTCAGGCAGCATTACAGTTAGCAGTTTTCTAGCTGAACCGTAATAAAATATGTCAAAAGAAGTATTCTAGCTCAATGCAAATTAGCTAGTGTGCTTGATGTTTCAGAACTAAAACATAGTATTTAGTCGCTAAACAAAGAAAACTGCATTGTTCTAGAAAAAAGGCCATGACAGTTAGACCCTCCAGGCTCCCAGCCATCTCTGTGTTTGTGGCAATTTTCACGAACTCTTTTTATGGATATTCTCTTGTTTAGGGTCTTGAGCTCAAGGCAGCATCCCCCATCCCATAGGCTCCATTAGCTCTATTTGATGTCATGTACACAAAACCCATTTTGGAACATTGAACAACATCAGGTAATATCCAGAAAAAAGAGAAGCATGAACTTTTTCAACTCCAATGACAAGAACACATTAGACTGTATACCAATAAATTATAAATATATATATTATCAACAGATTTTGTTTGAGAGGTAGAAAGACTGATGTCCAATTTACGTCATATGGTCATACCCACTTGATAAGTAAAGCTTACTTAAGTTTACTTATACGGTTACTCTATGTTGTGCTTGGTTGTTATGAGTAAATCCTAATGCCATTGATTTCTCAGATTTCAAACCTCTTTCAATATAAATTTTGCCATTCCAGCTCCCATTTTCTTGGTAATTTCTTCAATTGCTTCTTGATAACTGAAAATCCAAAAAAGCAACATCAGTGTCAATATTCCTGAAACAAGTCATTTGCATTGGAGCAGATGTGTTATAGGAAAATGAAAATGCTGAGAAGCATATCAAGCAGTAAATGGAGTACAGCATAAATCTTTCTACACCTCCTTAAGAATAAGAAAAACAAATCAAGGAATTTGCCCTTCAAAGATTGTAAATGAGGCATGGATGGCCGTGCCAGTAATGGCACGGCACTTGGCACAGGGTGTGCCAGTGGCACGCCCCCTTGCCGACCCGTGTCGACCAGCACGCGTGCCGTGCCGGGATGGCACGGCCTCGTGCCAGTCGTTGTACCATATGGTGCCATTTTTTTTTTCCTATTTTCATTAGTCATTATTAAATCAACTAATCAATTGATCATTTAGAAGGCTTAGATAAAATTTATGATAATGAAACCAGAAATGATAATGATGATGATGATGATGATGATGATGATGATGGTGATGGTGATAGTGATAATAACGAGACTCAGTCTGGTGGCGGTGATAATGGAAATGAGACATGCGTCCCTATTACACAACCTTCTCAGAGAGGTATTCTTTTTACAGAGGACTTGAGTTTATAGATAACAGAATATTAGGGGAGGTGTATCCACAGAATGATATGAGTTCATTATAATTACCATCATATCAACTACACCCACCAGAGCCAGAATACCATTATTATACTCTATATCTACAATCTACATATACTTATGGTGTGTCTGTGCCTGTGCCGGTGCTGTTCATTCCCGTGCATGTTCAATATTTATATCATATCATAGGAGAATTATAAAATTTCTATTTGTATGAAGACTATGTGAGACGTTACAATGAGTAATATTATCAATGAATAAGTTTTGAAGAATATCAACAGTATTTTATGCAACATTCTCATATTATTCCCATGCTGACAAATGAAGTATTTGATTCTCCTTGTCATTTTACCTTCAATTAGATATTAATTTTAATTATGAAATTATTATCGATTAATATTGTGTTCAATTATATTATGGAGTATTCAATCATTAATATTAATTTTAATAAATGTCTTTAATCATAGTATGTGTTGAATAATATTTATATTTAACTGTTGCTTTATCTTTAATAAAATATGTCATTCATAAAATAATCTAAAGATAAAATATTATAATGTAGGTTTTAAACTTTTAATACATATATTTAAACTAAAAAAAGATTGACATATCAATGACCAAAAAACATCTTTAAATATTCTAAAAAATTTATTAAAAATATTTTAAATGTGTGCCACTAGTACGGCAGGGCGTGCTGAGGCGTGCCGATGGTGGCACGGCACGGCACGGCACGTGCCACTGGCACAGCCATCGTTGAAATGAGGTACCGCTAAATAACTGAAACGTTGCAGTTATAAAAGATGAAATTAGTTCCCATGGCACAAGCCTTCAAACAAGCAGATCTAATTTGGAATTTGCCCAGACCAATCATTAGACTTCTTGAATCCTTGCTATTTTAACATGGAACTAGACTCTCCCAAGTATGCAACCCAAGATAAAGAAACTAATAATAGTCATAGACATGATCACCAAGGGACACTAGAAACAAATTCTTTTGCATAAATATTTTGAAGCTCAACTGAGACGAGTTATTTCATCCATGAAATGCAATATTGTGGAGGCACAACAAAATCAAAACAGAAACATAGAATAATGGTCCAACTTGATTGTTCAGTTGGAGCATTGTCCTCGTGAATGATAAGCCCCATATATTTGTCCATATAAATTCCCACTTCAATTTATACTTTGCATTGACAATGCCCTAAGCTTCAAGCTTGTGGATCTGAGTGCACATGGACTTGGTGGAAGTCGCTAAGTGGATGGTTTCACACAAGAAGTGAGGAACGAAGGAGATGGAATATGTGCAAAGGAGACAACATCAAGAGGTCCACACGATGAGTCGGAGTATGTAAAACCACCTTGTACCATTCATTATACAGAGTGCAGAGGTTTTCCAGGTGATGTCCAATGGTTTTATCCTTAATTTTCCATATAAAGTAACTTGTCTCTTCTAGTTATAGCAATTCTGTATTATTACTGAATAGTTGTTCTTGATTATGACTTAAGCCATGGTGATAGATGAGTTAGAATGTCTTATTGCACTGTGCCATGAATGTGTTCTTGTTTACCTTATATATTGTCATGTTCTTTTGAGAAGCAATGATTTTGGGGATTTGGTATCCTTATGATATCCAACTTACCAAACCTCTCTAGATGTTATCTCTACCCAATTCTTCTTAAAAGGGACAGTAGAAAATTAGCCTATAAAATAACAAAGTAACATATTGCTAAAAGCTTATAAATTTCCACAAATAGTTGGAAAGGAATTCAGTTAAAGAATTGACCTTGTCCCAAGCTCTAAAAAAGCAGTTGAGACGAGATGTAATTTATCCATCAGAACTTTGTAGTCCTTTGTTCCACCTAACAGAAAAAAAAACACATAAATTTACATCCAAAGGACAATACATCTATAAATGACAGCTGGAATTATTCTTTTGCTAATCTCAAAATAATAATTATTATGTAGCTATATTTCATGTAGCACACAGGACAATGTAAATATACTATACAAAAGGAATGAGAGTTTGTCCTCTTGACTAGAAATTTGCGATGAGTTAAAATATGACATATCATACTATACATAAGACCTATAATAACAAAAATAAAAACTTTGGAAAAGACTCCAGAGAAGCACATGAATCAATTCCATGACACTTACATGAGAAATGCCAGTCACGATCATAAATATGACGATGGAAAGACTCTAGAATTGGCACTTTTATCTCTGTAGGAATGCTAGTATCGTCCTCTGCAATAGATTAAAGATAACAGTATGCTTAGTGTTTGCTAATTTTCTCAGGAAGAAGTGATGTAAATCACTAAATCTATGAAGCCAAAAGAACTACAGGATCCCATGCATAAAATATTGGAAAATAAGTAAATCACATGAGATCCTCCTTACGAAAGAGCTTTTCAGCTATTGTTTAATCTTTAAATAAGATATCATAAAATGCTAAAGTTTATTTTTTTCCTCAAAAGCAAATCAGTTTTCTTTTCCATGAGACTTCCTACATACCTTAATCAGCTAGGGGGGCAACTTAGGACTTGTGCAAATAAGTAATAACCATGTGATGTTATTAATAAGTTGGATACATGATGTGTCTAGTGTCTTTAATTCATTTTAGAGTGTGTGATGTAAGAAGAAAATATACATGTGGACATTTCATATATACATAAAATATTTGTCTCAATATACATTAGGGGTGTAAACAAGCCAAGCCTGAGCAAGTCGCTCTAGCTCAAGCTCGGGTCAAAATTAATTTCAAGTCTAATTTTTTATTTAAACTAGGCTCAGCTCAAGTCTAGTCGAACTCGAGCTAAACCAGACTAAGCTTTAGCCTTGCCTAAGCTTGAATCAAACCTATTTTCAAACCGAGCTAGCCCGAGTGGACTAAGCCTGAGCTGAGCCCAAACTTAAAACTAGGCTATTTTCAATTTTCAAGACGAGCCAGATAGAGCTCTAATGGTTATGAATATTTTGGTAGACGTAGGATCTATGGGATCAAAAATCTAATTGTTATGAATAAATTTATATATAATATTAATAAATAATTTTTTGAGCCAAATTGAACGACTCGGTTCAAAATTCAATTTGATCCCAAAATTTGTTTAGGCTCCTTTAGCTCAAGCCGAGCCCGAGCAGCTCATTTATTTTGACACCCCTAGTATACACATGCCGACATGTAAGTGTAAGCATATGCACATATATTACATAAAACCAAATATTCCGAACACTATTTCTACTAATATTTTGTTGCAATGGCTAAAAATTTAAGAGGGCTCAAAATGAATAGCAATTACAATCTAATAACTACTGTAGAAAATTAGAGAAAAGATGAAGGAACCGACCAACTGTATCAAGGGCTCTGAGGACCAAATAGAAAATACAGACCTACAGAAAAAAGAGGAGAAACTTAGAATAACATATGTAATGTTTTAAACTTACAAAATGCGTTCTGCTAGCACACAAGCATGAGAACAGTATAACTTCACATGAAGAAATTATAGACATGAAAGGATTTTATACAGACTTTATTTTTATGTGTATTAAAATGCTTGGAAAGAACTCAAACGGTACTCTGCAGGTTGAAAAGTGTTCTCTAGTAATCGTACATTAAACACACTTTGTCAAATCCAAATGGCCAAAAGAGTGCAAGAGCGCATAAAAGAAAGATTAAAGAACTCAAAAGTTTGGAACATTTTTAAGATGCTATAGGTATGACAATCTCATTCTATTAGCAAGAAAATTTTCACAACAAGCAATCCAGAAGAACAAAACAAAGAAATCAGCCATAGAGGATTTGCTAAAATAAATTCTAAGGTTGTGGTGCATATCCCATTGTAACAAGTATTGCAATTTCTAAATAAAGAGAGTGATTTGAATGATAACTGTTGCGCACAGTCGAATATCGTGTGGGACCAAACGATAGAAAGGATAAGAAAAACAAAATTAGGCACAAGATAGACTTGAATGAAAATCCCCTCTGTTAGAACAACTAAAAAAAAGGACGATCGATTTCTAATCTAACTCCAATCAAGTTCAAGAGTACAAACTCATGCATCCACTTAAAATCTCTCTCGATATACGAATCTCCTAACAAGAATATCTCATCAGAAATTCTTCTCAAACTAATCGATCAGTATACATCGTGCATGACTCTAATGTAGATCCTTGATCCATCAGAAAGAAGGCGAGAAAATCCACAAGAAGACCAAAATACTCCGCAAGAGAGAGGAGCCCAAACAGATCAAATGGATAGAAATAGTCGAGAGAGATAGATAAACCGTACAGCATTGCGGAGCTCCGGGCCGAGCTGCTGGATGACGAGGGCGAAGCTTCGAGAGACCTTTTGCAGCATGGTGTAGGAGAAGGCCCAGTGCTCCTCTGCGGGGATCTGCTTCTCGATTCGTGCCGCCGCCATCTTCAATTTTACGAGAGGGTATAGCTCATCCGGGTGCTCCAAGATCATCGCCACCAACCCCATCGCTCCCTCGTGCTTGTATGCCTTGAACTGACTGGGTATGTTCTGTCACAATATCGAACTACCTCTGAAGCATGGCCAATGAATCCAAATCACCCCGTGGAACAATCTGCAAGTTTCAAGGAAAGAACTAGTGAGGGGGCTCTCAAAGTGGAAGGCGAGCTCGAGATAGAGAAGCGGAGGCGGATCTTGGGGACGGCGGAGAGACCGTGGCTTGGCCGGCGGAGAGGCGGAGCTCCGCGAAGAGGAAAGGGAGATGGAGCTTGGTGGAGAACGTAATGATCTGAGATCAAGAATCTCAAATCCCTCCTCTAACTACTCCCAAATGACTACCGATGAGAGCAATTAGCCTTGAATAATGGTTTTCTCCTTCCCCAAGCTGAGGGGAGAGAGGTATTGTATTATAGAAGATGATGGTATTTATAGAAAAGGGATCGGTGGGTTTATAACATACCCTCAGATCCAATCTCTCACTCTCTAATAACTGACTAGACTCTGAACTTTAACTACCCATGTTATAGCATTTATGGACTCCTATGGAAAACAATGAACTGATCCGGGATTATTTTGTAAAATTTCATTACCTAGTGCTGCTTATATGGGATCAAAATGCAAATGGCTCTTCTTCTCCTTCTTAGTGTCAGCTCTGAACATGCCCACCTCTTAAGATCCTGTCCTCAAGGATCTAAGGCAAAAAAAAACTGTCGTGTAATCACGTATATGTCCTCCCAAGTAGCTTCTGGAGGGCTGAAGTTCCACCACTGTACTAGAATTTATGGAATGGCTCAATTAGTCCGCTTCACCATCCTCCTAGACAACATCTTGTCGAGGTGGAGAAGCGACTCACAATCCTCATCGACTATGGGGCAAGGTAGTACTAATAATGTGGTTGGATTCTAAATGTTGTTTGAGTTGGGACACATGAAAGACAAATGAATCTTCGAGTCGACTGATAGGAAAAGGTGATATGTCATACCAATTTTCTCCGGAACTTAAGATTGGCGTTAAGGTTGAAGCTTCAAGTGTACCTAGTCCCCCACTTGGTAATGTTAATCTGTGCGGTTTTTATTAGCAAAACACTTCATCTTGGCCTATGCTTTGGCTAATTCTGCGCAAAGGAGTAGTATCATCTGATTTCTTTATGTAAATATGATTCTACAAAAGCAAGATAAGAAGTAGGCTCTACCGAAAGAGCTAATTAGGATGGAGGGTACCCATATAGAGCTTAAAAAGGAGTTAGATTATTATTATTGTGGTAATTGGTGTTGAACCACCATTCGGCTAGAGATAACTAATTTGCTCACTTCTTTAGTTTGGATTAGTCATGTAATGGAGATAAGACACCAAACAACTATTCACCCATTCCGTCTGCCCATTGAATTGCGGATAGTATGCAATGCTGAAGTGCAATGAGATGCCCAATCTACTAAAATATTTCTTCCAAAAGGCACTAAGGATAATTAAACCATGTTCACTCATAATGGTGCTTGGCAGACTATGTAATTTGTGATTGTGATCCAAGAAAATAGTGGCCACTTGTAAAGCAGCGTATGGATGAGGAAGAGCAATAAAATGAGCATACTTGTACAATCTGTCCACCACCACTAATATTACCTTTTAACTTTCAGACATCGGTAATTCCTCAATAAAATCTATTGAGATGTCAACCGATAGCTTTTTAAGAATTGAAAGTGGTTCTAATAGGCTAGCTGAGTGAGTTTTCTCATATTTATGCTGTTGACATACATCACAATATTTAACATAGGTGAAAATATGTTGTTTAAGTCCATACCAATAGAAATACTATTTGACCCTTTATATGTGGCTTGCAATGTTGAATGTCCTCATAAGAGTGAAGCATGTAGAGCATAAATGATTTGAGACCTGAGATCATTGTTAGTTCCCCCACATAGATACGAGTATGGAACTTTGTGAGACCTAGTGCAAGTGAGTAGTCAACAGATTTAGAGATAGCCAGTTTATGAAGCATATTTTCAGCAAATGGATCACCTTGATAAGAGATCAAAACCTCCTCTAGCCATGCGGGGGTGACACTAGTGATGACAACTAGGGAACTAGTCCATTTCGATGTTACAATCATCCTCGAGTAAAATGATTGTCGATCCGAGTTGCTATTCTGGACAAAATTGGACATTAAACTTTCAAAAGCAATAGGGATCGATTTAACCATTGAAATGATTTGATATTCGGATATATTGTTCCTCTAGTAGTTAGAAATCAAACGCAATTAAAATCTCAAATGGTAGGTTAAGCATGAACTTCTACCAGTCAGAGAAGGAGCAGACTCACAGCTAGATCCCCCTCACATGTGGAATGAAAGGGTAAAGTGACCTAGGACTTGGAATCGTCCCTAGCTTTCACACCTTATTGAAGAAATTGGACTCCGCAAAATTCGGGTTTACCAAATGATCCTCAGTTTCAATCAAGCGACTAATTCTCATAGAGGCATGGACACCATATGAAAGTTCTAAGAGACCCAGTTCCAATATAGAATAAAGCCCTATTGATTAGTAGATTAAAAGTTATAGTGGATATACTAATTAAAGGTCAGAGGATGGCAAGATGGACATGAATGATGGAAGTTGATGATGTGGTTAGGGTTATAGAGTGAAATAATGGCTAAGATGGATGGAATAGTATCTTAAACAAGATAAAGAAGGAGAATAGAGCTTCTAGGTATGGTTGGTCGCTAGAGTGAGGAAGGAGAAGCGACGAAGGATTAATCTCGACCATAGAAGGAAGCTCGGGGTGGATACCAACAGGGAGGAATAAGAAAGGAGAAAGTTGGCTCGAGCCTATATGCAAAGCAAAACTCCAATAATCAATAATCTCAAAGTGGTTGTTATTCCATATATTTGAAGGCTGGTCAATTGTCCAAAAATCATAAATAAATCTTAATACAAAATAACTTAACTGACGAGCATCTGAATGCCCTTCAATAGTATTCGAACAGCCAAAAATAGTGCTCTATATGTGTGAACACTTAGGCGTTCGAATGCACCAGTTAGAATTTCTTATTTTATCCAAAATAAATGTAAAATGATCAAATTCGAGGCGGGTTAGTTATCTCCAATCTGTATCATAATCAAGACCCACTACATCCAGCAATCTTGAGAGTGCATATGTGGTAATTATTAATTTGACCTTGCTTGTCTTTTAGCTCATAATCAAAGCCCAATAATTTATATAATTCTGTTGTAAGGTGGTGTGCAACCTATGTTCAAGAAAATATTTGATGTTTTGATGGTTGGTGTGAATGATAAAATAAACTCCTTCCAAATATGACTTCCACCGAGTGATGACCATGACAATTGCTAATAACTCCTCATATGTAAAATGTGAGAAAAACTTGGGTCCTAATGCCTTCCTAAACTAAGCAATGAGGTGCCCTGATTAGTGTAGTACAACACCACACCCATATCACAAGTATCTATGTCCAGCTCAAAGGGTTTACTAAAATTCGGTAAAATGAGAACCGGAAGAGATGTTATAGCCTTCTTGAGGAGTTGGAATGCCATTTTCACTTCTTGCGACCACTTAAAGGAGTCCTTTAATAATTTAGTAAGTGGTCTAGCAATTAGCCTATAGTTTAGCATAAATTTTTGATAATAACTAATAAGACCTAGAAATCCTCTAAGCTATTTCAATATAGTTGGAGAAGGCCAATCCAACATGACTCAGCGAGCTTGAGAAGTGGGCACTCACTTCTCCTTGATTTTTATGCCAACACTATATTTAGTGAAGCTCAAGCCCATCTTTTAGGGCTGAGGGAGCTTATTAAGATTTGTTTGGCTTTTCAACAACTTGCTCACTATGGTTAAATCTATAAATGGACCGGTGGAAAATATCAATTAGCAAATCCACTCCATCATCCAGGAGGCTAAAGATCTCTTAAATCAAGACCCCTTTGTTCATGTTTATTGCACTAGCAAAGCGAATAGGTTTGCTTATAATTTGGCTAGTTTTGCTCCATCAACTTTTACTAGTAAACTTTGGTGGTCCGGAGAGAACTTAGATGAAAGCAATTACATAGTCTATAGACTCTTCATCCGACAAAAAAAAAAAACACCTTAGTAGGATCATACCATCACCATTATTACCATTGTTCTAAAATATAGTGTTCAAAATAATAAGTATAACATATAGGAAAAGAAAAACTAAAATTTGACAAGCATAACCAATAGGAAAACATAAACCAAAATTTGATAAACATAATTTATTTAATTACTAAATTTTATAGCCATACAATCAAAATTTGAATACTAAATATTTTGGAGCACAAATTTAACATCTAAGTGCTAAAATCAAAATTGAGGTACAAAACCCAAAATATAATTGCAATAATCAAGATCTAACCATAAAAATTATACTTTAGGGTTATGGTATTTTATTCTTTATGGTTTAGCTCAATTGTATAAAACTCCATGTATTATCAACTCAAGTACTTAACCCATCCTATGGTCTGGACACTACAAAAATAATATTTGCTATTATATTTTGCCAATCTAAAGGTCTAATTTGAAGATTATCATTGGCGATAAAGTTGTATAAAATTTGATATGTTTTTCAAAGCATCTAAAATAATATCAATTAGATTTCAAATGACTAAGATACAACAACGCAAATATATATTTATTCAAAATATTTATCATATCTTTATAATTTGCAATCTAATCAATATTATTTTAGATGCATTAAAAAACTTATCCAATTGTTTACAACTTTATCACTAATAATGATCTTTAGATTCGACCTTTAGGTTGGTCAACAATGATAGAAAAAAGTAATTATTGCACTTTAATCCGAACAGCAGAGGTTGTTAGGTTTTAGTGTTGGCAAAAGTGTACAAAATAATCTAAATGCTTTTATACATGTTCATAAGCATATCTACAAATTTTGATAAGATTCAGACTAAAATTTTTTAAGTTTTAGAGAAGATAAGTCACCGCATTCGCACCGTGTTTACACCACATTCGTACTGCGTTTGAACACAGACTCAAGCGTTCACACATACATTGGTGATGTTTTGGCCGTTCAAATGCACTTGGGCCACATTCGAACTCGCCCACGTAACGTACAATTTTTGGAGTTACATAAAATCTATTTTGACTTGGATTTGGCCTTATCTTGTTAATCTATATAAGGGTTGGGATGCCCTAACCTTAAGAAGGTTGGTGATTGCCTTTAGAAAAAAGTTCTTGGAGTTACAACATTCTTCCACTAAAAGGTTCGTTTCTTCTTCAACGAACCAAGCTTTTGTCTTAAGAGTCATCTAGACGAATGATCAATCTCGAAGGCCACTGAGACTAGCTAAGTGAAACAAAGTCATGGGGATCGACGAGTTGTTTTATAAGCCAGTCTTGTAACTACTACAAGTTTGGTGATTGATTTTGATCCGAGTTTAAATCTGTAGTTCTTTTTTCCATTTGGGTTTTTCCACGTAAAAATCTTAGTGTTCATCTTTGCTTTATTCTCTGATGCATTTTTTCTTAAGCAAAAAGTTAGAATCATTACCTAGGGTTTAAATACATACGCGTGTCTAAGTTATTTTTTTCAATTAGTATTAGAGTAGGCTATCTTACCTTAGAGATCCGCTAGACATGGATTTTCTTAGAGATGGACAATCTTCTATTAAATATCATATTCTTGATGGATCAAACTATGGATATTGGAAAGCTAGGATGAGAATCTTCATAAAGTCTATAGATGAGCAAGTTTGGTTTGCCATTGTGAACGGTTGGATTACACTAATGCACTTGGTGAATGATAAGTTAGTTGAAAAATCTCCTAAGTTTTTTGATAGGTCAGATTTTGAAAATATTGGCTAGAGTAGCAAAGCAATTAATGCTATTTTCAATTGGGTTTCTTTGGATGAATTTCGAAGAATTTATACATGTGAGATTGCTAAGATGTTTGGATGATCTTAAAAACTACACGTGAATGAACTATGGTTGTTAAGCTTTCGGAACTTAAAAAATTGGCAACTAGTTTGAAAACTATCTGCATGGAGGAGAATAAGACTTTTGATGAGTTCTATGAAAAATTTAGTGATATAGTCAATTCCAATTTCAACCTAAGTAAAAAAATTCCTAAACATAGAATCGTAAGTAAGATCCTTAGATCTCTCCTAGAAAGGTTTCAGGTTAAAGTCATTGTTATTAAAGAAAGTAAGGACATTGATACAATAAAAATTGAATAATTGGTAGGCAATCTACAAACTTTTGCGTCCACTCTTCCTAGACCTGAGAAGTCTAAAGAGTATGGCCTTAAGTACTATCAAAGAAGATTTAGAGGAGTCAAATGATGATAGTAAAATAGATGCTGACATGATGGCTATGTCTGTCAAAAAGTTTACTAAGTCTTTTAAGAAGTCAAACAAGTTCAATATTGAGAAGCTTGAGAAAAACAAAAATTAAAAAAAAAAAGAATCCTGCTAGTTCAAATATTGGGGTGGGTAACAATAATTTAAAATAGAAAACCAAATAAGATTCATTGCTATGAATGCTTTGGTTTTAGTCATATTGTACAAGAATGTCATAATCGACTCAAAAGGAAGGCTAAGACTATATAGCCTTCACCGTCTCTCTCTCTTGCACTAACTCTGTTGTTGATTCTAATAGTACAAATGAGCAAAAATTATTAGCACTGGAAGGACAAGAAGAAGCTGCGATATAAAAAGCATATAATAAGTTGTACCTAGAGTCGTTCAATCTTACAAAAAGCAACATAAGACTACTTCAGAGACTCAAGGTAATTAAATTCGAAAAAAATTAATTTGAGAAGAAGTACAAAGTGAAACTTGAACATGTCAAAATCCTCACACAACAACTAGATGAAGCTAAAGATAAGACAAAGACTGCAAATATTAAAGTAGGGTGATTATTGAAGAAGGTGAGATTTCTAAAAATGAAAAACAAACTGAACGAGATTTTAAAGGCTCAAATTCTTAGAAAAGACAGATATGGACTTGAATATACTAGTAATTTAAGTAATAAAAAGACTGTATTTGTTTCTGCATGTATTCAAAAGAGAAATAACTTGAAACCAACTTTTGATCTTTCAAAGCAAACTTAGACGAACTTTATAGAGTTAAAGTTGAATCAATAATGTGGTGAAACTTCAAAGATGAAAAAGGTAAACACAAGACACACTCCTCAAAAAAATGTAAGTAGAAAAATATTTATACTCATATGTTACCATTGTGGCATTAAAGGACATATTATAAAGTTTTGCAAAAATCGAAGCATGTTTTTTTATTATGGAATAAAAACTAGATAAGTTTGGGTTAGGAAAGAATAAATTTTGGCACCCTTTCAGGGTTGATATTATAGTGGGATATGCTAGCTAGGAGGAGTTGATTGCTTATTTATAATCCCTAGCTATGTGCTATGTATATCTGAATTTAGTAGTTTAGGAAGTGTAATTTTGATTTTTTTTTTTTCTTTCTAGCTTTTAAATTTAAGTCATTTGTCTTTTGATTGGTTTGCAAATCTTTTAATTTGTTTCTATTTTAATTACATATGAGTTTTCATTTAATGTTTAGAGTTTTTATTAAAACAATGATGCACTTCTATATTCAAAATATTTTCTATATATATATATATATATGACCTTCATTGATCATAAGTGATTATAGTCAATTTTGTCATCTTAAAGTATATTATATCATTTCTAATTTATTCATCCTCTTGACTTCTATTATAATTAAATTTTATGTCTTCATAACATGTATATATTCTTGAGTGAGCATGATTTCATAAAATATTTCCTTGGTTAGATCACTATTAATTATGATTTGCACAGTTTGACCACATACTTAGTTAAAAACATTATAGTCAAAAAATATCAATGAAAAGGGTTACAATGAATTAGAGTAAAAGTCGTCTTGTTTAAAGTTCAATTTAACTCAACACTTTGCTTCAAAAATTTTAAATAACATATTTATACATTGTTCATTATGTATTACAAGAAAATGGCTATCTAATATATGAAATTCGTCATTGAACCTATATGGTATATGTGATCAAAATAATATAGAAAAATTTCCATTAAGTTTAAAAAATAAGCCAAAAGTGCATCAATTTATACTAAGTTAGTTTGACTACTATGTTACATTATTGTTTAATAGGAAAGCTTATTTAAGATGATTATTTCATGGTGTTTATGCTCAGTTTGCATATACATTTTATTATGATCAATCAAGATTAATTTTTAATTTGTGCGTGATACGTTAGAGTTGAAGAAAATATGCTCTCGATGGTTTGATTGATCTATGTATGACTTATTTCATTTGATTGACATATCTATGTCTTGAATTTATCTTTAAAATTTTAGAAGTGCATCTCTAAAAAGTATTTAGAACTTTATGGAATTTTTTTTAACAAAAATTTAAAAAAAGTTCTAAAATTGTTTATGATCAAACTTCGAGATTCCTTCACTTTTCGCAAGGTATGATTTGTATTTATTTTCTTCACCAAAGAGTTTCAATTTTGTGATCTTTTAAGTGATTGAATATGGTAGAATCATAATTGTGGCGTGGCTTCTTGATCTTATTTGGTTTTCTTGAACTAGAACTTTCTTTCAACACTTGGGTTGTAATGCACTCGCCTGGCACAGGCACATGCAGGCCCATGAGCCCACACGGCACGCGTAGCACACGTGATAGGATGGGTGGAGCCACCACACAAATACACCTCTGGGTTCACATAATCCATCTAAATTAATTATGACATCATCAAGTTAAACTTGTTAATATATCTATATCTAAATCCACAACAACCATACTAAATAGTTATATAATCTGGCAGAGCCCACACAAGTCATGACAAACTATCAAGATACAACTAAATATTTATATAATTCATCATTTGATACAATAGAGTACAAATATCTAATAATAGTACAATCAATATTTAGATAAACTATCATCTATATCATCCCGCGTTTATAGCTCATCTCATCTTTATTCTAAAATATCTTCTTAGGATATCCCAAGTCGTTATTTTGTACCACATATCTGAGAGGGTTAGAAAAGAAATAAAGATAATCATGAGCTAAAGGCTTAGTGAATAGACCTTATCCCGAATCAGTAATACTAAACAAAGAGTAAATTATGTACTAAATAATATAAATTAGAAAGAGCATCATGTCATGAATAAATATATAAATGTATACATAATATATAAGTGGATGGTAGCTATCATGTCATGATTGATCAAGTATATAATTATCGACAATGCATAAATATGTTATGGTCTGAACGTCTGCTTTCCGATCTGGATCTAATGTAGGAAAACAATCCGCACAGTCAGGAAAAAATATTCACCAGATATTCTATTATATTCAAACAATTATGAAACCAGGGTGGTCGATTCATAATTTCCTAATCTACGCTTTTGATACTTATGCCCTCTCATAGATTCTAACTGCAACTAGGACAAAAATATGTAAAAATAGGGGTGATTGTGGAAGTGATAGGTGGTGGTGATGATAAGGTGAGGGATTAAAATGGCGATGAGGTGGATGGATTGTGATGTTTAGGGGATAAGGATGAGGGGGGAGAAAGGGTTGAGATTCCAAGGAGGAGGAAGGACTCGATAGACGAGAGAGGTTAGAGGATCACCGACGTCGAGATGGCGCATGACTAGGGCTTAAACGAAGGAGAAGGAAGATTAGGGGTAGAGAGGAAGGAAAGGGGATAGAACTCAATATTTATTTATCATAATATTTTTAGTTGCCATCCACACCTAAAGAGGCTAAATAAAACAAGTCAAAAATGGTAAATAATAACCCTAGAAATAATGAATTCTCGTCAATCGCGTTCGAACGAGGTCGAGCGCGTTCGAATGCGGATTTCGTGTTCTCTGCCAATGCAAACATATCCAAGCGTTTGAATGCGACCCCCCCTGCGTTCGAACGTGATACAGAATCCTTATTTTTCTAAAAGAAACAACTAGAACAAAATAAGAATAAATCCTCATAGGTTGTACCCATACTCGAGATGACTTAGTGTGGTCCGAATCACATCATTCCACCATGCTTCTGCTCACTTTGTCCTCAAAGTGTAAATTCGGGATATCAATTCATCATAGCAAGCTCACTTAAACTTTGATATATCGAGAGGATCTATACTCGGAAGAGGGGCTAAGTTGGCCAACCCGATTTGACACGAATTCCACGTGACTTGCCGTAATGTCGTGCTCACCATGGTCTCGGGTAGAGCTGCCAGTGATCGAGGCAAGTCCAAAGTCTCTCCCTCAGCCCAAGAAGGTTTTGATAGCCCAAACATCTATAATAAGTCTTCATGACACCCGATTTGAGGCAACCCATCCATCAATTGTAAATTGGCACTCATACCTTGTCGAATCACATTCCACCGCACATGTTGCCTTTTAAACTTGAATTCGAGCCACGTATCCTTAAAGTCAAATATAACGGGACCCAAGCCATAGAGCCATTAAGTACCTAACACGACATCGGCTTTACGAAGAGCCAATAGGTGAAGATCCAATTCCAAGGCATGTTCTTAGACCTTCAAGGTTACCTACTAACACACGCTATTTGTTTGAAGGGCCGTGCCATCTCCAATCATCACGTCGAAGCCTAAGATTGGCTCTAGTTTCAAGCCCATCCTCTAGACCAGCCTCTCATCCACAAAGTTATGGGTGCTTCCGGTGTCGATGAGTATCCACACGACAAAGTCTTTAACGGTGCCATCAACTTGGAGAGTAGTCGTTGCGGTGGATCCGACATAAGCATGGAATGATATTTTGGCTTGGACTGCCTCGCTGCTTTTCAGAGGTCTTTGGACAACAATCTCTTCATCTAAAACCTCCTTCTCTAGTTCAACAGCATTATCTTCATCCACGTCATCTAACACCATCACTATTGTCGTCGATCGAGCACATTTATGTTCCAACGTGTATCTTTCATCATAATAGAAGCAAAGCCCCTTTGCTCTTCTATCTTCCACTTGAGCTTGTGTGATTCACTGAATAAGGGCTCTCAAAGGTCCCCTCTCCTCTGGAATCATTCGTGGAAGTGGGCAAATACCCGTTGTATGCGTTGAGCCAATCAGCACAACGACCGTTGCTGCGAGCTGCCAGTGTGCATCCTTCTGGCCAGCTGCTCCTTGATGTGTTCTGGAGATCCTTTAACTAACTTCTCCATCACCTGGGCAGTAGAGAAAGCTTCAAGAAGGGTAGTTGGTCTGACTACCTTCACCTCAACTTTGATGTCCCGTTGAAGGCCGTTAACGAACGTGCCCCTGAGTTGGAAATCTGTCCAACCCCGTACTCTATTACTTACACATTCGAACTCTTCTTGGTACACTCTCACTGTAGTCTTTTGGATCAGCTTGGTGAGGGCGGCTTGAAAGTCTTCGTATCCAAAAGGTCCAAAACGAATGCAAATGGCTTCGGCGAATTCTTCCCACATCCGGTAGGGCTAAGCTCGGTTCGTTGCTTAGTACCAATAGATGGCGGTCTCTTCTAGGTGGAATGATACCGATAACACTTTTTGTGCATTAGGTGTTCATTGGTACTCGAAAAATTATTCCGCTCAGTAGACCTAGTTGAGTGGATCGCCTCCATTAAATTATGGGAAGTTGAGGCGAACAGTTCCCTCATGGATTACGCGTTCTTCTTCATGTTGGTTGGGCCTTCTTTCCCTTGGGTTTAATTCAGCATCCCTAGGATGATATCGAGGGGTCGCTGGTTCTTCATAATCTGCCCACTCATCATCGTCATCGTCATCGTGGTGTGGTGTGGTGGATATAGTGCTCGATCATGGTGAAAAACCAACGGTGGTACATTGCGCCTTTCAGTCGGTGTAGGCAGCAAGGGTCTTTTGGCATGACCACCGATGGGGTCTTCATGATCTTCCTCCCACCTGGTACAGAATGGTGGAGGCGGTGTCCCTTGAAGAAAATGTGATTCTATTGGTGGTGCAACCCGAGCTCGATTAGAGAACTCGATTGCCGCCATACCCCTTGGTGTGCCTAAGAGGACTTGAGTCATGGCTCCCATTGATGTTTGCATGGCTCGTTGTGTCTCCATCATATCCGCAAACATCTTGATCAGATTTGAGTTGATCGTAGATCGGTGAGTTAGGGTTGGCATCCGATCTGATAATCTTCGTGGCCTCTCCCTCCGTGGAGCCAACCCACATCATGTTCCTAGGCGGACTTGAGGAAGATGAACCTGAATTTACTGATTAGTATGACAAATTATATGAGTACAAGGACGTGAGAGACTAGTCACCTTAAGGATAAGGTGTCGAAAGTGTGGTGGATTGTTACGATCCGACCACATGGGTTAAGTTGAGTTGAGTTGAGTCAAGTTAGTTAGTTAGCTTTATCTTATTGTTTTGAATTTTAAATAAATCAGATAATTCGTATGTGGATCTAATTCGATAGAGATTTTTACTCATATAAATAGGAGTGGACATGTATTGATAATTATCATTGAATAAATTTGAGTTTAGCCAAGTTAATATTTTCGTCCTTATCTCTTACCATACCGTTAGATCATCTTTAAGGAGTAGATTATAGCGGTAGAAGCATTACAATATTCCAAACCCTAGCCATCTTCCTCCACCAGTAGCCACCCTATCTTACGGTCGTCCATCACCACCTTTGGTTGTACGCCACCCTCTGACGTCCGCCCAAGTCATCTAGTTATGGGTGCTCCTGGTATCAATGATGATCCTCACTATTTGATTCTTCACGGTGCCATCAACCCGAAGAGTCCTAGGTGCATTAGTGTCGGTGTAGGCATGCATGGATATCTCGGCATAGACCTCCTCGATGCTCTCCAAGGTTTCCTAGTCTTCTGCCAAGTCCTCTAGTTCATCTTTCATCATTTCCTCTTCCTCCACATCCTCTGCTTCATCCAACACCATCATCGTGGCCGCCGATTGGGCATATTTGTGCCTAGGAGTGAATCATTCA
Organism: Typha angustifolia; assembly: GCF_048772165.1. Classification (NCBI taxonomy): domain Eukaryota; kingdom Viridiplantae; phylum Streptophyta; class Magnoliopsida; order Poales; family Typhaceae; genus Typha; species Typha angustifolia. Next base: position 7,116,704 of record NC_133251.1, read on the forward strand.
TCACAATAAAAACACAACCCTTTAGCTCTTCTTTCTTCAACTTGGGCTAGGGTAAGTCTCCTCATGGTAGTTCGGGGAGGTCCCTTCACCTCTGGTTATGGCCGTGGAGGTAATCTTGCACCTGTTATCCTCGATGGAGCTATTAACATATGATGTGCAGCTGCAGTTTGCCAAGGCACTCCTCTAAATTTCGTAGTGCTCCAACCCCCTTTTGCCGCTAAGCAAAGCTCTCGAAGCTTCCCTTCCATCAATTGAGCTGTTGCAAATGCCTCAAGCAATGTGGTTGGTCGAGCAACCTTCACTTCGGCTTGAATGTCCCGCCTAACGCCACTAATGAATGTGCTCTTGAGTTGGCAATCTAACCAGCCCCGCACTCGATTGCTAACACACTCAAACTCCTCTTGATATGCTCTCACCGTAGTCCTTTGGGTCAGCTTAGTGATAGCAGCTTGAAAATTTTCATAACTAGAGGGTCCAAATCAGACGCAAATAGCATCAACAAACTCTTCCCACATTTGATAGGGCTGAGCTCGATTCGTGGCTCAGTACCATCGGATGGCGATGTCTTCGAGATGAAAGGATGCTAACAACACCTTTTTGTGCATTAGGTGTTCTTTAGTACTTGAAGAATTGCTCCGCTCAATAAACCTAATCGAGCGGATCTCCTCTGTTGAATGGGGAGAAGTTGAGGCGAACAGTCCCTGCACAGATGTCGTGTTCTTCTTCTTCATGTCGGTTCGGCCTTCTTTTCCTTGAGTTTAATCCAGCATCCCTAGGATGGTGTTGAGAGGTCATTGGTTCTTCATAATCTGCCCACTAGTCATCGTCATCGTGGAGAGGTGGATTCGATACTTGATCGCGGTGAAATTACGTTACGCCTTTCGACCGGCATAGGCAGCAAGGGCCTCCTAGTATGACCACCCATACGGTCTTCATGATCTTCCTCCTACCTGGTACAGAATGGTGGTGGTGGTGTCCCTTGGCGAAAATGTGGTTCTATCGGTGGTGCAGCTCGAGCTCAAGTAGGGAACTCGGTCGCCGCCATACCCCTTAATACGCCTACGAGGACTTGTGTCATGCCTTCCATCGATGCTTGCATGGCTCATTGTGTCTCCATCATATCTGCAAACATCTTGATCAAATCTAAGTTGACCGTGGAGGTTGTTGGAGAAGTTCTGATCGGTGAGTTTGGGTTGGCCTCCGATTGGATAATCTCTATGGCCTCCCCCTCAGTGGAGGTGCCTTCATTGGGTCTCGATGTCATAGATATGGTTGTTGGTATGGTGTCTGAAGAATGGTGGCTCTAATACCACTTGATATGAATTGAGCATCTGTTACTCGATCAAGCTTGGATGTAGGAAAATAGTCTGCACAGTCAGAGAAAAATAATCTTAAAATATTCTACTGTAGATAGAAAATTACGAAACAAGTGGTGGTCAATCCATAACTTCCTGATCTATTTTTTTTGGTATTCATTTGCTTCGCATATTCTGACTACATTTGGGATGAAAATATGCAAAAGTGGGGTGAAGGTGGAGGTGACGGGTGATAGTGATGATGGGGGTAAGAGAGGTTGTAATGGTGATGGAATGGGTGGCACATGGTGTTGAAGGAATAAGGATGAGAGGGGAGAAGTTGGTCGAGATTCCAAGGAGGAGAGAGGACTCGACAATCGAGAGTGATTGGAGGTAACCGATGTCAAGATGGCACACAGCTAGGGCTTGAATGAAGAGGAAGAACGGGTAGAGAGGAAGTGAAGGGATAGAAAATTAATATTCATTCATAATGATTCTTTAGGTTGCCATCCACATCTTAAGAGACTAACCTAACAAGCCAAAATAATAAATAATAACCCTAAAAATAATGAATTCTCGCCGACCGCATTCGAATGAGGTTGAGCGCATTCGAACGCGCAATTTGCGTTCACTGTCAATGCGAACGTATGCAGGCGTTCACATGCGGGCATTTGAACAGGGTCGAGCACGTTCAAACGCACAAATTGCGTTCTCTATCGATGCGAACACCTGCAGGCATTCTCAAGGAGTGGTTGAACGCAACCCTCCCGCGTTCGAATGCGACATACCGAATCCTTTTTTTAGAAGAAAACAATTAAAACAAAATAAGAATAGGTCCTCAAAGGTTGTATCCATGCTCGAGATGACTCGGTATGGTCCGAATCACATCATATTATTATAAAATATTATTATTATTATTATTATTAGTATTATTATTATTATTATTTGATCTAGGTTATTGCATGGGTAACCTTTGTCAATTTGAGTCAAAAAGGGGGAGAGTCAAGTTGTTTAAAAGTGTTGTCGAGGTTTTAGTAGTTTAGTGGGAGAGTTTTCATTTGCTTTTAACTCTACTAGTTATAGATATTATGTTAACTGTGTGTGATTTGCTTATATGCTAATTAAAGTTTAGATCATATGTGTGTAATAACCCAAGGTTAAAAAAAAAAAAAATTTCCTGCACTGCATGGCACGAGCTGTCGTGCCATGCAGTGGCAGCAGAGATGGGCGCCACACGCCCCAAGCGCTAGCCCAGCCAACCTGGCACGGTGGGCCCCCGCCGCCGCCGCCGCAGCGTCCCTCCCCACCGCCTCTCTCCCTTTTCTTCCTCTCTCTCTTTTTTTCTTTCGGGTTCTTTCTCACCATTCTCTCTTTCTCTCTCTCTCAAACACACACTCTCTCTCTACCAACTGCCGCCGCCACCTCCACTAGCGCCGGTGAGCTTCCCTCCTTCTCTTTCCCTCTCTCGCTCTATCTCTCTCTCTCTCTCTCTCTCTTTCTACCTCTCTCTCTATCTCTCTTTCTCTCTTTGTCGGCTTCCTCTCGGAACCGCCAAAGGATTGAGCCGTCGGCGAGAGGCCGGCAGCTAAGTGGCCACCAGCGGCCGCACCCCTCCCCCACGACCCAACCCTCTCTTTCCTTCCGCTTTCTTCTTCTTCTTCTTCTTCTTCTTCTTCTTCTTCTTCTTCTTCTTCTTCTTCTCCTCCTCCTCCTCCTCCTCTTCCTTCCCTTCTTTCCTCTTAGATTGCACAGGGCAAGGCACTGGGTATGGCGCTGGGCTCAGCCCAGCACAGCAAGAGCATGGCGCTGGGCTGAGCCCAGCACTATGTATAGTTTATATATATATATACATACATATATCCACATTTCTATTTCTAATTATATTTGAGTATGTTATTAGTTATTCAATTAGTTTAGTTAATTTAATGTATTTAATTTGTATAAATTAAATATAATTATATCATAGTAATTAAATAATTCTAATTATATCATGTTTAACAAAACACCTGCAATATAAATTACTATTTTAATCCTAGGTAGGTAATAGTAATTATTAGGGTTATGTACATATATTCTTACGTAATTATTTGCAGTAACTTAATTCTTATTTTCTTAATTATCGAGGAGAATAATAGGTAGATAATTATGTTTTAAATTCACTATTAAATAATATAATTATGGTTAATAAATAACGAAACAAATATAGAAATGAAGAGTACATAATTACAACAAGAAACTATCTTTTTATCGGGTTAATTTTAATTAATAGAAAGACTGACATATTTGTTATAAATAATTTCAGATCCCGACCCCCATGTTCAAGACCCCGTGGACTTAGCTATTGAGGCTTGATCGTTATCGTAGCAGCGTGAACGAGTGGTGGTTTGTCATTTGCAGTGGGGTGAGTAGTCTTATCCCCTAGATCCCTTTCTCAAATTAGGTTATATTATATATTATGTACATGCATGTTTTGGTCTCCAGCATGATTATATAATTTTATATAGAGATGATTTCAGTCGAGCATATTTCATCAATCATTTGATTAGGCTGATCTGGGATATGAATACATTGGTGATATATAGAGATGACTGGAGATGATTATATTGTTCTGATTTTATACCGGAATGATCTCTAGCATGAGTGTGCATGTGATAGACTAGTAGGAATATGCATGTGATAGATACATGGTTAGAGTTTGCATTACATCATTTTTCTCTTGATTCCTATTACACGTAAATTTTTATTATGCATTGACTTGCTATCGTACTGGATATATGCATATGATCTGTCATTTAGAAGGAAAGCATGAATTGTGATTAATATGATAGTTGATAGAAAGCGTGAGGATACCGAGTGAGCGTGAGGGTTAGGACGCGCTTGGTGGATGATTGATCGCTCGTCATAGTCGCGATCCTGTTGGCCTTATGTCTGAGGTCATTAGTCTGTGTGCGCAACAGACATTCGGACATATGCCGTTCGCAAGGGCATATGTTGTGAGTTATCCTCACGAGATTTCTATTAGCTAGAAGGGTGCCCGGTCTAGATGGATGTTGATACCCTTAGCGGATGGCAGGGTATGGTTATATTTGAGATACTCCTTGCGGATGACAAAGTATGCTCTGAGCCTTTAGGCATGATGTTGAGGCCGGGTACCGGGTGTTGACTGTGCACAATGGTCTAATATGATGATATTATACCGAGATATCGATGATGATCTTGATGTTGAGAAATGCATATGATTTCATTATTATCTGACATACCTGATTATTGAGTGGTCAATATACATCATATATGATTGCATTTGATATCATAGTCTTGGTCGGCATGCATCATATATTATATTTGAGAGAGAGTTATGATGATCATATGACGTGGTGACCTGTTTATTCATTATCGATGATTATGTATTCTTATCAGTTATGACATATTATCTATATTTCATTTATATATTATTGATGACACATTCATTTACTCATTCATGATATGATACTCTTTCTGATTCATATTATCCAGTACTTGATTTACTTTCTATTTGACATCACTTATTCGGGGTAAGGTCTATTCACTGAGCCTTTAGCTCATAATCTCTTATTTTCTCCTTTCCAAAAACCCAGGTGAACGAGAAAAGCAGGATATTCCCTTAGAGGTCTTGCCGGTGAGTGAGGAGTAGAGTGTGGTTAGTGTTATATGCCAGACGAGTTATCTTATCTGATGTACTAGTGGACATCCTCCAAAGTGTATCTGTATCCTTGTCTTATATTTTAGCAGGTGACATTGTACTTGTATAATTATGTATATACTACCGTTATGTATATGTAGTTGTGAAAAACTCTTGATGATGTGTTGTGGCCTGTGTAGGGCCCATGTAGGGTTATTTGTATGCTGTTGACAGTTAGACTTGAGTTATTTTTAGTTTAGATATTGTGGATAAAATTATGATGTTGCTATAGGTTTATTTGATAGTTAGTATACAACCAAATGGTCAGGTGCTACGCACGTGCCGTGTGGGCTCGTGCCATGCACGTGTTTAGAGTTTGAGTGTTACAATATATTTATTATTTACTATTTGTATGATCTTACTTTATATTACTTTCTATAATCACTTTACTTCAAGTTATTTTTACTTGATCTTGGATTGATATATTACTTTTGTAGGCTTGAGGTGTAACATCTTTCAAACTTGTGTTGAAAGCTCATTCAGGATCATTTGTTGTAAAGCTAGATATTTTGTCACAAATTGCCAAAGAGGAAGATTGTTAGGTTTTAGTATTAATAAATTTATACAAAATAATCTAAGTACTTTTATACATGTTCATGTTTGCACTGAGTTCGAACGCGGACTCAAGCGTTCACATATATAGAAATGGTGTTTAGGTCGTTCGAATGCACTCATGACACATTCGAATGCGCCCACATAATATGTAATTTCTGGAGTTACATGAAATTTGTTTTGACTTGGATTTAGTTTTATCTTGTAAATTTATATAAGGATTGGGATGCTCTAACCCTAAGAAGGTTGGTCATTGCTTCTGAAAAAGAGTTCTTGGAGTTACAACGTTCTTCCACCAACAAGGTTTGTTTCTTCTTTAACGCACCAAGCTTTCATCTTAAGGGTCATCCAAATGAAGGGTCAATCTCCAAGGCTACTGAGATTAGAAATCAATCATGGAAAGCAGTAAGTAATGAAACAAAGTTGTAAGGATCAACAGATTGTTTTGTAATTCAATTTTGTAATTGCTATAAATTTAGTGATTGATTTTGATCCCAGTTTAGATCCATGATATTTTTTCCCGTTTGGGTTTTTCGCGTAAAAATCTTGGTGTCATCTTTGCTTTACTCTTTGATATTTATTCCGCATATTTACTTAAACAAAGGATTAGAATTATTACCTAGGGTTTAGATATATAGGCGTGTCTAAGTTTTTCAAAGATTAAATGCTTAATAAAAAAACTGGAGGGTTTCCTACAAAGCAAACCAAATAAAGTGTAATTTTCCCTGAACTAAGTGCCACAAGTTTGAAGAGTTTTTGACCAAACTAGCCCTTTTTTTTATCCTTTATTACCGAAATAGACTATCTCTCAAACTTATTACCAAATGGGATTTAATTTACTGTAACCCTAATAAAAACACTAAACTAATTAGCATTTTTAAAACGCTAATTAGTTCAACATTTTTATTCTTAGGTAATTTTTTCTTAACTGCTGGAAGATTAAGTTAAAAGGATATATATATAACGCTAAACTAATCAGTATTTTATCTCTAAACAAAAAATGCTAATTCATTCAATGCTAATTCATTCAACGTTTTTGTCTTATCCTAAAATGCTAATTAGTTTATCATTATATATATATATATATATATATCCTTTTATCTTTAAATAAAAACGCTAATTAGTTCAGCATTTTTGTCCAATCCTAAAATACTTATTAGTTCAATATTTTTATTAGGGCTACAATAAATTATACCCCAAATAAATTTGAGGGATAGTTTACTTTGGTAAAAATAAATTAGAACAGTGCTAATTTGGTCAAAAACTCCAAGTTTGAAAGTCAAAATCAAAATCCTAGTAATCATAATCTAACTGAAAAAGAAAATCAAAAGTTAAGTGCTAAAAAGACGAAAGTACAAAAGTCAAACCAAAATCACTCAGCATTGTCACAACAATCTACTCTACTCAAAAATCGAAGGTAGAGAGAGAGAGAGAGAGTGTGTGTGTGTATGCCCGTAGGTAATATGAGAGAGAGAGAGTGTGTGGACCGTAGGTAATATGGGAGTGATATAAGGGGAAAAAGATTTCGTATTGTCTCTAGAGTTACTGAAAGTTTCAAACATATAAACTTTGGGTAGTTTTAAATATTCTGAATCCGTTATTAAACATACGATGAACAAGTTCCCAAGATTTATTCTAACTTTAGAAAAAAATTATTTAATGGCTTGATTTCTTAGTTTGACTAAACTCAACTTTGTTGATGGCTCACTGTTACGGTAGTTTGGAGAAACAACTTAGTAGCGTGATGACTTAAAACGATGTCTTGACAATTTAATATGTATAATTTTTTTTAAATAATATTAAAAAATTATACTTGGGATTCTATCTAAAGATAACCACCTTGTAAAAAGTAAAATTAAAATAAAAATAAAAATAGCAATATTCTTGATTTTACTTGTATTCTTCAACCACAAGTCACTATTCAAGATGTATCTTTTTGATTTTAAACTTCATTGTAATATTCTTTCTTTTGAACGAAAGAGATTGACTCTAAACCTGTTATTAAACAAGTAGTGTTCATATTTATTACTTCAACCTTTCATGACTCAAGAACTTATAAGACCAAGTAACATGTTTAAATCTAACATATCATGTTCATGTTTGCCCAAACTGACTCGCCCAACCGGATCCATACAAGTATATATAGACATAGCATGGCCTACTGCAAATGAATTCATGGATGCCAGAAGTTTTGACTTCAATTGTTTGGCAAATCAACCCAAATAATTATTACGACTAAGAAGCCCGGATTGAAATCTATGGATGGTCAGCAATGGCATACCAATAGATTGAGACAACAAAAATTGTGACTAGGAATAATTTTCAAATTTGACTGTTGAACTTATTATTATGATTATTATTATTATTATTATTATTATTATTATTATTATATATTTGCGTGAATGCACCCTCAATAGCTAATAGATATGATTTCATTATATTAACTACAAAAAATGATAAAAATATCCTCATTAATCTTAATTGCATACATGTCTTTTTCTCGGCTAATTAGTAAGATTTTAATCTATAATTATCAAAAAGTGACAAGAAGAGTATCTTTTGAAAAAGCCAAGAATGTTGAATGTTACACAAATACAAATTTTTTTTTAAAATATACATATAAAATAAGAAACTTTGGAGGGGCATAGAGAAATAAACCCAAGAAGATATTATAAAGTCAATGTGTAAGAGGACTTGTTTGGATTCAATCGATTATTTCTTATTGGCCCACCTTGAGATCTTAGATGAATATACACCTATTTATTGGCAAGCATATCCTATTTCCTTGAACTATTATTCTATACCTTATACTTTTCTCAAGAAGAAAGAGAGAAAGAAAAGTTATCCATATCTTGACTCTACAATGTTTCTTCTTTTTGAACATCTCTTTCACACACGATATGTTTTTTAGTCCGAAACTTAAAATTGATGTTAATTAGAAAGTAACTTACTAGAAAGTAAACTTTAAGTTTCTTCTTTTAAGAATAAGAAAGTGGCTTCTTTAATTAAACTTTTGCAATCAAACATTAAAAGTAAAAAAAAATTATAAATCAGACCCTATATTTTGCTTATTTTATGATTTGCACCTTGTCTTTAAGAATTTTATAACGCGACTCTTCTTTTTCCCTATAATATTCATTTAACACATTAAGTTAACTTAACTTAATCATAGTCAAACTAAATGATACCAGAAGAGAATATTCTGTTATAATCCATTATATAATTTATAACATTCATAAATTACCCTTGTACTTATCTCTAATTTTATTCATAGCTTGAATATTCATATTTGTTGCTTTTTTTCAAACCATGGAGAATATCACCTAAATGCTAAGCCAATTTTAGTACTTCCAAACTCCAAGTTATGGAGATCTTAGAGCTCCCCAAACGCCAAGCCATTTTTATTACTTGCGACCTCAAAATTGGGGAGGGAGATGAAGAAAATTTGGGGAAAGACGTAGAAAAAAAGGATTTGAGCTAGAGAGATGGAAAAAAATAGATAAAATTGGAGGAAGCTTCTAAGGCTTGTACGTGGTAGGGATTTTGGGGATTCTTATGGGTTGTGGGTTTTGATATAATTTTGTGAGATAGGGTTTAGTTATAGATAAGAGGATTTAGATTTTGTGGGGTTAGGATTTAGTTTGCGAAAGAAAAATTTTATTATTTAGGTCAAGAACTTTTAAGGGTATTTTAGTAATATTTGAACTAAAGTCATATAAACTATATAACATGGTTAATGTCAGTTAGCTAAAGTAACGTTAAGGTGTTAAATAAATATTATAGAAAAAATAAGGGGTCGCGTTATAAAATCCCCAAAGACGGGGTGTGAATAACAAAATAGGCAAAATATAGGGTGTGATTTATAAAAAATTCCTAAAAATAAAGAAAGGGAAGTAACGAGATACCTATTATATTATTAATAAATACATATTATATACTTGTTTTATCATTTATGAGCCCTAAAACTAGATATGGGCTAGACAAAGGGTCAATTCTCCCAAGATACAAAGGCACTTAGGCCTTATCAAGCTTTTTAGCCAATATAGTAAGCTGTCTAATCTAGACTTCAAATCATGCATTGCTGAACACAATTACTCCAAATCAAACGTCGTCGAGACCTACTCCAAGTCATCGTTGTCAACGTGCTCCTTTAAGTCAACTGCACTATCGAACCATCAATCGCACTGTCGGACCGTTAAGCCAAGCCACTAAATCGTATACCAAATAATGAGAAAGGCACCTACCAACTTTATTAGAGTTGGTTGGTAGCATATGGTTTTTCCTTGGACCATTATTCTATACCTCATGCTTTTCTAAAAAAAAGAAAGAAAAAATTATCAATATATTGACTTTACAATGTTTCTTCTGTTTGGACATCTCCATCATTCACACCATAAGTTTCTTAGTCCGAAACTTAACATTGATGTGAATTAGAAAGTAACTTACTAAAAAGTAAACTTTAATTAAGTGCCCGAGTCAGTGAGGTGAGTTTCTTCTATCAACAAAAAGAAAAATTAGAAAGAAAAGTAAAATTATTTTTGATAAATAAGAAAGTGGCTTCTTTAATTAAACTTTTGCAATCGAACATTAAAAATAAAAAATCTCTAAAAAGTTAAATACTTTCTTTCTTCACTTTTAACAACTAAGTATCTTTTAAAGGGTAAAAATGAGGTATCCATTGTATTGTTAGCAAATGCACAATTTTTTAAAAGTATTAATTGGTTAAAGAGAAATCTTTCAACAAGACATTGTATACAATGTATAAGAAAAGAGAGATATTACACCTATTGTAGTTTGGCGGAAATTCCACTCTCATTTGCGATACTTAATCTCCTTGTAGTTTTAATCTCCTTATTGTTAGGGTTTTTGGTCTCCTCTTTCTTTTTTAGATGCATGTAATCTCTAAATTTTAATAAATAAGATAGATTTGTGGTTAAAAGAAGTATAAAACTTCTTAGATTAATCTCCTTATATTTTTAATCAGGAGGCCTATTTTAAATTCAGCTTGATATAACAAAAATAAATAAATAAATAAAAGAAGTTGAACTTATAAGTAGTTTATTGGTGCTTTGCTTGAGAATTATATACGAAGAAATATACGGGAAAAGAGTGAGAAAAATTTAATTTATATTTATTTTAAATATATCTCAATCTATTTTTTTTCTTTCTAGTTTAGTTAATTGTAACATGATTATATATCTTTTTAATTTATCTAAATAAATAGATAAATACAAAATAAGGAATAATTTTTTTCATTCTATGCTACGAACCAGATTTATCGGGCGTAAGAAAATTATAAAAATTTAGATGGAAACGTGGAGGTAGCTTTGATTTCACTTAAATCAGAGCACTGGATGAAAAGTTAAAAATAAAATAGTAAGATAAGTCAGAGAGGGTAGAACAGTAAATATTCGAGTTTGGAAGGTTGTAATATTTCTACGGCTATGATCTACTTTAGGAAAAATAAAACGATCTAATAGTTAGATAAAAAAGTAAAGACGAAAATAATAATAAGCTAAACTCGGATTTCTATCATTGATCGTTATCAATGTCGACCCATATTTATAGGAATGAAATCCCTAACGTATCTGATCCGCATGCGGATTATTTAATTTATTTAAAATTTAAAATAATAAGATAAAACTAAGTAACTAACTTGACTCGATTTAACTCATGTGGTCGGATCATAACATTCTCTCTGCTTAATAAAAAAATAAAGCACCAAGAAGATCAATGTTTTATGTTTTTGAATAAAATATGGAAAGTCTTAAGATAGGATTCATCAGAGATGACTAAAAATATAAACATATTAAGTTTGGATCAGCTAAGTGGATAAAAGAGAAAAATGTTTTCTAGGAGGCCCAGTTTGGTTAAAATGTATACACTAAAGTGGAGTTTTTGACTATTTTCGAGTCCTAATTTATTTTAATATTTACATATAAAATTATGTGTGTTTAAAAATTACTGACTCCTAAATATAATTCATTGGATATATGAATAAATTTATATAAAAATTCTAAATTGTTTAAAAAAAATTTAGTGAGAATTATATATAAATTATTTGGGTTCAGTAACTTCTAAGCATGCCCCAGATTGGGCAGCAACTTATATAGAATTTTCAATAAATTTTTCTCTTAGACTTTGCATTTATTTTAAGAATTTATAAATTGATGATATAATCAGCGACTTATATCTTCAAAATCATCGGTTTATAATAATATTTAATTTCATATTTAAAATTGATATAGCTAATTTAGACAAAGAAAACTCCATTTGGTGTGTGATGTGGCCCCACACTTCCAACTTTATGATATAAATATTATTAGCTTGATAAAGAAATCATTCTATAAAGACAAGTGGAGGGGAGAATATTAAGTACGTTGTCATCGGAGGTGGATGGATAGCATAACGGGAGCTGCTATTTTGGAGTCATCCACACATTCAATGAGATCAATAATTCAATGGCATGCGGATCCTATGCAAATTAGGTTCACTAATGACAAATGGATGGAAAGTTTAAGCTATGAAGTTTCAAGTAATATCCTAAGTTAAATCTAATTTTACAAGTACTTGGTGGAATAGAATAAAATATTATAATACTTTGTCCATTTCAAATGTATTTTTATTTTTTATAAATTATTCTTATCTAACTCCTCTAATATGGAGTAAATAATTTTGAATCTGATCACCTCAGTTGATTTGGTATTTGGATGCAATTTTATTTTTTTTATTTTAATTACACTTTGTCCTCTGTACTTTGACTCAATATCATTTTGCCCTTATGTACTGTAAAGTTATAACTAAATATATATGTTATCCTTTTATGAGTTAAAACTCATGAGTCAATGATGTATATAATATGCATCTTTTTCAGATAAACTAAATCACTCTTATGAAGGTCTAAAGAATAATTTATAGATAATTTTATCCTTATCTTCTTCCTTATGTCTTTTTTTTCAAGTGAAAAATAATTTTTGGACAATTATGCACGGACCACCTTGATGGCAATGGTTTTATTGCTTGTGCCACAGAAGATGCGGCTTTGTAGCTTCTTCGTGAGTTGGACGGAGAGAGTAGAATGAGGGGAATTGGAAGTGGGAAGATGGGGTTTTGGTAAGAGAGAAGGTGGAGAGGGATAAGCCATTAAGGAATGCAAATAATAGATTTGAGGAGAGAGAGGGGGGATGGAGGAAAGAGGAGGTTAGTACCATTGGGGAGGGAGATAACTCTTTTTATCTCTATAGCGTGGATCAGGTGAGACAAAGATGTAATGGGTAAATGTTGGGAGAGGTGGCATTTGGGCTTATAATGAATTTAAATTTTACTTTATTATCTAATAAAACATAATATGTATTCTAACTAGAGAAAGATATAAAAATAATTATAAGGTATTATTAACGGTATCTAAGGGATTATAATTTTTTAAAAGTCTAAAGAGATATCTGTAAGCTTTTATAGTATAAAAAAGTAAAATAATATTGAGTGAAAGTATATCGGGTAAATTTAAGCCTTCTTTTTATTCTTTTAGAGGCTTAATTTGATCCCGTTTTGATAAAAAATACTTACTTTGTTTCTCTCAAAGCTGTTTTTGAAGCTTAATTAGGTTAATTTAATAATCAGATTAAATTACATCTATATATCAAATGGTACGGTGTGGCTTAATTTTTCCTAACCAAGAGCTCAATTCATAGATAATAGAAAGAGGGCTCAATTTGTAATATAGTTAAAATACAGGGTGTTATTTATAACTTTCTCCGTAAATAATTCTTTGGAAACTTTTATGATATTATACTTGCCGCTCCATTCCTCGAAGAAAATGAATGTCTTATTATGATTATTTAGATTTAACATATGGAATGATATTTGGGTCGGGTCTATTTCAATATAGTTGTAAGTCAGGGTCTTCTTCTTATGGGTAAGACACTAATCTAAATTTATTAACATTTCGTCTCAATTTTTTTAATAGGAGCCATCTATAAGTTCAACATTTTACATACATAAACTGCTAATATAATTAACACTTTATTTTATGAACTTACATATATAAATACAAAACTTGTTGAAATTTCTATATAAAAGTTAACACTAATTTTATTAAAAAATTATAGTTAAACAGATCCATCTTTAGATGGTTTAATTAGTTTATTTTTTTTTAAAAAAGGAAAACTATATTTAATTTTGGCGAATACAAAATCCTAGACCAAAATTTGCATTAGTGCAGATGGGATGGGTTAATTTGTTCAAAAACTCCATCTTATCCTATTAAAAAACAAAATCATCAGTTTGTTATATAATGTAAATGGAGGTTAAATTCGTCGATATGAAACGTGAACCAGTCTAGGCTAAACGTTAAGGATAATCCCAAGTCCGAGCTATAGAAATAGATTCCAATTTGTCAACACCTCGTGCACTGTGCCTTTGGTGCCACGCGTGATGACGCAGCTTAACGTTTAATATAATAAAACTTTTAGATATCAAGGGCCCAAATAGATGTTGCATGACTCAATCGATAGCACACTTTCCTTTTTGTTTCCTTCCGGTCTCTTGACCGTAGTGCAAGGTTAGTAAATAATTAATCAAGTAATTAATGTACTAATAAAGCACCATGAAGATTCCAGAATCAGCTTACCCTGCAAGTAGCACTTCGTATGTATGCAAGTTTAGACTTGAAGTTTCCTCTTCCCCTCATTATTGATAATCTAAAAGTGACGACTACTGGAGGAGTAAAAGAAAAGAGCACTTAGGAATGGAATGCAAGGAAGGTCGAAAGTGTAAAGTGAAGGGAGACGTCGCCAATAAAACTAAATACATGGAGGTCTTAGTCGTTTGACTTCTTGAGGTGTGAAGAGATAACGAGTGACCGATTCTCCTCCTAATCTATTACTTCCATTATAGCAGCCATTTTCCAAATCAAGGTGTGTACAGAAAGATATTTCAATTGGTCTCATCGCCTAGCCTGGAACTCCTGAGGTGGGTCTTCTTTGCCAGCTTCACACGCTAATTCCATCATCGTTTAGAATAACGTCTAGAATGCAAAGAAGAGTGCTAACAACCCTTATTTTACAGGCAACCATTGACTACATTCGTGATGATTATTTCTATCTTAAACTGCCTTACCTCCGTTCCTCATTGGAGGAAGGGGGAAGGAGGAAGACTGGAAGAGAGATAGAAAAGATAGCTAGCTACTTGATCCCCTCTTAATTGGTGCCCTCAATTCAATGCCCAACAAATCCCACAGGGTAATCTTCCATCTCTTCATGTGATGCTTGTGATAAGCCATGCCACAACTACTACTACTACTTGCTGGTCGTAACCATAGCAACAACCTCTTCATATCATGTTTTATGCCCATCACCATCCTCCTCTTCTTGGCTTCTCCATCGAGTGCCTGTTCACAGTTGGATAGGGAGTCCCTCCTCTCCTTCCTCGCTGGTCTTTCACCCACCGCCAATAATAGCCTTCTTGGTTCGTGGAACAGCTCAGACTGCTGCTTGTGGGAGGGGATTGAATGCAACACCAATGGAGCAGTCACTCGCATTTCGCTGCCGGCCAAAGGACTCAAGGGAGAGATCTCCCCTGCACTCGCTAATCTGACGCAACTCTCGTATGTTGATCTGTCCCACAACTGGCTAACTGGTACTCTGCCTTCGGCGTTACTGTGGTCCAGCAGCATCATTACATTAGATGTAAGCTTCAACCGCCTTGCCGGAGGACTACCTGAGCTTTCTTTGTCGTCCCATGGTGGCCTTCCCGTGAAGGTATTGAATGTCTCGAGCAACTGCTTCACTGGACCGTTCCCATCCTTCAGCTGGAGGCTTACTCGGAATCTTGTGGCGCTCAACGGCAGCGGGAATAGCTTCACCGGTCTGATTCCCGCTTCTCTTTGCAGTGCCTCACCCAACCTCGTTTTTCTAGACCTTTCGCGTAACCAATTCGGCGGCAACATTCCTGAGGGATTTGGCAATTGCTCAGAGCTGAGGGTGTTCGCAGCTGGCCACAACAACCTCACCGGAACTCCCCCTGGCGACCTCTTTGAAGCGGCATCACTACAGCAACTTTCCCTTCCTTACAATCAGTTGGCCGGTGTCCTTGACGGCGAACTCATAGCCAAGTTCTCAAATCTGATCACACTTGATCTTGGAGACAATGAACTCCGCGGGCATCTCCCTGAATCTATCAGTCAGCTCACAAAATTGGAGCATCTGACCCTATGTAACAACAGACTGTGGGGGAACCTGCCTTCTTCCCTCACTAACTGTACTAGTCTCAAGGACCTGAATCTCAGGGCCAACAACTTCAGTGGTGAGCTTTCCGCTTTCAACTTCTCCAACCTCTCCAACCTTAACACGATCGATTTAGGTTACAATAACTTCGCCGGCAACATTCCGGAGAATATCTACGCCTGCAGATCCCTGAATGCAATGCGGCTGTCTGCTAATCAACTAACGGGTCAGGTCTCACATGAGATGATCAATCTGCAGGCTCTGTCCTTCCTATCATTGTCTATTAACAATATGACAAACATCAGTGGCACGCTCAACATCCTCAAGAGCTGCAAGAACATTTCAGCGATTCTACTTGCGGAAAATTTCAAAGGCGAAGTCCTTCCCGATGTTGATTCGGTCAGCGGGTTCGAGAATCTCCAAATTCTGAGCTTCGGAAATTGCCAGCTGACTGGCCAAATTCCTTCCTGGTTATCCAAGCTCACAAATCTGGAAGTCCTCGATCTGTCTGGGAATAAACTCACTGGAACAATCCCCAGCTGGTTCAACACCCTCCCTAAACTCTTTTATCTGGACATATCCGGTAACTATTTGTCAGGAGAAATTCCAAAAGCAATCACGGGGATGCCGCTGCTGGCATCGGAACAGACTGTTGCCCAGTTGGACCCAAGTTATCTTGAGCTGCCCGTCTTCTCGACGAATTATAATTCATCGGATCTCCAGTATAATAAGCTGTCAGCTCTGCCTCCAGCTTTGAAGTTCGGGCACAACAACTTTACTGGTGTCATCCCTCCTGAAATTGGTAGATTGAAGAAGCTCCAAGTGCTAGATCTCAGCAGCAACAACTTATCAGATGGGATTCCTCCGCAGCTCGATAATCTGACCAACTTGGAGAATTTGAATCTGTCCTCAAATCACCTTACAGGCATGATTCCTCCATCCCTTAACAAGCTCAGCTTCCTGGCAAAATTTAGTGTTGCTGACAATGATCTAGAGGGGCCGATTCCATCAGGTAATCAGTTCGATACATTCCCAAGCTCGAGCTTCCTTGGGAATCCCAAGCTGTGTGGCTCTCAAATTAATAAAACTTGCTCCAACAGTACCTCCGGAGGAGTGGTTGCTCTTTCTCCCAAACGGACCAACAGAAAGCTTCTTTTTGTAGTCTCACTCTGCATCACCTTCGGAGGGTGCCTTGCACTTCTCCTGCTAGCATATTATCTGTTGTCCACTAAAAATATCACCAATGCAGAAACAGGTAGCAGTGACAGCATATTAACCTACAATTCGACATCAGAGGTTTCAAGTGTCAACATTAAGGAATCCACTATGGTCATGGTACCTCAGAGCGATCATGAAATAAAAGACCTCACTTTCTCAGACATCTTAAAGGCGACAAACAACTTTGACCAGGCAAACATCATCGGTTGTGGAGGTTATGGGCTAGTCTACAAAGCCGAGCTCGACAATGGCATGAAGCTCGCAATCAAGAAGCTGTCTGGTGACATGGGCCTGATGGAAAGGGAATTCAAGGCAGAGGTAGAAGCCCTGTCCATGGTCCAGCACGAGAACCTGGTGCCCCTGCAAGGCTACTGCAGCCAAGGAAGCTTCAAGTTTCTCATATACTCCTACATGGAGAATGGTAGCCTGGACGATTGGCTGCACGACAGGGATGACGTCGGAATGGTCCTCGACTGGCCTGCCAGGCTGAGGATTGCACAAGGATCGAGCCGGGGTCTGTCTTACATCCACCAGATCTGCGAGCCACACATTGTCCACCGTGACATCAAATCCAGCAACATTCTTCTCGACAAAGAGTTCGAAGCTCGGGTTGCTGACTTTGGCCTCTCCAGGCTGATCCTTCCATATAAAACCCATGTAACAACTGAGTTAGTTGGTACCTTAGGCTACATACCTCCTGAATATGGGCAAGCATGGGTTGCTACATTGAGGGGTGACGTCTACAGTTTTGGGGTAGTCATGCTGGAGCTAATCACCGGGAAACGGCCTGTTGAGGTGTTGCCATCGCAGTCGACGGATCTCGTAGGGTGGGTGCAAGATATGAAATGCAAGGGTGAGCAGATTAAGGTCCTTGATCCCCTTCTGAGAGGCAAAGGGTATGAAGAGCAAATGTTGCAGGTTCTTGATGTTGCCTGCATGTGTACTGATCAGAACCCCTTCAACAGACCAACCATCAATGAAGTAGTAAGTTGGCTTGACAACATTGATAACATCGTGGAGGCACAAATATAGTTAAAACTTTTCACCTCAAGAATTTACAAGAATATGTACAGATTCTGAATCTCTTTAACTAGGATTGATGTATACAGAAAGGAGTTGTCCTGATTCAAATAAAAAGACATAACTAGAACAGCCGAGAAGATCATTGTTCCATGTTCCTAAATGTATATATATTTTTTGAATATAAATATCCTTGTTCCATATATATTGGAAGATGGATTAAAGTTTTGTAATCTGAATCATCTCTCCAGAAGATTTTCGGAAGCTTACTTGTATAGTTTGCAATAGTTGAAGCAACTAAAAAGTCTACTATTGCCAACCGTATCCCAAAGAAGTCAATTTCGCAATTGTTCAAGGAGGAATTAGTGATATAGTTATCTATTGAAATGCAATGCCTTAGAGCCCACTTAGTGATCCCCGATTTTCTAGTAATGTCAGGCACTTCTAGTGCTATCTAAACACCTGAGCCATCTTTTTGAATGCTTTTCAATATCATCCTTGTAAACCTTGTCTTTTTCAGTAACACAGATCATTTAAATATATCTGAAAGCTGAGATAGATTCAAAATAATTAATAGATTTATGACTATCTGCAACCTAACATTAATCCTTCAGGAATTGATGGCAAATATTTGGCATATTTAACCATACCTTCCCTACTGCAGCTTAAGCATTCACATAGGAGCAACACTTTTATAAATCTGTAGTCATGAGAAAAAATGACGAGAAGTTTCGACCTAGGGACTGGTTCTTGCCTCTAAAACGCAGTTTACAAAAAGCCAACCGATGCTTAATCCCAAGCAACGCATCATATTTGGTCTCAAAAGCTATGTATATCAGTTATAATGGTTACCAATTAACAAATTCTATAGCACATCCTGACATATATGATTGACACCCCAACATTACGAGAAAGCTGTTAGGTTCCCTACGTTTATCTAGAGATAAAGAGTACATTCATATATGTGCACATATGCGCAAATAAACATAAGAAATAACAGACAAGGATACAACCATATATGTATAAAGTGAACATAAATATATACATGTATGTGGATACAAACATATTCTTACTAGTGGCACTGAAATTTGGTTCAATTCTTAGAATAAGAACTAACAGCAGTGAAACAGAGAGCATTCATTACTACTATTGGCTTCCAAGAGAACAATATGTTCCATGAGAGGAGATTATACAAGAAGAAAAGACGCAAAATTTACCCCTCTGTTAACTAAGGGAACCACGCACGAGATGATTTAGGACAAGAGTAGATTATACCTGTATGATTGTGTCCACTATTGGGTAGGATAGGATCAACATATTACCAGAAAGGCTTGCCAATATGCGATAGAAACAGGACAGAAAATTAATCCATCATCTTTCTAAAACTCCTTTTTCTTTGTTCTTGTGTACTTGAAGTAATCATGTGAAGTTCTAGGAACCCAATTTTCAGTTCAATCAATTGAAACAGTATTAAGATGCAGGGTATTTTCATAAATAATATAAAATAAAACATGCACAAATAGAGCTGTTTTTTCAACCAAAAATTAATGGGTTTCAAACGTTTGATAGAATTTGCTCTCAGAAAAGTTATGTTAAAACATATCAATCTTATTGGAATGGATTCAAATATTGTTCGAACGAATTTTCAATAATTTTTCCTACTAACACTATTTTTTCATAAAACAGTCCCATTAATGCATGTTTTGTTTTATATTACTTATGAAAATACCCTACAATTCCCTATTTATTTTCAAAATAAGAGTTAAACAAAAACATAGAAAATAGAAATAAATAAAAATATTTAAATAATGTATAATTTATTGCCATAGGTGAATGACCCTTGAAAATATTGTTTTAACATAATTTAAATACTTCAAATTTAAAAAGATGAGAAAATTAGACCTTGATTTCAAATTAGTAAAGTCAAATAAATTAATATCCAAATTGGACATGGTTATTGGTCCACTTAAGACAATGCATTATAGGCCTGCACTTATCTTGGTTTAGCAATACACTTGGATTTTACCGATAACCTGTAGAAAACGGCCTTGATCTTCATACTCATAAAAACAATCTCATCAAGAGTGTCCACAACTATTTTGCATCACGCTATATATATTGCAGTTTGATTGTCACAATATAAAAGTAATCGAAGAATTAGACATTTCATCAAAAAAATACCATATAAAAAAACATCTCAACCAAATCAATTTTTACTTACCCGTGACATAGCAATATATTCATCTTCCATAGAAGATAAAACAAATATAAAACCACTAACCAATTTAGAACGTCTTATTGAAAGCCTAATTAGCATCACTATAATATTCAAGAACAACATTATTACATCTATAATATAAACTTTAATGCATTGTATGCTTGAGATATCTCATAACTCTAGTAAATTCTATTCAATATTGATTATTAGGGTTACTAGTAAATCTACATAATTTACCAATAGTATAAGCAATATCTAGTCTACCGTAATTCATAACATGTATCAAACTATCAATAACTTTTGCATACTCTTGTCTAATTGTTTCATCTTATTATTACTAATTGGTCACACTTGTTTTACAATAAAAAAAAAATCAAATTTTCTTAATATTCTCTCAATATATTATGATTGTGTCAAAATATAAGTATTATTTTATTTAATCATTTTCATGCCCAAAATTATATTTATTTGACCAAGATCTTTCATCTTAAATGATCTAGTAAGAAATCCTTTAGTTTTATTTATACTAATCATGCTACTACATTGAAAGTAAGAATAACCTTATATATATGCATCATTTTAATAGAAACACAACTCTCTACTTTATTACTTTTAAAACCAAATTTCTTTAATTTCTTGTTTAAATTTCTTATACTATTTATTACAAGAGATTTGTTTAATTTACAAGCTTTATCTTTTAAACCATTTATCACATAGCCTTTTAGTTGCTCAATATAAATATCTTCTTCTAATTCACTATCTAAAATTATTATTATTAACATTCAATTGATGAACTTCTGAATTACATATAGAAGCAATACCAAACATAACTCTAATAGAAATAATTCTTGTTATCGGTGAAAAATTCTCAAAATAATCAAATCATTCTCTTTGACTTATTTGGTCCAAAAGGTGTTATTTTCGGATGGATCTTCCTACTACGAAGAGATATCTATTTCATCTAATAAAATCTCTAAATAAAGAGGAAGAGAACATCTAAAAGATAAGAAAAACAATCATACTCTTGATCATTATTTCCTCGTACAAAAGCATTGGTTTTCAATTTTTATTCTTGATCTTTGGGTTGGTAATTGCTCTCTAAGTTCCTTGATTGTGAATGAATTATATCTTTGAGATAGAATTTTTAAGAATTTATCTACACCTTGGTGGGGAAATTACTATCTTAAAAGAAGCTTCTAGCATCTTGCCTAAATAAACCCAAAATTTTGTTTTGATTCCACTCTACTTCACAAATTTCTCCAATATAAGCAAACAACAAAATACAAAGTGATCAACTTCCACATTGACCTGATTTCAGTGTTGTGTTGTAATTTGGAACAACTGGTGTATAGACGATAGATATAATAAGTAGAATTACGAAAGAAACAAGATACGCTACAAGAAAGGAATGCAAAAGAAAAGAAATAAGTAATACAAGGAGAGTAAAAAGAAGAGATTCTATTTTATTTTTCTCCTTGCTTATACCGAGATACTGATTAAATTAACTCAAACCACAAAGTTGCAATATACAAAGTAATACCAAAACTTTTAGGAAAGAAAAGGACCTTAGCGAATGGCTGACTTAGAAATTACTCCTCTAAAAAGTGGCAAAATTCAAATTAACATCAAAAATTTCTGAAAAGAAAAAGAAAGGAACTTCCTAAATGGTACATGTGGAAATTACTTCTCCATTTGTATCAAGATACTGGTTAAACATTTAACTAAATCAAAATTCACAGTAACACCAAAATTTCTTGAAAGAAAAAGATCTCCATGGATTGTAGATCTAGAAATTACAATAAATGCCCATCAAAACTCATATAATCATAATAATGAATTCTACAATAAGTAAGCCTCTTGTCATTAGTCAAGTGTAGATCTTATTATTTCTCCTTCGATAAGAAAAACATAGACTAAGATTATTTAGAAATATCAAGTATAATCTACTCCATGTCTTCTCTTCAAGTGAGTAAGAATTGCGAAGAATAAACTAAATTGGCGGGATGCTACATAAAAATAGGTGAGAAAGGATATTGAAGCAAGAGATCTCACAAAAAAGAAAAAGTTCCTAAGCTCAATGATATAAAAATTGCAACATTATATCATAATTGAAATAAACTATCATTCAGTCTTGTAATAATCATTAGACTCATTCAATAGTATGTGAGAAAGTAGATAAACATATTCTACACAAAAGAAGCCTTTCAACTATTGCAAATTAAAAAGATCAAACTTGCAACCATAATAAAACCTAAAGGAATGTAACTAGAATTAATTACAACCTACCCAAAAATTCAAGATAAAATCTTATTCTTTTCTCCTATTTCAACAATACTAAAATAGAATAGGAATACTTCTTCTAAGATAATAACATTTTATTGACGATTAAAATAGAGGGACGAGGAGGAAGTATCACGAATTCCAATTAGGGCAAAGTGTTCTTCTGCACCTTTATTTTTTTTACTGTAGTGAAATGAATCAGACTATAGAAATATGAGCAACTATATTTTTCTAGTATTCAAACTCTTTAGGTAGAGAATTCAAGAAAAAGAAATAGGGCATAAAATCAAACTTATCCATATAACTTATATAAGAAAAACAATTATGAAGCATAAATTAAATTTCTTCTAAATGACAGTACTATTAAATGTCTCATCTAGATCCAATGTACAACCATAATCTAACTCTAATATGAAAAGATCAATAGCTTCTATTGCATCCTTATTGCAATTTCTCACATAGATGTATCTTTCACCATCAGAAGTAATATAAGAAATTAATACAAACATGGGTTCATCAATATAAAAATATCTTAATATGCAATACAAAAAATGCAAAAAATCGATACAAAAAAATGTGCAATCATATTTCTGGAGATACAAATATAAATGATAAATTTCAAAACAGGGGTTCGAAACAGATTTTTCATGAAATTTTCTATCTTAATATGCCATATAGGAGAAAATTCATATAACTTTGAATCAAAATGCATCTCTCAATGATTCAACATGTGTGGCTCCGATACCACTTGTTGGAAAAAAACAATTCTAATAATTATTAAATTTTTTATTAACATAAAATCAGAATTAAATCATTAAGAAAACATGCCTATTAGATTAGAGAATGAAAAAGAACCTGAATTCATTGCTAATCTTGAAGAAATTCCAATGATTTTACTTCTTTTTAATGGAGTAGATTGAATTGCTTACATTAATCTCGCCATTTCATCTCAAACCTATCAAAATTTATAAAATCCAAGAGTCCTTGGGCACATCCCATAATCCTTTTTCCTAGTTTTAATTGCTTAGAAACCTATAACTATGGACAACCCAATCAGTTGTCATATTGTCTTGTCGTAGTATGTGTTGTATTATTGTATGTATAATAGTTCTAGTGGGATCATGCTAGCCCTACCTGAGATTATCTTCTCTGAGCAATTCACCTTTATGGCAGGGTAGCATATGCATGATAATATCATCTTAATCTAAGAGATTGATCTATGCCTCTAAACTGGTCAATGCTTTCCTTGTGATTAAGATAGATCTCAAGAAGGATTCTGATCATTTTTTATGGTCTAGGTTCTTGGAAGTGCTTTCGCATATAATTTTTCCTACTAAATATATCAAATGGATCAGAGCTTGCATTAATTATCTTTCTGCTATGATTAATTGTAATATTTCTTAGTAGTTTTAAAGTCGTAGGGGTGTTCAACTGGTTGATCCATTATCCAGTATCTATTTATTATGGTTGCTTAGATCCTTTCTTCTCTTATCTTTAATGTTGTTGCTAGCCATACTATAACTCCTTTCAGACTGAGTGATACTTTCTCTTTGAGCCATCTTTTATATGTTGATGATCTTTAATTATCATTAAGGTTGATGAGGTTTCTTGCAGTAGTTTGAGGTCTACTTTCAAAATTTATGAAAATCTCACTAACGGCTGTATCAACATTGCTAAACTTAATATTTTTATGCCCCTAAATTAGATGCTAGTCTTAAGGTTAACATTTTGTGTATCTTAAACATTAATAAGGGTACATTCCCTTTTGAATATTTGAGTACTAAGATTTTCCTCTTGTGCTTCCTTATTCGTAATCATGAAGACCTTCTCTCTTGCATTGATCGGTAGGTGATAAGGTGAATAAAAACTAATATCTTTAAGGCTGGTAAGATCGCCCCAACTAATTTGGTTTTTGACTTTATCCTAATCCACCTTTTGTCATCCCCTTGGCTACCTTATTGTGGACCATATTGCTAAGGTTGTTAATTCTTCTAGGATGAAGGTAGTAGAAATATAAAAAAAGTGTTTACACCTTATGGGCTAGGACAAGTTGACCAAACCTCATTCTCTTAGATGATTTGTCATTTGGGAGCTCAAGACTATTAGTTACTCCCTGATTGCTATGCGATTCTTAAGTATCATCATCTCCTCTAATAGCCTCTAGGTTAGATTGATGGAGGGTAAATATAGGTCATTCCACTCGTTGGTTTCCAACTCGACAAAAAAAATTTCTTAGAGTTGGCGGCTTATAAAAGGGGTTTTGTGTAAAATTAAATAGAGCTTTTTTAAGTTCATTAAGGATAGTTGCTCCATCTCCCTCCTTAATGATCCTTGAATCAGCCCACTACCTCTCACTAGGTGACCTACTCTAAATTTTTTATGAACCTAATTTACAGATTTCATGGCATTGTTAACCTTATCTATGATGGTTCTTAGGTCAAGTATAGAGTCCTCCACCACTTCAGGCCCCTCCTTACTAAGCAAATCTTTGAGATCCATATTCTGCTTTTAGAGGGCAAGATGTTTCGGTAAGAAATTAAGACTATGAACCTCAACCTTTAAATTGGTTGGAAGGTGCTATAGATGTTCAAAATCACCCCCTCCCAATTCAAGGTTTTTTCGTTGAAAATTTTATTAACTCTCAATTAGGTTAATTCTAATCTGGTATTGCTTATGTTTCAATAGATTCTACCCTATCTGTGGGCTCACTGAGGAAACCACCTCTTATCTCTTCTTCAATTGTTTCTTTGTGTAGGACATGTGGGCTATTCTAAATGCTATATAGCTAGCCCATTGGGCTGTCTTAATTTGACTTGGTTGGAGGCCTTTGGCTTTTTAAAAGTGTTATTCTTCCCTACACTGAGCCTCTCTCATATTACCATTATCAGTGTCACCTTATGACACATTTGGAAAAAAATCAAAACAACATTGTCTTCTCTAACCAAGATGAACCCATCTCCAGAGTCTGGGAGGGAGCATACCATCGTCCTTAGTCTTGAGGCCCTCTCGCCCACCTCCACTGTTTCCCCCCTCCACATTCTCTCCCCCAGTACATATCATTAATTAGGAACCTTTGTTGCTAGGCACACCTAAGTTTAACATGGATGGGTCCTTTACAGACCTAGCTATCTTGAGTGGCATGAGTTTCCTTTTCTGCTTATCCACCGGCACCTATCTTCTTACTGACAATAGGCAAGCTATGCTTTGTCCTTTACTGTTGGCAAAAACCTTCGTCCTTAAAGAAGCCGTGCTCTTTATTGGTTGCTGGACTGATTTCATGTTCATTGTCGAGTCCGACTCCCTTTCCTTGTCAATATTCTCAACCATGTCCACACTACACCTTAGGACCATGCTCATAATAGATACCCTTATTCTCGCTTTTTTTCCCTCCTACTTATACATACTTCCTCATCATTATCGGATCTTATGAAGAAGAATATATTTTAATAATTCCCGACATATTAAGGCTAATTTTCGACGTAATAATCATTGCAAATTGAGTACCCCTTGATCAACGTCTCGAGGCGAAGTGGATCTTATGAGTAAAATAGACACATGAGAGCAGAGATGCCAAAATGAAAGGATGTGATGGAGTCAATATGGAGTTCTTGACCAAAATTATGCTACAATAAAATTTATTTCCCAAACTAGATCACTATTCAAACGATTTCCTAAACTAGGACTATGGGGAAATCGTTTTCTCGGATAGTGACTATTCAAAAGATTTCCTAATCATCTAAGTCTCATTTCTAAGTAATTAGCGAAAGCAATTAATAAATCGCTCTATGGGAAAGTGATTCATAAATTACTGTATGAGAAAGCGATTAATCAACTAAGTCCCACTTAACCTTATTTTGCAGCCAAATAAATCGCTTTTGAAAAAAGCGATAAATCGCTTTCTCAAAAAGTGACTTAACAATTGCTCTCCTAGAGTGTGATTTAACTTATACAAAAACTAACCCACCACACTTAGTCATTTTCCCAACCCTTTTTTTTCTCTCACACCCAAAATCGCTCTCTTAGAGAGCAATTTAACTTATACAAAAGTCAACCCACGACACTTAGTCATTTTCCCAACTCTTTCTTCCTCTCACACCCAAGTAAGTGACGTGACTCTCTTCCTCACAGTCCTTGTGGGTTGCCAGCCGGTTGCTGATGAGTAGTGCGACATTTTCGTCTCTATCTCAGTGTTGACCTCACCGTCTCCTTCTCTACCATCTCCCTCTATCTCATAGTCCTTGTGGGTTGCCAGTCGGTTGCTGACATGCAATGCGGTATTTCCTTCCCTCTCTCTTAGTGTAAGCTCCCTCTCAGTCTAATATGATTGAATGTTAACCTAAGAAGAGGATTCTTCAATTGCTAATTAGTTTCTAAAAAAACTCTATTGTTGGTACTTATGATTAAATGTCAACCTAAGAAGTGGATTCTTCAATTGTTGAAACTTATCTTATATTATATGTTCTTCAATTTTATACCATATGTTTTTTAATTTTATACCATATGTTCTTCAATTTTGGCCATTGTGGGTGATGGAGAATTTATATATAATTTACTTTCAGTATTGAGAATGCTTTTAGGAAAGTCCGCTAGCACAGGCCTTAAGACAATTTTTATTAGCTACATTTACGATTATCATTTTCACTTGCATAACTTTTTGGCATTATTGTCATATACCTAGAGACTATTCTCTTCAATAGAAAGCATAAAGCACTAAAGATTCCAAGAAAACAAGAAAAAGGAAACAGTATTTTTATATTTGGGATTGTTTATATGACAATGTGTCCAATTCTAACTATCAATATGTTATGCCAAACCAAATTTAATCTATTTAATAAATTATGATATTTTAGGAAGTCCCCATAGTTCTTTAATTAAATATTTAATAGATTTTCTTATTATTTTTCATACAGATTATGGCTTCAAAATTAGTGTCTATCGCTTATTGGAGTGACTCAATTACGGGGGGATCAATGGTGTTAAATATGATGGTGGAATAAAAAGACTTGTTAGAGTAGATAAGAGGTCAACATATGAGGAGTAACTAGATAAAATATCAATACTTACTAGACTAAGTAGAGGAGAATGGAACTTGGAAATGCATTGTAGGTTATGCAACCTTAGTAGTAAATTTGATATTATGCCGATTGTTGATGATGAAAATGTGGATGCAATGCTTGATTTGCTTGAACAAAGTGGTGGTTTGATGGAATTCACTACTTTGGTCACATAATCTAATAAACAAGTGATATCTCAGCAACTAGTGAACTTGAATTTCATGAACAATATTACACAGAGCTAAGTCAACAAAGTTTTAACAATGTCAGCCTAGTAATATTTGAAGCACGAGCTGATCTGAATTATCACGAACAATATTATACAGGTTCAAGTGAGTCAAGTTTAAATAATGTGAGCCATGTGATATTTCAACCGGTAATTCATCTGAATAGTAATGAAGATCAGTATAATGTAGGCCCAAGTCAACGAAGTGATAGAGTTAATATCTCACATATAGTAGATATTATGTGTGGTGCAGAAACAAATGATGATTGTACTTCCACATCTGATGATGATATTGATCAGCAACTAAAGGCTGATCAAGATCATTTGTGCCACCTTTATTTGAACCTCTACTAGAGTGGGGTAACAAAAATTAGGCACCTCATATGGTTGTTCGTAACCAAGTACAAGGTATATCAGTTGCTTTATAGAATATTAGTGATAAGTCACGTGTTGGTCAATTGTTTAAAAGTAAGGACGAGTTGCATATGTATTTAAAAAAGCATGCAGTTGTCTTACACCACATATACAAAGTTAAATATTTTAGTCCTATTATTTTATATGTGAAGTGTGAACAAGATGATATTTGTCAATGAAATGTGCAATCATATATTCACAATAGCTATAAGATGTGAGAAATAATAAAATATATTAGACTTCATACTTGTCTCAACCTTTCACTAAATATCGATCATCATCAATTAGATATCAAATTTATGGCTCATGAACTTACAGATTCTGTGAGAAAGAATATAAGTATAAAAATAATTAGTCTCAAACAAGAGATTATCCATACTTATCATTATTAGATTTCATATCAAAAGGCATAGAGTTTATTTTGACTATTTGATGGTCAGACAGAATCATGTAAGCTATTGACATTTATCTTCAATTAACATCTTCTAGTTTATTTTGACAGGCTATTTATTTACTAGACTATCCTTCGGCTATAGAAGGAGAAGCTCAAGCTCTACTAGTAGGACTCAAATTGATTCAAGCTCTCGTACCTTTGGAGCAGGTGCTTCTTTTTTCTGGTTGCAAAACAGTAATCGATGCTTTCTCCTCTAATTCACCTAATGATATTCCTTGGGTCATTAGGTCTTGAATTAGAGCGTGCCACAACTTGCATGCTGCTCAATATTTTACTACTATTATGCATACTAGTAGGGTCAATAATTCTTATGCTCATAATCTTGCTTGTTTGGCCTTATCCACCCAAACTTCTTTATCTGAATTGGGTGCATCCTGTAATCCTTCTTAATTGAATGATAGAAGTGAAACACAAAAATCTTAATACAATGGTTCAGTGGGATAAAGTCATATTGGATACCCAACCACAAAGATGTTTAGACTAGTTTTTTTGTTCCTTTGGAGCTTAATTCATGGATTCAAACATTATAGGCTTGTAATAAATATTGATGGTGCACATCTACGTGGTAAATATAAAGGTGTCTCAATTATTGCTACAAGCACTGAGGGAAATGATTAGATATTTTCTCTTGCATTTGCTATTCTAAAGAGTGAGAATGTGTTGAGTTTTAGTTAGTTTCTTGCATGTTTGCATCATCTTATTGTGCATCAAAGATAAGGAATGGTTGGAAGGAGCCAATGGCTGTGAATGACTCCAGCAATGGTTGGAAGGAGCCAATGGCTTATCACCGTATGTGTTTATGCCATAAAGTTACCAATTTTAATAAATATTGTCACAATACTACTTTAATATATTTTGTTTATTAATGGAAAATCAAGTCCAAAAGTTTGACTATTGGATGTTATGAATTGAGCGATTACATTCAGATGCAAAGAAATTGCTTGATAACATCCTAGTTAAAAAGTGGGCTCTAGCTCATGATAATGGACATCGTTATAGACTCATGACTACTAATTTATTTGAAGTGGTTAACCATATATTGCTTAATGCTTGATTCTTTCTAATAACAGTTTTGGTGAAATTAATATTTTACCGCTCAGTCTACTACTTCTATAAGAGGCACAAATAAGGAGATGATTATTTAAGAACTAACCAATAGTTCATGCCTAACATCACTACTACTATGAGTGCAAATCTTAAGATAATAAATTTACACATTGTGTGTGGGTTTCATCACTATTGAGGTATTTTTGGTGTTACAATTGCATGTTCTTTACGAATTACAGAAAGAGGCTAACAGGACCAAACAGTTAATCTAAGAAACAACACTTACACTTGTCAAAAATGACAATAACATCGATATCCTGGTATGCACGCACTTGCTGCTTGTTGATAAGTCAATTTAACTTGACTGGATGCAATTTGTTGATAAGATATATATAATTGAAAGGATATATAAACACATGAGGACCTGAGCTTACACCATTTAGCAATCAAGGTTATTGGACAGAGTACGATGGTCCAACCTTGTTACCCGATCCATTAATGAAACGAATAAGTAAAGGGCAGCCAAAATCGATAATGATTCATAATGAGATGGATGAAAGGGAAGGGCGTCAAGCAACCACATGTGAGCGTTACAAATAACAAAGCCATAATCGACAAACTTGTCATGTTATAAATGAAGAGTTAAACACAAACATTGATTTAAATGTAATCGTAAATATTTAGCATGTTTACCATTTTATGTGTCATGTTACTTTTTTTATGTCATGATCTTAAGCATACTTATGAATATAATTTCATACAATTGTGAGCACATGTTGTGGATCTAGGCCCTATATATAGATCTATTTTGAGGTTGCAAAAACAATATAGATTTAAGGCTATTTGGAGAGGCGAGGTAAGAGTTATCTTTACTTACCATCTTTCTTGTTCTCTTAAAACTTAATAAAGGTGGAACAAAAAGAGTTTATTATTAGTTATAGGATTTTTTATTGGTTAAAAACCTTGTTATGGATGATTTATATGACACGCTCTAAGTGGTTTATATGACTTATTTTTGTTTTTACCAATTGTAGGATATGAGTAGCCTAACTTGTCGATATCATTTTACATGAAATTTGAGACGGTGGGTGACCCATTCACAAATTCTTTATCTTCTTGTCTAGAGCAAATTCTACTTTGCCTACAGAGAAGAAGAGATTATTTTTGACCAGGCACTAATAACAACTCTAATTGAGCGTTGGCGGTGAGAAACACACGTTTCGTCTTGCAATCGGGGAGGCCACCATGACTTTGCAAGATATGGGGATATGATAGGCTCTGATACCATTTGATAGGCTCTGATACCAAATTGATGAGCTTTGATACCAAATTGATGAGTTCTTGTATCAAAAAATCGGCTACAGAACAATTCTTTAAGATTTGAATTTATTACAGGAAGCAGTTCGCGCAACCGTATGAAATTTTTATCAGATATTCTCCTGTAGTCAGAAAATTACAAAACTAATTGGGTTAGGTCCGTAACTTCCTTATCTACAACTTTTGTATTTATGCCTTTCACAGATTCGAACTATAGCAATGACGAAAATAGGGAATAACGTGGGTGATGGTGGTGGTGA
The DNA here is from genome assembly GCF_048772165.1 of Typha angustifolia. NCBI lineage: Eukaryota > Viridiplantae > Streptophyta > Magnoliopsida > Poales > Typhaceae > Typha > Typha angustifolia. Next base: position 7,148,000 of record NC_133251.1, read on the forward strand.
CGGGTGGAGTGGATGTTAGGGTTATGAATGGATATGGAGATGAGGGTGAATTGTGGAAGTGATTAAGAGAAGTAGATGAAGGGAACGAAGTGGTCGAGATCCCAAAGAAGAGAGGTGGCTTGATAGTCGAGGGAGATTAGAAACGAGGAGAAACCTTGCCAATGGTAGAGATGGAAGTATGGTGAAGAGGGAGGAGGGAGGAGTCTATAGAAAAGATAGGAGGTAAGAAATTAAGAATTCAATAGCATAATGAAGTTGGTTGCCATCCATATATTTATAGAGGCTAGCCAACAAGTCCTAAAATAATAAGAAATCCTAATTCTAGAGGATTCCCGTCGATCGCGTTCGAACGCGCCCGGTCGCGTTTGAACGCACTCAAAAAGCCGCTTCTCTGGATTTGCGAACGCAACACAAGCGTTCATAAGGGATTTTATTTTAATTAAAATAAACACCTAATGTAATAAGAAAAGATCCTAACTAAGTGTATCAGCCCACCACGCTTCCTCTACCATGCCCTCAAGGTGAAAAGTCAGGGAAACGCTTCTCAATGTGGCGTTGCTTCATGCGGTTTTGAGCAAGTTTAAGATGAGCACACAACCTTCTCAATGTGGCGTTTCTATCCATCAATGCTAAGTCCACCTCTGTCTTATCTGCTGATGCCATTGGATCATAAGCGCGTAACATCGGAGCCGTGCGTCCATACACTACCTCAAATGGAGTCATGCAAATACTGCTATGATAGGCGGTGTTATAAGACCCCTTCGCCCACGGTAAGAACTCCAACCATCATGTCGGCATCTCTCCCATAAAGCACCTCAAATACTGTTCAATGCCTCGATTGACCACCTCGGTTTGGCCATCCGTTTGTGGATGGTAGGCCGAACTGAAGTTCAATCCAGTCCCCTACAATCTGAAAAACTCAAACCAAAAGTCACTCATAAATACACGATCACGATCTGAGACAATCATGCGTGGCATGCCATGTAATCGAGCAATATCTCTAACAAAAATTTCAGCCACCGTCTTGGCGGAAAATAGATGTGGCAATGCCGAAAAGTGAGCATACTTTATAGGTAAAGGTTGAAGACCCTCTATGAAGTCCATAGAAATGTCCTCCCAAACACGGTCTGGTATAGGTAAAGGTTGTAGTAATCCAGCCGGTTTCAAAGTGGTTACTTTAGCCATTTGATAGACTTCGTAAGCACGGACAAAACTGCTCACATCTCGTCTCAATCCTAGCCACGTGCAACTCTGAGATATCCTCCTATAAGTCCTCAAGACACCTTCATGACAAGCCTCTGGAGTTTGGTGAAAGTGTTCCAACAATTTCTGTTGCAATCCGTCATTTACGGGCACTCGAATGCATTCGCAGTCCAGCAGCAAATTGGCTCAATTCTTCAACTCGAGATGGCGCTTCAGATCATCCATCACCTCCTTTAATAATCTCAAATTATCTGGGTCAGATGTACATGCATACCTCAGCTCATCAAAGAAGGGAAAGGTAGGAGATAAATAGGCTGCAAGCTCGACGGTATCGAGTTGGCGCGATAGTGCATCCGCCACTCTATTTTTCAGTCCCTTCTTATATTGAATTTCATAAGCATACCCGAGCAATTTTGTGACCCATTGCTACTATGTCGGAGTGTGTATGTGTTGTCCCATAAAGTATAGAAGGCTCCTTTAATCGGTTCGGATAATGAATCGTCTACCAATCAAATAAAGCCTCTACTTTGTCACCGCATGTAGAATTGCCAACATCTCTTTCTCATAAGTCGATAATTGCTGAGATTTTTGTGATAAAGCTTTACTAAGATAGGCAATGGGACATCCTTATTGCATTAGTACAGCTCCTATGTCAACACTCGATGCATCACATTCAACAATGAATTCTTTAGTGAAGTTCGATAGCGCTAGAACGGGTGCCGTCGTCATTGCTGTTTTTAGTTTTTCAAAGGCTATAGTGGCTTCACTCATCCATCTAAAAGAGTCATTCTTCAACAAAGAAGTGAGGGTAGCAGCGAATTTGCCATATCCGACGATGAATCGATGATAATAACCAGTCAACCCCAAAAATCCTCTCAATTCGGTAATAGTAGTAGGAATAGGCCAAGCAGTCATACATGCAACCTTTTGAGGATCCGTCGCTACACCATCCGCTGTAATAATGTAACCTAAATACTCCACCTTTGGTACTCCCCATAGACACTTGGACTTCTTGATCTTCAATCGATTTTGCTCCAACAAATTTAGCACATCCTCCAAATGCCACCAATGCTCTAATTCAGTCATGCTATACACCAAAGTATCATTAAAAATTCACAATAGAGGCCGAAATATATCATTCATGAGGCCTTGAAAGATAGCTGGAGCATTAGTGAGACTAGAAGGAATCACTCGAAACTCGTAATGTCCGTCCGGAGTTCAAAATGTAGTTTTGTGCACGTTCACCGGGTGAACTCTTATTTGATGATACCCAACTCTCTAGTCCAGCTTACTAAATATAGTAGCCCCTGCAAGCTCGTCTAGCAATTCCTCGATAACCGAAATAGGATACCGATCCTTGACGATAATAGCATTTAGTGCTCGATAGTCGACACAAAAACGCCATATTCTGTCATTTTTTCGCACCGAAAGCATGGGCGATGAGTATGAGCTATGACTTGGTTGTATGAGGCCTTGCAATAATATCTCGGTTACCATATTTGAGATAACTTATTTTTGCACATGTGGATATCGATATGGCCTCACGCTCGCCGGTGTAGCCCCGGGTACAATCTCTATACAATGATCTGCCGCTCTCCTCGGTGGAACCTCCTACGGCTCCTCAAACAGTCTAGAAAAGTTATCTAATAAATTAGACAATTCAATTGTAGTACCTGAACTCGTTTGAGGCTCATCTCTTACTGGTCCTAACTAAAGAAGATATGCTAAATCATACGCACCAAACAGCTCCACTATAGGCTGCATCGTAGGAATCGAGGAAGTCGGAACACCATCAAATTGCACATCTTTGTTTCCATATTTATATTTCATCCACATGCTTCGAAAATCAAATGTAATAGGTCCCAAACTCTATAACCACTGAGCATCAAGGACAATGTCTGCTCCTCGTAGCGCCAACAGATACAAGTCTACAATAATGTCGTGTCCTTGCACTCGTATACCGACTCAGCGACACAAATTCTCTGCCCTAAGCTTTGTGCCGTCTCCAATAGCAACGTCAAACCCCGTAGTTAGTTCGACATCCAAACCCAATCTCCTCACTAGCCTCTCGTCTAGAAAGTTATGTATACTCCCCAAATCGACGAGGATGTGCACACAATACTTTCTAATGAGTCCGTCTATCCGTAACGTTCTGGACGTGGAAGCATCCGAATATGCATGCATCGATATTTCAACTTGGATATCTTTCTCAATGCCCTCCACAACGGCTTCTTTATGGACCTCCTCTAGACAATCTCCATCATTAACAATCTCATAATCCTCCTCAAGACCATCGATAAGCATCACACTCCCTATCGATTTAGAACACCGATGATCGGGGGTGAAACGCTCATCACATCGAAAGCAAAGGCCCTTCACTCTTTGGTCCTCCACTTGGGTAGGTGTGAGAGTTCGAATGGGGGGTCTTGTGCCTCCTCTAATATCGGAAGAAGATCTCAAAGGTAGTTGTGATCTAGTACTCGCAGTCGCTGTTTCTAAAACCATAGAATTTCCAGCCAGTGTTCAAGATCCCAAAGAAGAGGAGTGGCTCGACAGTCAAGGGGAGAAGCGAGGAGAAACCTTGCCAACGTAGAGGTCAAAGGATGGTGAAGAGGGAGGAGGGAGGAGTATAGAGAGAAGATAGAAGGTAAAAAATCAAGAATCCAATAGCATAATAAAGTTAGTTGTCATCCACATATTTATAGAGGCTAGCCAACAAGTCCTAAAATAATATGAAATCTTAATTCTAAAGGATTCCCGTCGATCGCGTTCGAATGCGCCCGATCGCGTTCGAACGCACTCAAAAAGCCACTTCTGGATTTATGAACACGACACATGCGTTCGAACACGGGCGTTCACAAGGCATTCATAAGGGCGTTTGAACGTTACTCCATCTGCGTTCGAATGCGACCTATATGAATTTTATTTTAATAAAAATAAACACCTAATGCAATGAGAAAAGATTCTAACTAAGTGTATCAGGATACTTATGGGTTTGCATGTCCATGGTCTAGTTATCAGTAGTAGCACAGATTACAGATGGTTGGAGTTGTGTCAAGAGCTTTTAGGAGTCATGTCACCTTAGACTACTATGCAAGGTTCGTCGATGCCGATGTAGTGGTTGCGTGACATATTTGCGATGCTACTCGTAGATGATAATGATCAAATGTACAGAGATATACTCGGGCCTACATTTTATCACTTTTGAGTGGCTACATTTTGGCTAACAAGTCAGGAGCTGTGGTCTAGTTGATTTATTTACCTCTACTACGTGACTTGCAATATACTAGCACTATTAGCTGGGGCAGTGTAGCACTAGCAGTACTTATCGATAGTTAGGTTGAGCTTCTCGCTTCGGTGCATTAGAGACAGCATGTCCTTTGTCTTATTACAAGTATAATCTACTTCTATTTATTTTGTCTATATATATATATATATATAAATCAGGTTTGGGCATGGGAATGCCTATATGTTGGACGGCCAAAAAGGCTCTCATCTGCTATCGAAGTAGTTGGTGATAATATTCAGCAGCAGGACCAGCCACTCGTAGTACCATCCCCACCTGCAGATCCATTGGTGCAAAATGGCAGTGCCACTTGATTTTTTAGCATAATTTGGCGCCACATGTATTGTAATACTACAAAGATAAATTAGATTAACAAAGAGATGACCAGGTAGTTGATAAATAATAATACAAAGTAAACATCTTTTATTTTTCACTAATTATTTTATTGTAATGCAAATGATATGGGAGCTATATATTGAGGATGTTATGGTTACTTTACCTGCCATATGTACATCAGATAGTCACATATAGAGGACTAGAGCTCCCCTCATTTGCTTTGATGTGATGGAGTGACATTTTCCTAATCATGGTATGCGACAATTTGGTCGCGTACAACAGATCCCAGTAGCATGTAATATAGATGATGCACTTCATGAGGTTGATAAGCGTGGAAAGAGTAGTTAACACTAGTAGACACATCATGCAGCATACATTCGTATGTAGGAGCAGTGGATATATACAATAGTGAATGAGGCCCCATATATTGGACTGATGGGATTTGCTGACCCCTATATGGAGTGGTATAAAATGATTACTCGACGACTTATTTCTTCTTTATGTGATTGACTCCTATGTGATTTTTGCAATCTAGTAGCATCATCGAGACTAAGGTATATATAGTTTTTTATAACTAAATTTATTATTCATAGTATTATGTATATTTGACTTGCGGTTTGCTCATAGGTTCATACTTTGGCGGATATTCATATTAGAGGTATGAATGCAATGTGGAGTAGTGATAGGGGGCTACATCTTACGATGATAGAGATGTGTGAGATGTATGATAGTATTAAATAAGATTAATGGGTCACGACGTCTTACACATCTAGCTAACTAGGATATTGCAACTCTAGCTCATAAGGATTCTGCATGTCCAGCTCATGAGGACGTTGCACCTCCTAAAATTGAGGTCCCCACATCCCAGCTGACACAAGAGTCATCTGCATGAGGGATATGACGTGGCAGACGAGGGAGGGGACAAGGATGTAGAGAAAGAGGATAAGGGGAGTCTTCTAGACCAGCACACAAGGGATTGGGAGGTCCTTTTCGAGATTGAGGTAACCCGAGAGATAGAAGCTCCTGAAATAGAGGTCCCCACATCCCAAATAACGCAAGATCTATCTATACGAGAAGTTATTGTTTACGGGAGAAAGAAATCATCACATCTTTATTTTTATGTACCAAGAGTATAATCGATGATACTTATTTTCATTTTTAATTTTATTATATTATTGTGAATATTTAGGGAGTTATGATGTATTTTGATTTTATTAAACATTTTTTGCAAATTATTATTTTGGTTTTATAGCAAATTTCCTATATTATTAAGTTCCTAATTTTTATTGGTAGGTGTGTTGTTAGTTGACTCAGATTTTTAAGTTGTCAAGTTGACTGATTTTCTTTGAATTTAAATTTTATTTTGTAAGTATCAATTTCTAGCATGACTCAATTTTTAGAACACATTTTGTTTTAGCTGAAAGTTTCAGATTATATTGTAGGTTTTGACACAATTGTGTATCAGAAACGCTTTCTAGAAAAGCGATTATTAAGTCGCCTTTAGAGAACGCGATTATAAGTCACGCTCCCCAAAATCGATTTATGGACCATAGTGTTACGGCATAATAAGTTGATGGAGTAAATCTCCTGAGAATCGTTTTCTCATAGAACGATTTATGAATCGCTTTCCCATAGAGCAATTCATTAATCGTTTTTGCCAATTACTTAAAGATGCAACTTAGATGATTAGAGGAATAAGTTGCTATTGTAGAAAGCGATTTTTTTTAAGTACTTGTTTGACAAATAATTTGAACAGTGATCTTGTTTGGAAAATAAAATTTACTGTAGTAGTATTTTCGTCAAAAACTTTGTGGCGCAGTGGATCACGGAGCTAGGAGGACAATAATAAGGCTCAATTAAACTTGAACCAATAACACCTACACGGCCGCACCACTACATATAACCGAGCCAAATCAAACCCAAGTTAATGCGATTCAGATCCTAACTAAAAAAACAAACCCCGGTAAGCTATCGATACCATCTCCTTCTAATCTCCCTCTTCCAAGTCCCCATTTCTTGGCTTCTTTAGAGAGAGAGAGAGAGAGAGAGAGAGAGAGAGAGAGAGAGAGAGAGAGAGAGAGAGAGGACAATGTCGTCCTCCTCTCTTCTCCATCTACATTGGTTTCTTCTTCTTTTCTTCTTCCCGCTCTTCCTCTACCCTCCTTCCTCCGCGACGCATCTTTCGTCGAGAATCTTGTGGAGCCGCAGCCGCATTTCTTGGGACACCAACATCACCCTCCTCGGCGACGCCTCCCTCAACAACGGCGCCATTTCCCTCACCTCCGAAAACCGCGCTGGATCCGGCGCCGGCGCCGGCCGAGCCCTCCATTCCCACCCCATACGTTTTCTTGACCCAGCCACCCACGTCCCGGCCTCCTTCTCCACCCGCTTCGACTTCTCCATCTCCCCCTCCGCCTCTTCCCACTCCTTCGGCGACGGCCTCGCCTTCCTCATCACCTCCGATCCGACGTTCCTCGGCTCTTCGGGTGGCTTCTTGGGCCTCTTCTCTTCCTCCTCTGCCTTCGGAGCCGGGGACCCCGCCACCGTCGCCGTCGAGTTCGACACCAACTTCGACGCCAACCTCCGCGATGTCGACGACAACCACGTAGCCGTCGACGCCGGCACCATCTTCTCCTCCGCCTTCGCGCGCGCCGCCGACGCCGGTGTCGACCTCAAGGAGGGTATTCCAATGACGGCGTGGGTGGAGTTCCGCAAGAAGACGCTGCGGGTGTGGCTCGGCTACTCGGCGTCGCGCCCCCGGCGTCCGTTGCTCGTCGCCAACGTCGACCTCTCTGGCCTCCTCCGCGAGTTCATGTACGTCGGCTTCTCCGCTTCCAATGGCCGCGGCGCGGCCCTCCACGTCATCCACAAATGGACTTTCCGAACCTTCGGTTTCTCCAACTCATCTTCCTCCTCGTCCTCACCTCAACTAGCTTCCGGTGATGATTTCTCTAATCCCAAGGACGTGGATCATCCTCGAAGACTCGCGGTGATTCTAGTTGTGATGGTGTCAGTGGTCACTATCCTCTTCTTCTTGATTCTGGCGGTCGTAGCTGCTCTCTGCTGGTATTCTCGCAGCAATGGAGGGAATTATTCAGGTGGCGATGAGGAGGAGGAGGAGGAGGAAGAAGAAGAAGACGAGACTCAGAACAGACACAGACCAAGGGAGCAAGAACTGGGGAACAAAATTCCAACGAGATTTTCTTTGGAGGAGATCAAATCGGCGACCAAGGGATTCCACTGCACCAAGATCGTCGGCCACGGCAGCTCCGCCACCGTCTACGAAGGCATGCTCCCGTCCGGCTCCAAGGTCGCCGTGAAACGGTTCGGGAACGTGGAGCAATCCGCCCGCACGTTCGTCGGCGAGCTCGCGGCGGCCATCGGCAGCTGCCGCCATCGCAACCTCGTGCCGCTCGCTGGGTGGTGCTGCGACGAGGACGAGCTCGTCTTAGTCTACGACTACATGCCCAACGGCAGCCTCGACAGAGCCCTCCACACCACCGGCAACTACTCTCCGGTTCTCACATGGGACGTGCGGCGGAAGATTGTCCTCGGCGTCGCCGCCGCCCTCGCATTCCTCCACAACGAGTGCGAGAAGAAGATCATCCACCGGGATGTCAAGGCGTGCAACATCCTGCTTGACGGCGAACTGAACGCCAAGCTGAGCGATTTCGGGTTGGCACAGCTCAACAGCCACAACCGGGCACCACGGGAGTCGCGGCCGGCGGGCACCCTTGGGTACCTGGCGCCGGAGTACGTTCATACCGGCCTCGCCACTGAGAAGTCCGACTTGTACAGCTTCGGGGTGGTGGCGTTGGAAGTAGCGACAGGGCGTAGGCCAGTGGATAAGGGAGTTGTCCTCGTCGACTGGGTCTGGGGTCTGTGGGGCCGGCGGAAGATCGTCGAGGCTGCGGACCCACGGCTGGAGGGAAAATTCATCAGGGAGGAGATGGTGAGAGTGCTGCTGGTCGGACTCTGCTGCGCCCACCCGGACTACAGGAAGAGGCCCAACATGAGGAAGGCTATAAGGATGCTCCACGGGACGGTGCAGCTGCCAGACCTACCGGGTCGAAAGCCGGCAGTTAGGTTAGTATCTCAATTGCCACCAGCTTCTTCCCAGGATACAAACGCAACGACCTCTGGAGATGCTGCTAGCACTGGATACTTCACTTGCCACTGAGAGGACCTGATGTTTACTGAAAGCCATTCTTTTGATTCTTTCAGCAATTTGTACATTATCTCAATCCTTTTGCTCAAAGCAATATTGCTTTAGTATCAGGCCTCTTGTGTTTGAACTTGATTGTGGAAAATGTGTGCTTAAGCAGGAAGCCCAGTAGTAAGCATACTTTATTAAGTTGATCTCTCTTTGTTGTTGAAATGTATAGACTTTCCTTCCTGTAAATGAATTAAGTAGAATGTAATATGCACATACTGTGAAATTTTGTACCTGTTACAACACTAGGAAATTTTTGTCAGTGATGCATGAGCAATATCCCAGCAAAGCTTTTGCTGAATATGAATCCATTTCTAGATATTATTGCAATCTATTATGCAGAGCTGAGTTGTTATAACTGCACGCCATCCTGTTTTCAAACTTGATTCTAGACAACGTGTTGCTATAACAGTAGGTGTGTAATGGTTGATCTCAGTTGTCACAGAAAGAATCTTTAGTGCAAGCTCTATATACTCCTGAATTATCTCTCTTTGTTATTGAAATGTATAAAGTTCTATAAATGAATGTAGTTTTACGGCATCCAAAATATAAGTAGAATTGCTTGGGGTTTGTGAGACAATTTCTCTGTTATGAGACCTAAATTTTTGATTGATGCATTATCATTATCACAGAAAGAATTGCAGAATTCAAATCCAGTTCTGAAGTTTGAAAAATATGACTGTCTATTTGCTAAAGGTTAAAAAATTTTAACAGCAGGCTTCTTATGTTTGATCTTGGTTCTTGGAAATGTATGCTATAACAAGCTCTAACATCATGTTATGCGGCAGTAGAAAGCCTAAATTTGTAAGTGGAGTTGGTTGAGGACTCTGCGGCATTTTCTTTTCTTTTCTTTTTCTTTTTGATTTTCCATACCTTGTGTGAAAAAAGATGCATTATTAATATCACAGCATTCATTTGAAGAATTTAAATCCAGTTTTATTTGATCAAAGAAAAATTGCTTTCTCAGCAGGGCTTCTTATGTTTGAACTTGATCCGGGACAAGGTATGCTATAACATCTGTTTCTTGTGTTCGATCTCAATTGTCGGAGAAGGGGTTCTTTAGTGCAAACACTGTTATAATGTAGTTCAACAAAAGAAAGCCCTAACTGGTCAACAGCTTACTTTGGAGTAATCCTTCCAAGCTCTTAAAATGTATAAACTTTCCATAAATCAGTGAAGTTATTGGTGGAGTACATATGTATTTTTTTTTTTTGTTGATAAACTCCATAGACAATAAAGTAGAGTACAGTTGCTTTTGGATTATGTGGCACTTTCATTATTATATTTGGGTTAATCACATCTTAATCCCATGAACTATAGCTTATTTTTACGAAGAAAGTTTTATTTTAATGACACCCTTGACCGTATTAACGGAAAAACATTAAATGACCATCTTACTATTACCTTTTCTCTATTTTTTCCCCAAGAAGGAAATTTTAATCATAGGTCCTTTTTCTTTATGTGCACATTTTGCATTTGATTGAATGGAGCATTGGAGGCTATGAGACTAGATTGCTTGAATAACATCCAAATATGAATGTTAAGAAAAGACCGAAAGATTATTTTATCATAAGAGGCTGAAGTCTCAGCAATCCATTGTCTTCCCTCTACTGATCTGACTGAGTTAGGCATGCTTTCTTTTAGTCTTTCTAAAATTGGAAAGATTTGTGCTATTTATGAACGTAAAGCCATCATCACGCCAGTCACATCAACCTGATTGAGAATTATGCCACTGTTACTATAAACAGCCCCTATTATTACTATAAACATTCTCTGCTGTTATGGTAAATAATCATGTCAAATATCCTTGATATCATGCCTTGTATAACTGATTTGTAACCTCCCTATACTTTCCATACATTGTAACATCATTATAAATACAGAAGCATAGCAAAAGGTTGCATTTGCCTTTGCTAATCCTTATTTAAATTCTTACATGGTATCAGAGCCTTAGACGAGTAACTCTCGCAATTTTTTTTTTCATGGCCAACTCTACTGATTCTACCATCTCTTCCACCTCCACTATCTCAAATGCAACATTCTCCATCTCCAATATCTCTCACCACATATCAGTTAAGCTAGATCGGCAGAATTATCTAATGTGGAAGGCACAATTTCTTCCTGTGCTCATAAGCCAGGACGTATATGGGCATGTCGACGGATCCACACCATGCCCAACCAAATACCTACCAGATGACTCCGGCAACCAACTCAACCCAGCGTATACCGCATGGCGACGCATCGACATGGTCGTCATGAGTTGGATTCTCGCCACACTATCAAAGTCCGTTCTCGGACAAGTCATGCATCTCCAATCTGCAGAAGACATGTGGGTGTCGCTCGAGCGTATGTACTCGTCCACCTCTCAAACTCGCATACTCCACTTGCGATTTCAGCTGCAAACATTAAAGAAAGGTACATTATCCATTGCTGACTACTTTGACAAAGCCCGCAACCTTGCGGACAATCTTTCTGCTGCTTCACATTCTATCTCAGACCAGGAGATAGCTCTATATATTCTGGGTGGTCTTGGCCCCGAATATGAGCCGTTCATAATGACAGTCACGGCTCGCCCCGAGTGCATTGCACTTGACGATCTCTACAGCTCTCTCTTAACACAAGAGACGCGGCTCACCATGACACAACAACTTTCCCAAATTGATCTCTCTTCTTCACAAGCAAACTATGTCTCTCATAGCAACTCTTTCAACAACCGTGGACGTGGTCGTGCTTCGAATAAAGGACGTGGTAATAGTTATCAAAACCAGGGGCGTGGTGGTCAACAACAATACTTCCACCGTGGTCGCGGTGGTGGTGGACGCAACCAACATGGTCGTGGTCGCCAACAACAACACTTATTTCCACCTCAACAACAACAATTCCAGCAAAAACAAGCCTGGAATGCAACATCTCTAACCTGCCAACTTTGCAATGGCGATGGTCACACCAGCCTCAACTGCTCAAAGCGTTTTGACCATTCCTTCCAAGGCTCCCCCTTGGCTAACCTCTCTCCTTTACAAGCCGAAGGATCTGATCCACTTTGGTATCCAGACTCTGGTGCAACACATCATCTTACCCATGATGCAAACAATCTGGACTCTACCCAATCCTACGGCGGAACTGACCATGTCTACGTCGGTAATGGTCAAGCTTTGGGTATATCTCATATTGGAAGCTCTTCGCTTTCTCCCTTGATTTCTCTTCGCAATGTCTTGCATGTTCCATCGATTCAAAAAAACTTGATCTCTATTTCAAAGCTCACCAATGATTTAAACTGCATTGTTGAATTTACTTCTTCTGGCTTTGCTGTCAAGGACAAAACGACGGGACAAATACTTATGCAGGGCCCGAGTAACAATGGGTTATATTCCTTCCAGAAATCAACAAAACTTGCAAATAATGTTGTCGTTCAAGGTGATCGTACAACAATTTCCACCTGGCACAACCGGCTTGGTCATGCTGCTCCTTCCACCGTCAGCTCAATTATTAGTAGATTTCACCTTCCTCTCTCTGGTGCTCGGCAAATAAAAAAAACCATGCATAGCGTGTCAAATGGGAAAATCACATCGTCTTCCTCTTCCTCGCTCTGGCATCCGAAGCAGTCGTCCTCTACAACTGTTGTTTGGCGATGTATGGGGACCGAGTCGTGATCCCTCTCATGCTGGCTATCGCTATTATGTTTCATTTGTTGACGACTACTCACGCTATATATGGTTCTTTCCATTGAAGAATAAAAGTGATGTTCTTGCCACTTTTATTAGATTTCATTGCTACATTCAGAAGCATTTAAATCAGAAAATTTCTTCCTTTCAAAGTGATGGTGGCGGCGAATTTACCAATACATCATTCAAACATTTTCTTCACTCAAATGGTATTGAACAACGATTCTCATGTCCTTATACACCACACCAAAATGGCACTGTTGAACGACGTCATCGACAAATTGTTGATCATGGTCTTTCCCTTCTTGCACATGCTTCTGCACCTCTCAGTTTTTGGGTTGAAGCTTTTCTTCATGCCACGTACCTTACAAATATGCTTCCTTCTCCGGTTCTTCACAGCAAGTCTCCATGGGAGAAACTTCTACAGCATCCACCGGACTACACAATGTTACGCACCTTTGGTTGTGCCTGCTATCCTTGTCTCCGTCCTTATGCCACTCATAAGCTACAGTTTTGATCATCTTTATGCATTTTTCTGGGATTCAAACCACAACACAAGGGTTATGTTTGCATGGATTGGAAAACTGGACGCATGTTCCTCTCGCGCCACGTCGTCTTTGATGAGTCTCACTTTCCGTTCTCCACAATTCCCACCATCTCACCAACTACATCACAACTAGACTCACCACCTGTTTCGTTGCTTCCTATACCTACATCACTATCTACTTCACCATCAACCTCATGCAGTCCAGTCACGTCAATACCCAATTCCATCAATGCTTTACCTCCACCATCACTTGAACGTTCTTTCTCTCAAACTGAGCCAACCACTATTATCACATCTTCACGTCAAGAGTCTAGCCCACCACCACTGCACCAAACTTCCCCATCATCCCCTCCACCTAAACGACAACTAGCTCCCCTCGCCACTCACCACATGGTCACCCGCTCCATGACAAATAATCTCAAACCTAAGTGTTTGCTTGCCTCGAAATACCCAGTAGATCAAATACCAGAACTAACTCCAACTTGCTACTCTCAAGCAGCAAAAGATGTAGCATGGCGATCGGCGATGGTTGACGAATTCAATGCCATGCTACTAAATAAAACTTGGTCTTTGGTCCCTCTCCCTACTGGCCGAAAAGCTGTTGGCTGCAAATGGGTATATCGCATCAAACGAAACCCGGATGGAACTATTGAAAGGCGCAAAGCACGATTAGTTGCGAAAGGATTCCATCAACAAGCAGGAAGAGACTTCCATGAGACCTTCAGTCCTGTTATTAAACCTACAACCATTCGACTTGTGCTCTCTCTTGCTGTCTCTCGAAACTGGCAAATTCGGCAACTCGACGTACAAAATGCCTTCTTACATGGCTATTTAAAGGAAGAAGTCTACATGCTCCAACCTCAAGGCTTTCAGCATCCTCGCTTCCCCAACCATGTCTGTCGACTCCATCGCGCACTCTACGGCCTAAAACAAGCCCCTAGAGCCTGGTTTGAACGCCTATGTGGTCTTCTATATCATGTTGGCTTCACTGCCTCTAAGTCTGACTCATCTCTATTCATCCGGCAACATCACAACTCTATCATCTACATGCTAATCTATGTTGACGACATCATTGTCACTGGGAACAACTTGGAGTCCATTAACGAACTTCTCCTCTACTTAGGCCACCATATTGCACTCAAAGACTTGGGTAAACTTCATTTCTTTCTTGGTGTCGAAGCACACTTCACTAACTCTGGTCTTCACCTTTCACAAACAAAGTACATAATGGAGCTACTACAACGATTTGGACTTGAAGGCGCTAAACCTATCTCAACTCCTGCTCCGACATCACATAAACTAGTCCATAACAGTGGTGATATGCTTCCCGACCCAACAACCTATAGAAGTCTAGTTGGTGCTCTTCAGTATGTTACACTTACTCGCCTAGAAATTTCCTTCATCGTCAATCAAGCATGTCAGTTTATGCATGCTCCATGCACATCACATTGGGTAGCTGCAAAGCGAATCCTACGCTATCTAAAAGGAACGTTGCACCATGGTCTACAAATTTATCGTGACTCCTCTCTCCATTTACAAGCCTATTCTGATGCAGATTGGGCCGGATCTCCAGATGATCGGCGCTCCACCACAGGCTTTTGTGTCTTTCTTGGTCGCAACCTCATTGCTTGGACAGCAAAGAAACAATTAACAGTATCTCGCTCAAGCACGGAATCAGAATATCGTGCGCTAGCTATCACTGCAGCCGAATTATCTTGGCTCCAATATCTTCTTCACGAGCTATGCGTCTCCATTTATACTACTCCAACCTTGTGGTGCGACAACATTAGCGCAACATATCTCGCCGCCAATCCCATTTTTCATGCGCGACCTAAGCATATAGAAGTTGACTATCACTTTGTTCGTGAAAGAGTTGCACAAAAACGCTTGGTGATCAAATATGTTCCCACTGCTGATCAGCTTGCCGACCTCTTTACGAAGAACCTATCGCGCACACGCTTTGACTTTTTAAGATCCAAACTCAACATCTGTCTTCGTCGGACGTTGAGTTCGCGGGAGGGTATGAACGTAAAGCCATCATCACGCCAGTCACATCAACCTGATTGAGAATTATGCCACTGTTACTATAAACAGCCCCTATTATTACTATAAACATTCTCTGCCGTTATGGTAAATAATCATGTCAAATATCCTTGATATCATGCCTTGTATAACTGATTTGTAACCTCCCTATACTTTCCATACATTGTAACATCATTATAAATACAGAAGCATAGCAAAAGGTTGCATTTGCCTTTGCTAATCCTTATTTAAATTCTTACACTATTGATGACAAGTAAATTTGATTAACTATGACTAATAAGAAAGACACACTCAGTTCATTGGTGGATCACACACACGGAGAGAGGAATATGGACCGACCTGACTATTTCAAAACTAGGCAAGAGTTGAAAGAATTCAGTCCGGGGAGAATGGTTTATCTTATTGGTGTTCTAACTTTCTTCTTACAAAAATATGTCCTTTAGTGCATGGACTTTAAGCCATAGTCGTTCAATTTCACTTGAGTTTATATACTAACCTACTAAATTTCCTAAATTGAAAATTAGCTCGAATAAAAAAAAAACAGTTTGAATGGGTTTGATACAGATTGCTATTATTCTAATTTTATGTGCCAACATTTGAACAATATAATGCATGACAAAATACTAATGTGCACCTGTAATTATGAACATGTCAAGGTAAATATGTACAATATAATTTACAATAAACCTTTATTAAATCGTAAGACATAGAAATGTATAGTAACATCATAACTTAGAAAATAAGCTTATAGAGTGATATAACCTACGTAGCAAATATAATAACGAAGGAGGAATAGCTATATAATAGTAATATTGTCAGTACATGTCTTACATATGACTAATTATTTGTAGCCATGAGATTAAGGATCCTAGTCATAGGCACATATCCCAACATCATCATTATCATTATAGCCCTAGTAAATCATCTTATACAATATAATATAAAGAAACGATGAACTTACGTGGATATTTAGGTATACTTTCATATCTATTGAAAAACATAATTTAACGTTCTAGGAGGTAGGATCTATCACACGCTATTAATGATAATATGCAGAAAATAAAATGTGAAAAAGACAACTATAAACATAAAACTTTTTACATGGAAAAACTCAAAACCAGGTAAAAAACCATGAATTTAAAACTCAGATCGAAAACTAAATGCTAAAACCTGTCGTAGTTAATAAAAAGCTTATAGATCACTTGTCAATTTTCACAACTTAATATGTACCAATCTTGCTCATAAGATACCTCGAAACACTACTTCCTATGAAAGGTTTCTAAAAGTCAGTGACCTTTGAGGTTGATTTTTCCATCTCAGTGATCCTCGAGACATAGTTCCTATAAATCTAATGTAAATATGTTTAGATGAAAATGACATAGCACATTTCATTTAAATTTGAGAATTGATCTCTAGTGGCCTTCAAAAGATTATCTCAAAATATCGATTGATGGTCTCTCTAAAAGATGATCTCCAAATTAATACTTTACGGCACTCCCAAATAGGGTTAAATTAAACTCTTTTATATACTTCGAGAGATAAGATAAATATCGCTTAGAGATAAGATAAATATTACTTAGAGATAAAATAAATATCTTGTAGAGATACTAGAAGAATTATCTTGGTTAAATCGGTTCTTAGTGCTATTCTAATGTTTTTCATGTCTATTGCTACCTTTTTCTAAAGTCCTATTAGAAAAGGTTACCACATTCATGAGGGACTTTTGATGGTTTCACGGCCAAGGTTCAAAGCCTCTTCATCTTAGATGCTAGAAGCTCCTTTGCAGACCTATCAATCTCAAAAGGTTTGGGCTTCAAAAGCTTTGAACTTGTTAATAATAGAATAATTTTTAAGTTGTCTTGGAGATTGTTATCCGAGCCAAAGAGTCGATGGGTGCAACTTTTGAAAGCAAAATACTTTTTAAACTATTCTTTCTGGAAAGAAAAGTCGTCGCTCTAGATTTCATGGTCATGGACGGCCATTCTAAGTCTTAGAGATGAGATAAGGAAAAACATACTTTGGGTGGTGGGTAGTGGGCATACCATCCACCCTCAATCGGACCCTTGGCTCTTGCTATCTCATTGTCAGCTCCACTCTGCTATTCCTCCTAGTTTAACTGTTAGTGACCTCATAGTTAATGAACAATCGAATCGTGATGTAATATCGACCCTCTTTTCTCCCGAAGAAGTGGCTCAAATATTAAGAATCATACTAGCTCGGGGCCCTACTAGTAGGGAAGATTGCCTTATCTAGAAGTCATTGGCAAACAGTCTTTTCTCTACAAAATCTACTTTCTGCTCTCTCTCTCTCTCTCCAAAGGCAATGAGTTGAGCTCTTCTTCCTCCAATAATGTCAAAACTCTTTGGAAGATCATCTGGAAATGCACTACCTCCTCTCCCAATGTTAAAACTATTATTTGGAAGTATACTGTCAAGGATCTCGTGGTCTCCACTAGCAGCTAAAGGAGTTGGACCCTACCTACCCTCTTTGTGGTGTCGAACTAGAATCCATTGAGCATGCCCTACTTTAGTGCAACTGTACTAGGGCGGTATGGTTCAACTATCATCTTGGTGTCAAAATAGAGAATGAAGCTTCTACATTGGATGAATAGCTGAACACCATTTGTTCATCTCTCTCTAATTAAAATGAGCTGAATACCATTTGTTCATCTCTCTCTAATTAAAATGAGCTGAACACCATTTGTTCATCTCTCTCTAATTAAAATGATATAGCTTATTGCTTTGGCATCTTATAGAGTCTACGGAATAGTAGGAATAATCTCATCTTCAAAGGAGAGAAACCATGCCCGTGGAATGTGCTTGACAATGGAAATGGTAGTTGGTAGCTTCCAGCCACCTTTACTCTTGGATCCCTTTTTAGATTCTTCATCAGCACCTATCCCATGCAAGCCTACTGATGTTGATACCCAACTGGGTGACTTAGCTGGTTGGTCTAATACGGCGTGGAGAGGCTCCAATGTTGGAGATATTGGTTTTGCTCTTGCTGTATACTCCGCTAACTACCACTTAGGCAAAACTATCTTCCTTGACCAAGCAGCGCTCTTCATGGGGAAACATTAGCTTTGCTAGAGCTTCTAAAGGCTGTTAAGCATATCTCAGCTGGTAGAAATGTCTGGTTGTTCTTGGACTATAAGAAATTAGTTCGCATGTTAGAGGACTTGATTCAACCCTACATGGACTGGTCAATTGCTCTTATAGTTAACAAGCGCTCTCCTATTATCTTAAAAACCCCTTCGCTTAAAGTTTGCTACACTAATAGATACAACAATGTGATTGCAAATAATTTAGTGTCCTTTGCATTTGTTTAGTTTGTAACGAGTGGGTAAATCCCTCGCAAATTTCCTCTGTAACATATTCTCTGATGAATGAATATGTCGATTGACCTTTTATAAATAATAAAAAATAGGTCGTGCTAAAAGAACCAAATTTAGAAGAGTCGAGTGGCCTCCAATTGTTAGATATTTGGCCATCTAGCAATCTAGCTACGTAGTCTTTGGTAAAACTTGCTAATGATAGGGTATCAATCTATTGATGTGAGTGCTCCAACCTAAGGGGTAGTTCTAGGTATTTTGTTGGAAAGCTTTCAGCCAATCACACTAGAATTTTCATCCACCTTATTATGTCCTTCCCTGCAATATCAATTACGCAAGATTTTGAAAATTTTATCTACATGCTTGAAATATATTGAAAGATGAGGAGAATATGTCTGAGGTTAGTGATTACTGATTAAGAAAGTCATCTATTTTCCTCCTTGCTAGCTAGTGTATGAATGTTGATTAAGAAGGAAGAATAGGGTTATCAAGGAAAAGAGTGAGTCAATTTGTTAGTACCTTCATGAAAATATTAAAGTAATTGATGAGGCTAATTGGTTGAATTCCTTTACGATTTTCACTCCATCTAATTTGGCAAGAGGATGATGAAATCTTTGGCCCATCCATTAAGAGTGAGATCATGATACGATCTGACCATGTGGGTTATGTCAGTAGAGTCAAGTCTTTAGTTAGATTTACTTATTGTTTTGGATTTAAAATAAAATATATTATCTACATGTGGACCCAATCTGCTAGGACTTTATACTTATAAATAGGAGTGGTCATGTGTTGATTAGTATCGTGGATTGAGAATGAGTTTAGTTATTTTATTATCTCGTCTTTATCTTTCTTGTCTTTATCTTTTATCATAGCTGTTTGGCCCTTTAGAGCACCTAAATCTTAGCCATCATTCTCTACCATGAACCTCCCTACTATACATTCATCCACCACCATTCTCCAACAATCTCTCCAATATCGAAAATCTATTGATCTTCTAACATTCCTCCACTATTTTACTTTTAGCGTTTTATCTCTACCTTTGATTTCTAAAAACTAGAGCTATTAGAACTCTAAGTCATGAGGCTATCACCTATAAAATATCATAATTTTCTTACATCTATATTGGTCTAGATTTAGTTTGTAATAGTTGAATTAGAGCCAACGTTCATTGGTCGATTGTTAGCACGAGATTGAAGAAGATGATAGATGAAGGAGCAACTTGACCCCTCTTCTAGCCTTGGTAGAGGCCTCCCCACCAGCACAGACTCTTCTAGTCGTCATTCCAAGGGTCAAGGTCATCTTCCCCACTCGCGGTGGAAGCTAGGGCCAAAAACCCTAGCTTTCCACTGGTAGTGATCCAGCCCTAACTGCCACGTTCGGTCCTTTCCATGGGAACCCCGCAATCGAGCAAGGCCTACGACAGCCGTAAGGGATGGCTGGCCAATAGTCCATGGCGGCTCTCTTCCAACAAACCCAAACTACATGGCCGCTAGTTCGACGCCTCCACGACCATTTGCTAGTGGTGGCCGTCGCAGCCATCGGTGATTGTCGAGTTGTCAAACCCAACAGCTACCACCATCGGTGGCTATCTGTTCATTAGGATGGCTTCGCTAAGGCTTCTCCCCACCGAGGAACTCCAATAGTGGGTTGGGGTCCCTTCCGCCGTTGCTGGGGGGTGGTGGATTTGTTGGTGATGCACCTTGGCTGTCACTATTCCAGCTCGAGCTCGAGCTTAGTTTTGGCTTGTCACTATCGCTCGTTGTCGCTCCATCGTTGGTGGACCTGCTTGATGGTGACTGCTAGTGGCCAGCCACCCTATCCAACCACCATCGAGGCAACAGTGCACTGTGGCGATGCCCATAGGCTGAAACTCAAATTCAACCCTAGGGTTAGTTCTACAACCAATCCCAAAAAAATTGAAATTAATTATTTGGGCACAATGCAATCGGCCACATTATGGCCGGCCTCGTGTTGAAGTCGAGCCAACAAGTGAGAAAATTCTTGCCTGCCATGGCAAGCCTTGGGGCTGCCACGTGCCACTGGCCCAGCCAGCTAGCGCGATGAGCCCCACCACCACCATTCTCCCTCCACCACCTTTTCTCTCTCTCTCTCTATCTTTACACCTCTCTCTCTCTCTCTCTCGGTCACCCTCTCACTCTACTCTCTCGTACACTCTCTTTCTCTCCCCATAGCCGACACTGGCCTACCGCCACCTCCCCTAGAACTGCCCACTAGTGAGATCTCTCACTCCCCCTCTCTTTCCTTTTCTTTGTCTCTATCCCTCTCTCTTTCTTGCCTTGAGCTAAAGCGTGCCGGAGCTGAGCTATTGGCAAGAAACCGATCGCTGGCTAGTTAGCAGCGATTGTGATACACTTAGTTAGAGTCTTTTCTTATCGCATTAGTTATTTATTTTTATTAAAATAAATTCCTTATAGGTCGCATTCGAATGTGAAAGGGGTCGCGTTCGAATGCCTTTGCGAATGCCTACATTAAGTTTGCAAAAATAGAGAGCACAAAATATGTATTCGAACGTGGTCGGGTACATTCGAATGCTGCGTTCGAATGCCTTTGCGAGTGCCTGCATTAAGTTCGCAAAAATAGAGAGCAAAAAATATGTATTCGAACATGGTCGGGTGCATTCGAATGCTGCGTTCGAATGCTTGCATCAAGTTCACATCGACAAAGAACGTCTTTTATGCGTTCGAACGCGATCGACGAGAGTCCACTAGAATTAGGGTTAATAATTATTATTTTGGCTTGTTAGTTAGCCTTTATAAAGGTGTAGATGGCACCAAAATCAGAATTTTTGATGAATATTGGTTTCTTGCTTCTTCTATCCTCTCTCTATTCTCTCTACTCTAATCTCCCTCCTTCTTTTTCACCAAACTACCGCATCTACCATTGGCAAGGTCTCTCTTAACTTCTAATCTCCCTCGTCTATTATGTCCTCTCTCTTTCTTGGGATCTCGATCACTTCTTCCCCTTCATCTTTATCTCTTAAACAACATCACCCATCCATCCTCATCTCTATTATTATTATTCATAACCCTATCTTTTACTCCACTTATCACCACCACCATCACTCGCACGATATCGTATTTTTATCCCAATTGGAATTCGAATCTATGAATGGTATAAATACAAAAAACGTAGATCAAGGAGCTACAGATTGATTCCATTTAATTTCAAAATTTTATTTCTATAGGAAAATATTTGGTGAATATTTTCCCTTGGGCACACAGATTGCTCCTACAATAAATCCAGTTCTTAAAGAAATCATTCCGTAGTCTATTGTTGATATCAGAGCCTATCAATTTGGTATCAGAGCCAGGCGAACCTTAGACCTCCATTAAAGGTGGAAATAAAGAAAATGACATCAATAAGAAGATCAATGGAGAACACAATGGTAAGGAAGACTCAATGCACGATAATTCTAATCTTAAGGCCGATTCCTTTGGGGCAGTCATGGTAAGACCTAGCCAATCAACGTCCATGGGTGTGAACATGGGTTTGGCGGATGAACTTAGAGTCATGTTCCAAACATTATTGCATAGGGTGGTAAAACATTTAGTTATGATCTTTTCTTATTGCATTAGTTATTTATTTTCATTAAAATAAAATTTCTATAGGTCGCGTTCGAACGTAAGAGGGGTTGCGTTTGAACGCCCTTATGAATACCTGTATCAGATTTGCAAATACAGATAACGCATATTTTCAAAAAGGATTTATCCAGTTCATTAAAATTTTGATTTTGTGGACCATAGAGCTAGGCCGAGCAAATGTTGTATGATGAAAGTTTGGTCGGGTTGAGAAATTTTTTATAATATTCCTTGAAGATCTCGAGAACATCGCGTTGCTTGTTGAGATTCATCCCTACTCTTCAAAGATTAGGATATATGATTTCTATGTCTTCTACCGTTAGCAAACCGGTGGAAATTTTTGGTTTTTATCATCTTGCTGAAGCCAAAGTTGCCTAGACTTGTGTCTCCACATAATTTCTTTCTCCATAAGAATTTTATTGTATTCCTTTTGATGGGCGATTGTAAGGTGGAAGTCCGTGTCATTAAGAGGAGCAATCTCTTCACCAAGATCAAGAGTAAGTATTTTCTTCAAAATGTCAGCTATAGAAGTGAGATGCCCACCATTCTTTGATATATTTCCAAGTGGTTTTGAGCTTGAGTAGAAAGTTGACTACTGGATTGGTGGTTGGTGGAGGAACCCCTTGCCACCATGACAAAATGAATTAGTCAAAGTTGGGTTGCACTGTCTAAACATATTCAAACTTAAAGATTTTTGGTTGCATAGCAATAGCCTTTTTATATGTAGCTTGATACGAGAGTGATCCTAGGTGGTGAAAGTTAGGATCTTCGTCGTAGTACTAGGGAATTGTGAATCCCACCCAGTTGAAGATAGAATTAGGATTAGCTGATAATTGAACTAACTGTAAGTATTCCTCTTAAGAGTTATATCTATCAACCCATTGGATCTAAGAAATTAATTAAAGAGATCATGCTCTCTCAAGGTGGCGTTGTATGTATTACGCTCATTTCGGTATCTGATTGAGTTGTAATCACAATATGGGCACCAACGTAGGTAATCGTCCGATAACGAATATAGCTCGGTCCAAAAATTTTCTATTAAGTGTTCGGTTTCGACTGTAGACATTGGTGGCTTAATAGTGGAGCTGTGAGCTTACATCTTAGAGGAGAATGGTAAGAGAATATCTGTCGGCCCTCCTATGTATTTCTGAGAAAAGAGATGAATTCCATCCTATAATGAGTCCTCTTGATCCATTCGCATCAAACCAAGTCAATTTGTCAATCTTGTTAATCCTAACATGGAGGAAGAAAGTAGAATTCATATTTGATAAAATAGACTTTTGTAAGCATAGCACATTACACCAAAGCTAGTTATCAAATCATTACGGTGATGCTTTTTAAAATTGGAACCGAGTCCCCTAATGTTCCAAGAAGTGATTATCATAAGTCAAAGTAAGAAACACCCCGACAAAATAAAAGTAGGTCAACACTGCTTCACTATTCGCTCGACTTCGGGCTGCGGATCTCCAAATCTTCCTCCCCATTGCAAAGCTCACCTTTACTAAAAATGACTCTAATTTACTCTGCTAGCTGAGAGAAAGATAGGACTTCGTCAACTGGATGTCAGCAGCTCAGTCAAAGAAGAGGGAGAAAAGCCGCTTTGATTGGCTAGATTATGATTTGGTCAAGTTGATCACCTTACTGCTATAGACTTTTTCTTGGGCCTTTATTTTAATAATGGGCCCTAAATTAAAAGACTCGGAGGTTCAGGGGTTTGTTGTGGGCAACCCAAGCAGGATAAGTGTCTGTAGAGTTGGAGGACTGACTAGAAGGGCCTAGCCTTAAAATCAAAGTGTTTGTAGTCTATGGGGGAAGAGAAAATTACGTAGTAGAAAAGTTCAAAGGACGGTTGTCGGGTTGACCCTAATGCGGTTGCCAAAACAAGGCCAATTCCTGCACCATTAGGTAGGATACCCAGTTGCCTATCGGGTCTTGGTCCACCTAATCATCATGACGTGGTGGAGAAGGTGCTATACTAGGGGTGAAAACTGATCAAATAGTGCTTAACCATATCCGAATCCGTATTTTTAGTTCGGATATGAATTCGGATACGGATATTGGACGGATAACAAAATTTAAAACCATATCCTAACTAAACGGATACGGATAATTTTCAGATAAAGGATCGGATTTTAAACGGATATTGATTAAATTTAAAATAATTATAATATTTTATTTAAATATAATTAATACAAAATTATTAAGAGTTTTACAACAAATAATTTTTTTATATGTCAAATATATAAAATTAGAGAAATTAATCTCTATAAATAATATATAATGTATTATTAGTAATAATATTAATACTTACTATTTAAATAAGCAAACTAAAAATTGTAAATCATTTAAAAAAATATGCGAGTAAACAGATATCTGATATCCGTATCCGAATCCGTATCTGAATCCGAAAAATTTATCCGACCCGTATCCGAATCCGTATCCGAATTTTTTTCAAAAATTCTATCCGTATCCGAATCCGAATCCTAGTCGGATAGAAATTATTTATCCGAATTCGATCCGAGTCGGATAGGTCGGGTCGGAATTAATTCGACCCGTTTTCACACCCCTATGCTATACTCAATGATTAAGCTGGCATTGAAAGGAGGAAGAGGATATATGATAGATCCATTGCCCTTTCGAGGACTATTATAGATCTTTAAGTATTGGATCCACCCGTCTTGAGATGCAGCTTCCTAGGTGGGGTCGGTCGAGTGGTGAGCAAATCCTCCACAGCATTATCATCACCTCAACCATGCATGGTGCTTTTTGACGAGGAAGATTCTCCTATAGTAGCCAACTGCAGTGGTGTGTCTCTCCGGACTGCTTGATCAAGCATATTGCGACAAGATTGGACTCCAGCTTCTTTTCTCTCTTTCCTCTCCGTGGACTCTCCTAGGAATCCATACCATGCATTCCGGTTGATAAGTGAGTCCTTTTGTGCTGCTACACCTATGAGGTAATTTGAATATCTTCTAGACGTCGATAGTACCTAGCTGCTACCCACATTTGTTTGGGGATGCTAATAAAGTCATCATGAGAGATGATGGTACCATATTCAGTCATCTCCTTTAACCAGCGACAATCTAAATTAAGGATCTCCAGAACCCAAAGTTGGATATTATCTCCTTGGCCGCTTTAGCTCACCAGCAGTCGAAAGGAAGTTAAAAATATTAACCCAAATGCAATAGTTTAGGTTTTCCTGGGAGGCTCCTTGTCCTATGCACTTGGGCTTTAGTATGAACTCGTCGCCTAGAAGGAAATGTTTGATGAAGTGACCTTCAACAATTTTCGTCGTTTGGTTTTCACGTACTTGAGGAGAGCTAGTTCAATGCCATGTAAAATGACTAGGTGATTTGTAGGACGATGTCAGACGAGGTGAGGTTGCCAGATGCTTGATTGTCGGTGGTGCTGAGAGAGGAAAACTATTGCTTCTTCCACTTCGTAAGAAACTTCCATCTTTTCTAGGGTTCGATAGGTGAAATTCTTATGGCCTATTTTACAGCACCTTAGACACCTAATCGAAATTCTGTAGGTGGAGATTTTGTGGTCCCTATCTTCGCAGCAGAAGCAAGAGTTATAGAGGAGTGAATATCAAGGGGGTTTGAAGGGAGGGGGAATGAGAGGAAGAAGAGTTAATGTTTTCTTTCTTGTGCCACTTGGAGGAGGAGAAGATAGGCGGGGCCAAAGGAAATGAAGGGGAAGAAGAGGTTGTAAGGATATGGGTGTTTTGTTTTGGGCTTTGGAGAAACTTTTTGAAGGTTAGGCTAGGTAGATTAATAGCATGCAGTATTGGGCGGCTCGTCTTATCCAACTAGTCCCTCAATCGAAGACGTTGGAAGGGGGAACGATGATGGTTAGGATTTGACTAAGAGGTCTAGAAAAAAAAATGAATTTATATGAATCATTAAGGTATGCTAAGATACCAATTGAAATATATAATACATCTTATACGTAGGAGATAAATTTTATCATTCACTATCGATAATAACATGCGAAAAATAAAATATAAAAAATAATCACAAACACAACTTTTACATGAAAAAAATTTCCAAACGGATAAAAAAATCACGGATTTAAACTCGGATCGAAACCAATCACTGAAACCTGTAGCAATTAATAAGAAGCTTACATGTGACCTACTAATTTTCACGACTCAATTTGTACCAACCTTATCCACTAGACCCTACAACACACTGCTTCTCACGATAGGTTTCTAAATCTTAATGACCTACGAAACGTAATTTTTCCAAATCTGATACAAATGCTTTGAGATGAGAACAACTCAACATGTTCCATCTAAACCTAAGAATTGATCTCTAATGGCCTCCAAAAGATAATCTCGAAATATTGATCGACCACTTCTCTAAAATATGATCTCTAATTTAGTATTTGATGATCTTCACTCCTAAGGTTAGATTAAACCCTTTATATACTTCTTAGAGATAAAATAAGTATTTTTTAGAGATAAGGTAAATATCTCTTCAAAGATTCTCCATGAATTCTCTTAGAGATAAGATAAATAGAAACAAACTCAAATCTAAGTCAAATCAGCCGAGGCCATTCACAGGTTGTTCAAACACCTCTAATGTGGTTCTGCACTTCGAGAAAAATACATTTGAATGCCCTAGTGTCTATTTGGACATCTGTAGAAGCCAACTACTCCCAAACTTTTGCATTCGAATGCCTCCAAAGGTTGTTTGAATGTCAACTAAGAGCTATCCTCGAGTTT
Source organism: Typha angustifolia (assembly GCF_048772165.1). Taxonomy (NCBI): domain Eukaryota; kingdom Viridiplantae; phylum Streptophyta; class Magnoliopsida; order Poales; family Typhaceae; genus Typha; species Typha angustifolia. The sequence goes on from NC_133251.1 coordinate 7,174,949, forward strand.
TTTTGTTCGAACACTTCAAAAGATCGTTTGAACCCCAATAATACTTTTACTTTCTCAGGCAGGAGCATTCAAATGCCTCCAAAAGCCATTCGAACATTGGAACGTTGATAAAATAGTCTTAAAACTTTCATTACATCGTTTGAGCACTTAAAATAATCTTCCACTTCTATAGTCTTTATCAAATATCTCATACTTTTGTGGTTATACTCATACTAAAATATAGACACATTACATGAATATAAATTATGTTTTGAAATATAATTTGCCAATTACATAAGTACAACTAAAACCTAATAATCTCTCTTTTCAGTAATTTGTGATAAAACATAATTTTTAAAATACGAAGTGTCTACCCATAACAATGTATACATCCTAATAGAGTATAGCATAAGTTTTGTTGCTAACAAATATCTTAGACAACTTCAACATTCATACCAAATGAAATGCGTGTGAGGCTATAAAAATGTTACCATCCAGGTTGGGTTGGGTCAGTCTAAAGGACGGGCTATAGGGAAAGTTGGTCCACTTATAGGGTATTAGGCTGGGCTCAATATAGTTATCCACTCTATTTATTTATTTACTTATTGCATTTGCTTTAATTTAGTCCCATAATAGACTAAGCCCACTTGTATCTCTCTCCTATAAATAGGAGGGCTGGTCTTCACTTATAAGTATCATGGATGAATTGTTATGAAATTTTTGGTTTGAGCCATTTCTCCCCCTTTTATCAGTCTAGGATTTGACTCATCATGGTTATATCCTTTCCCCCATATTCGACTAGTCGTTCTATCTTGACCCTAAGAGCCGACTCCCTCCTCTCTTATCTTCTCTATGTTATGCAGCACCCTAATCTAGCCCACACTATCTCATTCGCCTCCTCCATATCCTAAATTCTTCCCTATGCCGATAGATTGATAGGTTATAGAATAATTCCTTCAAGATCTGGATTTATTGTAGAAAGCAGTCTGCACAATTGAGAGAAAATAGTCACCAAATATTCTTATATAGTTAGAAAATTACGAAACCAAGTGAAATCGATCTGTAAGTCCTTGATCTACATTTGTTGTATTTACGCCTTTTATAGATTAGAAATAAAACTAGAACTAAAACATGATATAGTGCGGATAATGGTGGTGGTGACGAGTGGAGTGGATGATAGGGTTATGGATGATAATGGAGATGAGTATGGATCATTGATGTTGTTTAAGGGATAAAGACGAAGGGAAAGAAGTGGTCAAGATTTCGAGGAAGAGGGAGGACTCGATAGACGAGGGAGATTAGAAGTTAGGAGAGACCTTGCCAACGGTAGAGGTGGTAGGTTGGTGAAGAGGGAGGAGGAAGATTAGGGTAGAGAGAAGATAAGAAGGCAAAAAAACCAATATTCCAATAGCATAATAATTTTGGCTACCATCAACACCTTTATAGAGGCTAACCAATAAGTCAAAATAACAATTATTAACCCTAATTCTAGTAGATCCCGTTGATCGCATTCGAACGCGCCGATTACGTTCGAACGCACAAAAGGTGTTATCTATTTTTGTGAACCTGATGTAGACACTCGAACGCGACCCTTCTGCGTTCAAATGCGACATATAGAAAATTTATTTTAATGAAAATAAATAACTAATGCAATAAAAAAAGACTCTGACAAGGTGTATCAAGATTCTGAATCTGGAGAAGTCATAAATATCAAAGTTATAGATCTAGAGGTTGGCGACCTTATCCAACTAGTTTGATATTATTTGGATATTTTAGAATATTCTACGAATATTTTTCTAAAACTGCGCAGAGTTGGATTTAGCTAATTAAATAAAATCATAACCTACTAAGACTCTAACTAAACCAAATAACCAAATAAGATAATTAGACTCAATCCATTGAGTCCAATCTCCCTTTGATGTGATCTGATCTGATCCGGTTCGTATCAATCTACCACGTTTCTGATCACCTTGTCCTCAAAGTGTCCATGGTGGTACCCAAACCTTTCATATTTGCCGAATCATTCCCACCAACATCCGAGCCGAGTCTAAGAGCGCAAGACTTGTCGAGTAGGCTATGACTCGGCGAACTGTAACACAATTTAGCGTGTTGATTTGTGCTTGACCAATTAGTCCAAGGCTAAGATTTAACTCACCTATAATCCAATGTACGCTCGAGTCTAATCTAAACCTCACGCAAGGGCTGAACTATTTATGATTTGGCACATTGCTTATGGGCTGAGGAGGTTGTCCTTTAGATTGGTAAGAAACTTGATAGGCAACCAAGCCCAGAGGATCGGGCCGTTGAGGTATCGGATCCTCGATATTTTTCAAAGCTTTAGTGCCCTCAATTAATGGCTCGGGTGGCGATTGGTGATGGCTGACGATCGCTTTGGTATTCCTAGCTATCGATGTGGGTAGTAAGGTCTCCTCTGATGGTGATGTATAACCCGGTGATCCTTGGTCAGGCACCAATCATCGTCGAGGAAATGACGAGCCCAATCGGTTCATGATATATTCGTTGAATTCATTGTGATCCTTTTGCATGGTGTCAACTCTTTGCAATAATATTTGGAACATGCCCCTAAGTTCATCCGTATTCGCACCCCATAGATGTTGGTTGACTCAGTCTTGACATGGTCACCTCAAAGGAATCGACCTCACGGTTAGGGTCATCGTAGATTGAGTCTTCCCTTATCAATGTGCTCTTCATAGGTCTCCTTGTTGATGTCATCTTTCTTGTTTCAACCATTAATGGAGATCTGAAGTTCTCCTGCTCTGATAGGCTCTGATACCACTTGATAAGCTCTGATACCACTTGATAGGCTCTAATACCACTTGATAAGTTCTGGAACCAAAGATAGGCTACACTACGATTCCTTCAAGATCTGAATGTATTATAGGAATCAGTCCGTGCAACCATGGGAAAATATTTTTCAGATATTCTCCAATAGTCAAAAAATTATGAAACTAATTGAGTTAGATTCATAACTTCCTGATCTACAACTTTCGTATCTATGCCCTCCGCAGATTCTAACTACAAAAGGGACGAAATCACAGAATAACATGGGTGATAGTGGTGGTGACGAGTGGAGTGGATGTCAGGATTATGGATGTATATGGAGGTGATAGTGGATGGTGGATGTGATTAAGGGAAGTAGACGAAAGGAATGAAATGGTCGAGATTCCAAAGAAGAGGGGTGGCTCGACAGTCGAGGGAGATTAGAAGTTGGGAGAAACCTTGCCAACTGTAGAGGTGAAAGGATGGTGAAGAGGGAGGAGGCCAAGAGGGAGAGAGTCTAGAGAGAAGATAGAAGACAAGAAATTAATAATCTAATAGCATTCTTCATCATACTCCAATTAGAGTTTCCTCCACATATATTGAGGCTCACTCTAGGGACTCATCAACTAAATTAAACAACTCTAACAAATCCTAACAAATCAACAAGTAAGTTAAAACCCTAACAAACCAATTAAATTAGTCTTCCTTATCTTTCTCCCATTAACTCTCGGGTTAAGCTTTTATTTTTTCAAAGATAGATTCTGAATCTGAAAGAGTTATAAATACTAAAGTTGTAGATCTGGAGGTTGGTGACCTTATCCAACTAGTTTGATATTATTTGGATATTTGTAGAATATTCTAAGAATATTTTCCTGAAACTGCATAGAGTTGGATTTAGCTAATTAAATAAAATCCTAACCTACTAAGACTCTAACTAAACCAAATAACCAAATAAGATAATTAGACTCAATCCATTGAGCCCAATCTCCTTTTGATATGATCCGATCTGATCCAGTTCATATCAGTATCATAGACCTTCCACCATCTATCAACAACTTCCATCACGTCGATCCTTAGGTTTTACCTTTCATGTTCATCTCGCAACTATTTGACCTTCAGTCAGTATTTGCACAATAACTCTTGATTTACTGACCTAATCGACGAGATTCCAGTTGCGTTAGATTCCCAACTTAGAAACAACATATCTAGATCTCATATCGTTCCAATAGTTAGATCAATCCCAACTTGTTACGATTGTCTTTGGTAAAGATGATTCTCTATCCAATTTGATAATCTGGAAAAAAAGTCAACATGGAACTTGCGAAGGTAACTAGAATCGATCCAACCATTGGAACGATCTGAGATTCAGAAAAGTTGTTCCTCTATAAGTTAGGAATCCAACGCAACTAAAATCTTATCAATTGGGTTAATAGATTAAGAGTTATTGTGCTAATACTGATTGAAGGTCAAATAGTTGCGAGATGGACATGAAAGGTGGAACTTAAAGATTGACATGATGGAGGTCATCGATAGATGGTGGAAGGCCTATGGGTGTGGGAAAGACCTTAGGACATGGAGGAGGTGAATGAGATGGTGTGGGTTAGATCGGGGTGCTACACAAGGTAGAGAAGATGAGGAGGGAGGGAGGAGGCTCTCGAGGTTGAGAGGGAACGACTAGTCGAATAGGGAGAGATGGACATAACAATGATTTGTCAAGTCCTAAACTGATAGAAGGGAGAGAAGTGGGCTCAAGCTAGCCTACAAGTGAAGACCAGCCCTCCTATTTATACGAAAGAGATACAAGTGGGCTTAGCCTATTACCTAATGTGAGACTGAACTAAAGCAAATGCAATAAGTAAATAAGCAAATAGATTGAATAATTGTATTGAGCCTAGCCTAATACCCTTTGAGTTGACCAAATTGGCATATGGCCCATCCTCTAGATTGATCCAGCTCAACTCGAATCGTAACAGAAAACAAATTAAGCATTCAATAGCAAACTAAGCACACCATTATATATCACTCTCCCCATTTTTGCCGTAAATTGACAAAGAATGCAATCATGCTCCCTCTCAAAATCATAATCTATTTCACATTATTTTTCATTCAATAAATTTTAGAAATGCACAAAAATATTTTAAGTCTCAAATCCAATTTTCATATATTCAAAGTCAAACATGATTCACAAATCAAAAAAATTTAACATTTGAGTTCACATATCATATTCAAGTATATTTTGTTGATGCACTCAAGAATTTTTAAATTGGCTTATAAAAAAAGTTACTCATTATAAAGTCAAAAGGAAATAGATACACAAATATTTACATTAGCAAATTATAGACTAAGCGGTTTGATCACTCAAAATTGTCAAAAGAAAATATCCAATTGTAACATCTTGATAATTTGCTTTAGTAAAACATCAAAATATAAGGCAATTCTAAGACATCAAACATAAAAAAGAAACACTAAATTGAAGCCAAACCAAATTTAATTTACATTCTGCCCTTTCAATTCAAAAATATTTTTTCATTTTATAATTTTCTCTATTTCTTTAATATCAAATAACCATCTTAGTGTAATGATGGCTTTCACACACGAATTAGATAGCCCATTTCTTGCAATACAATATATTGAAAATATATATAACTCATGAATAATATAGAGGTATGAATTAGATAGCCCATTTCTTGCCATACAATATATTAAAAATATAGATAACTCATGAATAATATAGAGGTGAACAATGTCAAACTAGATAGTTTCAAGACGACTTTCACACTAATCATGTGGTAGTCCTTTTCATTAATTTCTTAATAAAGAGAAATATTAGGAGGGTGATACTAAGTCAAAAGATTAAAGAGTCAACGTCAACCTAATGAGAAAGATATCTAAAGAATACCCCATGAGATAATGCTTATGTTGAGGTCGGCGTTGGGAAGGGTGAGTTGCAAAGCTACGTTAGTAGTGAGGATGGTATCGGTGCTGAGAAAGAAGGGAGGTGGTAGTTGCGGTTAGGGCTAAGAAGGCTCGGTGTGGCTTATAGATGGAGGCAACGACGATGACGTTGAGGAAAACGAGGAGGTGGACAGGGCTCGATGCTGAGAAAGAAGGAGTTGGGCACAGGTTTTAAGGTGAGGTGAGAGGAGGCTAGTATAATTGGAGTGATGTGAGAGAGAGATAGAGCTAGGTGTTGGATGGGAACAGGTAGGCTTAGTTGGTGACCTTGTTATGAGCGCCGCTAGCTAAGTATAGGAGCCTTGAGAGAGAGAGAGAGAGAAAGAATAGAGAGAAAAAGAGAGAGAAAGAATAGAGAGAAAAAGAGAGAGAAAGGAAATTGAGTAATTCTCCTTGATACCTAGGGGTGCTCACCACACTTTATTTATAGTGGCTAACCAATTTTAGGTGACTTACTCTCCAAGCAACTCTAGACTAGACTCAACCAGCCAAGTAAGTTCATGACCCGACTAACCCAACCATAATTCGACTAGACCAACCAGCTCTACGCTAATTCATAACAATCCACCAGATTTCTGACACCTTGTCCTCAATGTGTGAAGTCAAGGAAGTGTTCAACTATCTCAAACTCAAGCTCCCACATATCATCATCAGAATGTTGGCCCAACCACTCCACTAGAACCTCCGTCTATAGTCTCCCGTCTCTATGTCACTATCTCCTAGTTAGAATCCTGATGGGCTCCACTAAGTTTGTCTCTTCCACTAAGTTAGGTATGCCCACGACTACGATTTGGTCTACCCTAGCTTGAGCCTTAGGACTAACACATGGAACACAAGGTGGACGTGGGATCCCTTTAGCAACGCCAATCTATTTGCTACCAGACCCAATCGCTTGAGCACTCGGAATGGCCCAAAGAATCGGTGTGCTAGTTTTTTGTTGGACACCGTTCCCAGGGTCACCAATCGATATGGCTGAACACGCACGAACACCAGATCACCGATTGTGAACTACTCACAACGCTTGCAGTTGTAGACCTACTTTATGCCATTCTGCACCTCTGCCATGTGGGTCCTCAACCTCCTCAATGTAGCATCTCTATTAGTCAAGTCCTGGTCCATCACCATTCGTGCTATAGATGTTATAGGGTCGTAAGTCTGTAAAGTTAGTGATGGCCTACTATACACTGCCTCAAAGGGGGCCATCTGACTGCTAGTGTGAAAGATAGTGTTGTAGGACTATTCTACTCAAGGCAGATAATCAAGCCATCTCTTAGAGTGCTCTCCCACAAAGCTGCAAAGATACTGCTCGATGCCATGATTCACTACCTTTGGTTTGGCAATCGATTTGCGAGTAGTAGGTTGAGCCATGGTCTAACTGAGCCCCTTGTAGCGTGAAGTACTCCGTCCAAAAGTCATTAATGAAGACTCAATCTCTGTCAAAGACTATGGAATGTGGCATGCCATGGAGGTTGTCGACATCACATACAAACACCTTTGCTATAATCTTTGGTGAAATTGAGTGCGTTAAGGCTGAGAAGTAGGCATACTTGGTCAGCCTGTCTACCACCACAAATATGATAAAATACCTCCGCACTACTAATAGCCCCTCGATGAAATCTATAGAGATGTCCTCCAGAACCTACTTTGGAATTGATAAAGGATGTAATAGTTCTGTTGGCCTGAGGGAGTTGGCATTTGCCCGCTGGCACACCTCGCGCACCCTCGCATGTGCTATCACCGCCTTCTTCATCCTAACACATACAGCTTTGTAAAAGTCATTTGTAGGTCCTTCGTGTGCCCTCATGTCCGGCCTCTAGAGTGGAATAGAAGTGGTCATTGAGTCAAGTGTGCAACTCATCATTCGTGGGCACCTAAATGCGCCCTCTATCTAATAGTAATCCATTACGGCTCTCAAGCTCAAGATGGATCGCTAGGCCATCCACTAGTTCTTGCATCAACCTCAAAATCTCTAGGTTAGCTATACTTGCTCTCTGGAGGTACTTGAGGAATGGAAAACTTGGCATCAATATGGCCACCAACTCCGTTGGTGTGGGCTACCGGGATAGTGCATCCACTACCTTGTTCTTTGCCCCTTTCTTGTACTATGTACTACAACTCAATTATACCCCAATAGTTTGGTGATCATCTCTATTACACCAAGGTATGTATGTGATGGCTCATCAAATAGAGAAGGCTCTACTAATCTGTCTGAATCACGAATAGTCGTCTAATCAGATAGGCCGCCATTTAGTCATTGCACGCAAATTGGCGAGCATCTTGTGCTCATAAGTGAACAACTGTTGTGACCTAGATAAGGCCTTGCTGAGATAAATGATAGGCCTTCCCTTCTGCATAAATATGGCATCGATCCCCACCCTAAAGGTATCTACTCGACCACAAATTGTTGTGTGAAATCTGGCAATGCTAACACAAGGACAGTGGTCATGATGGCATTCAACCCCTCAAAGGCATCCTTCATCAGCAATCATGTGAGCGGGGCTGCTATCTTGTCGAATACTGCCACAAACCGGCGATAGTAGCCTGTCAAGCTAAGGAAGCCGCGTAGCTCTCAAACTGTCGTCAATCGCAGCCAGCTGGCCATGCGAGAAACCTTTCCTAGATCAACGACCATCCCCCCTACTAAAATGATGTGGTCAAGGTATTCTACTGAGTGTTCTCCCCATATGCAATTACTTTACTTCACCTTCATGGAATGCTTGGCTAATAAGTTCAGCATTGGCTCACAAGTGCACCATGTGGTCCAACTAAGTCCTACTGTACACAAGAATATCAATAAAAAATACCAATATGTACTGCTGGAGGAGTGGTCAGAATATATCGTTCATTAGGCTCTAGAATGTCACTGGCGCATTCACCAGCCCAAATGGCATGACTTTGAACACGTAGAGCCTGTCATGAGTCTGAAATGTTGTCTTATGCACATCCTCTACTTGGACTCAGATTTGATAGTACTATGTGCGAAGGTCGAGCTTGCCAAAGTAGGATGCCCCTATTAGCTCATCCAACATCTCCCTAATAACCGGTATGAAGTTGTGGCCCTACATCCTCAAGGAGACCCCGTGACAACACTCTCTACTCGAAGCTTAGTTCCATCCCCGATAGTCACCTCAAAATTGATGGTAGGCTCGGCTTCCAACTCAAAATTGATGATCACCTCAAAACTTATGCATACTCCCGATGTCGATAAGTATGTGTACACTGTGCTTCTTGACCACCTTGTCCACTAGTAGGGTCTTCAGGGCGCTCGTCCCTAAGTAGCATCCATGCAAATCTCAGTGGGAATATCCTCCTCGAAGCCCTTGTCCAAGGCCTTTATCATATCCTTCCATGTCATCCTCCATCACTTCTTCGCCTATATCCTCATGGCTGTCAATTAGCATCACACTCTCGGTAGCTTTGGCGTAGCAATGGTCCAAAGTGAACCGCTCGTCACACCAAAAATACAACCCCTTAGCTCATTGCTCCTCCACCTATGTAGGTGTGAGAGTGTGGACTATGAGTCGTGCTCCTCTCAGACCCGTAACTAGCCTTGGTGCTGTCCTCACTAGGCACATGGGAAATCCTAGTGTCTCGACTAGCCCATGAAGTCCTCAAGGCACTCTGTAGAGCCGCATGCTTCAGCACCATCCACGTGGCATCCTCGAAGGCCTTGCTCAAGGTTCAAGGTCGTAAGGAAAATACGTTGGTCTTGATCTCCTCACATAACCCAGAGATGAATGTGCTAATTAACATCTATTATGGCCAAAGAGGTCTGCACTGGCTACACACGTGCTCAAACTCCTCTTGGTACGTGGCTACAAATGTCTGTTGGACCAACTTAGAGAGCGAGACATTGATACGACTTGCTCGGATTGGATCCATTTGTAGCACATTGGGTTTATTGGGATGAGGTTTTTTATCTAGTTTGATTTCTTGCATTTCTTCTTGGCAACTGACTTATTAGTTGAGCCATAAACTCAAGTACCTATTAAATATGGACTCAACTTGTTAATTGGTTAATTGAATCTAGCCAAGTCGATTAGTTATTTTAGTTGAGCCATGAGATGTATTGTGAACTCGAGTTCAACTCAGGTTAGTCAAGTGGTATTGGTTGATCGAGTCCTTATCTAGATCAATCTAGAGGTAGCCTCTATAAATATATGGAAGAAACCCTAACTTATTTATGATTTGATTATTGGAACATTATTGCCCCTATCTCTCTCTCTCTAGCTGTCAGTTTTCCTTCCTCCTCCTTCCTTGCCCACCACGCTATCACTCCATTGGTTTGATCTCTCCTAGCTTCTAGCCCCCCTTTTTTGTATCATCTTCTCGTTCTAATCTCTCTACCCTTGCCCTAACCTCTACACCATCCCTAACATTCCACCACTAGCATCCATATTAGTGCCACCCATCACTGCCGACCTACCACCACCATACCTCACCTTAGAGTCCGTGCCTCCACCTATAGATTCCAAATCTCATGCAGACCTAATCTCGTAGGTCTGACCCTTTGACCTTTGTCTACCTTTCCACTGTAAATATCAAATTCATGTGAAACTAGATTCATTGGAAAGTTCTCTCCTAAGGCTACCTTATATCAAAATTCACATTGATTTAATAGCTAGATCCTCTGAAAAATCTCTCGGTGCAAATTCTGTCCAAAACCAGTTGCAAGACTTTAAACCTTCCGAGGGGAGATTGTAATAGACATGATAGTCCTAAACCGCCTTGAGAGCCCCTCGATGAACTCGGTCCATGACCTAAATAGCTGGTGTGCGCTCAACAATTGGTACCAATGTAGTGTTGCTCCCTCTAGATGAAAGCTTGCCAACAACACCTTGACGTCCTCTATTGTGCCTTGGTACTTAAAAAATTGCTCAGGCTAGGAATGCTCGATGTGGGTTATAAATGGAGACGACGATAATGTTGAGGAAAATGGGGAGGTGGAGAGGGCTTCATGCTGAGGAAGGAGTTAGGCGGGATGTTAAGGTGAGGGGAGGCTAGTGTAGAGTAGTGGGAGTGATGTGTGAGAGAGATGGAGCTAGGTGTTAGGTGGCAACAGGTAGGCTCAGCTGGTGGTCTCGGTATGAGTTTTGCCAATTGAGGATAGGAGCCTTGAGGGAGAGAGAGAGAGAGAAGAGAGAGAAAGGAAATTAGGTAATACTCTTTGATACCTTGGGGTGCTCACTACAATTCATTTATAGTGGCTACCCCGATTTAGGTGACTTACCCTCCAAGCAACCCTAGACTAAACTCAACTCACTAAGTGAGACTAACCCAACCATAACTCGAGCAAACCAACTAGCTATGGGTTGGTTCACAATAGTTACACAAGGATTGAATTACAATAACTAACTATAATGGATGAGCATAAAAGTAGATAAAAAATATCCAACAATAAATAAGACACTTAGAAAATATAGCAAATATTAACACAAGTGACTATAATTCTGGCAATAACTCTATAATAAGATAACTTCATGTCATAAAAGTTACTCTAATTCAATAAGCGCATCAAGATTTTTAATTTTCTAATTTTTTTTATTTTAAAAACAAAGTAAACTATAATTTAAAGCAAAAAAATAAAAATAAGAAACCCAAAATAATCAAACCAATCAAAAACTTTTAAATGCATAAATGATTAACTAATCCAAAAAATAATCTAAAACTCAAAAATCAAATATAAACACGAAGATGTATATGGTAGGGTGCACAAAAAATTTACTAAGCTTCTCCTAGCTAAAATATCCAATAAGAGATTGCTTGATAGCATCATCTAAATGGGCTACAAATATGTTTTTTTTTTCATAAATCAAACATGTCTAGTATTCGATCCATAATAAAAAGCATGTTTAGATTTTAGTAAAACTTTGCAATATGGCCTAATATGTTATTTAACTCCACAATGATGACAAATAGGTATGAATTTAGATTTTCTCACCTAACTATTGTTTTTGAAATTTGTGTACTTTTTTATGTTTAATTGAGGTGTAGCTTTCATAAAAACCTTGGGTACATTAATTTTGCTCGGATGATTTTGAGTGCCTGCAAAAACAAAATTTGTATTAGTTTTACTAGAATTTTAAGTGTATCTAATACCATACTTTTCTTTTCCAGTAATTTGTGCATTCAAGATCTTGTCCTGCTTGATTTTTTCTTTCAAAAAGGTAACTTCTAAGAAAGTCTTTTTGTTTCTAGTTTAGTCTTCTCAAGATGATCATTAAACTACTTCTTGTCTTCTTCTAACTTCAACAATTTTTCTAAGGCTTCATTTAGTTGAACTTGTAAATTTTCTTTTTTAGATTCCGAGTGTTTTAGTTTGTTGGAAGTCTTAATGAAATTCTTCTTCAATTTGTATGTCTCCTGATACAATTTAAGATACACTTTTGAATGTCCATATCATCATCGTCGTCCTCCTCCTCATTTGTGCTCATATTCTTACAAGAATTGTCATATAAAACAATTGACGCAGTAAATACTACAAATTCTCTTGTTTAGATTAAGAATCACTACCACTCGACTCATCTAAATCGTCCAAAGTGACTTTCATTACTTTGCCTAAATTTTTTAGTCGATTTGGACATTCATCTACAATATGTCCAAAGCCCTTACATTCATAACATTGAATACCACAACTAGAGACCTTGCTCTTTTGTTTCATTGCCACAGATTTAGTAAGAGCACTAAACTCTTTGATCTTGTCAAGAGGTTTAGACTTATAGATCCTTTTTGAAACATTCTTTGATTTACATAAAAAAAATTCTAAACTTCTTAATAAAGAGAGTCATGATCTCTGAATCAAAATCACTATCATCATTGCTATTGTCCTCAACCTTTTTCATAGAATTCAAAGCAACCCTTTTAGATTTTCTAGGCTGACAAATATTAGCTTTAAAATTTTGAAGAATTTTGACTAATTGTTTGACTCTAATCTCATCAATATCTTTACTTTCTTCAATAGCAATAACCTCAGAATGAAATTTCTCAGGTAAAAATCTAATAATTTTTTTAATATCTAATTTTCAGGAATCTTCTCTCCTAAGTTAAAACTAAACTTGATAATATTACTAAGTTTGGCATAAAAATCATCAAAAAAACTCATTGTCATCTATACGAAGAGTTTCAAACCTAGGAGGTTTAACGGTTGATTGCTCTTCCCTAAGAAAATTCATAATGCTAAAAATATCTTTCCAAAGTAAGAAAGACCCACTTTGACACTAATTGAAGAAAATAAACTTACGTGAATCCTTAGGTATGCTATGATTGTTAATTGAAAAATATAATAAATGCCCTAGGAGATCAGATTTATTGCACGCTATTGATAATAATATACAGAAAATAAAGCATGAAAAAAATAATCACAAACACAAAACTTTTTACGTGAAAACTCTTAAGATGTAGTTCTTTCAGATCTAATGTAGATATTGAGATGAGAACGATTCAAAATGTTCTGTCTAAAGCTGAGAATTATTTTTAATGGCCTCTGAAAGATAATCTTAAAATATTGATTGTCCGCTTCTCTAAAAGATGATCTCCAATTTAATACTTGATGGTCCACACTCTTAGGATTAGATTAAAACTTAGGAGGTAAGATAAGTATAAAATAAATCTCTTAGAGATAAGATAAATATCTCTTAATAATAAAGTTTGTATCTTTTAGAGATAAGATAACTATCTTTTAGAGAAAAATAAATATCTCTACAAAGATTCTCCATGGATTCTCTTAGAGATAAGATAAATAGAGATAGATCCAAATCTAAGTTAAATCAGCCAAGACCGATCGAATGTCTACAAGGGCCATTCAAACACTTTTAACATGGTTCTGCACTTGGGAAAATGTGTTCGAATGCTTTAGAACGCCTATAGAAGCCCACTGCTCTTAGACTTTTGCTTTCGAATGCCTCCAAAGGTCATTCGAACGTCAACTAAGAGTTACTCTCGAGTTTTTCTGTTTGAACACCTCAAAATACCGCATTAATAATACTTTTGCTCTCTCAAGTAGAAACGTTCTAACGCCTGGGCCGTTTGAACGCAAGAATGATGAAACGCTAGTAAAACAGTCTTTAAACTTTCATTACATAGTTTAAGCACTTAAAACAATCTTTTAGTTCGGTAGTCTCTTCCCACAAAAAATCATATACCAAACTTTCCTATGGCCATTAATGGCGATGCGTCTCACTGGGGAACGAAGGGATTTCGTATGACATGCCTTGTATTGTTCTTTTGACGTGGCGTGGAGTGAAATATTTCCTTCACTTTGGTTTGCTCCTCTTACAAACAACACCAAATTGCCTTTTGGCTTTCTATCTCCCCAATGAACATCATATGTTAATCGCAGTTATAGGGCGTTGCTGGAAGTTAAACAAAGACAGAGGCTTTTCTTACCAAAAAAAAAAAAGGCGACAAGGTAGATGCTTTTTCTGTGCAGATGTCCTAAAAATAATATAAGATTTATTTTAAGATATAAGGTGTAGGATGCAAAACATAAGAATTAAATGTAAAATCAAGATATAAGCTAGAGTCGAGATTCTGTGAAGAAGAAAAAAAAAAAGAAAAAAAAAAGAAGATTCTACGAAGAAGATGCCCTCTCCACCTCTCCACCACCTACGAAGCTTTATGTTAGCTCATCCGGAACGAATTATATTAATGCATTCTTTTTTTTTCTTTATCTTTTTCTTCTTTAGCAACACATTCTGAGCAATTGTATACCATGAGAGTTCGTTTGTTTGTTTGTTTGTTTCCTTTTTTTTTAAATATAAGATACAATGAGATTCTATGAAAGAAGATAGGTACATAAAAGATGTACGCAGTCCTTCCTGCAAACTTTTCCAGCTTTACATTCGCTTGGTCAAAAACTTACTCTTCTTCTCCTTGTCGCGTTCCACGCTTTCACTTATTTTTTTATTTTATTGAAACTTAATAGCAGAAGAAATTTTTTTTTATTTTAGCTATTAATAAAATAATTAAATTATTTAATATTTTATCTAATAAGAGAAAATGCTAATAATTTCAGTGTTATCTTCTTTTATATATATAATCAGTATTTTATGTGTAACAACTAAATAAAAATTAGGATTAATTAGGTAGATTCTCCTTAAATTATACCCGGTTTTTATCGGAACCTCTTAAATTTTTTTAGATTATAATATTCTTATTAAATTTATATAAAATATCGCATTTCTATTTGTATACCGTTAGAAAAATTACACTAATTGCGCTCATAAATATATGACGCTTCTGATAATCCTAAAAGGATATTCTAATACAAATTTAATTTTTCTAATTATATCTTTAATCATCTTCTTCCCCTTCACCTATCACCGACTTCTCCCCCGGAAGCCGGCAGTGCCGGCCGCCGACATCGCCTCCCCGCTGCCACCGTCCATCGCCATGGCCAACACCATGTCCTCCGCGGCGCGGGGGGCGGAGACGAGGGCACCTTAGTTCGTTCCGCCTCGGACTTCAGAAGTTCAGAAGCTTTGCCAAAATTCAGGACTTTTGGTGCTGAAACATCAGTCTTATCCAAATTATCAATTGCAAATAAAACTCTTTCAGTCTCCTCCTTTCTAGCTTCTGCATCATGGAGTTTCAGTTTTTAAGATTATCAACTTTTTTCTCAACTCAGATTCAGATTGGCGAACCTCTGAGCAAGCAGTAGAGAGTTCATCCTTACAGGTCTGGAGATGTCTTAATTCTTCTTTCTTTTGCTCCAGATGTCCAGCACATGCACTGATCCCAGCGCTAGCTTGGGCTTCTTTTTCTGCAAAGTACTGAGCTTTTAAGCACAAGTTCTGGAGTTATAACTTTATTGCCACAAGTTTGTTATCCACAATTGTCTTTCTTTCCTGTGCTTAGGAGAAAAAGTAGTTTAAAATGACAATTTTGATGCATTCTTTTGACATTTTCTGAAAATTCATCGACTCAGCGGTTGTTTCCTCAAGTGACTGAAAATATTTAACACCCTTCTCTGCAAAGACAAGCTTATCTTCCACCTGGCCCAACTTAGTTCTAACAGCGGCCGAGTAGCTGGACGCGGGCGGTGAGGGCAGAGCCGGCCGCCGGCGGCGCGGAGGGCGGAGACGAGGCAGGCGATTGTAACTTACTAATTTCATTTTATTTTACTAGTTAAATTGATGGATTTTATTTATAGGTATAATTGTCATTAAGTTTTTTTTTCCGTTTAATTTTACCCCAAAATTTAAGAGTGATATTATAATTTAAAAAAGTTTAAAAAATCAATAAAAAAATTGGGCATAGTTAAAGAGGCGTGGACATAAATAATTCTAAAAGTTAAGACAGATTTGACTGAATTTATCACAAATTTTTTTTTCAATTTTATAAAAATATTTACTGATAAATTAAACGTTTATATATATATAAACTACTAATAGAAAATACTAAACTTATTGACATTTCTATTTAAAAGTAAAATATTAATTTTATTTATATTTTACCGACAACTATAATGAAACAGGATTCTTTTGGCATTGAGTTTGGCTGGTGATCTATTTTGGTAAAGAATTTGAGATTGTACTGGTTCGGTCAAACACTCATTCTTCTTCTCCTGGTCACGTGCCAGGGAACATGGGTCCCTGCCAAAGATGCCAATTGACAATCAAATTGGAAGACCTACTCGCGCGCGTCAGATGGTGGATAGATAGATACGAACAGGCGACGAGAGAGAGAGAGAGAGAGAGAGAGAGAGAGAGGCAGCTCGTCCTTTTATTATTATTCTTTGACATTTACAGTTGTTTTTAAACTCAGGGGCACAGATCTCCAAGAACCAGAGGGGATCTGACTTATTATTTAAGATGGAATCCAATGTGGAGTCGGAGATTTACTGGTGTCTCGCTTTAGTTTCTAATTCATTTGTACGTAACAATCCTAATTAGTTAAACTAATCTATAGTTGAGTTATGTGGAGGTAGTGGTTCCAGCAAATATCGATGTAAGATGGTGGAGTTACATATAAAGTAGTTCTAGTGTCAGTTCCAAGTTGGAAAAAGTAAAAGGAAACAAGTGATTAGTGCTATGGGCGTATGTTTTGTACTGATACTTAAATGCGTGAAAAGAGAGGTATTTATAGATATAAGAGTGTGTACTAAATCCATATAAGGTGATGGCTATATATATATATATATATTACTAGGTACGTACTCATCATCTCTTAATAAGTCTATTATACTTTGTATCACTAATGTATATATATACAAATGCCTGGAAGTAACAAAAGCATGGCCAACTTATATAAATACTTAAGCATATATCCGCATCTAGAGAGATTATTTTAGTACGATCCGCATAGGGATTTAAACGATCGAGGGCAGACGAATCGAAATACATACCCAATTACTGATCTAAAATTCGGATAAGAGAAGTACGATCGAATCGATAATTGGAAGTCCATCTATCTACCTATGATCTATTATGCATTGCTGGGCGTGGACAAAGTGCTATTCCTTTCTTTAAAAATGAATATGTACTCTATGTACAAGAAAACAACACCGGCTTTACAGCAGTCAAGATGCCAATTTCAAAAAGAAGGTTGGTTGGCGAATTGCAGAAACTTCGCCAAAATTAAATCAAACAGTTAGCCGAAGAATAATTATAATTATAAGATCACGTGCTTCGATCACATGGCGATCAAGCCCAGTAAACTAACTGAGCTCTTTTAATCACTCCGGACTTAGAGAGCAAATCAAGCTTTTGTTTTGCAGTCAAAGATGCATCACATGATTCACTGCATCTCTTACTAGTTTAATTAAAAAAAGGAAAAGGAAATTACGAAGATAAATAATAAATAGCCCCATGAATTCTCCACTCCTATCATTGTTCCAACTTCCCTTGTAAGCAGTTGCCTTGCCTCGTATAGCTCTCATAGAGAGGAATGAAGAATAGACATAGATCTTTGTTAGGTATACAGATGCTCCTACTCCTCCTGATGCCATTTCTTTTGAGCTCCTCCTCATATTCCTTGCACACTAGCAGTGGGATGAACCGAGTCAGGAAGCTGCAATCGACCTCAAGGGTACGATCGTCGCCACCGTCACGGCAGAAACACCACGAGACGATGATCGGCAGAGCGACGAAGCCCATCAAGCAGACAGGAGTGAGCTTTAGAAGGATACCACCTTCCACTTCCAACCCCACTCAGAACAGGCAAGTCTTCTTCCATCTCTCATAAAATTCTGAATAGCAGAGTAGTATGCATCATCACTAGTTAGTCAGTTAATTGCTAACCATGTTCTTTGTTCTTGTTCTTGATCCAGGGCTCGACCTCGAATTAATGGACCCGTAAATCGGTGATGCAGATCATGAAATAGTTTAACTCCATGTGATCTTGACAAGTTCGTTCGTGTTTGGATTCTGACGTGAACTATCTTGCCATTCTGCTCTCAGCTTCTCAAAATATAGATAAGTTGGTTTGGATCAGTGGTAGATTTCTTTAGATTTGTAGCTGTAACACGAGTTAGTAGCTTGGGTCAATAGAGATGATCAAGAATAGAGGGAGGTCTATAAGTCAAGTTTTGTAGCTATTGTAACAGTTTCGCAGTATATATATGCTTCTCACTGTATTTGTGGATGCATGTACTAATTAAATTACAAAGGTCTCTTGTGATGAATAACCGTCTAATTGACGGATGGATGTTAAGTTTTAGTAGTCTAGAGTACAATTCTTAAAACAATTTAAAAATTAATAGTAATATATCTTATAGGGGCAATTTGGTAACTAACACAAAAAAGGCTATCCTCATTTACTACCCTATCTTTTGCAAACAAATGTTGTCCTAATGTAGTCATTATCATTGTTTTTAAATGAAAACTTGCATTTAACGCCCTACCCTTTCATGTATTTATGGTTTACACCATAAAATAATTTTTGGTATTTGCAAATTGTACCCTACTATTAGATTCATTAACTAAACTAAACCAAACTCCTAATTATGTTGGTTACTAAGGATATTACCAAAATAACATTACCTAACCTAAACCCTTCTTCATACCATGAAACTCTTATCCTCTGTAATATAAAACCCAATAACCATTAATAATAAAATGTTAAACAAATGGACACTAAGATTAGGAATTGACACATGAATTCCATCCAATTATTCAACTATAGCTAGTTTTTGAGAATTTTAAATGGGATGTAGCTTCCTAATAAATAATGGAGGAGAAGATAGGGCTGAACAAAACTTTTGGAGTTGAATGTAGCGATGCGATGCTCCCAATTCGCTTCCCTCTAATATTTTGGCCAAACAAGAAGACACCATGCCTTAGAAGAAGAAGAAGAAGAAGAAGAAGAAGAAGAAGGGCATTTTAGTAGACAAATAATTTGAATTAGAAGAAATATTTCCTATTTCTGCCCTCTATACAGCCAATGGTAGCCTTAACACAACCCAATGTGTGTTCTACAAATATTTGTTAAAAGCATAGCAAATATTTAATATGTTTGTAGGTGCAATATTTTTGTGATGACAAATTCATGGACAAAATCAAATGTAATTGAGTTGTACAAACTAAATTCAAGTGCATAGTCAAATCGTGTACAATAATCAAGATGTTAGAAAGCAGAAATCAAAATTGTGTTCGGACGACGCACGCAAACCAATAAAAAAGAAGTTTAGATTTAGAATAGACTTAAGATTTTCTTTGTATGACTTATCTTAGCACAATCACAAATGTCTCTCACATCTATTTAAGGGATTAGAGGTGAGAGATCCATCCAAGTGAGAACTCAAAAAATTTTGAGTTTCAACTTAGAAGAGTTATTTAGTCCTCTCATGGAGTTAAATTCCTATCTAATATGGGGAGACCTTCATATGTCCGAATGCTTGAGCTATAAGTAAAGATAATATAGAAACATTGGGGGAGTTGAATTAAGTCTACATTGATTACCAGCACTGACTATTAAGAAGATTGACTAGCAATCTGTAACACTTGCCGGTTGATCACATACATGCCCACATGCTCGCACGACATACGTGCGTGACAAAATGGATGGGTCAGTCACATAGAAGTAGCTGTGTACTTAAGATAATTCATCCTATAGGAAAATTATACTATAATCCAAATAAACTATTTAATATATGAACATCCAAATTCACAATTATAATACTAGATCATCACATAATTTGGTAGGATTCAAACATGTCATAATAAACTATCAAATTTATGACTAATATTTGAATAAAAATACGATTTAACATGTACAATATCTCCTATTATACAAATATAATCTAATATAATAAGATACAAATATGTAATATCAATACAACTTTACTCCCATATAAACTCTCATATACCACCTCACTTCTAGCCCACCTCATATTTGCTCTAAAATATTTTTTTTCTGATAGTTTAAATTAATATCAGGTACCCTATATATGAGAGTTAGAAAAACAAAGAGAGAAAAAGAGAGTCATAAATTAAGGACTCGATAAATAGACCTTATCCCGAATTAGGATGTCAAATAGAGCGTAAATTATATAATAGATATATAAATTAGAAAAGACCATCATGTCATACATGAACATGTAAATGTATTCTTAATAGTATGTAAATATATAAGAAGCACTATGTCATAAATGAATATGTAAATGTATCTTCAACAATATATCTATATGTTAACTGTATATATATCATATGATATAATCATATATAACATCCTCAAATATAACAATTTATGATACATGACGATCATGACCATGTTATAACAATTCCAATAATAATCACTACATGACAATCACTTAATAATTATGTACATCAAAATATTAAAATTAATTTATTTCTTAATATCTTAATTATATGTTAACTGTAAATGACAGAATTATACTAGACCACCGTATATGACCTATATCCAGTACTCGGTCTCACAATTTTTGGTTGAAGGCTTAACCATACTCTATTAATCATACCAGTATATCAATCATCCAGCCAAACAGATGCACTAATTTAGCTAATAGAAAGTACATGAGGATAGTTTATATATCAACAAACAAAAATAACATATAGTTTACCATCATATATAGTGGTCAATATAACATATAGCTACTCAGTACATATAGCGATTGATATAATATATAGCTATGTCATACCCATCACATATCACGATTGATCTATATTGACACAATATATAATTAATATACTTTGATATAATATATAATTGTCGATCACATATAGTAATTGATATACTTTTATATAAGATATAGCTACCCATCACATATAGTAACTGATATACATTGATATAATATATAGCCACTCGTCGTATATAGCGACTGATATAACATACAACTCATGTATTCATATGCTTTCTATCAACCATCCCAGTAATATATTTTTATGATTTCTTTTTAAATAATAGGTTATAAGTATTCATCCATTACTATAATATATTATATGACCCAGAAATTTAAGTGGTAAAGAAGTTAAAGGAAACTATGATGCTTTCTCCAATCATATATTTATTATATTACTGATACTAGAGATCAACATAATCAATAAAGTATGTATAATATGTCTATCTCTAATTACTTCTATATCATCTCCACACTCATGCTTGAGATTAACTTAATAAATAAAGTATAAATAATATGATCATCTCTAATCATTTCTATGTAGGATCATATAATCATGTTCGATATAGACATGATCATTGGGCGGGTCGGGCCGGGTTCAAGCCGGGCTTTTCGGGCCAACTAGGCTTAAATAGTTGTTCATGACCCAACCCACCAATTACTTGAGTCGGGCTAGAATATTCTAGCACATTACCACCCACTAGCCTATTAGATATTGGGCTTAGGTTGGATATAATGGCTCTAACATAATGGGTTAAATATAAAAATATTACATTTTATTGGGTCAAGTTTCATGGGCTTATATGGAGATATTTTAGTTATCTTTCATGGAAACATACTTATATAAAAATCCTAATTTAGGAACGATGTCTAAAGGGTAAGATTACTCGTCGCATGATCATAGAATACAAAAAACGTGTATTTCTTACGTCCATCAACAGACATCCCATTTCTAGTAGATTCCACAGGATCTCAAATAAGGGCTCGAGATCTAAAATTAATTATTTAGATAGTATGAAGTTAGTCATTTATTTAATTAAAATCTACGGATAATTTCACTTAGGCCCCCTGAACTATTACCATTTTCTAGATACACTTCCTAAACTTTTATCATTTTTTACCATATACACTCCCTGATCCAAATTTTTTTTTTTTGGTTTAGAGATTCATATAGTTAATTTTTTCTTTGTTCAAGGGGTATATATGGATATTTTTCTTAGTTTAGGAGGTGTATATGGATAACAAAAAAGTTTAGAAAATATATGTGAAAAAGGATGATAGTTTAGGTCTAAGTGGAATTATCCATAGAATCAATTCATATAAAATATGCTTGTCTATTAGGTTTCTAATTACTACTTTTTTACTTTTATTAAGTAACTAGCTTTATAGTATATATTTAATTATGATAACATTAATATACTATTACTACAAACTATATTTACTTGTTAGAAAGAATCGTTTGCTAATTATAAAATAAGCATCTAATGGTTAATCTCTTTCTATATAAATAGATAAAAAGGCTAACTGTAGATATAATCTAATAAAAATTACAACATCTAATTTGTAATTTAATTATTTTGTAATTATAACTCTTGCTTAACTAATCATTAGTTACACATAAAATAATCATTATCCAATCATGTAAAATAGATATGTAAGCTTATTATTTCACATTATACATAATAATATATGATAAATACTAAAAATACATATATGTGAACATGAATTGGAATATATATGAATTTAATTATAATTAATAGAACTATGTATTTATCTAATAATAGTATATAAGCTATAGAGATATTCATTTGCAAATATTAATAATTGTACAATTACATTTAGTAAATATTTATCTTAGTGAGTATATATTCTTAAAATAACAAACTGTCCCCAATAATCTAATTTACATAAATCAAAAAATAAAAAATAAAAGAAAAAGGAACATAGAGAAAATTTCCTCTATTATAGTAAGAAGAAGAAGAAAGGGGAGCTAGGCCGGTAGGCAAGGTTCGACCACTGTTGGGAGGTCGGGGGAGGGGTCTGGCCATTGCTAGATAGCAAAATGGTCGACCTCTTGTCGGCGGATTCATTCTAGGCAAATTCGAGCCCGATAAAGATAGCAAAAGAGAGAAAAAGAAGAGAGAAGAAAGGAGAGAGAGGGAGAGCTCATTGGCGAGGCTCAATGACAGTATCCGAGCACTACTCTATGGTGATGGTGCTGTTGGTAGCAGAGAAGAGAGAGTGAGTGATAGGGGAGGTGGATCAGAAAGAATGACACAGAGAGAGAGGGGTGGAGAGAGAGGCGATTGGAGTAGTTGGTGATAGGTGAGGTGGATCGAAAAGAACGAGAGAGAGGAGGGAAAGAGCAGAAGAGGGAGAAAAAGAGGTAGTTAGGGCAGTTAGTGATGGGGGAGGTGTGTCGAAAAGAATAAAAGAGAGAGGAAGGGAGAGAGAGAGAGAGAGAGAAAAGGAGGCGATTGAGATAGTCGACAACTATGATGATGGCACTATTATCGACTCCATATACATGGCGGCCCTAGTGTTGCTCACTATTCCTATCAAGTAGGGATCAGCACGAGGCCAGCGGCCATAGTGTGGCCTGTCAAGTCATGCACAAAAATATCATTTTTTAAAGACTGGGTTTATATGATTCGTAGCAACATACCATAAACCAGAAGCAAAGGCCATCTAATCATAGAGTAGTTAACTGAGGTGAACTTTGAGCAAGAGATGTACAACATTAGATGATGGATTATCAAAGAAACATTCTTAATTCATCACATCCCTCCTACGTGAGGTTACCCTCATGTAAGGTTTAGGTCGAGGTTGAGAGAATTAACTTACAAAATATACATCATCATGAAATAAGACAAAAATAGCGCAAACAAGAATAAAGCCTTCAGGCCACAACAAGTTCATTAATAATATAAAAGCGAGTGGAGCCCCCGAGTACAAAACTATATGCTGAAATTAAGCAATAAAATAGTCCCACTAGCCTACAAAGTAGCTGCTACAAAAGCTCCCACAAGAAAAGCAATCAATCTGCATCACATGTCAACTACGGATAATCCTAACACTTTGCAAGTGACACTATCACTAGAAGAATAACATAGATATATACACCAACAAAGAATGTGCATAAATATATATATAGTTTATCATCAAAATAGAAAATAAGCCATATACACAAATATATTAGTTAGCATGGTTCAGTTAGACACATGCCAACTCTATCCATCCCCAGCATAACTACTCAACACAACTGAAACTAGGCCCTACTGGCCATCACCTATACTCATCCACTAAATCTCCCCTCAAGTGAGGGCAGATCTTAGTGGTAGAATTGTCTGTCCCTCACCCAATAAACAACATAATTAATTATTTATCATCCAAACTAAGGACCTCAATTATAGGCCTATGAGTCAGCATTGCACCTCGATACCATCCATCTGAATCCTCGACTCAATATCATCACACTACTTGTGCAAAAATTATAAGCTATAGTTCAAGGACACTCTCATCCTACATCATTTGGTACCACTAAATTTATGTCATCTTACTTTTTGATCTCCAACTTATATCTTACTCTCGTCACTAAATAGTGTAATCGTCTATCACTCAGTAAACAACATGTCTAATTATCTAGGATCCACAGACTAAAATATCAAGCGTATGTTCTACTATATAATAATATAATATACTATAATTTCATCACTCTTTACTCTCGTTGGGGAGGTGTAACGTACTGTCAAGATGTAGAGGTCATTCTAAGTGCACATGTGCTAGTATTGTGATATTATATAGTAAAAGTAAGCATAATAAAAAATATCATCATCATGGAGTAATATGTGCTACCAATATAAGTAAGCTAAACGATATGCATAGCAATCATGGTAAAATAATCATATCATCTAGCAGGTTAAATCAACATATACAACTACAATGTTCCAGCTATCATATCATAGGTAATTATTTTAGAGTATAACTTACAATGTCACATCAAGCAATAATAGGGAGGGATGACACTCCACTTACCTAGAATCACAATTTTTCTCCTAATGGTGAGGAGGCTCCACAGTAAACTCAGTTTGATCTAGGGGTTCCCACTAGTCCCAAGGAGATCGGCTATGCTAGTTGTGATACCAACAAACTCATAAATTACAATGAAAAAAAATAACCTAATCATAACAAAAATGGTTAGCCCAAAGGCAAAAGCCCATAAACCCAAGCCCAAGCTAAAGGTCCAGCCTACAAGGGACTCGAACCAACCTATTTCATAAAGGGTGGGACTAGTCCAACTGCAAGGGGTTGGGGCTAGGCCAGGTCAACCCAAAGAAAAAGATCACGCTCTTTCTTTTCCTCCTAAGCATGCCACAACAACCAGTCAGCAAGGGGAGGAACTCCAGCGATTGCTCATCGCTAGCCAACGAAAGGGTAAGGAAAAGAGAAGGGTCCCAAGGAAGCAGTTTTGACAAGGTAGAGTTCCTGTGGGGGTGAGATTAGGGAAGGCATGCGTCGATATGGCCTAGGTTTTTGAGAGAGGAGAGGAGGTGTGGCAAGGCACTAGGCCGGGGCAAGGAGGCCGAGAAAGCTAGTGGTGGAGTTGGTGTGGCCCACAATAGACGATGGCGGCTCGAAGCACCACTCAAACTATTACAAACTAGATTTGAACCAATCCAGAGGTAAAAAATTATAAAAATATAGGTGACAGCCTCACAAGATAGAGTACTAATGGCTTTAGTTTTATGTCAATCGAATATTTAGATGAAAAGATATAATTTAAATAGTGGAGCAACGTTAGAACGGGGCATAACGGTAAATATCCGACGTTGCAATGGTCGTTGGAGGGTGGCAGATGGCCAAAAGTGGTGGTGGACTGCCATAAGGTAGGGTGGCTCGTGTAGGTGATGGCGGCTATGGTTTGGAGGTAGAATTAGAGTTTATACTTTAGATATACTCCTAATAAAATAAACGACTATGGTTAACTTACTTCTACTCCTAGATTATTTACTCTTACTCCTAAGATAAACTCAAGACTAAAATAATTTCTCAATGTTTGGATACTTGGATGATTAAATAAAAAAGCCTAGCCCCTCTATATATAGAGGTCGGAAATAATGAATCATAATCGTAAAGGCTTACATGACTCGAATTAGGACTTACATTATATGCTTATATAACTTAATTAGTCTTACCTTAAAGACTTACATAATTTAATTAGGCTTACCTTTTGAGGCTAACATGACTTGACTATACTTAGCCTAAATTACAATAGTAGTTGATATACACAAGAGAAAATGCTCCTTACATCTCAAAATTGAATTGCTATCATGCAAACAAATTACAATAGTCAAGGCATTTCCATACTCAAAGTTATCCGAGAGTACCAAAAGAACATTTTCAAGGTTCAAAACCTACATCCAACATCTCTATATGATAAGCCACTGAATAAAACTGATGAGGTGTGAGGAGTAGAGATTCACTTTCTTTCAAGGCTCAATAAACATTTTCTCTCCCCTTCATCTGATCAGATCTATTTGTCGGTTTGGTCCTCCCAGGAGGAAAAAGCTGGCAATGTATTTATCTTATTTCTTGTTGCTTCTTACCTATTCATAAATATATAAACAAATTTTTATAGTTTTATTATGTAATTAGCAATTATTATTCACCTCATCTCTATAAAATCATCTTCACAATTATAATAACTTTCATTCTTTTTATTACATATTTTAATATTATATTACCAAAATTTGTTGTTGTTATTACAAAATTCACAATTCTTGTCTATTTGTTTGTATAATTCTAAAGAAATTTTACCTATCATTAATGTCATTCTTATTTAAAACTGTATAAAATATAGTTAACATGTTGATACAAATAATAATCATGTAGAGTCATGCTAAACAAAATCCTTTAACATCGACACCTTGGAAGTCTCTTTCCTAACAATAATAACGCACATCTCAACCTTAAGTCTAGCCATGTCTTTCTATGTAAAACCAATTTTTTGGACTCGGTGGATATGGCTAATATAAGCCCTTATAAATATGGCATAATCGACCTCTATGGATGAATGAATGAAATATGAATTAGTTATGATTTGAAGAATGACTTACATTATACTTACTATTTTCTTCCTTCACCACCTCTCTATAAAGGATATCATATATTTGCAAAGTTAAAGTACTCATCAGTTTGTTGACCCATCCTAGCCAAATATATAATTAAATTATTCAAATATCTCACTACAAACACTTAAGTAAATGAGATAAAAAATAAATTCATCATTTTTCTTGCAGCCTATGCATATTTAATGTCCATAGAGAATTGTAATGAATGCCCTTCCACTTGTGTATATCAACCACTAAAAGATCTCAATAGTTACAATTATGAATAGGGATAAACTAATACCTTGAATTCTTAAGTTCTACCGGATAATTTTCAAACTCGAGTCATCTACACTTGAACCCCTTGATCAAGAAATCTTGATGAAAATATAGTGAAAAAATTGATCACTTTATCATCAATTAGTTTATAATTACTTAATAGAGACAGAAGCTGCTACTTCTCTACTATTGCTTGATTATCTTTCCAAAGGGGGACCCCAGTATCAGGAAATGAAAGCATCAATTTAATCAAGCATCTGTCATCTTTTGTTAGAAATTAGTTTCTAGAATAAACAAATGTGATGCTTTTCTTTTTTTCCTTTAGAATATACTTTCATTTATTTGCTAGCTTTGTCTTCCAAAGGAATTTCACATTTGCCGTAGAGAATATTATTTATCGATTAAATAAGTTCGACAATAATTAATGGATCTGATTTGCAAACATTACAGACTTTCCTCACTATGCCACTAGACTCTAAGTCCACCAAAGGCAAATTAGTTTTCGATACTTATTGATTAGATGCTTTTTTATTCTCTTCCCCTCCATTTTTCTTCATTCTCTTTCCTATCTTTCCTCTATTCAACTCCATTCTCTTCCATCTCAACTATCTCTTCTCCTTCCTTATCTTCTTTCTATTTCTTCTCTTCCCCTCCCTTTTTTTCTTCTTTTTTCTTTCTTCCTATCCTTTCTCCTTCCTCTTTTCTCCTCCCTTATCTTCCTTATCTTTCTCCTCTTCCCTTTGCTTATCTTTTCTCTCTAACGCTCACATTTCTTCTTTATCTTTCTCTTCTTCCCTTATCTTCCTTCTCGTTTTCCTCTTCTCATCCCTTCTCTTCCTTCTCTTCCTCTTCCTTATTCTCTTTCTCTTCTACTTCATTTTACTCCATCAATAAATGCTCGCTAGGTAACTAAACAATGGTGGGTCTGTTGCAAAGCATGTAATTAAGAACTTTTTGTAAGTCTGAACATCTCATTTAGGTCCATGATAATTGACTCAACAGGTGAACCGATCCACTAAACAATAGAAAGAAGACTCATTTGTGGACTAAGTACTACTTGACCAATCCCAATAGCCTTCTCATTTTTTTCTCCTGAAAACATCTCCTCAATTTGATGTTTCGGCCTTCAATTCCATATTTTTCTTGTTCCATTTCGCTCATCCTTCTCTTCAAATCATCCATCTCATATGTTCTACTTTTTAAATCATTCACAACTTTAAATAACTTGCAGATGGATGATTCTTGCTTGCTAGGAATTTCTAAGATGGATCACTACTAAAGAAAATAATTTTGCATATCTATAATTTATAATTTTATTGATAATCTAATATCAATTTAGCCTACAACTCAATCTATACTTAGATCAGTCTTTTTTCGTTTCTCAACACGTACAAATTGTATTCTCAATAGAGTTTAACTTGAACCACAATCTAACTTTAATCATTCATTTTTCCTCTTGAGTAATCTGAATGGGAGGAAGAATTTACAAAAGATAAAGTTTACATAAGCATGCCATGCACAAGATTAATTAACTTTGTAATAAATAATTTTATTATTAGACCTACCTATCTCCATCTTCAAACAGTAGCCACTATTTACCTCCATAAGCCACCAACTCATACGGCCGACACTACCATCCCATAGTTGTTTGCTATTCTCCAATGACCTCCGTAATATCAATTTTTTCTATTTTTATCCCATTTTGACCTTGCTCCACTATTTAGTCATAACTTTCTATTTGGATCTCTAATTGACTTTATTCTAAATCTTAGGATCATTCTACTAATAGATCATTCTAGATTTGGTTCGTAATATCTTTTCATTGTCCAAAGATCGACACAACCTTTATTTGCTTTCTCACTATTGTTATTCCATAAATATAATATCTCTTTATAAAAGGAATGTTATAGACTTTGCATCAAAGTACGCCTTTCTCTTTGATGGAGGGATCTGACTTGGCTAAAGTTTCATCAATTCATGCTTTTGAACTTTAGCACGATAAGTGAAATCTCTCTTCCTAGTCTTTATCATTAGATAAATTTAAATTATCTATACAAATTATAAGAATATAAAATTTCAAACAGTCAATGGGGTTATAAGTATACAAACAACAAATTATACGCCTCACATAAATTTTAAGAGGTTATACCACCAACTCAACAACAATGAATTCGTAATAAACTTCATTTGGTAATTAAAATGCAAATAATAACTGCAAATTTTTTCAATTGTGAAACCAAAATTATTGTGGCAACTTTGGTAATTTAATTACGAAAGTAACATTATAACTGTGATTGCAACTTACATTCACTAGTAATCCCTATAAATGCAAATTATAACTATATAAACTACTGGTCCTAATATTATTAACAGTAAAAAAAGCCCTAAAACAAATTAAATAGTCTTAGTAAAAGTACCATGAAATTAAGAGAGTTTTCTCAATAAATAGTCCCACAACAAAATGGGTATATATAATATGCCTAGTTGTTTTTTTTCTTCATTATGAAAGACTGAAAAAAAAACAATGAATTAAAAAGAATTTCAAAGAATTACAACGTTACTAAATATCAAAATTAACACCCTAATACATAGTGTAACAACCTATCCTTAAAAATAAAAATAAAAATAAACAAATCTGTTATGGGCACAACGTGGTTGGCCACAGTATGGCTGGCCTCGTGCCCATGCAAATGGGTGCGGCATAGGGGTGCCACGCACCCCCTAGCGCCACCGCAGCCAACCGGTTGTAGCCAACTGGCCGCAGTAGGCCCCAACGATGCCACAACCGCTACCAACCCCCACCGCCTCTCTCTTTTATTTCTCTCCCCTCTCTCTCTCTTACAGCCTTTCTCTCACTCTCCTCTCTCTCAAACTC